>NC_084467.1:109265833-110592500 GCF_027409185.1 Cynocephalus volans | reverse complement strand
ATTTAGCTCATGAGAGTGCAGCTGTTCAGGGTGGTTGAAGAAATTTGACCTAGGCTGGGCTCAGCTGGATGGCTCAGCTACGCTTTATACATCTTTCATTCCTCCTCTGGGGGCCAGTGGGATATCCTGGACATGTTTTTCTCATGGGGATGGAAGAGGCACAGTTGGCAAGTAAAAACACACAAAACTCCTTAAAACATAGGCTCTGAAATGGCACACCATCATTGCTACCTTATTCTATTGACCAGAGCAAGTCACAGGCCATATCCAAGGCCAAGGGGTTAGGAAATATATTTTGCTCCCTTAATGAGAGAAACTGCAGAGCCAGAAGACATAAGGCACGAATACAGGGGCAAGTGAATAAGGGAGGGCAATAATGCAATTACCTCTCCCACAGTAAACCAATTAGGTGAGGAGAACATCACTGAATACTTCAGATAAATTCTAGATCTACCAAAGACTTGAGAGGGAAAAAAGTATGTATCTGTATTTAGAGAAAATAAGAACAGGTATACATTATATGTTACCTGAATGGAAAAATAATTCAAAAACTTAAAATTAATGAAAACATAAATGTGTGTATCCAGCAAACAATGAAATATAAATGGTATTTTTCAAAATATAGAAAAATTTACAAAAAATGTACAAGAGTGAAAACTATGAATAAATGAACTCTGATGCGTATGTATATATACTCAGGCTGAATGAAGACTGTGAATGAGCAATATAAGAGCTGTGTTTGCATTCTTAAAATATAAAGGGCATACTGCAAGGGAAATTTTGGCAGTCAACATATGTGTTCTGTCCAGATCTCCCTTGTCCTGTAAAGTGTAAACTGCTCTTATGTACACTGCCCACCCCATCCCCCACCTTTAGGTGTTTTCTCACCTCCAACAGCCAGCACCTGCAGCTTTTCACCAGTAGCATGGTCTGTCCTCAACTGCTAGAGCCCCTTTGTCCACACACCCAGGGAGATGGAAGTTCCAGGGCAGGGCCAGGTGTGCTGGCTCCAGATTCTCATAGTATTCTCTCACCTTAGAATGACTTTATTGCACCTTGCAGATATTTGTTCAACAGTTTTGTTGTTACTTCCTTTCGTACTTTAAAAATTGTGTGCTGTTTTCTTCTGGTCTTTGTGGTTTCTGATAAGAAATCTGCAGTAATTTGAATCTTTATTCTTCTTTTGGTAATGCATTATTTTTCTCTGTCTGCATTCGAGATTATTTCTTTGTCTTTAGTTTTCAGTGGATGTTACTGGTTTTCTTTCAGTTTATCTTGTTTGTGTTCACTCTTATTCTTGAATCTGTATGTTTATGTCATTCACTAAACTTGAAAAGTTTCAACCATTATCTCTTCACACATTTTTTAGCCCCACATCCGTTCTCCTCTCTTCGTGGGACTCCAATAACATAAATGGTAGATTGTTTTGGTTACTGTCTCACAGGTCCCAGATTCATGGTTAATTTTTTTTTAAGTTTTTTCTCTCTGTTGTTCAGATAGAGTCATTTCTCTTGATCTATTTTCAAGTTTACTGACTCTTTCCTTTGTCATCTCCATTCTACTATTAAATTTATTCAATGACTTTTAAAAAATTTTAATTATTGTATTTTTTTTCAGTTCTAAAATTTCTATTTGGTTCTTCTTTACATCTTTTTTCCTTTTGCTAAGACTATTTATTTTAACATTGTTTCAATAGTGTTCAGGATTGCTTATTTAAGCATTTTTACAGTAGCTGTTTTAAAGTCTTTGTCAGATAATTCAACATTTGTGTCATCTGGGCATTGGTTTCTGTTGATTGTTTTTTCCCATGTGAGTTGAAATTTTTCTTATTCTAATTTTTATTAAAATTTTTATTATTCTTCTTATGCCAAGTAATTGTGGTTTGTATGCTGAACATTTTTAACATTTTAAACAAGACTCTAAGTCTTGTTTAAATCCTATGGATAAGGGCCGGCCCGTGGCTCACTCCGGAGAGTGCGGTGCTGATAAATCCTATGGATAATGTTTGATTTTTTTTTATTTTGGACAATCAACCCAATTAGGATCATTTTACAAGTTCCAACCCAGCTTCTACATGATATGGTTCCAATACCAGTCAAGTTTTCAACCTTTGTAGTGCTATCCATATGTGTCCAGAGGGAATGCCCACCAGGGTCAGCCTGAGACCTGGGAAGGATAATCTCTGTTAATTAAGTTCTCATATGTTTTGTTTGTTGACTGGAATCAGATCCTTGCATGTGTGACCCAGCAGTGAACTCTGGAGCTCATAAACAATTTTATGGGGTCACTTTCCTGAGCTTCTGTCTCTCCCTCTGCACTCTCTCCAGTACTTTCTGGTTCCATGGGGCTTACCTTCATGATCTTCTTGCCAGAAATTGAGCCTCTAGTTACCTTGCTCTGCCATACTTATAAGATTAGGCCCATGTCCAAGTTCAAGAGGTGGGAGGACAGAGAGAGGAAAAAAAAGCAATAGGGTTGGCCCGCCCTTTTGGGATCACAGCTCCACCAAATGGAAAAGATTTCCCTTCTCACAGTTTTGCCCTCTGTCGGGCCTCTTACCAGCTTTTGAGTTGATTTTAGTATATATGCTTGTGACTGCCACTATAACATTGTCTGAGATATGGGGTGTAGAAGAACAAAGGGATTAAAACGCGGTATTTCCATACTGTCTCTCTGAACATTAGGATTTACTCTTTTGCTTAAGTCAGAACGAGGTGCTTCTTATAGCACTTTATTTGCACCCTAGTGCTCATTTTCATGCTTCCAGCTGTGGTAAGTTCAGGCTAGAAGATACCAGAGGAGAAAAAAGAAAACCCACCATTTCGATTTACTTTGAATTCTTGTGCTCTTTCCCAATTTGCCTGCTACTATTTCACAGTTCTCAAATAGCTAGTTCCATGCAGTCTCTCCAGGTTTTATAGTTGCATTGTGTGGGAGAAAAAAATGGAAGATGGAATAAAAATCTCCGAATTATGCTTTTAAATATTAGTGATACATTGTCTTTCTTTCCTTCTACAGGTATATAAATTATAAATACGTTAGATCTCCATTATCTCTCTTTATATTCACTACTTTCTATCTGGTCCTTTTTTTTTTTTTTTTTCTTGTTCTTTTCATTTTCTACCTTCTCTGTCCCTTACTGTACTTTTAGTTATATTTGTTATTCACTGGGTATCTCATAGATGATTTTTTCTTCAATTCTTTCCTGTACCCAATATGTTTATAATGCTTTCTTGTTTAAAGAAAGTCTAGGTCAAGTACAAAAATGTTGATGAATTAAGAATCAATTTTTGTAGAATATCAAATAAACTTCATCTTACATATTCTCTAAAAAAAGTGGGAATTATTTCTAATACCTGTGATCTTAAGGGAATCTTTTAAAATGTGTGTGACCTTTATATATTTTGTCATTTAGGCCTATGAGTTCACAGTCCCCTGGGGAGTATTAGAGATTCTGCCTGGAAATAGCTATGAAGGAAAGGCTCCAGAGTGTGTCAAGCCCCCGGCAAGGTCAAAGACTGGATGGGGCACAAGAAACCCTGCTTTGTAAAGTCCAAGCACCAGGAATTCAACTCAACAGGTGAGGACTTTTCCCTCAGCACCCTCTCCCCCAACCTAGGCAGAAAATGCTACCTGCTTTTTAGATTGCAACCACCACCACCCCTCACTGAGGACCTGGAGAAGGAGAGACAGGGACGTAAAAACTCAAAGTGAGTTAATTTCCACCCATCTTTCTGAGCTCCTCATAGGACTGGGGTTGCTCTGACTTTACTCCTGAGGGGACTTGAGCCTCCTTGGCAGCTCCCTGGCCACCATATTCTAGGGTCTGAAAGGGTTAATGGAAATTTGTGAAGTTTTCTCATCCTTTAATAAGGAAGAGTCCCAATTCTATTCTAAAACACCCTGGCAACATTATTCTAGGTAAAAAGAGAGACAATAAAATTAAATAATATTATGAATTTAAAAGTTATAAATCCATAAAGTCTTTGCCCAGTCCTACATCCTGGAGTGTTCCCCGTATGTTTTCTTTTAGGAGTTTTAAAGTTTCAGGCCTTATACTTAAGGCTTTAAGCCATTTTGAGTTGATTTCAGTATATGGCAAGAGGTATGGGTCTACTTTCATTCTTCTACATACGGATATCCAGGTTTCCCAGCAACATTTATTGAAGAGGCAGTCTTTTCCCCAATGTATGTTTTTGGTGCCCTTGTCAAAGATTAGTTGGCTGTAAGTATGTGGGTTGATTTCTGGGTTCTCTATTCTGTTCCATTGGTCCATGTGTCTGTTTTTATGCCAGTACCATGCTGTTTTTGTTGCTTTAGGTTTCTAATAAAGTTCGAGGCCAGGAAGTGTAATGCCTCTGGCTTTACTTTTTTTGCTCAGGATTGCTTTGGCTTTTCAAAGTCTTTTGTTGTTCTACATGAATACTAAGATTGTTTTTTCTATTTCTGTGAAGAATGTTATTGGTATTTTGAAAGGGTTTGCTTTGACTCTGTAGATGGCTTTGGGTAGTATGGACGTTTTCACTACATTGATTCTTCCAATCCATAAACAAGGAATATCTTTCCATCTGTCAGTGTCCTCTTTAATTTCTTTTAGCAGTGATTTGTAGTTTTCATTGTAGAGATCTCTCACCTCCTTGGTCACATTTATTCCTAGGTATTTTATTTTTTTGGTGACGATTGTAAACGGGCTTGCTTTTTTGATTTCTTTTTCTTCTAGTTTGTTGTTGGAGTATAAAAACACTACTGATTTTTGTATATTGATTTTTGTATCCTATAATCTTACAGCTCTAAGAGTTTTTTGATAGAGTCCCTGGGGCTTTGTATATATAGAATTATGTCACCTGCAAACAGGTACAATTTGACTTCATCTTTTCCTATTTGGATGCCTTCTATTTCTTTGCCTTCTCTAATTGGTCTGGCAAGTACTTCCAATACTATGTTAAATAGGAGTGATGAGAACAGGCATCCTTGTCTTGTTCCTATTCATAGAGGAAAAGCTCTCAGATTTTCCCCATTCAGGATGATATTGGCAGTGGGTTTGCTGTACATGGCTTTTATTGTGTTGAGATACTTTCCTTCTATACCTAATTTGCTGAGAGTCTTTATCATGAAACAATGCTGAATTTTTTTGAATGCTTTTTCTGCATCTATTGAGATAATCATATGTTTTTTCTTCTTGATTTTGTTGATGTGGTGTATCACATTTATTGATTTGCATATGTTGAACCATCCTTGAATCCCTGGGATGAATCCCACTTGAACATGGTGTGTAATCTTTTTGATGTGTTGCTTTATTCTGTTGAGGATATTTACATCTAAGTTCACCAAGGATATTGGCCTGTAGTTTTCTTTTTTTGTTGTATAAACACAGACAACAACAACAAAAATAAAAGAATGAGATTATATCAAACCAAAAGCTTCTGCACATAGAAAGAAACAATCAACAGAGTGTAAAGACAACCTACAGAATGGGATAAAATATTTGCAAACTATGCATCTGACAAGGGATTAATATCCAGTATATACAAAGAGCTCAAACAACTTTACAGTAAAAAAAAAAAAAAAAAAAAAAAAAAACCAATTAAAAAATGGGCAAAGGAGCTGAGTAGACATTTCTCAAAGGAGGACAAATAAAATGGCCAACAGTTATATGAAAAAATGCTCAACATTACTATCATCAGGGAAATGCAAATAAAAACCACTTTGAGATACCATCTTACCCCAGTTAGACTAGCTATTATAAAAAAGAGAGAGAATAACAAATGTTGGTGAATATACAGAGAGAGGGGAACACTTCTGCTGTGGATGGAACTGTAAATTTGTACAGCCATTATGGAGAACAGTATGGAGGTTCCTCAAACAGCTATAGATAGCACTACTGTATATGATCCAGCAATCCCACTACTGGGTATATATATATACAGAGGAATGGAAATCATCATGTCAATGGGATACTGCCACTCCCATGTTTACCACAGCTCTATTTACAATAGCCAAACTATTGAACCAAACTAAATGTCCATTGATGGGTGACTGGATAAGGAAAATGTGATATATATACACAATGGACTACTACTCAGCCATAAAAACAATGAAATTATGCCATTTGCAGCAACACGGATGAACCTAGAGAAAATTGTGCTAAGTAAAATGACCCAGGTGCAGAAAGAAAAATACCACATGTCCTCACTCATAAGTGGGAGCTGAATCCATAAATAAGTAAATAAAGACAGAGAGAGGGAAAGAAAGAAATAACAATCACAATAATACATTGAACTTTTAGAAGGAGAGAAAAGAACTGTGGTTACTAGAGTTGGAAAAGGGAGAGGAGGGGAAGAGGGAGGGGGTTTAATGAGAGATTGGTTAACAGACACAAAGAATGATTACATATTGCAATGATGACTAAGCTAACTATCCTGATCTGACCATCACACATTGTACACAACTATTGAAAGTCAACTTCATACCCCACATATATGTATAATAAATTATCTTTTTTTTTGTTGGAAAGCTTAAGATAGCAGACAATCTCAAGCACTCCAACATCTGAATTGTGGGTATTCCTGAAGGACAGGAGAAAGGAAAAGGTATTGAAAACCTAGTCAAGGAAATAGTAATAGAAAGCTTCCCAGATGTAGGATGAGATACAGACCTTCAGATCCAGGAAGCTCAAAGGTCCCCAAACAGATTCAACCCAAAAAGATCCTCCCCAAGACATATTATAGTTAAATTTGTAAAGCTCAAGGACAAAGAGAGAATTCTACAAGCAGCAAGAGAAAAGCATCAGGTCACTTATAGGGGAACCCCCATCAAACTAACAGCATACTTCTCAACCAAAACCCTACAGGCCAGAAGAAAGTGGGACAATATTTTCAAAATACTAAAAGAAAAAAATTGCCAGCCAAGAATTCTTTACCCAGCAAGGCTCTCCTTCAGAAATGAGGGAGAAATAGTGTATTTCCCAAACAAAAGTTGTGGGAGTTCACCACCACAAGACCAGCCCTACAAGAAATTCTCAAGGGAGTCATTCATCTGGATTCTGAATAATGGTAACCATCACCACGAATACACAGAAAGAGCAAAACCCACAGTTAAAACAAAAATGCCAGCAAGAAAGAGAAAGAAGCTAAACCATTCCACCTTAAATACCCAACTCACATTGAAGAAGAGAAATAAAAGATATTTAAACCACCTAAATAGCAATTAAATGACAGGAAATAAACAACACTTCTCAATAACTACTCTAAATGTGAATGGACTAAACTCCCCATTCAAAAGACACAGACTAACTGACTGGATTAAAAAGATAGACCCAAGTATAGGCTGTCTTCAAGAGACCTACCTCACCTTTAAAGACACTCATAGACTAAAAGTGAAGGGATGGAAAAAAGATATACCATGCAAATGGAAACCAAAAACGAGCAGAAGTAGCTATTCTTATGTTGGACAAAATAGACTTTAAACCAAAAAAACATTAAAAAATACAAAGAAGGCCATTACATAATGATAAAGGGAACTATCCAGCTAGAAGACATAACAATCATAAACATGTATGCACCCAATACCAGAGCACCCAGATACATGAAGCAAATACTCTTAGACCTAAAGAGGGAGATAGGTCATAATACATTAATAGTGGGTGATCTGAACACCACTTTCTCAGTATGGGACAGGACTTCCAGGCAACAAGTCAACAAAGAGACACAGGATTTAATCTACACCCTAGACCAACTGGACTTGGCAGACATATACAGAACATTTCACCCAATAGCTAAAGAATACACTTTCTTCTCATCAGCTCATGGTACATTCTCCAGGATAGACCACATATTAGGTCACAAATATAGTCTCAGCAAATTTTTAAAAATTGAAATCATTTCAACAATCTTTTCAGACCACAATGGGCTAAAACTGGAGATAAACAATAAGCAAATTGCTAAAAGATATACAAATATATGGAAAATAAATAATAGGCTCCTGAATGACCTATGGGTCCAAGAAGAAATTTAACAGGAAATCAAAAAAATTCTAGAAACTAATGAAAATAAAGGTACATCATACCAAAACTTATGGTATACTGCAAAAGCAGTACTAAGAGGGAAATTTATTGCAGTAAATGCTTATATCAAAAAAAAATGGAAAGACTCCAAATAAATGACCTAACATTATGCCTCAAAGAACTTGTAAAACAACAACAATCCAAACCTAAAGGCAGTAGATGGAAAGAAATAATTAAGATCAGAGCAGAACTAAATGAAATAGAGACCCAAAAAACAATAGAAAAGATTAACAAAACTAAAAGTTGGTTTTTTGAGAAGATAAACAAAATAGACACACCATTAGCTAGATTAACAAAAAAAGAAAAGAGAAGACCCAAATAACAAAAATCAGAAATGAAAAGGGAGACATTACAACTGACACCACAGTAATACAAAGAATCATTAGAGACTATTATAAACAACTGTATGACAATAAACTTGAAAATCTGAAAGATATGGATAAGTTTCTAGACACATATAAATTACCAAGACTGAACCAAGAAGAGATAGAAAACCTGAAAAGACCAACAACAAGCAAGGAGACTGAAGTGGTAATAAGCAATCTTCCAACAAAAAAAAAAGCCCGGGTCCAGATGGCTTTACAGCTGAATTCTATCAAACTTTTAAAGGGGAGTTAATACCAATTCTCATGAAACTGTTCCAAACAATTGAAACAGACTCTACTCTCCCAAACTCATTCTATGAGGCCAACATAACTCTGATACCAAAACCAGATAAAGACACAACAAAAAAAGAAAATTACAGGCCAATATCCTTGATGAACCTAGATGCTAAAATCCTCAACAAAATATTAGCAATTAGAATACAGCAACATATTTAAAAAATTATACACTATGATCAAGTGGGATTCATCACAGGGATGCAAGGATGGTTCAACATACAAAAGTCAGTACATGTGATACATCACATCAACAAACTCAAGGACAAAGACCATATGATTATCTCAATGGATGCTGAAAAAGCATTTGACACAATTCAGCATTCCTTCATGATAAAGGCTCTCAACAAATTAGGTATACAAGGAAAATATCTTAACACAATAAAAGCCATTTATGACAAGCCCAGCACCAGTATTACTCTGAATGGAGAAAGATTGAAGGCCTTTCCCTTAAGGACAGGAACAAGACAAGGATGTCCACTCTCACCCCTTCTATTCAACATAGTGCTGGAGGTACTAGCTAGAGCCATCAGGCAAGAGAAAGAAATAAAGGGAATCCAGATTGGAGAAGATGAAGTCAAACTTTCCCTCTTTGCAGATGACATGATAATATATATAGAAAAACCTAAAGACCCTATCAAAAAACTCCTTAAGCTGGTTAATAACTTGAGTAATGTCACAGGATACAAAATAAATGCCCAGAAATCAGTAGCATTTATATACTCAAATAATGAATTAACAGAAAGAGAAGTAAAGAAAGTAAGCCCATTTACAATCATCACCCCCCCAAAATATGATACCTAGGGACCAATTTAACCAAAGAGGTTAAAGACCTCTGCAATGAAAATTACAAACCACTTCTGAAAGAAATTAAAGAAGACACAAAAAGATGAAAAGATATTCCATGCTCTTGGATTGAAAGAATTAACATTGTGAAAATGTCTATAATACCCAAAGCAATCTACAGATTCAATGCAATTCCCATCAAAATACCAATGACATTCTTCACAGAAATGGAAAAAACAATCTTACTTTGCATATGGAAAAATAAAAGACCCCGAATAGCCAAAGCAATCCTGAGCAAAAAAAAAAAAAAAAAACAAAGCCAGAGGCATAACTCTGCCTGACTTCAAATTGTACTACAAAGCTGTTGTAACTAAAACAGCATGGTACTGGTATAAAAATAGACATTCAGACCAGTGGAGCAGAATAAAGAACCCAGAAATCACTCCTCAGGCTTATAGCCATTTGATATAAGACAAAGGCAACAAAAATCTACATTGGGGAAAAGATTGCCTCTTCAACAAGTGGTGCTGGGAAAACTGGATATCCATATGCAGAAGAATGAAACTAGATATGCATCTCTCACCATACACTAAAATCAACTCAAAATGGATTAAAGACTTAGGTATAAGACCCGAAACTGTAAAATTACTAAGGGAAAATATGGGTAAAACACTTCAGCAGTTAGGTCAGGGCACAGGCTTTGTGAACATGAGCCCAAAAGCACAAGTAGCAAAAGAAAAAATAAATAAATGGGACTATATCAAACTAAAAACTTCTGCACAGCAAAAGAAACAATCAACAGAGTGAAAAGACAACCTACAGAGTGGGAGAAAATTTTTGCCAACTATCCATCTGACAAGGAACTAATATCCAGAATATACATAGAACTCGAGCAATTATACAGTAAAAAAAATAAATGACCCAATTAAAAAATGGGCAAAGGAGCTGAATAGACATTTTTCAAAGGAAGATATACAAATGGCCAACAGATACATGAAAAAATGCTCAACATCACTAGTCATCAGGGAAATGCAAATTAAAACCACATTGAGATACCACCTCACTCCAGTTAGACTGGCTATGATCAAAAAGACAGTAAATAACAAATGCTGGTGAGGGTGTGGAGAGAAGGGAACACTACTGCACTGTTGGTGAGAACGTAAATTAGTACAATCACTTTGAAAAACAATTTGGAGGTTTCTCAAACAACTACAGATAGATCTTCCATATGATCCAGCAATCCCTCTTCTGGGTGTATATCCAGAGGAATGGAAATCATCATGTCGAAGAGATACCTGCACTCCCATGTTTACTGCAGTTCTGTTTACAATGGCCAAGATTTGAAACCAACCTAAATGTCCATTAATAGATGATTGGATAAGGAAACTGTGGTATATATATACTATGGAATACTACTCTGCCATAAAAAAGAATGAAATACTCCCATTTGCAACAACATGGATGAACCCGGAGAAACTTATGTTGAGTGAAACAAGAAAAGCACAGAGGGATAAATACCTCATGTGCTCACTCATAGGTGGGAGCTAAGAGAGAAAGGGAGGCAGGAAAGAAAGACCACAGAAGTCCCATTATCTAACAGAGGGAGGGAACATTCCTAGGGCTACAAATTGAGGTTGAGGGGAGAGGGAGATGGGGAGAGAGGTTGGAGGATAACTGGAAGGATACAATTGGTACAAAAGCAATTTCTGGTAATGGGTATGTCCCCAATATGAATCATGGGCAGGAGGGGGGACAATCAGCTTTGTATCTCATGAATATTTGCAATTAATTAATTAATTAATTATGAAAAATTATTTTGACAACAAAGAAATTTTTTTAAGTAAAAAAATAATAAAATAATAAAATAAAAATAAAATTTCCCTGGAAAAAATTTTAAATAAAAATAAATAAATAAATAAAACTAGCTCTCATTTAAGACTTTCAAATGATCTTGTACAGTTTTAGGGCCAGTTACACTTTCCTGAGCATTAGAATTCTGGTTTCTAAAGGCTGGGGTAAAAACCTAGAATAAATGTAATTGAGTTTTTAAAAGTTTTGGTAAAGTTCAATGGAGATTTAAAATTAAGAATTTCAAGCCTGCCTCGCTAAAAATAAAATATGTTTCTTAATGTTGAAACCAAAAATAAAAAAGTTATATATCTTCATAAAGACAATAAAGCAGAGAGTAGAAAGATAAAAATAAAAGATTATCAATAACTATATGATACCAACATTAAAAACTTAGATAAAATCGGAAATATACATAGAAAAGGATAATATATCAAAATAAACACAAGAAAACACAAAAAACATAAATTGTCCTATAAATAATAAAGAAACTGAAGTACAATTTTTTAAATTTTGACATTTACTTGTACGTATTTCCAGTGTTTTGTTCCAGTACATGCATATATGGTACAATGATTTACTTAGGATAGATAACATAGTTTTGTACACATTAGTCCACAATAAAGTAGTATTTTAAAACATCCCTCCCCCCCCCCCCAAAAAAAATACTGGTTTAAATGGTTTTATAGGCAAATAGTACAAATCTTTAAAGGAGTAGATCATCTTGTATTTATTCAAAGACAGAGAATATAAAAATTCAAACAATCATTTTAAAAAATAGATTAGTACTCCATAAATTTAAATTCGTAACTATTAAATACACCAAGATTCGGCAATTGTGCTCCTAGAAGATATGTACGAGAATTCTTAGAGCAACATCTGAAAACCACAAAACTGCCAATTTATAAGAGAGAAGATGGATCAATGGTGGTGTAAGTGCACAATATGACTCAGCTGTCAAAATGAACTACAGTGAAATGCAAAAATGTGCACAAATATAACTTTAAGTATAAAAAGATCATGCATGGTGTGATATCTTTTGTAAGCTTAAAAACAATACCTTTAATTAAACATGCGAATGTGTTCAAACAATTTAAACAGGAAACAAAAAGAACAATAATCATTTTAATTGTTAGATAAAATATGTGATAGAAGAACAGATCAGGAAGAATAGACACATGAATACATAAAGAGGGTCATATGGATCAAAGATGAGAGTCTGTCATGAACCAAGGATATGATTAATTCAATTGTGTGCACTGGGGGTCTATTAAAACACCATAGAAGAAAAAAGGAAATAGGATTATATACTGATAATGCTTTAGCAACATTTAAATATAAAGGATATAAAGTACTCTTCCCCCTTACTATAAAACTTGTAATGCAAAGAAACTAAGGTCTTTTTGGTTCTTATCCTTTTAACATCCAATGTGATTTTTACCAATTGTCTGTGGATCCACAGAGCAGGGGAGGGAGAAACAGGAGACCCTGGGCACACACCCATGAGTGTGAGGAGCCCTTGGTGAGAAGAGCTCAGGGCAAGAGAACAGGTGGCATCAGAAGGAGGTCTCCCCTCCACCAGGACTTGGATGGGTCCTCTTCTGTGGATCCCCACTCCACCTGCCCTTGAGTCTCTGGGTTACGGGAGGAGGAGATTAAAGGCAGGGGACAGAAGCTAGTGTCTCCTAAGAAACCTCAGGCTGGGCCGGGCTTTCGGATAATCCTCAGAGTAAACGAGGAAACTGGAAGGTTGAGTGAAAATTCTGCTGAGTTTAAGGATGGGGCAGGGTAGCTCACTGGTAACTGAACCTAAATGAAGATGGAATAATAAAGACCAAGGTACAATGTGAGCAGGAAATAGGAGATTTATTGTCACTTCAGGAAAAAAACCAAAATGTCTAGTGAACAATTGGGACAATGGATCAAACAGAAATGTCAGCTTTATAATATCCCAAGTTTGCTTGAAGCCTGTCAGCCTCCAAGTTGTAGGAAGGAGAGGGATTAAGAGAACACATCAAGCTGAGGCAGACCCATGATAATTTGTTCTTCCTTTGTTGCCTGTAGGTGGTCCTCAGGGCCCAGGTTAAGAGCAACCTCGAAAATTCTGGCAGCACCCAGAGCCCCCAGAGGGCTCCTATTCATAGCAGCTGGAGCTCTGGTGTCTGTGGCAGTGGGACCAGCAGTGCCTGTGGTGGCTCAGGCAGCAGCCGCCACCCCCAGAGCCACAGCAGCCCCCAGAGCTGAAACTGCAGCAAAAAGAGACCAGAAGGCACTTAGGGGGACATTTTGGAGGGCTTAAGGGTGGGGCACTTAGGGAGGCATTTTGGGGGACTTAAGGGTGGGGCACTTGGGAGGACACCTGGGGATGCACTTGGGAGGGGGCTGGCACTCTTACTGGTTCTGCTAGCAGGACATCTCTGCTGGAGTTAAAGCAACTTTAAAGTAAAATTAAAACCAAATAAAATGCATAAAGCATAGACTACAATTATATTCTATTCAAACCATTGTCATGTGCTAGTAACATGCAAAGCCTACTGTTAGTAAAAGAGAGTCTTACTCCAAAGCAACAGCCACCGACCCAATAAACACGTTGCAGTTACATTTAAGTTCTGTGCATAAAATGGGTGCTAAGTAAGAAGACCAGTCTGTCACCATTTTACCCGTATGCCTCTACCTGTGAAACTAATTCACAACTGTAGAATCCATTTTCATCCTCTGCAGGTGCATACAAGTATGACTGCAGAATCTGGATGTCCAGGGGGCAATCAGCAGAGATCTGAAGGAGCTTCTCCCTTATGGTCTGGCCACCAGGACCAGGATTCCCAGGCTGATTCCAGCTCTGCCAAGAACTTCCCTCATTCTTCTACCCCAAACATTCTCCTCTTCACTCTGCTCTTGTTCCTTCATCCCAGTTCAGAATACTCTCCAGGCCCTTCTTCTCCATAAAATGAAAAGCCTTCCTTTGGGCTCGCACAGAGGCACTTACCAGGACCAGACTCAAAGTTAGTTCAGGCTCTGGAGGTGTTGGAGAGGATGAGCAAGAGGAGCCAGGGATAGCTTTTATAGGGAGTTCCCAGGCTGGGCTCAGACGTAAGTCTTATCTTGGGGAGGAGCAGGAGCAAATCTTGCACAGCCAAGGAACATGTGGAGCCACTCCTGACATTCCCTTCCCAGAAAGCCACAGGAGCACCCCAGCTTCTCACTTGTGCTGAAGAACCAATCAGGCCTTCAACACGTCACACCCTTTCCAGAAGGGGGGCCTCAGGTGGCCTGGAATTCTCAGGAAGCTGATCACTGAGGCTCCAAGGCCCAGGGGTCTCTGCATGCCAGTCCTTTCTCAGGAAATGGGCAGCTGCATCTTTCCCACCAGGCCTTGGGAGCTGGGGGCTAAAATGGGACAACAGAAAACAGCAGATAGAAACAATTAAGAGAGTCTTTCAGGAAGAATCTATGAGACTTACTACGTCTTTGTATCCATATGATGGAGAAAAAGATATATCAAGGATTATATCAAGGTAGTAGGTGCCTTGGCCAGGGAAATGGCCATGTGGTGGAGAGAGATCAAATGTTGAGAGGGGCAGATTTGAGGTCCTGGCAAGACCTTCCAGTGGATGAAGAGGTCCAGGAGGCAGCTGGGAGTTTATCCATTCTCAGTCTAAAGGGACTTGGAGACAAGCTTCTGAAATCATCACACTGGCATTCTTCATTATTTATACATGCATCCAACACACTTCTTTATTTATTTGGACAACCTAAATGTACCAAGAGGACAAGAATGGGGTTTCTTTTCTCGGACATTCTCACATCTGATGGGATCAGAACTGTGGAGATGAACACAAATACTTTAGAATGTTGTAAAATACTGGTGATGCAGTATCTTAATGGTGATTAAGCCCCTGGAACAGGGATCACTAGTGAAATAGAATGCTGTTTCACACTTGTTTCAGCTCATGGTATGGGGATAAGGCACACTGAAAGAAACCCGGAAACCAGAGAGTGTAGTGAAGCAATTCTCCATCCCCTGGCTGCCAACAACCAGGGGAATTGACTTTTTCATGCTTTTCTATCCAACTCCAATCTAAGTATATAAGCACGTGTGTGTGTGTGCACCCATGCACACACACACACACACCACATGTAAGCATGCATGCACTTTGATCCTTCCTTTCCCTCCATCATGACTACTAGAAACATCTCTTCTCAGAAAAGGAGGAAACTCAGGATGACAACACCAAAGACTAATCAAGGCATCCCGCAAGTCTCATTGCAAAGTAGTAATTCAGGCGATGAGATTCAGAGCCATTTTCTTTGAATCTCACAGGCTTATCCCATGCATAGAAGAGCTTCAGGGATACCCGTGGACTGCGAGCTTCTCAAGGTCAGAGGTTCTTTCTCATTCACCTTTGAATTCCAAATTCCTGACAGATGTGCACAGACCACATACAACTGGCTAAATGAATGTCCGTTTAACCAAATGCTTTGTCATATGTTGATTTATTTCACCTTTGACATGGAAGCTCTTGGAGGGTAGGGACCATGTCAGAAAACAGATAATAAATAAAAAGAGAAGATACCTCTATGCTAAAAGGGACTCCCAAGTGCACTCCAAAATGCCCCCCAAAGTGCCCCCCCCCCCCAGTGCCCAGCACCAAGCCCAGTCTCTTCCTGCTGTGGCTCTAGCTCTGGGGGCTGCTGTGTTTCCTGCTGACCTGGGCGCTGAGGACCTCAGAAGAACAGATGGAACAAAGCACCAAAATCTTCGCTGAATTGGTAGCTTGATGACACTTTCAGACAGATATTTCACTGTCTTGTCTAGCTTTTGCAGTTATCCTCAGTGGAAATGTTGTCCAAAGTAACGCATTTCTTCATTACCAAGAGCACAAGTTCCCTGCTTCTATACCTAAAGGCATGTGAGGGCAGTGGTGCTGGGAGTCCCGTGGACGCGGCAGTGCAGGGGCGCAGTGCACGGCGAGTCTCAGCAGCGGCAGCACACGCACTGCCGCCCTCACCGCCCCGCACTGGTGCAGCCAGCCTCGCTCTCCCAGCTCCTCCTCCCTTCGTTCACACCATGGCTGATCTACTGACCGAAGAACAGATGGCTGAATTCAAGGAAACTTTCTTCCTATTGCATAAAGATGGTGATGGCGCCATCACAACAGAGGAACCTGGAACTGTCATGAGGTCACTGGGTCAGGACCCAGCAGAAGCCGAACTGCAGGATATGATCAACAGAGTGGACGCTGATGGTAATGGCACCATTGACCTCCCAGAGTATTTGACTATGATGGCTAGAAAAATAAAAGACATGGATAGTGAAGAAGAAATCCTTGGGGCATTCCGAGTCTTTGGCAAGGACAGTGATGTTTACATCAGTGCAGCAGAACTACGTCATGTCATGACAAACTTAGGGGAAAAACCAATAGATGAAGAAGCAGATGGAACGATTGGAAAAGCAGATATTGATGGAGACAGACAGGTCACCTATGAAGAATTGGTACAGATGATGACTGCAAAATGAAGAGCTACTTTCAACTCCTTTTTTCCCCTTCTAGAAGAATCAAATTGAATCTTTTACTTACCTGTTAAGAAGGAAAGAAAGAAAAGAAAGAAAGAAAGAAAGAAAGAAAGAAAGAAAGAAAGAAAGAAAGAAAGAAAGAAAGAAAGAAAGAAAGAAAGAAAGAAAGAAAGAAAGAAAGAAAGAAAGAAAGAAAGAAAGGAAGAAAGAAAGAAAGAAAGAAAGAGAAAAGAAGAAAGTTCATTTATTCATTCTGTTTCTAAATCCACATATATTGGTTGGTGGTCCTGTCCTAAACATCAAGCTACACATCAGTTTTACAATATAAATACTTGTACTACCTTATGGATAAGCAAACACTTAGTGGACTCCTTAAAGTTCCATTTGCTAACAATTAATTCACTGTTTGGGCTGGCCAGTTTTTCACGCGTGCAGCTTGACAATTGAGCACAGTCAGGCATTCGTATGAAAGATGAAAAAATAAATTCAAAACCTATTCAAATAGGTTCTAGTTCAATTTGTTAGTATAAATTGTCATGGCTGGTTTACTGAAAACATTTAAAGTTGGTTTACCTCAGGATGATGTGCAGAAAAACAGGTGAAGGATAAACCGTTGAGATCTAGCCCCACTAGTAGGATGGTCCTCTTGTACTCCCTGTGCTCTGACACATGGTGACAATGACACACCCTGGTGGCATGCCTGCATGTGTTGGTTTAGCATCTGCCTTGCACTAGAGTGAAATGGGTGTCAGACTGTCACCATTCACACAAATAAGAAGCTTTCCCAAGGGAGCATCTTTGGACTCTTTTTTTAAAACCTTCTGAACCATGACTTGGAACCAGCAGAGTAGGGTGTGGCTGTGGACTTCAGCACAACCATCAACATTGCTGTTCAAGAAATTACAATTTACAACCATTCCAAGTTGTAAATGCTAGTCTTTTTTTTTTCCAGTAAAAAGGACCACCAACTGAAGTTATTCTTGTGAATATTATGCTTATACAGTGACCACAGTGTGCTGAAAGTCAGAAAAACATTCCCCCAAATTCTTAGAGTCCATGAGCTCCAGGATTCTCATAGACTCTCATGTAGGGTGAGCACAACCAAAGGACAAATAAAAGACTTCCTGCCAACGCTGCTGAGGGGCTTAGCCACTCCTTATCTGATTGAAAACAACGTTAAGACATGACATTTCTCCCACAGTTTTGGAACAAATACACATGAATTTTAGATATCTTCTTTTATCTGAAACTTGTTTTAAGTGAGTATATGTATAACTAAATGTATAGGTAAGTAAATTTATAAGTGACTACTTCACCGTATAGCTTATGTTGACTTCAAACTGCAATAATGCCTACCTTTTATCCAACTGGAGTCTCCTCCTATAATAAGTGCTTCTTTTCTATGACTGTATTTTTGTAGAAAAAAAAGTGGCACTAGGGAAGGAGGTATCATTGCTTTGCCGGACATCCCTAAGCTTGAATAACCCTGAGAGAAAGCAAAATTGGTATATTAAGTATGGAGACCCAGAGGTCACTGACATTTCCTGGGACCCCAGTTAAGATGGGGACTTAGTTTGGGAAGACACTTCACTGATTTCTGAGACTCTGAAAATCATACATATATATCAGGCAGAGGCTCTGGTACAAATGCTTATTTAGGAATCTATCTCACTGCCTTGTTTATTATGTCATTAATGAATACTTGTATTCAATAACATTAGTTTAATACCCATTTTACTAATGAAGAAATTGAAGCACTGAGAAGTAATTTACAGAGAGTAAATGCACAGAAGCTAATGGAGCCCCCTCCACATTTGCCTCAGATCCTAGGCAGCTCTTCCCCACCCCTGTCCCTGACTCCCTTTCCCCCAGCACCTCTATCTGCAGTCAGCTCAGCTGTCACTCATACCTGCTGCAGAGCCTGACATGCTCAGGTAGGAAGGAGTTGGGTCCCATCACACAGATTTCTTCATATGGTGTGGGGAACATTCAGAGGTTGTTCAGCTAGATTCAGGCGCCTCTTTCTCTAACACTTATTCTCTCATCAAGTCTAACCTCTAATTCCTCATTTCTAGCAGTGGGTTGCTACTGTGTTCACATGGGGCAGGACACTTTCAGGCATCCACACCTTTTCTGAGGGGGTTCAGATGACACTGTTTCTTCCATGCTCCTCTCCCAGAGTCCCAAGTTAGACTTCATCTCCTTAGAGCTCTTTGACTATCTGCTAATGGGACCCCATAAATATCCCCAAAAGGAGATTCCTCAGCCTGCCACCAATGCTGCTTCCCGGTCCTGCTCCTGTGGCCAGAACCAGGATCTCTCCTGTCAGATACTCTGACTCTATTTTGGGCTTGATGCCTTCACAGCTTTGCCAAAGCACAGGGCAAGGAGTCAGCTCTTGGACAAGGTCAAAGGAATATGTACAGCCCTGAGGCCAGAGTCCCTGCTGAGCCTTGAGTCTCATCTGGGGAAATTGGAAAAATGGAGCCAGAAGCAGAGCAGACTGTGTTAGTGGGCAGGGGTCCTCAGCTGCTATTAGCCTAGACCTGGGGCAAGAGCACAAGGGACATGCCATTGGAATTCCAGCCATTAGCCTGAACGCTTGGCCTCTGTGACTCGCCTTCCAATGTTCAATTCCTAGTTGATTTTCTGTTCCAAGACATGGTCCCTTCCTCTCAGAGCTTTGAGTTTAATTCAGCAAAGATCAATTAAACATTTTCCTTCGATAAAATCAGTTCTCAGTCCATGTCCATCATTGCTTAGGAATTCAGAGGTGATAGTACATGATCCCTACCTCCAAGTTGTTCACAGGTCAGTGGACTTTTGAAAACCATATTATAATTTAAAAGAAAAAGAAGAAAGAAGGAAAGAAAGAAAGAAAGAGAAAGAAAGAAGGAAGGAAGGAAGGAAGAAAGAAAGAAAAGAGGAGGGGAGGAGGGAAGGAGAGAGGGAGAGAAGTGCATGGGTTCGAGGATTGAATCACTGTTCCCAGTGATATTGTCAGGACCCCGCCTCATCCAAAAATGGTCTTGGTGATGTCATGTGTGGCTTTCTTCTTCTCTTTGACAGAATCAGTTGTAACAGAACATCATGGGGACAGTATATGTGCGTGCATATGTGGTGAATGTGTATCGATGGGTGTGCTCAGAGCAGGAGCAGGAAAAGTCTTTAGTACATAGTCATGTGTCCCATAATGTCCAGGGACACCCACAGTTGTACTATAAACTGGGGGCTTCTGGGAACGCTGTGCTATTGATAAAGTGGCCCCTGCCTCCATGGATTTTTATATCAGTGGTTTGAGGTTTTAGATATTTTTGTACCTATCCCCCACTCCCAGCTGATTGGAGCCCCTGTGACAACAGAAACATCATGTGTACTATTGGCTGATTTTGTTTGGTCTCACAGATCAAATTGGTTCTTGGCAAGTGAGGTGAGCAAAGGAAGGAAAGAATGAAGGAAGGAAGGAAAAGATGGAGAAAGGGAGGGAGGAAAGGTGGAGAGAGAGAAGAAAATAATCGGAGTGCATTTCAGAAGTTTCTCTCCAGGTCTTTCTTGACTAAGGTCACCAGGCCCCAGCTTCATTTCTCCAAACATCTTGGAGATATAGTTACCCCAGAGTTCTGCTTGATCTTACATTCAAAATTCTCTAAAAAGAGCTCCCCAACTAATTTTCTGATCTCATTCACAATCATTCCATTCCCCTAGTCATGAGGCTGGACACTCTGCGCATCGTCTGGACTCCTGCATATGCTCCATCTTGCACAAGGATGAGTCACTATGTCTCAAATACACTTCCTACAATTCCCTTTTTTCCTGTCATTCTCTTAATCCCTATTCTATCAGGCTTCAAAGGTACAAACTTTGGAATCACTGTTTGCCTTGTCTTTTATTCTTCATATCTAATCCACCAGAGAATCTCAGCAGAGTGTTCCTTAAGCCTGTCTTCCAGATCCATCTTTCATACTCCATTCCCTATATGACTTCGTGGAATCTTCACCTAAAATAATATCTCTCCCCCCACCCTTTTACTGAATGTTGAAATCCTGCCCATCCTATGGGATCCAACTCCAATGCCACTTTATCCATTCATTCCAAAAATGATTTTGAAAACCCATGTTAGTGCCAGATACTGGGCAAGGCATTAGGGAGACAGCAGTGACCAAAACAAGTAAGTACTCTCCATCTCAAAGCTTATATTCTAATGAGGGAGGGAGAGACAGACAACAAACAAGTACCACAGTAAGCAAACAAGATAAGTGCAGGCACTAAGGCCAGGTGACATGGTGGAGAGGAGGTGGGGAGCAGGTAGGAAGAGCAGGCAGAAGTGCTGCCCTAGACCCTGCTGTAGCCCTTCCCCACACCCCCAGCCCCAGCAGCCCCAGCCGCGTGCTACATCATAGGACCAGACTGAGAGACTGTGAGCTAGTCAGGGGCAGAAATGTGTTCTATTTGTCTCCATGTGACCAGTGCCCACAAACTATCCTGAGGGCAGGGCCTGTGCGCTGAAGGAATGTATAGAAGTGGAGTGGCAGCCACAGGCCCTGAAACATCGTGGGGAGTTCCTGCTTCCCTCTCCTCATTCCTCAGATATGTGCCTAAGAACATGCTGAAAGCCTGGTCCTGGGAGTGTGGCACTGTCACCCTTCCCTTGGGGTGGGAGAGAGGACACAGACTCAGGCTGTGCATCATAAAACCCAGCTGAGTATAAAAGGGCTGAGGTCCTGGGCTCCTCCACCCACAATCACCTAAGGAAGAGCTTTCCCCCACCTCCACAGGACCAGGCGAGTGTCCAGCCAGGGAGAGGACCTGGGCTGGGAGGGCTGAGCAAACACGTCTGTGCTTCAACACGGAGAGGGAAGTAGGAACACAGGATGCAGGTGGCAGAGGGGCCCATGGTGGGCAGCAGGGTGGGACAGAGAGAGGGAAGGGCAGGATTGTGAGGAAGGGGAGTCTGTGAGCTGTGTCAGGGGCTCTATGATGCAGCCGACCTCAGGACACCCCCTTCCTTGGGCTCCCAGAGAGATGTGAAGCCCTGAAGGGTCATGGAATGTTGTGTGTTCTATACACTGCAGGGGGCACTGTTTACCTTGGGTTTCTGTGACAGGCCCAGTAGGGCCAAGTGCAGCAGCAGCCCTGGAGAGTCACCCAGAAGTCTGCCAGCTGCCTTCCTGGCAGGAGAGCGGGGAATGAAGGACAGCTCATCAGGCCAATTTAACTGCAAGTCAGTTTCCATTTCCCTTCTCCAGATCTTGGCTGGAGGACCAGCTGCTCTTGTGAGGAAAGGATCTACAATTAAACCAAAGAATGAAAGACTGCCTGAAGGCTCTGCATTGATCGAGGGCTTTATAAAGCCACTCATAGAGGAGACACTGGCCTAAAGCTTTTGCACTGACCTCTTTCTTTGATCTATCCAGGCTCGCTGACCTCCCACCAAAATGTCCTGCCAGCAGAACCAGCAGCCGTGCCAGCCCCTGCCTAAGTACTCCTCACCCAAGTGCCCCTCAAAGAACCCAGCACAGTGTCTGCCTCCAGCCTCCCCCAGCTGTGCTCCAAGCTTGGGGGCTGCAGTGGCCCCAACCCCGAGGGCTACAGGCACAGCAGGTTCCACCGCTGCCGGCACCAGATCTCCAACTGCTGCAATAGTGGCGGAGGTCAGCAGTCTGGCCACAGCTCTGGAGGCTGCTGCTGACCTGAGCCATAACATCAAATAAAAACATTTGAAAAAAGAAAGCTCTAGAATGACTGGAACCAGTTCTGATCTGGTGCATCTTGTTGCTGCCCCTCTCTTTTGTCTGAGATGTTCCTTAAAGAGTTCTGAGTACTCCCCCAGGAGTTGAGCTTGCTGGTCTCCAGGAGCTCAGTGCTTACCCCTTCTTTAAGTCTCTGTGAAAAATAGAACTGTTCTTTCTCACTGCAACCTTTGTCTAACATGTCCGTGTCTTTGCCCCACCCCAAGCTACCCAACATCAGGTGCAGAATCTTGTCTCAAGAACACATAGCAGGTCATACTACCCTCAACTCACAACAACTTTCTGGGGGGTTGTGGATTAGGATAGGAGTGGGGTGGGGTCTTTCACAGAGTCAAAGGCAGGGCACTGTTTGGGAATAAACATGGAGCTCTGGAAAGCAAAGGCAATGAGTCTCATGGGCCAGTTCAGATCCTTCAGAGAAGACCTTAGAGGCTTAGCCCTGGGGGTGGCAGAGAGAAAAGAGTAGAAGCTCCAGACCGGGGCAGGTCCCTGGCCCTCTGGTCCCTCCAACCCTAATGTTCTATGGTCCTCATGACCTAGGATGGCAGCAGCCCCCAGGACAGTGGCAGTAACTGAAGCCTCCAGAATGCTCTGGCAGTAGTGTCAGCAGGATCTGTGGGCCTCTGGAGGCTCAGGTAGCTGCTTCCTCTTGAGCTGGAACCACAACAGAGAGACTGAAGGTGAACAACCTACAGGATTCTTGAAGGTTAGGCAGTTGGGAGGGGGCTGACAGGGCTGTTGGTTTTTCCTGTTTTTCCTGGCCAGACATTTCAGCTCAGTGATCCCTGGAAGAAATATATATGCAAGGATACTGCAAAAAGTTCATGAGGAAATGGAATTAAAAAATAGTATGGGGCCGGCCCCATGGCTCACTCGGGAGAGTACGGCAGTAATAGCACCGAGGCTGTGGGTTCGGATCCTATATAGGGATGGCCGGTACGCTCACTGGCTGAGCGTGGTGCAGACCACACCGTGCCAAGGGTTGCGATCTCCTTACTGGCCAGAAAAAAAAGATAATATGAATCTTTCCATGAACTTTTTGAAGACCTCTCTATGTGTGCATGTGCATGTGTGTGTACACACATATTCCCTTGTCCCTCACCATCTTTTCACAGAACCTACCCCTATGACCCTAAGCCCATAGTTTAGGTAAGCTAAGGGCATCAGGGAAACAGAAAGGGCCTTGGGCAGAAATGAACCGACTCAAGGTGATTGCTGATTAAGCCCAGAATTTTCTCTCCTCTAACTTTGATTTATAGTCAGGACAAAGGATGTGAGACATGGGGAGTGGTGATGATGATGGGTTATAATCTAGGTAACACTCTTCAAACTCTCCAGCCCCTCAGCATGGAATTCAGCGTTCCCACAGTGGATGCCCAGATGTTTTTCTGATAGGAGGGAACCAAGAAGCCCCTATATTGCCCACATATCTGGCCCTGACACTCAGGGCCTTTGAAGGCTAGTTGTCTACAATCTTTCATTCATTCAAACAAATGAATTGAGTTCACATTGCAGAGATGTGTTGACACTGAGGACTCAGAAATGTTTAAGATGTGGTTTTCATCCTTGAGACGCTAATAGTGTTGCAAGCAGACTGACAAGTAATGCAATTGTTGTGAGCTGGAATGATACCTGTTATTGCATAAGTGTGGGGAAGTCCATGGGACTTAGCCTTTGGGTATCAACTCTCTGCTGCCCTGACAGGAGTGAGGTGTCCAGACATTGTCACTGGTATCACTTGTGGGTGGTGGGAGGTCTTGGCCAGCAAAATGGCTTTTGAGTGCAGGGAAATAGCCAAAATGTTGTCCTGTGGTGGCCCAGTTAAGTGATTAAGAGGAACTCATGGGACCCAAGAGCCAAGAGTCCCTGGGCACGAGGTTTCCTGGCAAAGGGAAGAAATAAAGCTGCCATCTGAGGGGGGTTGGATCTGATAGAGAAGCAAGCTAAGGTAATGGGAGGCAGAATAGTGTGCTGGCTAAGAACATGGGCACTGGAGTCAGACATTCTCACCTCCCCACTCTTTTAAGTACAAAGGTAAAGCTAGAGGTGCCTAATGAAAAACAAAGCTAAAAATAAAGGTAAAATGAACAATAGACGTTACAACTGGAAGCAGAGCCAGTGATTAGTAGTCGACACCTGTGACACAGACTCGAGCATCTAAGAACATTGCTTCAGTAGTTCCTAGACCGTGGGAATGGTTCAGAGATGAGGATATGCAGGCCAAGTTGACCAGAGCACTTTAGGATAAAGGGAACATCACATTTGAATGATAATTGATGGAGGGAATTATAACGTGACTGATAACAGTGATGACTGATTTTATTTCACCAGTGTTTCTATGGATATAAATTAGCTATATAATATTTTCCTACTGTGTTTTATTTTAATTTTATAGAATGAGATAATTATTTGACACATGTAGGTAAGTTTGATTTCTTTTGACAAGACATTATTATTGCAGTAATGATTCCGGACATTTTAGTTACATGAAGGCTATAGGAGCAGCCATCTTCTTCAAAGCTTGAATATGTTCCAACCAGGGCCAAATTCTTAGTCTTTTCAAAATCCTGTGAGAGTTTGAGTTTACACTAGGGCTTCAGCAGTAGGGAGGACAAACTGAAAAGAGGTTGAGGACGGTGGTCAATACCCCCACTGTGGTTTTGAAACATGCCTCAAAATTCTTTGGCATTTCTCTCATTGAGAGGGGGGGTCTACATCAAATCTCAGTCCTATATCTTGGCCACTTTCTCAGGGAACCTGTCTCAGCTGGTTAAAGGATTTGACTAGCAGAGCAGATGTGGCTTCAACCTCCAATTGAGGTTCCTTTTGACACTTTTTATTCCAGTTTCTTAAGAAATTATTTGTCCAAAATATTGGAGCAAAACTGATTTCCAGCTTGTCACTTTTTAAAAAATGAAATAAAAAAAAAAACAACCGTATTTCATTCAGTTGAATTCCCAAAGCATCACACAGGTTTTGTTCTCCATTTGGAATTTCTGTACTCAAACTCTGATTTTTCTCAAAAATTTCAACTTTGACTGTAGCCACAGTTATATGGTGTCTTTCCATCATTCTGAAGTTAATCAAGGGTCATCATGGCTAGGGTTTAATAGACCCCTGTTCTTCTGCAACTTGATTTCAAAAATCAATCTATCAAAGTGGAACAGCTCTCCTGGTTCACATCGAGCATAATCATTTTGGATTGGAGCAGAGACAAACACTGCCCTATTCCAAGTTGGGGCAGGAGCCCTCCAGTTAGGACCCTATGGTAAATGTAATATGGCTATGTCTCTTTATTGTTGCTGGGTTTGAAAAGTAACATTCCACAAAAAAAAGAAAGAAAGAAAGAGGAAAATGAAAATGAGTTCAATTCTATCTCAGATCTCTTGAAAGAAATTTACAGGTATGCAATCTGCAATCCCCTGAGACGTTTCACAGTCCTCTTTTTTCCCCCTCAGTTTTCTAAGAGCCCTAAGCCTCTTGTTTGCATTTTCTTAAGAAAAATCTTCAATTCCAGCTTCTTCAGAATGGACTGACTTTCCAGCTCACCCCCCTCTCTGAAGTCCATTATTTGCAGTTTTGTTTGATCTCCCCCCAGACCTTTCTTTCCACCTCCACACCCTCCTTCCTCTTTGGTGTCATTCTTCTCAATGTCCTCATCCTCTATGCCACCCTTAGCAGAGACGGGGACTCCATCGTCACATCATCCCTCCTTCCCACCATATTACTCAAGAAAAGTCAGGCTTTTTCCCAGGGGTATGTTCAGCAACCTCTCTCAGCACCTTGCTTCCTCCCAACGTTCCACCCTCAAAGCTCCCACAGGGCCCCTCTGCATAAAGAAGAATCTGACCCATTAATTTTCCAGCCACAAGCCTGGATTATTCCTGGTTCTGGGCATGCTGGACCTTCAGAAATGAGGGCGGCAGGACCCACAAGGCAGCCTTCGGTGGGGCAGAGTTAAAGGACAAGTGAGATATAGGTGGAGTTGAGAAGAAGCTTTAATTTTCTATACGATCGGACACAGGTGATAACATTATAAGGAAAAGGGAAAGGCTTTGGACTCTTGAAAACTACGTGGGCACAGGCTTCTGGGAGAGGACAACCCTCCCCCATGAACATTTCAGCTGCTCAGTCCAAGAAAGAGAGATGCAGATGCCTAAGAAAAGATGCATCAAGTTGGGGTTTTTCCTTGGCCCTTTAGATTCTTCTCTCCTCTAAAATCGCTTGTCTCAGCATCAGGATCCAGGTCAGCAGCAGCCCCCAGAGCTGTGGCCACAGCCGGAGCCCCCAGACTGCTGACCGCTGCCACTGTCACAAGAGTCGGAGCTCTGGCGCCGGCAGCGGTGGGACCTGCGGCACCTGTGGTGGCTCAGGAAGCAGCCGCCCTCAGAGCTGGGGCCACTGCAGCCCCCCGAGCTTGGAGCACAGCTGGAGGAGGCTAGAGGCAGGCACTGTGCTGGGCTCTTTGGGGGGCATTTGGGTGAGGGGCACTTGGGCGGGGGCTGGCACTGCTGCTGGTTCTGCTGGCAGGACATCTCGGCAGGAATTTGACCTTGAACAAAACAATAGAAATTTTTGAGCACAGAAGCTTCAGGCCAATGTTTCCTCACTTGTGAGTTTGTCACACACTTGCACCTCCCACTCCCCATGACCAAACTGCTTTCTAAGCCAAGATCTGTGAGAAAGAAATGAGAACATAGAGAGGATACATGCATTTGGATAAAGCACCCCCAAGGATGCCAGATGGATCCATGTGCATCCCTGACAACATGCTCTAATCAAGAATGGGCAGGAATCCTGAGGTCCTCTGGCTGTGGGGGTTCACGGCTCCCTGACATGTGCCACAGAGGCATCTTCTGCACCCTCCTCTCCCACACTGCTGCCCACTGTGGACCTCTTCCTGATGGATCCATTTCAGTTTGGGTCTGTCTTCTTCAAACACTCCCAGATAAGGATCTTTCCCCTGCTGGACACTCACCAGATGCAGAGGAAACAGGAGAAGAGGAGAAGGCTGTGCCTGAGGAGGCTGTGGATGAGGCTTTTATCCTGTGCAGGGTTAGTGATGCACAGACTGAGCATGCTGCTGCGTTCACAACTGGGGAGGTGACAGCTGGAGACATTTGCCTCCAGTGTCTTCCTGGGCACATACCTAAAGGTCTAACAAGGTGGAACCAGGATGTCCTTGTGACTACCATATTACTTCCCACTCTGGCCTGCCCTGGGGACCTGCTTCCTGCCTTTGCTCATTTGTTCTCTTTCATGCCTTGACACAGGCTTTGTCCCTTTTACTTCACACAACAGTTGTGATATGGAGATGTATATGACACATTTATTCCCTTGAGTACCTTGCAGCCTAAATGGACCACTACTCATAAAAGGAAATATATTTTATCTGATGAGATGAGCGCTATCACGGAAGTGTTTGCAAACACCTCAAACCTAACATCCCAGACTTTGTAAGTCAGTCCTCCATTGCACTGCAGGTCCCAAAGGAAACCTCAGGTGTCCTCTGGGAGTAACAGCTGGACAAGGCCATTGGCCTGTGGGAATATGATGTGTGGGTTAAGGGATGGAGGTTTGGAACCAGTTCCTGTCTAAGACAGAAAGGCTCCTAAGGGGCTCTCATGGTCCCTACCCATATTGCAGGATGGAGACAAGTGGAAGAGTGAGAGTGGAGAAGGGACTTACAGCTCTAGAGGTGATAAGATTCACAACTGATATTATTAAGAAGAAGGAGGAGGAGGAGAATATGTGCTCCCATTTACCTGACTATGGGATGTATACTATTGATTCTAAGACTGTAGAGTTGATAGAAGAAAGTTGTTCATGTGTTTGGAAGAGTTACAGAAGAATTGTGCAAAGGAGTCATTATAATGAACCATTTTGTTAAAATGGTTGATGATTGTGAGGTTGATGATGGTGGAGGTGGAATGTGTGCCTCATTCCATGGCATAAACCTCATAATGGCTAAGCTTAGTGTAAACTGGATACTATTATCCCATTGGATTTAACTGTGATGTTACAGTTCTATTCCTCACTGAATTCTATCTCAAATACAAGTATGATAATAAAACATATTGCATTATACTTACCAAAAAATAAATTAAATTACCATTGATATTTTAATATTTGCATATTTAAATCTAATTAAATAGTATTAAATAAATCTGTATTATAGCAAATGTTTCTAATATGCTGTAAACTTAAAGGACTAGCTACCCATTTTTAGATACTGAATTAATAGTAAAGGCTACAGCTTCCCTCTCTCCAATCTGCAATTTGTTCACTTTGAATCAATGATTCCCAAAGTCCTTTCAAGATATGTGTGGGAGAATGAATGCTCCTGGAACATAAAGAATAGGATTTCTGAAGGTAGCAGGAGGAAGCTGAGGCAGACTTCTATGCCCTCTCAGTCCTTTTTTTTTTTTTTAATTGACAAAAATTGTATTTATTTATAGTACACAACCGATGTTTTAATATAGGCATATATTATGGAATGGCTAAATCAAGCTAATTAACATATTCATTATATCACATACTTGTCATTTTTTATAGTGAGAACACTTAAAATCTACCATGTTAGAAATATTCAAAAATACATACATTGTTATTAACTACAGTCATCATGTTTTGTAATAAATATCCTGAACTTATTCATTTTGTCTAAGGGAAATTTTGTATCCTTTGACCAATATGTCCCCAATTCCTTCCCCCAACCCCTATCCAGCCCCTGGTGACCACCGTTATATTCTCTGCTTCTGTGAGATTCCACATACAAGTAAAATCATGCAGTATTGTCTTTCTGTGCCTGGCTTACTTTACTTAGTATAATGTCCTTCAGGTTCACCCATGTTGTCACAAATGACAAGACTTCTTTCTTTGTTAAGGCTAAATAATATTCCATTGTGTACATATACCACTTTTTTTTTTAAATCCATTTTGCCATTTAAGGGCACTTACACTGATTCCATATCTTGGCTATTGTGAATAATGCTGCAGAGAACACAGGAGTTCAGATATCTCTTCAACATATTGATTTCATTTTCTTTAGATATATGTATCCAGTAGTGGGATTGCTGGATCATACTGTAGTTCTATTTAATTTTTTGATGAACCTCTGTAATGTTTTCCATAATGTCTGTACTAATTTACATTACCACCAACAGTGTACAAAGGTTTCTTTTTTTCCAAATCCTCACCAATACTTGCTATATCTAGTCTTCTGATAATTTCCATTCTAACAGGTGGAGGTGATATCTCATTGCGGTTTTAGTTTGCATTTACTTGATGATTAGTGACATTGAGCATTTTTTCATATATCTAGAGGCCATTTGTATGTACTCTTTTGAAAAATTTTTTTCAGGTCCTTTGCCCATTTTCTGTTGGGTTATTTATTTTCTTGCTATTGGATTGTTTGAGTTGCTCTACAACATTGCTCTGGGCAAGAATATTTTGGGGTATGACCCCAAAAGCTTAGACAACAAAAGCAAAAATAGACAAATGGGATTACATCAAACTTAAAATCTTCTGCACAGCAAAAGAAACAATTAACAAAGTGAAAACACAGTGCACAGAGTGAAAAAAATTTGCAAACTATATATTTGATAAGAGGTTAATAGCCAAAGCATATAAGGAACTCAAATTAATTAACATATAAATAAATTAAAATACGCATACTACCCAAAGCAATCTATCCAAATTCCAATGACATTTTCACAGAAATAATAAAAAAAAATCTTAAAAATTCACATGAAACCACAGGAGACCTTGAACAGCCAAAGTGCTCTTGAGCAAAAAGAACAAAACTGGAGGCATCACACTATCTGATTTCAAAATGTACTGCAAACCTAGCTACAGTAATCAAAACAGCATGGTACAGGTACAAAAACAGACACATAGATAAATGGTACTGAATAGCGAGCCCAGAAACAAATCCACACGTTCACAGTCAATCTTCGACAAAGGTGCCAAGAAGACACAATGGGGAAAGGATAATTTCTTAAATAAATGGTGCTGGGAAAACTGGATATGCACATACAGAAAAATAAAATTAGATCCTTATCTCAGCTCATATACAAAAATCTTCTCAGTCTTCAAAATAAGATCCCCATTCCCCTGTGGTATATTTTCAGTTTCAGCCTAATTGCTGCACTTGGAGCAGCCATTGTCACTCTGGTGATTGTCTCACAACAGGAGTAAAGCACATTTTTCATCCCAAACTAGATGGTGAGACTGAAGAGGAACTGGGAGTGGAGGAGAACATGGCTTTGCCAGTGGTCCCAGGCCTAAAGCATGGCATATGGTTGTGGCGGAGCTGTTGGGGGATTCTGGGCACCCTGTCAGTTCTACCCTGGCCCCTGGTCTGTGACTCTTTCTGGAGACATCACTCCATGATTTTCTTCTCAGGCCCAAGGTTTGGCCTGACCCTCCCTCCTTCCTGAGTGCCATCGCCGGTCCTATCTCCTGGAATTTGCTCCCACTCAAGTCATTCATTCCTGCAGACTTGTATTTGAGAAGCATGTGCTGAGTATCAGCTAGGGCCAGAACGTCGCTTGCTCAGCTTGGGTTTCAGCGGTGAGTGAGAGGCACTTCACACTTGCAGGGATCTGACAACCCGGCAGAGAAGATAAACACTGTGCAAGGGTTTACATCTGTGATGACTGAGCCCTAAGGCAAAATGTAGAAGTTATAGGGAGGGTGAGAGGAGAAGTGTCTTTGTCTTGGGGTTCAAATCTAGCTGCTGAAGTGAATAATTACTTTTCCATTGAGAGTGGTTTTCCAGAAACAACTTCAGAGTCCATTTTTAATCTCGATGGCGTACAATTTTGAGCTGTTTCTAGGCTACATGTCCCCCAGTCACTGTGACCCAAAGCATTTCAGAGCTTGCCAGCAGGAAGTTCCCCTTTCCTCATGAATTAAGAGCTGACTGGTAGCTGACCTCTTCCCAGCCCCACCCCTGGGTCCCTCTTCGTCCCTGTCTCCATATCCTGACGTTCTCATTCTTTTCCTCCTTGAGATGGTGCTCCCTAATCTCACACCTTCCTGCAGAATCTACCCCACCTGTTCCTCCTCAGAGCAGAGGCCACACTGAACCTGCCATGACAGAAGACACTTGAACCACATCCCTGTTCCTTCTCCCAGAGTATGGGGCAACTCCAAATGTTCTGCACTGTGACGATTTCTTGGTATCCCTGACATCCTGAGGACCTGGAATAACACAATAAAGAAGAAACTTACCTGACTGACTTAAAAGCTTACCTTACCTGACTGTGCTATTCCATGGTAATGAGGGTTTAATGACATAAAAATGCGTTAAGTTAGCTCTGAAACAGGAAGTGCATTATCTTTGGTCTTGTTCCAGGGTGAACCTTCTGAGCAGGTGTATTAGTAATAAATGAGCAAACAAATACACAAACAAGGATCACCCTTCTCCTCTGCATCATGTGACTGATGCTGTGAAAAGCAGCTGAGTCATTCTTGGGGAAGATGAGATGAGCAAGCTGAGAACAACACCTTGAGAAGATATTTATTCCTGGAGTTTACATCATTTAGTGTTCTTACTATGGAATTTTAGGTGCATGGTTTTGGATTAACAATAATCCTTTGTTCATAAGATATGCTCATCCTTGGTCTATGCTGGCGCCTCTTAATTAATGTATCTACCTGCTTAAACACCTGTCTGCTATATAAATAACAAACACACAAAAATCCAACACCCAAGTGAAAACGAGAACTTTGATGGTATGTCATATGTTCCTACATAGTTCACCCTTAACCCACGCCTCTGCCTATCACATCTGATGTCACCATAGTCCTAAATCTTGTATTTATCATTCTTTACTTCCTTTTTTGTATATTTTATCAGTTTTTATTTATTCCTAAAAGTATTATTTTTAATTGTTGTTTTTCTGTTTAGATTTTTTGAGGTATTATTTACATACCAAAATAATCACCCCATTTAGTATCTGTTTCAATGACCTTTGACTAACATATACAGTCATGTAAACACCACTATGATTAGGATATAGGATAGTTTCATCACCTCATAATATTCCCTCATGTGCCTATGTAGTCAAACATTCCCTTTACCAGCCTTTGGCAACCACTGGTCTATTTTCAGTTTTTATAATTTTGTCTTTTCCAGAATGTCATATAATTGGAATCATATAATATACAGCATTTAAAGCTTGGCATCTTTCACTTAGAATAATGCATTTGAGGGCCAATCCTGTGGCTCACTCGGGAGAGTGCGGCGCTGGGAGCTCAGTGGCCCTCCCGCCGAGGGTTTGGATCCTACATAGGGATGGCCGGTGCACTCACTGGCTGAGCGCGGTGTGGGCAACACCAAGCAAAGGGTTCGGATCCCCTTACCAGTCACAAAAAAAAAAAAAAAAAAAAAAAAGAATAATGCATTTGAGATTCACTCCTGTTGTTTCATGTATGAGTAGTTCATTCTTTTTTATCATTAAGTATAATTCCATTGTATAGATGTCCCATATATATATATATATATCTATATCTCCATTCACCAGTTGAAAGACATTTGGGTTGTTTCAAGTTCAAGAGAGTTATAAATAAAACCACTATAAATATTAGCATGCAGGTTTCTCTGTAGATGTAAATTTTATTTCTCTTGGCTAAATATCTAAGAATAAGATTTCTTGGGCAAATAGTAAGTGTATGTTCAATTTTTTAAGAAACTGCTAAACTGTTTTCCAAGGTGGCTGTACGATTGTGCATTTCCACCAGCAATGGTCAAAAGTTCTAATTGTTCCACATCCTTGATAGTACTTGGTATTCTCAGATATTTTTATTTTGACCACTCTAATATATGTGGAGCGATATCTAGTTTTGCTTTAGGTTTGTGTTTCCCTAATGACTAATAATGTTGAGTTTCTTTTCACGTGCTTATTTGCCATCCGTGTATCTTTGTTGAAATGTCTCTTGAAGTATTTGGCCCATTTTTTTATTATTTATTGGAACATAAGTGATTGTACATATCTGTGGGGTACGGCATTGAATATCATTACCTGCATGCAATATGTGATGCTCAAATCAGGATAATTAGTATATTCAGCGCTACACAATGAAATATTTTTTGTAGGCCTTTACCAATTTCTCTCTAACCTCACGTGCCCTTCTCCCTTTCCCATCTCTATTAGCCTCAGTTCTACTCTCTCCTTTTGAAAGTTCAATGAATTATTGTGATTATTATATCTTTCTTTCCTTTTTTATCGTGTATTTTTTTTAGCTCACACTTATGAGTGAGGACATGTGGTTATTTCTCTTTCTGTGCCTTTGCCCAGTTTTTAATCAGGTTGTCTGTTTTCTCTTTATTGCTTTTTAAGAATTTTTAAAATATTCCAAACACAAGTCCTTAATTAAATATATCTTCTACAAATATTTTATTCAAGTCTATACGTTTTCTTATTTTTAAGTGTCTTCTGAAAAGCAGCAGTTTTTAATTTTGCAGAAGTCCAATATTTTTTTTTTTGAATTGTGCTTTTTTTGACCTATCTGAAAAACTTTCGCATAACCCAGTCACAATTTATTTTCTCTTATGTTTTATTCTAGAAGTTTTGTACTTTCATATTCTACATTTTGGTCTGTTGCTCACCTTGAGTTATTTTTGTATATAGCATTAGGAATGATTTTTTTAACGTAAGAATGTCCAATTTTTTCAACATCATTTGTTGAAATGACTATCTTTCCTCCAATCAGTTGCCTTTGTATCTCTGTTTAAAATAAATAATCATACGCCTGGCTCTGTTTTTTGACTCTGTGCTCCACAGATCTGCCTTTGCCTTGCTCTTGTTCTTAGGAGGAAAGAAAAACAATCCACTCCCTCACTATTAACTATGATATTAGCTGTAGGTTTTTTACTGATATCCTTCATCACATTGAGGATATTCCCTTCTATTCCTTATTTGCAGAGAGGTTTTCTTTTTTAAAAAAATCATGAATTGATAATGGTTTTCGTCAAATGCTTTTTCTGCATCTGTCGAAATGACCATATGTTTTTGGTTTCCCTTTAGTCTGATGTGAGTGTGGTAGTGTCTCAACTACTTCAAGCCTCGCCTCAGAGTTGCTGGCCAGTCTGGATGTTTTTACATTTACAAGAAAGGCACACTTTTGTAAATTATGAGTATATCTTAAAACATGAAACCTAAACATGAGATGATTTCTTCAGCCTCTGAGTACAAAGTGAGATCACAATAACTATATTTGCCTGCATCACAGTACCTGGAAATGACCAATGATCCGCATAGTCACAGTGTCTTTGCGTAATTTCTTGACTTGTGTGTGTGTCACATGGTAGTACAAGGCAGCCTGACAGTCTCTGAACACACAGTGCGCCCCACTGCCCCTCTCCTGCCCCACTCACATACTCAATGTCCACCCTGCTCAGAGGAGGTAAGAAGCCTCCTCGCCCCACTGAGAGTCACCAGAAACTTTGGAACTTACCCAACCATTGAGATTAATGTTACTCTTCAGTTGTTGTTTCCCAACAACTAAAGATTATACCCATTTAAACCAAAAAGAGCCTTTGTTCTTGCTTCTATTGAACCACAAGTCAAGTCTAAAAACTACATTTCTGCAGAAAGATCTGAACTCCTAGATGAAGTTAGACCTTTTTCTTACATGCCCCACAGAAGCTGCAATTTCTCTTTAACATACATGACAGCTGTAATTCGTCACTTGGTGCCTTTCCCCGTGGCTGGGTTTTTGGTCAGCCCTGTGAGGGCAGCTGGCTGTGTCTCTCTCCTCTGCAGTGGTACCACCAGTGCTGAGCACAGCGCCTGACCCACACCTGATACTCGGTTACAGTTTGGTGAATGCAGAGATCTGGGGGTTGACTGAAAGAGAAGGAGCTCAGGAGGAAGGGTTGATGATGGCAGTTAGGAAGGAGGAAGATAAGGTCTGTGGGAGAAAAGACAGTGGCTGATGTCTCCATCCTGGTCACAACTAAAGGTCAGGCCATGCCTTCTTGAGGACCCCAAATGTGCTGTAGCACAGTTTCCATTAGGGTGACCTCTTCTCTCTGTATGATGGTCCAAACCAAGATGCTATGGAGTAATTACACTAGGACACAATTGTAGACTAAGACTCCCCAGGTAAACCAGGAGGGAGAGTAACCCACCCATGTGGCATTGTCTAAGGCTGCCCTGTCCAGCAAAGCTGATGAGAATTAAAATGTGTTTTCCACTGTTCTCTCCCTGTTCATCCTCTGCATGGAAAACACTGTCTATTGTCATCCCTCATACTTTCCCCTTTCCAGTCCAATATCTAGCAGTGGGGCTCTCAATAGCGTGAGGGAAACAGTGCCAGAACTGAAATGAGGCTGAGACTGAAAGCATGGCTTCCACGGGATCAAGAAGCTCATTGTGGAGACAGGATCATGTCAGTGAGGGCGTAAGTTTCTTCTCACTGTCTCCTCCCCACCTCCAGTGGGAGCTAACACTGCTGGAATTCACTGCAAGTTCTTCCCAACAGGGCCTCGAAATAAACCAGGGGGTCTCTGTTTCAGCATGGGTGAGTGAGGAAAACGCAATCGTCTAAAGGCAGGAGGCCAGTCCTATAGGTTTAAATAGTCATAAAGAATAAAACACATTTCACTATAAAAAGGTCCGATTCAAAATATCATTTACTTAACTGTGTATACAGCATTACCACCTGCTTTTCATCAGTTAACAATAGGCCATGGTCATTTGTCTCTGTAAAAAAATATAAATCCATGATTTAATATTATTTCAATAGTAAAAAGTATTTAAATTATATATGAACTATTAAAGTTTATTTGTAGTCCTAATTTTATTTTATATTTTGAATATAGCATGGTATTACAATAACCTCAAGTGGACAAATAGGTTTCGGTTTACATGAATTGATTAAAAACAAAAGGAGGACATTTTAACTCTGTACAATTTATTTATTTGTCCATAAAAAGCTAACTTACTTCTGCCCTTTCATGTCCAGAAGCCCCATGCTGCTCCCAGGTGCCACGTGGCCATACAGGGGCTCCATAACGCAGGCCCCAGCCCACTCCCCCACCGCGTGCCCAGGTGCTCACAGACAGGAGCCCAGAAGGCAGCAGGGATTACATCTGAAGGCCATGGTCACTGGGTAGCCTGGGGACTTCGCATATAGTACAACATTTATCACTTGGAATCTGTTTGGTTATTTATTTATTTGTCTGTGTGTGTGTCTGTCCTATTAGACCATACACTTAAGAAAGAATTCTGTCATAGAATTCCATTTCCATTCCCAGGAAAGAACATGAAACAGATTCTGCTCTGAAGAAAGGGAAGGGAGGGAGGGAGGAAAGAAGGAGTGAGAGGCTCCCAGGAGGCCCCGGAGGAGGTGTGTCAATAGTCATGCTGTTTCCTGGTTCAATCTCATTAGTTGAACATTATGGAAGAGCCCAGGAAAAGGCTCAGCCAGACTTGGGGTGTGCCTGGCAGTCACCTGGTTGTGAAAGCAGCAGCATGCTCGGGCTGTGCCTCACAAACCCTGCACAGGATAAAAGCGCTGCCACCCTGGCTCCTCATCCACAGCCTCCTCAGGAACAGCCTTCTCTTCTCCTGCCTCGCTGCATCTGGTGAGTGTCCAGAAGGGGACAGGACTCAGTCTGAGATGTTGGAGCAGAGAGCTAAGTCGCAGCAGAGGAGAGGGAAACAGAGGGGTCTGGAAGGAAGAGCCAGAGATGGCCCCAGAGAGGAGCAATGGGGGAGTGAGGTCAGGAGGGAGCCCGTGTGGGACGGGACAGAACTTGCATGACCTGCCACGGCCACAGGGACTCAGCACTCCCTCCCACCCTCTTTCTATCCGTGACCATGAATAGATATTCACATCTGTCCTCCACAATGCTGTTCCCAAATGGGTGCATCCCTAGGTGTTCTTGGGAGATACGAGAGCTCGGATGCCCACGTAGACTGGCAGCGATGTGTCCTGGGTGGGAAGCAAAGAGGAGGCATCCAGCGTGATCCAACCAACACCAAACCAGCTTCCCTCCTCCTCCTTCCTGCAGCTCCTGGATCAGGAAGCAGCTGGTCTTAGAGGCGGGCAGACAGTGGACTGCACATTCCAAACTGACAACTTGGTTTGTTTTGTCCAGACTCCCTGACCTCCTGCCGAGATGTCCTGCCAGCAGAGCCAGCAGCAGTGCCAGCCCCCACCCAAGTGCCCCTCACCCAAATGCCCCCCAAAGAGCCCAGCACAGTGCCTGCCTCCAGCCTCCTCCAGCTGTGCTCCAAGCTCGGGGGGCTGCAGTGGTCCCAGCTCTGAGGGCGGCTGCTTACTGAGCCACCACAGGCGCCGCAGGTCCCACTGCTGCCGGCGCCAGAGCTCCGACTCCTGCGACAGTGGCAGCGGTCAGCAGTCTGGGGGCTCCGGCTGTGGCCACAGCTCTGGGGGCTGCTGCTGACCTGGATCCTGATGCTGAGAAAAGCGATTTTAGAGGAAACAAGAATCTCAAAGACCAAGGAAAAGCCCCAGCCTGACATGTCCTTTCCCAGGTACCCTGTTCTGGCTTTCACAGGCTGAGCTAGGGCTCTTCCTGTCCAGGGTTCCAAGCTCTCCCCAGAAGACTCTGCCTGTCTGATGGCCAGGGTCTCACAGTACCCCCACCCCTGCACCAGCCTGACTGGCAGTGCCTGTGCCTGTGTGAAAAATAAAGCTTCCTGTGCTCATTACCACAGCGTCTACCTTGTCATTTCACTCTGTCCCTCCCCAGGTAGCTGGATGTGTGCCCCTCCCCTCAGCCCCTCAGATCCAGCACTGCCATACAGAGGGTGCAGAATGCTAGCTCTAGACGAGAAAAACATTGAGGGTCTATCAGGTCCTTTTATGCTGGAATTGTGAGGCAGCTGGGGAGAAGAGGGGGATTGGACTGAGGCCACTAACCATCAGTAGAGGGAACAACTAACCCTATGAAGTATGGGCTGTGCATTCATCTCACAGTGGACTCGCTATGAGGAGCTACCATTTGCTTTGATGAGCTGCTTCTGACATTCCAGTTAACAAGCAATGTCGATGTTGTAGGCGATCATCAAAAAATAGATAGGTCGTTCTCATCTAAGGGGAATTTGGCCCTCCAAGGAACGTTTGGAACTAGGGATATTTTTGGTGGTCAAAACATGGGGTAGAAAGAATACAAGCATACTTCAAAAAGTTCATGGAAAGATTCATATTATCTCTCAATTCTATTTTTCCACAAACTTTTTGAGGGCTCCTCGCACTACTGTTACCTAGTGCATAGAGGCCAGTGATGCAGCTAAACACCCTACAAAGCACAGGACAGCCCCCACGACAGAGAATTATCTGGGCCCAAATGCCAATAGTGACAAAGTTGAAAAACCTTAGACTAGAATAAAAAGGTAGGTAAAGGAAGGACAGCCTAAGGGAGAACAGATAGCTCCATATACACAATAAAAATCCCAGAGGGAGATGGGGGTGGGAGAGAATCAGTTAAATGTAAAGAAGCTGTGGGTCAGGGGGAGAGATGGGGCTGACAATTTAGAAAATGTGATCCTGTGAAGAGTGTGGACCATGAGGCAATTAGAAAAAAAAGGAAAAGGAAAATGAGAAGTATTGCAAGGATTATAAATTACAATTATTGTAAGATCAAAAACTTACTAGTGCTTATCAGCTGCTAGGAACTCATAAGTAAACACTATGAACTCATGTAGTTCTCCAAACAATCAATAAGGTAGATGCTCTTCATAACCTCATTCTGCACGCGGGGGACTGCAGATCCACACAGCCCTGTGAGCCCATGGTCTTGGCCACTTAGCTTCCCTTGAGACTTTTCAAGAGATCTGAAGAGAACAATGCTTCTTTTCCACGTAACATTTATTCTGGCCTGTTTAAAGTTGTGTTTTGTTTTTATTTTTGTTTGAGTTTTTAAATTTGCAGAGCTAAGAGCCCAACCATCTGAGTTATAACTTGGTAAAACTTTAAAAAATTTTTCTTTCCCATATTTAGGACCTAAAATATAAAAGCTAATTGCCCTTTAGGTTGAAATCATCTCCTTCGAGAGGAGCCTCACTCTGTCTGCTAGATGGTTGAAACAGTCCATCAAAGTCATCCAGATGGTTCTTGGAATAAGCCAAAGGAATATCATAGAAGCTGAACTAAACTCCAGTTGAAAATGTGGGAGAAATCACTGTGGGGCTGGGTATACCACCAAAAAGTGAATCTATGTAGCACTTTATGGGTTCATTGAATCAAAAAAAATTTTTTTCTGTTCTGGGAAAATATCACCTGGATATTTATTTTCACTTCAACATCCAAAGACTCAGAGTTCCTAAAATCTTTAGAATTTAATAAAGAAAAGGGCTCTCAAGGAGTTTGATGTGAGACATACTCTGACCAGGTCTGATCCACTCCCCAGCTCAACACAGTTCCCTATGGTAGGAACCACAGCTGCCATGTTGGAATTCATCACCACAAGCTGCTTATCACTCAAAACTTGAGAAATTTTTGCATAGTACTTCACCATGGGACAGAAACAGTGTCAAGTCTTACTGAAAATATGCCTCAAAAAATGTTCAGGATGGGTAAGGTTGGCTGGGAGGTTGGAATTGCCACCATGTGTGTGAGGCCTTGCCATGTGGACCCAGAGTCATGAAACTCCAAAATCTTTTTGGAACCACTCCACTCATACAGAAACTAAGGATCACTGTATGGATAGTGGCTGGAATTCATGGGCCACATTCCTAACTGTACAACAGCTACACGAGAAAGAATTCAGCCTTTGAAAAAGTAAAGCCTGTCATCTGCCAAGGACTATAGAATGAGGGTTGGCATCTCAGAAGCACCTGTCAAATCCAAGTTGTCCATGAGAAGTGTCTAACAGTTTCTGAGGATAGTGAGTCCACTCAGAAGGCAGAAGAAATAGGAGTTGGACCAGCCAATAAAATTTGGACCTGAAACACCAGGATAGTCAAAGACAGCCAGAAGTTATAAAGCTTACCATGTTGCCCCTAAGAGTAGACCCCAACCGGTGAGAGCTCAGTGGTTGGAAAGATGCTCTGATTCTCATCTTGAGACCACTTTGACCCAGTCCCAGATCCAACAGCTAATAATTAATTGATTCAAAAACTATTTACGGAGCAACTATTATGTACAAACACCATGATAGGCGCTAAAGATACAATAGTGAACAAGAAAAAATAAAATGCTATTCTCAGGGAGCTTTTGCTCTAGTGGGTCCATTCATGACAGTTCCCTAATTTGCTTGCAAAGCAGCAGCATCAGATACAAAAATCCCTCTATCTCATTGGTTTCTCACATCCTTGGATTGAGGAGGCAGCAGTGGAGGTTTAATACACACAGCAAAAGATCCTGGTCTGGGAAAATCATTAAAGATTAAACATTGGTTTTGCTATTGGCAAAAGGTCACGTAGAAACATTTTGCTTCCATATCAAAGGCAGCAATCAAGTAAAAGCAAGGAATGAATTGCTTGTGATGATGGAGACAATGTTAGTGCAAAGGAAGCCTCTGTTCTCATGCTCTTGCCAGTTTCCCTTCCTCACTCTCTCCAAAGTCCCAGTGGAAAAAAGAATGCTTGCATTGCTGTGAAGATATTGTCATTTTCTCCCTGTTATACCTTATCTCCAAGTGGGAGTCACAACCACAGGCCTTCCTGTAGCAGGATAAGCAGACACATTCACTGTAATAATAATGTTTTATCAAAAACTGTATTTGAATTACATGTGTGATATAAGATTTGTCCTACTCTTTAGTGTGATTACATTTCAGAAGGAAATTCATGTCTAGTGTTATAACAACATGCAATAGGAGAATTCTACACAGTTGACTTAAATGCAATTTCTATAGACATTAGTCAATCACATCAATTGCATTATGTCAGATGTACACAGTAACACTACCACGTCTATCCATTATTATTCACCACTATTAATTATAATTCGTCTTTCAACTAAGTTCACCCTGGCTGTCCCAGCCTAGATGAATCAGCTCCTTCTCTGACCTGTACCCAAAACTCAGAAACATACAGAGTGAGTGACTTATAGGCACATGGTTCATTACATGTAGGTTAGTTTCTTATTTCCTTCTCTGATTTCAACTATAACATCTACAGTCCACTGTGCTTTCATTACACAATAAACTTTTCTCTCCCAAATACCTCTACCTTGTTAAGACAGCTATCACCTGAACAAACAAGGAAACAAAGTCAGGAATATCTGACTCCCCAGCCAGTGCTCTTAATGAGCACCTTATTCCGGCCCCTTCTGTCCACCACATGCTGCCCTCAGACATCAGCTTTATCCATCCCCTCCCTCTGAGAGGACACCTCTGCCTCCTGGATTTCACAAGTTCCTCTCAGTGTCTCTGCACCACCTTCCCTGAGGACAGGTCAGGCTCCTTGTCCCACTGTTCCAGCTGCATGGTCATCATCAGTTCTTACAGGCTGGTGACTTTGCAACCACTCCCAAGTGACACCAAATGACAACATCTGAACACACCAAGGCAACAGGAGACTGATACTCAAAAGTTCTTGTTTAATCCTGAGGACTCCCCGCACATGTTAATTACAGCTCTCATCAGCTTGGGTCATAGTTGTCTGACTATCTGTCCATCTGCCCCACTACACAGGGAGCTACCCAACCAGGACTGAACCTTATTCATTTATGATTAGGTGTGTCTATCACCTAACAAACTGTGTGTCTAACACAATGCCTAGTGGGGGCATCATCAGTTTTTTTTTTAAAGAATAAAAGAAAGAAGAGAAGGAAAGAAAGGGTTTAAAAGGAAAGGGAGCTAGAGAGGGAAGAAAACAAGCACACAAAAAGCTTAAGGAATGATTATTTGGACAGTCTTGGGGCATCCCAGATCTTTTCTCTCAGAAAAACTTACTCTTTTTCCCTTTCCCTCCCTATACCAGGACCCTGAAGGCTATAAGTGGGTGATGCAGAACATGGTGACAAGGTCCTGTCCAGGCCCTCTGTGGGCCAGAACTCCCTGTGACACCTGCATCTTTTCCCAGGTGTTCAGACAGATACTCTCTGAGCACCCAGCACCAGTCATGAAGGTGCCCTCCAGCCCAGGCCCATGCAAAGGTCCTTGGGCCCCTGGTGTGTCACAGACAGGTAAGGAGCTGGAGGTGAGATTTTTAGGAGAGGATGGCAGGAGTTGAGACTAGAGAAATCAGACAGCTCCTGATTGGCCAGAGACTGGTACTGACTGCCTAAGAATTTTCTGTCTGTTCTGTGGGCAACAGGTATGAAAACCCGCAAGTAATCCCATTCTCTAACCTCCAATTCTTTCTCTTCCACCTCATGTGAGCTGATCTTCTCAAACCTGGCTATACATTAGAATCACCTGGGGAGATACTAAAACGCCTGATGCCTAGGTTGCACTTCTGGCCAAGTCAATCAGAGTCTTGGAGGTGGAGCTCAGAGCTCAGTAGTTTTTTAAACCTTCCTGGATGATTTCAATGTGCAGACAAAGTTCAGAACCTCTGATGTAGAGGGTTCTCAGTTCTCTCCAGAAAGTTCACCCTCTCTGACCTTCTAACACCCTTCTGTTCCCCACCTCAGCTCCCACTTCCTAGATACTCTTTGGTACCTGTATGTGACTTTGAAAAATAATGGAACCTTCTTCAGCTCTGTCTGCCTGCCCTATGCCTGTCTTGGTAGCCCAAACTCCCCTGGATGGCTGGCGATCTGATCCGTGGCCCAGCACTCCAGGCTTACCACTGACCTGCAATTAGTGTTGGAGCCCAGCTCCAGGGTGAACAAAGAAATGAGATCACATCACTGACCATCCTCAGTGGCTCACAGAAACTGACAGGTTTGAGAACGACATGGGGTTTGAAGACAAAAAACTTTCCAGTGTCAGTATCTGAAGACTTTCACATTTTTTACACAAAACCCTGATTTTATAGAGCCATGATTAACTCTAAGAAGGAAAGTTTCCCTAAATGGAACTGGGAAATATTACATAATTTAGGAAATTGGGTATTCATTCATTTATTGACTGTTAGTGGAAAAGGAGGAGGTATCAAGAGAAATCCTTGATACGAAAATCTTCCAAAGATCTTTTAACAAGTTTATTAAGCAATCTGAACTCAGTGGGATACAAATGGGATTTTTTTTCCTCCAGTCTCTGTCTTCTACTATGCCGCACTGGTTCTCCTTTGACAATATTTCAAGTGTGTTCTAGAACTTTCTAAACATTTTCAGAGATTCAGGGATTATCCCATACTGTACTGTTGAACATAACTCATCAGAAGAACCTTAATGCCTCTCCCTCCACCCAGCACAGATCGACCCTCTCCTAAAGGCCTATGTGGGAAAGAGGCATGGCCAGCTCTCTCACTGACCCCCACCTCCTGCTCGGCCCTGCAGGTCCCTGTTCCCTCACTGCTTCCCTGGATGACGGACAAGGGAAGAAGGCAAACATCCCATACTGGAATGGTGCTGCTGGTATTTCTCAATGGCTTCATCCCCGCTGTACCAAAAGCCCAAGGGCACGCTCTCACCAGGTAGATGATGATTTCTTCAAGGAGACTTACAAAATGCTTTCTCATAGCATAGCAACCTGCCATGGAAAATTGGACCTCTTCAGACACTCCCCTAAACTCTCGACCCCATTGGTACAAGCCACAGGGTCTCCGCCTTGGAAGCCACACTCCCAGCTGGACCATGGCAGTGCAGCTCATGCCCACAAGCTGAACAGTTGGCTCAGGGAAAATAGTGGGGAACTGGCTGCTTCTCCCTTGCCCATTCTCCTTTCTATTTTCTTTTTCCAATTCCTTTTCCATTCTCTAAAATAGTCATAGAGAACTGTTCAGTGAATCCATTGATGAAATTGAGATAGGAAATTTCGGTCTCCCTGTTTTTTAGGCATCTCTAAATTTTATAGTTTTTCTCCTTGAAATTCCTATAACTTTTCCTCTAGTGGAAGGTGGAAGGAATGACCTGTTCTTCTCCCTATGTGACATGTGAGGAAAAAGCCTCAGCCTTCTATCTTACCTTGGAAACTTTTCGTCACTTTTCTAGTTTTCTAATCATATGCTCTAGAATATGAGGAAGAATGATGGCAGGAGGACTCTTTCAACCTCTCTTTACAAGGTGGAGGGTTCTCACTGCCTGCCATTTACAAGTTGGGAGTTGTGTTTGCCAAATCTCAATAATAGGAAAAGCTTCATCTTACTTCCTCATACAGCCTGGGTATATATGGAAATATCTCAGTGGTGATGACAACAGCTGTACATCTCAGAATGATAAAACTTATTGAATGGGGAGTTTATGACCCAGATGATAAACTAGAGGCAAATGTTTTCAAATTAGAAGACAAGGCAGGGAATGGTGGAGCAAGGATCTCTAAAATTCTGTTTCTCCATTAAAGTACCTAGAAAACTTTAAAAAATTGACAAAATGGGCTTTTGCAAAACTCTGAAAATTTACCAAAGGCTTGCAAAAATATTATAACTGTTCATTCAAGAAAATCACTGAATAACAATAAGAACAGTGAGTTTTATGACAGTTTAACTTGCCCTATTCCCATCACCCTGTCCCCAATGCCATAGTAGTCTTGAACACTAAAATACTAGTAGCCACTAGAGGGAACAGAATAGATCGGGAATTTTCCAAAAGCCTCATGCCCAGAGAATCATTATTGTCTGACATATATATAGCCGTTCCTCTGAAATCCCAACTAGAAGGATTTGTCTTTATGCCACCTAACTCAAAGCTCACCTGTTGCAAACAGCTTGTATCCCAAAGTGTTTGTTAAAAAATAATTAGTGGAAATTGTTTAACATCACCACTGCCTGAGGTTGTGATAACAGTTGGGCAAACCAGAAGCTGACCAGAAAAACTTACATAAAAAACCTGAGAAATGAAATATCCATAGAGAGTTCAAAGAAGCTCTATAATATTCCTGGAATTCTAGGAGACTATGTGAATTTACAGGGCTATGTGTACGCCCAGTAAAGACTTGGCTGGGAAGACCTTAATATCTCACCTTTGACTGATCTTGAAGTTCTGCATAAGCAGAAAGTGAAATCTAAGGCAGATTTGTAAACTGCTTGCTGAAATCTTGAAAACATGCTCCAACATGCACACAGAGGTCTTCAGCAAAGGTTGAAAGACTTATTAGCTCAGCATTTAAGGAAATCTCTGTCCCCTAAGCTAACTGAGTAGAGAATTCAGTAGGCACACACAACAAAAATAACGACTTTACAGAATTTGTTCAGTAAAGTCACTAAGCAAATAAACAGTAAAAACAATAACAACAATGAACAACAACAATAAGCCCCAGAAAGGGGGTAAAGAACCTGATTTCCAGTATTACCACATTATATGATGCAAAATGTCAAATTTTTTTTTTTTTTGGCAAAATGTCAAATTTCAACAACAACAGCAGCAACAAAAAATGGAGAAAGATGCAAATACATAAGAAATTATGGCCCACACAGGGTGGAAAAAGTCAGTCAATAGAAACCGTCCCTAAGAAAGCTCAGATGTTGGACATACTAGACAAAGATGAAAATCAACCATTTGAAATATGTTAAGAGTACTAAAATAAGCTATGTCTCAAGAACTGAAAGAAAGTATGAGGATGCTGTCTTGCCAAGTAAAGAATATCAATTTAAAAAAAGAAAGAATAAAATAACAGCCAAATAGAAATTTGGGGCTTGAAAAGTAAATAACTAAAATTAAAAATTCACTAGAAGAGCTCACCAGAAGATCTGAGCTGTCAGAAGAATCAGTGGACTTGAAGATAGATCAATTGTGATTATTCAGTCCAAGGAACAGAAAGAAAAAAGATTGGGGAAAAAATGAACATAGCCTCAGAGACCTGTGCATCAAGCACACCAACATACTTAATATATGAGTTCTGGAAGAAGATGAGAGAAATAGAAATTAAAAAACAAAATAAAACAAAAACAAAAACAGGAAAAAGATGTGAAGAAATAACGGTCAAAATCCTGCCAAATTTCATTTCTCAAAGGAAAATATACGAATGGCCAACAGACACATGAAAAAATGCTCAACATCACTCAGCATTCAGGAAATGCAAATCAAAACCACACTGAGATACCATCTCACCCCAGTTAGGATGGCTAATATCCAAAAGACTGTGAATGATAAATGCTGGCGAGGCTGTGGAGAAAAAGGAACTCTCATACATTGTTGGTGGGACTGCAAAATGGTGCAGCCTCTATGGAAAATGGTATGGAGGTTCCTCAAACAATTGCAGATAGATCTACCATATGACCCAGCTATCCCACTGCTGGGAATATACCCAGAGGAATGGAAATCATCAAGTCAAAAGTATACCTGTTCTCCAATGTTCACTGCAGCACTCTTTACAATAGCTAAGAGTTGGAACCAGCCCAAATGTCCATCATCGGATGAGTGGATACGGAAAATGTGGTATATCTACACAATGGAATAATACTCAGCTATAAAAAAGAATGAAATACTGCCATTTGCAGCAACATGGATGAACCTAGAGAAAATTATATTAAGTGAAATGAGTCAGGCACAGAAAGAGAAAAATCACATGTTCTCACTTATTTGTGGGAGCTAAAAATAAATAAATAAATACACAAATAAACTGCAGGGGGAGGGAAGAAGACACAACAATCACAATTCCTTGAAGTTGTTATGACAAGAGAACAGATATGAGGTTGTTGGGAGGGAGGGGGGAGAGGGAGGGGGGAAGGAGGTTTTGGTAATGAGCCACAATAATCAACCACATTGTATATTGATAAAATTAAATTAAATTTAAAAATATCCTGCCAAATAGATGAAAAATATTAATCTATACATCCAAGAAGATTAACAAACTCCAAATAGGATATAGTCAAAGAGCTCCACACCTAACCACATCATAATCAAACTGTCAAATAACAAAGACAAAAATACAATCATCCAAACAGCAAGAAGGAAAAGACTCATTGTATATTAATAATAAGAAGAAGATTAACAGCTGATTTCTCATCAGAAACTATGGAGGACAGAAGGCAGTAGGATGACATATTTAAAATGCTGAAGAACAAAAAAAGATAGTGAACAAAGAGTTCTATATCCAGCAAAAATACCCTTCAAAAATTAAGGAAAATTAAGGCATTTTCACAAGTACAAAAACTGAGAGAATTTATTGCTAGGAGCCCTGCCCTATAAGAAATAGTAAAGGGAGGATTTCAAGCTAAAAAGAAAAGACATTAGACAGTAATTCAAATCCATATGAAGAAATAAAGAGTATTGGTAAAGGCAACTGCATAGTAAATATAAAAGACAATATAAATGTATTTTGTGTTTGAAATTCTTTTTCTCCTATTTGATTTAAAAGACAACTGCAGTTCAGTCTTGGTGGCAGCAATGACCCACAGTGATACAGATACTGTGCTGGGGGTGGGAAGGGTATGTGGGACTCTTTTCTCTCAGACTAACTGTGGAACAGCTGGGGAGCATGTCAACCCCAGCCCAGAGGAGGCTCACGCAGGATTTCAAGCAATTACAAGAGAACTCACATGTGGGTGTCAGTGGTGTACCATCTGAAAACATCATGCAGTAGAATGCAGTTATATTTGGACCATAAGAGACACAGTTTGAAGATGGTTCTTTTAAACTAGTAATAGAATTTTCTGAAGAATATCCAAATAAATTGCCAACTGTTAGGTTTTTATCCAAAATGTCTTATCCAGATGTGTATGCTGATGGTAGCATATGTTTAGATATCCTTCAGAATCAATGGAGTCCAACATGCGATGTGTCTATCTTTTTTTTTTTTTTTTTTTTTTTTTTGTCTGTTTCGTGACCTGCACTCAGCCAGTGAGTGCACCAGACATTTCTATATAGGATCCGAACCTGCGACGGGAGCGTCGCTGCGCTCCCAGCTCCGCATTCTCCCGAGTGCGCCACGGGCTCGCCCGCAATGTGTCTATCTTAACATCAATTCAGTCTTTGCTGGATGAACTAAATCCAAACAGTGCAGCCAATAGCCAGACAGCACAGCTTTATCAGAAAACAAAAAAGACTATCAGAAAAGAGTTTTGGCCATTGTTGAGCAAAGCTGGAGTGATTCATAATAGACAATTGATCAGTTAATCTTTTTCATCATTGTTGTGAATAATTTACCCCTTGGTATAAAGGCTAACAAATTTCAAGTGCCACGGGTTTTAAGGATTCTACAGAAAAAAGCGAAAGAAGAAAGAAAAAGTTCCTTCAGTTTAGAACCTACAAAAGCTTGTGTATCTTGATTAATGTACTTTTTATTGCATTGTGTGAACTAAGCTATTGCTACACAAATTTGTAATATATCTTGTTTGTATTTTTTTCAAAGTGTATAATGTTGGTGAGGAGTTTTCATGACAGAATATACATATTTTGTAAATCTGTACTTTTTTCAAATATTGAATGTCTTTCTAAAAAATTCTTCAGTTTTTAAATTGGAGAAAAGCACTTAAAGTATTTTATACATGAATATTACATGTAAGGCTGTTAAAATACATAACTTCAGTGTAAGTTATGTATTGTGCTTATTTATTATTTATTTCCTTATCTATAGGAGGGGTTAATACATCTCTAGCTCTCCATCAATTGGTTTTATTTCCAGTTTCAAAAGAACATGCAAATATTTTATCAAGAAAATCTTCAAATTTTATTCTAAATGCCAATTATAATCTCCAACTTTATTTTGAATGTACATATATTAGTTTCAATTGAGTAATTATAGACATAACTGGTTTGATCCTATCCAAGACTGTATTTAGGCCACTTGTTACAGTTTCTTCATGCATTACTTACTGTTAAACTGTACCTTTTGCTATTTCTCAACTGGCACCTGTACCATGAGCAGAGAACTGGTGCAACTTATTTTGCTGCTCTATAGCATTTTAAAAGATTTTTTGATTAATGAAGAAAGTAAAACCAAAAAAATACCAGAATTTCATGACCCAATATTAGCAATGAATTGGTTGCATTGGTTTGAGCAAGGCAGATATTTGGAAGGAATCTTGGTGTAATTTAAATATTTGAAAACTATCTTTTAGTGCCATTGCATATCTATTTATTCTGGAAAAATGTTTTAGTGCCAGGTCTTGCTGAGTTGCTTTCTCTTGTGGAGATATTTTTAATCCCCTAAATTGTACAATAGTTGTACTGCATCTTAATTTACTGGATAAACATAAAACACAGTATTGTAGAAAGCTAATACAAAGATATGCTACATCTTTGAATAGCATAGAAAATGGAAAATAGACAAGTAAATTCTGTTGAAACACCAAAAAAATTAAACTAAAAAAAATAAGTAAAATACAACTGCACAAAGCAATAATTATAAAGCTGAGTTGATGGCCTTATAATGTATCAAGATGTAATTTGTGTGACAATAACAGCACACAAGAGGGGAAGGGAACAAAGAATATAGGAGACAAGTTTTTGTACGCTACCAAAATTAAGTTGGTATTAATTTGACTTAGATTGCTTTAAGTTAAGATGTTAATAGTAATCCCCAAAGAAACTACTAAGAAAATAACTCAAAAAATACAGGAAAATAGAAGGGGTCTTCAAAAGGTTCATGGAAAATGCACATCATGAAAAAACGATGCATGGATATCAAAATTTTTCCACCAAAATAAATTTATACTAACTTCTTATAACATCTCTGAGTAGGAGCTGGTTTGAGGATAAGACATCAGCTTGAAAAGAGCTCCTAACGCAGCAACATGAACTCTGCTAAAATTGAAGCAAAACTAAATATCAAATTTATGGTAAAGCTTGAGTGGAAGAATGGTGAAATCATTAGTACTTTACCAAAAGTTTATGAGGACAATGCCCCCCAAAATCAGCAGTTTACAAATGGATAACTCTTTTTAGAAAGAGACAAGACAGTGTAGAAGATGAAGCTCACAACAGCAGATCATTCACATCAATTTTCAACGAAAAAACTAATCTTGTTGCTGCCCTAATTGAAGAGGACCAACCATTAATAGCAGATACAACAGCCAACACCATAGACATCTCAATTGGTTCAGCTTACACAATTCTGGCTGAAAAATTAAAGTTAAGCAAACTTTTCATTCAATGGATATCAAAACTATTCTTCCCAGATCATCTACAGACAAGAGCAGAGCTTTCAATGGAAATTTTTAAAAAGTGAAATCAAGATCCTGAAGCATTTCTTCAGAGAATCATAACAGGAGATGATACATGGCATTATCAACATGATCTTAAAGGCAACACAATCAAAGCCATGGCTACTAAGTGGTGAAAGTGGGCAGTCAAAGCAAAAGCAGACCGGTTAAAAGCAAAGGTCATGGCAACAGTTTGGGGGGATTCTCAAGGCATTTTGATTTTTGACTTCCTGAAAGGCCAAAGAACAATAACATCTGCTTATTATGAGAGTGTTTTCAGAAAGTTATCCAAAACTTCAGCAGGAAAACACCCAAGAAAGCTTCACCAGAGAGTCCTTCTCCACCACAACACTCCTGCTCATTCCTCTCATCAAACAAAGGCAATTTTGCCAGAGTTTCAATGGAAAATCATTAGGCATCCGCCTTACAATCCTGATTTGGCTCCTTCTAACTTCTTTTTGCATCCTAACCTTAAAATCTTTAAAGAGAACCCATTTTTCTTCAGTTAATAATGTAAAAAAGACTGCATTGAAATGGTTACATTCCCAGGACCATCAATTCTTTAGCGAATGGACTAAATGGCTGGTATCATCACTTACAAAATAGTCGAGAACTTGGTGGAGCTTAGGTTACAAAATAAAGTTTACATTTTTATTTTTATCTTTTAACTACACTTTTCCATGAACGTTTTGAAGTCCCCTCTTATATGACATGGGAATTAAAAGGGTACACTCGAATATATCTATTAAACACAAAAGAAAACCTAATGGAGAATTATAAGAACAAAAAAGACATGATATATAAAAAACAAATAGCAAATGGCAGACATAAATCCTACCTTAACAGTAATTGCATTAAATATAAATTGATTAAATACTTCAATCAAACAACAGAAATTAGAAGAATGGATAAAATAACATGAGTCCAACATATACTGTCTACACGTGACAAACTTTAGACTTAAAGACACAAATACACTGAAAATAAAAGGGTAGAAAAATATATACCATGCAACAGTAACCAAAGAGAGCTGGAGTGACTATACTAATAGAAAAAAAATAGAGTTTAACACAAAATTAATACTAAAGACAAAGAATGACATTTTATAAGCATAAAATGGTCAATCCAATAAAAGAAATACTTATTATACACATATATGCACCTAACAGTAGAGTCCCAAATTACATGAAGCAAAGACTAACACTGACAAAATTAAGTGGAGAAATAGACAATTCAACAATAATAGTTGAGTACTTTCATACTCCACTTTAAATAATGGAAGAACAACTAGACCGAAGATTTTTTTAAAGGAAATAGAAGACTTTAACAACACTATAAACCAAGTAAACCTAACTGACATCTTGTTGAACACTCCAATCACAATAGCAGAATACAAATTTTTCTTACCTGCACATAGAAATTCTGCAAGATAGATCATTTTTTAGGCCATACAAGTAGTATCACTGAACTTAAAAAGATTAAAATAATACAAAGTACTTATTCCAACCACAGTAGAATAAAATGATAAATCAATAACAGAAGTAAAACTAGAAAATTCAGAAATAAGTAAATTTTAAAAACACACCTTAAGCAACTAATAAGTCAAAGAACTCACAAGGGAAATTAGAAAACACTTTGACATGAATGAAAATGAAAATACAACATACCAAAACTCATGGGATACAGAAAAAGGAGTGTTCAGGGGGAAATATATAGTTGCAAATGCCTATATTAAAAAAGAAGAAAAATCTCAAATCAATAACCTAAACTTCTATGCTGAAAAAAAGAAGAATAAACTAAATCTAAACCTGGATGAAGGAAATAATAAAGATTAAATTTATAGCTACACTATTTATAATAGCCAAAAAATGGTAATAACCCAAATTTTCATCAGTTGGTGTATGCATAAACAAAATGTCTTATGGAACAAATGTTCCATAAAGTGGAATAATATTCAGCCATCAAATACTGATGATACATGGATAAACCTTAAAAAGAATATGCTAAGTGAAAGAAGCCACACAAAAAGCCTTATATTGTATGATTCCATTTACATGAAGTGTCCAAAATAGGTGAATCTATAGAGGCAAAAAGTAGATTACTGGTTGCCAGGAGGGACAGCGGGGAATGGCGAGTGACTGCTAATGGGTATGGCATTCTGTTTGGGTGGTGTTAAAAATGTTCTGGAATTAGATAGTGGTGATGCTTGTACAACTTAGTGAATATCCTAAAAACCACCAAATTCTACCCTTTAAAAAAATGGATTTTATGGTATGTAATTATATCTCAACACCAACAAAAGGTGACATTTTTCATCTCTCTCCTCCCATCTTACATAAGTATGACTCAACTGAGTGTCACCAAATAGACCTTGTTTTGCTGACAAGAGAGTCTTGAATTAACCATTAACTCTGATCAGCTGGAAAGGAAGATTCATCACTGGCTTACAAGTTATATGGGCCAATCAAAATGTACCCAGGGAGTTAAACCTGAAAAGCTGCATGCCTATCTCCATAATGTTAGCATTAACAAGTCGAGAACTTCTAAGATCATCCATCTAGACCAGTCTCTGTGCTTCTTCTGCTCTCTCTGGACCACAGGATACCTATTCTCCTTGAGAAGGGACTCCCGGCAGTGGTGGCCCTTGTAGAGTTGCCCTCTACTCCCTGCATATCTAGGGAAAGGCAGCTCCTTATCCAAAGGTTAAAGACTAGGAACAACAGGGGGTGGAGGCACCGGAGGCAGGCAGTTAGGCTGGAGCTGAGGGAAACCCAATAGACGACTCGCATTTCACGAAGAATAGAGAAGACTCCCCCTTACAGTTTCTGAATGCTTTGAATTTGGGGCTTGCCAAAACTGTGATTGGAGTTATTTTTCAAGTGTTGTACCCAAATGACTCAAAAATGGCCTCTGTTCTTGTTTCTGAAAAATCATAAAATATGCAAAAGAAATGTTCACTTCTGCGGGGGTCTGAAGTCCCAGACTTGTTGAGATAAGACTTAAAGAACTGGGAGCCCTTGCCCTGGAAACAGTTGTCCTTCCTCCCTTGGTGTTCGTCCTCTGTGTTAGACCATAAACTCCCTGAGAGCAGAGATGGGATCTCTGTTCCCTACTGTGTTCCCAGTGCTGTCCACGGTGCCCGGCCCATGGCTTACACTACATAAAAACTTTTTGAATGAAGACATATAGAGAGGAATGACTTAAGTGAGAGGAAATTCTAGGAAGGAGGGTATGGCTAGCAGGATGCTGGGGCTGTCTTAGCTGCTCAAGCTGCTCTAACAGAGCACTATAAACTGGGCAGCTTAAAAACAACAGAAATTTATTTCTCGCAGTTCAGGGTGCCAGCATGGTCAGGTTCTGGTGGGGGCCTTCTCATTGTATCTTCACACACGGCAGAAAGAGGACTAGAGCGCTCTCTGGGGTCTATTTTATAAAGAGCTCTAATCCTATTCATGAGGGCTCCACCCTCATGACCTAATTACCTCCCAAAGACCCCACCTCCGAATACCATCACATTGATTAGGATTTCAAAAACGAATTTCGGGGGAGAAACAAACTTTTGGTCTTGTGGTATTGTGAAAATATACACTTAGTCTTCATCCTAGTCTCCTGATGAGCAGTTACTTAAATCCTTAGATTCTCCAAAGTGGTGAGAGTCTTCTCATACACTAATGATGGCTGGCAACCCATAGGTAGCTTCAGGATGGGGGGCTGGTCTCAGGAAAGACCAAGGCAGGGTTTTCTGTCCCACCCCCAACCTCCAGGGAAGGGAGAGGGACTGAAGGTTAAGCTGATTGCCAGTAACCAATGATTTAATCAATCATGCCTCTGTAATGAAGCCTCCATAAAAACCCAAGAGGTCTGGGTTCAGAGAGCTTCTGGAGAGCTGAACATGTGGACGTTTCTGGAGGGTGGTGTTCCTAGGGAGGGCATAGAAGCTCCGCGCCCGTTTTCTCACACCTCACTCTATGCATCTCTTCATTACATTCTTTGTAATGTCCCTTATAACAAACCAGTAAACGAAAGTACATGTTTCCCTAAGTTCTGTGAGCTGCTCAACCAAACTAATCTAACCCAAGGAGGGCGTTGTGGGAACACTGATTTATCGCTGGTTGGTCAGAAGTTCCAGAGGCCTGGACTTGTGACTGGCATCTGAAGCAGGGGGGCCATTCTTGAGGACTGCACCCCCACCCTGTGCAATCTGACACTACCTCCAGGTGAATAGTGTTGGAATTAAGTTGGAGGACACCCCACTGGTGTCTGCTCAGGAACTGCTGGTTTGCTTGCCAGTGGGGAGAAATCCCCACACCTTTGGTCATAAAAGTCGTTCTTCTGTGTTGATGATTGTGCTGTGGGAACAGAGGGAAGACAGTGTGTGTTTTGCCCACTCACCCAGGCCTATAAAAGGGATTCAGGCCAAATGTTAAACCTGTGGAACACAAACAGGGGGTGGTGTCCCCTACCAGGAAGTCAGACCAGAGACCAGATGGACTTTGTGTGAGCCCCAGAGTTCCTTGGAAGTGACCATTGCATTAGGCTGGGCTCTCCCCCAATCTGGCATTCTCAAAGGCCCAGCCATGGGCAAAGCTGGTGAATGAAAGGCCATGTTTCCCTCCACTCTACTTCTGCCTTCAGCCTTACCGTGAAGTGTGGCAGGAAGATATAACCCACTATTCTTTCTTGTGAGTTCCTTTTCCTGAACAGTATCCATTGTAGGAACAGCCAACGACGTTAGTAAAATGGCCACTGAGTCTAAAATGAAATTAAGGGGCTAAAGGCCTCGCTCTCCCTCCTGCTCACTGACCATCTTGAGCTGCTGTTGCTCTGGCCCAGGGCGATTCATTCTCCACATGTCTCTAAAGGAAGAACTAAAGAAATCCCTGTGGTTCAAAAGGATGACTTTAAAAATGGAGCAAAAAAAGAAAAAGAAAGTAAACCTCCTTACAGAACAACTTTTTTCTCTAAAAACAGGTACCCAGTCATGCAGGCTTTACTACTCATAGAAGAACAAGACACTTGCTGTAAAATTATTTCACTTAAATGTCACATAAATAACCATATATATTGTTTTCTAACCTGCTATAACCAATTACACACAGGTCATGAATATTCTTCCATGTCAGAAAATATAAATAAGTAATGTAATTTCATAGAAAAATATTTTAATTTAAATGATTAAATTTTGGTTGTGTTCTTGGCAGTTATTTTTCTTTGAAAATGTAGGTAATGTAGCATATCAAATGGTAATTCCAATGAGCAAAGTCTTCAGCTTATGTGAATAGACCATTCTCAAACTTTATATGTTGTCAGCTGTAATAAATTGTTCTATCCATCAAAAATCAACTCAGCTCTACCTCCCTGTTCCTTGGGAACCCCATGTTGAATTCCTGGGTGCCATGAGATCTTAGGGACCCCGCTTAACCCAGACACGGCCTAAGTTCCATTTCTCCATTTTCCACCACTCCTCTCATCCCAGGAGCTCAAGAGGACAGTAACTGATCCTGTCTGGATGTACCAGAGTGCTCTGGGCCATATGCAGGATGAAGGAAAGCTAACAAACACCCTGACAGCAAGCTGGAGACATTATATTCAGTTATATTGCAGAATTCAGCACCTGATATTTGACTTTATTCTTACAAGTGTGTGTATTAATATTTCCATCTCTCTTGCCCAGCAGATTGTGAGCAACCCAAGAACAGAAATGTGCCATATTCATCCATGTATGCCTTCTTCCCAGAAAATCCCAGGGAGCAGATGGAGTGTTAACATGAGCTGAGAAGATGCTACAGGGAAAGTAGAATGGCAACCCCCATCAGCCCTGGGTTAGAAGAAGGTAGACAGGTGTCAGGACTTCCTGGTTCCCCTTGTCGGATGTCTTGGTGAGTGTGCAGGAAGAGGATGAGTGGATGGTCCTGGGGTGTGCCTGGCAGTCACCTGGTTGTGAAAGCAGCAGCATGCTCGGGCTGTGCCTCACAAACCCTGCACAGGATAAAAGCGCTGCCACCCTGGCTCCTCATCCACAGCCTCCTCAGGAACAGCCTTCTCTTCTCCTGCCTCACTGCATCTGGTGAGTGTCCAGCAGGGGACAGGACTCAGTCTGAGATGTTGGAGCAGAAAGCTAAGTCGCAGCAGAGGAGAGGGAAACAGAGGGGTCTGGAAGGAAGAGCCAGAGATGGCCCCAGAGAGGAGCAATGGGGGAGTGAGGTCAGGAGGGAGCCCATGTGGGACGGGACAGAACTTGCATGACCTGCCACGGCCACAGGGACTCAGCACTCCCTCCCATCCTCTTTCTATCCATGACCATGAATAGATATTCACATCTGTCCTTCACAATGCTGTTCCCAAATGGGTGCATCCCTAGGTGTTCTTGGGAGATACGAGAGCTCAGATGCCCACGTAGACTGGCAGCAATGTGTCCTGGGTGGGGAGCAAAGAGGAGGCATCCAGCGTGATCCAACCAACACCAAACCAGCTTCCCTCGTCCTCCTTCCTACAGCTCCTGGATCAGGAAGCAGCTGGTCTTAGAGGCGGGCAGGCAGTGGACTGCACATTCTGAACTGACGACTTGCTTTGTTTAGTCCAGACTCCCTGACCTCCTGCCGAGATGTCCTGCCAGCAGAGCCAGCAGCAGTGCCAGCCCCCACCCAAGTGCCCCTCACCCAAATGCCCCCCAAAGAGCCCAGCACAGTGCCTGCCTCCAGCCTCCTCCAGCTGTGCTCCAAGCTCGGGGGGCTGCAGTGGTCCCAGCTCTGAGGGCGGCTGCTTACTGAGCCACCACAGGCGCCGCAGGTCCCACCGCTGCCGGCGCCAGAGCTCCGACTCCTGCGACAGTGGCAGCGGTCAGCAGTCTGGGGGCTCCGGCTGTGGCCACAGCTCTGGGGGCTGCTGCTGACCTGGATCCTGATGCTGAGACAAGTGATTTTAGAGGAAACAAGAATCTCAAAGACCAAGGAAAAGCCCCAGCCTGACACGTCCTTTCCCAGGTACCCTGTTCTGGCTTTCACAGGCTGAGCTGGGGCTATTCCTGTCCAGGGTTCCAAGCTCTCCCCAGAAGACTCTGCCTGTCTGATGGCCAGGGTCTCACAGTACCCCCACCCCTGCACCAGCCTGACTGGCAGTGCCTGTGCCTGTGTGAAAAATAAAGCTTCCTGTGCTCATTACCACAGCGTCTACCTTGTCGTTTCACTCTGTCCTTCCCCTCAGTTCCTTTGCCACCATGACCCAGCTCTGGGGGCAAATCCTTAGCTCTGCACCAGAACAAAGTAGCAGATCTGCCCCCACTCCACTCACAGAAGGGCTGCAGAGAGTTTTATGCTGGAGTGAGAGGGAAAGGAGGCTGCAGGTAGGGTTGGTGTGAGGCCCTGCTGCTCTCAGTGGAAGGACTGACTTCTGCGAAACCTGTTGACACAATCTGGGAGCTTCCAGTCAGTGATATGGGGCTACTATTTTATTTTGATAAGCTGTTTCTGGGATCCTAATTAAGAAACAGGGAATCAGGAAGCAAAGAAAGATAGAACAGCGTAGAGAAGCAGAATAAAAACATGGAGAAAAGGAAGTAAGCTTCAGGCAGGAAGGTTAGCTCAGTCAGTCTAGAAAAATCCAGGGAGAGGGGTGAGGCTGAAACAATACTTTCAAGAAATGAGGTCAAGGGGCAGAGACGTAGCCGGGAGTTTAGTCAGTGAGATGATTGCAGTGCACAAAATGAGAGCTTTAGAAAAAAGAAGAGAAGAAAATGAGAAGTGTTGCCGGAATTATAAATTAATATAATCCAAGAAGCAAACATCTATTGTGTAGCTATAAGCTACCCTGACACCGATACGTGGGAGTCACACCCTCAATAAAGTTGCATGTTTTGGCCTAAATTGTGAAACTCAGTTGCTCCTGAGGTTGAAGTAATGTTCCTACATGTAAACCAAGAGTGCCACCATGTTTTGACTACCAGAAAGCCAGAGAAATTCACAGAGCTTGAATTACAGTCAAATTGCAGTAATTAAGAGAAATTGATGTTAAGGACTGAGTAGAGTAGGCAGGGGAGGAACTATGGATAAATGCATGCATTTATTAAATTTAAAAATAATTTTATCAAACTCTAAATTAATTCTTAAAATTCAAAAAAATCAAAAAAATTCAAAATCAAAAGGACCCTGAGAGGTGTTTAATACCAGACATGCACCAAATTGGTCTAGAAAATCAAGACACTCATTGAAGTAGGAGTCACAGCTTTGGCCATTAGTTTAAGTTTGGTTTGAAAACAGCCAGGGGAGAACCAATGGGAACGGGGTGAAGGGCCTTGCTTCCGGGGAAGAGCTGCGCCACACCTCACACTGGATGTGAGCTACGCCAACACACAGGCCCAGCAGCAACGTGCAGCGCTGGAAATGGTACGCCACAGGCTGGACAAAACTAGAGAATCAGAACCTGCCATGTGACAGGGGCTATAGAACAAGGCTTGGAGGCTCAGAAGTACCTCCAACCACCACTCAACCCAGTGTTCTGGCTATGGTTGCATCTAATTTGCATCCAGCCAACTTGAACCACTCCCTCCCCGAAACTGCTCCTGGAGCTCTTAAAATAAGTACCGCAGTCACTAAGATGCTGACACATGGTTCTCAGATATACTTTCATCTGCAAACCATGTCATGACAGCTTCCATAGATTTCTTGTTTCTGTCTCTGATTTTACCCCTCACATCTTTGGCCTATCGTGCCTCTCTCAGTTTACAGCCTTTTCTCTCCCCAGACACCAGCTGTTACTGGAGAAGCAGGAATCAAACTCAAGAATGTCTGACTCCAAAATGGATGCTCTTAACAAGCCTGTTATTCTGCCCCCTTCACTTTGTCTCAGCTCACTCCAATGTCCCTCTCAGTTCCATTTTCCCTCAGCACTGACATTATCTTTTCCTCCTGGTGAGGACAGCCTGGGTCTCAGGCGTTCCTCTTGGTATTGCCATCTGGGCTGGCTGCCCAGGGACAGATGAAAGATCTACCCCTCTGCTCCCACTACTTATCCAAGTGCTGTTCTCACAGGCCAGTGACCTCCCTCACCTCTCATCCCCAGCTGATAGCAGGTTACAACATCTGGACACATCCTTCTCCTTAGAGTCACTCCAGACAAAAGGGGACTGACAACCAAAGGTTGACTCCCATATCCCCATATTACAACACTGACCACATTGGATCATGCTTATTTTATTATTTGTCTGTCTGCCCCACTACATTGTAAGCTACTCAAGAACAGAGACCAACTCTCCTGTGTACTGCAGAATGCATGGTGTGCCTTGTCAGTGCATTGTATTGTGTTTGAATAACTGAGTAAGTGATGAATGAATTAATGAATCAATGAGTGAGTGAATGAATGAAAAAATTTAAATGACAGGCTGCAGGAAGGCTGAATCACAGGCATTTAGAGAGTTCTGTGACTTTCCTCACAGGAAAACTCTTGGCATCTGCCCAGGAAGATACGGGAGGCCTAGGTAAGAATAGAGATTATAGGAGTTGTCCAACTAAACATGCTCTAAAGAAGGAAGAATAGAAGTAAGGAATGAAGGGAGGAGGGAGAAGGAAAGAAAAGAAGGAAAAGAGGAAGGCAAAGGGGGAGGAAAGAAAGGAGAGGCGGGGAGGGAGTCAAGGAGGTGGGGAGAGAGGAAGGGAGGGAGGGAAAATGCAGTAAAAGAAAAATAAGAGATGACAGGCCTACAGAGAGTTTAAAGGACAGGTACTCGGATAGTTTGGGGCCTCCCTGGATTACTTCCATCAGAAAAGCTCCCCCTCCCATTCCCCTTTCCTTCCAACCACCATGGAGCTGAAGTCCCTCATGAGGGGCACGGAGGGCTCTGCACCTCCCTGTGGTAGCTGTGTCCCTGCCAGGGGTGTGAGGAAGACACTGAGAGCCCAGCCTTAGTGCCCCTTCTGCTCAGGGCCGAGGCACAGAGGCTCATGCCCTCCCATCCCCCACTCCCCACCCCCAATCCTCTCTCCCCAACTACAGGACTTGATCCTCCAAGAAGTTCCAGTAGAAGTTCTTGGCCATTCCAGGGATCTCATACTCTTCTGATCTTCAAAACCCCGTCCGCCTTCTCTTTGTAACTGCTTAGCTCCCACTGCCTACATGCCGTATGGTAGAGGCGTACAATTTTAAAGACTCTCCCTTTCGACCCCACCCACCTGTCCCTGCCTGTCCTCTGCACTCAGCGCCCCCTGCTGCTCAGTGATTCCAGCATTCCTCAGCTCTTCCAGGCTCAGAGCTGACCTGCAGGGAATGTTGGCCAAGACAGAGAGGAAGGAGATGGATTCCTGATCACCCACAGGTGCCCCCTAGGAACCAAGGATCTGGGGATAAGGTGAGGTTTGGGGACATAAAACTTGTTGAGATTGACACCTTATTTACCATTTCACCAACTCTTTGGCCATGAAACACTGAATTCTTGGAGTAATGATTAATAACTCCAAGAGGGAAGGTTCTCCTTCGAATTGCCTTACTAATTGGCTGATGGTGGAAAAGGCGAAAGACACCAGAGAGACCCCTGGAACAGAAATCTTCAGAGGGCCTTCTGACTGCTGTATTGAGCAATCGGAACTCAGTGAGTCACAAGAAGAAACAGCTTTATTTTGCTTTTGGTCACTGCCTTCTCCTGTGCTGTGTTGAATCTTTCTTAATGCTATCTCAGGAAGATTCCAGATCCTTATCAAGGATTAAAAAGTCCAATTAAATCAGTATAAAATTTCAATGTCAAATACTCCCCTCCCCCCAGAGGGGAGTCCAGCCCTCCTGCAGCCCTCCTGTAGGAGGGTGGGAAGCCACAGCACCCTGTCCCTCTCTGAAAAAGACGATCCAGTGTTGTCTCTGTAGCACGCACCCTGCACCAGGCTGGCGGGGGACGGCAGGGCCAGCTTGGAGCCAGCTTGCCTCTTCTGAGAAGTCCTGTGGGGATGAGTTTTAGACTCTTTCTATCCTCCCTTTAGACCACAAATCCTTTTGTTTTCATCTTTGCAACTTCAGCATAGCAAAAACAAAAACAAACAAACAAAAAGGATTCCCTGTAATCCCCCTGTGGGCTAGATCTTTCTGGAAGATTCTCCATGGTCATATATAAATGCTATATATCTCGAAATGCAAAAATATTATCTGAGGGGAGGCTGTGATCTAGAGGAGAATAGAGGGGGAAATGTGTTTAAATTAAAAGACCAGGTAGCATTTTCAGGAATGACTCAGCTGGCCTTGCTGATCATTTTGGTGATGGCACTGAGAAGAGGCTGTGTTTTAAAAACTGCATTTCCTTCAGGTCAACTCTGAGCCTAGAATTGTCATTTATATGGACTCAAAATGCACTTCAAGGAGACAAGCCTGAGCCACTGTATCACCTGCTCCCATTATTCCTGCTGGCTCCACTAAGTCATGGAATTATCCAAGATTTATCCAGCCAAGCCAGGTTCTCCTGTCACCTGATACCTCAGGACCCCAAGAAGCCAGAGATTTAAGATCTAAGAGATCTACTCCTGATAGAGGCAACCCTTAGAGAGCTGTCCTCATGCTCTGGACAAGTGGCCAGGCTGTTGTCCCCCAACTGAATCCCCTGTCATCAGGGGATATCTCCTCAGCCTTGGGCCTAAAGAGCTCCAGCTCTATGAGAAATGGAGGGACTGGGGGCTGGGAGCCCCTCACGGAGGGGAGGGGAGATGGACGAGCACCAGCACCAGGATGGATGTGGAGCCTTCCCAGCCAGGCAGTCAGGGACGGGGCTGTGGGAGAGCCCAGACACCTGCTGCATTCCATGAAGAACAGGGAAGGCTCTGCACAGAGAGTTCTGAGATGTTTTGAAATTTGTTTTTTCACTCTTTAAATTTTTTTAATTTTAACCTACACATTGTAATTGTACATACTTATGGGGAACAATCTAATATTTTGATACACAGATATCTTGCGTAATAATCGGGTCAGGGTAGTTAATGTATCAATCACCTCATGCATTTATCATCTCTTTGTGGCATCTTACTCTCCAGTTGTTTCCCAATGACTAGAGACTCCACTCCTGAGAAGCAAAAGTGGCCACTCCACAGCCACTTCAGCCCTACCACCCGGCCACCATGAGAAAGTGCTAACTGCATCTTTCTTACGTGCCTCTTACCAGGCCAGGATCTACCGAAGGGATCCTTCACAGTGTGAGTAAAATGGGGGTTCACACATAGTCCTGGGGATGATTCTGAAAATACCTCCCAGTGGGAGGCAGGGACCACATGCTGGAGGCAGGAAGAAGGTGGTGAGAGTGTAAATACCTGCACCCACCCTCTCCCCTGCCCACGCCCAGGACCACCCTTCTTTCCTGGGGCCCAGCACATTTATGCTCCCATAGGCAACTTGAAATAAGTCATGGCATCACCATGTTCTTAAGCAGATGAACTGTCAGATAGAATAAGACAAAAACTGCACCCCCTTATAATGAACATAATTTAATTTTCTTTGAAAGTTATGATTTAATTTAAATATAGATAAAGTTTAGTTATAGTCCTGACTGTGATTTATCTTGAAAAAATCTAGTGAAATTGTGTTAATTTTAATGTTACAGATTAGTTAGATGAGAAACTCATATCTAAAACTAAAACGAAATTGTCAGGGAATATAGCATTCAGTCTGCATCAGTTCACCATACCCAAATCATAGACGCTACCAGGTCGGCTCCATCAAAAAGACGCATCCAACACTACCAACAACCTCATAAGCAGCAACACAATTAATAAAATTGTTTTCAACACACCCATCAATTATCACTCACATTTGCAGAACTTCCTTAACTAGTGCAAGTAGATGGAGTGCTCCTCCCTCTGTATCTTTATGTTCATAAGATGAAGAACATGGAACTCCTGGGATCTGGATAGAATATCATGGCTTTTATAATACGCTCACTGTGATCTTTGTCACTCCAGTTGTTGCAGTTTCCTTCTCTATGTTTGCCCTTCAATCAGGCACTCATCTGGCTCCACTCCTCTCCTGCCCAGGGACCCCATGTTTCCTCCTGGGTACCAGTGAGCATCTTCCAGGGACCCTACATCCCCTCAGTTCACCCTTCTATCCATTTTCCACACACAGCTCACTGTGAGTGCCCAGTGTCCTGAGCTCAGTCACCAACATAAAGAGCAAGAACTGATTACATCTGGATGCCTGATTTTCCTAAGAGAACATGCTGGGAAAAAGCAGACTGACACCCAAAGAACTACGGACTTATACCATACTACATAGTCATATATTACAGCATTTGCCATATGGGAGCAAACTCTATTTACTTGTCTGTGTGTCCAGTTAGAAAGTTACTTACTCTGGGTGAGGTTATGTGTCATATGAAGCTCTGTATTCCACTGCAAAGTACAAGGCATGGCCTCTGTTAAGTGCCCATGTAGGTCTGAGCAGAAGGTCGCAAACCAGTACCAGGGCTCCCTGGTTCCCCATTGTCAAGCACATTGCCCTGTGCCCAGGAAGAGGATGAAGGCCCAGAGCTGGGCTGGGAGTGGTCACCCTCCCTCAGCAACCCATTCATGCTGGTCATCACGAACTGGGAGCTTCCTCAGTCCACAGACTACACAGAACCAGTTTTCTCTGGTTTCCATGAAATCAGACAAAGGTGTAGCTGGAGACAGAACCAGAGCTGGGAGAGTTGGGAAGACAAGTCTGGGCCTATATCAGAGGACAGGAAGGGAGAGGGTCTGGAATGGAAGCAGCAGGAAGAGTGTGGGGTTAGAATACCTGCATGGGATGTTTCAAGGGTTCTGTGACTGCAAAGGCCATGGGCCCTCAGTACACCCTCATCCTCTTCCTACAATATTTGGAAGCCCAATTAGGAAAGAGTCAGTACTCTTTTCGAGCAGAAGATCAAAGAGAAAAGAATATCTTTCCTAGATAAATTAACTCCAAATAGGTTTTCATTACCTTCCCGCATTTCTTAGTTCAGAAGTAGAGCATGGGATCTACAAAAGCCACCAGAGAAGAGACATTGTCCAGAGGCTTCTGCATTACCCTGCTTATTTGACTCTCTCCAGGGTCATTGGCTCCTGCTGAGATATCCTGACAGTAAAACCAGCAGCAGTGACAGCCTCCTAATTTGCCCAAAGTGCCCACCCCAGTGCCCAGCCACATACCCACCTCTAGTCCTCTCCTCCTGTGGCCCCAGCTACAGGGCCTACAGTAGCTCTGGGGTCTGCCATGGCACCAACCGCCTTTATCCAAATCTGCTGCCTTACAAGGAAATCAGAAGATGCCTCTCATGGACCCACTGGAATGTAAGCTCCCTGAGAGGAGACTTGGTCTTTTTCCATACTGACTCAAGTGTCAAGACCAGTGTCATGTAAATATTTGTTAAACAAATGAATTATTGAATGAATTGGTTTTAGACTTGGCCTGGCAATCCCCTGTTGAGGACTAAAAAATCTGTCTCTCTACAACCTTACTTGTCAGGGTCAACTTCTGGCTTCCCCTCACGGTACTGATGTTTCCGATCCAAACTTTATTGGTTGATTCTCATCCCATTTCTTCACATCTCTAAGTAGAATCACCAATAGCAGGAATTTTAGTGGCACTCTGGAGTTTAGATCTGTCTTGACAGGCTCTGCTGAGTCATTAAACCTGGTTCTAGAGATCCTGCTAGATGACATATTGTAGTGTTTCAAGCTGCAAAACAAAGGCTGAGAACTGTTTCTCTGATCGCCAGTGTGGCCCATAAATCCCAGCCATTTCCACCCTGAAATATTTATGCCAATGTTGGATTCTTGTTCTGGGGCACTGGGTAGAAAAAAGGTTTGCTAAACATAGGGAAGGCATCCATCATGGGCAAAATTTTAAAAGTTGGATACTATTGTTTTGGTGGACCCCAAAAAGATATCTAATGTCTACTTGCCTCCACACAGAAGGTAAGGACAATGGATAGACCGATGATTCCAGTAGTGAAATGTTTGTTTAAAAGGTGAACCGTCCTCGTCCCCTTCCCAGTCTCTCTCAGTTCCCTAATCTCAGCAAACAACAACAATTACCCAAGTGTCTCGAAAGTGCTTCAGTTTTCTATTTGGCTGTAATGCATGTGAACATCTAAAAAAGATGGAGACACCTACAGCCTTTCCTATATCAGAATAACCAGACACATTTAATATAAAATAATGGTTTATCAGAATATGTCATTTTAAGATATACTTGAATTTAAATGATTTGTCCCGCTTATATATTTTAATGAATAAATATGTAATATATATATTAGATAAGTATATATATATGTGTATATATATATATATATATTACAATAAACGCAATGGGAGAATACTGTAGAGTTTATGTAACTACACTTCCCACAATCTTAGGTCACTTTATGTCAAGTGTTCACAATTATCACCATGTCAAACTCATTATAATCACAGCTGTCAAAATTATCATTCATCTTTGGTTTATCATAATCATAATCTCTTTTAGCCAGGCAAGATAATTTGAATCACTCTCTTCCCTGCCTCTTGCAGGATCAATAGGACAGTCACTAAGATACTGACGTTATGTTCCTTAAATGTACATTGATCTCTAAGGCATGTTGCCATAGCCTTTGTAGATTTCTTATTCCTGTCTTTGTTTCTACCTGTGACATACCTGGGTCATTCCGCCTCCATATAAATCGTTTTTTTCTTTCCTCAGACATCTCTACCTTAACACAGCTATTAGGAGAAGCAGGGAGGGATTCATACCTGGAGTGTCTGTCTCCTAAACAGATGCCCTTCATGGGCGTATTATTCTGCTCCTGAGATCGTGGATGCCCCAGTGCTCTCCTCAGCCCCATTCTCCTTTGACCTCAGAATTATATCTTCCTCCTGGGGTCCCCTCAGTGCCTCTTGGGTTCATAAGTTCACCTTGCTCATCCCGTCAACCATCCCAAATAATAACAGGTGACAATATCTGGACTCATCATTCACACAGAGTCGCGGCAGCGCAGCAAGGAAGACAATGCCCAAAAACCCTGGCGTCAGACCTGAAGACTCCCACATGCATGTATTACGGCACCCTCAGTTGGCTCTCATGCATTTTACTGTTTTCCTCTCACCCCACTACACCGTCAGCCTAAGGACAGGCACAGTGTCTTCTTTGTTCCGAATCTCCTTTGCCCATCACAATGTGTACTATCATCTCACTATAAACTGTTTGAAAGAATTAATTCTTTAATGAATGAAAAATCAACAATCGCAGACTGCAGAAAGACCAAGGCACATATATTTGAATAGCCTTGGGGTTTCTTGGATCCCTTCTCACCTCAAAACTCTTGACACCTTCCATGGAGACGCAGAGGACTTGGGACTGGAAAGTGAAAGAAGCTGCCCCCAAACAGGACTCACCACCCTCACACCTCCCAATCCACCACCCAATCTCCTGCCTGCAACCAAAATAGAAAAGACATCCAAGATTTGATGGATCCTCACTGGAATCAGGATCCCTTGACTCGAGTTATTCTCCATTTCCCTGCTCCTCTCTGCTAAAGAGTTTTCCCTAAGCTGTGGATTCAGAGATGAAGGCTTTGAAATAAGTAGGGAAAGAGTCCGCTTTTTAAATTGATGCAGTTACATGCCATTGTTTGCCTTTTTACTTCCTCTAGTCACTCTCCCAAGATGTCCTGGAAGCAAAACTAGGAGTAGTAACAAGCTCCCTCCAAAAGTCCCCCCAAAGTGCCTGCTTAAATACCCTGCTTGGGGCCCACCTGTAGCCTCTTCCTGCTGAGCCTTAGCTCAGGGGGCAGCCTCAGCTTTGGCTCTGGAGAATGCTTCTGCTCACACCATCACTGGCTTTACATATCTGCTGGGCACAGCATCAGAGCTCAAGCTGCTGTCACTCCAGCAGTGCCCAGGGCCCTGAAGACCACAGGTGAGCAGGGTTGGATGATTCAATGAACCAAAATGATAAGCCTCTTCCCAGTGTGGTGCTTTTCCTCCTCCACTGTCTCTTCATCTCCTAGGAAGGGAAGTCCCACTGGTGATAGTGGTAAGGGTGGGAGATTCCTTTGTAAAATTTGCTATGTAATCTGGAAATTGGGTATGAACCATAAACTCTTATCTTTTTGGTTTTTAAACCATGTACATTAATACATATCTGGTTTCCTGCTCTCAATGTATCCTGGTCTTGTATCCCCATCTTGGGTCTAATTTCCAGAATAACCCTCACTCAGCAGAATCCTCAGGTATAGTTCCAACCACCATACTCTTGTGGTGCCCTCTCCAGATGTTCTTTGTCGAATGTCATTGGGTTCTTTCAATGGTCCTATTTACTTTCCCTCCCAACCACCCTGCAGCTATCCATCCCATAATGAACAAACCTGGTTTCATTCCAGGACCACTGGAAATGGGACCTGCCAAAAAGTATATTCTTTGAGCACCAAGTATCAGTCACTAAAGTGATGCACCTACCCAGGACCTACCACAGACCCTTCATGCCCCTAGTGTGTCCACTCCTTTCTCCATTCGGGATAGACAGGAAGTTGTGAGGAAATGTGATATGGGAGAGGAATTGTAGCCAAGAATTAGAGGAGTAAATGGCAGGTGTTGAAGCCAACAAACTTGGCTAAGGTCATTTTGATCAGGGTCTTCTACAGCATCCCAGAGAATTTTCCTGTTTTCTTTGTCCGGGTGGACTATAGGTGAGCAGCACACAGACACTCCCACCATCCAGCACCCAGTTCTCTCTCCTCCACCTCCTGATCTTCTAAGATGCTCCCCTCCCTAAAAGACTTCCTCCCTGACCTCCAGAACCCTATCATGTTCCCCACCTTCAAACGCTTCCTTGTTTCCACCTGCCGGTCCCTCTGGAGTACCTGAGTGTGGTCATTACTAAGCCGCCACTCACCTTACTTCCCTGAGCCTGCTTCTTGTTTGTCCTTTGTAACCTGGAATCTTGGCATTTACTGACTTGATTGATACTAGAAAAAGTGGAGAATCCTAAATATGTCCCCTTGTTATAAAAATCTTCTTAGAGACTTCTAACTAGAGTACTAAGCGATCTAAACTCAGTTTGGTAAAAAGGAAGCAGTCGTCTCTGTTTTCCAGTCATTGTCTTCTACACTGTGTTGAAATTGCCTTGAAAATATCTCAGGGAAATTCTACATTTCTCCATTCACTTTTATGGATAATAAAGACTAGACCAGCTGAATTTAATTCTATGCAAAGCTTCAAATTCAAATCCTCCCTTCCCCCTGAGCACTGTCCAGGCCTCTCCCAAGACACTGAAGTTGGAAGGGAACATGGCCAGCTCTTTCACCCATCTACCTCCTTCTCTTCTTCCTGAGTCCCCCTTTCTCCTCCATTGTATCGGGAGATGGGAAAGTGGAGGAGAAATTATTTCATATTTGACTGCACCGCTAGCCTCCTCTGTTCGTCATTGCTCCCTCTGTGTGGCAGGCTCCACATGAGGGCTGTCTTGTCAGGTGCTTTTGTGAGTCCTTCTGGGGCATCCACAAGGGGTATCCCCACAGCCCGATTCCCAGGCACGGGATATACAGTCAGATTTGAGCACTTCAGGTACTCCCTAAGCTCCCCTCTTTATTGGCACAAGCCACAGCCTCGTGATGCTGAGGTCTCTCTGCCCAAGAGACAACTATTCTAAGCACAAAATTAGCAAGACTGTGCAAGCTTGTCTTCCTTCCCAGGTGTCCTCTGCTTCCCAGTCTCAGCACCCTGTTCTGTCTCTTCAGTTCTTTTTTTTCATTCAACAATAGGTTCTCAGGGAAAATCAGCAAGTCTACTGCTAAAGCAGACATTCAGCCGGGGGATAAAAATTCTGTCTCCCTTTCTTGCAGGACCTCTAACATCTACATGATGATGAATCCTCCTCCTTCACCTGACTTTGTATGAGAGTAACCAGTTCCCCTTTCCTGTACAAGACAAGAGGGAAACCACAGGATTCTCTTCTAGGACAATAACTCCCCTAACTGAAAAATTCTCATCAAAGTTCAGCCTTTTAAAAATATAGCTGGAACAGAAAAGTAGAGTTTTGTCTTTTCTTAGTCAATGGCTTCTTCTAGGTTTACTTTAATATTAATATATGAGGCTACGTGGCACCTATTATTTTCAGCTTTTGGATTTTATTCAACACCCCAATATAAGAAATAAATTCTAGTCCAACCTCTAAGACTTACATACTAGATCCATCTGGAGATTTCTCAGAAGACTAGGGAGGTGTGGATACCTCAAACTACAACTTAATTTGAGGAAGAAATAGGAATCTACATAATAACCTTAGAGACACATACCTTCAAGCTGACAATGAAGGTATGTGTCATTTTCTGGCTACCTGTTCCCATTTTCCTCAAGAATGACTCAGCTGCTTGCCATGAAATGAGATTGTTATGGGCATGGGAGGGATAAAACTGAGAAGGGACTGTGAGTTATGAGCAAAGTGAACAGAAGTCTGTGTTTGTTGATTCATCCATGATTGCTGATACGGAATGTCCAAAATGCACTCCGAGGAGCTAAACCTGAGATCCTGCACTTCCTGTTCCTGTAGTACCAAATGCAATGACTAAGTCATGAAATTCTCCCAAGATCCATCCAACCAGAACTGTCTCCATATTTCCTTGATATCTCAGAACTTCAAGAAGCCAGGCTCCTCAGGATGGGACTCCTGGAACTGACAATTCTCAGGAAGCTACCTGTGCACTCTGGGGGATGTGACCTGACCATGATCTCATGGCTACTGTCTGTCATCACAGGATGGATGCTCTACGTGGGGCCCGCGAACCAGCTGACCTCAAGAGGAAGAGGAGGGGCGAGAGACAGGAGTAACTCATCAAGTGGAGGTGAGGTGGATGGGCTCATCTCCAGGGCGTGTGGAGAACCTTCCAAGACAGGCAGTCAAGGATGGGGCTGGCGGAAGCCTGACGGACATCCACTTGTGTTTCATAAAAGTGAGGCAAAACTATTCATTGAATGTCATTGATGAGGATGTTTTGATCTTTTGAAACTTGCCCAAAATGTATGGTCTGCGTTTCTTTTTCAATTACTGCACACTCCTCCTGCCTCCCCTTGCTGCGTGTGACTCAAGGCTTCATCCACGGGGGAAATGGCTGCCCTGCTTGCTGCTGTCATGAGGACAAGGCTTGCTTATGATAACCACAAGGTATGGAGAAATAAATGTTCATTTCTGCAGCAAAGGTACTGTAGACCCAAATATCTTTTTTACATGCCCCATGCCCCCATTCCTTTTGAAGGCCATTATCACTTAAATAATTAATTCTGTGTTTGTTCGATCTGCTAGACTATACGCTCACTGAAGAAAGATGCCATGGCTCTCCTCTTAACTGCTCTGTCCCTACTGCTGACCCTGAAGCCTGGCCCATAATTGTTGCTGAGAAAGGAAGGAGCAGCCCCAGATTGCTGGCAGCAAGCTGGCCTGGCTCTAGGAGCTAGGCTATGATGTTCTCCTGTTGAAATATAAACAATTTCACAAACTCCAACATCACATAAGCTAACTCCATGACCATGAGGGAGCAAGATAAAAACAAGACCATTCTGAGCATCAACAAATCCCAAGCTTTGTGCAAACCACAAAAATGACCAAGCATCTCCTTTTCTGAGCATATATGCAGGGCATCTACCTCTTTACCAATTACAACTTTAGCCTTGCTTTATTACTCCTGCTTTCTAGTTAAAAACTATTAAAATACCCAGTTATAGAAATGCCCCTACCTTCTGAGAGCACCTAATCCAAGTCCAAATTCTAGAACAAGCACCTCTTCATGTTTCTGTATGATATACTATCTCCATCATTGCAACATGCCAATCAAAGTAACTTTGTTCTACTGTAGCTGTGTTCCTAGTGCTCCTTGTGGGGAACATTAATGATGCTCAATAGAAGTTTATTAAATGATGGAATATGGGTTTGAATCACTTGAAGGAGAAGTTTCATGGGGGTGGGGGGTGCTGGTGGTTGCTGTTAGGAAGGGGAGAGGGCCAAGGGCAAATACTGGACCTATGAAGAAAGATGGAAGGTGGTGTCTCCAACCAGAGCCACAAACTAGAGACAAGAATGGAGCCTTTAGAAGATTCAGAGGTCCCCAATATACACCTTCCTTAGACTGGCCCCTTCCCATCTGGAATTCTCTTGGCCTCCATCACCAGCAAATCTGGGAGAAATAGCAGTGTGATTTGAACACTTTGTGGCCCTCTTCAGGTTCACCACCCAGTCTGGTATGAGAAAGTACTCATTTTACCTATCATTTGTAATTCCTCCCAAAGGTCTAGCAATTGGAGGGGTCCTGAAAAACGAAGAGAAATGGACAAGCCACCATAATTCTGGAGCTAAGCCTAAAAATATGCCCTCAGCAGGAGACTTCTGGAGACAGAAAAATTTCAGAGAGGAGGGGTCAATGGTAGCCCTAACCCTTTCCTTTTTCCTCCATCCCAAGCCACATGCCTGGAGACCAAGTGCAATTCATTCTCCTTTGGGTACCTCAAAATAAATCACAGAATCCCCATGTTTTAAAGTGGGTAAGTTGTAAAGTGAATACCCTTATAAGGAGTTTTGTGTCTAAAAGCCATAAACTATAAAGTACAGAGAACAATCACTTATGTTTAATATAAAAATGTTTCACTTAAAATTATTAGATAATTTAAAAATAAATAATGTTCTGTTGTAATTATGACTGAAATTTTTGCAAACAAATAGAAAAATATAGTTATTATGACAATAGAGATAAATTTACCTCTAGTACTGTAATAAAATCCAATAGGAAAATAGGATTCAGATTTTATAAAAATCATCCTACACAAACCTTACAGGTTTGCTCCATTAAATGTGATGCACATGACGTCACCACCATCATCAACTTCATTAGTAGCACATTGAAAAAATCAGCTTCATGACCCCCATTATCTTAAATATTTCATGCTTATGGATCATATTATTTTTATATAGTCAATATTATACATCCCATAGGAAGCTAAATATAGACAAGCTGGCTTTTTTTCATATTAAGTATGAGTCTTGTTAACTCAGGTGTTGTAGGTCCTATTGCTGTTTTGTCAGCCTATCCATATAATCTTCCCTTGGCTTTCATTCTCTTAGGGGCCCCGCCTGCCCTAGACAGGGCCTAGGTCCCATCCTCCATTTATCACCTAATATACCTCATTCCCAGGGCCTGCTGGTCTCAGATCACCCAACATCCCCAAGAGTCAAAAGCTGATCACATGTGAACAAAATCTTCCCCTTGGGAAGATGCAGAGCAATAGGGAATCAACGTCCAGAGGTATTTGGAAACATTTGTATCGCAGGATCAGTCACGTGGTATCAAACATATATGTTTATTTCTCCAGTGTCAGTTCAGTTAAATGTGAAATGTATCATGTGCATCTCTACATTCTCACTGCCCAGCAAAAATGCAAGGGGCAGAGCCCAGGTTAGGGTATCTGAGCTGAATCAGGGAAAGGAGAGGAAATGACAGGTCCCCAGCACACCTGGAGAGCAGTCGTCAAGGTTTCCTACTTCCCTCTTGTCAGACACCCTGGCAAGCATGCAGGAAGATGGTAGAGACATGGGAAGGGAGTGCCTGGCTCTGTCACCTCCCTGGTTGTGAACGCAGCAGCATGCTCAGGCTGCGCATCACTAACGCTGCACAGGATAAAAGCGCTCCTGCCCTGGATCCTCATCCACAGCCTCCTCAGGCACAGCCTTCTCTTCTCCTGCTTCCTCTGCATCTGGTGAGTGTCCAGCAGGGGAAAGATCTCAGCCAGAAGTGTCTTGGAAAGGCAAGTCCAGACGTTAATGGGGAAGAGGGGAGGCAGTGGGAAGAGGACCTTGGAGGGCAGCTGAGGACAAGGGAGGGGGACAGCGAGCAAGGAAGCTCTGTGGGATGCATCAGGGTCCATGACACAGCAGAGTCCTGGCTCTCAGCCTTCCGTCCACTCTTCCTGAGACATGCACACATGCCCAGAGACAGTCTCCGAGAGTCATTACCCAATTGGGTGTATTTGCTTCAATGTGTCTGTGAAGACAGAAGGACTTGAGGCCCAGTTAGAAAATAGCAGCATTTTTTTTCTGGAAGGAAGGCAAAGTGGAAGAAAATGTTTGCCAAGTTAATTTAACTTGAGATCTGTTTCAATTTTACTTTCTCAAGGTCATAGCTCAGGAAGCAGCTAGTCTTAGAAGAAAAGGCTTTATAAAGCCATTCTTAAGCTTTTGCATTGACCCCTTTCTTTGATCTATCCAGGCTCACTGACCTCCTGCCAAGATGTCCTGCCAGCAGAGCCAGCAGTAGTGCCAACCCCCACCCAAGTGCCCCCCAAAGAGCTCAGCACAGTGCCTGCCTCCAGCCTCCTCCAGCTGTGCTCCAAGCTCGGGGGGCTGCAGTGGCCCCAGCTCTGAGGGTGGCTACTTCCTGAGCCACCACAGGTACCACAGGTCCCACCGCTGCTGGCGCCAGAGCTCCGACTCCTGTGACAGTGGCAGCGGTCAGCAGTCTGGGGACTCTGGTTGTGGCCACAGCTCTGGGGGCTGCTGCTGACCTGGGCAGTTTAGTTGAGGCAAGAGATTTAAAGGAAACAAAGTCTGAGGACCACCCCCGGCCTGCTGTGTTCTCTCCCAATACTCCAATCTCCTTTCCTTTGGCCAGATCTGAGATGTTCCTCAGAGAGAGCTGAGCCCTCCCCAATGGCTCTTCCTTTTGTTCTCCAGGAGTTCACAGAATGTCCACCCTGGCATCTGCCAGGGCTTGCAATATCTGCCTGGTCAATTGTCTTCACCTGCGCCTGAACCTATGAACAAATAAAGTTTTTGTTTTCTCAGCACCACTGGGCGCCCTTTAACTTTGCTCCTACCTGGCTGCTCTGTGGGTATCTTCTCACCTCTGTGTCTCCAGCCAGCACTACCTTGCATAAACAACAGATCCTGACTCTAGACCAGAAAAATAGCAACTCTAATTCCTCTGAAGAGACTTGTAAGAAGATTTTATGTTGGGGCAGGGAGAGGAGGGGTACTGGTTTGACCCCACACCAATGAAAGACCTGGCTCCCCTGTAATGTGGTATGGGAAATGCTCTCCCTGGTGCCAGACTCTGTCGGAAGGTGACCACTAACATCAGAATATGAAAAGGTATTCCAGGATCCCCAAATAAGAGACAAGAAATGGGGAGGTGAAGAATCCAAAAAGTAGCAGAAAAGTTGATGAGAGAGCAGAGGAGGAAAGGAAGGCCTCAGGAATAACTATTAACTGAATTTCTTCAATAAAGATCTGAGGCACAATGGTAAGAGTTAACACTGAAGAGGTCATGGGTGCAGGGGAGAAGTGGGAGTAGGGCTCTGTAAATAAGTGTCTCATGCAAGAAAACTGGAAGGAAGAAAAAAGTGGAAGTGAGATATGGTGCTGGTTTCATCATTGGGTATAATCATAAGGTCAAATATTTGCTTAGCACTTGCTATGAGCCAGCATTGTCCTAAGTGTCTGAGGTAGGTACTCTTATTGTCTCATGTCACAGATATGGAACACAATGGCCGCGTGTTGTCTTAAAAAGGTCACACAGGGGTCTGGGTACAGAGACCATCAACGTATTCACCACGCTGTCCTGATTTGCTTCAAATCAAGTAATAGAATTTTTTCTAAAGTTCCTATTTACAGCTCAGCTCAATGTGTTTAACATTGCTTTTTGAACTCTATGACACTAAGTACAGAACTGTATACCATATAAGTCATAGCTTCAATAGGACCCCATTTGGGGAAGGAAGGTGTTGTCCCAACAGACAACTGACCACACCTCTTTACTCCATGTTGAAACCACCACTTTGCATGTGAACCAACTGTGACATTTCCCACTGACTGAAATTGTTGTAAAGCAGAAATTATAAGCCAGAACTAAGCCAGGACATTCCTTAAAATAAAAGTAAAAAATTAAAAAAGACATAATAGGATGCCACTTCTAGATATATACCCTGAAGAATAGAAAGTGTGGACTTGAACAGCACATGTTCATTGCAGTGTTATTCACAATAGTCAAAAGGTGGAAGCAATCCAAGTCTATCAACAGATAGACAGATAAGCAATATGTGGTATATACAATGCAGTATTATTCAGCCTTAAAAAGGAATGAAATTCTGCTGCATGCTACAACGTGGATGAACCTTAAAAACAAGTTAAGTGAAATAAGCCAAACACAAAAGGACAAAGATCGTATAATTCTACTCGCATGAGGTACCTAGAGCAGTCAAATTCAGAGAGACAAAAAGTAGAATAAAAGTTACCAGGAATTTGAGGAAGAGGGGAATGGAGATTTACTGTTCGATGGGTACAGAATTCTATTTGGGATGATGCAAAAGTTTTGGAAATGGATAGTGGTAGTGGTTGCACAACATTTTGAATGTATTTAATGCCATTGAACTATACACCAAAAAATGGTTAAAATGGTAAATTTTATGTTATGTACATATTAGTACAATTAAAAAACAATTAAAGATATAATAGACCTTGAGCTAAAGTCAAACCAATGCAGTTCCATGTAGGTTCATAGAATTAAAAGTTTTTTAAATCCCTTGGGGAGGGGGAACGTCCCCAAATTCCAGCTTAGTTTCCCCCGCCCCCCATACAACATCCATGGCACCCAGTTCCTTAGACTTCAGGAATAAAATGGTACCAAAAAACGGTCCATAAGACAGGTTGGTGTTAGATCTGTTCTGAAATATACAGTCCAGGTCAATTTGGCCTAGAATTTTTTGAAGACATGAATACAGCTACGGGACTCATGTTATATATAGCAGGCTTTGGGCTCACAGCTACAGACAAGCTATTTTCTACCCCAAAGTGTGAAAAACTATTGGATAGTACTCAGACAGGAAACATAAAGGATGTTGAGTCATAACTCAAATAACACACACACACACACACACACACACACACACACACAGACACTGATGTTCCAGGATGGAAAAACTTGGCCTCAAGGTAAGATTTGTTCTCATTTATTTGAGAGTTTTCAAGGCCTAACAATAATAGATACTTGTGGACTCAGAGCTAAAAAAAAAAAAAAAGGCTGGTTTTATAGGACTAACTCATCACCCCATAACATTTACTGGGAATCATAAACCTAATTTATGATTGCATATGAGCAACCAGAAGAATAGTGTTCAGCCTTCGGGTTCCAGGTGGAAGAGTTAAAAGACACAGTCCGGTAGGAACCATAGAATGAGCCTTGAAGACTCGGAAGTACCTCAAGATCGCCACTCAGAAAAACTATCAGAATTCGGGATGTTGGTGAATCTAATACAGTTGAAAAAAAAAGGGAATTGGTTCAACCAATAAAGTTCAGACCTGAAACACCAAGGAGATCTCAGGAAGCCTGAAGTGGTGCATGTGAGGTCCCCCTTCTAAAAACTGACACCAAGCACGAAGGTCCCAGAGATGGGACCAGCTTAGGACCTATTTATTCAACAATACAAAATAAGTATTTATTGAGCTATTCTATGTGCCAGGATCCATTACAGGCACTGAGGATACAGTGGGGGACAAGAAAGATAGTCATTTCTCTCAAGCAATTTGCATTCTAGTGGGCCCATTGGAGATCATTCCTTTATTTGCTTGTAATGCAGCAGGTCACAGTACCCCTCTTGTCAGCAATTATTTAGCAGCCCTGGTGTTTAGTAAACATATCTGTAAGCTAGATAAACTCAGGGACAATCTCCCAGTCTGAGCAAAACCTTAGGCTGAATATGTTAGATTTGGTGGTGGCCAATGAGACACCCAGCATGTACTTGCTTCCACACCAAAGATAACAGCTGAGCACAGGAAGGGAGTACATTGTGAACACCAGTGGGAGACTGACTTGGCATTTTATACCCTTCCCAGGTTTCCTTACTCAACTCCCCAAGCCCTATAGACAAAAATGTATTCTGACCCATATCTTGAGAGTACCTAGTTTACTCCATGTTGTAATGTATGAGTATTAGAGTTTCTAAAAAATGGGGCTACTTCTACAGACTTTCATAAATTGATTAGATAAGCAAAACCATTTATGGAAACAGTAGTGTTCTCTTTCTCAAGGGCTAGCATTTTCATCTGTATATGTCATTTAAAAGACCTTTAGTGTGATTTTTTAGAGACACTACATTTCAGGGAGAAATAGATCTCTAATAGTGCAATAAAATACAATGTAGAAAAATTATACATCTCATATAAATCCACTTTCCACAGACCTTGGATTGTCGTAACTATTGCACTAAGTCAGGATAGTTAAGGAGGCAATTTCAAAGATAAAAACTAAAGGGTGTGATGATAATGATGATGGTGGTGGTGTAAGAAAGAAAATGATGCCAGTCTTGTCTGGTTTTCTACCTAAGTGAAGTTTTTTCAAGAGCAGACATAAGACCATAGCATAAGACCCTAGCGCAATACCCTGCCTGGAAGCATTTGGTAGATGATGGAAGAACTGCACTGTCACACTCCTGCCAGAAGGTGGACAGTCAGCAGGATGGAGCCACTGACCCACACCTTATGGATGTGCCCGAGCAGACCAGTGATCCTGATCTTCATCTGCTGGGAGCCAGGCCTTCTGACCCTACCAGCAATACCCAGGGACTTGAAGGTTTCATCAGAGGCTAACACATTGCCATAGAGGTCCTCAAGGATGTTGATGTCATACACCATGATGGCACTGCAGATAGTTGCACAGATGATACAGGAATCTACATCCAGGAAGCAAGGCTGGAGGAATAACTTCATCACCATATGCTTGTCAATTACCACTCATATTTGTACTAACCTCCCTTAGCTTTCCAGTCCATGTGAGTCACTCCTATCTCTGTACTATTCCTGTATCTTAGAATCAATTCCACAGCCAGCTAGATACTTACACAGTGTCCCTTACATTTGTGTTAGTTTTCCAGTTTTGTCTCCTCGACACTTAAAGATTCCTAATATCTATCATTGACTTTACCTTAAACTTTACCTTGTCTCTCTCTCTCTGATCCCTCTGACAGCACAGCCATTAAATGGGCAAGCAGTTGTGTATTCAAGACCACACTGGCTGACAAGAGGCAGAGCTGATGTGTGTGCATGCACATACATACTCGCATACACATACACACATGTACATATAGTTGTATTGCATACTTGAGTTGTACTCAGTAATTCATACGCATTAACAGAAGAGAAAAAAATGTATTAATCCAACCTGGGAGTGTCTGACCTCCAAACCTTCCTTCAATTCTTATCTTTCTCTGACTTTCCACTCACCCCTATTCTACCCACACATGGCAGTGTTATCTCTTCTTTTGTGTGGCCTCCCTGTTGCCCCCTTGGGTCCCATGAGTTATTCCTGGAAGTCCCACCTGGGCCAGCTGCCCCTGTGCAGAGATGGGTTTCACACCTTCACTCCTGCCACATGTCCTATTGTTCAGGCCAATGATCTCATCTTATCCATCACCCCAAGTGATAGCAAGTTACAAGATTGGAACACATCATCCCTCAGGATCACTGTCACCCCAAGGGTCTGACCTAAGGCATGAGGACTTCCCGCACACATGCATTACACAGTTTATAGCGTTGAAGCCCAGCTATTTGAGTGTTTGACTGTCTGTCTTTCTACAGTATCAGTTACTCAAGAACAGAACTTGTATTTTATTTATTTGTGAATCTTCTTTGCACAAAACAATATGAGGGAAGTCCCAAAAGTTTGTGGAAAAATGGAATTAAAACATAATATGAATTTTTCCATGAACTTTTTGAATACTCCTCATATGTGTAACATAAAGTGGGATTAGTGCATGTTGAATGAATGCATGAGTGAATGAATGAAAAATAAGAACCTCAAGCCTACGGGCCTGCAGGACAGGTAGCCGGATCATGTGGGAGCTTTCTGAAACTCTACTATCAGAAGACTCTTCACACCTGTTGAAAGAGAAACAGGAGACTTGAAGCTGGAAGGCGGGAATACAAGGTCCCTTCCCCAAACCTCTCTGTTCTCACCTTGCCCCATCCCAACACCAATCTGCTGCCAGTGAACCAAAATAGGGGGGCAGAAAAACACATGCTGGCCAGCCCGTACCTGGAGTCAAGCCCCTCAGTCCAAGGCACTTTCTCTTTGCCTGCTGTGCGTCATAGGTCGGAATTTTCCCCAGCTGTAGCTACAAACTCTAGAATGTACGTGTGGAGGCAGTTCCCCTAGGTTACATGATAATTTGCTTTTCGGTGAACTGCCATCACTATGTCATGTCAGCAAAAAACAGCAGTGATGGCAACCCCCTTTGGCGTTGCCCCAGCACGCCCTCCCAGGCTGACCTCTCTGACCTCGCACTGCCTCTCCCTGTGTGGCTCCAGCTCAGGGGCTGCTTCTGATTGAATCCACACAGGCCCATGAGAACCAAGAGGTGCCAACACCAGATCATCAAAAGCTGTGGTGGTGGCCCTTGGGCCCTGCTGCCACCAAGACCACTCACCTCGCTGGTCCATGTAGCACCTTTGAGTGAATTAGAAAAGATGGGCAGACTTGTGCTTACAGCAAGCTGGGCCAGCTGAATTTCAGTCTCTTTTTTCCCCATGTGCCAGATGTCTAGTACAGGGGCTGCTGCTAATGGTGGCCTGAGGCTTGCAGGGGAGCAACACTGGAAGAAACAAAGCGTGGATGGCCCCAGCCTGATGAAGTGCGCAGCCTCCTCTTCTCCACTGTTGAAGCTACATCCCAGGTGTTTTATGAAGGGGTCTAAATAGCTCCCAAAGGCTTATTCTGTCTATTTTGGGGCTCCCATCCTCACATCCAGCCGTCCCCCAAGCCCTAGGGAGTCAGCAAGTCGTCCTTCAGGAGGACTTACACACCTACCCCCTCCTCTTCGTCCCCAGGTCGGTAGCCTTTCTCGGATCCTTCTCATCTCTTGCCACACAACACCTGCAGCCTGCACCTCTCCCTCCTCTCTGCACTTTCCTGCTGACTCTAATGGCAGATAACACTTCCAGTAGCTCAAGTCAAACCATTTATCACAAACCTCCAAGGAAACTCTGTAACATGAAAACAGGCTCAGCATGTTCCAGAAACAGAAAGAGAACATGGTGAGGAACGGGAGGGCATGGCGGGAGAGCGAGGCAGGCAAAGCACCAATTTCATAGGACCTTGAGGCCAAGATCAGGAGATTGGATTTTATTCCAAATGTCATGGAGTGTTTTAAAGCAGAGGGATGGCCTAATCTGATTTATGCTTTTTAAAATTTTTTTAACAATTGGCTTCCATGTGGAGAAGAGAAGTAGAAGGGCACTTAGAAGGTTTTTGAAGTACTTCTTGAAGGAGATGATGGTGACCCCAAGCAAGGCAGCGGAAGGAGGAGATGGAGAGACACAAGCAAATTCAGGAAATACTTAAGAAATGGACTGGACAGCCCTTGAATGTATTGATAAATGTGATTTGGATTGGATTTTGGGGAAAAGTGGGGAGAGAACCCTGAAGGCTGAATCCTCTCCCTCCTCTGAGTTGTAAGTGGAAAATTGGTGGTGGGGAGGGTACTGGTGGTCTTTCTGCTTGGAGATCCTCCCTTTAACAGCAGCCACCCCGATGGTGATTCAAAGCCAGGTTCTGTCTTGGGTGCATCTTTTATAGTCTGAGAAGCTGAGTGTTGGGGTTGGAGTAAGAGTCCCTCTGCCTAAATAAGAACAGCCTGAGTCAGTCCTGGGGAAGAAATCTGCTAAACACTCCAAAGGATGTTTGCCTCCTATGCATCGATGCCCAAGTCTCTTAGCACTCCATCCCAGGCCCAGCACATCTGGCCTTACCTGCATCTCTAACCCACATCCAGCCCTCCCCTCACCTGCCTGTGCTCTGGCTACATGGCAATATCTGCAGTTCTTGGAAGCCGTTCCACACTCTGTGCCTGCTGGAGCTGCATGTGCTTAGTCTGGAGTGCCTCCTTGGCCTGGAGAATATTTACCCATCCTGCAAGACCCAGATGTTAACCCCTCCATGTCAACTCTTCCACGAGTCTCTTTTTCCCTGGCTCCACACCTTTCTGTCCCCATCATTGTCTGCTCATCACCTCTCCTCCACTAGAAAGCCAGCTCTGCGATCCCTTGAAATGGGGTTCCAACCCTGTCTCCCACCCATATTTCTGTAATGTCCATCCCTGCCCTCCCCATGCCTACACTAACCTGAACTTAGGATACTGTGCTGCTTGCCCTAAAAGAACCAAAGCGAGCGGGGTGGACGAGTTTGATGACCAGCAGCAAGCTGACTGGAGCCCTGTGGGTTGATCACTAGGTATCTGTGCTGTGGGACAACAGAAACCATTGCCCATGATATGCCCCCCAAGCCGCCCGATGGAACCCGCATCAGCCACAAGCACAGGGTGGCGCCCGTTAGTTGGCACAGAGTGAGAGAGAAAGAAAGGCAGACCTGGGTCCAAAACAGTGATCAGGGGCGCGAGTGAGGACAGAGAAAGGGCAGCTGCCGGAATCGCAGCTCCACCCACATCAGAGGCCGCGAGGTGGCCCAGAGCCACCTAGCGGCCATCTCCGGCCGGTGTTTCCTCTGTCCCTTCCCTGAAGCAGCTTCCAAATCAGTGAGGAATTTGCAGCACGAGGATGCAAAAGTTACTCTAACAAAGTTTTATAAGGAAACAGACAAACAGGGTAAAGCATATATACGTATACATATGTTTTATATCGTAGCATATATTCAACAATATTAATATTATTACATATTATAAGTGCTACATAATTCCCATATAACATAAATGCAAAAAGTCCTAACATATGAAGGAATAAAAAATTATGTCCCAAAATTTGAAAAAATTGATAAAGAACAAACAATTCACAAAAGAACTGTAAATGGCCAATGAACACGAAAAATAGGTTTAACTTATTTAATAAACGACAACAGCAACAAATACCCCCTATTGCATTGGCTCTTTTTGTAATTACCAGCTTCTGGGATCTTGAGGTGTGAGGACACGAGCACACGCACAGCAGTGGGAGTGACCAACCCAACGGTGTGTCCAGAAACCTTACAACGTCATTTGATTTGATGGAGTAGTAGCTATTTCTAGAGAAACGCCCCCAGATCAATCATAAGTGCTTATTTTTTCTTTAAAAATGTGTGTGCCATTCTTTAGAGACGCAACGAAGCAGAACCCGCTCCCACGTCCAAGGATAAGGGAACCGTTAACTAAAATACGGTGCAGCCACAAAATGGGGGAAACAATGCTCAGTCGTGACGACCACTTTTAAAGATGGGCAAGTTCTCATGACAAAGTGCGGAAAAGCGGCATACACGGAATGTAAACTGTGGTCTCGAATGAGCATACTCACATTTTTTCACGTTTCTGTCGTTTAAAAAAAAATTAGTGAATGTGTATGACTTTAATTATTAGAAAATAATTTTAACTTCATTTTTAAAAGAAATTAATTAGGCAGGGTGAGATTCCTAAGAATTAGTGGTCCTAATTCCGCCCGTTCCGAGGAAGAAACAGCGGAAAGCTTCAGCGCCGGACAAGCCCTGCCTCTCTGGCTGGATCACGGTAGAAACAGGCGTCCCTGCTCTTCTCCGGTCACCCCGGTCGCCTCCCCTGACCACTGCTGCGCGGGAAAGGACAGCCCCTCCACCAGGAGAAAAGAGGGCGAGGACGGCCGCTCGGTGCGCAGCCCCCCAGCCCTGTCCCCTCCCTGGGAGGAGGAGCGGGGCCCCCAGACCCGCCGTGGCTCCCCGGGATGGGCCTGCTCCGCGGGCAGCAAGCTAAGGCCGTCCCGCCGGCCCTAAGCTCAAAGCTGGCTTTTCCAATCCTGCTTGCAGCGCGGCTTTCACCGCCTTCTACCGACATTTTGCCTCTTTTCTTATTTTTTTTTTAAAGTAACGTAATTCTATTGTATGCATGTGACCTAGCTATGACCCTGACATGCTCTGCTTTTGAAACCTTATCTCAAACCAACCAACCAAAAGCCCAAGCGTTATGGGGAAGTTTCCTTGGTTTTTCACTAAGCAAAGAAGCGATGTGGGAAAGCCAAGACCTCACTTTCTGGCTCTATTCTGAGCCTGCTTCAGGGCCTTTAATATAGAAGAAGAAGGAGGGGGGGAGGGGGAGAGGGAAGGGGGGAGGGAGGGGGAGAGGGGGGAGGGGGAGGAGGAGGGGGAGGAGGGGGAGAAGGAAGAGAAGTAGAAGAAGGAGAAGAAGGAGGAGGAGGAGGAAGGATGAGGGAGGAGGGAGGGAGGAGGGGAGGAAGAGGGGGGAGGAGGAGGGGGGAGGGGAAGGAGGGGGAGGGGAGGAGGGGGAGGAGAAGAAGGAGAAAAAGAAGAAGAAGAAAGAAAGAAGAAGAAAGAAAGAAGAAAGAAGAAAGGAGGAGGAGGAGGAGGGAGGGGGAGGGGGAGGAAGAGGGGAGGGGGAGGGGGGAGGAGGGGGGAGAGGAGGAGAAGTAGAAGGAGAAGAAGGAGGAGGAGGAAGGAGGAGGGAGGAGGGAGGAAGGAGGGGGAGGGGGAGGAGGGGGAGGGGGAGGAGGAGGAAAAAGAAGAAGAAAGAAAGAAGAAAGAAGAAGAAAGAAAGAAGAAAGAAGGAGGAGGAAGGAGGAGGAGGAGGAAGGAGGAGGGAGGGGGGAGGAAGAGGGGAGGGGGAGGAGGGAGGAGAAGGAGAAGAAGGAGGAGGAAGAAGAAGAAGAAGAAAGAAGAAAGAAGAAGAAGAAGAAGAAGAAAGAAGAAGAGAAGAAGACGAAGTCTTGCTTTGCCTCCAGATGTCACAGATCGAAGCAGGGGAGGGGCTGGGCGGGTTGACGCTCGCCCCAGAAGAACGTGGCTGCCCCCAGGTCTGCCTGGGCGACCCCGGGCAGTGGAGGGGACCTGAAGAAACCCTCTGGTGACAAACAGTAGCCTACGATTTTCACTCTCTCTTACTTGCGCACTCGCCCAGTTAGGGATTTGATTTAGGGAAGTTGTGGTCCCGATGTTCTGCCTGGTTGTCAAAAACAATTTAAATTGAATTAGAAAGGAAAAAAATGCAAACCTATGGTCATTTTAAACTCGTACAACATTTCACTGGTTTTTATTGTTAATGAACCCAAACTACAATTGAGACTTCGGGAAACTACGGTTTCTTCCGGAACCGTCATCCTTATTAGTTTCAAAACTACTTTACTCTTGTAAATTGTCCCCCCAGTTGCCTCCCGAGAGATTCCCGGGGTAATGCCTTAGTAGGTGTGAACAGAAAATGGCAGCATTGGGGGATAATTTGTTTCCCCAACAACACACGTGTGAGCTTACTCGCACATTTTTGCCTAGACACCAAGCACTGCCTGGAGTCCAAAAATAGGTGGCATGCTTATTTTACATAATTCTGGAGCAGGAGGAATAACCACTGAAGCAAGAAGTCTGCTTTATATTTAATCCAACCTAAGGAAGAGCTGAGGATGGCCTCCCTTGAAGTTCCCTGAGGCGTCAGTGGAGGGCAGTGTGGGGCGGGGAAGGACAGCAGGGCTTGGACTCAGGTGGCCTGGGTTCGAACAGGGCAGTGCTGCTTCCTCCACAACGGAGGGAATCACAATCTTCTCCTGCCTACACAGAAATGTTGAAAATAAGATTAGGTAATAATACCTTAAAGGAACTGTGGGCTAACCATAAAAACTAATGAAAATAATTACTTATGGAGCAGAGAGGAGGAGGAAGACCAGGATTTGTTAAATGGATCTTGTTTCCTAGCTTTGATTTTGGATTAATGTAAATGTTTTTACATGATTAAAAACAAAATTATTAAATAAAAATCTCTAAACAATGAGAACAGATTAATGAGAAAAGAATTACTTCAAGTAACTTTAAAACACAGTGTTTCAAGTCTACATCTCTGTTCAAAGACAAAATGAGTCGTGAAGAAAACTTCAATAGCTTTAAATGGTCCTACTGGTAATAATAACCTTGGCGTTATCATTTGGAAAATAACATATCTATGTTGTAGGATACAACAAAAAAGACCAAAATATTCAGTATAAGAGAAAAAAGATACAAGTATAGAATCAGAGAAATTAAATATATATCCTGAAATTTTAAATTTTAATTGGAAATATTATTAATTCATGATTTCTTCTTTTAAAAAGTGTTTTCTTTTATTTGTTTGTTTATTTTGTATTTTTACTTGAAGCATGATTGATTATACATAATTTTTAAAGTGGAACATTGACTACCATCACCTGTGTACAACGTGTTGATCAAATCAATATTATTATCATGTTCATTATTATAAATCATAACTATTCCTCATGTCCCTTACCTAGTCTCTCCCCACCCCTATCTCCCTCATCTCTAGTAACCATAGATTTGTTCTCTCCTTCTAAAAAACCAACATATTATTGTGGTCTTTTCTTTCTTTCTTTCTCTTTCTTTCTTTCTTTCTTTCTCTCTCTCTCTCTCTCTCTCTCTCTCTCTCTCTCTTCTTTATTTCCTTCTTCCTTAGCACTCACTTATGAGTGAGAACATGTGGTATTTCTCTTTCTGTGTCTGGCATATTTCACTTAATGTAATTTTCTCCAAGCTCATCCTTGTTGCTGCAAATGGCAGAATTTCATTCTTTTTTTATGGCTAAGTAACATTCCAATGTGTATACATACTACAATTTCCCAATCCAGTCATCTGTCAATGGACATTTAGGCTGGTTCTGTATCTTGGCTATTGTAAACAGAGCTGCGATGCACATGGGAGTGCAGGTATCCCTTCGACATGATGATTTCCATTCCTTTGAGTGTATACGCAGCAATGGGATTGCTGGATTGTATGGTAGTTCTATCTGTAGATGTTTGAGAAACCTCCAAGCAATTTTCCATAACAGCTGTACTATTTTACAGTCCCAGCAACAGTGTAGGTGGGTTCCCCTTTCTCCACATCCTCACCAGCTTTTGTTATTCTCTGTCTTTTTAACACTGGCCAGTCTAATTGGAGTGAGATGATATCTCAATGTGGTTTTGATTTGCATTTCCCTGATGATTAGTGATGTCGAGCATTTTTTTCATGAATCTGTTGGTCGTTTGTATGTCCTCCTTTGAAAAAATGTCTATTCATCTCCTTTGCCCATTTTTTAATTGGATTATTTGATTTTTTTACTGTGAAGTTGTTTCAGTTCCTTATATATTCATATGGAACAACAAAAAAACACAAATAGCCAAAGAAATTCAGAGGGGAAAAAAAACCCAAAAAACAATAAAGACAGAAGGCATAACACTATCCACCTTCAAATTATACTACAAAGCTGTTATAACCAGACAGCATGGTCCTAGCATAAAAACAGGCACTCGGACCAAGGGAACAGAGTAGAAAACCCAGAAATCAACCCACAAACTTACAGTCAACTGATCTTTGACAAAGGCAGCAAGAACATACATTGGGGAAAAGATTGCTTCTTTAATAAATGGTTCTGGGAAAATTGGACATTCATATGCAGAAGAATGAAAGTGGGCCTGTTCCTCTCACCATGTACCAAAATCAACTCAAAATGGCTTAAAGGCTTAAGTATAGGACCTGAAACCATAAAACTCCTAGAAGAAAACATAGAGGAAACACTCCAGGAATTAGGACTGGGAAAAGACTTTATGAATAAGACCCCAAGTACAAGCAACAAAAGAAAAAATAAACAAAAGGGATTATATCAAACTAAAAAGCTTCTGTAGAGCAAAGGAGACAACCAGCAGAGTGGAAAGACAACCTACAAAAGGGGAGAAAATATTTGCAAACTATTTCTCCCAACCTGCAGAAGGGTGGAAAATATTTGCATCTGACAAGCGTTTAATATCCAGAATATACAAAGAACTCAAACAACTATACAGTAAAAAAATAAATAAAAATAATCTAGTTTTAAAAAGGGCAAATGAGAGGAATATACATTTTTCAAAGGATGATGTACAAATGGCCAACAGGTGCATGAAAAAATGCTGAGCATCACTAGTTATTGGAGAAATGCAAATCAAAACCACACTGAGATATCATCTCACCCCAGTTAGACTGGCCATTATTAAAAAGACCATGAATAACAAATGCTGGCAAGGATGTGGAGGAAAGGGAACTCTTCTACACTGTTGCTGGGCCTGTAAATTTGCACAGCCACTAAGGAAAACAGTATGGAGTTTCCTCAAACAACTACAGATAGAACAACCATATGATCCAGCAATCCCACTACTGGGTATATATCCAAAGGAATGGAAATCATCAGGTCGAAGGGATACCTGCACTCCCAAGTTCATTGCAGCTCTATTAACAATAGCCAAAATATGAACAAATCTAAGTGTCCTTTAACAGATGACCAGATAAGGAAAACGTGGTATATATACACAATGGAGTACTACTCAGCTGTAAAATAAGAATGAAATTCTGAATTCCCAGCAGCACAGATGAGTCTCGAGAAAATTATGTTAGTGAAATAAGCCAGACAAAAAAAGGGAAATACCACATGTTCTCACTTATGACTGGGTGCTAAGAAAGAAGGAGAGGGAGTGAGGGAGGGAGGGAGGGAGGGAGGGAGAGAGAGAGAGGAAACCACAGCAATTCATTGAACTTTCAGCAGGAGAGAACAAACCTAAGGTTATTAGAGATGGGGGTGAGGGAGGGTGGGGATTTGGGGAGGGATAGATCAGGTAAAGTGTATAAAGAAAAATCATGATTTGTAATAATGAATATGCTAATAATAAAAAACAAAAATAAAAATTTCTGCACAGCAAAGGAAACAGTCAACAGAGTAGAAAGACAGTCTACAGAATAGGAGGAAATGTTCACAAACTATACATCTGACAAGGGATTAATATCCAGAACTTATATTTTTTAAAAAATGTATTTTCTAGCAGCCCACTGAAAGGATCTAGAAGCAATAAAAACTTAGTAGCATTTTGCATTTATAGTGCCCACAATAAGGTCTCTATGTACTATTTTCCAATAAAAGAAAGCAGGGATCTTTGGATAAATACCTGAGTCTAGATCTGAGGCAGGTAATGTACAATATAAGCCTGGGACATCTTAATGTACCAGGAAACAAGGAAGCTGTGGTAGACTATTGAGGTTGCATTGAAAAGACAGGAGACAATTTTAATGTACTCCCATTGGCTAAAAAAATGTGACAAATAATCACTGCAATTGGTCAAGCCACATTAAAGAAAAAGAAAAATCCATGAATACAAATGTTACTTTTAAAAAAAAAGATTGTCTTTTGAAATTGCTAGACCACCAACTCATTATTCTGAAAACTGGCAAGAGAAAGATTTTAGCATTTATTTCTTCTTTCCTATATAAACTGATAAACTGTATTTCAGATTGCCAAATAGTTGATGAGGAAAATTCTTTTTTTTTTTTTTTTTTTTGTCTTTTTCGTGACCGGCACTCAGCCAGTGAGTGCACCAGCCATTCATATATAGGATCCGAACCCGCAGCGGGAGGGTCGCTGTGCTCCCAGAGCCACACTCTCCCGAGTGCGCCACGGGCTCGGCCCGAGGAAAATTCTTTTTGATAAAAACACTTCCAGTTAATAAATGAAGAATGAATGATAGAATTAGAAAACCATCATTTATTAACCCTTCATAAAACAATGGCTCTAGCAACAGTTATCAAGATGTGTTTATACCATTAAGGGAAAGGTTTATGGGGAACTGTAAAATGGATAGTTAGATGGTCCTGACAGCACCCAGATCTATAGATCAATCTTATCACTGAAAGTAGAACATCCAGACGGTATGTGCCCTCTCTATGGTGTAATAAGAAGTGCACAACATCACATCACAGCATCATGCTTGTCACACAAAAACTGAACTTACATTTGATTTAAGTTTCTAAATCTAATTACCAGTTGGCAAGAAATACTGGGAAATATAGAAACATCACAAAAAAGTTAAATGACACCAGAAAGAAGCAATCAGCCAAATTCAAAATGTGAGAAATTCTTTGAGATAAATAATATATTTCTTTACAAAGTAAATGATGTGAAAGAGGAGGGTGCTGCTATGGATTAGAAGATGCTTAAGAGACTTATCAACCAAATGTATGGACCTTGTTTGCATCCTGATTCAAACCATTACTTTTTCTTTTTTTCAATTTTTATTCTTATTTATTTATTTATAATTATTATTAGCATATTCATTATTATAAATCATGATTTCTCTTTATGCCCTTTACCTGATCTGTCCCTCCCCAAACACCTTTCCTCCCTCCCCTCATCTCCAAGTAACCTTAAGTTAAATCATTTCTAAATCCACATTTTTGAGACAACTGAAAATGTGAGAACAAAATACGTGTTGCATAATATTAAAGGAGTATTTCTAGTTCTGTTAGGAATAGTAATGCCATTGAAGTCATGTAGAAAAAAAGAGAATTGTCTTTACCTGTTAGAGACACATAGTCAAGTATTTGTGGATGGGAAGAAATGTGATGATTGGGCTTTGCTTTAAAATAGTCCAGAAAGGGTATAATCACAAAGACGGTGAATAACAAATGCTGGGGAGGGTGTGGAGAGAAGGAAACACTCCTACACTGTTTGTGGGACTGTAAGTTAGTACAACCACTATGGGAAACAGTATGGAGGTTTCTCGAACAACTACAGATCTTCCATACAATCCAGCAATCCCACTTCTGGGTATATACTCAGTGGAACAGAAATCATGATGTCGAAGGGATACCTACACTCCCATGTTCATTGCAGCTCTGTTTACAATAGCTAAGACGTGGAACCAACCTAAACGTCCATCAATGGATGATTGGATAAGGAAACTGTGGTATATACGCACCATGGAATACTACTCTGCCATAAAAAAAAGAATGAAATACTCCCATTTGCAACAACATGGATGAGCCTGGAGAAACTTATGTTGAGTGAAATAAGCAAAGCACAGAGGGATAAATACATGTCCTCACTCATATGTGGGAGCTAAGAGAGAGAAAAGGAAGGAAAGAAAGACCACAGTAGTGCATAGGACTTGCAGAGGGAGAGAACATTCCTTGGGCTACAAAGTGGAGTTGGGGGGATGGGGGAGGGAGAGGGAGGCTGGGGATAATTGGGTGGGGGACACAGGGCACAAATACAATTTGTGATAACGGGCTTGCTGCCAGTATAAATCTGGCCCTCACACCATGGGCACAAGGGGTAACAATCAGCTTTGTATCTCATGAATATTCATAACCAATAACTAAATAAATAAATAAGTAATAAGATCATCCAGAAAAAGAAAAGTTGGTGGCCGGGGGGTAGATGCAACAATATCAGCAAAATGTTGATTTTTCTTTTCATCTGAGTGCTGAATAATTGAGGGCCTATTGTCCTATTCTCTCTTTCAGTGCAGACTTGAGAATAATAATATAAAAATAAAAACAAAGCAAAATAATTAATTCATTAGCTTAGCCTTAGAAACTTCTTTGTAAAGTGTGAAGCTCTATACACGTGAGGGACAATATCATTGTGAGGCAAATAGAAAATGATTCTGAGTTAATCTAGAGGGCAGTAGTAAGGCCAAAGAGTAGGAATAATGTTCAAGAGAGGGAACCAGCATGGGTAAGCATGACAAGAAACAGGCCCTCTACACACGGTGGGAAGATAGCGTAGTACAAAATGCAACAATTCCACTTCTACCTGTTTATCCTACGGCTAATGTGACACAATGTATCTCCCCTGCCTAAATTACAGACTCACCCTCATCACTTTCTTTCTATCTTGTTACCCTGTTTCATTTTCTTCAGAGTAATTATCACTATTTATGATTATCTTATATGTGATCTGAGTATTTATTTTCCATCTCCATCTCCCCCACCAGAAGTTAACATTGAGGTCTAGAACTTTGTCTCCCAATCTGAATCTTCAGCACCTAGCATAGTGCAGGCAGAGTTCAAGTGCCTAATAAATATTTGTTGAATGAATAAATGATGTGCATCACAGCATATTTAATTATAGTAAAGAAATGGAGGCAAAACGATACCCAACAATAGGAGTTGGCTAAATAAATGGTGGACGATTCATAAAATGGGAAACTATTCATGCATGATCAGTATGCTGTGGATAAATGTTTACTGTCATGAAAAGATGCTATAACATATTATTGAGAAAAAAGTTCAGATGAAAAAAGTAGCATTCACAGCCTGAATACAATTTTACTGAAAGAAAAAAAGTTTGCATAGTTAAAAATCTGGAGGAATAGACAATCAGGTATAAAAATGACTCTCTGTGGATGATAGAATTATGAGCTGTTTTATCTTTCGTTTATTTACATTTGTATTTTCTACAATGAACACAATTATTTAGTAATAAGAAAAATGATATCAAAAATAATGCAAAAGTTTTTAATTAAATTTTTCAAAATGAAATAAACCATAATGTGAGGCAGTGAGCTAAATCTGTCTCTTGATGTGTTCAGCATTAACCAGGTTACTGTAGGACTTTTTTCGCATTGAATGAGTGATGCACTACATGCTCTCTAATAACCCCTTCAAATTATAAAGATGCTGTAAATTTTAGACTATATATTCCTAAAAAGTTTTTAAAAACATATTTTGAACTAAACAGTAATACAGTAATCATTTCTACTTTATTATTGATTGTAAATTAGTTACAGAATGGAAATAATGTCAAAAATGAGCCCAGGCATTTTTCATATGTTTCTAGACTGGGTGGAGTGCAGGGATCATGTGCTACTTTATACTCAAATGCACCACACCTTGATGTAATTTTCTGATGAGTACAAAGACAAAGCAAGGATTAAATTATATAGTTTGTGCTGTCAACAATCCATCAACAGTTCTGTTGAGCAATGTTTATATACAAACCATAGCGCTGAGAAGGCAGAGAAACATCAAGATGTATAGGACACGACCACTGTCCTCAAGAAGCTTAGAGTCTAGTAGTTGTATAAGAGATTTGCCATGTTTAGCAATGGAATGAGAATCAGGAATCTGCTCCCTCACGTCAAGTACCACTGGTGCCTCCACAGCAGTCCCTAGGGCATACTTGCCCCTAAGAATAGTAGAAATTCTTTCCTTCAGTTTTTTTTTTTTTAGCACAGATGAGAATGTCTGGAACTTTCAAAGAACCAACTACAGGTTCTTGCAGTATTGCTTATTAGAAAACGTTACAACTTTCATGCTACAACCATCTAAAGAGTTATGTAATATATAGTAAATATATTTTAATGCATGTCTAAACTTGCAAGAAAGTAAGAAAAATTCCCAAGTTCCGTGATTGAAAGGAGAATTAAAAAACAAAATAGAAAGCCCATAAGGCAGCTACCTGAGGGTGGAGAGTGTCATTTTCTAGGGATTTGAGATCTTAAGTCATGAAGAGAAGGGGTTGGGAGCAATAAAGGTGACATCCTTGCTGAAAAGGGTGAACTAGAGAAAGGAAACTGCAAGACACAAAGAAGCTTTTCTGCCTTAGCTTGGGCTCATGGGGAGTGGAGAGAATAAGCCCGTAACATTTATAACCACGGATAAGTGGTTATAAATAAAACAGACATGTGTCTCATATCTGTTCACTACTCTTTCCAAAGTACACTACACTCGTAGTCCAAGAATGCCCAAGCTAGGCAATTAACGTATAAATGGGTCTCAGGCAGGTGATGTTACCTGAAATACCTGGCAGAAAAAAAAAACAAAAATAAATCTGGATTGACTCGTCTTCAACATAAGCCCCAGAAGATGTCCACAAATAAAGTCTCACTGAAGATGAACTCACATGGAATTTTTTGTATGTTTTATAATTTTGAATTATGAGTTCATCTTCAGTGAGAGTCAATAAGCATTATAAATAGTAGGGTTAGACTACCAAGAAATTTCAGATTATGGAAATACCAGATAAATATTATAAAAATAAATAATAGACTTTGGATGATTATGATGTGTCCACTGTAGGTTCATCAATTTTAACAAATGCACCTCTCTCAGGGGGGATGTTGATAATAGGGGAGGCTATGTTTATGTGGGGGCAGAGCATATACAGGAAATGTCTGTGCCTTCCTCTCCATTTTTCTGTGAACCTAAAACTGTTCTAAAAAAACCAAGTCTTTTTTTAAAGTATGTTTAAAATTATTAAAAACAATAAATAAGAATTTAAAACATAAGAAAATACATGCACATTATGAAAAATAGAACTATAAGAAATTAAAAATATATTCATAGGTACTGGAAAATCAGTGGAGTAAGTTAAGATAATATTTGGCTAGAAATAAAAGACAAAAACACAGTGAATTAATAGTTAGAAGTTTCTCACATAAAATTCTAGATCTCTGCCACCCAGCACTGGCATGAAGGCTCAATAGCCATCTGGAACTGATGCTTCTTCTACCTTTCTGTTTCAACTCCTGGCAGATGACAATTGTTCTTTTGGCTCAATATGCAGTTCCAGCCATCCATACACATTCCAAACAGGGAGAGGAAAAAAGGGATGAATAGGAAAATTGGCAGAGAGTGCTGGTCTGTCCTTTAAGAGGTATATCTTGGTGATACTTCCACGAGCATCTTATTGCCCAGAACTGAGCCACATGGCCACACTTAGCTGCAAGAGAGCCTGGGATATTTATTCTGGGTAGCCTTGGGCCCAACTAAAAATTGGGACTTTTTTTTAATGTGGAAGGAAAGAGATATAGATATTGGAATAAATTAACAGTTAAGTGGCAAACTATACGTTTAAAAGAGCTGAAAAGAGAAATCATAAACTGAGAGTATGTGGAAATAATTTAGAATGTAGTAATTTCCAGAATAGAGAATACAAAAGTCTTCCAAGCATTAATGAGAGTTCCAGAAGAAAATATAAGCAAGAATGAGTAAGGGACAATATTTGGAGAGATAATGGCTCTAAATTTTTAAGGATAAATGAAAGTCATAAATCCTCAGAAATACAAATCTCAAGGGAAATTTGTAAAAAGCACCAGAAGAAGAAACAGACTACCTCCCCCCAAAAAAGAAAATTAGGCTGATAGCACCCTTCTCAACCATTAGTGTCATAAAATAGTGGAATAATATCTCCAAAGTGATTTAAGACAATATTTGCCAACCCGAAATTCTATGTCAAGCTAAAATATTATTTAAGGATGAAGGCCAGATTAAAATATTTTTAGATGAAGATTGATCTTACCACTAACAGACAGTGGCTAAAAGAGCTAGTAATGTATTTACTTCAGGAAGAAGGAAACTGAATCCAGAAGAAAAGAATGATCTGAAGTAGGCAGTGGTCGGGGGATGAGGAAAGATATGAAAATGTGGATGAGAATAAATAAGCACCGACTGTGTAAAATAGTGGAAGTACAGATGGCTAATTTGAAGATGTTAAGGTGAAATTATACAATTGGACAATAAAATGTAAGGCAAGAAGAAGATAATCAGTCAAAGTGCTCTCAGGTGTTATGCTGTTCCAGAGACATGCAAAGTGGAAAGTGTGGTCCCTCCTACGTGGTACAGAGCTCTGACCTTCCTACCACTAGCTCGTTCCCACATATGTGGGCATGGACTACGATTTCCAACTCTAGCCCCCACCTTGCCTGAATCCTTTACTTCCAAATGCCCTGCTCATTTTCTTTCTGTAAAAAGAAAGAAAAGAGCAAAAGAGAGAACTACTGGGAAGCAAAAAGCAATTCAGCTTGGTAACTGGTTAGATACAAAAGCAACAGAAAGGAAAGAGTCAAAGATTTCACCACAGTTTTCAGTGTAGATGGTAACAGTGTCTCCATGCTCTGAAGGAGAGAAATCTGAAGAAAAAAAACCCAACGAATTTGATTGGTAGTTATGTTTAGTATGAGATGTGTCTGAGATATCCAAATGAAGCTATTCTATGAGAGTCAGAGATTTTTGACCTGCAATTTGAAGAAAATGCCATAGCTAGATACACAGATTTGAAGACAGCCACATAAAGGAACTGCCTAGATGGCATCTTTCTATCTGAAATCCTAACGAATAGCCTAGCACATATTAGGTCCTCAATAAAAGTGCAAGGAATGAGGAAATGAATGAATGAATGAATGAACGAGTGAATGAATGAGCGAGATTTCTCTGTAGAAAAAGTTAGACAGCTATGGGCTAAACCTTAGGTATAATGCACAAATTTAGAAGTGTTACTAAAAGAGAGATTTGTACAGAAGAAAAGAAAAAAAGTCCAATGAGCTAGAAAACACTGAGAGAAGCGCAGTGTTCAGAGCGGAGGGGCAGGGGTTGATTAACAGTGAGCAATGCCTGACAGAGGGCCAGGATACTGGGACTGAAGAAAGACCTTTGGGTGTAGAGTTTCAGAGACGATATGGTGACTAGAGTGAGACGATCCAGCAGAATGGTTGGTGGGACGAGCATTATTCAAGGGGGTTAAGGAAGATTTAAGTAAAAGATAAACTATGAATGGCACTCTGAAATTTGGGGAAGACACTAGGAAAAGAAGATAGGTGAGCATGTAGCTAGAGATGAAGTTAATGCCCCCATTTTTAAAGCTAATGTAACTTTAGTATGATTGAAACCTCCAAAATGCCATGGCCCACCATGCCCCCAGGATAAAGTTCCAGCTTTAGGAAGTTGTGCAAGGTCCTGCCCTATCTCTTCCCTGACGAGCTATGTAATCTCACCTGCCCTGGCTTTCTTGAGCTCCAGCCATGCAGAATCATTTGCTGCAAAACGTATTTCATCTCTATGGCCTTTGCACTTGTTTACTTTAATTTAATATTTTTTTCTATTTTCTTAGCCTGACCGACTCCTACACATTCTTCAGGACTAAGTTCAAACAATACTATTTGAATCCCACAGCTGAATGAGTCGTCGCCTCTCTGTGGTGCTGACTTCAAGCATTTATCATATTATGCTGAATGATGACATCTAATTCTCTCTCACACTAAACTAGACAAGAGTTCCTTGTTTGTGTCAGAAAGTGCCAAGAATACAGTAAGTGCTGAATAAATTTTTAATGAATGAAAGATTTCAGCACTAAATGAACAGAAAATCATTTTGGGGGTGGGATACAAGGAAAAAATTAATTCTTGGCTTTCAGTTATATGTAATCACATTTCATATGGGTAGAAAAAATGGCCTTTGAACCCTGCAGATAAAGTTTCCAAACCTGTATAGTCACATTATTGGCACTAGAACTAATGAATTCTTAAGAATGAGATACATCATTAAATGAGATGGATTAGAAGCCATCAGTCCTGCCCTGATGCAATATTTATAACACAAGAGGAAATACTTGCTTTTCTAGGGTCAACTGGCACTCATTCTGAGGTAAGGTGATATATTTCGAATTAATGAGGGCCAAATCCATCTGATCTGTGGAAGCATCATCCACAAAAGAGAGGGTGTTTTCCTTACACACTATGAATGCCAGTTTTCCTGTTCAACCTGTTCCACATCGTTAAGGTAAGACTGCTATCCTTCCAGATGGCATTTCCTATTATAACTGTCCAATGACTTACAGATGTCAAGATGGATCATGTGCTGAGAAGGAAGATCCTGTGTGACTGGCCTGGTTGGATGACATCTTTTAGTTTCTGCAGTCTTGCCCTGTCCTCCTTCTCCTGTGCCTGGATTTCTGGGACCTAAGACTTGAAAGTGGCCTTATGAATTGTCGAGGCCAAATCTCGGAGTGATCTCTCTGACTTTGTCATCTTTGCCCTCTTCCCATGGAACTCAGCTTCCTTCTCACTGCTGAGTTTGCCCCTCGACTCAACTCTTGGCCTGCATCTTGCCCTGCATTCGTTCATTGGCTCCACACGGATCACGGACTTCCTTCACTGTCTCAGTCTCTGTTCTTCGAACATAGGTTACTGCAATGAACATGACAAACCAGGTCTGTTCTTTCACTGAAGAAGTGGGACCACATCCCCAAAATTTGACTCCCACCTCCCCGTGGCTTAATTACCATTCACCTTAGTTTTCAGGGATTCTGTGCCTGACGCTCCAGCTGCACAACACTGCCTCATGGTCATGTTCAGCCAGCATCTCAGACCCATCATGTCTTGGACCTAACTTACCCACCTGCTCCCCACACCAGTTCTTTCTCCTGACTTCTCTGTTTTTGTCAATGGCGTCCTCATTCCCCAGTCACCAGGCACAAAGCCTCAGAGACACTCCAGTTGCTTCCTCTTCCTCAGCCCCCATGCATCACCCAGTTCTATCTATTCTTCTTCCTTCTGGACAAATGCTTTTCACATCTGTCATTTCCTTTCCTTACCCACTGCCAGGTGCCAGGTTCAGATTCTCATTTCAAGCCTGGGCCATTGCACCTGCTCCTTGTGGCATTCTCTCACAAAATTGCCTTCATTTGATGAGAGGAATGAGCAGAAGCATTGCTGTGGTGAACAAGGACTCTTCAGTAAAGCTTTCTCGGCCATTCTTCTGATAAGTCTTTGGCTAACTTTCTGAAAACACTCTCGTAATATGCAGATGTTATCACTGTTTGGCCCTCCACAACGTCAACAAGCAAAATGCCTGAACACCCTAAAAAAACCATTGCCATGACTTTGCTCTTGACTGGACCACTTCCATGTTTTGGTAGCCATGGCTTTGATTGTGTTTTGTCTTCAGAATTGTACTGGTAAAGCCATGTTTCATCTCCTGTTACAATTCTCTGAATAAATACTTCAGGATCTTGACCCCACTTGTTTAAAATTTCTATTGAAATCTGATCTTGTCTGAAGCTGATCTAGGCATAACAGTTTTGGCACCCATCAAGCAGAAAGTTGGCTCGACTTCAATTTTTCAGTCAGAATTGTGTAAGCTGAACCAATTGAGATGCCTGTGGTGTTGGCTATTGTTTCTGCTATTAATCATGAACAAGCTTAACTTTTTCCTTGCAAATTGATGTAGATGGTCTGATGCTGTGGGCTTCATCTTCAACATTGTCTCATCCCTTCTTAAAATGAGTTATGCATTTGTAAACTGATTATTTTTTTGAGGCATTGCCTCCATAAACTTTTCATAAAGTTTCAATGATTTCACCTTTCTTCCACTCAAGCTTCATCATAAATTTGATGTTTGTCTGTGCTTCAATTTTAGCAGTATTCGTGTTGCTCTGATAGGGACTCTTTTCAGGCTGATGTCTTATCCTCCTTAGTGTCTCAAACTAGATACTCTTCAGACAAGTGATAACAAATTAGTGCAAGTTTATTTTGGAACAAAAAATTTGGAATCTGTGCGTAGTTTTTCATAATACTCATTTCCCACGAACTTTTTGAAGACCCCTTGTATATGATCAATCTCACTAGCAAATCTGTATGCTATGCAGCTGGCATTCCAAGCTACTTTTCCGGTAGTGAAGACTCCAGTGGGGCCAAATAACTGGAAGCACCCCTTAAACACCTGTAGCCTCAGGCTGCCAGTGCAGTATATAGGAACCCCATAACCATATGCTTTCCCGCTCTGTGCGATGGTTTCCACCTTTTCTGCCCAGATAGCATGCTACAGAGAGGCCCTCCCTGGCCTTCCATCTAAAATCCCCTTACACCATATTAATGTTTAGACCCCTGTCTCCTTCTCATCACAACACTTTTTACCATGTAAAATAACCTGACTTTTTTGCTCACTGTTTTGTACGCCTTCACCCCAGAAAGTGAGCTGCATGCCAGCAGGGTCTTGGTCTCATTTCTGGCTATGTCCTAGCACCACAGACAATGTCTGACAGAGTTGGCTGAATACATAGATAAATGAATCTCTGCTTCTCCAATGTGTTTCCATTCTTCAGACCTTGGCCAGAACTTTCTTTCCATATAGTCTTGTGAATAAGCCAGTTCACAGTAGCTTGCCCTCATTCAAAGTCATGTAACAACTCCTCTTCTAAATTCAGTTGAATCCTGATAGCAATCACCTATGCCATGTTCTGCTTGTGACGTTTCCTGTATTTTGAATCTGAGTTACCATTCATACCTTGTATGATTATTTACCACATATATTTCCTGAGATTACAAACTTCTTGAGGTCAAGAAATACTTTTGTGCATCTCCCTAGGATTCTTTAGCACAGTACTTTACGCATGATGCACTAATAAATATTTATTTATTTACTCACCCCTAATATGTGCCTGCCATGATGCTAGATGCTAGGAATGCAATGATGGATACAGAACAGTCCCTAAATAATTAATTAGGTGTCCCTAAATAATAAATAAAAGTGTCCCTTAATAATTCAGAATTACTCTGTTATCTCAATGCACATTAGGAAGAGGTGACTCTTGGCTCTCTTAGAAGGCATTAGACGGCCTGATCCAGACAGAGACTGCCATGTGTCAACTAGATAACGTCGGGTAGGTTATTTAAACTCTAGGAGCCTTTCCTGATCTGTTAAACAGAGAGGATAATACTTACCTTACAGAATTATGAAGGAGATAATATTTGTGGAAATATCTCATAAACACCTAAGTGATATGTAAAATATCAGTTATTATTGTCATTATAATAACATAATTTAAGCTGAAATGACAGCCTTCTTGAATAAAATACATTCAGCAATACTGTTCATTTATTCCAAAGATAATAAGAAACCTGATTGTGCCTGTCACAATGTACTGGGTGACAACCTTTGATTAGGAACTCACTTTGCCAAATTTCCCACAGGCCCGCCATGCCAGGGGGTGACTGCTGCCACCTCAGAGAGAATTCCTGGGCCACAAATCTGGCTTTGCCTGCTGCTGCAAATCAGAAAAGGCTGCAGGGCCATGAGCAAAGAGCTCCAGACCATCCAAGGTAGCTTTGTAGGCTTCTGTAATAAAGCTATGTTTAGAATACCCCAAAGTCTCTGATAAAGTCCACCTGTGGAGCCCGTCGGTTTCAGTGATACATGGGCCTGGTGGTGGCACCATCTTCACAGTCAGCCATGTGACTGATGGCGGATCAACGTGCCTCATGTACAAGGTTATGTGCTCCCATTCAGATTCACGTGTCTCTCAGTGAGTCACCACCTTTCTTTTCCAAAACTCAGGGCTCAGCTTCCCGCTGAAGGGTTGGCCCTTACCCTCAGACTGGCTCTCCAGTCTGTCTCTACTGAGTCAGGCAGTCCTCCCTTCTGCCTCACTGTGCACCAAGGCCAGGGCTTGTTGCTTCAACACACATCCCTAGTGTGGGGGAGGAAGGTCCATGGATGATATCATCTGTTTGTAAACAGTTTCCACAAATTACTTCCCACTGGGAATCACAGAATCTCAGAGATGGAAGTGAGGGCTGCTCCCACACAGAGCAGGACTGCCTTTCAGAGCCTCCCTGACAGGGGCTCATTTGCCCTCAGCTTCAAACATGCTGGATGAATCAATGGGCATTTCTGACCTCACCTCTGAGCACATGCCTTTGGTAGCCGACTGCTGGGTGGGTGCCATGACATAGATCGCCAGTCACTGGGTTACTGATGGAGCAGCAGCCAGGAAGCCAAACTGTAATTTTCTAAGAGGCTGGGTGTGTCCACAGAGGCTGGAGTGTCCCCTCCCCTGGGTGGTGGTGACTTCTAAGGCAGTAGAGCATGACACTTTGAGGGTGACAGCATGAACTTTGGAGTCAGACAGACCCCAGTTCAAATCACATCACCCTCCCTCACCATCCATGGGCCTTAAGTATCCACTAGCTGTGTGACTTCGGCCAAGTCACTGCAACTCTTGACCTCCAGTTTCCTCACATACAAAAAATGGGGAAATTAATGTCTTTATTTTGAGATTATGGTGAGGATTAAGGGAGGTAATATATGTAAAGTGCCTCACCTTGTGCCTGAAACAAAGTTAGAGCCCAATAAATAGTAGCTATTGTCACTATTATGATCACTATTATCTTGTCCCTTTTGAACCCAGCAGACACCATGCAGAGGATGCTGTTCTACCCTTTTCCTCTTGCCTGAAATGAGTAGGTAAAATCTATGCCCGCAGGGCTGGATTTCTGACACATTTAGGATGACCCCACCACTGCCGCCACAACCACCACCTCTCAAGAATGAGATTCCCCGTTTCTGAGCACAGCATGTCACACCTGCAGAGTCCTGGAAACCATGGTTCCAGGTCATGCCTCAGCTGAACCACTGAGACCTGAGGGGGCAGTTCCCAGTCTCCTAGAAGGCTCAGTTTGAGAAAAGCTTCCTCACCCAGCAAGCAAAGCAGTGGTCAATGATCCTCCACCGGGGGGAGGGGGGGGACTCAGCTGGCCTGATTCCAAAGCCCCCAAGAGTTGCCAGTCCAAACCTTTGCCACACAGCTGCCTGGACCTCATGCACAGGCCGGTGAGCATCTCAGCAGTAAGGATTGGGAAGGCTTGTGGGGGGTGCCAAGCAGAGCAGGGAGGAGCACAAGACCCGGATTCACACGTCCAGCCACGCCATCATGCACTGGCTGAGTGACTTTGAGCAAGTTGCTTAACCTCAGTTTCTCTTCTATAAAATGGGTATAACACCCACCTCAGCGAGTCATTATGAGTTTTAGATGATTCTTAGCTGGTAAAGTCCTTCGTAGAGTTAGAACAATCGATATGTGATTGCTGCTATCGTAATTAACTACTAGAAAGCCACCTTCTTGTTCAGGCATGAGTTGTAGTGTTCTGCCTTTCACAGACATTGCAAGCCTTTCTACCAGAGCTGAATGAGAGGTAGTGGATGAGGTAATAGAACGAGATTAAAAAATACACGAATGAAGGAACAAATAGGAAAAGTGTTCTCAGGAGGTAGAAGCTTTATTATGACGTCTTCAAAGGACATTCAAATCAGAAGGCAGTTGCTGTATGCAAGCCCCTGCAAACAGTAGGGTCCAGTGTCCCATCCACGGTTCTCAGATCCTCGGGCTGGAAAATCATATCGGGGTTCCGGGAGTTTGGGGGAGGCCGAAAACAAAGTGGGTTTCTGAACATCAAAGTGCGATTAGCTTTACGGGGGCAAACTCCGAGGCCCAGCCCCGCATGGGAGTCATTATTACTACGGGAGGGGCGGCGGGGTGCAGGAGCAGCAGGCGGGGCGGGCCGGCCTGGGCTCGGAGGGTCGCTCTAGCGCAACTTGCGGGGCGCGGGCAGGCTCAGCAGCCGCCGGAGCAGCAGCCCGAGCTCTGGTTGTTGCAGGAGCTCTGGGACCTCTGGCTGCCGCCCCCACAGCAGCAGCAGCCACGACTCCGCTGCCGGCGGCGCCTCCTTGGAAAGCAGCAGCAGCTGGTGGAGCTGGAGCCGCAGCAGCCCGAGTCTCCGCAGCAGCCCGAGTCTCCGCAGCAGCCCGAGTCTCCGCAGCCGCCGCCGCCGGAGCTGGAGCCGCAGCAGCCGCCGCCGCAGCAGGAGGAGGAGGAGGCGGCGGGCGCCGGGGCGGGCGTCGGGGCGGGGCCCTGTGAAGACCCCTTGGAGAAGCCTTTGGCGGAAGAGGCGCACTGTTGGGAGGACATCGCGGGAGGCACGGCGCACCTGGAAGAAAGGCAGCCTTTCAAAGGCGAGCAGACCTTTTCTTTCCGACAGTGGAACTCAGGGCTTTAGAGATTTGGCTTAGTGAACAACTCAGCCTGGCCTGGTGCAAGGGGGAAAAAAGCACCAAGAAAGAGGGAAAGCAAAGAAACAACCCCCAAACGGATGTTTTCAGTGAATTAAAAATGCATAGAGCCGGAAACTGTCTATGCAAATAATTAATGGTTTTCCATTTCCTCTGATTAGAATAAGGACCACCCAAGTTCTCCGCAGTGGAAAATAAAGAGGATATTGTGGCAATATCTCTGTAAGATCCAGTCCAAAATCTTCTCTTGGCTCTTTTCCTCTCCTCCGTTTAACTTTGGCCACAGACCTTCAAGTGATATTCTCCTAGCTACCAGCATCGTATAAACACCCCATCAGTTAACAAGTACCCAAATTGCACGTGTCCCTGCCTGCTGGGTCTAAACAATCCACAAATGCCAGAAGCATGTCCTGGCCATTCTTTCTTGCCTAAGCATCTCATCCCCCATGACCACTGGGAAAAGGAGAGTTGTGCAAAGAATGGAAATATCCCTCTCCAGACAGCCAAGAGACCTGAGTTCTAGTCGCAGCTCTTCCACAGACTTTCTGCGTAACCTTGCAAAAGTCGCCCCGTGTCTGGCCTTCATGTCCTCATTAGTATGATGAGAGGTTGGCTCACTTGAAGTTTAAGGTGCTTTCAGGGCTCTCCTTCCATACCCACCTGCTGGCTATGTTCTGCCTTCTCTTCCCTTCTGTCTTCAACTCTTCCCAACCTCCCCCAGGGCCCACTTGGAGACTTACCAGACCCTGACTCCAATGGAAGACTCACTCAGTTCTCCAACTGCAACGGACCACCTGCTAGGCAGTGGACTGAGCAATATCTAGCCAGGGAACCTTTTATTAGATTCCTATTGGGAGGGGCCCATTTCCCAATAGACACGCTCAGCTGACAGTCATACCCCAGAGACATTCATCACTCAGGTAGCACCGTAGGTGGTGCACATGGGCATCCAAGCCACTTCACAGAGGTGCCAGGATTGCTGTGGCATGTTTACTTTCCAAACAGGACACTGTTTGTAGCTGGTAGGGCTGTGCGTATGCTAAAAGTAGCCATGGGACTCAAATGAGAAGTCTGGCACCTCTCCTGCTGTCTCCTACGATGCGTGCACACACACACACACAGTACCACTTGCCCACACATCCTTCCCTGTGTAATCATCTACTTGGTCATTTGTGTTGGTTCGCATCTCTCTGGCTCTTGGTCCCTGGCTCCTCAGGGCAGGCCACAGGCCATGTGATAAGCCTGCTGGGTTTCATGCAGATGCTTCCAGTTGCAGTTGAGTGAAGAGGATGGATGGCAGGAACCCACCTATGGGAATCCCAGTGGAGATTTCTCTCTGTCACTGGCCACAGAAGGAAAAACCCAAGCAAAGTTAAGGAACCATTAAGACTAGAAAAGTTGTGAATATAAGCATGTCACCATATCCCCCATAAGACAGTCCTGGTGGGCCTGAGGGAAAAAATGTGTGCAGAATGCTGGCCTAATTGCAAAATGGCAAGCCAGCCTGAAGGACCCCTGATGCTTACCCTGCTCCCCACCTCTGATTTCCCTTTGAAGCTGGTTCTCCCTGGGGCCACTACCAATAGAAAAGAAAAGAAGAAAAGAAAAGGAAGAAGAAGAAGGGAAGAAAGGAAGGAAGGAGAAAGGAAAAGGAAGAGGGAAGGAGGGAGGAAAAGGAAGAGGGAGGGAGGGAGGGAGGGAAAGAGAGAAAGAAAAAAAAAGAGAAGGAAAGTCCTTTCCAAAGGTCTAAAGTGTCCAAGATAAATGGTGCTTTTAGAATAACTTTTAATAATTGGAGAAGACTTTGGAGGTCAACTGGCTTTAGAACTGCTCCTTTATCAATGCAACTGCCCAGAACCGTGAATGTGAGACACGAGAAAGATCTAAAACTAAGAATTCAAGAATTAATGGTGAGAGACAGGTTTGGGAATGAGTGAGCTAGGAGTGGCATGAGGGAACAGACAAGGAAAGGTAAGTCACAGAAGATACCAGTTTCATTTAATGTTGCTTTAGAGCCTGATTAACAGGTTGCCTGTACTTACCTGTTGGTGAATTTAGGTGAGACATTCCATTTTGGAATGAGATCAATATTAGAAAAGAGAAGGAAGTAATGAATTAACAAGATGCAGGTGGCATCTCCTCTGGACAACTGTGCAAAGTTCTTTAAAAAAAAAAAGTGAAGAAAAAGGTTTGATAGGAATTAATATGAGGAGATGATTTGGGCAAGTACCTGCTCATTATATGAACTTCCTGTAGCCTCATATACTAAGTTGACCTAGCACTACTAACTCTTATCAAAGGAGGGGCCAATTGTTTATCTCATACAAAAGGCTGATTTGGAATTACGTTTTCTACTGCAAACTTTTTTAGTATCTCCTGAAGGAAATAGCCCATTCCTAAAGGAATGTTACCTGGAAAACCCAACATGATGACTAAGTCCCTCCTGTTCCCACCTCTCTCTCTCTCTCTCTCTCTCTCTCTCACACACACACACACACACACACACACACACACACACACACACACACACACACACACACACACACACACACACTGGCCACATGGAGGCAGTCTGACAGAGAGGGGTACCCCCCTGGTTCTTGACTCAGACCCAATCCAGGATTTCAGGATCCAAGGAAAATGGGTTGAAACATTTCACACCTGGCTCCTAAATTCATGCCCCAGAAACCATCCCCCTCCTTCCAGCTCTCCTCTCTAGCACACTGATGGAAGCCTCTGGAACTTTAATAATCATAAAAGTAAAGAGTGTCTGTTCATTAGAGCCCAGAATGAGCACTTCAGGCAATCTCATTCCCCATGAATAGGAGACAAAGTATTTTTCAAACTATGACCCCCCCAGAACGTGACCTTTCCAGGTAGCACCATCCTTCTCTCCTCAGACCTATCCTGACTCTCTTCATGCAAGTTTGTGTCAGCCATAATAGTCTCAGACAGGGTTTTTCCTTCAAGATTAAAGTTCCCACATTCAGAACGTGAAAGGGAAAATTGTCTCCCAGAGACATAAGTAATGTGAAGCCAAAAAGTGCTTTCCACAAGCTTTTTGAAGGGTCCACTGACACTTAAAGGAAGGGAAGGGGGGTTGATGCAGGGAGAGGTGAACAGAACACAACTGGGAGGCAGTGACATCAGGAAGAAAAAGCTTTATTGTTACAGAGAAAATGAATCCCAACACCTGGTTCTGTAAGAACTGTGTCTGAGAGGGGAAACCAGGCCGGTGAATATCAGAAGTTAAACCTCTAAACGATGGAATGAACGTGGGCAGGATGAAGTGGAAACTTGAAGCATTTCAGAAGCCTTCTGTGGAAAAACGGGAGACGAGGCGCCTCTGGCTGGGGCAGGTCTTCTGCACTTTGGCTCTGCCACTGCTGCTGCTCATGGCCTGGGTCAGCAGCAGCCCCCCGAAGAGCAGCCGGAGCCCCCAGAGCTGTGGCAGCAACCAGAGCCCCCAGAGCTGTGGCAGCAGCCAGAGCCACCAAAGTGCTGACCACTGCCACTGCCACAGCACTCAGAGGTCTGGCGTCGGCGTCGAAGAGACCGGCGGGGCTTGTGGTGGCTCAGGCAGCAGCTGCCACCCCCAGAGCTGCAACAGCCACCACCCCCAGAGCCACAGCAGCCTCCGGAGCTGGAGCTACAGCAGGAAGAGACTGGAGGTGGGCACGGGGCTGGACACTTAGGGGGGCACTTGGGGGGACACTTGGGAAGGCATTTGGGAGTGCACTTGGGAGGGGGCTGGCACTGCTGCTGGCTTTGCTGGCAGGACATCTCAGCAGGAGCTGTATAAAGCTGAAAGACAGTACAGAAGTTTTTAATTCAACCAGCCCAATGTAACTTCCTTACATTTATAATTGAACTTTGATTTCACATGATTTTATCTCTATGATGATCAGCTTTTAAAAACACAATCTCCCAAAATCAATGATAAGAAATATACGAATGATTTCAACCTAAAAACTCCATATTTTCAAATGAATTCTTTGCAGTTTCAAAAAGGCACCAACCCCTCATTCCCTTCACCTACCTCCACCCTCCCCTTTCAGAAGAACCCTCCCTTCTAAATCCTCCTTTTTCCTTGTCTTTCTTCACAACTGTCCTCAACCTCCACCCAGGGCCTCTTTCTGCCCAAAACACCAGCACCAGAGCTCATCCGAGTCCCTGAGAAGCACTCTACCTGGTCCAGGCACTGGAGCAGATCACCCAGGAGGCGGGTGGACTGAGGTGCTATCAGAGGCTTCTGCCTTTTATACAGTTCAGCTCTGACCTGGCATCAGGAGAGGCAGACCATGCGCAGATGCTGATAGCATCTTTCATAAGGGACATGGGTGACTGCCCTGCCTTCACATCCCAGGGACCCAATTCCTCCTTCCATAAGCATCTCAAGTATTAACCGACAGGAGGATCCCCTGAGAATTGCAGGCCTCTAGGAGAGTGAAGGAGCTTGCAGATTGCACACAGCACCCATCAATCTCACAGGCAGCTCTGCTATGCTCCCTGTTTCCTGAGCTGGGCCAGTATGATTCTAGACCTCTGGGATGAAGAGGAAGTCTGTTTTCTCTGTGGTATTGAAAATGGAGAGAAAAATTCCCAAGACAGAAATTAAATGGCCCTTTCTAAAATAAGGATAGAGATCCAAAATAAAATCTCAGGCTCAAGCCAGTGATCTATTGTGGTTTTTTCATTCTTAGATGATGACGTAACCTGGACTAAGAATGTCTGATATCTCAAGGATGTTATTTTAGGTAGGTCTAATGCAGATGGTGTGGGTGGTTAGGCTTCTCTCCTTACCTGAATTTGATGTGCCAAAAGAGCTCACAAACAGCACTGATTCAGCACTAACAAACCCTTTGAAAGGGCAGAAAAAGTCTAGAAATGCCTTCTGTTTCCATGTGTGGTCCTCAAAAAGTCACCTTTGGCCAGCCTGAGGTGAGGTGGCAGGGACCAGTTGCGTACTGAGGGTGGAACAGAAGAGCTACACTCATCTAGAAGTTGCCAGAAGTGAGGCATCGGTTCTGGTCATTCCTAAGAGAAGAGCATCCAACCGGAAAGATCCTTTTTGTATAAATGACCTCAGGAGGATACTCTTCTTTGAATGCTGGGGACAGGGGACGGTGGAAGTGGGGACCACATAGGTTTTGAAAGCCTGTGATGGAATCCAAAGCCTATTTTCCCTACAAACAATACAAGGATACCTCCAACAGTTCATAGAAAGATTCATATTATCTTTCAACTCCATTTTTCCACAAACTTTTTGAAATATCCTCATATTCTGTGGGCAAGTTAGGTCCCCAGGAAAGTCACCAAGACCTATTTAGCTGGAAAAGATAGCCAAAATATGGCATATTCACTATGAAAGCTTCAGTGGAAGAAAATAAAACTGGGGGACATGTACAATCCCTCCGAGCCATGCCAGATTCAATAGCTGCAATGGCAGGTGGTAATTATAACACAGGCTCTGGAGAGAGACTGTCTGGGATCAGCTCACAGCTTTGCTTTTTCTGCTTTTGTGATCTGAGGCAAGTAACTTAATCATCACTGTAAAAAGCAGCTAATAACAATTCCTAGGCCACTAAATGAAGACATAGATAAAGTACCTGGAACTGTTAGTTCAAAATGCTAGTTTTAAAAGAATCTCATCATTATAGAAACGCTTATTTTCATGAGAAAATATAGTCTAAATCTCAAATTACTCATCTGTCAATTTTTCAAACCAAAACCATATTTTGTAATATCAGAGCTTGGCCCTAATGTTTTCTTACAGCAAAATATTAAGAGTACTTACTTGCCGCTGGAAGTTGAGAGTATTTTTTTAAAAGCATACTCATGAAAAAATGCACACACACACACACACACACACACACACGGAAGAATTTAAAAATCACCTGTAATCCCATTCCCCAAGTACTGTTAATATTTTCCTATTTTCCTTCCAATCTTTTTTTTTTTTTTTACCATGTATAGTTTTTTAGTGATTTGTGTTTTCTTTTGATTTTACATAGTCTTTATCATGGTACTTATATAAAAGCTTATCTTACTAACTTTTCACTTAACATTTTAACATCAACATTTCCCATATAATTCATTCTTTGAAAGCATTATTTTTGGCAGCCATGAGAACATTTCAGGACACAGACCTATTCACAACTGGTCGGAGTGTGAGTTCTAGAGCCAGTCTCTGGGTTTGAATCCCAGCTCCCCACTTACCAGCAGTGTGACCTTGGACAAGTGACATGAGCACTCTGCCTCACTGTCTTCATCTGTGAAATGGGAAAAGAAATAGTTTTTAACTCATAGGGTTATTTACAGATTAAATGAGTTAACATCCATGAAAATCTTGGAATACTGTCTGGCACACAGTAAATACTCAATAAACTTTAAAAATAAAACGTGATGCTGTGCCACTTCTGAATTTCATCACACAGGGGTCAGGCTGGGTATAGATAAAGACCACTGGGTAGGGAGGCAAACAGGCTGCTTTGGCTGCTAGATCTCTGTGCATCAGGGGATCTATCTCTTCCACCTCCCTGCCCTTGCTGAGAAATACAAGAAAGAATGCAGAACACAGGCTCCGAATTTCTAGGGGTGGGGAAAGCCTAACAGAAGTTAAAGGAATTACCCACATAATACATAGGTATGATGAATTTTTAAAGAGGCAATGTCCATCCATTTTACTTATAATTGTTTGGGTACATGGCAGTCTATCTGGCCACACAATGAGATCTTTGAGTGCAGGAACCCCTAAAGAGTCTAATATTTTGTAGACAGTAGATGCTTAATTCTCATTTCTTTGTTCAGTTGAATTTGCTAAATTTGCTATTCAGTAAGGAGGACTTATGCCTCCAACACATCTGAACCCAGATTTCCATTAACAAATTCCAGACATTTCATGGAATGACAGAATAGAAGATGTGGCAAGGACGTTGACCATCGTTCAGAGCCAGTGGTTCTCCAGCCGGTGAGGCCTGGGCATTGACATTCTCCAAAAGTTCACTGGGTGGTTCCTAAGCACAGTCCAGTCAGGACTGAGAATCGCTGATTTAGACCAGACCCTTTGTTTTACAGAAAAGGAAACTGAGACTCAGAGAAGGAAAGAGCTTGCCCTGGATCACACAGAGAGTTAGAGGCGGAGCTAGAATTCAGACCCTTCTATCAGCCCTCTCTCCATCACAGCACCCTGCCTCTTGAATGACATTTTATTTCTTCTCATGATTTTTTTCTAACAAGCTTTATTTTATGTAATTTCCTTGTTCAACGTTGCTATTAAAGTGGAAGTGAAAATATTTTCAAATGTGGTGCTTCATGGCCTGAATGGCATGTCTAGAAACACTGGAAGTAATCATTACCTCTGCTACCTTCACTGACCAGGAATCGAGTACCTGTATCAGAAAGGCAGTGTCTGGTGTCACCAGGGATGGGCCAGCTGGCAGGCCCCCAAGAACCCTCCCCAGGGTGGCACTACCTTGATGACTGTTCCTTGGCCCAGAAGTTAACCCTTTGAGCCTATGATCCTGGAGACACTGATTCACTGCAACTAATTCACAAGAGACTGATGACATCAGCTCACAAAGAGAAACATGAGTATCAAATGTTGACATGGCAGGTAAATTCTCTTCCTGTAGGAAATCTCCACGAGGAAGGCACGTCATAATCTGCAGGTGCTCGGTGAGCATGGGCTTGCATAAAGACCTTAGGTTTTGATGGTGAACAAGATTAGAGATTCCATAAGGTCATCTGGACACCTCCAGCCCTGGACAAATTTGTGTGGCCCTCAAAACATCTGTCCCTTGGCTGTCCTTTCTCTGTGATCCTTTGTGCCAGAGCCTGATGTGGGCACCGCCTGCGTAAAGGGCTCTCCACTGTGCTGCTCTCAGCCATTGCACGCTGATTCTAGGATTTGACACTGGACAGGGAACTTTTTTATTTATCTTATTTTCACTGCTCACTACCTGAAGGGGGTTCTAGGCAGGGGTGTGTCCAGGAGCAGTCAGGGATGGTAACAATTTGATGTGGCTATAGTGTCCATACAGTGCAGGGAACACACGGCTGGGGAGGTAGAAGGTGCCAGGTTATGAAGACTCTAGGCACCATTTAGAAGAACTTTAGTTTTTTCCTTGGGGGTAATAGGGAACCATTGAAAGTTTTAAATAGGCTCAGACTTACCTTTTAGAAAGAGAGGTGGAAGGGTCTGAGGAAAGGAGGCAGCAGGGCTAGGAGGAGGAAACCTGGGCACGTGGTTACACATGGAGGGGAGGGAAAGGGGGGTGCTGGGATGACCCCCAGCCTGGGTCCTGGGGCCTTGAGGAGGTCTGAGGGGAAGCAGCATGTGCATCGATGACTGTAAACTCTGGAGCATGGTTTCTGTAGCCAGAGGGTAGGGGTAAAGAACAGGAATTTGAGAGGAGGAGAGAGGCCTTCACACCACAGCTTCTAGAAGCTGGAAAAGGCAAGGAAATGGACTTTCCCCTAAAGCCTCCAGAGCAAGTTTTCAACACCTTGATTTTAGCCTAGTGAGACCCACACCAGTTCTAACCTAGAGAACTGTAAGGTAATATATTTGTGTTGTCTTCATCTACTAAATTTGTGGTAATTTGCTACTAATACACACACCTAGATCAAAAAATAGCTTCAAGTTTCAAAATGTGGCTTAATTAGTTAACATGAGATGAATATATTAAAAATTCTCTCCATGGTGTTTGGAATCGAAGGCTCACATCTTCTGCGGGGTAAGAAAACTCCCTGGCATCTCTGAAGTTGACACGACATCCTTTGGCCATAGGAATGCTCAGCAAAGAGACAACAGAGAAAACTCTTGCAGATAAACAAAGGTGCTGCCCGGGCTCGTGTCCCAGCTTTGCCACTGCTGGCTCTGTGTCCCCTCTGAGCCTTATTCCTCAACCATAAAATGAGGACAATAACAGTGGCCACTGTATGAGGAGTCAGTGAGATAACGCCTGTAAAGCCCCTAGCCCTGGGCCTGTCACGTAGGAAGTGCTCAGTGATTGTAAGCCCTACTTATTCTCGTAATTATGTGTGGTTTTCATCATCATCAGTGAAAACCCAGAGATGTCAGGATTGTTGCTAGGGCATTCCCAGGGCCCTCTTCCGGCCTTACAGCTCCCTGTTTCCTGGACCAGGGCTTGACAAATTCCATAGAGTGGGACAGACAACTTGCCGCCACTCTGGGCCTGATTTGAATTGTCAGGACACTACTTGTACCTCTTCTCGGGAAAACAAGGACTTCTTATTCTTTCACCTGAGGAGAACATTTTACCACTTATAAGGGGTTTTTGCATTCATCCTTTATCTGAATCTTTATAACAACCTTGTTGGGTAGAAGAGAGGGTTATTACGCCTATTATTCGAAAAGAAAATCAGTGCTCAGGAGGACAAGCAATTTGTCTAAGGTCACACAGAGAAAAGAGAAGCTGCCAGAGTCCATACTCTGCTTCCTGGGTGCTATATCTCATGCTTGCGCCTCGAATCACGGTGACCTTTAGCCTCGTGTCTGTGTATCCTGTCAGAGAAGTGCTGCTCAGGCCAAGAGTCCCCAGGGGATCAGAAGACAGTGCACACGAGCAGACTGTACATACTTCTCTTCTGAAAAGATACTGCAGTATGGCCTTAAGACGGAGCTTTCTTCTTGCCCCAAGTGAGTGGAGTGCTGGGCAACAGGGCCCTCCAGCAGTTCTGGTCTCAAGCCACAGAGCTCTCTTCTTGCCTTCCTGGGCACCACCACCTCCAAGAAATGAATGCCAGAGACATGGGTGAAGGCAGGCACACCAGAGACTGACTCAGGAGCTGCCCAGGGCTGCCAGGTGTGTGTGAGCACTTCCTGGAAGAGCCTTGCTGACAGGCACAGAGCCAGCCCCGCTCAGCCTGGAATGGGTCCCCAGTGCTACAGGAGGCTCACAGCCAGCTGTGGCATTTGTTAGCTCCTCCATGGGAAGCGTTTCCATAGCTGGAGCCTGGAGGCAGGGATGCTGTGGGCGCCTCCAGAGTGAGCAATCAGAGAAAGGAGAATTCTTCCTCTTGCAGAGTAAGTAAATATCTGGAGTGGGGAACTCAGAGGGAGTAAAAATAGCCAAGGAGGCTCCTGGAAGCACAGGCACTGAGTCATCTTGTTTTCCCAGCTGGAGAGGATGGAGACTGAGTGCACAGGGCACGTGAAGCAGGCAGTGGGAGGGGCTGGCTGCAGAGGGGCCAGACATCCCACCACCAAGCAAGGGCACCTATGTCCAGTGGCAGCACTACATGTGAGTCCCTCTGGGGAGCTGGGATGTCCCTCACAGCTGTTTAATCTGCCCCTATGTGCCATCATCAGTGGAATGTCTTTAGCAGGGAATGTTTTTAGTTCTCCCAACTTACACTGAGTACTTATGGGGAGCCAGGACTGGGCTAGGCAGTGGGAGGCAAAGATGATGAAGCCACCATCACTGCCCACTGAGAGCTGTCAGTCCAGTGTAGGAGACAGGTGTTCCCAATAAGAGCAGACTCTGATGGGTGTGGACCAAAGCCTAAGTAAAGTGGATTAGAAAAGAAAAAGTGTACAGCAAGTTACAATAGTGTAAAACAGTAAGATGATCACATTTATATAAGTATCTTGAAATATATCTGTATGCTTATATATATCACATGTAAATAATCAGAAGAAAACCTTGGATGGGTCTATATTAAGATGTTAACAGCAGTTACATCTGGGTAGAGGATCATGAGCATTTCTTTTTCCTTTTTGCTTACCTTTCTAATTTTCTGCAATAAACATGCATTATTTGGATGACAAAATGTTTAAATTAGCACAGGGATACTAAATAGACTGAAAGGATCAGAGAAGGCTTCACAAAAGTGGCATTTGATGCTTTTATTCAGTTTTGCAGATGCACCGTGCTTGGTGCTGGAGGCACAGGAGGGGCTGAGTTATATGTGGTCCCATTTCTCCTGAGGCTCAGAATACCCTCCCTCATGTCCCCACCCATCTACAGCTCAAATGCCACCTGCCACCCATCTGATCTCCGGCAGCCCTCCCTAGCAGACTCGCTCTCCTGGATGCCTAATTACATACCACCTGCTCCATATGTGGTGGTCATTTCTCTGTAAGATTGTGAGCTCCTTGAAAGCAGAAACTGTGTGTTTTCCTTGTATTGAATGCCCAAACACCAGATGTCCTGAGAATACAAGATGGATGGAGCCATGGAGGAAGATGAAGAGAAGAAAGGGGGCATCGAGGCCCAGGCAAGAGTCAGTCTTGGTGCCAGAGGCATGAGGTATCTCGTGGGTCCCAGCCCTGGACTCCAGCTGGGGACTGGGGATGTTGAGTCCTGTTCTTCTTTGTGCCTCTCCCCACCAGTGGTCTGCCTCCGACTATGGCCCACATGCAGAAGGGACCCAGTGTTTATTGAACTGAAATGCCCACTCCAGAGACAGGCGTTGTGCCCACATTTGGGAAAAAAAGACTCCCTCCACCCAAGGACACCACCTCCCCCCTCGAGATCTCAAAGGTGCTCATGCTCCAGGACCTGCTGAAATTTAATTTGACTTTGTAAACCTGGGGCCTAGCTCCAGATTCGGCACATGGTAAGCATGGTAAATGGGGAAGGAAAAAAGGGAGTGAAAAGGAAAGAGGGAAGGAGAAGAAGGGAAAGAAGAAATGAACAGAGATGGGAAATGAGCGACAAACACAGTTCTGTCTTCCCCTGTGTGCCGCTGCACTGCAGGTAGTGGTGATTCTGCTGACAAATTATAAAAAATAAGGCAAAAAGTGAATCTCACTTGTAACAGAGAGGAGGACACCATATATCCTAGCAACTGGGATCTGTGGTTATAGTTTGCAGCTGCCCTTTCCTCCCTCTCTAGTACCCAATCCCACCCACTCACGCCCGCCCTCCTCTGAACTCTCCCTACCCTGAGGTGCCAGAGCTTCTCAGAGCCTGCTCAGTCATGCTCCTGCCTCTGAATCACGTTACAAGAATCTGAGCAATTTCACAGATGCCTGAAGTCTTTAGGTTAATGACAAGATGGCCAAGAATTTCCTGCTACCTTTGTGCCAGCCTTTTCCACCAAAATCCAGAACAGCAATCTGGGACTATGACTGTCTCTGTCCTAGGGTTGCAGATTGCACCATTCAAGGAATTCAGTCTCTAGACCCCCTTCCTATTCCCTGCCACTCATCCTCTGCCCTCCACCTCTGCCTCAGTATCCACAGGTCCTCTCACTCCTCTAAATGCTCCCAACATAAGGACTCCCCATCACTGCCTTGTGAAGGCCTCTCCCTTCTCCCAACTCCCTGTCCTTTACCCCTAACCCTCTGATGACATAAAGTACACTGCACAGATTACAGTCATCGATGCACACAGACTCCACCGCCCCTGCCTCCCCACAAGCCTTCTCAGTTCCCTCAGTAAAGGCCCCAAACCCAGGCTAGGGGTCATCCCAGCACCCCCCTCTCCCTCCCCTCCACATGTAACCCACACACCCAGGTTTCCTCCTCCTAGCCCTGCTGCCTTCTTTCCTCAGGCCCTTCCACCTCTCTTTTTAAAAGGTAAGTCTGAGCCTATTTAAAACTTTCAATGGCTCCCTATTACCCCCAAGGAAAAAACTAAAGTTCTTCTAAATGGTGCCTAGAGTCTTCATAACTTGGCACCTTCTACCTCCCCAGCCGTGTGTTCCCTGCACTGTATGGGCACTATAGCCACATCAAATTATTACCATCCCTGACTGCTCCTGGACACACCCCTGCCTAGAACACCCTTCCTCCTCCATTCCTCCATGCTTCTTGGGCTCCTGTCTAGGACTGTCCTCCAGGAAACAGCCTCAGCAGGGGCTCCTGTAATGGGTGCCTCCAAGGCAGAGTGCCTGTCACACTCTGAGCTCAAGACTGGCCTCCCCTGTGGGAACCAGAGCCTCTTTACATTGGAGTCTGGGCATTCCCCTATGACCCTGGGGGACATCCCAGAGGCTACACATGACAAGTGACCAGTGGAGGCTTCCTGAAAGTCTTATCTTGCCTGTATGCCAAGAGCTCCTTGGCGGCAGATGCCTGGGGTTATTCATCACTGTGCATCCTCAAGGCCCAGAGCAGTGCTCAGAGCATTCAGCAAATATTTGTTGAGTGAAGAATGAAGGAATGAAAGAATGAGAGCTCATCATCATGGTCATGGAGGGAAGAGGCCCACAGAGCCAGCGTGATCACAGCACAGCAGGTTCTGACTTTGACTCAGCCTGATTCAGTTGGAAACTGTGACTGAAGTCACTTCTCCTCTGTATGTTGCCTTGGTCTCCCTGGGATGTGGGCAAACAGGAACCTTTAAACACAGGATATTCTGGATCCCTTGTTTAATAAACTGAGTGACACCAGGTCCTGCTTAAGTCATTCTTAGACTCCTTAAGCCATCTGGAGTCTGTCAGAGATCTGGCCCATTCCTCCTCATGCAGAGGATGAAACTGGCTCCAGAAGTCAGGACCAGCACCCAGAGCTTCAGACACTGAGCTCCATATCCTCCCATCGCCATTGTCTTAACCACCTAACTCACCGGCCACCCCTGAGCTGATGGGAACCTGGGGAGGTAACATGAGGACAGAGTCTTGCAGTGCCTAACCGAGTGTCCACACAATTTCTGATTGCCCAGGTGAGAGACAGGGAGCCCAGCAGACTTTGGGAAGGTCTTAAGAGAAAAGTGACTCCCGATTTCTGCTGCTGAACACCCCCCTCTGGGCAGCTGCCTGAAGAGAATAGGAAATGGGCATCTGATCTGGTGGGTTCAGTTACTGCCCTTCCAAGGGGGTTACTCAGCTTTTTGAATCTCTGTCAGTTCCTGGCAGATATTCTTAGTGCTCGGGGGTTCTCTGGTATAGAGAGAATTTGGGCCCTTAACCAAATTGCTCATGTACCCGAGAGTTGATCTCTTTAGGTTTCTGATTCACTGCTAAATCCTCAGGCCCCAGAAGATGCTTGGAACATAATAGATGTTCATTAAATATTTGTGGGAAGGAGGAAGGAGGAGGGAAGGAAGGTGAGCCTCATGCTGGTGTTTGAACCAGCTGCCCCTGAGCTGGCTGAGAGAGCAGTGTGAGCCTCTGTGAGCATCTGGGCAACCCAGGCAAGAAGCTGAAGCCAACTTCCCAGAACAGAGTTCATCTCCCACCAGTCCCAAGACTCTTGGACACAAATGCTGATTTACCTGAGCAGAAAACTTCCTGGGTCAAAAGACTTCACGGTCCATGGGCATCCTCTGTGGCACATAGCAGGTGCCCTATAACCATTTGCTATTATGTCATTCTAGCTCTGTCTTTTCCTGGGGCTTTCCGGGTGCATCTCTACACCAGCCCTCCTAGCACCACAGAAGGACCCTGTCTCAGAAGCGCTAGGCTCAGAAGCACCGTGGACCTCACTTACTGAGCTGCCATGTTTCTCACTGGGATCCAGGAGACGGGGTGACAAATGAATTCTCTTAGGAGTAAATGACTCGAGGACCAATGGTGAGCCATGCGTATCTTTAAAGTGGAAGAAGAATCAGCTGAGTGGAGTGAGTACAGTGAAACAAAATTGAAAATAGACAGGGGAATCTGCTCTTGAGTCCCAGTGCTGCCACAGTATCTCTGTAACATTGGACATTACTTCTCTGGACCTCACTTTTCTCATCGATAAAATGGAGGCTGATAATATGCTATCCAATCCAATGAGATCACTTGTAGCAAAGTACTTTCTAAGCCATAAAATACTGTAAAAATGTAAGCTAATAATAGCATAATGATAATCAAATAATGGTGATGATGATAATGATCAAGGCCAACCATGAATGTTGTTGTCCCTCACATAACCACAAAGCTTGACATGACATCAGTGATTCTGGGGAGTGGAGGGGCGTAAGGCCTGCAACAGGAAAGACTCCCCAGTGAGAGCTGAGGGTAAGTGAGAGCTCCCCAGTGAGAGCTGAGCCCACCTAGAAGACAGTACAAAGAGCAGACACAGTCCTGGCCCAGAGAGCATGACAAAGCAAAAATGAACCTGATGGCTAATCTTTGCGACCCCACCCTGACACCTGTTACTCCTCTGACAACTGGAGAATAAATGCTGCAATTCCTCCCAGCTGGTTCTGCAGGCCCTCAGGAACCAGAATGTCAGCCAAGGGCAGTGCCTGGGTTTGGGCAGTCATTGTGCCTTTCTGGTGCAGCATATCCTCCTGTGGAAGAGGCTGGATGAGATGACCTCTGCAGGCCCATCCTGCTGGGGGATCTGGTGGAACTGTGTCATGAGTCTCCCACAGGCTCTGCCCTGAAGGGCAGGCTCAGTCCCTGGAACTGTGGCCAACACCCAGCACTACCGATGATACCGCAGCTGTGGCTCCCCAGAGGGGAAGCCTGGCTCCTAGCAGCTTCACTCTGATTTTGCACCAAGAGCGTCACATATAAAACACATTTGGAGCTGCTATTAGAAGGTTTATCCATCAGCCAATCATTCAGTCCTCAAAAATATATTAGGTACAGATAACATGCCAGGCATTTTGCTTGACCCTAAAGATGCAGGTGGGAAGAAGGCACAGCCATGGGCCTAAAGAAGTCCCCACTGTGGATCAGGGAAGGGGTGGGGTGACAGACATATAAGCACATACTTGTAAGACAGTGTGATAAGTGCTGATAGACCCTCTCAAGACAGAAGAGACAACACTCTGTTCTCTCTTCAGAGTTACGTGCTACTCTACCATGCCTGATGGGAGGCAAATGACTTCCACCAACACCATCACTCACCTCTTCAACCTTCTAAGGTAGGAGCCGGAAAGAATCCCAATTCTACCACAATTAGATAGGTGACCTTGGGCAAGTCACTTAGCCTCTTGGTTCCTTAGTTTCCTCATCTATAAAATGAAACCATGATGGCTCTTTCTCTATTCACCAATCAAACCACTATTTTATTTATTTTTATTTTATTTTATTTTATTCATTTTATTTTATTTTATTTTAGCAGCAGCTATATGCTAGGCTTTGGGAACACAGCAGTGAGTAGAGACATGGCCCCTGACTTCATGCAGTATAAAGTTCACTAGGAAAGACAGACATTAAGCAAGAACGCACATTAGTGCCAGAGCTATAAAAGGAGAAACACAGGTTCCTATGGAACTGCAGGAAGAGAATCTTGCCCGGCCATGATTATTCTCCCAGAGTTGCTATGGGAATTCAGTTACACAGTGAAATGGAAGTGCTATTTAAGCCGTCAAGTGCTGTGTGAATATGTGCCATCCTTCGCCTGTGTGTTTTCACCTCTCCCACTCAAAGATGGGGAAGTCAGAACATGAGAAAGATAAAAAGGAAAGCAAACACCAACTGAGATATTATTATGTGGCAGGTAATTCCTCAAACCACTCTCAAGGTAGCTATTATTGCACTCATTTGCAAACCAGGACAGGGATGCTCAGATGCTAACCACCATACCCAAGGTGGCACAGCTCAGAGTCAGACACAAAGGTCAACTGGAGCCCTCTCCTCTGCTCCATAGTAAGCAGGATAACGGTTCCCCTTCCTTGGTGTTTCTGCCTCCAGCCTGCTCCTCAGATTCTGGTTAGTGGGGAGGGGGCATATGACTCCCAGCCAAGGTGCTGAGAGAGGGGAGGGGTCCTCCCAGGGAAGAGTCAGGGGATTGGCAAGCAATGGCTGTCTAGCCGAGAGCCCAGGCTCTGCCTCCTCTGCAGGGACTTGCATTCATTCTAAAGCCTTACCCGGGTGCGAAGACAAGCCTGTCAAGCTGTGGACTGAGTCCAGTACAGTTTTGGTGCACAGTGAGTGGACAGATGTGGAAACTGAGGTTCAGAGAGAAGAATTGGGGGGCCAAGGCAACAAACTGGTGAGTGCCAGCACACTGAGTCTGCTGGTCTCCCTACCCTGTGGAGTGGTTTGGTGATGTCAGCCTTCACCTGTAGGTGTGTTCACATCTGTGCTTCTCACCCTGGGCCTGTGCCCTCAAGGCTCTCTCTCTTCTCCACTGTATCTAGTCTCCATAAACCATCTGAAACTGACAGTTAAGTATGGTCCCTTCCTGAGGAATTATCTGTGTTTTAGTAGGTACTGACCCTCAAGATGAAGGAATGAGGCTGTAATCATAAGGTTGCAGGCTTAAGCCCAAGGAAGAGTCCTGGGCAGTTGTATGTGGTGATCCCTTGGGTAGACTTCTCCCCAGATGAGGAAACTGAAGACCAGAGCCAGAGAACAGAAGCAGCTCGTCTTGGGTCACACAGCTAGAAAGGGGCAGGCCTAGAACCCGTGAATTTCAGCCCCTTCGAGAAAACCATAGATGTTACAGACCTCAGTGGAGCCAGAGAGGAGCCCTCCCCAGCTGGAAAGTGTCCTCGTGGAACACCAATCCTGCCCATAAGACAAGGAGGATATTAGAGATGAAGGATGTAAACCTACTTTCCCAAGACTCAGCAAGTCGGGGAGGAATTTTGGTCTCCCTCCAGGCTATCCAGTGAAATCACTTGCCTAACAGCCTGAGTACCAGCGCAACTCCTCACATCCCCTGGAACCCAGACTCAGGCTCTCTGAAGTGCCATCCTTTCATTGAGACACCCCCTGATGGTGTGTTAGGTAAACCCAATCTCTGAAGTCAGACTCAAGTGATCCTCAGGCCCGAAGTCTTGGGGGAAGTTATTCAATCTCTCTGAGCCCCAGTTTCTATGTCTATACTGGTGGAAGAAATACTGCCTAACTTCTGGGGCTGGTCCGAGAATAAAAGAGACAGCAAATCTGAACTCACTAGCATGGTGCCTGACACACAGAAAGCACTCAGTCTATGTTGTTTCCTGCCCCCCACCTTTAACCCCTTCCTTTTTATAATAACAATTCAGAGTATTTCATGGGGTTAGTTTAAAATGAAGTCAGAGGTGTGAGGTAGGCAAGACATACTGAATGTGGACTCTTAAGAGGAACCTCAAGGTATCTCTACTAAAATAGGATCCTGCTTCTTTGGGACTGAGACCCCTCAGAACTCAGCTCAGTCCACCCTTGCAAGAACTAAGAGTCAGGATGCTTGGGTTCTGGCCTTGAACTTGAGGGCCTCGCTCCTGTGTCTTAGTTTCTTATCTGTGAAATGAGAAGAGAGGTGAATAATTCAGCAAATATTTAAGCTTCTAATGTCTTTCAAACACCAAGTACAAGGCTGAGTAAGGAAAGAGAGACTTAAGAGATGGACATGAAAATGGGTAAGACACAGTCTTGCCATACAGGAACATAAAACCTGGCTGTGGAAGCCAAGACACACGCAAGGGAGCTGGCACAGCAGGTGGCTTGGAACACAGACTCGGGGGCCAGTGAAATGGGGATGATAAGAAGGTCAATTAACAGGGTCGTTGGTGTGTGTGTGTGTGTGTGTGTGTGTGTGTGTGTGTGTGTGTGTGTGTGTATGATAAAATATAATAAATATTTTTATAGAGACAATCCTGGCTTAGGTTTTATGTGTGTGTGTATGTGTATAATTTGTATAAAATATCATAAAAATAAAATAAACAATAAAAAAATTATGTATAATATATAAATGTATTAAAGCACTTTAAATAGTGCCTGGCCCATAGTAATCACCATGTAAGTGTTTGCTATTTTAACTAGGTACAATACCTAGAAGGCAGACCACAGTTGCATGCTTTAAGAGGAAACGTTCACTGTGATTGCTTAGGATTGGTAGCATTACACAGGTCTTGAAAGAGAGAGAGACTTCCAGTGAGCCTGCAGCAGCTTACTGCTCTTACCTCCATGCCCAGCACTAGAACCCAGCAAAATCTGTGAGATGTGCTGCCAATTCTGGGCCAGGTCTCTGATTGTGTCTCCCCCTATTGTCCCATGTGTGTAAAGCAGATTGGGTGCTCCATCTCTACCAGTACCAAGTGTTAAAACTCCAATCCAGAGAGTTTACAGCTTGACTCAAGTGAGGTGGAAGAGTTTGTGACACAGCTGTGACATAAGAAGAAACAATAGACAGGAGTAGAGTTGAAGGAAAGGTTGGACAGAGAAACCCTTAGAAGACAGGTGGATTAGTTTGCTAGGGCTGCAATAACCAAGTACCACAGACTGGGGGGGCTTAAACAACAAGAACGTATTTCCTCACAATTCTAGAGGAGAAAAGTTCAACCTCAAGATGCTGACAGGCCTCTCTCTTTGGCTTATAGATACCGTCTTCTCCCTGTGTCTTCACAAGGTCTCCCCTCTATGCATGTCTGTGTCCTAATTTCCTCTTCTTATAAGGACAACAGACATTCTGGGTTAGGGTCCACCCTAATGACTTCATTTTATCTTAATTACCTCTTTAAATATTCTTTCTCCAAATACAGTCACGTTCTGAGGTACCGGGGTTAGGACTTCAACATATGAATTTTGGAAGAACATAATTCAGCCTATAATAACAAATGAGAGAAATAGTCTCCCTCAAGAACCAAAAGTGACCCCTGCACTATCAAAGTTACCCGTGGAGAGCGTAGATATAAAATAAGATCCCCCACCCATGCCCACCCCATGAAAGTTTCAGCAGACTTTGGAAGGTGGGTAGAGAGATTACACGGAGGCCTCAGGGTGGTAGTGAAGCCCGGATAGTTTCCAGAGGGTGGATTTTGCATCTTGAGCACCGGAAGTTAATCGCATCACATTCCATCTCCATGGTATACCCCACAGAAGCACCAAGGAGTTGTCTGATATACCACCAATTTATTAAAAGAGACAGAACCAGTTCTAAGACCACCACCAACCCCTCCAATCAGCCTGTATAAAGAATGGCCTAGATAATCTAGAAGCATTTTCTGAAGTAGAAAGTGTTTTAGAGTAAGGAATTCATATTTTTCTAGAAGTAGCTGTGGATTTTTTCCCTTAGCTCTCTTTGTGAGTGAGAAGGGATTATTTTTTCCTACCTCTCAAGCCAAGCAAAGAGTCCACAAGAAAAACACTCAGAGAGGCTAGGGGTCCCTGCAGGAAAGTGAGATAAATTTACTATATCTATGTGGATGCTTGATGTGTTGCAGAAAATCAGAGGCCCATAATAGTATGCCTTCCAGAAAACAGATCCATGAGAGAATATTTGGAAGAGTTTGCCATGTGCCTCTGGAGTTTAGAAAGCATTCCTGATTATAAAAGCTGGATTACTACAGCATAAGTCCAAACGATCCACTGAGACTCCAACACACAGAAGAAGGCAGGAGAAGGAAAGATACCCAAAAGAATCCCACAGAGAGAGACAGAGACAGAGAGAATGCAGGAAAGTAGAAGGATAGACCACTCACTTCTCCCCACTGCAGGTTCCTGGGACATGGGTTAGGTCTGAGCTGATGAGGAGGGAAAAATTTTTTAATTGTGCTGGACTGAAGTTTTTAACCCTTGAAAGTGAACAGAAAGCCATAGATCTGCCAGTGATATAACTAAGGTGCAGATTTAATATAGCATTTTTTAAGTATCTGAATTGATAAATTGATACATACATACATACATACATACGTACATACACACTGATTTTTTTTATCAGTGAAACATCTAGTTTTAACTACATTCTACTGCACTCACATGGGTGCCAGCAGGACCACAGCCCAGGCTGATTGGAGCCCAAGACAGACAGAAAGACCGAGACCCCAGCATCTGAACCCACACAGCATTCCTCCCCACCCCCAATCCCCCAAGTGAGCAGGCAGCCTTGCCATGGTATGTGGCCCACCCTGCACAGCCTGTGGGGGATGAAGTGCCTGTGTGGCCCACAGCTGGCCTGGTGGAAACCTGCCTCCCCCTGCAACCCTCCACACATTTGCAGAGACACCTGGCAGGACCACAACTGCAGTGGCCTGCAGCCCAGATCAGAAAGAGGGAACAAGACCCTGATGTCTGAGCCTATGCAACCCTCCCTCCTCCCTCCTCCAGGCAGTCAGGCCAACCACCTGGGCTGGGAAGCCACTAGTAAGTGGTTATTCCCACATTTGTATGTACCAGCCCTGCACAATTCTTGATCCTGCTGAGTCCATGGGTGCCCATGCTGACAGCCAACCCAGTGGTGGTCCATTCTCCCCCACAGCCCTCCACAGCTCTAGGGAACTGCTGAGTCCTGTGGCATCTGTGCATACTTGCTCCAGATTCAACAGCTGATCCAGTGGCCCTCTACAGAGCTGCGAGGACCTATTACAATGGTGAACACCAGCTCACAGACCAACAGCAGACCAGGCAGGGGCTTTGGCACCCCAAGGCAGGCCTCTACAGTGCTGCTGGGCTTGGCTGCACCCTTGCAGGCTTGCATCAGGCTCAACAGCTGAACAAGTGGCCACTTACAGAGATGTCAAGCCCTGAAACAGCTGTGTATACCTACTCCTGAACCAACAACTGATTGGGTAGCAGCCTTCCCTCCCTACGGCATGCCTTCAGAGAGCTGCTGGGTCCTGCAGCATCCATGCAGGCTTGCTCCAGGCTCAACAGCTGAACCAGTGGCCCTCTACAGAGCTTCCAGGACCTGCTGCAACAGTATACATCTGTTCGCTTACAGACAGTGGATCACCCACCCCAACAAGAAACTTCTGAGGGCCCCACTGCCTAAGCCACAAAGGTACCCACAAACAACTCTTAAGATTGAATAGAGCTGGCCAAGTTGCATGAAGGCTGCACTATTGCACTCACCCAGATCCAAACTTAAAATGCCCAACCCAACTGTTGATATAGAGTACTTCTACAAGAGTCTCCCCCTTCAAAAGCCACTCCTGCATAATGGGAGAAAATATTTGCAAACTATACATCTGACAGGGGATTAATATCAAGAATATACAAGGAACTTAAACAATTTAACAGTAATAATAGTAATAGTAATCCAATTTAAAAATTGGCAAATGAACTGAATAGACATTTCTCAAAGGAAGACATACAAATGGACAACAGACACATGAAAAAAATGCTCAACATCACTCAGCATCATTCAAAACTGAAGGAGAAATTAAAATATCCCCAGATAAGCAAAAATTGAGAGAATATGTCACTAGGAAACCTGTCTTAAAAGAAATATAAAGAGAGACATTCAGATTGAAATAAAGGACACTAGACAGTAACTTAAATTCATAGGAAGAAATAAAGAGCACCAGTAAAGTTAACTATGTATGTACATGTTAAAAAACAGAATAGATGTATGTTTTGCTTGTAACTCTTTTCTTCTCCTATCTGATTTAAAAGATAACTGCCTAAAGCAGTAATTGTAAAGCTGCATTGGTGGACATACAATGTATAATTGTGATTTATATGACAATAACAGCATAAAGGAGATGATAAAAAAAGAAATTATACAGGAGTAATGTTCTGGTATACAATTGAAATTAAGTTGGTATTAATTCAAAACCATATTATTCTAAGCTAACATGTTCATTGTAATCCCTAGGGCAACCACCAAAAACATAACACAAAATATATATGGTAAAAGAAACTACAAGGGACTTTAAAATATACTCTAGAAAACATTTATTTAAGACAAAAGAAGGCAGTAATGTAAGAACAGAGGAATAAAAAAACATAATACACATAGAAAATAACAAAATGACAGACATAAATCTTACATTACCAGTAATTACATTAAATGTAAATGGATTAAACAGTCTAAATAAAGGCAGAGATTGGCAGAATGGCTTTTTTTTTAATGATCCAACTATATAGGCCTTTTACAAGAGACCCATATTAGATTCAAAGACACAAATAGTTTGGAAAAAAAAAAAAAGGATGGAAAAATATATTCCATGCCAGCAGCAAAAGAGAGGTGGAAGGGCTCTACTAACATCAGACAAAATAGACTTTAAGACAAAAATTATTACTAGAGATAAAGAAACATTTTACTATAGTAAAAGGAAATATGACATCAAGGAGATATAACAATTATTCGCATATGTGTACTTAACAAAAGAGTCCCAAAATATATGAAGCAAAAAGTGATACAATTAAAGGGAGAAAATTACAACTCAACAATAATAGAGACATCAATGCCTCATCTTTAGTAATAGATATAACAACTAGACAAAGGATCAACAAGGAAATATAAGATGAACAACATGACATGACAGATGCCTACAGAATACTTCATCCAACCATACCAGAACATGCATTCTCCTCAAGTGCACAGAGTGTTCTCCAGGATAAACTATGTGTTACACCATAAAACAAGTCTCAAAATAAATTTTAAAAGATTGAAATTATTTAAAGTATGTTCTCCAACCATACAGAAAAAAATTAGAGATCAATAACAGAAGGAAATTTGATAGATTAACAAATATATTAATATTAAACATCATACTTCTAAAAATCCAGTGAGTCAAAGAAGAAATCAAAATGAAAATTATAAGATACTTTTAGATAAATGAAAATAAAAACACAGCATACCAACCTAGGATGCAGGTAGAGCAATGCTTAGAGGAAAATTTATAGCTACAAATGCATATATTTTTAAAAAAATCTTAAATCAGTAACCTCAACTTCTGTTACACTTCTCACTGTGTAATGGAGACAGAAAAAGGATTACTCAAAGCATCATGAAAGTGATGAGAAGCCTGAAGGGACCGCACCTCAGCAACTCCTCTGTTAGGAGGAGAAAACTGGGTACAGCCCTGATTCAAAGTTAGCTTCTGATTTTTATTGTAAATACGAGGAAGTTCCACAAGAGAAATCAGTTGATTCAATCATTACCAAAGGACGCAAAGACATGGGCAGCGTTATAAAAGTTATCTATGGTGAAGCATAGTTTAAACAATGGAAACTAGTAACATGAGTAAAATTAACAATGTGGCATTCCAAAGTACAGTTAGTGAAAAGCTAAGTTGGTCAAACTGTGATCATTATCTAAAGGATAATCTCTCCTTAAATGATATAAGCAAAAGTTGCATTCTTATGATAAAATCTAAGTATAATTATCTCTAAAGTTTCCACCAACAGACAGCTTGCCCCTAGCAAACATTTTTTTTGCATCTTTCCCTTCAGCAATTCTTAAAATCTCTTAACAGGATCAGTATGACCACCACCTGTTAGCTCTAAAATCATTGAAGTATACAATCCCATACCTAAGCAGTGATTAGAGTTGATTAGATGGGCTGTTGCCTGGCTAGCTGTAGGCCATTGCCTCCTACCCAAGGACTTTTGCCCTATACATGCATTACCTAAAAACCCTATTCTAAAATCAAATGAGAATCAAGATTTCTAACCCTCTACAAACTTCTACCTTAGTAAGTCAAGAAAAGAAGAGCAAACTAAACCCAAAGAAAATAGAGGGAAAGAGATAATAAAGATTAGAGCAGAAATTAATGAAATAGAGAATAGAAAACAGAGAAAATCAATAAAACAAAAAGTCAACTCTCTGAAAAGACCAACAAAATTGACAAACTTTTGGTGGCAATGACCAGGGGAAAAAAGAGAGAAGGTTTAAATTACTAAAATAAGAAATAAAAGAGCACGGGAGTGCATACAAGGTCAACAATTAAAGCCTGAGCTGCACACAAAAAAACCTTCCCCAGAGAATCAGCAGCAAAGCAGCAATTTAGCTCAAAAAATCAATTGATCATAGATGTATGAGTCTACTCTGGACTTTCACTTGTATTCCACTGATCATACATTGGTAGATGAACACATCTATCCTTATGACATAACATGCGGTCTTGATTACTGTAGCCTTGAACTAAGTTTTGAAATTCGGAAGTGTGAGTCCTCCAAACATATACAAAAATTAACTCAAAATGTATCAAAATGTATCTTACTAAATGTAAGGGCTATAACTATAAGAACCTTGGAAGAAAACATAGGAGTAAATCTTCATGACCTGATTTGATAGTGGTTTTTAGATATGACCCCCAAATCACAAGCAGCAAGAGAAAAAAGTAGATAAATTGAACTTCATCAAAATTTGAAACTTTTGTGCTTCAAAGAACTATTAAAAATATTAAAACATAAAGAAATATTAAAAATAACCTCAGAATGGAATAAAATATTTGCAAACCATATATATGATGTGCACAAGGATCCCCCAAAACTTCATGGAAAGATTTGTGTTATCTTTTAATTCCATCGTCCATGAACTTTTTGAAGTATATATACATATATATAATATAAAGACTCTATAAAGAACACTTACGACTCAACAACGAAAAGACAAATAACCAAATTAAAAATGGATAAAGTATTTGAACATATATTTCTCCAAAGAAAATGAAAGATACTCAAGGTCATTATTCATTAGGAAAATGAAAATCAAAACCACAATGAGATACCACGTCACACCCTCTAGAGCGGCTATAATCAAAAGGACAAACAACAATAAATGTTGCAGAGAAACTGGAACCTTGATTTATTACTGGTGGGAATGTAAAATGATACAGGCATTTTAAAAATAACTTGGCAGTTCCTCAAAAACTTAAACATAGATTTACCACATGACCCAGCAATTCCATTCCTAGGTATACATCCAAGAGAATTGAAAGCATATGTTCATATAAAAACTTATAAATTAATATTCACAGCAGCATTATTCATAAACAAAAAGTAGCTAGTAATGGATAAACAAAAGGTGATATATCCACACAATGAAATATTTTGGGCCATAAAAATGAGAAGAGTACTGATACCTGCTACAATGTGTATGAACCTTGAAAACATTAGGTGAAGTGAACGAATCCAGACCCGAAGACCACATATTGTATTATTTCATGTATATAAAATGTCCAGAATAGGCAAATCCTATAGACAAAAAGAAGATTAGTGGTTGCCAGGGACCGGGGGACAGAGAGGGGGAGAAGCAGTGATTGACTGCTAACAGGGTTTTTTTGGAGTGATGAAAATGTTCTGGAATCAGATGTTGTGATGGTTTCACAACCTTAATGATGTACTAAAAACACTGAATTGCACACTTTAAAGGGTGAATTTTATAATATGTAAATTATATCTCAATTTTTACAAAGATACTGGGACCTTATTGGCGTCTGAGGAGGCCTGGTTCCAAAGCCTTCCTCTTGTTAACTCAGATAAAAAATTATATTAACATTCCATTGTTTAGTATGTATTACTACACCAAAGAATAACCATTACATTAGACAAAGTATATAATATTTCAGGAGAATAGTGCCAGACAGTGTGGTGTGGTAGATTATAGAATACAAATACCCAGTGTTCTAGCAAGTTGAGGAGAAGGGTGTGATTGGGACTGGTTGGGGCCTTGGGTGGAGCGGGGTGGGGCAGGAGTCAGGAAATCTTCAGGAAGGGCGGTGGGGAGCAAGTCCTTGCTGCATGGGTCAGGCACCCATCGAGTCAAGGGGCAGGTGAGAGGTGGTGGGCATCAAGGGGGTCATGTGGAAGCCAACTGAGACACATCCGAAACTTCCTTCTGTGCCTGCCTCTGAGACCTAAAGTAGGTTGGGACGTGGGAAAGCACTCAGAGGGCCAAAGGTAAACCAGAGCTGCAGAGATGTATGCCTAGTGGGTTCTTTCCCCATAGAGCTGGATGTAGGGAGACCACACCTTTTATAAAATGTGATAGAGCAAGAAAATTTCATGCACTAAACTGAAATATATAAAGTTCATGGAGCTTCTTTAGTTTAAATGGATATAATGCTGTTTCTTGAGCAATTGACCCACCTAGAGTGGGTCTAAATAGGGAAAAACACTTAAAATTACTGATTAAGTGTCCATACTTCTGTCTCCTCCGGTTTAAGAAAATCTCATTTTGGAAAATCATCCCATCGACATAAATTTTACCTCCTTATTAGCATTTTTTAACCACCCACACCCCCAACTTGTCCTGCCCATAGTGACATCTGGGCTCAGGAGCAGGGAAGTTTATGCTCCTATGACCTGGGAGCCACACACAACGGAAGCCTGGGTTTCCTCCCCTGGATTTTAGGTTTTTGCTGCCCCCTACTGTAGAGACATTGAACTGACTGAGTTCTTGGGCTACGATCAGATGATGAGAGCTGTGGCCAGTAAGCTTATGCTCTGGTCCCACTGCCTGGACAGGCTCAGTGATCCTCTTGTCTCACTGCAGCTCCCTTCAGCTCTGACTGGAGCTGGGGTCCCCCTGAGCCCTGGCTGTGGCTCCCAGACATCCTGCCCAGCAGCCCACCCCACAGCTTTCAATTGCAGAGGCACACTGGACATCCCAGTTGGGTGACCACCCACTTCCCCACACCCCCAGTGAACTTGCCGGCCAGCACCACAAGCTCCTCCACAGGAAAGATGGGAACCTTTGGGTCCCTTTCACTTCCAGGGGTGCCAGAGAAGCTTGGGAGAACTGTCTCAGCAGGGTGGTCTGCCAGATCACTGAGGAGGAGCCAGGTCACAGGATCACTGCTCTCCACTTTGCTTTCAGCCTGATTGACCACTTACCCAATCTCCAGACTCAGGCCCCTCGTGGACAGAAGTCAAGGCACACATCTCACTTCTTGATCGCTATCCTCATCCCCCTTTTCCCTCACGCACTCCAGACAAGAAAGGCTTTACCATGACCCCTTCCTGTCCAGAAGAGACTTCCTTTTGTCACATCCTCTTCCTCTCCCCTTTGCCCTTTCTCTTCCTGAGACCTGTAGGGTCACAGGGTGTATTAGTCCATTTTGTGTTACTGTAACAGAATACCTGAGACTGGGTAATTTATAAAGAAGAGAGGTTTATTTGGCTCATGATTCTGGGACAGCTGCATCTGGCACAGGCCTCACGCTGCTTCTACTCGTGGCAGAAAGTGGCAGGCAGCTGGCAGGTACAAACAGATCACATGGTGAGAGGAAGGAAGAGAGAGAGAAAGGGGAAGTGCCAGGGTCTTTTAAACAACCAGCTCTTGGGGGAACTAATAGAGAGATAACTCACTCAGGCCCCCCTCCCCTAGGGAGAGCATTAATCAATTCATGAGGGATCCGCCCCCATGACTCAAACAGTTTCCAACATTGCCACATTGGGGATCAGATTTCCACATGAGCTTTGGTGGGGACAACACGTCCAAACTCTATACAAGGTCACCACCCCCCAGCGTCCTCAGAAATCCCCTATATTAGAAGCAAATCCCAGATTTTGGCCCTTCCCCAAGGTCTTTTTTCCTACATAAAGGGGCCGGATGCCCTGGAATGGGCTACACATGAGAAACGTGTTCAAGAGAAGAGCCAGCATGGTCGTTTTGGGTGAAATGGAGGGAAAGCGGGCAAGGGTCCTGAAAAGAAGCCCATAGGCCCAAGGAGAGACAGATAACACTGAGGAAAAGGAAAGGCCCATGAGCGCTCCTTAGAGTCTGGTACAACGCTGATGTCTTCCCACACTGGGTTCATCACAGAAGGAAGCAGGGCTGAGCTCAGGCTGGCTGGGCCCAAGACGAAGGAACACAGGCTGCTGCCATTCCCTGCCCGAGCCTGGCCCAGCAGTCAAACCCTTTGTGCAACTGAAGAGGTGAGATGCAGGGCAAGCTCAGCCCTTACAGGTGAAATGGGATGCAGAGAAAAACAAGGCAGGGCTGCACTCTGACAGCCTCCTCAGGGCCCCGCCGGAGGGAATGAGACCCTGTAACAAGAAAACCGGGACTCGGGTTCTGCTCTCTGGGGCAGAGAGTACTGGGCTCTGGGGTGAGCCTGGGAGAAGTGAGTGGTGTGGGCTGGAAAGAGCAGGGGTGTGGAGGTGAGGCCAGGAACCCCAGTGTGAGCCTGTCATGCTCCAACCGGTGAGGAGTTTCCCTGTCACCATCAGTGAGACAGACATGATTACAACCACACACCTGCCCCACTGGCTATTGTGAGCATTGAAGAAATGAAGTGAGTTACATGAAAACATCACCTGTCAATTTACAGGCGGGATTATTTTCAAAGGCCTTACCCTGTAGTTTATATCCAGCAAGCTAGTCCGGGAAGTAGTTCCCAAAGGATTGTAGCCTTGATACCCATGTTTAGGGGAATCCAGAAAGGGATCAGGCATACCTTTGTTCTCACAAGCAGGGGAAGCCAGAATCACCACCAGAGGGCGCCAAATGAGCCTGGTAGGGAAAGACGTGGGGACGGCAGTGAGGCCCGTGTCCAGGCTATGGGTGGCCGTGTGTGCACAGCAGGGAGCGGGACAGGCGCGGTCCTGCGGCCTCAGAAATCACTCCAGCCGTTCCTTTCCTTCACCTCTTCTCCTTCTCACCCTTTCTCTCTGGTCCTGTTCCTTTCTTGTCATTTAGTGTCTGTGTCCGTCTGTCTGGCTCTCTCTCTCCCCACCCCACCCCCATCTATCTCTCTCTCCTCCTCCCTCTTTCCATTCTTCATCTTCATCTTCCTTTTTTTTTTTTTTTCCTCTCTGTAACTTCTGCCCTCGCCACCTAATTATCTTGCTCTTTCTCTTCCGTTTTCCTCCAACCTTTTCTTCCTCGAGTCACTCACCATTCCTTTCCCTTACTTTTCTCAGCTTGGCTGTTTTTCTGATTTGCCTGATGTCCCTCAGCATTACTTCTGGGAGTCAACCAAGAAAGCTGCTACGGTCTGAATGTCTGTCCCCTCCAAAACCCATGTGGGAGCTTGATCCCAATGTGGCAGTGTTGAAAGGTGGGCCTTTAAGAGGTGATTGGGTCATCAGGACTGTGCTGTCATGAATGAGAAATGCCATATATCAGTCCCAGACACCCACCGAGAAGCCCTGTGGGGATGGATGCTGGCCAGCAGCATGTAGGCAGCAGCCAGGCTGCACAGGGAAGAAAGCTCAGTCCAATGAGCTCATTTCTTCTTCCAGACTTGCCTGAGTAGGAGGTGTCAGGTAACCATACAGTCCAGAGCCACAGAAATGCTAGTCCTGGAACTGGAGACTCTGAGCCAGCCCTTCATCCCCAGGAGGGCAGGATAAGTGGCAGTGTAGGTGGCTGATACTACAGCTTGTCTGCTGTACTCAAAGTGACACTGTGATGGGTGGGCACCAGGACTCCAGGCAAGGACGAGTGGTGGTGGCTCTGGGTCAGACCAGGAGCCTGCCCTGGCATTCCCAGCTCAGGTTCAGAGAAGGAGTTGGACAACCCTGGAACCAAATCCTCTACTTTAGAGCCTCTTCTAGACAGAAGGCAGGAGGAAGCAGCCCAAGACCCAGAGTCTCTGCTCCAACTGCAGCTATAGCCTCATCCACAGCTCGTCACCAGGCTTGGGCTGAGGGACTTCCACGTTCTGAATCCAAGCTCCCACCTGCGGCTCAGGGCCCTTTTAGAGCACCCCTCCTCCTTTTGGAGCTTGCCCTCCTGCAAGTGCTCTCCCAGCTTCTACTCAAACATCCCGACAACCCCTACCCCACCCCCAAAACAACAGCCACTTGCTTTTCTGAAGATATTAGTTAGAAATTCTTATTTTGAGCCAAAGTCTGCTCCTTTGTAGCCTCTGCCCACTGGTTCTAGATGCACCCTTCCAGCCAATGAGAATAAATCTGATTATCTTCTAAACAACAACACTTCTGGGTTTAAAGATAGACTTTTTAGCTCTTTTTCAGACTTCTCTGCTCCCAGATGAGCATCCCAGTTTCCCCCAGCCATTGATGTCCTTAGAGGGCATGGTTTGGATCGGATCACCACTCTGGCCCCTCTCCTCTGACATTTCTGGGTCCTTTCCACAGGGCTGGAATGGACCTGTCAGGGGGCAGTCCACTTGACAGAACCACTCCATGGCACAACCATCAGGCCCCATTCACGACACAGTTTGCAAGGGGCACCCCTGGGGTTGTGCAGTAGAAAATCTATGCGGTCCTAAGCAGCAGCCCCACGGTCCTTGGCGCCTGCCTATACCACTGTAGAAGTTCCCAGGGGTGGGCTGGTTGGGATGAGGTAAATTATTCAGGGAGGTTGTGGCCACATAGCCAGAGAGAGTGGTGGCCAAGAAAGGAAGCAGAAGGTCAAGACCAGAGAAACAGTGGTGATGGTCAGGTCTGAGGAGTGAGGCCAGTACATAAAGGGGAAAGCAAATCATGAGGGCATAATTCTAAAAAATTAGAAACTGGCCGAGATGCAGTTTTCCGGTGTGTTTAAGGGACTGGGCTGCCTGGAACTCTACTAGGTGGTGAACTGAATACAGAAGGAGGATATGCGTCATCAGAATCGATTCCACTCCACTCGTCTTTCGCGCAATGACTATGTGTGAATCCATGAGGGTATCAAAGCAGGAGGCAGAGTCCAGAGGCTAGTCTTCGGGATGGGCTCAGGATGAAGGGGCAGCTGCTGATCCTTCTGGCTCATGGGCCCCATCCAGGCTCCTGAATACAGGAAAGGGGAAAAGGTAGCTAAGGGGCCAGTCTTCTAATCTGTCCCTCAACAGCAGCAGTTGTTATAATAAGCAGGACAAGCTATGTAATTTTCAGGGCCCAATGCTAGGTGAAAGTGAAAGTACCCCTTGTTCAGAAATTACTAAGAATTTCAAAACGGTGAAAGCAGAGCATTAAAGCCAAGTTTGGGGACCCTCCAAGTGCATGACTATGCAGGCTGAACACCCATGAAGTCAGTCTAGATACTGTGCGGTTGAACATGTGATGATGAGTATGGGCTCTGACGTCCAACTGCCCAGGTCACATCCCAGTCCAGCCTCTTTCTAAAAAGGTGCCATTGAATAAGCTAAGGGTCATCAAACCTTTTCAGTAAAGGATTAGACTGCAAATATTTCAGGCTTTGCAAGCCATATGATCTCTGTAGCAACTACTTAACCATGCTGCTATAGAATAAAAGCAGCCACAGGTAATACGTAAAGGAAAAGATATAGGTATGTTCCAATAAAAATCTCTTTACCAATCCAGACAGCGGGCTAGATTTGGTCCACTCTTGGTCCAAACCCGCTCAAGGATTTTAATTTCCTCATCTCTGAGATGAGAATAATCATAGTACCCACTTCACAGGTTGCTTTGAGGAGTCAGTGTGACAACGCAAGTGTTTAGCAGAGGTCCTTGTATGCAGTAAATGCTCAGTAAGTGTTAGCTGTAACTACTGCAGGGCACGTGCAGGATGCTGGGGTGGGGATGAGGTAAGGACGTCAGAAGTGTCTGGGCTTCAGTGTCCCCTACGTAACCATTCCTTCTGCGGTCAGCTTTGTCCTCTGCTCTCTTCTCATGGCAACTCCTTGCCATAGAAAGCCATGGGAGTGGTTAGGTGGGTTGGGGCAAATGGGCAAGGCCTGGTTTATGTCTGTGCTGCCTGTGTTCTACAAGAACGTGCAGGCCTGAGAAATTAGACATTCTGGGAAGGACTGGACTGTCGTTAGTTACAACTCCTCCAAGAGATTAGCCTGAGGTATCAATTCTCTAATGAGTTTTCAAACATTCTGCAAAGCCAGAGGAGAAAAAAATGTTTAATTAATTTCCTGTCTGGTAATTTGCATCTCCGAGGCCTTCAAGACACCGACTGGACCTCCGCCCAGCTAAGGAACAATTCTCTCTGGGGATTTTCCCCCAAACACCCCAACTATTTGATACCCAGTTGAACTTCACAGTTTTGGTCTTCAGTAGCTATTTTTTTTATGTAATTAATCATATAAATACACTGTTCAAAACATGCCAACAAACACCTTATTCGTATTTGAAATTCTTTCTAGCCACCTATAATTTGTATAATTTTAGCAAAGTATTTAAAACACTCTGAGCTTCATTTGTAAAATCAAATGCTAATTTCTCCCTTAGGAAGTTTTTGTGAAGAGAAGACTACACAATATGAATTATGATGCTGTAACAAAAGGTATTAGCTTGCCAGCATTAAGTACATATCTATGTGTGAATCAAGTATCCATTTCACATTGTCCCTACATTCCTTGAGAGGGGGTGTTCTCTTAGTATGCCAGGTTTATCAAATTTTAATGTAAGTGTCTATGTACTCACCCGCTTTTCCCACTAGCCTCTGAGGACAGAAACTGTCTTGGTCACCATCTTATTCCCATCTGCCAGCATACAGCCTAGCACACAGTAGGTGCTTAAGAAATATATCTTGAAAAGATGTTGAAAGAAACTATTCAAGAGAACACAATTTCAAAATGAAATGCAAAGAAACTTTCTTATATTCCATCTCTGGAGCTGCTGTGACATGACTTCAGGGAACAAGGAAGACCCAGGTGAAGGAGACCCTGAACGAGCCTGGGCTTCTGAAACCAGACAGTCTTAAGGGGACACTCTCTCTCATATGCTTTTAGGAACTTGAGGCAAGGCTTTCCTCAGCTTAAAGCAAATAATAGTTTTTCCAACTCATAAGGAAAATATCTAATGCATGTCATTTTTTTTTCTTCTATTTTAAATTCTTACTCCTATAAGTGTCTCTTATGCCTTTGGTTCTTGCTACCACTTGCCTAGCACTTAAACCTAGTATAAAAGACTATGAACTGGGCTTTCTCCTACCTCCCCTCTCCTTGAACTGGGCTTTAATCTAGAGGGAAGATTACATATATATTTCAGTTCACTATTTCATCATTTTATAGATTTTTTTCACAGAAATCTGTGACTTGACACCTTAATTCATACAAGTGTGGAAACTACTATTATAGGCTGAACATTGTATTTTACAGGTTAAAAAAAAAATTAGGTCTAGAAAAGGAAAGTGACAAAGCTAGGGCCCACCTCATGGGGAAAGAGCTGGTCCCTCTCTGAGCTCTATCACATGATCAGTCAATTTAGAAATCCTTGTTGGAATGTTTAAAAAAAGTCTTTTCTTTAAAATTAGTAACCAAACAAATATCCTGTTATCACCATGTCCAGCACAGTAAGAGAAAATAAAGATATATTTTACATTTACATATATACATATACACTATACTACATATATAGCTCTAAAAAGATTAAAAGGAAAAAACAAAACCCATCATTATCCATAGATGTTATGATTGTCTATTAAGAAACATAAAATCTTTGAAAAATTGTAATTGATAAAAAATGTTTAGGAAAGAGATTGAAAATATGATCACTACACAAAAATCAATTGCATTTCTACATAGCAGCAATAAATGATTAGAAAATGTAATTTTGTTGTTGTTGTTGTTTGTTTGTTTTTGTGATCGGTAAGGGGCTTGTAACCCTTGGTGTGGTGTCACCCACACCACGCTCAGCCCGTGAGCACACTGGCCATCCCTATATAGGATCTGAACCCACGGCCTCGGCGCTCCCAGTGCCACACTCTCCCGAGTGAGCCACGGGGCCGGCCCTAGAAAATGTAATTTTTAAAAAATACCATATACAATAGCAACAAAAGCATAAAATAGTTTAGATAAATTTTGTAAAAGATGTCTCTTTATGAAGAAAATTATAAAATTTAATTGAAAGACATTAATTAAGACCTAAATACATACATAGAAGACACTTTGTTCATGGATGGGAAGAGTCAATATTCTAAAGATGCCAGTCTTTCCCAAATTAATCTATAGATTTAATGCAATTCCAGATAATATGCTAACAGAATTTCTGTAGAACTCAGCAAGCCATTTTTAATATTTATATGGAAATGTAAAAAAACAAGCAGAGACCAGGCACTCTTAGAAGAATAAGAGGGGAGGATGTGCCCTATCAGATATCAAGACTTATTATAAAGTAATTCAAATTAGAATAATGTGGTACTGGCTCAGAGAAAGACAAGTAGATCAACAGGACCAAATATAAAACCCAGAAATGAACATCTATCTGGAACATCATATATGAGAGGAGTGATTTCCTGTTTGAACCATTATGGAGTAGCTGACATATAACTTTATCCCTGCCATAAACAACTAAAGAGCTGAATAAAAAATGTAAAACAAGGGTTTTCAGGCATTGAACAGAAGCCAACACAAGTTTAAAATCTTTGAGAGAAGAGAAGCACAAAAGGCAAGCCCCACATTCAACATGGCTTTCTTCTATAAGGCCAAACTAAGCAGAGGACACAGAGATCAAATTTGGGGCCAATCAAATGGGCTAGGATTTGGTGGGCAGGATTCCAGAGAGAAGAATTCCACAGAGAGAGATGCCCAAAAATCTACTTTAAATTTTATCTTGAGTTTTTGGCCAATCCCCAAGCTGCTCATGCAGAGAGTGATACTACAGGAGGCCTAGGAGAGAAGAGTTTCTGGAAGGCTAGAGAACTAAAGATATGCTAGAGGCTGCACAGTATTAGAGAGATAAAAGTTGAAGTTTGATCCCAGACAGAGTGGAGCAAACTTGGAGTACCCCCAGAGCTTTCAGGTAAGACCTCAGAAAGACCATTTGCTAGGATCATGACTAATGCCATACGAATAGGCCACACTGCATGTAAGACATCTATTCTAACAAAACCTAGAGCCAAACCTCAACAAGATCACGATGATCCTCTAGTCATTTGACTGCCTTTCAGAGCAAAATTCGACACTTTTAAAAGAAGATAACATGATCCAGAGCCTCCAAGCTATCATCCTGAATATTCATTATATATTTTTAAGAATTAGTCATAGAAAGTTGCAGGGAAACGTGATAAACGTAAAGAGAAAAAGCAATGACCGAGAGATTATCCAGATGCTGGAGTTCGTACAAGAACTTTAATGCAACTGTGATAAATATGTTAAAGAAAATAAAGGAAAAGATGGGCAAAACACATGAAAGGAAGGATTTCAACAAGTAATTGGAATCAACTTAAAAAATCAAGTAGAATTTCTAGAATTAAAGGATATAGTATCCAGAGTTAGAAACTCATTGGGTGGGCCTAACAACAGACTGGGAATGGCATAACACTGGTAGGTGAGCTTGAAGAAAGGTCAGGAGAAAACATACCAACCTGTGTGCACAGATGAAAAAACAGAGGGAAAACAGCAAAGTGGACAAGTGGGTTATGCTCACAAAGTCTAATATTCATGTCCTAGAGTTCATAAGGAAAGGAAAGAATGGAACAAAGCAATCTTTGAAGAAATAATTGCCAAAAATTTTCCAAATCTGATGAAAGACACACAGATTCAAAAAGTTAAATGAACCTCAAGCGTGATGCATCTAAGCAAACTATAATGAAATTAAAGGAAATCAAAGCATAGGAATAATCTCACTAGGAGCCAGAGAGAAGGAAAAACATATTTTCAAAGGCATAGTAATAAGAATTATGGCTGACTTTTCAACAGAAATTATAGAAACCAGAATACAATAGAATCAAGTCTTTAAAGTGCTATGGGGGAAACCACAGAGAATTCTTTGCCCTGTGAAAAGATCTTTCAAAAAAGAAAGTAAAATAATAACATTTTTAGAACAAGAAAAATGACACACACACCAAAAAAAAAAAGAAAGAAAGAATTTCTCACCCGTGGATTTATACTTCAAGAATTGCTTAGGAGAATTCTGCAGGCTAAGGAAAAATGATCCTAAATGAAATTTCAGGAAACAACAAAAATCACTTTAAAAAGCTAAACATGTGAGAAATTATAAGGGAATACTGACTGTTTAAAACAAAAAAATGGGGATTTATAATATATGTCAAAAGAAAATATATAATAAGAGCAAAAGACAGAGGGAGCTAAAGTTCTTGTATTCTTTGAGAAATTTAAACTAATTTAAAATGAGCTGTAAAAAATTCAAAAAAGAACATTCTAATTTTTAGGGTAACCTTTAAAATTAGAATAAATAAAAGTATATTTAAAGAGCTGAAGCAGGAGAAATGGAATAATAATTTTAAAACCCCCAAAAAAAGTGTTTTAAAAAGGAAGAAAAAAGAAAGGAGACAAATTTCAAAACAAAACATAACAAATAGCAGGATGGTAAACTGAAACCTAACTATATCAATAATTACATGAAATGTGAATGGTCTAAATACCACAATTAAAACAGCGTGTCAGACTAGATGTTTTTAAATCAGCTATATATTGTTTACAGGAAACACCTATAAGGACACAGAATGGTTAAAAGTAAAAGAATGGCAGAAGTCATACCGTGTGAAAACAAACTAAAGTAAAAACTGGTATAAGTAAAGGGAGAAAGAGAAATTCATAATTATAGTGAAGATAATGACATATATCTCTCAGTAAGTGACTGAAAAAAGCAGCAACAATGGGAAGGATAAACCAAACTGATCTAATGGGCATATAGAGAACATAAATCAAAATCAGAACACAGCCTCTTCTCAAATGCACATTGAACATTTACCAAAATACACTATGTGTTGGGTTATAAAGCAAGTAGGAAAAATTTCAGAGATCTAAGATCATACGTTCTCTGACCACTGTGGAATTATATCAGGACTTTCAATAGCAGAAAGATAACTAGAAAATCTCCAAATGTTTGAAAATTAAGCAACACATTTCTAAATGACCCATCAGTCAAAGAAATCACGTATCAAAGTAGAAAACATTTTGGGCTGACATAAAAATATCTTGGGTCAAAACTTTTGATACAGCTAAAGCAGTTCTTAGAGAAAATTTTGTGGCTTTAATGTGTATATTAGAAAAGAAGAAATGTTGAAAGAGATCTAATTTTAGTTAGTCCCAAGAAACTAGAAAAATAACAGCAAATTAAACCTCCAAAATGTAAAAGGAAATAAATAATATGCAAAGGAAATCAATGAAATAGAACCCAGCCCCATAATAGAGAAAATCAACAAAATCAAAAATTGCTCCTTTGAAAAATTTGGTAAGAAGGATTGAAATTGATAAATTTAAAAATTAATAAAATTGATCAAAAAATAATAGAGAAAATGCAAATTACCAATATCAGGAACAAAAAGGAGAAATCACTACAAATGATACAACATTATTATGAACAACACTATGCCAATGAAACAGAAAATTCAGATAAAATGGACATTCTTTAGAAAACAATTCGCCAAAACTGACACAAGAAGAAATGTTAAATATGAACGTCTATGTTATTAAAACAATTTAAATGTTTCTTCAAAAAGACTTTCACGCTCACAAAAAAACACCAGTCCCAGAAGCTTCACTGGTGGATTCTTCCAATCTCTTAAGAAAGAAATAATACCAATCTTACATAATCTCTTCCAAAGAAAAGAAATAGGTATTTGATTAGAGTATCTAACAATAATATTTTGCATATGTCTGTTGCCACATCAGACCATGGACCACCAGTGCCCTCTTTACCACTGAAAATCAAGACCAGTGCCGTTAAATCTAATAAGATTAAAGAACCAATTACAGAAAACCAAGAACTAATTCAGAAAACTCATCTTTAAGATTCAGTTCTTCTACACCCTCTCTCAGTACCAAAATCCGTATCAGTTAGGATCTCACCAGGAAAACAGTCCCACAACCACAAAACTGTGCATGTGCATGTGTGTGTGCATGTGCATGTGTGTGTGCATGTGCATGTGCGTGTGTGTGTGTTTGTGTGTGTGTGTTTGTATAGAGAGAGAGTGAGAGAGAGAGATGATTGCAAGGACTTGGCTCACACGACGTGGAGGCTGGCTAGGCAAATCTAAAATCCACAGGTCAGATGGAGCAGGCTGGAAACTCAGGCAGAAGCTGAAGCTGGAATCCAGGGCAGAATTTCTTCTTCCTCGGAGACCCCACCGTTCTGCTAGGAAGGCCTTTCAAAGGATTGGATCAAGCCCACCCGATTATCAAGAATAACTTCCTTTACTTGAAGTCAACTAATTATAGATGTCAATCACATCTTTAAAATGTCTTTACAGTAACATCTGAATTAGTGTTTGATTGAATAACTGGGACTATAGCCTAGCAAACTGACACATAAAACTGACCATCAAATAGGGTTTATTTTAGATATGCAAGATCTGTTACAAATTTGCAGATCAATTACTGATTGATTAACATTAACACAATAAAGGAGAAATAGAGTCATCACAACAGATATAGAAATAGCAGTAATTAAAGACATTCAATTACAAAAAGAAATAAAGCTGGTACTATTCTAACATGACATGATTGTATTTGTATAAACTTTTTTAATGTACATAATAACTAAAAATTATGACTGAATTTAGCAAAGGTTCTGGATAAAAGTCAATTTACAAGAAATCAACTGTATTTCTCTTTATTAGCAACCATCAAATGAAAAATGAAAATTTGAAGGTACCATTTGTGATAGCACTAACAAACATCATATAAACAAAAATAAATCTAATGGAAAATATGCAAGTTCTCTAGATGGAAAACTGCAAAATAGTACTGAGAGAAATGAAAGAAGTCCTCATAAAATGGAGGGATCTACAACAATCATGGGTTGGAAACCTGATATTGTTAAACATCAGTTCTCTCTACCTTTTGGTATAGATTTAAAGAAATTCCAATCCCAGCAAGTTTTTTATGAAATTGACAGACCAAATCTAAAATGTGTATGAAAATATAAAGAACCTAGAACAGCCCAGCCAATGTTGGAAGAAAGAGGACAAAGCTGTAAACCTCACACTACCAGATACCAAACCTTAGCACAATATTGCAGTAACTAAGACTGTGGTACTGGTTTGAGAGTAGAAAAATAGAACAATGGAACAGAATAGAAAATCCAGAAACATACGTATATGGTCACCTAAGTTAGGACAAAAACTCCACCACAATTTAGTGGGACTTTTAAAGTAAATAATTCTGTGTCATTTGGATATGTATGTGGAGAAAAAATTGAACCTTGATCCCTACCTCAAACCACAGAAAAATATTTATTTGAAATGGACCGCAGACCAAAACACATGAGTTAAAATAATCAAGCTTGTAGATGAAAACAGAAGGTAAAATGTGTATGACCTTGGATCAGATAAAGATTTCCTATACAGGACATAAACAGCACTATTCACAAGAGAAAAAACAGGTAGATTGAAATCATTAACATTAAGCACTTTTATTTCTCTTTTTTTAAATTTACTTTTTATTTATTTATTTTTTATTGAATCAATTGATTATACATATTTTGGGGGTTCAGTGTTGACATATGTTGATCAAATCAATGTTACTAGTACATATAGTGCTACAAATTGTACTTATTCTTTACGCCCCTTGTCCAATCTCTCCCCATCTCCTTCTCCTTCCCCACTCCCACCACTGATAACCCTAGATTTCTTCTCTCCCTCTGAAAGAGTAATGGTTACTCTGTTGATTTGTTGCCTAAATGATCTGTCCAATGCTGAGAAGTGTGTTCGGTCCCCCAATATTATCATAGAGCAGCTGCTTCTTCTGTCACTCTGGAATGTGCTTTGTGGAGAGAGAGATCCTGTTCTTTTCTGTGGTCTCTGCTGGTGACTCTCCTTGTGTCAATGCACTCCAGTGGCGGATGGACCATCTGCGTGGTGGTTGTGACTTCTAGCCACTTTTGTAGTAGCCGTGGTTACTTTGGTGGCTGTGGTGGGCCACCCACAGGGAGGTGATGTTTTTGGCATGCTCCTTGGCACTTGTGCTGTGCCTGGCTGGCAGTGCACCTGGGCCGGAACTAATTTTTGTTCTTTGCTTACTTCTAAAACAGGGTGACTTCCTGTGGGAACCAGGACTTGAATTCTGTGGTTTAGCTAAATGGCTGCTTTGCTGCTGTTTCCCTAGGGAAGGCTTTTTGCGTAGCTCAGGACTTAATGGTTGACCTTATAGATACTTCTAGCTCTCCAGAGACCTGGTCAGAGTCTTTTCATCAAACTGCACCCCATGCAATTCTGCATTCCCGACCAGTCTCCTCTGAGTGGTCCTTTGCTGGTTAGGGGGCAGATTGGCTGTCCTTGCTGTGTCCCAGTGTTCTCCTGGTAGGCCTGTCTCCTCCACTGCCTGTGCTCCAAACACTTCGCATGGGATGAGCCAGGCACCAGTCCCTTGCAATGACTCACCAGCCTCTGAATGGGTCCTTTTTTTAAGTTGTTCTGGCTCCTCACTCCTGTGTGGGTCCACAGGAACCCTATTACTGGTCTTGCTGGCCTGAGGGCCACCAAGGCCCTCTCCTCCCCTGCCGCCTCCAAGCAACTCCATCTGAAGAGCACATCTGCGGCTTCTGCCGGCTCCTGCTCCATGTGCTCAGCAGCTCCCGCCTTAAAGCGGCCATGGTCCAAAACACTCCAAGCAGTTTTTTCTTCCTCTCATCATGGCTTCTCCCACTTTCATGAACTCCATAGGTCTCTGCTCCCCTTCCCCTGAGCTCTACTGGCCCCAGCTTGGCTGTTGTTGCTTTTTTATAGTTATAAATTGGTTTATTTGTGGGAGAGAGTGACACTGGGGAGCATCTATTCCTCCATCTTGACAGGAAGCCAAAATTAAGAACTTCTAATCCTTGAAAGATATTCACAAGAGAGTATGTAGGGTCATAGGCTGGAAGAAGATATTGGTATCATACCTATCTAAATCTATATCTATATGTCCAACAAAGGAGTTGTGCTGATTATATATAAAGAAGCCCTATAAATCATTAAGGAAAAACGATCTTATTAAATGGCAAAACATCTGCATAGGCACTTCATAGAAGAAATGTCAAAATGCCCAATAAACATAAGAAAAAATTATCGACATTGTTTTTTATCAGAGGAATGGAATTTTAAATGAGGATGTGATACCACTACACACCCAACAGCATGTCTAGAATTTCGTAAGACTGACAATATCAAGTATTAGCAAAGACTTAGAGTAACTACAACTTTCTTACATTGCTGGTGGAAATGTAAATTGGCACAACCAATTTGGAAAATTTTTTAACACTATCTACTAAAGTTGAACATATTCATACCCTGTGATCCATCAGTTTCATTCCTGGATATAGTCAATAGAAATAAATTTTATTTTCACTAAAAGTCATGTGCAAGAATGTTTATTGCAGCTTTATCTATAATAGTCCCAGACTGGAAACAACCCAAATGTCTGTTAACAGTTGAGTGGTATAGTAGGTGGAATAATGACCCCCCTAAAGATTTCCAAATCCTAATCCCTGGAACCTGTGAATGTTATTTTACACTGCACAGGAGATTTTGCAGGTATAATTAAATTGAGTATCTTGAGGTGAGAAGACTATCCTGAATTATCCAGGTGGGCCCAATCTAAATCACATGGGTCCTTAAAATCAGAAAACCTTTTCTGATTGTGTTCAAAGAGGGAAATGTAAATACAGAAGAATGGTCAAAGAGATGCAAGATTGCTCATTTTGAAGATGGAGGAAGGGGCCATGCACTATGTAATGCAGGCAGCTTCTGGAAAGGCGAGGAAACAGATCCTCCCCTAGAGCTTCCAGAAAGGAATGCAGCCCTGCCAACACTGAGTTTAGCCCACTGAGGCCCGTGCTCTTCTAACTTAGGGATCTATAAGATAATGTTTGTGTGTTTAAGCCACTAAGCTTATGTTAATTTACAATGACAGCAATAGAAAACTAAGACAAATACAAATGGATTTTTTAAATATGTGATATATTCATAAAAAGAAACACTACACATCTATAAAAAGAAACTCAACAACATGGATGGATCTTACAGCTATAAGGTTGAGTAAAAAAAGTAAAATATAAAATAGCGGATATTCTATGATTCCATTTATCTCTGTTTATATGAAGTTCAAGAAAAGACAAAACTGATCATGGTGATAGAGTTCAGAATAGTGGTTACTCTTTGTACTGCATGAAAGGAGGCATGAGGCGGCCTTTGTGGTGCTGGAAATGTTCTATATCTTGATCCAAGTGGTGATTACATGGGTGTACACTTACGTAAAAACTCTGATTTTTTAAAGGTATACTTCAATACAAAAGACATAATGGGTAAAGTCTGGAATATTCAATTAATGTTGTTGGGACAATTAGTTATCCGTATAGTAAAAGATATCTTTAAAGTTTCTTCTGTTTTTAATTTGCTGTTTCTCCACAAGAGGGCGTCCTTCCACAAGAGGGAGTCATTTTAGCACAGCACTGATGGCCAATGACAACCTGCCTGAGCCTGGCTTTCCAGCTCATCTCCAACCATTTCCCTACAGTCACTAAGTCCTTTTACACTATTTGTTGGAGACACACATGAAATCAGACAATCACAGTAATATGTGATAAGTGTTTTAACAAAAAAAAAAATTTAGCAAATAGTAAGACATAGTAAGGCATCTGTGTGGCCAGATTAAAAGATGAGCATGGGTTAGCGAAACCTAAAATGCACGCAGTTTGTCTCTTTTTAAAAGCCAAAACCTTCACATCTGGGAGTATTTGTATGAATTTTGACCTCTATAAATCGTTAAAAGGTATGATCTTGAGTTGCTGGCATTAATATTTAATATAAAGAGTTTATAAGTGCAATAACTCTTTGAAACTCTCTCACCAAAGGAAGAGATTCTTCTTCCTCTTAAATTCCACACATCTCTACAGAGCAAAGCGCAGTCTATTTTCTACTTATTGTAGTCTGTTGCTATTTGTTCATTCATTTTTTCTTTCAACAAACAGTTTCCGAGCACCTTACTATGTCCTGGGACCTGTGCCTATTTTCTTGCAACCAGATAAAGCTGCTAATTCCCTGTCCCTCCACTGAGGGGAGGTAGACACATTAGCCACACAGTGAGTTGAAGTAGCACAAGGGAACCTGGGGTCACAGAGGATAGAGAGGTTTGAGGAGTGTAAAAGATGTCTCTGGAAGTAGGTGATTTTTGAAGTTGTGAACAGAAGGTATCTTGGTTGTAGAGAATATTGTTCCTAATATATACCAACACAAGCGAAGACAAAGGGACATTAGCACGATTCTACCATAAAAGTATTATATACATAGAGTGCTTTGGAAAGACTGAAACGAGAAGAATTAATTTGCTAGAGTCACATCTGGGAAAGTTTCCTGTGCCATTTCCAGGTAAACCTAAAGAAGAATGAAGATTCCCTGGGTGAAATGGTAGTTTGTACACACAACCAGCAGGTGGCGCCCTTCTCCGCAGCACGCAGCGGGGCCGGCTCCTTCTCAAAGTACGTGAACCAGGAGGGAGCCAGGTGCCTACCGATGCCTGCCTGGGCCGACCCTCACCCCACCAACCCATCCCCACACACAGCCCCATTGTATACCCCTGAGCTATTTTGTACCCACTACCCGGAGAAACTAGAAGAGAGAGGAAACAGCATGGTTTAAAAAGTTCCCTATCTGATTTCATTTTACGGAAGAATGAAACTTCTGTGCTTTCTCTTTCAGAGAACTAGAAACGTCTACTTAATGCCAAGAAAAAAGTTCAAACACTACTTGATTTCAGAATGGTGAGGAAGCTGGACCTAAAACTAGGGGTACAAGGAAGCAGCCTCGGGGGGTGGAGAGAATCCGCACGCAGTGAGCCTGGGACTCCGGAGCGCCCCTCCGTCCAAGGCCACTGAGCCCTGTGCCGCTCAGAGGCTGCTTGAAAGACGCAGCTGCTGCCCACGCACCAGAGAGACGGCTCTGGAGCCAGAATCGGACTTGCTGGCTCTGTGACCATGGACAAGCTACCCACTCTCACTGAGCCTCTATGTATCAGCTTATATATGGGCTCATAGCACCCTCGCAGAGAAGCTGACAAGACCAGCACGAGGAAGTGCCTAATGGTGCCCTGCCTGCGGCTCGTCCCTTTACTCCCCTCCCTCACTCCCTTCCCACCACACTGGCCTCCTTGCTGCGTCCTGTATGGGCTGGGCACACTCTCACCTTAGGGCATCTGAGCTGGTTTTTTCCTCTACCTGGAATCTTCTTACCCAAGATATCTGCTTGAGTCACTCTCTTACTTTATTACTTGCTCAAAAGCAAACTTCTTAATAAAGCAGATCTGACCAGTCTATTTAAATTGCAACTTACCCTCCACGTCTTCTACATGCACTTCCAATCCTCTTTATTTGACTCTATGTTTATAGTGGTTATCGCCATCTAATATTTCATGATTTATTTATTTATTAGGTTTGTTATTCACTGCCTGCTCCCCAACCCCACCCACCCCAGCTTTTATGTATTCTGTTCGCTGCTATATCCCTGCTGTCAACAACATTGATGGGTCATTATAGAGGCTCAGTAAATATTTACTGTTTTTATTAATGAATAGATGGATGGATAGATGTCCTCCCATCTTCAAAAATTAAATCTCCTCATCTGTCAAACAGAGAGAGCAGGTGTTAAGCCGAAAGGTGACCCCATGGCGGGCTGTTTTACAGTTGTTTGCCAAGAACGTTCAGAAGGGGGAGGTGAAGGTCTGCCCCGGACACATGCCTGGGGCCCAAGCTTCACACCTCTGTGCAGTGGGGCACAAATTTACTGGGTTTGGGCTCTGGGTAGGAACACCAAAGAGTGTGGGACTTAAGCAGGGCACTGTGTCTTTGGGGGTTGGCATTTATTGCACCCAAGTATATACTCTGTGGATTCAGAAATCAACATAGATTGTTCCTTGCCCTAGCGATGACCACGGTCAACCTCTGTCTTTTGGAGTCAGGCAAACCTGGAGTTGAATCCCAGCTCCACCACCACTGAGTTATGATTTCAGACAAGTCACATAAATTCTCTGAGCCTGAGTTGACACCTCTGTAAAACAGGTATAATAATGGCCACTGCCCAGTACACTGCTTACACACAGTACGCATTTGACAAACATCATTTCCCTTCCACTTCCATCTCCAAGCTCTGAACTTTCACTGCAGAGTTCCGTTTTTCTGACACATGGCAATGCATTTCAGGACTTTCCCAGAAGAGGGAGCCAGAACACCATCAGAATCCTCTATCACCAGTAAGCACAGGGCAGCTTGCGGGAAAAGCAAGACAGCCCAGATTTGGGGGGATCCCCAGATCTCAGTCTCTTCTCTCTCAAGCCCCTCCATCCTGTGCCAACGTGCTGCCCACAGGCTGACAAGCTGCTTCCCCATCCCAGGCTCCATCCTATCAAAATGACCCTCCAATCAAAATACCAGTACTCTTTTCAGTCACTTTATATAGCTGTTGTCATAGGTAAGTGATGAATTGGCTTGAGAAAAACAATTGTGTCAGGTTGTTGCTAGGTAATATCCGCTCCTCCCAGGTAACATATGTGTATTTTAACAGGTGCCTTCTGCAAATATATTTGGGGACAGGTGGGCATTCCAGATGTTAACGTCCAGTGCTGCTCACCTAACCATTAGGCCAACCTGCATTTCATGGGCAGTACAGAAGATTTGGTGCTATTTGGTGCTAACCCTTGGTGAGCACATATGAGACTGAACATATAAAATTGCTTATAATCTACCATTTTTGACCTACAGAACAACAATTTCATATGGTCCAAATTAATATTTCACTCTTTGCCCTCACCCAATTTCAATTTGGACTCTAGCACTCATTATAGACTCCAGCTATTTTTCTTCTTTTGCTTTCCCCAACATTTTTGTGCCCTCAAGTACTGTTTTCACTCTTGTTGTATCCATTCCTGGCCCTACATCAGTTTTGGGTTTATACTCCTTGCCTTGGCCACACTTCACCGTTGCGGGGCATCTCTCTGGTGGGCAGCTGCTGTGATGGAATTTGCCCTCCCTGGCACTCCAGGGCGTCATCCAGCCAGAAGCATAAGGGTTCCAGCTACTCTTACACAAGGATGTCCCTTGAGCCCTCTTACAGTCTCCCAGGCAACCTCTCTGTCCTCCCAGACTGTGGAGCATGAGCCCCACAGCATAACTGTCTTAAACCTGCTGAGTGTGGTTGTCCTCAACTATAAAATGAAAAAGGGCAGTGCCCATGGCATGAAGTTGTCATGGAGAATGAGTGGAGAAATGGTTGTAAAAACCTGGCACTGTGGTGGCAGATGGTAGTCATTCTGAAAGGTCAGGTCCCCTCTCGGGACCCCAGGCAGAGTCTACAATTCCAAAGCCTCCAAAGCAAGCTATTGTCCATTCACCCCTCCTTAAAATTGCATGTTATTTCTGCACCCCACTGTTCACCATGTTGTCAAATCTCCATGAGATGAGAAACAAATGAGCTGAGGCCTAGGATTGTCCTAGCTTCCTGTCCTAGTTTCCAGCCTGTGGCTCAGGGAGTGGAACCAGGCAGAGCCCCGTGGTATCTCTGGATAGAGAAATTGGAGCTGGGTTCTGAAAGACTGAGGCAGGTAGAGTTTGCAGGGCCAAGTACTAGAGAGGAAATAACTGCGCAGAGAGTGAGAGAGAGAGAGCTCTGACAATCAGGAGGAGGGCCCTCTCAAATCTTTAGCTGAGCAATAATCAGAACCTATATGTAAGGAAACTACCTGAGGCCAGGGAGGGAACTCCTTAAAGGATGACAGGGAACAATCCCAGGAATCGCCCAGGGTTAGGAAGAGCTGCATTCCCACTAGCCAGAGTGGAAAACCTCATAATTTCTCGGGCACTGGGTAGAGTATTAAGAAAGGTTTTGCCTCAGTAGTGGAGCAAAATTGGTCCTAGACTAAACAATGTTCTGGTCCCACCTAACACATTTTAAAAAACAAAATATACAAGAATCAAACTGCTTCCAAGTAATATAACTATGTTATACAATAATTCTGAAGAATATTTACAGAAACAAAAATATATCCAGACCCCAACAAGGTAAAATTCACAATGCCTGACTTCCATCAAAAATTACTAGACACTCAAAGAAGCAGAAAATGGGATATAAAATGAAGAGAAAAATCAATCAATTGATATTGACCCAGAAATGATCAATGACGACATATGATAGAATTAGTAGATGAGGACATTAGAAAAGCTAATATAATTGTGTTTTATATGTCCAGAACACCAGCAGAAAGATTAAGTGGAGATATGGAAAATAGAACAAAAAGACCCAAATTAAACTTTTTGAAATGAAAACTAAAATGTCTGAGGAGAAAAATAGCTGGATGTGATTAACAGCATAATAAACACTGCAGAAGTAATGACTGGTGAGGTGAACACACAGGAATGGAAACTATTCAGAATGAAACAGAGGAAACAAAAACTGAAAAACAAGTGAAGTAAGCTCAGGACAATGTCTCACAATGTAACTGGAGTCCCCAAAGGAGAGAATGGGGTGGGAGTGGAGGCAAAAAAAGTTTGAAGAAGTAATGGCCAATTTTTTTTTAACTTGACTAAAAATAACAACAACAACAACAAAAAACTATAGCTCTAAGAATCTCAGATATCCCCAAGCACAAGAAACATGAAGAAAACTAAACCAAGAAACATCATAATCAAATTGCTTAAAACTAGTAATAAAAGAATCTTAAGAGCAGCCAGAGGGGAGAAACGTATATTTTTTACAGAGAAGAAAAGAGTACAGTGATAGAAGGCTTCTCATCAGAAATGAAGCGAGACAGACGATGATGGAGCAATATCTTTAAATTACTGGAAGAACTGTCAGCCTAGAATTGCATACCCAGTGAAAATATCTTTTTAAAATGCAGAAGAAATGAGGACTTCTTAAGACAATCAAATGCTGAAACAATTCGTCACCAGAATACAGGAACTATAAGAAATGCTGAAGGAAGTCTTTCAGGCAGAAGGAAAATTATATCAGATGGAAATCTGGAGCTACACAAAGGAATTGAAGAGCACCTGAAATGATGATTGTGTGAGTACGTATAAAAACACTTTTCTTTCGAATTATTTAAAGGTCTGTTAGAATGGTACAGTAAAGTGGAATACTGATAATTTAAAAACATATTACGATGGCTTAGTCCAAGGAACCCAGCAGCACAGGGCACGGCCCCCTTGGGAGGTGCCCATGAGCACAGGTCAAGGCAGCTGCCTTCATCTCTTGCCCAGCAGGGGGCGCCATGTGGACTTTGGAAAAGACCGCCTTGCCCACTAGCCCTGCCCCTCCTGGATGACAATCTCCCTGAGCCAGGTGTTTTAGGACTCTCCAACAATGACAGAGGTGGAATCCCTTGAGAATAAATTATGAAACCTAAAAGATTTTAATAAATTATAAAGCCTGGATAGATGCACTTCTGGGGGACCCTGGTCTTTATCCACGCTTTCCCACTAACTTGCTGTGGGACCTTGTGTGAGCACATACATCTCTGGGCCTCAGGTCCATCATTTGCAAAATAAAGGGTGAAACTAGGTTAGAAAAGCCCTTCCATTCTCCACACTCTATAATTCTTCAGTCCTACCCTATTATGTGTCAGCTAGGCCCTCTGGTGGAGCCTCCACCAGTAGAGAGAGAGGCAGAGCCTTCCCCTCTGGGGAAGGGTTGAAGAGAGAAGGTTTTGAGAAATCAAAACCTGAAAATCAAGTTCAGGAATTCCCCGTGCCTGTCAGTCACCACCCCCATGTCCCATGAACAACCACCATGCAAAGCACTTTATATAATTCTTCCAATTAATTCCACATTGTAACTCCCAAAGCAAGGGAGATAGAAATAATTATCCCAATTTTACAGGTGAAGAAACTGAGACCCAAAGATGTTAATGAACTTGCCTAAAGTCAAACAGTTACTAACAGGTGGAGCTGGCATCTGAGTCAAAGGTCATGCCCTGACACACACTGCCATGTGGCAGGGGCTCCCGTGCAGGCCACCATGAGCTCTGCACCAACCCTCCCGAGTAATGCTTCTGTCTACTGTTTGCTCCTCAAAATCACAGGCTGACCTGGAAAGGCTCTTGCAGTCTTTTGGTCCAACTAGAAGAAGCTGATTCAAAATAAATTTTTAAATGTTAAGACCTCTTAAACCTGCCCAGTTCTGTTCCTATAAAATTCCACTCCACTTAAAGTATGGTTTAATGATAGTTCTAGACCTTCTACTAGGATAGCACTTTGGAGTTTACACGTAACTGCCATGAATATTATCTCAGCTCTTCACAACAAATGTAAATTGTCATAACAAAAATGACTTTTTAAAAAAATCATACTCATTTTACAGATGTGGATATTTCAACACAGTTTGAGTGACTTGGTCGCAATCATGAGAATCAACTAATAAGACCAATAACTTTAATCCCCCAGTTTAAATCTTATGCTTTTCTATCACACCTCTTTTCCTCTAAGTCGCTACCTCCAAAGCCTGTGATAAGCAATACGTATGTGTGTATTTGTCTATCATGTGCATGGTAAGAGGAAATGATAAGGAAACAACGCTCAGAATAAGACCAGCTGGATGGAGCAGTGGCATCGTTAGCAAGAAGGACCCTCCTTTCCTGCTGAGACCAACTCCCAGAATCCAGGGCTTTCAGGGTCAGCCCTGCCTCCCTCCTCCTGCGCGTCTGAGATTGGGCCCTTCTCTCTGTGCCCTGCATGGACTCCCCACTGCTCTGTCTACCAAGTCTTCCAGTCAACCTCCCCAGAGCTGGGCCCTTCCCCTCCCCACCAGCCTTCTTTGGAAGACAGGGAGGATCCAGGAAGCAGAAAGGGGCCCCTTGCACTCTCCTCATCTTTAATGAAGGAAAGATATAATCACCTCTCAGCTGCCTGGACCTAATTAACACCTGCCCAGAGTTTCGGTTGCTGATTAAGGTCACTCCTCCCCCGCTGAGGCTCCTATAGGAAAGTCTGTTGCAACTGGCTAGAGGTGGGACAATAGGACTAAAGTCAGTGCATGGGCAGGGGTCCCTCCTACTTGAACTCTTTTAGCATCTTAGCACTGGATCAGGAGCAAGCCAGGCTCTAACTCAATAGCAGCCCTGTTTTGAAGCCCTGACATCCTGTGTCCTGCCCAGACCAAGAAGAGAGAGGCCCACCCAGCTCATTCAGTCCTCAGTGTCTCCAATCCAAATTGTTTCTCCAAACCCCTCTCCCACCATTATGCTTTCCTTCTAGCCCAATCAGGAGAATCTCCAGAACATGAACCCAGGACTGTCTAGTTGCAAACCCAATATCCGAGTCTAGCACTTTCCAAACTTGAACTCAGATCCTTGGGTCATGGCTTGGCTTTCCAAGTCCCAACCCTAACCCCATTTCCATTTCTTCCCAAAATTTACACCTGTTGGAATCACACCAGAACTCATCTGAATTATTTGAAGCCATAAGCAAACAAACTAGTAAATAACAAGATCACCACAGAGAGCAGCAAGCACTAGGAAGATAACAATTAGGACATGTCAAGCTTGACCACAGGCCATGCGCCACTTTAGCTACAGGAGGCTGAGAAAGGCTGCTCTGTGGGGTACCCATGCACAGCATGCAGCCCGACATACAGACCACCTTTCCATTCTCCACCCCCACCCCTCCACCTACCTCTGGTACTCCCAACCGCTCACTCCCAACCTACTTTTCCCCATAGCTCTTGTAACCCTTGGACGTGTTTTACTTATTATTTTGTCTGCTGTTAGACCACCCGACTGTGAAGTAAGCAAGCTCCGTGAGTGAAGTGTCCTTATGTGGTTCATTCACCACTGTATTCCCAGCACCCAGAACTGGGTTTGGCACACAGCAACTGCTTAATAAATACACGTTGAATAAATTAAAGTTGTCTCCTGTCTGGAGAGATGTCCAGAACCCAGGACCCAATCTTCTGAAAAAGATCCTATTCTCTTTTTGCTCAATCCCCAAACCCAGAAGTCATCCTGGATTCTTCCCTTTCCCTCATTCCCCCACATCGAGTCTTCTTCATTCAATCACCAAATACATTTTGGAGCTGCCCACCTTCTCTTGCTCTCTCTGCCACCACCTTGGTGCAAGCCACCATCCCCTCTGCCTGGACCACCGCAGTAGCCACCCAGCCGGTCTCTCTGCTCCTCCTCTTAGCCCTTCCAACTCAAGCTCCATGCTGCATGCAGAGGGGTTGTTTCAAAATGTAAAACAAGAGTATCTCTTCTCTGCTTAAAATCCTTCACATTTTTTGCTCTTAGAATAAAATTCAAACTCACTGAATTCATCTCCAACCTCCTTGGCCCTCACTGGCTACACTCAAGCCCCGCTGGCCTCATCTCTTTTTTTTTTTTTTTGTATACACCAAGTGTTTCCCATTTGTTTTGAATATCCCCTCTGCCTATAATGCTCTTTCCCATCCTTCAGGCCTCTGCTCCTCCTCTTCTTGGGGAGGCCTGCCCCACAGTTACTCTGGAGCACACTGCGACGTTTATTCCCTGCCTAATACTCACATTACCTGTGATTACTTTGCTTATTAGTGCCGTGTCTGCCTTCCCCACTAGAGTGTAAGTCCCACCAGGGTAAGATCTTTGTCTTTCTAATTCATCTCCCTTCTCCCAATGCCTAGCATGTGATAGGTGCTTAATGAATACTCTTTTGAAGGAATGAATAGAGGAGCCTCTACTTATTCACATCCTATCAATCTTTTACCCTCTGCAGTGGGGCTTGAGATCTCTCAATACACCACTGGCACACTGATATACACACACACACAGCCACACACCAACATACACACTCACACACACTCAAGGTTGCAGTCACCATTGGCTCTAGTTGCAACCTTTTCTTCCTGCTCGGCCTCTCACGAGCCTTTGCCACTGCTGACATCCCCTCCACTGGAAACCACCTCCTCCCCCACAAGGCTGAATTACTGCATGTCCTTGCGAGCCTCTGGGACTCTGCTTTTCCCTCTGACAGACACGCTTTGCCAACCTTCTAAACCAGTTGATCTCTCATCCATGCTTCAAGTCTAGGTTAAAAATGATTCCTTGTTTGAATTGTTTACAGATCCTTGACATCTCACCCCTTCCTCTAGGCACTCCTACTTTGTTATATCATTCAGAGAACATTTATCATGCTGTGTTTTTCGTTGTGGTTTTGTGCTTTTGTCTCCCACATAGACGGTGGCATCTTCTTGAGGACAGGCACATTTCTTATTACTGTATTCCCAGGGCTTACTGGAGCACACATACACAGGAAGTGCTCAGTACATGCGTAGAATTGCTAGAAAGGCCTGGCCCTTTATGACACAGATCTCTTAGCCCTGTGACTGGCTCTGGTTGCTGGTGCCTTCAATGTCTCCTTCTCCTGTTACCTCTTAAATGTGATTGCTTCCTGAGTTTCCCTTCTTAATCCTCTCCTGCTATTTCTCTGCACTCTTTTCCATAGAGATGTCAGAGTGTAAAGAGTCCCTTCAATTCCCAGGAAGGGAAGCCAAACCACATTGTGTCTCTTCTCTAGCCCTGAGGCCAGCCCTCCTATTGACCTCTCTAGCTCTCTGCCTAACCAAGTAGTATTAGTGGACAGACTTTATTCTTTAAAGGGGCTCTAAAGAACCATCTGATGCTTAATTCATACATCCTATGCGACAAAAATGGGACACAGGTTTCTGATTTATGCCAGGAGAACATTACCTTAGGAAATGACTACTCAAGGTTCATGAGGCTGGTGCTCTTTGGGATGAGGATAACTTTCAGTATCTTCTGAAAATAGAAAGGATAGAGCTGAAGGAAATTCAGTCCAGGGTGCAACTCTGCCTCCTCAGCTCATAGAGCTGGATCTTAGAGACTTATTCCAGTGAGGAGCATTTCTTTAAGTGCATAATCGGGACATCTGGTCACATAGCCACAAGACAACAGCAAAACCTCTGAATTTAATGTGGCCACCAAGCACTTAGAACCACTCTCCTATGGCATTGGCCATATGGAACTGCATAATAGCTCCACATGGATGATCTATGGAAAAAGTCAAGCAGGTACAGTTCTGGGGTGACTATAAATTAGGGTCCTCAACTCCCACCCACAGTGTCCTAGCTCTCCCATGTTTGCCCTGAGCCTGAAAGGATGCTTTATTAGGTCTGAGTCTTTAAGAGGTATGGTAAAACCTGCCTCTACCTCCACCCAAATAAATGTCAACAGCCAGTTGGCAAGGTTTGAGTGGAAAAGCACAGGCTCTAAAGAGAAACAGATCTGGGTTTGAATCATGACACCCCCACCTACAGACCTCAGTTAACAAATATTTATTGAAGTCATTCCATGCACCAGACACTATGCTAGACCCTGGGAATAAAGGAGAAAACACGATAGATGTGGACCCTGGACAAATTACTTAAACATGTGGGCCTCTGTTTTCCCATCCAAAATGGGGTAATAGCTACTCTGTAGAGATGTTGGGAGGATTTCATGAGATAATATATGAAATTGTGGACTATTCATATTGTCATCATTGTTATGGATAAAGTAACATGGTATCAGTATGTATGAAAAGCCATGCAATTGTTTAAACTCTTGAACTCAATATTTACCCTAAGAAAAAGTTCAAATATGAATTTTTTTTCATATATATTTTTTCACTTCTATGAAGTAGAGAGATAGGAAGAAAATAAAATGCCTACTAAGTATAGCTATTTTGCAGGCACTGGGTGAAACACCTTACATTTGTTAATTCATGAAAATGAGCAAAGGAAAAAATTACAAGCAACCTAAATATTCAGTGGTGGCATTATAAGTGGAGTATTATGCATTTAAAGTAATTATAAAGACTATGTAACAGCATAGAAAAATGCCCATGACATCATGTGAGGTGGAGAAAGTAGGTCACTGGGTGTAGGTGTGCAGATGACGACTGTGCTATGTACGGTCCGTGTGCATAAGCACGGCCACACCAAAACACCACACTTGCTCTAGAATGATGACCTTGTGGCTGACTCTTTAATCTCCATTTGCCAAACTGTTCGTGGGGTTGTTTTATTGCTAGTTACATTATTTTTATAGGAGTACTTTTCCTAAGATGCTCTATTTACAGGTATTCCACTCTCTCCCATGTGGCCTACCCATCAATTCTGAGAGGGAAAGATAAAGATATTTTCAAGCTTGAAAGTCTTGGCAGATAGCAAATCTTTGAAGAGGTATCAGTTGCATTCAATTTATTGCTGTTTCCTGAAAACTAAATAAAGATTGCCTCTCTATATTTAACTCTCTTAGCAAGCTTTCAGAAACTGCTCTCAGAAATCAGAAGCAAACGCTCTGCCACAGCAGCATCCCCAGCACCTAGGAGGACACGTTATGGCTCCAGGAGGACCACAGGAAGAGGCTGGCTCCCCATCCATCCATTTATTCTACCATACATCTCTCCATCCACCTGATGATTCACCACCTGTCCATCCTTCAATCTCATTTTTCTGTTCATCCATTTATCCATCCACCCTTCCTTGCAAAGGCATCACCACAAAACTCCCTTACAGGAATTAGGGATTTATAAAAATGTACTGAGTTCTCAGTTGGCCATTAATACAAAAAACCAAGGTCTAGATTCCTAAATGGGGTCAATGATGCAACAGGACAGGAACCCAGGAGACGTGCTTCTCATCTTCTCCTAGTCCCTGGTGGGCAGGGTTCAGCCACTGGGCAGCCTCCCAAGGCCCATGCTTGGAACAATGTGCCACAGTAATCAGGCCACTATTTGTCACCAGGGCCTGCCTTTGTTGCAGCAAGACCCAACTTGCTGACTGGAAAAGAACCTTCAAGGCATTCCAAGCATTTGCCACCTAAAACTGTCACATGCTAACCCTGTAGGTGGAGCGGGAGAGGACATGCAGTCTGCACTTGTCAAGCTTCCAGATCAAAACCTGTTTTAATCAATTAAATAATGACCTTTTGTTACATAAGCCTGGATTGTGACCTTCTCAATCAAGCACTAATTGGGGTTGATGAGGGCAATCTATCCTGGAACTTCTTACCCCACACCAGATTGTCACTGCTTAGAGTCCTACCTTCATCCCTAAAATGTGTCTCAATGGGGAAATTGAGCCTGAGTCTGCAGAGTAGCTGGACGTGTACACAGAGCAAACTAAAGACTTAACAAACATTTACTAAGTATGTACTCTATGTGAGGTCCAATCTAGATGCTGGGAATTCTGGGCCGAACCAAGCACATTTCCTGCCTGTGAGGAGCACATAGTCCAGAAGAGAAATCAGACCCTAAGACAGTGACAGTGTGGAAGGGGCCATAACAGCAGCGAAGGAAGTGTGCAGTAGGAGCAGCCACATCTGCCTGGAGAAGCTCTTAGAAGTTCAGGGAAGGGGTACCGAACGGAGCCTGAACGGCACAAGCAGCCATGCCTGTCTCCTACTAAGTAAGCGCAAGAAGCAGCATGCAGGAGCAAGGGACAGGCCTCCGCAGTTCCAGGGTGGCCCCCTGCTCACACAGTGGGGTGGCAGCCACTCTCTTTAACAATGTAGCTCAGATTTGAAAATGTGAGCCACAAAAGGTCCCCCTGGTGTTTCTGGAACACACGTTAGACCCTCATCGCTCCAGTGGCTGCTCTTATATTTCATTTTTCCTAGAACAGTGTCTTGTCACCCCACCTAGCCCTGAGGCCCCTCAACCATGCACCCTTCAAGGCCCAACTCTTAGGCTGCCTCTTCTGTGAAGCCTTCCTGGAGAGAACCAGCCCCAGAGCCATCCCCTCTGCTTCCCAGGGTTTGTATCTAACTCTAGGACTGCATAGATCAGATTGTATTCCAGTTCGTTCACGAGTCCCATCTTTGCATCTCCATCCTCCATCTCTCCAACCCCAGAAGCTCCCACGGTGCCTGGCACACAGTGGGCACTCGGTATCTAACAGCTGACAGGCTAGCTCCTCCCAGGACTGACTCACACTCAGGTGATCCAGAGAAGCACCATCCAAACCCACTTCCTACAGAGATGAGCTTGTTGCCGAGGCAGAGAGCCACCAGCTAACCTGGGAAAAACAAGTCTATGTGGAATTCAGCCGACTCCCCAGCTGGTATGCCTCAGACCAGCTACCACCCCCAACACACGTGTGTTTTCTAATGTTTACAGGAAACTCTGTCCGAGGCACCATACCACCAGTGGCCTTTTAGTGGCTGGGAAGGGGAGTGGGAGGAACTTACTAGTCATCATATATGAGATAAGGTTTTTGTTTTTAATTAATTCAAAAGGCAATCTGACTGATATTATTCACATTGTAGTTTCCTGAATTTCCCATAGTGGGCCTTTCTTACTCATATAGCCAGATTGTTTTTAAAAAAAATAAAATTTTAAAACAATCTGAGTGGAAGGAGCAAAGGTGTAGGCACATAATCACTGATTAACATTTATCGATAGATTACCAATAGGATGCCATTTGTTATATACCTAAGTAGCCACTTTTGAACAGGAAACCAGGAAATACTGAGTGTGTGGGGAAAAGAAAGGGGTTGTTGGGGGCACCAGGGGTAGAGGGAGCAGGACCACAGTGGCCTCTGGGGGCGGTCCGGCCCCACAGTGCCAGGCTTGCCCCCACTGCCCACTCTCCCCGCCCCAGGTCACCCTTCTTCCAACCATAACTCTAGGCCCTGGGCCCACAGACAGCTTCTGTTCCTTTAGCTATCCTGCCCTGCATGGAAACAAATGATTCTGCCTTCTTGTTTAGAAAAAGCAGGGGTGGGGGGTAATTTTTTTCAAAGGGAACTTTATTTGGAAAATAGAGGAAAACAAAACAAAAAAGATGAATTAGGAGGGGGCAGAAGCAGAAAGTTGTACCAAGCACAGAGTCCTTATCCTAAAGCATCTGATGCAGATCGCCTTGATAGGCACGTGAGCCCAGGGCCCAGCACCCGTCTCTGCCCTTTTATTCTTAGCAGAGATTCTCTGCCTGCCCCCCAGGTGCTGTCCCCACACCTTTGCTGACATAGTCCAGGCAGGTGAGAAGAAAACACTTTTGCTGTTTCTCACCTGGGGGCTCTGAGCAGAAGGCAGTTCTACCCATCCACCCCTAGCCCACATCCCCAGAGGCTCCTTGGTCTTCTTCCCAGCCAGCGTCTGTCAGCAAGTGAGCCGGCTGGATTTTTCTCTTCTCCGGCAGCCCTGTAATCCCATCAGGAGATCCCACGCCCGGATCCCCCTGGTCTTACCTGCTCTCTGGGGGCCATATACTCGCTGCTACATTTCTCTGATCTTGGGTTCTCTGTTCCACCTACTGGTTAGCAGACCAACTGCTCATTGGGCCTGTCTTTGGCCATCCTGTCAAACACCCCCTTAGACCTTCTTCCCCAGGGTCCCTGAGATCTGGCATCACCCCCTGTCCTGGCTCATGTGCGGGGCTTGCTGTAGCTTGTGTCGCTGGCAATCTCTACTCAAGCCCAGCAGCTACGGCCCCCGTCCTGGGCACGGGTGGTACTCCTCACCTCCCAGCCTAACTCTCAACTTTTAAGGTTGGCCAGGCACAGGTCCCTATTACTTAGTTTTGCCCAAACCCTCCACACGTCATGCCTACTTCTGTCTCAGACTGCTCCTATTGCTCCTGAAATAAAACTCAGTGCTGCCCTCCCCCACCCCTGCTTCCCAAAGTCTGAAGACCCCGTTTCAATCCCAGCTCTGCCATTTAACAGGCAACTGGCTTGGACAAATCTGGGGATAAGCCACATCTGTAAGAAGGGAAAGCAATAATAACTAACTCAAAGGATGGAATGAGAGGCAGTATAGGTGAGAGTGCCTTGTAAACTGTAAGTCTGTGTGCTGTTCGTTTTCCTGGCCTCTGCCTCAGGGTGATCGGTAGTTTCACTGCCTGTCTGTCTTCACCACCTGAAATACATCCTCCCTCTGGTTCAGGGTGTGAGCTCCTCTCTGAAGTCGGCTTCTTTGGGGGCTTTCTGGTTTTCCCTCTTTGTTGCCTACTCACTGCTCACAGTTAGTGGCATGCAGAGGCCTTCCTGCCACACATGCAGCTGAACACTGGGTGGCAGCCTGGCCACAGGCCCTTGCTACAGTAACCCAGCCCTCTGCCTGGCTCAGAACCAAGGCCTGAGGCCTTGACTGGTTACCATTGTGCCAGGTGCGTCTCCAGACACATCTGCCCAACTCCACAACCGCCTCTTCTTCCATAGCTGTTGGCAGCAGAAACTCCAGAAAAGCTTCTTGCTGCTGAACACAAGCTGAAGCCTGGAGACAAAAGGAGATCTGGGTTTGATCCAAAGTTGGCTCTTCTACTAGCTGCTCCCTTTGCAGAAAAAAGGCACAGGACAGCTTCTGGCAGGGTGGAAGAAGCTGAGGCCTGGTGGCAGCAGAGGGGCTTAGCACATTGGCCTTTCAGGCCAGAAAGCTGCTTTGTCTACAGGGCCTGAAGTTCCCCGTGGACCCTGTGGCCCAGAGGCCCCTCTGGGATCCCACTGAGCCTGGGGACACAGGCTGTCTGTCTTCAACCTCCCTCTACTGACTCCTTCCTTGAACAAGCGTTTCCCTTTAACAGTAATTCTTCCCCAACTTGTCTGTCTCTTCGCCAGCCCCTCTCTGTGGCCCTCACTCTCTGCCCTCATCCCTCCCCACACTCCTCAGCCCACCGCCTCGGGCCTCTCCCTCCCACACACCAAGATGCGCTGTCTCTGGCACCCGCCTTACTCACGTATTGCCAACCCCAAGCACCTTTTCTGTCTTTGTCTTACTGCATCTGATGCAGGCCACGTTCGTGCCCTCTCCTTAACACAGCTCTTTCCCCATTTATCTCCAGCCCTCTTTCAAATGTTCTTCCTGATCTGCTTTATATACTCCACTCAAACGTAATACGCGCAACTTTCAACTAGGACTTCTATACTGAAGGTTTCCAAATCTGTCTTAAAACCCAGCATCCTCAGCTCCAGGCCCTATCTCCAGCTGACTCAACATGCCCAAGACAGACCTCTTCTCTCTGCCCCCATCCCCTGATTCAACCTTTTCCTCCTCCTCTGTTTTCTGTCTCAGTGAAGAGCATCACCAGGGACCCAGAAGTGGCCAAAGTCAGACCATTAGAAGTCATCATCAACACCTCCCTGCCGCAAACCACCCACATCCGCTTGACAGCCGTGTCTTGTCAGTTCTACCCCCTTAGTAGCTCCAAAATCTCTCCCCATCCCCAGACCCCCTCCGTACCCCAGGCCAGGTCATCATGTCTTTCTTGAACAACCACAACCACCTTCTAACTGGTCCCCCTGCTTTCGCTCCTGCCCCCCACCACTGCATGGTCCTCACTGCAGACAATTTTCTTTATAAAACGCAAAGCTCATTAAGTGATTTCTATGCTCAAAAATCTTCAGTAACCTGAAGGTAGTGTTCAGATACTGTCAGATGGCCCAAAAGAACCTTCTTGACCCAGATCCACCCATCTTCTCCAGCCACATAGCTTGGCAACCTCTCCCCTTCTCAAACCCTCTTTTTTTCTGTCCCATCCCATGCCCTTACCTTCCACTGCACCTTCCATCTGGACTATTTCTGCTACCTCCTTTTTGTTAATTCAGACTCAGTTCAAGAATTTTCAACTTCCTAACCCCAATTCTGTGTTGAGTGTTCCTTCTCTGTGCTTTCTTGATCAAAGTACTCAGTGTTGTAATTGTGTGATCACATGTCACTAGACTCAGTTTGAGGGCAAGAATTGCTTCTTTTTGGCCTTTGGATCCCCATTACCAAGTTCACTACCTGGCACCAAGAAGGGATTAAACAGGTGTTTACTAGATAGGTAGAAAGACAGATGGAAAAATAGAAAATTATTGTCCAGGACAAGTTCCCTACTTATTCAGAGGTTATCTAGTATTTTGATTCCTCACCTTAACACCAAGACTTTGGTACCTATTACATAAAGCCAGACCCATGACCTCAGAATGATTCAAATCAATACAGCTGGATGCCTTCCCCAGAGCCAGGAGGCTGGAACAGCTTCCAAAGTTCACCACCAGAAAGTTTATGAACTGTTTCCTGCCTCACTCTTGAGTAGGATAAAGCCACTCCAGGGCTCCAATTTTGCTCTCACTTTGGCCTAGAGGGATTACTCTTGCCAGACCAGGGAGACAGGAACAATGCAGCTAAAGCACTGTAACCAGAGAACACAGACAGCCTCTCTGCAGTTTGCCCCCTGCAGGGGAAGGAAGCTCTCAGCATGCTAGTTTGTCAGCCTGGGGACAGCCAGGACAAGAGCACAGACCTCCCTTGACAATTTAAATGAGATGCAAACACATTCTTAAGGACAAAGGGTTTTTGTCCCTATCAACAGTAATAACAAAGCAGCTGTAACAACACCAACAGTTTTGTCCTGCATTTGCTGGGCATACTTATAGGGGAATCTTTGCTCACACTCTTCTCTAATTGCTCTCCCACCACACTGCCTCTTAAAGTCTTATTCATCCTTCAAGACCCAGCACAAATGCACAACCAGAGAAGACTTCCCAGAGCCACCCACCCCCAGTCTAAATTAATAAAATATTTTCCCCATACTTCTGTAGTACATTGTCCATATTTCTTTTACAACACCAATCTCAAATTGTGTCTTTGATGACCTTCTTTGTCTACGTCCCTGTCAAGGTTATAAATGCCTGGCAGGCAGGAACTATGTTTTATCCACACCTTCATATCCCATAGTTCTAGTCCTGTATTGCAGGCATTTGATAAATGCCCATTGAACTTAATAACAATTTTCAAAGCATTACAAAACAGCATGCAGACAACTGTGTTCATAAGTTCAAAGTAGTTGGAGAAAAGAGGAGTGATCACGTGGGTATAGCTCATGAGGGAAGACTTCCTGGAGAAGGTGTGGCTGGAGGAAGCTGTGCAGGGAGCGGCTGAGAAGCATGAACCCGAAGTTCCTGTGTAAGCCTATCGTCTTAACTTCCCGGAGGGAAAGGTCAGGCTTCTCTCTTCCCTCACCCACCTTTTCTCCCTGCCCCAATATAGGATAGCAGCAGTATAGTGGAGTGGCTAGAAATGCAGGATGTCAAGACAGACTGCCTGGATGCATATCCTAGCTCAGCCACTGTAACAGCTCTGCAACCTTGGGCTGGCCACTTCACCTCTCTTGTCTTGGTTTCCTTACTTGTGAAGTGAGGATAAAATAGTACCTACCTCACTGCATTGTGTAATGATTAAATGAGTTAATCTATGTAAAACATTTACCAGTGCCTAAAACTAATCTCAGTGCTTTATGTAGATTAATTCATCTAATCCTCACACAGCCCAATGACATTAGTACTATTTTCATCCTTACTTTACAGGTAAGAAAACTGAGACTCAGAGAGGTATACTATTGTGAGCCTGGGATGGAGAGAGCAAATCTAATAGGATGGTCATTAGCATAACCAATCCAAAGATGCCAAACATTTCCCAAACAGGACAAACTTAGGCTACCCACCTCAAAACACCCAACATTCCCCTGAAGAACCACAACCACAATCAGACCTCAAAATAACACTAATAACTTTGCCTTTGTTACCCTTCAAAACCACCCACAAAACACTTTCACATTTGATCCTCACTACACCTCAGTGAAAGAGCCATCAGCTTTTCAGATGAATGTCCGAGGCCCAGAGAGGTGGTGGGACTTGCCCGAGGTAGCACAGTGGACTGGGAGATGCTGGCCTCAAAGGCAGGTTCTGTGCCCCCTGCCAAGCCCGCTCCATCCAGAGCTCCTCCATTAGCCAGAGCAGCTCCAGCCCAGAGGTTGGATGACAAGGAACCAGGAGCTGGCAGCGGCCCCAAACCTTTCCGCCTCATGCCCCATCCAGAGGCTGAACAACTTGTCCTCCAGATGAAGCAGCACCCGCCTCTGCCCACAGCCCACCGTGGCCACTGGGGCCTGGCTCACTCACACCATCAAGGTCAATGAGTTTACAGAAAGACTACCACGTTCCCAGGATCTAGAGATGATAGAAAACAAAAAGAAAACCAGGGTCAGAGACTAAAGAAAAAAGTGTTTAAAAGTAATTTTCAAAATAAAAGAGTTTAGTGTGGAAGACCATAGTTAAGTTTCCATCTCTAGGAAAAAATGGATAAAGAAAATAAACCAAAACTTTGGATATAAAATACAAATGGCCAATAAACATGTAAAAAAAAAAAAAAAAAGTGTTCTCACAATCAGTGAAAAGAATTCAAACCACAGCATCAAAATATCATCTATTAAAGTGGCAACTTTTTAAAATCATAGTTTCTGATATCAGTGAGTATGTAGGGGCTGAACATTAGTGGTATGTAAATTGAAACTGCCTTTTCAGAGAGTAATTTGGTCTGTGGTATACCAGAGCCTTAATATTATTGATGTTCTTTGACCCCACAATTTCATTTCTAGGTGTTTATCCTAAGGAAAAATCTGTAAATAGGCACAAAAGCATATGCTTAAGAATATTCATGTTGTATGTTTTATTAAAAAACAAAAAAGATGCAACTTAAATTGCTAAAGAGGGAAAAGGATTAAATAAGTAATATCACCTCCGTTCAGCAGAATCCTTTTATACAACTAAAAATGATGTTTAAAAGTTGAAGATTATTTAATAATCTCTGAAAAGTTCATTTCCTATTATTATGTGAAAAGTAAGTAAAATAAACTGTATGCTGAATATACATATATAGACTAATTCCCCATATAGTAGAAAAATATATGTATAGAGGGGGCATATAAGAAGTGATTAAAAACCCAGACTCCCAGAAGCAGAATGCTTGGGTCCTACCGTGAAACTGCCTTTCACTAGCTATGTGACCTTGGACACGTCACTTAACCTCTCTATGCTTTCTTTTGCTCATCTTAATATGGAAATAATAATGGTATCTACCCACGGGTGTTGGGATAATTGAATGAATTAATATCCAGAACGCGGTAAGTTATATATGTTAGCTATTATTACCATTGCTTACTCTTGCACATAGAAAAATGACTGGAAGAATATACAATCCAAGGGTTGTTTCCGTTGGGTGGTACTAGAGTAATATTTTTACTTCCTTTTGATATCTTAATTTTCCAAATTTTCTTTCATGCACATGAAGCACTTTTGATAATAAAACACAATGCTTAATTAAAGATAAAGTATCTGGGACAGACTTCTTAAGAAGAAAGGCAAGAAATAACTGCCCAGACCAAGACACTAAAATACTATTATTGATTTACTAAGAAATCAGGTGAGGAAATACTAGGTTGTGAAAATCCAAAACTAGGGAAAACAAAAAGACTACCAAGGCTGTGTGATTAATTTTATGTGTCAACATGGCTAGACCATAGTGCACAGTTTTTTGTTAAACACCAGTCTAGGTATTGCTGTGAAGGTATTTTTTAGATGTGATTAACATTTACCTCAGCAGACTTTGAGTAAAGCAGATTACCCTCCATAACATGGGTGGGCCTCATCCAGTAAGTTGAAGGCCTTAAGAGAAAGGACAGGAGGTCCCCTGAAGAGGAAGGAATTGTGCGTCCAGACTGTTTTTCAACTCAAGACTATAACATCACCTCTTGCTGGAATTTCCAGCCTGCGGCCTGCCCTGCAAACTTCAGTTCCCAGCCCCAACAGTTGTATGAGCCAATTCCTTAAAATTCCTTAAAATAAACTCTCACCTCTCTCTTTTTCACATATAGCTATATATAGTCTTCCCTCAGTATCTGTGGGATCAGTTCCAGGACCTCTCTCAGATACCAAAACCCTTGAGTGCTCAAGTCCCTTATACAAAATAGCATAGTATTTGCATATAACCTATGCACATCCTCCCGTATACTTTAAACCATCTCTAGATTATTTATAATATCTAATACAATGTAAATGCTATGTAAATAGTTGTTATACTATATTAGTTTTATTCATATTACTTTTTATTGTTGTATTGTTATTTTCCCCCGTGGATTTTTGATCCACATTTGATTGAATCTGCACATATGGAACTCACAGATAAGGAGGGTTGACTGTATACCCCGTCAGTTCTGTTTCTCTGGAGAACCCTGACTAACAAACACAGACCTTGTGATGAAGCCAGTGAATATGAGAAAAGTCTCCCAACTGCAACACAGTGCTCTCCATCTAGAGACTGCACGGTGGCAGTGAGCTAGGCTGAAATGATCAGTGCCTATGTCCTCTTTACTGCCTATATGGACAGTTACTATTATGCTAAAAAAAAAAAAAAAAAAATCTGAAGCATGTTAGCACTTGGAAGTATGTTAGCCTCCCTCATTTGAGAAAACAAAATGAACGCATACCTCCCTTCAGAGTGGAGCGGAGTTGGCCCTTCCCCAGATGACACAGCTCAAGGACTTCACCTCACACCTTGCAGTACTCTCTGTTTGGTTTCCCACGTGAGGCAGCACTGGGTTCAGAGAGCCAACCTGAGCAGAGGCTTCGATGTAGCACATCTAGAGAGGATCAAGCACCAGGCAAGATGCAGAGACTGTGGACCTAGTTTTACAAGTCTGGCCACCCAAATCTAGAAGGCAGTGAGAAACTCCTTCCCCAGTCAGGACTCCATCCTTAGTTAAAGCTGAAGGGCTTCTTTTAATCCAGATCTTAGGAACTGATAGCAAATAGGATTAAAAGTGACAAAACCCACCTGATTGTATAAATAATCTGAACTTTGATGAAAATATTAACTTATGTAAAACTGAATTCACAACAGATTTCAAAATAATTTACCGAGTGCTTCTATGGAAAATGTGAATCCCTCCTCACTGGGGAATTGGTGAACCACACAGGTGTACTCCTCTCTAGATTTCCTTCTTCTGTGATTCTAGCTCTTCGTCAACCATGTCAACATACCCCCAGATATTCAAAGCCTTGTGCCATAGCTTTTATAGAAATAACAGAGAATTTTTTGTCTTTCCATTTGCAGTCAAAAGTTCAGAATTTTCATCAACTGTGACTCAACCTACTTCTGGTCCTACTTTGGTACTGAACAGAGAAATACATGTTGAAACTTAAGGAAATTTGTCTCCTACAGATGAACACTCACACACACACACACTCACTATTCAACCATGTTACATTAGAAAACCTCCCTCATGACCATAGGATCTTCGAGTTTTTCTGTTTCATCATCTCAAGTCTTCTTATGCAAGAACTTTGAGCCCATCTCTGAATAGCTGGTATTCTTTGACCATCAGTGTTCTCCCCGTCTTCATGATTGGCATCATACATCTAGTGAGATGTGTCTATTGAGAGCCTACTTGGACAGGGAAAGACTCATTATTTTATTTAATCTACACACCAGCCATGAAGAAAAAGGTATTATGTAAGCTCCATTTTTCAAAGAGGCCAATGCTCAGAGAAGTTAAGGGATTTATCCTAAGTCACTGAGCTCATAAGTGGGGGAGCCAGGATATATCCTGAGGTCAGCTGAACTGCAATACCCTCAGTTTCTATTTGAACAAAAACAACAACAAAAAGGTCACGACCACCCAAGGACAGGCTAAGAAGAGAACAACGGGAAAGCAAGGAGGGAGGCCCCAAGTTCTTGGGCTGGTAACATCAAAGGAAGAGGTTAAAATTGGCAGTCATGTGTTATGTCATGTGATTCCTCAGGACACCACACCCCACCTAGAAGAGCTCCTTCTGACAATTTGCCCTCCCGGTACCAACCTGACCCATGCCGATGTTCCTCACTGTGACCTCCCACCTAGGTACTTGTTCCCATGCAGCTCAGGGGACTGTGGAAGAGGCCTGCGTGTTGTCAAAAACACTTTACCTACCATTCAAGGCATTCATACTCCCCAGCTGCTCCCTGACCCACCACAGAGTCAAATGCATAAAGTAAGAAGCCCACTGAGCCAAATAAAACATCATAGCTCCAGTCCCATCTCCGTCCAAAACTGTCAGTGTGAATTTGGTCATGTCATTTTGCATCTTCAAAACTCAGGTCCCTCCTGTGAAATATGGGAATAAGAAGAAGAACCTCCCAAGCTGTGAGAAGTAAAGGTGTCCGTGTATGGGAAATCACCTCAGCACAGTGGCTGGCACACAGTTAGTGCACAGTCGACAGTTGTTGAGCATCAAGCTGGGCCTCAGTCTCTTCATCAGTAAATGAACTGATCCTACTGGACTAACTGGGTCTTTTCCAGACCCCAGTGGACTCATCACCTCCTCCTCCACAGTGTCTTCTAATGCCCGTGGTCAGGACATCCATTTCACCTGAAGTTTGCTCCTAAGTCATGAGTGAAGGTTTAGCTGGTTATTTTGGCTTCTGTAACTGCTCCTGAGAGGCCAGCACTGCCACCATCCAGCCTTCTAGGCCAAGCCTGTGACCAGCTCCCCTTGATGTTCAGTGACTCAGACCCAGAAGTCAGGCCCATGCTGGTGCATGGAGAAAAATGACCTCTGTCTTGGCCACTGCTGCCACTTCAGCAGCATATATTTGAAAAACAATAGCACGCATACGTGCCAGATATCATATGCAGCAATGGTTGACAGGCACATGAATTTGTGGAACCCTCACATAATTGCAAAGGCTACCAAGCTCCCAAAACCTTCGACTGAGGAATCAGGAGGTTGAGAGCAGATTCTTAGAACTCAGATGGGAGGACTGGGCATCCAGACGATCAGTCACTGCCTTGCAGAGCTCCACAGCAGCTCTAAGTGCCCATAACTAGAGGCAGGCTCTCTGAAAGTCTGTGAGTAGCTCTTTGCAACACAAAAGTTGGTAAGCTGAATACATTTCTTTCTTTCATAGATAACTATCATTTCACTTCTGATTGATGTGCAAATAATGGCTCCTAACGTTGGCTTTATACTCCTTTGTTCTGAAATAGTAATGGTATATAAACGGATACAAAGACAATCGAAGGAAGTCCGTGACAAATCCTTCTGGAGAAAAATAAAAATATATTTGTTAGTGAATAATCACTCACTGCTTTTTCAAATTTCTACTTTTGAATTTTCCAAGGTGTGTGCTATTTGGTTTTTATAGATAATGTTTCTTTAAAGATAGAATGAGCGATCCATTTGAATATTAATTTTGTGAACATTCCTTTGTATTCAAAAGGACTACTCACTACTACTACTTAAAATATCAACAACAATAATACCCCTAAGGTTCATCAGTTTACAATGCACTTTCACACCTAGGGTGTCTTTTTAATCGCATAATGACCTTGTGGTATAAGCAAAGTTTATCACGATTTTACAGATAAGGTAATTGAGGCTCAGATAGGTTAAGATAGCCATGTAGCCAGTTACATAGTGGAGCTGTGTTGGTCTCCCCACTCCTGAGCATCTGAACAAGGCCTGTGTGCCCTCTTGTCTTCCCAATACTGGCTTCATCAAGGTTATCTGAAGATCATGAATTTGTAAATTTTCCAATAGCCAGTGGCCTCCGGAACAACCTCAGAGGCCCTCTGTGCTCAGCACCTCAACCTCTCCGTGCATTAAATAGGAATGTGTTTCCAAGCCTCAAAGTAAGTAACTCCCTACTTAAAGCCTTTCACCTTTGCACATCCTTGGTGTTCCTTTGTTATTCAGTTTGCTCAGAACACCCTGTCATCACCTTTTAATCCTGGATACCACCCTGGGAGGAACAGTTTCCTTGATCAATGGAGGAGGAAATAGGTAACAGCTGACCAACCCTAGTGGAGACCAGCACTGACAGGTCTGTAGGGTTAAAACCAGCACAAATCCAGGACTTAGAGCTACTTTGGGAGTTTTTTCTCAATTTGGCCCCTTTTGGCCTCAGAATCTCACTCTATCCTGGCAAGCACAGGGATTAAGACCAGCAGCTCTAGTGAGGTGGAAATGTGGTGTCAGTCCTTGGTTTCAGTGACACGTCACCCAGCCCTCATGTTTTTAGGAGAAAGCCATGCTCTCCTGAAAGATGGACAGGGCTTCCATATGAAGTCATCACACATTTACTGCAAACCAGCCTCGTTCTCAAAAAGGGGTATAATCTAGAAAGGACAATTAAGCAAACAAACAAGCAATGATAATGATGGTAGAGCAAAACAAATGCTGTAAAGGATGCACCAACAAATGAGTATTGGGAGGAAGCTGTTTAGGAGAAATCTCATCTGGCTGGGATAATCTGGAAATATATTATGGAGGTATTGATATTTGAGTTGTTTTGAATGGGTGGAGGGCATTTGTATGGAAGAGATGGAGAGGAAGCATTCAAGGCAGGAGGAAGGACTGGCAGGAAGGCAGGAAGGCAGGATGAGCTGGAGATTTGTGGGAAATGATAGGTACATACTATTGACAAGAGATTATGCTAGAAAAAAGGACATAGTGGGAAATAAGTCTGCTCCCACTACATTTAAATCAAAAACCTTTGGCAGCACCAGCATCTTGTAGAGTTCTGAGATGGAGCACTGGTGAAGTAGGAAAGCAAAGAGCTCCCTCTCCCCGCACTGCTCCTGCCGTGATCTTTCTTCTTTTCCCAATGGGAAGAGGGTTGGAACCTTCCAGGTTGCTTGTTCTAGGAGCTCTGATTACAGCTTTGACACCTAGATCTGGGATATTCAGAGTCCCTGAAAAAACGGCAGATTCTAGCTTTGCTGGCCAAATCAAGAATGCTGATGATCATGTCAGTCACGCAGTCCCTCTCTGGATCAGAGCTCAGAAAAACAATGGGGCCAATACAACCTGTCAGATTAGGGATTAGGTCCAGAAGGTCTCATACATACTCAGTAAATCACTGTAAACTGTGTCAACAGGAAAGTCTCTGGTATCTGCTTAATCCTTCCTGCCATTTCTGGGGCTGAACTTGAGCACCTGGGCTCCCAGCATGCTCTGACCAAGGACTATATTGGGGGGAGGGGGGGACTTTGGGAGAAGAGGCTCCAGTTGGAACAGAGAGAGGATAAGGAGGCCCAGAACAGTTCACTATTCTTTTTCTCTCCAAAAACAATGCCCCAATCACCCCAATCTTTCAGTCAATGTGTGTGGACAACAGGTACCAGCAAACTTTCTCAGCATCCAAGCAACTCCAAAGAACAGCTCTCTGATTTTTGGGCTTCTTTTTGTTCTTTCCTAAAAGTGAAGCCCAGCATCATGGAATTTTCCCATCTGCTATTTTTTGGGGGGAGATATGAATGGCCACCCTCTAGCCACCCCCACTGTCAGGCCCCTGTCCCATATCACCATTGTGTAATCCTGGGTAAAGCTGAAGGTGTCTGGTGAGCAGGCTACTTTAAAGGCTGGATTTGTGGCTGTCACTGTAATGACAGAAATTCAAAAGGCCAGACAAGCTATGTCAAGGTCAGCAGTCACCTGCCACCTGACCCAAGAGGAGCCAGGGGGCTTACCCTGGTATCTCCCTGTTTCCCTCATCTACCAACCAATGAGGACCTGACAGTAAATACTGATGAAGCTGCGTTGGAAGAGACACTTAGATGACATCTAGCCCTCAAAGCAGTGTACCTTGGCCTCTTAGTTTTTCTGTGTATATAAGCACGTTCTTCTTTGGGACAAAGTTTGGGGTAGTCAGGAGATGATGACCATAATGTAGGGCAGGAGAGACACCAAGGGAAGGTGCCACCTCCATGAAAGCCCAGCTGTTCTCCTGGGCTGAACTTATAGGTGCTTTTGCCAAACATTCTGGATTTTGCCATTGAAGGGGGTTGGGGGATCAGTATGAAGAGAGATTCTTTCCTCAGGCCTTTCCCCTTACATCACACAGGACCTCTGGATTTGGGAACTTGCCCTACTCATTATCCTCTGTGGTCCCACAGCTAGTTCATTTATTGGTTGAGCTGGAACTCACCACACTGAGCTGGGTTTAAGCCATAGGGAATTGTCCATACTTCAAATTTAAGAAACTCAGCCAAAAACCAGGGCAGAGGGGTTAAGGGATGGGCCTCTGAAGTGAAACAGGTTTGAGTTCAAATTCTGCCTTTACTTTTTATCTTCTGTCTTTGGAAAGTTAGGTTAGTTATTTAAATGATAGTTTCTTCATCTGCAAAACTGAAATAATACCTTTGCTACCATGGGGTTGTTGAGAAAGTTAAACGGAATGATGTGTGCAAGCTCTTAGCACAGTGTCTGGACACAGTAAACACTCAGTACTAGCAAATAAAATAAAGTAAAATAAAACCAGCAAACCAACACCAGCATAGGCAGAGAGGTGTTGCTAACATAGACCCTGATCTCTCTCATGTTCATGAGCACTGATTCTTTACCCCAGACCTTGTGGTATTTCACTATATTTTCTATCTAGTATTTTATGAAATTCTGTCTTCCATTTTTAAATGGTTACTTTTGGTGCATATGGGCTGTTTGCCAAATTAGACTGGTTTCCTGGAAAGCAGATCTCATTCTTCATTTGTAGCCCATTAAGTGTAGCAAACAGAAATAAAGTAGTGGTCAGTAAAGAATTTTTGAGTAAGTGTATAAGAAAAAAAATCAAAGTGCAAAAATGAGTTTCTGTTGCTTTTAGATATTTCTGTTTACTCCAGGGCAGAGTGAGCAGAGGACGAGTTTGACAACTTCTGACCAGGCACGTGGCCTCTCTGGCCTCTGCATACTCATAAAATTTAACTACTAAGAAAGTCACTAATTTATAACAACTCTTCACAAACTTTATGAACTAACAAATTTGCACACTCAATTAGAGCCTGTCAGTCCTAATCTCTCCCACCTCCTCATCTTCCCCAGTCTCACCCACATGCTTCAGCCAACCTCCCCTCACCCAGCACACACACCTCATTTACCTCTACTTCTACAGGTGCCTCAGCACCTCGAGGCTAGCCCCACCCACAGGCTCAGTCCTGCCCCAGGCACATGTAAGTACATAGGCTTTGAGAGCAGGCAGACATAGGTTCAAATTCAGGTCCACCACTTTCTAGGTACGTGACTTTGGGTAGTTTACTTAACCTCCCTGTGCCTCAGTTTCTTCATCTGTAAATTGGGTATAATAATACCCACCCTCATAGTTACCTCATAGATAAAGCCCCTGGCTTGTTACCTCCCCAACTTACTTTCCCTTAGTTCTCAAGTCTTTCTGGAAGTTTTAATCCCCTTCAGATAAAAACTTAGAACACCGCCCACAAAGGAATGTCTAATCCACTGGACTCTCATTCGTTCCCCAACTTCCCCTCTCATATGACCTTCTCCTAACTCTAATCAGTTACTATAGCAACCTCAGCCCTCTCTTGATCCCAAAGTTTGGACCTCTATTCTGCTCTGCTCTGGCCAGCTCCCCACCCCAGGACTGGAGCCAGCTACTCTCCACTCCCCAACCACAAAGCCCACCTCCTGTCCTCCTGCAGTCTGCAGCTCACCCAGTGCTCTGTGACCCTGATATGCAGAAGCTTGTTCTGTCACTGCAGGGCTGCCCTCAAATGCCAGTCGCTGCAACCAAGGCCCTTACTGTGACTTCCCATCCTGACTGTCATTTCCTTTCCTGTCTGCTTCATGCAGATGTGAGTATGCAGGATGAGAATGGCAAATATGGCTTTCCCCATCCAGAGTCACTAGAGAAGCTACGTAGACTTCCTGCAAAAGTGGCACTTAGGAGCCCCCTTTGGGGCTTGGCTTCAGAGCTCATAATGCTTCCTTCTCAGCATCCTCCATGATAGTGGCTCTTCATGCATTGAGGGTAAATTTGATGTTTGTAAAGTGTTGAACGTCATTGAGAGAAGCATGGGCGGCAGTGTGTCATGATAGAGAGAACCTGGGCCTAGAGTCTAAGGGGCTCGAGTCCAGCTCCATTCTTTCTTCACTGAGTGGCCACGTCTCCAAGGATTTCTCAGGATCCTCATTTATAAAAGGGGCTTAGCCACACCATCTCAGAGGATTGTCATAGGGATCATACAAAATGAGATGGTAATGAAAATGAAATGAAATGGTGAATACCATTATCGTTAACCTCTCGGGGCCTTTCCCCTAGGACAGACAGGTTTTAAACTCCGGGAGAGTTGAAACTACTGCTGTCTTATTCAACAGTGTATCTTTAGGGCCTCAGACTATGTCTGAAATGGAGCGAGTTTTCCACAAATATTTGCTGACTAGTCAACCAGTTGAGTTCCTGTCTTTGCAAAGAGGAGGTTGCACATGATCATGTTAAGCCTCTTCTCTCACCAGCTGTAAAATGCTACCTACCCAAAGCATGGGGCTGGAGAGGTATTAACCTTTTTGCTTTAATAAAAAATGACACCCAACTATAAAGAAATGAGACTGGCTTTCTTGTGTCTCATAAACTAAGTATGAAAGGCAACTCTAAAACAAGAATTCAAAAAATGTTCTAAGTAATAGCAACATCACCAGAAAAACATGTGAGCCTCCCAAAGTGGACACTTTGAGAAGGATAACTCATTAGACGGAGATGTTCTTGAATGTTTGTATAGAAAAGGAAGAAGAGTCCCATGACTTTGCAGGCTCATGGAGACAAAGAACATTCACCAGGAACTTCGGCCTGTGCAGAGCACTGCTGAACCCATTAAACTGGAAAGGAACCTCCCTATCCTGAGTGGACAGACTCAACTGAAGATGGCACCAAATGTGGCAGGAGGGGCCTGCTAATTAACCCAACATAGCCACATGTCTGCAGGTAAAACAGAGAAGAGAGGAGGTGGGGCTGGGCTGTGCTGAACCTTGTATGAATCAAGCCTTCCTGTAGGGTGGGGACGTCTTGTCTGAGACATGAGCCTCGATTAGATCCCCTATAAAAGGTTCTCGTCTTGCTGACCTGGTACTTCACTCTCCACAGCAGCTAACAGCCACTTGTCTCATCCCATCCGGGCATTAGGTAAGTCCCCTCTTGAGGAAACTATTTCTCATCCTCAGTGACTTGGTGATCTGTGCTCATAAAACCAGGGCAGTCAGATATGGGCTGCACATCCATCAGTGCTGGCTGTGGGCAGAAAGTGTCCTCTCTGATTGGGCCTCAGGCAAACCAGGAGTGAGACCACATTGGGAAATGATGCTCTCCTGAAGCAATCAGGCTTCCCTCTCCTACTCTGAGGCTAGCCTGGCAGCAGCTCCTCTCACTGGGAGACTGTCTGGGCAGCAGAAACAGCCACCCATGTGCCTTCCTGGATCAGCAAAGATATCGTCCTTAAGCCTCTGGAAGCTTCTTTGCAGTGCTCAGAATCTGTGGGATCAGAATCAGTTTACTTCTGCCAAGCCAGACAATGAGGTCAAACCATCTCACAGAGGAAGGGGCTTACATGACTCCCCTCCCTGACCCCAGGGTGATATTTAGGCAATATGAACTTGTAGATTTCTTCTAAGGAATCTGAAGTGTAATTGAAAGGTCATCTTATCATTTTTACTACTTATAGGTCAGTGGTTAAAGTCTGCCACATGGTTAAAAATAATACTACTTTCATCTATGCTGAAGAACAATATTCTGAGTTTTGTATCTTGATGTACACAGGAGAGAAAAGTCTGCCTGAAATTATTGTCTACCAGTCAGTGAAAGGGTACCCCCTGAGCAACCCACCTTGGGGTTGTAACGTTTTGAATCCTTCTGGATACACTGACCTGCTGTTTCTAGTACCCAAGTTTTCTTCCTTCCTTTGCTCTCTCATTTCTGTAACCATGTTTTCCTCTTCCCCTGCTCTTCTCCTTTCCATCTCTGAGGTCCCGGCCCTGGTTTTCCAGCTGCTGCAGGCTTCTATCTCCCCTTGCATTTTGTTCTTGTTCTTGTTGGCAGCTGGCCAGTGCAGGCATCCAAACCCTTGACCTTGGTATTATCAACACCACACTCTAACCATCTGAACTAACTGGCCAGCCACCCCTCCACCCCCCACCCTTGCATTTGAACTTTGTCATCATTGATACCATTTCCTCCTTCTGGTCTCTCCAAGGCTTCTGCCTAATGCATCTCCAAGTCTCTATGCCTCTTGCCCATCCAGCCACACCCACGCCTCACCTCAACCTACCTCCAGATTCCTAGCTAATGAAAAAGAAAATCTCTCCCTTCGATTGGGAACCATCCCTCCTAGGTCACCAGCACTTGGGCTTGATGGAGCCAAATGCCTATTGGGCAAGCTGACCTTCCTGACAGGTCCCAGGGCTGAAGACAGAGGTCACATGCAGTGAAACTTGGACTCTCAGAAGTGGAAGGCCTCCCACCCAGAGAAGGCACCATTCTCCTCAGGACTCCCGATAGATGGTAGCCCAGGCTCATCCTGAACGCCTTCCCAAAAGGAAGCAAGAAAGGACAGAGTTATGCCCCTGGAGTTCCTGCTTGGCTCCCACCCAAGACAGGGGTTGACTTACATGTGTACTTACTGCCTGGTGTTCCCAGTGGGGTCCTAATGCCCTGTGGTAGGCAAATGAACCCTGTCCAAAAGGTACATTCTAGAAAGCCCATTGCGTTTGGGTTACAGAGAGATGGGTTCTAGGATTTCTTGGTCACTTAAAAGCCATGTGGCCTTGCCCAAATCACCTAACTTCCTTGTTTCCTCACCTATACAAAAGTGGAGATAATGAGGATTATGAGATGATGCACAGGAAAGTGCTTTGTGAGCAATAGAGTGCATATAGAAGTACACAAATTATACACGTGTATATGTGCATAACAACATCATAATGGTATTTAATAGCTAGCACTTAGTATAAGCCAGGCATCTGCCAAGTGCTTTTTATAAATTATCTCTTTAAATCTTCACAATAATCCTATAAACTAAGTACTACTATTTGCCTCATTCACAGTAAGCAAATTGAGTCATGGAGAGGGAAAGCAATTTGGCCCAGCTCACATGACAGGTCAGCGGTAGGGCTGGCATTTAAATCCTGAGTCAGAAGCCCGCCTCTAATCACTGAGTGCTCCTCCTCCCCATACATAAAATACATCATGTAGGGAAGGACGAAGGAAGATAGAGAACAAAAGCAGAGCTGAACATGCAAGAAAAAGGACTGAGAAGCAGAGGTGCTCCCAAGGAAACAGGTGAGGTCGATTATGGAGCCCCCAAGGGGGCTTTTCATCTTTTTCCAGCTTGACTTCAAAGATGCCTCAGTTACTGCGAAACATTAACGGGATCATCGAGGCCTTTGGGCGCTACGCCGGGACAGAGGGCAGCTGCTCAGTGCTCACTCGCGGGGAGCTGAAAAGACTGTTGGAGCATGAGTTTGCTGATGTCATTGTGGTATGATGTGCTGACCCAGGTGGGAAGGGGGCGTAACGGGAAAGTAAAACCCTATTTGCCTGCAGAGGCTCTGCCTGGGGAATCTGAAGAAGCAGCAGCTAGGTCCAGGCCTGTGGGTATTGATGGCAGTTGTGAAGGCAGAAGATGAAGGAACAAGAGATGGTCATGGGAGTTGACAGGCCCCGGTCCTTGGAGAAAATACTTTGGTTTTAATTAATTTTAACTTGAAGACAAAGGAAAAAAAAAAAAGAAAAAGAAAAAAAGCTAAAGGAACAGCTCAGGGGGGAGCAGAGCTTTGGAATGCTCTAGAAATGAAATAATTGCTGCTTTCTGATGCTTCTTAAATTTGATACAGTAAACATTTCCCATGTCTATCTAAAATTTGATCATCCATTAATAACTATTCATTAAAAGCATAGCTCTGTGCCTTGCACAAAGCAGGTACTCAAAAATATTAGCTGACTGATCACATCAGAAATGATGCCTTGGAGAATATGTTGTTAACAGCTGCGGGAGATTCTGGGACCCTCACCCCACCGCACCATCTACCCAGCAACCCAGAACCAGGGCCTTGATGCTCTCTCCTGCCTTTGGTTTGAATCTAAAGCAGCCAGGAGGATGAAGGTCTTGGGGACAAACATGTGTGGGCGCAGCAGGATGCTGCCTCTACATGCTCAGGGCAGCCCTATAGTCCCACTGGACCCCCACCTCCTGACCCTATCTTGGGCAAACATCTCAGCCTCTGGTGAGGATCTCATAGAATCCCCATGGGATGCCTCTTTGTATTGGGCTTGCTGAAGAAATTTCAGCCTCAGGGCCAAGGGCAAGGTGCCAAGGATAGCCCAAAGAATCAACCCTAGAGTCCAGACAGTTGCATTATGACCTCAACCATTTATTCATTCTTCAATAAATCAAAATCCAATTCTCCTGTAGGCCAGAAACTGTGCCAGACATAGAGGATACAAACAAGGTGCTTCCTACCCTGGAGCAAGAGAGATAGGACTGAAAAATGTTTGTAAAGGCAATTAAGTGTTAATGCTGCTATAGCAGTATGTATATGGAGTGTGGTAGGATCTGAGGGGGTTGGATCCCAGGCTCCAGCGGGTAGGAAGCCTGGAAGCTGAGTGGAACTGGCCTAACACGTCCTCCTCCAGGGAGGGATGCTGACTTAGCCTCATCTTCTCCCCAGAAACCCCACGATCCAGCCACTGTAGATGAAGTCCTGCACCTGCTGGATGAAGATGACACAGGGACTGTGGAATTCAAGGAATTCTTGGTCTTGGTGTTTAAAGTTGCCCAGGCCTGTTTCAAGACACTCAGTGAGAGTTCTGAGGGAGCTTGTGGATCTCAAGAGGCTGGAATTTGCCACCCTGGGGCCTTGCAAGAGCTGGGGGAGGGGCAGAGAAGTGGCACTGAAGTGGGAAGGGTTGGGAAAAGGCAGCATCAGGAGGGGAGCAGCTGTGGACAGAGTGAGCAGGCTTCCAGAGGGCAGGGCAGGGCTGGGGCTCAGACCCAGGGTCAGGACATCACCTCCACTCAGGTCAGTAGCCATGGTAGGCAGGCTGAGTCTCAGAGACAGGAGAGTGCAAGCCAGCAGACACAAACCAGGGGGCATGTGGAGCAGACCCAGAGGGTAAGAGAAGAAAGGAGTTATCAGACCAGAGAGAGGAAGTCAGAGAGACAGTCACAGGCCAGGGAACAGGACAGAGCCCACCAGACAGGTGAGACCATGACTGCAACTGGAACTCAATCCCAGGACAAGAGTCATCAGACAGGAAACACCAGCACCCAGACACGGGAGTCCACCATTGGCCAGACCAGAGTGCCTGAGACCCACAGTCAAGACAGGAGCCAGACCAGCCAGGTCGTGACAGGTGGACACATTCAGACACAGGCAGGGTCATACTCCCAGACCATGGAGCAGGACAGGAGCCATCAGACAGGAAACACCAGAACCCAGACACGGGAGTCAACCATTGGCCAGACCAGAGGGCCTGAGACTCACAGTCAAGACAGGAGCCAGACCAGCCAAGTCGTAACAGGTGGACACATTCAGACACAGGCAGGGTCTCACTACCAGACTGCAGAGCAGGACAGGAGCCATCAGACAGGAAACACCAGCACCCAGGCACGGGAGTCCACCTGTGGCCAGACCAGAGGGCCTGAGACCCATGGTCAGGACAGGAGCCAGACCAGCCAGGTCGTGACAGGCGGACACATTCAGACACAGGCAGGGTCACACTTTCAGACCACGGAGCAAGACAGGAGCCATCAGACAGGAAACACCAGCACCCAGACACGGGAATCCACCTGTGGCCAGACCAGAAGGCCTGAGACCCACAGTCAAGACAGGAGCCAAACCAGCCAGGTTGTGACAGGAGGACACATTCAGACACAGGCAGGGTCACACTTCCAGACCGTGGAGCAGGACAGGAGCCATCAGACAGGAAACAGCAGCACCCAGACACGGGAGTCCACCATTGGCCAGACCAGAGGGCCTGAGACCCACAGTCAAGACAGGAGCCAAACCAGCCAGGTTGTGACAGGAGGACACATTCACAAGCAGGCAGGGTCACACTTCCAGACCACAGAGCAGGACAGGAGCCATCAGACAGGAAAAACCAGCACCCAGACATGGGAATCCACCTGTGGCCAGACCAGAGGGCCTGAGACCCACGGTCAAGACAGGAGCCAGACCAGCCAGGTTGTGACAGGAGGACACATTCAGACACAGGCAGGGTCACACTTCCAGACCGTGGAGCAGGACAGGAGCCATCAGACAGGAAACACCAGCACCCAGACACGGGAGTCCACCATTGGCCAGACCAGAGGGCCTGAGACCTACAGTCAAGACAGGAGCCAGACCAGCCAGGTTGTGACAGGAGGACACATTCACAAACAGGCAGGGTCACACTTCCAGACCGTGGAGCAGGACAGGAGCCATCAGACAGGAAACACCAGCGCCCAGACACGGGAGTCCACCATTGGCCAGACCAGAGGGCCTGAGACCCACAGTCAAGACAGGAGCCAAACCAGCCAGGTTATGACAGGTGGACACATTCAGACACAGGCAGGGTCTCACTACCAGACCGTGGAGCAGGACAGGAGCCATCAGACAGGAAATACCAGCTCCCAGACATGGGAGTCCACCTGTGGCCAGACCAGAGAGCCTGCGACCCACAGTCCAGACAGGAGCCAGACCAGCCAGGTTGTAACAGGTGGACACATTCAGACACAGGCAGGGTCTCACTCCCAGACTGTGGAGCAGGACAGAAGCCAGACTACAAGCCATGTAGGGGTTAGAGAACAGGGACAGACACAGACACAGTCATGCAGTGGTGAAAGATGGACACAAGTGAGAAACTACAAGGCAGGAGAGACAGTGCTGGGAGGACAGGCCCAGACTGGGGCATGCACTGAGACAGGAAGACAGAACTGGAGCAGCACTCATCAAAGCAGCAGTGTGGCAGGAGGACAGGAAGAGAGGGAGCCCAGGGTGATTGGCCAGGAGTGGGTTGATGAACACACAAGGGAGACAGTGATCCAAAGGCAGGGCCAGGGCAGCCTGCACACCAGAGTTCCTTCAGCACAGGGCCAGGCCACAGCCCAGCTGGAAGGCAAGCGAGCCATCACAGCTAGGGGGCTGTACTCCTACTTCAAAAGTAACAAGCCATAACTCCTCCTGACTCCAATGCACAGTACCAGAAGGAGATGCCTGGAGAGGGGTTGGCTTGTCCCACCCTGGCCAGTCCAGCTGGCATGTCTCTGGACACTAGCTCTTAATCATGGTGCTTCCCACTTAGGTTTTTGTTAATGACATCATTTCTGCAAGGTGTTTTGTATCTTAAATTCCTCTCTTTCACCTGCTTTACTGTGCAGACCCTCTCAGGAGTGGGAAAATATGGAGATAGTCACCCCTTTGTGCTGAATTCTCCTCAGCTTGTGGAAGTTTTCAGAGCCACTTTTATCTCTGTCAACTGTCTACTTCCCCATCTATCCTAATGCATCAATAAAACCTTCTTAAGCGACTGACCTCTCAGTCCCATTCAATCACCTCCTATTGACACAATGGGCTAAAAAGAAGCTTTGGCTTACAATCTGATGATGTGTATTTAAATACAGGCATACCTCGGAGATACTTGGCAGAGATAGATCAGGTAAGGTTTCATCAAAAAGATGCTTTTTTGCGATAGTCCTTAAAAAATAGCTAGGATTTAGATAAGTAAAATTATTCTCAGTCTTTCACCACCTCTAACTCTAGAGTGTTAAACTTCTATTCACCAGGAAAGCTGACTTAAGGTTGTGAATAAATGGAAGAAATCACCCATGGTCTGCGCAGGGGAAGGGGAGAAGGCAAGTGTTAGCAGGTTCTGAGCCAGGACACAGAGCCCCTGAGTGTCCCTTCCTCACCTCCCCATTGGTGTCAGCTCTGACTCCCATGATGTCCCACCCACTGGATATGAACAAGTTATGGGGTAGGAACTTTCAACTCTGGTTTATTGGAAGATTTATAAACCTAACCCTAGAGATGCTGATTCCAAGGGTTTGGAGTGAAGCCTATTAATATTGTTTAGAAACTTCTTAGGGGGACTTGTGCTTCTGGCAATACAGAAGACTAGATACCCTGAAAGGTCTCCCACAACGAAATAACTAGATCCTACATAAAGCACATTTTACACTGCATTGTCGATTTATAGGAAGTAAGGGAAATCTCCAAGGAGAAAACAAAATGTGGTAGGCTGAATAACAACCTCCAAAGATGATCATGTCCTAATCCCAGGAACCTGTGAATATGTTACCTTATATAGTGCTATGGGTCAAACGTGCCCCCCAGAAGTTCATGTATTGGAAACTTAATCCCCATTGTAACAGTGTTAAGAGGGTAGGAAATCCAATTATGGTAATTGAAAGGTGGGGCCTTTAAGAAGTGATTGGATCTGATGACCATGCCCTAGTGAATGGATTGGTCCATTCATGAAGTAATAAATTGATGGTTTAATGGGTGGTCATCAATGTGGTTCTGATGACTTTATAAAGAGAGTGAGTGAGCAGGTTAGCTCTTACTCAGCCTATTCTTGCCATGTGACACCCTGTGTTGCTGTAGAGAATCACCACCAAGAACAAGGCCCTTACCAGATGTGTCCCCTAGACTTTGGACTTCTCAGCCTTTGAAACTGTAAGAAATAAATTTCATGTCTTTACAAATTACCCAGTTTCAGGTATTCTCTTGTAAGCAACAGAAATGGACAAATACACATGGCAAAAGAAACTTTGCAGATGTGATTAAGTTTAGGATTTTGAGATGAAGAAATTATTCCGGATTATCTGGTTAAGCCCAATGTAATCACAAGGGTTCTTACAAGAGTGAGGTCAAAGTCAGTAAAAGGAGATATGATGATGGAACTTGTGGTTGGAGCCATGTGCTACAAGCCAAGGAATGTGGGCAGGCTCTAAAAGCTGGAAAAGATGAGAGATTATCCCCCAGAGCCTCCAGAAGGAACATGGCCCTTCCACCACCTTTATTTTAGACTTCTGATCACCAGGTCTGTAAGATATTAAACAAAATTTTGAAAGGTCATTGTTTTGGACTAAGCTCCTGCACCAGGCCCTCAAAGACCGGACCAAACCAAAATGGAGTCATTCATACTAAGTGCTACATAATCAAACTAAAACTTTAAGGCAGAGCAGTTTTTCCTGAAAGAGGGAGATTCCCAGTGTACCTCAGCCAACATAAGGAAGGCCCCATTGCTTTAACCCTTACATAAAAGCAACCTGAACTAACCTGATGTTAACTGGTCAGTTTTTTATTTCTATCTCCTCTTTCCTTGTTCCCACCTTACAAAACCCACCGTTCTGCTGTTGTCCTGTGGGAGCTCTTATTCTATTTTGTAAAATGGAGGCTGCCCCCATTCATAAACTGCAAATAAAAAACAGATTTATAGCTAAATTCTTTATAATTTTGTTGTCTGAAAAGAGAGTTAAATTTTTGTAGTTTTAAGCCACTGAGTTTATAGTAATTTTTGTTACTGCAGAAATAAAAAACTAATACACAAAACAAAAACCCAGATCTGGAGCCAGTGTAGTAAGGGGTAAGTATGTGTGAAAGGTACAGTTGTCCTTCTGAGGACAAATTGATTTTATATCCATCCAAACCAGCCTTTCAGTATAAAGGCCAAAGAAAACCAGTAAAGAGCTTGCAAGGACTCAGGGAATCCTGTTCGCATTAGCCCTTCCTGAGAAATCAGCTAGAGAATGAGCACACACACCAAAAAAAAAAAAAAAAAAAAAAAACCAAAAGAACCCCCAGAATCATAAAAGAAGCACTTGGCATACAATCGGATGATGTGCCTTTAAACACAGGCATACCTCAGAGATATGGCAGGTTTAACTCCAGACCACTGCAATAAAGCTAATGCTGCAATAAAATAAGTAACACAAATTTTTGGTTTCCCAGCGCACATAAAAGTTATGTTTACACTATACTGTAGTCTATCAAGTGTGTAATAGCATTATGTGTAGAAAAACAATGTACATACCTTAATTTAAAAACATTCTATTGCTAAAAAATGCTAATGAGCATCTGAGCCTTCAGTGAGTCATGATCGTTTTTGCTGGTAAAGGGTCTTGACTTGATGCTGACGGCTGCTGACTGATCAGGGTAGTGGTTGCTAAAGGTTGGGGTGGCTGTGGCAATTTCTCAAAATAAGATAACAATGAAGTTTGCCACATTGATTGATTCTTCCTTTCACAAAATATTTCTCTGTAGCATGTGATGCTGTTGCCCGCAATAGAACTGTTTTCAAAATTGAAGTCAACCCTCTCAAACCCTGCCACTTGATTAGTAGGTTTATATAATATGCTAAATCCTTTGTTGTAATTTCAACAATGTTCACAGCATCTGCCCAGTAGTAAATCCCATCTTAATAAATACTTTCTTTGCTCATACATAAGAAGCAACTCCTCATCCATTCAAGTTGTATCATGAGGTTGCAGCAATTCAGTCACATCTTCAGGCTCCGCTTCTAATTCTAGTTCTCTTGCTATTTCCACCACATCTGCATTACTTCCTCCACTGCTGTCTTGAACCCCTCAAAGTCATCTGTGAGGATTAGAATCAACTTCTCCGAAACTCCTGTTAATATTGATAGCTTGACTTGAAAGTTGAAATTACTCCTTGACCTATGGGCTGCAGAACAGATTTTGTATTAACAGGCATGAAAACAACATTAACGTACATCTCCATCAGAGCTCTTGGGTGGCCAGGTGCATTGTCAATGGGCAGTAATATTTTGAAAGGAATCTTTCTTCTGAGCAGTAGTTATCAACAGCGAGCTTAAACTATTCAGTAAACCATGCTGCAAACAGATGTGCTGCCGTCCTGGCTTTGTTGTTCTATTCATAGAGCACAGGCAATGTACATTTATCATACTTCTCAAGGACCCTAGGACTTTTGGACTGGTAAATGAGCACTGGCTTCAACTTAAAGTCACCAGCTGCATTTGCCCCTAACAAGAGAGTCAGCCTGTCCTCTGAAGCGTTGAAGCCAGGCATTGACTTCTTCTCTCTAGCTCTGAAAGTCCTAGATGACATCTTCTTACAATATAAAGCTGTTTAATCTACATTGACAATCTGTTGTTTGGCATGGCCACCTTCATCGATGATCTTAGCTAGATCTCCTGGATCACTTGCTGAAGCTTCTGTATCAGCACTTGCTGCTTCACCTGCACTTTTACATTATAGCGGTGGCTTCTTTCCTTAAGCCTCGTGAGCCAACACCTGCTAGTTTCAAACTTTACTTCTGCAGCTTCCTCACCTCTCTTCATAGAATTGAAGAGAGTTAGGGCCTTGCTCTGGATTAGGCTTTGGCTTAAGGAAATGTTATGGCTATTTTGATCTATCCAGATCACTAACACTTTCTCCACATCAGCAATAATGCTATTTCACTTTCTTTCTTCCTTTTTTTGTTTTAACATTAGGTGTACATATTTGTGGGGTACAGTGTTTTGTTTCAATACATGCATATGCTGCACAACGATTCATTTAGTGTAGATAGCATAGTTTTGTATCCGTTCGTTCATCCATTCTCCTGCCTCCTCCCCTACCTCCCCCCCAGCTTCTGGTAACCATTATTATTCTACTCTCTCCTCCTACAAATACCGCTTTTTTTTATTTTCAGATCCCACATGAGTGATATGCGGTATTTGTCTTTCTGTGCTTGATTTATTTCACTTAACATGGTGCTTTCCAGTTCCATCCATGTTGCTGCAAATGATAGGACATCACTTTTATAGCTGAATAGTATTTCATTGTGTATATGTATCTCAGTTTTTATTTATCCATTCATCCATTAATGGGCATTTTGTTTTGCTTTCTTATCATTCGTGTGTTCACTGGATTAGTACTTTTAACTTCCTTCAAGAACTTTTTCTTTGTATTCACACTTTGGCTAACTGTTTGGCACAAGATGCCTAGCCTTTGGCCTGTTTCAGCTTTTGACATGCCTTCCTCCCTAAGCGTAATTATTTCTAGCTTTTGATTTGGAGAGAAGTATGACTCTTCCTTCCACTTGAACACTCAGAGGCCTCTGGAGGATCATCCATTGCTCTAATTCCAACACTGTTGAGTCTTAGGGAATATGGAGGCCTGAGGAGAGGGAGGGAGACAGGGGAATGTCCAGTTGGTGGAGCAGTCAGGACACACACAACATTTATTAATTAAAATTACCACCTTAGTCATTGTCCATCTTCAACAAAGGCACCAAGAACACACATTGGGAAAAGGACAGCCTCCTCAATAAATGGTGCTGGGAAAACTAGACATATATATCTAGAAGAATGAAACTAGATCCATACCTCTTGCCATATACCAAAATCAACTCAAAATGGATTAAATACTTAAATATAAGACCTGAAACTGTAAAACTCCTAGAAGAAAACATAGGGGAAACACTTCAAGATGTAGGACTGGACAAAGACTTTATTAATAAGATCTCAAAAGCACAGGCAACAAAAGAAAAAATAAACCAATGGGATTATATCAAACTAAAAAGCTTCTGCAAAAGACAACCTACAGAATGGGAGAAAAAACTTGCAAACTCTACATCCCTAAACAAGGGATTAATATCCAGAATATACAAGGAACTCAAACAACTTAACAGTAAAAAGATAACCCAACTTTAAAATGGGAAAGTGAGCTGAACAGTATTTCCCAAAGGAAGACATAGATATGGCCGATAGGTACATGAAAAAATGCTCAGTATAACTAAACATCAAGGAAATGCAGATCAAAACCACACTGAGATATCATCTCACCCCAGTTAGATTAGCTATAATTAAAAAGATAGAGAATAACAAATGCTGGTGAGGATGTGGAGAAAGGGAAACCCTCCTGCACTGTTGGTGGAACTGTAAATTAGTGCAGCCATCATGGAAAATAGTATGTAAGTTTCTCAAACAACTATAGACAGAACTGCCATACAATCCAGCAACCCCTCTACTGGGCATTACCCAAAGGAAATGAAGTCAATATATCGAAAAGACACCTGCACTCCCATGTTTATCACAGCTTTATTTACAAGAGATATGGAATCAATCTAAATGTCCATTGATGGACAACTGGATAAGGAAAATGTGACTCTGTACCCCACAGACAGGTACAATCGATTATGTTTCAATAAAAAGTAAATAAATAAATACATACATACATAAGGAAAATGTGGCATATATACACAATGGATTACTAGTCAGCTATAAAAATGAAATGCTTCCATTTGCAGGAACATGGATGATCTTGGAGAAAGTTATATTAAGTGAAATAAGCCAGGCACAGAAAGAGAAATACCACATGTCCTCACTCACAAGTGGGTGCTAAAAAAACACAAAAAAATAATAAGAAAGGAAGGAAGGAAGGAAGGAAAGAAAAAAGAACAATCACAATAATACACTGAATTTTCAAAAGGAGAGAACAGAACTGTGGTTACTAGAGGTAGGAAAGGGGAGGGGGTGGGGGGTTAGTGAGAAACTGGTTAAGGGTCACAAAAAGTGATTATGTTTTGTAGTGATAAATATACTAATTATCCTGATTTGACCATCACATATTGTACACAGGTATTGATATTCAACTCTGTAACACACAAATATGTATAAACAATTATATTGCAATTAAAAAAAAAAGATCACCATCTTTTGTTAGTGCAGTTCGTGGTGCCCCAAAACAGTTAACAATAGCATCATCAAATATCACCGATCACAGATCACCATAAGAGATATAATAATGTAAAAGTTTGAAATATTATGAGAATTACCAAAATGTGACAGAACATGAAGTCAGCACGTGCTGTTGGAAAAACTGGGCCAATTGACTTGTTTGACACAGTATCTGCAAAGCACAATAAACCGAAGCACGATAAAATGAGGTATGCCAGTATGTTTAACTATAGAACTAAGATTAATTAATGCAGATAAAGGTAACAGAATAGCATTTGATGTTAGATGCTCTGAAAATATAATTACATAGTGGGATGGGAGGGGAGGAGAAGGGGTGGACCAATGGGTACAAAACTATGCTATCTATCCCTAAAAGAATCATATAAAAATAAATAAATAAATGGAGAGAAGGAGAAAACATAAAGAAAGTAGAGTAAGCTCACTGATTGTCTTGTGTAAGTATATACTTATAAGGAAAAACTGAGAATAAAAGGATATCACTTCAAAATAGATTTTGAGGAAGGAAGGAAAGGAGGGTGAAAAATTTTCTGTAAAATTTCATCATTAGTTAGAGAATGAATAAAAGGGGTATACAAAGAGGGGGGTGCTGCAGGATACATGTTATGTAAAGATGCACTATAAAGGCACATTAGAATGAAATACAAATCTTCCTCAACACACAAAAAAAATTCCAGGGGCCGGCCCTGTGGCTCACTCAGGAGAGTGCAGCACTGGGAGCGCCAAGGCCGCGGGTTCAGATCCTATCTGGGGATGGTCGGTGCACTCCCTGGCTGAGCGTGGTACGGACCGCACCGTGCCGAGGGTTGCATCCCCTTACCAGTCAACACACACACACAAGAAAAATTCCAGAAAGAAAGCAAACAAAACAGACAACATAGTAAATGATGTTATTGATGTATAAGACACATATTTGCACAAGTATGACATTAAAGTGTGTGATATACTGAGGCTAAATATATTTATAATAATAGAAAGGGCTTACCTCACGATTAAAAGAACAAGTTTTCATATTATCTCTATACAAATTTATGTCTTTAGAAAAAACATTCAAATCATAGAAATTCAGGAAAAGATTTTAAAAGACGGTGGGTATGTTAAATATATGTCAGGAAAATGCAAATCAAAACAAAATTAAAAAGCTGGGGTCATACTCTTGATCCCACGTCATGTCAAAAAGCACTAAATAACACCAAGAAGAACACTTTAAAATGTCAAAGGCTACAATTCCACAATGAAGATACGATGGATTTTAATAATTATAATAATTATGCATTCAGTACTGTAGCACAACCCTGATAAAGCAGAAAGTACAGGAGATACAAGGACAAACTTAAAGGACACAGCAGAGTAATAATAAGGCACTTTAAGCCTATCTCTCAGTTCAAGACAGTAAGTGTAGAAAATAAACAGCACAACCAATAAGACATAATACAACAAACTCTATACATATACAAGGGTACTTCCAAAAGTCCATGGAAAATAGAATTAAAAGATAGTACAAATCTTTCCATGAACTTTTTTGTTTTGTTTTGTTTTTTGTTTTGCGGTTGGCAGTACAGGGATCAAACCCTGGACCTTGGTGTTATCAGCGCCATGCACTAACCAACTGAGTAACCAGCTGGCCCTCCATGAACTTTTTGAAGTACCCTTGTATATATAACCCAAGAATATATAAACCTAACAATAAAAACTACACCTTCTACACATGCAATATTCACTATTAGTCCACAAAAAAAACCTCAATGTATTATTCAAAAGTAAAAATAATACAAATAGCATTCCTACAGGCACATGTAACAATGAATATTGCCAAATCTGTGATGTTGTTGGAAATTAACAACACACACACACACACACACACACACACACACACACACACACACTCACTGTTAAGCAAATCTTAGATAAAAGGAGATGAATGGAAAATGAAATTGCAGAATTTTTAGAAAATGATGACAATTAAACTTCACATATAAGTATTTACAGAACACAGCTACATGACTCTCCCAACAAAAATTCATAGCATTAATTACATGTTAAAGAAATTAAAATAAATGAATTGAATGTGCAAGTTGAAAAGCATGAAAAAATGTATAAAGGAGAATTAATAAAGGTATATGGATAAATTAACAAGTAAAAGTAGAAAAGCAGTAAATAAGTAAATAAATAAATACATGATCTGGGTTTTTTGTTTGTACATTTGTTTTTGGAATCAACAAAGTAGAAAGCCACTAATCAACCTTATTTTTAAAAAGGTGAAAAGGTAGGGGTGAGAAAGCACAAAATAAGTATGACATTATAGCAATGATATAAACAGTTCACAGAAGAAATACAAATGATCCTTAAATATATGAAAAGATGCTAAAGCTTGTTCGTAATACTTGAGACACAAACTAAAACTATATTGAGATATCATTTCTCACCATCAACTTGACAACAAAAATTTGAGAATAAATGCTATTGACAAGACTGTGGAAGACAGGCATTCACATTTTCTGGTGGTGATGTAAAATAATACAGCCTCAATGGAGGGGAATTTGGCAATATTCATCAATATTACATGTGCCTGTTTTGTTCCTGTTGTTTTCCCAGTGCCTGAAGTAGTGCCTAGCAAATGGAATCATTCAATAAATATTTGTTGCAAGAATTAAATGACTTGATCTCTCATTTCACATACAGGAGTTCATATAATACTTATAGAGACCTTCGATTATGGAGAGGTAGATAGAATTAACCTCATAGAAAATATGAAAATGGAGTTTCCCTAGTGTTGCCGAAAGTCATAGTTAGAAAGGCTTAAAGCCAGGACTAAACACGGGTCTTCTGAATATAAACTCAGAGTCAGGTCACACCTCACTGAGAAGAACAGGCACCAGGGGTTGGGAGGAAGCCATAGAGAGTGGCCCTTCCAATCCCCACCTCCAGCCCCAACAGGAGATTCTAGTCATGAAAATATGGAGCTCACTCATGCCCTTGAGAAGAAACCATTCTTAAGATCCATGTCCTTAGGGAACTTCTAGGAAGAGGAAGGGGTTTATGAGTGACCAGTCCTTTCATTAGTTGCTTCTTCTTGTAAACTGAAGAACTAGAATCATGAATGCCAATCCTCGTCTCTGGGCTTGGCAGATATGATTCTGCCACTCAAGAAGGATCTGATCTCACAGTGGTTCATAGCCTGGGGTCCTAATCCCCTGTGACCATGGGGCATTCACCAAGGTAACTAGGCTGCTCCATCTCAGGCCACACCCCCTCCATCTCCTCTAGGGACTTACTGACCTTCCAAAACTTTTAAAGTTTCCACATAGATAATTCTTCCAAAAATGTGCATGTTATTTCAGAGCCAAAAGGGAAAATTTGTGGAAAACATAGAGACTTGATAAGAATGGAGTGTGTTTGTTCATAGCCAAGATGGACTCTATTTCTCTTGAAGTATAAAGGAATCATTCTTCCACATTACATCGAACATATTATAGTGCACCTACAAACCACTTAAATATAATTTTTGCCGAAATTTTTTGAAAAAATTTTTATAATTTTGTTTTTTTTAATTATTTGGACATAAGTAATACATTTATCTGATTTTAGCTATGATTTCTTTGCAATTACACTGCACATTCTTGAGTGGAAAAATCTATATTAAAAACTGCTTAACTAATAAGAATTTTTTATCAATACTTAACAATAAATGAGGTTCACAAAGTTATATTTCTAGACATTTAAATGTTTATAGATTTCCATTTTTCACATTTTTTATTTTTGTTACAGGACACACTCAGCTCCTGGCTGAGACCCCCCAAAATTGATACTGAACTCACAGGTCTGGTTGCCTGCCCCCAGACAAAAAAAGCAAACAAACAAAAAAGTCAAATGTTGGTGTAAATGGAAGTCAGCTTTTGTTCAGGAATGCCATTGACCTGAGGAGAGATGTTAGGCTGACCCATCTCCCTGGTAAACCTGAATTAAAGCCATCTCGAAGACTCATGTTTACTGAAGGATTTTTAAAGAGGGGGCTGAGGAATGGAATGTGGGAAAATGAAAAGCAAGAGGGAGGGACACATGAGCCGCAAGGGCTTCATTCACAGTCTCAGGAGTAAAGTCTTGCCAAGACTCCGTCCGGTTTCTGCTCCCATCCTTATCTCAGGGTCTGGGTAGTACGTGTAATTTTGCAGCTTCAGGCTGGCCAGAAAACAACTTTACATTCATGTAAATAATGTCATCTTGCCCCATAACCAAGGTTCAAAGTATCAAATAACCATAGGAAAAGAGGGAACTCACAGAAATGCATACCAAGAAAAAAACTGTGTCTTTTTAAAATTTGGCTACCGCCCACATGGTTTTAGGTGCCAACATGGCTTCAGCCCTGCTCACTCCAACATTTTGGAGGTGACATACATATATACATACCAAAAGGTATCTATTTATTTTTGACTCAAAGATTGTTGACCCTTGAAAAGCTAATGATCTCCAGTCACATTGGACGTAGTGTGTAAAGTGGCCCTGTCTTCAGGGAGACCCAAAGCTGAAGCCTCACTCCTAAGTCCCAGTCTCACTCCTAAGGCCAAACTTTCCATTCCTATAGAGTAGTTATATCGCACTGCTGCGCCCTGGTGTCAATTAAGACTAATACTTCTAAAGCAGTTCCTGCAGGAAATTTTTTGCTGGAATAGGAAGATGGCATCAGACATGGAGACAGGCTCAGTAGTGTGGCCTTGGGCATAGCCGCACCCAGAGGAAGTGGTCCTGAAAACTCAGTAGTGACCCACACTGGGCTGCTCTGAGCCACGGGGCTGAGTGTGTGTGAGTGTGTGTGTGTGTGTGTGTGTGTGCGCGTGAGCGTGCGTGCATGTGTGTGTGTTTAGGGAGTGTCCTTCATGGAGCCACTGCCACTGGCAAATGGCTCCCAGCATCTGTAGAGCTACATCATTTCCCAGAGCCTTGGCTCCACTGTGCAGGGATGGCCCTATGGGTCCCTGATTATCTCACCTGGGAAAGCACATTTCTGGAGCAGTCCCTATGGAGAGACAGGAAGGTAAACATCCTGTGGCTCCTCTTCCTGCCATCCTGTGGCAAAAAACAGCAGTCTGTGCACTTTTCCTAGGGGTCCTGAGATCAGGGCTATGGCCAACTCTTGTCCTGGCCTCTCATAGGAACACTGTGGATTCATCTCCCAAGACTGATGTAGGCTACTCAGCACTGTGTGGCACGTCCTCAGTGTTCTCCATTTATTCATGAGCTACAAGTAATAAATGGTGGTTCTCTTCACTACATCTCTAGAAAGTAGGCAGGGTTTGGGCTGGAGAGGGCACATCCTATTCTTACATATTTCCACTTAACAGAGGGGAAAAAATGAGAAGTTAAAGGGGCCAAATGGCATTGCCTGTAGCGTCTGCATGAGCGCTGAGAGGCTCACAGATGCACAAGGCCCAGTTCTTATAGAGAGCCTGAGGGTTGGGGCCTCTTGGAACAGACAAGGCAAAATTTTCAAGGCAGTGTCACTTCCTACTCATTATGGCTGAAATGGGCCCCTAAATCTTCTTCTCACAGTACTAAACATCTCTTTAGGGGAAGAGGCTCCTCGTTCTGTGGTGCTATCAGGTGGTTGGGGCAATTTCGAGGCCCATGGCTCTGGGTGAAATGCAGAGGTGATGCCAGTTCCAGTTTATCTAGGGATTCTCTGGAAAAGAGTTGACACCACAAAGTGATGAAATGGGGCCAACTCTAAGAGAAATGCTTCTTGGAGAGGTCTTCTGGGGGCCAGCCAACATAGTAACACATGCCACTGGAAGTCTCTGTCCTTCTGTCTGGAAAAGAAAAGTAAACCAGTTAGGTAACCAGACAGCCAGGTGCTGGGCTGGACCAAGGATTTTGCCCGGGCTTTGTATAATCCTGTACCGAGTAGGCAGGAACTCAGTCAATACGTTTTTAAATGTACTAAATGAAAAAATGCAAATCCTTTTTTAAATTTAAAAAATTTAGCTATGGCCATTATACGTTTATCACAGAGAAATCATAAAAGACACAAGCAAAGAGAATACAAAAAAACCCAACAGTACTATTGCCCTGAAGTTACCATTGTTATTTAATCCCTTCCAGACCGTCTTCTATAAGCAAGTTAACATATAAATATCCATGTGAAAATGTATGTCTGTATGTGCAAATTCATATGCAAATTAAATTATATGTCTATATGCAAAACATATATAAATTATACCTGTGTGAAAATTATATTTATATGTATATACACATATACATTATACAAACATGCATTACTACAGAATAGTTTCTATGGACTATTTTCAGAGATGTAGAACAGCCCATGTCAGTTGAGTTTGTTAGTTAGGAGTGTGTGCTAGGGAGCAAGGGGACCAGAGTTCAGACCTCAGCTGCCCACTTTACAAGAGGTGTGCCCTTGATCAAGGTATCTGTCTTAATTATCTTATCTCTAAAGTGGAGGAAATAATGGTATCTCTTCATAAGTAGTTGTGAATATAGATAAATCCATACCCTTAAAAGTGCCTGGCACAGGGCATGGTTAGCCCTCAATAAATGTTAAGAGTTGAATGAAGCATTCTTTAGGGTCAGTCATTTATAAAGCAAAGAATGTATGAAGAAGACAAATGGTCCTAATCAGACAGACCTTGACACAGTATAGAAGATTCTTATAGGCTAGGCTTCTTCTTATGAGGATAATTTTGCCCTTTAGCAACTGCTCTGGACCATGGCTTAACTTTGGAGATGTCCATCTCAAAGAAAACCTAAAGATTAGGGCTGAATCAGAGTATCATTCTAAGTGTACCAAAGTAACATCAACCCTCCCCCCTTCTCCCCCAAGCTCCTGTCCTGTCTGTCCATCTGGGAAAAATCAGTTTCTCACCATTGCATCTCTCTCCCTCTCAAGATTATTGGGCTACTAGATAAGAAGAAAATAGCAAGTGGATCTCTAATTGGCTCATTTTCCCACTTAGGCAGAAGAATGTAGGTGTGTGTGGTTGGGGAAGGCACAGTCGACCATTTTCAACTATTCCATCTGACTTAGAGACACTTAGCAAACTAGAATAATCTGGGCCACATTGACAAGAAAAATCATTTTCCTGCTTTATCACACATTTCATCATGTATCATGACATACTCACCATTTGGGTTCTGTTTTTTCATTCCAAGGAAAAGGTCACCATCTGCAGAGGAAAATTCCCATACAGAGGTTGAAATATAACTTATTTTTCAAGCCAAATCCCAAATATAAATAATCACTAATAATAAGAATGTTATGTTATATGCTGATTTATATATTATTATAAATTTATGTGTAAAAATTTCATGCCGAGAATCTTATAAAATGAACCAGACCTAGTCTCTCCATCGAGAGCTAGCATGAAGTTAATAGACACAGTGAGATGTACATTGAAATAACTATGGAACTTTGGCTCAGAGCGCAAAAACCCATATCTTCTCTGTGTGGCCCCCTAAACTACTCTTAGTCTTGATATGATTGCAGATGGCTCTACTACAGCCATCACCAGTCCTGTAAATGGCTGTTTGGGCCACATTCTCTGATGCAGAGAGACATGTTTGTAAAGGAACTCTATTCACCATAGCTATATCCTCCCCCTCCCAAAACACCCTCTGTCATTTCATCAGGGATTTTTTCCACTGCCTGCCACTCACAACAAACACATAGTTGCCCTTATAAAATAGTCAACTAAAATCTACTTCTATTTTCCATGATACATCAGCCAGGAACTCACTGCTGTAATTACCATTAATTTCATGATAAGATTAGCAGCCATACCTACCGTTGAAGTGTTTGTTTGTCTTATGAATGGATGTTGTAAAATTTAATTACACCACCTTATCCACAATCAGTGAAAAATTAAGTCACACCTTCACATAACACAGGGAATTATTTATCCTCAAATTAAGCAGCAATGCGGTAATCTGAGGTAAACCACAGATTTATGTTTTTTCCACCTATGAACTGGTCTTTCTCACTTAACTGGTCTGGCCTTCTGCCTCCCCTCTAGGGTTTTGCCATCTGATTAATCTGTTGATTTCCCTGCTCTACACCCTTACGTAAGCACCTCTCCTAGGAGGATGTAGGACCTGCAGGTGGCTCTGCTGTCATTTGTGGCATCTGATGAAATCAATCAGTTTATCCAGTTCAGTGGCATGCTGCAAGTGCTAAGCCCACACTTCTTCATAGGGGAATTTGACCATCGACCAAATGGAGGCACCTTTCATTCCTCCTACACAGAATGGCGATCCTCATCTCTGCCCAAATCTAAGAACTAATAATAAAATTTGTCCATGCCCAGCTTTTTCAGTTTTGACCTTGAAACTTCTCTGCCCTCCTACATCTCAGGGTGCTGATCATCTCCTGAGATGCCAATGCTGGTACCTGGTGTAAGAGTGCCAGATAGACCTGGCTTGAATCCTGGCTCTGCCACCTACCATCTGTGTGACTTTGGACCTCAGACTCTTTCTGAGCTTCAGTTTCCTCACTGGGAAATGAGGATCATAATATCTCCCTTAAAAAAGATTGAGAGATTAATAGTACATGTAAAGCAACTTTTTCAGACAGAGATGCTCAATAAATTTTGGTACCCTGTGCTCTCCCTTCTCCCATCTGTGCCCAGCACCACCACTGTCACCAACGTACTCCCACTTTCTCACACAAGAAATGGCCAGTTTCTATTCTTTTCCTCTAATAAAACCCACACCTCTTCTTAACCTGCCTCTTATACCCACAACCTCAGCTTGATAAGGTTCTCAGGAAGCTAGAACTAGAAATGGTTGTTGGTGGGTCAGTTACTTGGGACCCCAGGTTAAAAAAAGAATAAATTATTTTTTGAGAAATGTGGAGGAACATGGGTTAGACAGTACTGGAGGGGTGGTAAATTGTAGCAAATTTTATGAAAATAAATTTATAAATGTACATCAAAAACTTTTTAAATGTTTATACCCTTTGATTCAATAATTTCACCAGTAGGAATTTATCATGTTAAGGAAATAATTAGATAAATCTTCAAAGATTTGTGTATAGGATTTTCATTACAGTATTGTGATAGTGGAAATTTGGAGGCTATCAAAATATCCAAGAACAGGGTACTGAAATAATAAAGTGAATACTAGACCATCAAAAAAATTATTGTTAAAGGGTCTATAATGACATTGGAAAATGCTCACAATTTGATACAAATTATGAGTATATCATTAATTTTAAAACTATATTATATAAAACAGAATTACCATATGATGTGGTGATTTTACTTCCAGGTATATACCCAAAAGAAGTGAAAGCAGGGACTGGAACATACATCTGTACATTCATGTTCATAGCAAAAAGGTGAAATAATAGTCAAAAGGTAGAAGCAACCCAAGTGTCCATCAATGGATAAAAAGATCACAAAATGTGGTGTGTATACATACAATGGAATAATACTCAGCTATAAAAAGGAAGGAAATTCTGAAACATGCTACAATCTGCATACAATATTACACTAAATGAAATAAGCCAGTCACAAAAGCACAAATACTGTAGGTATGATTCCATTCATATGAAGTACCTAGATTAGTCTAATTCACACAGAAAGTAGAATAGTCATTGCCAGAGGCTTGGAGGAAGAAGAAATGGGGAGTTAGTGTTCAACGGGTATGGAGCTCAGTTTGGGATTATGAAAAATTTCTGGAGATGGATGGTAGTGACGGTTGCACAAAATGTGCATGTACTCAGTGCCACAGAACCGTACACTTAAAAATGGTTAAAATGGTAAATTTCGTGTTGTATATATTTTATCACAATTAAAAATACATGTATTATATATATACACATTTAAATATTCATTTATACAATACATATACATACATATGTACATACTCATGCATATAAATGAAACACTGAAAATCTATAAGCCAAATCTCAGCAGTGAATTGTGAAGTCTGAATGGTGAAATTATGAGATTTTTTCTTCTTTATATTTTTCTACATCTTACAGTTTTTCTCTTATGAACATGTATTCCTTTTATAGCCAGAAAAAAATAAAGCACCCTTCTTTAAATCCATTCAAATCACATTTCCTTCAACAGGCTACCTACTTTGCTCAAGGAGGAGTCTTGCCAACTACAGCTTCTGCTGGTTCTACAGGCAGACACACATGCATTCCACAGTGGGAATTTCTCCTTTCCAGTCCCTGCCCTCAGTTTTTCCAAGGTAGTTGCAGCTTTAGAGCACTCTTAAAGTCTCTCACCCACACATGGGCATTGTTGGAGATAATTTACAGGTCTCTGGATCTCATACATGAATTTATAGCTGCTTTCATGAGGGATTCCTCCCGATGGCCCCAGAAGCTATGTTTGAACTTACAAGCAGGAAAACCAAGTCAAGGCTTCGTGTGGCAGCATCATGATGTAGTGGGAAAAGTACTACAGTAGAAGTCAGCCATCATAATTCTGCAATCTTATCATCAGTCAGATGAACTCCCTTTCATTGATGAGATGAGAAGCTCAGGCAAACCATGACCCCACTCCTTCAAACCAAGCTCACAATTCACCTCCTCCAGTGAGACTTCCTTGATGAACTCCACCAGACTCTGAGGGTCACTTTAGCTAGTCATGGCTGCAAATGCATATCTATAAAGTTGTAGTCAAGATTTGCACATAAGTTCTTTGGCAAGTTTCATATAAGTCCTCAACAATGCTCATGAGTCAGCACAATGTCTTCCAGTCTTTTTCCTGCCTTTCCATTCCTAGCAGGGAATCCCAGTCATTTCTGATTAAACAGGTCTTAGACAACTCACAATCCAACAGACCCGTGTGTACTAAACACAAAACTTGAATCCATCATTGGTTGCATTTGCCCTCAGAATAAATTCCAAAGAAGGATTTTATTCTTTTTTTTTTTTTTTTTTTTTTTTTGTCATTTTTTCGTGACCGGCACTCAGCCAGTGAGTGCACTGGTCATTCCTATATAGAATCCGAACCCGCGGCGGGAGCGTTGCTGCGCTCCCAGCGCAGCACTCTACCGAGTGCGCCACGGGCTCGGCCCAGAAGGATTTTATTCTGATAAAGATACACAGCCTTACCCAGAAACCAAAGGAGGTTTCTGTCTTCCTTTGCCAGACTCAGCCTTTGCTATGCTTTACCCCTGCTTTGCCCCCGCAGTACCTTATATCCTGGCTAAATCATGCTTCCAAAAATTCCCTTAACACACCATTCTCTGTTATGTAGGTTCCTTTGCATATGCTGGTCCTTCCTCCAGTTGGTGAACTTCATATCCTTCAAGACCCAGTTCACATAATAACAGCAAACATTATCAGTCTCTAACAGCATGATTTATAAGCACACTTTTCTAAGTGCCTTATGCGTGGTAACTAACTTATGTTTGCACACAACCAAGTCCTGAACAGGTTTTTTGTTTGTTTTCTGCTGCCTAACTTCCTTAGATTCCTGCCTATTTTTTTGACTAGTTTGTTAGCCTTCCAGCTGATTCTATAAACCGCCAGATATCTGTCCTCTAAAATGCTGTTCTGCCTAAGTAAGCCAGAGTTGGTGACTGTCATTTACAACAAATAATCTTAACTTATAAGACATCTATCTAGCAAAACTTTACTGAATATCACTGAATTCCAGGCCCTGTACTGGTGTAATGGGGTGGTGAAATACCAGGCCTGTCTTCCTCTTAAGGAGGTCACATCTGTGTGTGTGTGTGTGTGTGTGTATGTAGGGGGAATAACTAAACAACAATGCAAAGTAATAAAGGTACAATGTGAATACTTATGAAGGCATAACTTAGATCTATGAGAACCCAGAAGATAAAGCATGTAAGTGCCATGGCAAGTCTGAGAAGGCTTCCCAGAGGAGGTGGCATCTGAGGAGGCAGGACAGTATCAGTGGCAAGAGTGGGCCCTGAAGTCAGAGTGCCTCGGTTCAAATCCTGCCTTTGACACACACTGGATATATAAACCTGGGCAAGTTATTTAATGTCTTTGTCACTCAATTTCCTATAAAATAAATGATAGTAAGAGGATCCACTTAGCAATTACCTCTACAGCCAGCTCATTCCCCATGGTCTATCTATAGAACCTGTGACCAGGTTTGGTCCCAGCGCTATCTGCCTTCTCACCAACCTTGTCTTGCTGTGAGGAACCAGCTGTCCCAATCCCAAGCCTCAACTTCAGTCACTAATTTACCGATCAGATTCCATCCCTGGCTGGAAGGGGCCATTCCTTTAGTCTTAGACCTAGAATGTGCCTCAGCCACTCCTTGCTCTTTCTAACTTTACCTGTGCTTTATGGTTAGACCAACACTACTTCAGGCTTAGCTTTCTTATTTATTTAAGAAGAAAAGATCCACCACTCTGAGACTATTCTGAATTGTTTCCTCTGAAGCCACCCAAACTCTGGACATACCAAAGTTAGACTTCAAAATTCTGCTTAAATATCATTTCTTCAGAAAAGCTTTTCCTGGTCCCTAACCCCTAATCTAAATTAGCTGTCCCTGTTACACTGTCTCCTACCCTTCTAGAATCCCCCTAAAAGCACTCTCTCTACACTAGGCAGCCTAGTATAGTAAAAACTCCCAGGTTTTGTGAGTTGGAGATGTCTGGGTTGAAGTCACAGTTTTACCTCTAGCTCTGAGGCTTCAGACAAGTTCCTTATAAGCCTCATCAGTTCTCAATATCTACTTCATGGGGTTATTTTAATACCTAAATAGGGAAGACGTGTAACAAAACTGTTTGAATCCTTTCCGTTAATTTGTTCCTATTATTTTCTGTATTCCTATTTTTTTTTTTTAAAGTTTTATTTTGTCGATATACATTGTGGCTGATTATTGCTCCCCATCACCAAAACCCCCCTCCCTTCTCCCTCCCCCCCACCCCCCAACAATGTCCTTTCTGTTTGCTTGTCGTATCAACTTCAAGTAGTTGTGGTTGTTATATCTTCCCCCCCCCCGGTGTGTGTGTGTGTGTGTGTGTGTGTGTGTGTGTGTGTGTGTGTGTGAATTTATATATTAATTTTTAGCTCCCACCAATAAGTGAGAACATGTGGTATTTCTCTTTCTGTGCCTGACTTGTTTCACTTAATATAATTCTCTCAAGGTCCATCCATGTTGTTGCAAATGGCAGTATTTCATTCGTTTTTATAGCTGAGTAGTATTCCATTGTGTAGATGTACCACATTTTCCGTATCCACTCATCTGATGATGGACATTTGGGCTGGTTCCAACCCTTGGCTATTGTACAGAGTGCTGCGATGAACATTGGGGAACAGGTATACCTTCGACTTGATGATTTCCATTCGTCTGGGTATATTCCTAACAGTGGGATAGCTGGGTCATATGGTAGATCTATCTGCAATTGTTTGAGTAACCTCCATACCATTTTCCATAGAGGCTGCACCATTTTGCAGTCCCACCAACAATGTATGAGAGTTCCTTTTTCTCCGCAACCTCGCCAGCAATTATCGTTCAGAGTCTTTTGGATTTTAGCCATCCTAACTGGGGTTAGATGGTATCTCAGTGTGGTTTTGATTTGCATTTCCCGGATGTTGAGTGATGTTGAGCATTTTTTCATATGTCTGTTGGCCATTTGTATATCTTCCTTAGAGAAATGCCTACTTAGCTCTTTTGCCCATTTTTTAATTGGGTTGCTTGTTTTCTTCTTGTAAAGTTGTTTGAGTTCCTTATATATTCTGGATATTAATCCTTTGTCAGATGTATATTTTGCAAATATTTTCTCCCACTCTGTTGGTTGTCTTTTAACTCTGTTAATTGTTTCTTTTGCTGTGCAGAAGCTTTTTAGTTTGATATAATCCCATTTGTTTATTTTTCCTTTGGTTGCCCGTGCTTTTGGGGTCGTATTCATGAAGTCTGTGCCCCGTCCTATTTCCTGAAGTGTTTCTCCTATGTTTTCTTTAAGAAGTTTTATTGTCTCAGGGTGTATATTTAAATCCTTAATCCATTTTGAGTTGATTTTAGTATACGGTGAGAGGTATGGATCTAGTTTCATTCTCCCGCATATGGATATCCAGTTAACCCAGCACCATTTGCTGAAGAGGCAGTCCCTTCCCCAGTGAATAGGCTTGGTGCCTTTGTCAAAGATCAGATGGCAGTAAGTGTATGGGTTGATTTCTGGATTCTCTATTCCTTGATCTTTTGAATTGTTTTTTGGTTTTCAATTTCATTCAGTTCTGCTCTGATCTTAATGATTTCTTTCCATCTGCTAACTTTAGGTTTGGATTGTTCTTGTTTTTCTAGTTCTTTAAGGTGAAGTGTTAGGTTGTTCACTTGCCATCTTTCTATTCTTCTGAAGTGAGCGTTTAATGCAATAAATTTTCCCCTCAATACTGCTTTTGCAGTATCCCACAGGTTTTGGTATGATGTATCATTGTTTTCATTAGTTTCAAGAAATTTTTTGATTTCCTGCTTGATTTCTTCTTGGACCCATATGTCATTAAGTAGAATGCTGTTTAATTTCCATGTGTTTGTATAGTTTCCAGAGTTTCATTTGTTATTAATTTCTAGTTTTAATCCATTGTGGTCTGAGAAGATACATGGGATAATTCCAATTTTTTTGAATTTATGGAGACTTGATTTGTGACCTAATATGTGATCTATCCTGGAGAATGATCCATGTGCTGCTGAGAAGAATGAATATTCTGAGGTTGTTGGGTGGAATGTTCTGTAGATATCTGCCAATTCCAATTGGTCTAGAGTCTTGTTTAGATCTTGTGTTTCTCTGCTGATTCTTTGCCTAGATGATCTGTCCAATATTGACAGTGGGGTGTTCAGGTCCCCTGCTATTATGGTATTAGTGTCTATTTCCTTCTTTAGGTCTAATAGAGTTTGTTTTATAAATCTGGCTGCTCCAACATTGGGTGCGTACATATTTATGATTGTTATGTCTTCTTGATGGATCAGTCCTTTTATCATTAAGTAGTGTCCCTCATTGTCTCTTTTTATGGTTTTTAGTTTAAAGTCTATTTTGTCAGATATAAGAATAGCTACTCCAGCTCGTTTTTCTTTTCTGTTTGCATGGTAAATCTTTTTCCATCCTTTCACTCTTAGTCTGTGTGAATCCTTATGGGTGAGGTGGGTCTCTTTTAGGCAGCATATAGTTGGGTCCTGCTTTTTGATCCAGTCAGCCAGTCTGTGTCTTTTAATTGGGGAATTTAAGCCTTTTACATTAAGAGTTGTTATTGAAAGGTGTTGATTTATTCCTAGCATTTTATTGGTTGTTTGGTTGTCTTAGGTGTCTTTTGTTCCTTGCTTTCTGATTTACTGTTTGGTTTCTGTGTTTGTTGGTTCCTTAGGTTGTAGATAGTGTTTTTGTTGGCTTGTTTTCTCTTCATGGATGCCATTTTTATTATACTAGTGGGTATTGATTTTTCTTGGGTTTTTATGGCAGTGGTAGTTATTTTTCAGGAACCAAACCCAGTACTCCCTTGAGGATTTCTTGTAAGGGTGGTCGTGTGGTAGTGAACTCCCGCAGTTTTTGTTTGTCTGAGAAATATACTATTTGCCCTTCATTTTGGAAGGATAGCCTTGCAGGGTATAGTATTCTTGGCTGGCAATCTTTGTCTTTTAGTATTTTGAAAATATCATCCCATTCCTTTCTAGCTTTTAGGGTTTGTGATGAGAAGTCTGATGTTAGCCTGATTGTGGCTCCCTTATAGGTGATTTGACACTTCTCTCTTGCAGCTTTTAAGATTCTCTCTTTGTCTCTGAGTTTTGCCAATTTGACTATGACATGTCTTGGAGAAGGCCTTTTTGGGTTGAATACGTTTGGAGATCGTTGAGCTTCCTGGATCTGAAGATCTGTGATTTTTCCTATACCTGGGAAGTTTTCTGCCACTATTTTGTTGAATATGTTTTCAATGGAATCTCCATTTTCCTCCCCTTCTGGAATACCCATGACTCAAATATCTGAGCGCTTAAGGTTGTCTGATATCTCTCTCAGATTTTCTTCCATGTCCTTGATTCTTTTTTCTTTGTTTTTGTCTGCTTGTGTTATTTCAAACAGCCCATCTTCAAGATCAGAGGTTCTCTCTTCAACTTCAACAAGCCTGCTGGTTAAACTCTCCGTTGTGTTTTTTATTTCGTTGAATAACTTCTTCAGTTCAGCAAGTTCTGCTACATTTTTTTTCGGGACATTGATTTCCTTGTACATTTGCTCTTTCAGATCCTGTATACTTTTCCTCGTTTCATCATGATGTCTAGCTGTGTTTTCTTGTATCTCATTCAGTTTCCTTAGAATTATCACTCGAAATTCCTTGTCAATTATTTCAGTGGCTTCTTGTTCTATAGGATCTAGAGTTTGAAATTTATTAACTTTTGGTGGTGTACTTTCTTGATTTTTTGTATTTCTGGTATCTTTTTTTTGGTGTTTATTCATTGTGGCAGGGGGTTTCACAGACCAGCGGTTTGAGACTAATGACTAACTACGATGTTGCTGTGGTTGCCAATTTCGTATGGCTCCCTCCGTGACTGCTCAGTTGGCCTCTAGTGCTTTGTGTGTGTGGTTGCCTCGGGTCTTGGGCTTCTCCGGGGAGCCACCTTTCTGGTCAGCTTGGACTCTGCTGGGCTGGTGGATCACGTACCACAGGGTGTGTGATTGCTGTTGAGCTTTCACTTCCTGTGCAGGACTTCTCCCTGTTCCGTGTGCTCTGGCCCAGGCTGTTGGATCGTGCAGTGGCGACCCCACCGGGTGTGTGGTTTCTGTCGAGTCTCCGCCTCCCAGGTCGCACGTCTCCCCACTCTGTGCGCACTGTGCTGGGCTGGGGTGTGTCTTCTGTGCCCCTCTTCTATCAGCTGGGCCTTCAAGACCCTGCTCGGCACCGCCTTGTCCAGGAAGTCTACCAGGTTTCTGCTAGGCACAGACGACCGGTCTCTCTGGGTGCCTTTGTAGCACTGTGTAGATCTTTCTCGGGTCTCGTTCACCTTTGTATCCCCCCGGCATAGACCGAATCTAGCGCCCACCTGCAGCCTGCTCTCCGGCAGGTTCAAGTGGACCTGGGAACTCTCCTACCACACTATTCTCAACCAGAAATTGGTTAGGCTTTTTTCCGAACTGGTGGCCGCAGAGATGGTATCTGCCTCCCAGTAACAGGAAGTTTACTGGGGGCTGGAGTCCAGGGTGTGGTGGAGTGACAGTCGGCCTGCCCGTACTTCCTTGCCCTCCTGACACTGGCCGGGGACGCCCCCCACCACCAGCCCTGCCAGAGAACCGTGGAGGGAGTGGGAGGGGAGGCCGGCCCGCAGGCTCCAGAAAGCCCCGCGCCAGGCCAAGCAGGTGGGAAGGCTCAGTGACGGCCGAGCCAGGCGGAGCTGTCTGCAACTGGGAAAATGGAGGCAGCCCCAGGGCGGTGAGTGGCCTGGTGACGCAGGCGGGAGCCAGGTGGGCATAATCCCCCCGAACAGAGCTGGACCAGGGGTCACTCACAGGGCTGTGCCAGGTCGGGCGCTCGCTCTCTGCCTCTGGTTTGCCACCTTCCCTGTTCTCACCGCTGCCGCCTTGGGCTGTTCAGTCGCAGCGCGGCTCAGGCGTTCCCAGGAATCTTCTTTAATGCCGGCCTGAAACCTCGAATCCTGAATAGGGCAGCTGGCCGCCTTCAGCGCGGCCCCGGCCTCCGGGATCCTGGCTGCATCCACAGCATCCCTGGTGCCGTGTTCCCTGTTTCGAGACTCGCTTTTGCAGCTAAGAAACAGTTCTTTTCCTGCTCCACACTTCAAAGCTCTTGCCTGTAAATGAGGCAGCCTCTCCTGCCGGGGGCAAAGTGGCGGTCACCCCCCACGACCAGCCACCAGCAGCGGTCCTCCCTTAAGAGATGGCAGGAGGAAGGTTCACAAGTTTCCCAGCTGCCTGAGGCCCAGTGGCCGCCTTTTCCACCTCAGCTACTCTGCGCCAGCCGCCGCAGCCACCGCCATCTTGAAACTCTGAAATAACCCCTGTATTCCTATTTTGAAATCTCTTCTGATGGTCACATATATAGCCATTCGTACTGCTGCCTGTTGTCCTGATTTTTCTACTTTCAAGTGTTTCTTCTGAAAGTCATGTCTCCCAAGAGTCACACACTTCTAGGTTTCTGGTACTACCTCCTCAGTCATGCTTTTCATAAAAGCCATGTTCATTGTTTATTCCATCTTAGTTCAATAAAGGTATTCCCCTAATTTAAATTTACATCATGATATTATGCTGAAAAAGTATGTTATTGAACTTCAACAGGGCACTTGGCAAGATATCTTATTATATCCTTGTGGAAAAGTTGGAGAAATCTTGGGTGCATAGGCAATTATATAATTACCTAACCTAAAGATGGTGATTAATGAATTAGTATCTTTCTTAACAAAGCTTATAGTGTCCTGCAAGGGTTCTACCCACACCCTATTCTAGTGAACATTTTTATTAATGACTCGGATGCTGATTTATAAAACAAATTCATCAAATTTACAGATGACAGAAAGCTGGGAAGGATAATAAATACTTTCAGATCAGAACTGGTTTAAAAAAATCTTAACAGGCTGGACTGATGGGCTGAATAAAACAAGAAGTTTTAATTTTTTTTATTGATTATATATATTTATGGGGTACAGAGTTGACCATCAGCATTTGAACAAGAAGTCTTAAAAGGGGTAAATGTAAAGTTCTTTGCTTTTGTCACAGCATCAGCAGCACAAGTGCAGGATAAGATCTAACTGATTTAGCAGTAGTCATCATCTCCACAGTCAACTTCGTATGATTATTTCATATTGTTATACAATCGCCAAAAAAATTCAACACAACCTTAGGCTGCATTAGAAGTCTAGCTTTAGAATAAGGGAGGTGATGGTCTTTCTCCACCTTATGCAGCTGGATCATACCTTTAGAACTGGATTCAGCTAAGAAAGCTATTCAGCTATTTTAAGAAAGATATTAGTAAACTAAAGTGCATTTAAAAAGAAATTATTAGGATTATAAACTATGTCATAAGAGGAATGTAAGAAAAAAGCAAGTATATTTAAACTGAACAAAAGATTCACAAGACTCAAAGGGAACAGGACAGTAGTAGGATGCAGGAAGTACAGGATAGGTCCTTATCTCAAGGAGCTTACAGTCAAGCTGATTACTGTCATAAGAGAAGCAGATTTAAAATGGGGAAAAAATTATTAATTTGCCTGGGAGAGTCAGGAATGATTTCACAGAGGGGATGAGGCTGGAAATGAGTATTAAAGGATAATGGGGAGGATTTCAACCACCAGCAGGGGTAAAGGGAACAACACACATACAACCCCACCCCCCAAGGCAAGGGTTAAAGCAGTGGATTAAGAAGTATATGGAAGGTGAGAAAGTGAAGACAGCAAATACCAAAGTTAGACTCCAGGTTTCTGCTTAAATGTCCTTAACTCAGAGAAGCTTTTCTTGTCCCCTAACCCCCAGTCTAAATTAGGTGTCCCTGTTAGGAGCACTGTCTCCTAGTGCTATATACTTTTTTCTCTATAGAACTCATAGTTTATATTTTATATTTATTTATATTTATTTGTGCACTGTTTAATATCAATTTGCCTGTTAGACTGCATGCTCCATAAGGGCAGCCAGGCTGTGCCTGGTATATATATGATAAATACTTGATAAATATATGCTGAACAATGCACATACAGAATGACAGCAGAATGTGATATGTGCTATACTCTATGTACACATTCCTTGGGAGACAAGGAATATTTGAACTAATAATATTTGAACTAATTGAGTCTTGTAAAAGAAAGAGAAGAGAGGAAGGACATTGAAAGCAGATGGAGCCACTCCAGCAACTGTTGGTACGAAGCACTTAGAGAACTTCCATACATCTGTACATAGGTAGATGGAGGGGAGTGGTGGCTGACAAGACTTAGAGAGGCAGGCAAGGGCCAGATCATTTGTTCATTCATTGAATACGTACTGAGCAACTACTCACAAAGGGCTTCCTAATCCACATTAAGACATTTGGGTTTTATCCAAACAGTATTGAGTAACTACCAAAGGATTTTAAAGTCCTACAATTCAATTTGTATTTTAGAAAGTTCATTGTGGAGGTTGAGCAGTGGATTATTTAGAGGATGGCAAGACTGGAGACAGGTAGAGATCACTTAGGAAGCTGTTTCAGAAATCCAGGTAAGAAAAACAGTGGAAGTGGGAACAGAGAAGACATGGTTTAAAGAAATATTTAGACACAAAAATTGACAGAATTTGATGATGTATTGGCTTTGGGACATGAGAAAGACTGGAGTTTAGGATAACTCATGGGTTTCTGTTACATGTAATGGGTAGATTGTGACGAACAGAGAAAAGAACAATAGGAAGAAGACAAAATTGTGAAGTTCATTTCATCCATGTTGATACCTGTGGAAGAGAGTGCCAGTGGCCTACCAGAATCCGTTTTCTCCTTTTTCCACATACTGGTAGCTAGGATGTGGCTGCCCAGACCTCCTTAGGACTATAATTCCCTTGCAGTGGGCTGGTGGGCATTTAACTAAGATCTTCTTGGTGGCATGGGACCAAGAGCATGGTGTACAACTTCTTTCTCATTTGCTTAAGAAGAAATCCCTGTCCCTGGGTTTCTGCTCCTTCCCCCTTCTACTGTTTGGAATGGTGATGACCAGAATTACCTAATAAGCCACAAGTTGTGGATGGGACAGTCTCCATTAGCCCGGGTCCCTCTGTATACCAGAGCTGTCTGCTAACCAAGAACATTCACCTTGGGCGTTTACATGCTATAGAGAAATATGCTTATTTTTCTTTAAGCCATTAGTCTGTAGAGTCTTTGTGTTAAAGCAGTTTAGCCTGCCTCATACAATATTTAAGTACAGATATGGACAGTTGGATATACTAGTCGGAACTTCAGGAAAGAGGTAGTCATAATCAAACTGGGTTAATGTCAAAGCCATGGATATGAATAAATCTCTCATAAAAAGTATATAAATAAAGAAAAGAAGAGGACTTTAGATGGAGCATAGGAGAATACAATCTTTAAAGTGTGTGTAGAAAAAAAAGATAATATCACGTTGACATGTGAAAAGAATAATAAGAGAATTAGAGGATAGTGGTATTACAGAAGGCAAGAGAAGAGATAATATCATGGGTGGAGCTGTCAAAGGAAGCTGTCAAGGAAGGAAGTTCCATGAGAATATGGGAGATGATGGAACCCAGAACACCAAGGATGAGCTCTGGACAAGAGTCAAAACCTTTTTTCCACTGCAAGAGAATGGGAGGAGATCAGGAGGAGTGTAGCAGAAGGAGGTAAGTTTCTTTCTTTTTTTTTTTTTTTTAATAAAAGATGACCTTGACTTGGTGTTGTCAGCACCACGCTCTCCCAAGTGAGCCATGGGCTGGCCCTAGAGGAGGTAAGTTTCTAAAGGTGTCACAAGAAATTAAGAAATAATCATTATTTTCTCTAAAAGTAGAGAGTAATGTTGGTGTTTAGCATAGCTTGTGGGAAGTGGTATAGCTCAGAACAGTTTCTGGGGGCAAAAAAATATGTTGGGGTGAAGCTAGAGTTGAGTGATTTCCTCTTTGTGTAGACAGCGGGAGGGTGTAGATGGTAACACTGATCCAAAATGGGGATACTGTGCAGCAAGTGTGGAATAAGGATGCAGGTCAAAAAGTGAAGGGAATTGGTAAGAGCAGATGGAGGGTTCTCTCTTCATCACTTTAATCCTCACACTCATGGAAATTTTCCACCAGGTCTGCTTCATTATCTGTTACAAACTTGTCACCATCACCATCATCACACCTTCTTAATTAAGTCTGGAACTACATTGCTCAGAACCCCTTCCTACATTGATCCTGATTAGAGTTTACCAATGAAAGAAACTTGTGTAATATTTGGAAGGTGGGAGCGAAGAAGAAGCCATTATTCCTAGGAGGTCAAGGAGACCAGACATGGTAGCTTCTAGAACTCCTCCCCAGTGACCTTTTCTATAGACTTCTGGAGGCCTTCCAGACCTTCACTATCTCAGCTCACCTGACATTCAAAGAATCTCTAATTCCTACATCAAATCTCTTATTCCCACAATACTCACAGAGGCTCTCTTTTCTTGATCAAAACGGGATGGTTATACCAGACCGAGTGTTGATATGGCTGTCCCCACCCTCTCTGAAAAGAAAGAAACAAAATCTAATTATCCTGACCTCCAATACAACTCAATTTTCCTTGGCAAAGCCTTTTGGAAAAACATCTGAGGATACTTCAGACACTATTGCCTTAGATTCTTGGATCCCGTCACCCTAAAATGCTTCCCGCATTCTTGAGAGCAGGCTTCCTCTTGGTTGCCAACATTCCCACAGTTCTCCCACATAATTAGATACTGTCATCTCAGACAAAACCTCTCTATTCTTGACAGCATTTACCAATAGGGGACCAAGCAAGGGATATAGGATTTGAACACTTTGTGGGGCTGACCCTGGATCTTCTTTAACACCTTCCTAAGTAGTGATTCACCATGATCATACTGAGCCAGTTGTTTAGAGAACAAGAACGCACTTTACTACACCACTTGGAATCTCACGCCTCAGGTAATGCAGGCTCCAAAGCCAGCTGTATACACAGTTTGGCAAATTAGTAGGATGTGATGGAGTTTAAATGGCCAACTTTGCCAAGCTTAACAGATCAGTCCTACTTAGTTCCATGCACACAGTGTGGGCCTAATTTATTTGGATTGCACAGAACTTGGGTTTCTGCATCTTCTTTGGCAGCCAATTGTTGTGATCAGGAGTGTAGACTCTGCAACCTGACTACCTGAGGTTGAATCCTGATTTAATTTGGGGAAAGCTGCTTAACTTCTCTGTAACTCACCTATAAAATAGGGATAGTGAAGTGAGGATTAAAGGAATAATGCACTGAAAGTGTTCAGTACATTCTGGGCATTATAATAACTTTATTGGCTCTGCATTAAATCTGATTTCTCTTCCTGGTTGTTTTCTTATTGCCATTCAATCTACTTTCTCCCAAATAAGAGGCAAATAAGGATGTTTTAGACTAGTCTTGTCAGGCATAGTCTCTACCCTCACCTCTACCTGATGTACAATACCTACTATGAAGTAGCATTTTCACTTGTGCCTGGTCAAGTTTACTGTGTGGCCTAGCTTAACCTCAAAACTTTCCTATCCAACTACTGCTTTATGTTATATATTCTTGCCCCCCACCACGTTTCTAACCCCATCTTCTACCCCTCTTCCTCTTGCTCACTCAACTCCAGCCACACTGGTTCCTTATTATTCCTTAAATGCACCAAAAAGTTCCAACCATAGGGCCTTTACCACCCTGTACCCTCGCTTTTTTTCTCACCTAGAAAACTTCCCCTGGGAGCATGGCTTGAGCCCTCACTTCCATCTCGTCTTTGCCCAAATGTCGCTTTCTCAGGCCTTCCTTGACTACCCCTCCCCCCCACTCCTCCACACACCCATATAAAATAGACTCCCCTCCAACTCCCAAACTCCTTATCTTGCTTTATTTTACTCCACAGTACTTATCACCATCTTTCATGTCATATATTTATTCATTTACTGTCATTTCTCCCCACTCCCATCCCTAATGGAGTTTCCCTGCCTACGTATCACTGGAGAGGAAATGATGTGTGCTATTCATTAACAGCATAATGGGATAGGACCTGTCACAGCTCTCCAGACTCCTATGGTTCACGCTTTCTAAACTCAAACATCACTTTTTAAAGAGTAGTGGGATAGTTTACTCTTCCCAAACAAGGCAAAATGATATTTTATTGTCTTATGAATATATATTGTCTAATACAGTCAGTCTCTCATGTCTCTTGCTAATAGTTAAATAAGGGCTGGAGGGATGCAAAGGAAGGAACTAATACATATTATGAAAAAGAAAATAGGTTACTGATTTATATGTGTATGCTAAATTATAGGAATAAGAAATATTGATAGCTGGATATGTAGAGTTTGGATGTTTTACAAGTTCACATATGTCCAGATTAAGTGCTGTAACACAGTGATCTGGGTTGCAGAAAGACTTCATGTTGGCCCCTTAGAAATACTATGTTAGTGATTATTTCCACTACAACTGAGTTAATCTCTCCAATGGAAAGATAACTCATTCACGGTGAGTTAACCTCTCTGATGGAAAAATGACAAAGAAATATTATCCCAGAGCTCAGGACGCCTTAGACAAAGATTGTGAGGTCACTTTCTGTATCTGAGTTTGGGAACTTGCATTTATAGAGATCAGAATGTATATCCAATAGATATTTGAGTGTATACATCAATGTTATTCAAATCAATCAGTAGGCATTTATCAAACTATACCATTATTACCCTAAAATTAATGACAGGCCATGGGTTGGTTCTGGACATGAGCCTTGGGAGTTTAATAGACAGGAACCATGCCATCTAGCATATAAATGTATGCAACACTGACATAGACTAACAATAAATTATTATTGTATTAGTTTTCTATTGTCACTGCAATAAATTACCATAAATTTAGTGGCTTAAAGCAACTCAAATTTTTCTCTTCCAGTTCTGGAGGTCAAAAGTCCAAAATGGGTCTTACGGATAAAATCAAGGTATTGGCATAGCTGCATTCCTTCTAGAGGCTCTAGGAGAAAGCCTGCCGTCTTGCATTTTCTATCTTCTAGAGGCTGTCTGCATTCCTTGGCTGTGGCCCCATCCTCTATCTTTAAAGTGCATCCCTCCTACCTTTGCTCTCGTCATCATATTTCTTCTCTCTGACTTTGACCCTCTTACCTCCCTCTTGTAGGAACCCTGTGATTACATTGAGCCCACACAGATAATCCAGTATAATTTCCCCATGTCTAGATTCTTAATTCAACACATCTGCGAAGTCCTATTACCCATTTAAGGTAATATAATTCACAGGTTCCAAGATTAGGAAGTGGACTTCTCTGGAGGATCAATTATTCTGTCTAACACAATGACCACTAGTTCTTTTTTTTTTTTTTTTTTTTTTTTTTGGCACCTGGCTGGTACAGGGATCGAACCCTGGACCTTGGTGTTGTCAGCATCATGCTCTAACCAACTGAGCTAACTGGACAGCCCCTCACATAGTTCTAATAATAAGAAAAATGGACTTCAGGTCAGAAACCTAGATTTGAATATGTCCCCTCTCCCCGATCTGTGTGATTTCAGGCAACTCAGCTGACCTCTTTGAGCACATTTCCTCAAAGGCAAAATGAAGATAATAGTTCTAATGGCTATTACGAGGATCAAATAAACTAATTTTATAAAAATACCTTGTCAATCATAGTTATTAAAGTTTACCTCGGTTCTGTTCAACAAACATTTCCTGACTTCATACTATTTGCCTGTCAGGTGCTGGAATACCATGAAAACTAAGACATGTCCTTACTGTCAAAGAGTAGTCTAGAATACATGTAACCAAAAGTATTATACTTTAGAGTGATTAGAGCAACAATATGAAATGCACAAGGAGAGCAGATAATTCAAAGAAAAGAGCAGTTACTTTGAGAGAGATGAAGTATCAAGAAAGACTCCACAGCACAAGTGGCAATTTCAGCAAGGTTTAGAAGCATGAATCAGTTTTCAGATAGAAGGGGGAAGCAGAAAAACAGCCACGCAAAAGCACAGAGGTGCGAAAGTGGGCATTTAGAGAATTACACAGGGGTTTGATACCGGTGTATTTTCCATACAAGACTGTGAGTTAGGAGTTATGTAAGACAATATCAGAGTGGAAAACTGAGATGAGATGAAGACTCACCGTCTTATGCTGTGCTAAAAAACTCAACTCTGCGTGTAATAAGAAATCATTTAAATGTTCTATGCAAGGAGGTAAACAACCATTCAAATTGATTATCCTGGTTTTCCTGAGATTATCCTGGTTGTAGCACAGACAATCCTCTGACCCAGGAAACTCCTCAGTCCTGGGAAAACTAGGTGTTTGGACACCCTATGAGAAAGATCATTTGATCAACCTGCTTTGCACACAATTTACTGTGGCTGAAATTGGGAGGGTGAGCTAGAAAACAGCAATATGGAAGAGAAAGGAATAAGACACCAGGGCTATAGACTTGGGGAGAGATGAAGAGGACCTAAACTGAAGCAGTGACTGTGGGGATAAGTCAGGAAGAATTTACAAAGTGTTTAGAAAGCAAAATCTACACAACTTGTTGAATGACTAGATGTGGAAAATGAGGATGCAGAATAAATCTAGGATAACTCCCAGAATTTGGAGTGACCAGATGAGTGATTTTAATGCCAGTAGACAGAACTATAGGAAGCTAAGCGAGTTGATTGGGATGGCGAATTTCAGTTTGGAACATGTTAAATTTGGGTTTGATGTTTTCATGAGACATTCAGATGGAGCTCTTCAGGGCATGGTCCAGAACTTGGGGGTAGATAAGAACAGAAGAGATAGTCACGTTCTGCACAAAGGTGTGCCGAGATGGAAGAAATATGGAAGTTGTATGTTTATGAACAATAATTATAACAGCCACCACTTACTGAGTGCTCTCGGTGTGTTGGGAACTTTGGTTGGGAGTAACAGACACTAGTTTGAGCTAATTTAAGTATAATTACTATATAGAAAAGGACACAGGGGTGCATTACAAAACCCAAGGGCAGGGATGCAGCTGGGCCTCAGCAAGAAACTGGAGCCAGGGAAGACCATGCCATCAGGACACTTGTCACTTCTTGTCTCCAGTCTTCTTTGTGCCCCTGCTCCCTGCTTCATTCTTCTCTCTTGCTACATTGTTTTTCCTGATTCCCAAGCCACATGGCTGTTCACATAGCTATTTATACTTCTAGAGTTAATATCACTTCCATTCAAGGCACCAGGCAGAGACTAAGAAGGTAATCACATGGTGCTAATACTGAATCCTAAAAGAAGGTATTCATTGTCCTAGATTAAATCAGGTGGATAACCTGGGCCAGATAGTTGCAGAGAGAGCTTGGTCAGAATGGGCAGTCCCTAGAAGAGAGCAGTAAGAAAGATGACCCTAGGTGTCCACTACACACTTGTGTTCTTATATGTCCCTACAATAACACCATGAGGTATTTATTATTACTATCCCTTAGACTTTAAATGCTCTGAAGGCAAATATCATGTCAACTTTTTCACCAGTGTATTTCCAGCACCAAACACAACGCCTAGCTCATACTTAGTAACTTTTAGATGGAGAGAACAGAACTGTGGTTACTAGAAGTGGAAAGAGCGAGGGGCAGGGAGAGAGAGAGGAGGGTTGATAAATTAATGAGAAATTGGTTAATGGACACAAATAATGATTATGTATTGTAATGATGAATAAGCTAACTATCCTGATTTGACCATCACATATTGTGCACAACTATTGACAGTCAACTTTATACCCCACAAATATATATAATCAATTATGCTTCAATTAAAAAAATAATTTTAAAAAAGTTAGAAAAAAAAAAAGAAAATTAACTAACCATATAAGCATGGGTCTGTTGCTGGACTTTCTATTTTATTCCATTGTTCTAAATCAGTAAGCTTTTGCTGATAACACACTTTCATGATTACTGTAGGTTTATAGTAAGTCTTGGAGTTAACAGGAGTGAGTCTTCAAATTTTGTTTTTTCCAAGTTGTTTTGGCTGTTCTAGTTCCCTTGCCCTTCTCTATAAATTTTAGAATCATTTTGCCTGTTTATACAAAAATAGAAAAAGATCATTAGAATTTTTATTAGAATGTTGTTGCATCTATAAAACAATTTGGGGGAAATTGACAACAATATTGAGTTTTCCAGTCCATGAACATAGATAACTCTACATTTATTCAGGTTTTTCTTTGATTTATTTCATTAGTGTTTTGCAGTTTTGGACACACAATCTTGCACATATTTTTTAGAATTATACCTATTTCATGTTTTTTGGTATTGTTATAAATGGTACTTTAAATTTTAATTTCCAATTGTTTATTGATAGGTTATGGAAATATGGTTGATTTCTATACTGACTTTATTTCCTGGGACTTAGATAGTTCCTTTGGCATTGTCTACATCAACAACCATGTTATCTGCAAATAAAGAGAGTTTTACATCTTCCTTTCTAGGCTGCAGTCTTACTGCTGGTTATGATCTCCACTATGATGCTGAATATTTGCAGTGAGATTCATGCTCCCATGTTAAAGGTCAAGTGTTCAGTCTTTTACCACTAGGTAAGATGCTAGCCATCTAAATTTTGTAGATGCCTGCTATCAGGTTAAGAAAATTCCCTTCTATTCCTATTTAGCTAAGAGATTTTTTTTTATCACAAATGAATGCTGAATTTTATCAGATGCCTTTTCTGCATCTATTGAGATGATTATATAGTTCTTCTTCTTTAATCTTCTGATATGATGTATTACCTTAATTAATTTTTGAATGTTGAATCAGCCTGGCATTTCCAAGATAAATTACTCTCATAACATATTATGATTTCATACATTGTTAAGTACGATTTGCTAAAATTTTCTTAAGAATTTTGGCATCTATGTCAATGAGGAATATTGATCTGTAGTTTTCTTATATCTTTGCCTGGTTTTGGTATCAGGGTAATGCTGACCTCATAGAATAAGATGGCAAGTGTTCTCTCCTCTTCAATTTTCTGGAAGAGTTTCTGTACAATTGGTATTCTTTCTTTCTTAAATATTTGGTAGAATTCACTGGTGAAGCCATCTGGGCTTAGAGTTTTCCTTGTGGAAAGGTTTTTAATTATATATTCAACTTATTTAGTAGATACAAGACTATTCAGGTTGCCACTTCCTTTTGAGTAAGCTTTAGGAGTTGGTGTTTTTCAAGGAATTTGTTTGTTTCATCTGCATTTTTGAAATTACTGGCATATAGTTATTCATAATATTCCCTCATTATCCTTTTACGGTGTTTAGACTCTTTGTGATGTCCCCACTCGCATTCCTGATATTGGAAATTTGTGTCATCTCTCTCTTTTCCCCTAATAAGTCTGGCTAAAGGCTTTTCAATTTTAATTGCTCTGCAAGAACCAGATTCTGGTTTCCTTGATCTTCTCTATTATTTTTTTATCTTCTATTTCACTGACTTATTCTGTTACCTTTATCATCTCCTTTCTTCTTACTTCGGTGCAATTTGCTCTTTTTTATTTCTAGTTTCTTATTTCTACTTTCTATGGAAGCTTAGGTCATTGATTTAAGACCTTTCCTCTTCTCTAATATAGACATTTTAGTGCTATAAATTTTCCTCTAGTATTGCTTTAAATATAACTCATGGATTTTGATATATTGGTTGTTTTTTATTTCCATTCAATTTAAAATACTTTCTAATTTCCTCTTTCACTTGTTCTTTGACCTCAAAGTTACTTTGAACTGTGCTTTAGTTTCCAAATATTTGAGTTTCCAGATATCTTTCCGTTAGTGTCCAATTTAATTTCGTCGTGATCAGAGAGCTACAAATACTTTGTAGTATTTCAATCATTTTAATTAATTGAGACTTGTTTTATAGCTCAGAATTTAGTCTATCTTGATAAATTTTCCATTTGCACTTGAAAAGAATGTGTATTCTGCTGTTGTTGAGTGGAGTGTTCCATAAATGCCTATTAGGCCAAGTTGGTTGACAGTGTTCTTCAAGACATCTATATTCTTAGATTTTCTGTTTACTTGTTTTATCAATTATTGAGAAAGGTGTTTTGAAATCTCTAACTATAAATGACTATTTCTTCTTGCAGTTCTATCACTTTCTGGTTCACATAACACTTAGAATTGTAATGTCCTCTTGATTAATTGACCTTACCTGGGTCCCCTCTACCACACTATGGCCTGGAAACTCTAGGCTTTAAGCTGGGGCAATCATAGTGCTCCCTTCATTCATCTCCCCTATTGTCTAATGTGTAAAACTTTTGTTTTGTTTTGTTTTGTTTTTTCTTAATTTGAGTTAACAAAAGTGTGAGGGTAAATCCAATCCTTATTACTCCATCTTGGCCAGAAATCCTGAAGGCAATAAATAGAGTATAGACTTAAAGGAAATAAGGGAGCAATATCCAGGAAAGAGCACTCCAGAGAGAGGAAACTCTGAGATGCGAGTGTACCTGGCAAGTTTATGGAACATCAAGGAGACCAGTGTGGCTACACCAAAGAGAGTGGGGAGAGTAGCAAGAGATGAGGTCAGAGATATTTTAGTCTCTCTCAAGCCTCAGGCTTACTCTGACCAAGATGGGGGCCACTGCAAGATGTTTAGCAGAGGAGTGACATGCTCAGACTTTTGATTTTAAATGTTCACTCTGTTTATTGAGCTGACAATAGACTTTAGAGGGTTATGAGTAGAAGTAGGCATATCAGTTAGGAGGGTAGTAGTACCAGCAACAAACGATGGCAGTTGTGCCAGGATGGAAGCAGTGGAGTTGGTAAGAAGTATGCAGATTCTGATTATAATCTGAAGGTAGAATTTGTAGGATCTGCTGACAGTTTGCCTCTGAAGTGTGAAAGAAAGAAAGAAGTAAAGAATGATCTAGTGTTCTTTGTGTTATACCATGCCATATTTATCCTTTACATTTGACAAAAAGGTTTGGGGGTTAGCTCTCCTATTATTGTGTCTACAGAAAGAGCACTGGTTATGTATTTGGTACTTTTTCTCCTATTCCTTTCCCAATGATCCAGCACATATCAGCTCCTATGAATATTTCTTGGATATAAAAATTAAAGCATATGAGACTCTCTTTTCAAATTGGCTAGTGTTGAAGTGAGTTTGGTGCAGAAGTGGATCAGAGCAGCCAGCCTCTGTGTTTCTTAATGTGGGAGTCACAGAATCTATATTTAAAGTCAAATCCAAAGGGCCCTCCCTTCACTGCCATTATCAACATAGAGATCCAGTCTGCTTTATCATCCAAAACCTGCTTGACAAACTGCTCAGCCCGGCCTCCAGATTGCTGGGTTGTGGAACTAATAGGGGAGGAAACAAGTCCTACAGCAGGTGGGTTATGAACGTTGCTGGTATGTACCTGACTCACCTTGCCTCTGGCCTTACACCAAGGCCTACACTGGGTTGAGCTTTGATTCACCTGATACCCAGCCCCTGGCAGCTTGAGTGGCTTGAAGAAGAAAACATCTGGACTTGATAGATCATCCTTATATTTATATAAGGAAAGATTTTAAAGCTGCAGAATATGCACTCACACAAGGCCCTCAGTCAGCAAATGTCCCCCTGCCATTTAGACCAATCCAAATCACTCATTATTACCTGTCAGATCTGTAGGACAGGAGGTCAGGAGGCAGGCAGTACAGAAGTCTGAAAATCCATAATCTATTAGAGACTACTGGGAATCTGGCTCCTTGTGAAAGATATGCAAAGAAATTTTTTTCTATCTATAAAACCCAAAGGAACCCATGGTTTCAAGATCTTGGAAGAATAAGCCTTCCTATTAAGGATGATGTTACTAAGAACTGTAGACAACCAAGAAGGGGCTTCCAGGGGCTAAAGTGTAACCAGAGGAAGTAAGATTATAGATTGGAGAAGCAGAATAAATACATTACAGACTCCTGGCACCCAATGGATCAATCACAGACTGAATGGAAGAAAAAAAAGGAGACAATCTCTGTACCCTGCAGGCAAATCCAGGGCCTATGCTTTGACCTACCACCCCCAAATTAAATGAGTCTGATCTGAGGATTCTATCTCTATATGGACAGAGTTTGCATTGTTATTATCACCATCATAAATACCATCAAGATTATTGGCATCATAATCATATGTAGTCAATGTAGCCCACCAGCCAACTGAGTCAGAATCAAGATCTACTTCTAAGCAGACCAATCACAGGCCACTTTTGTACAGTATTAGATGTCCAGAGATGCTGATTAATTTTAGCTACAATGTCTGATATATGATTTTAGCTCTCAAAACAAAACTGGTAACAGTGACTTTCATGATGATGATGTCATCCACAAAATAGACAGAGAAAATATAGTATTTCAATAATATGCAAAAACAAGAAAGACAGTACTTTTTAAAATGTGAGTAAAAAACAGCAATTTCCACCATATATTAAATAGCTGTTTTGTTTCAGGCACTTAACTCTTTAGCTTTATAACAACACATGAAGAAAATTTCCCACATTCACAGAGATGTTAAGTTACATAAGAAGTAAGTGGCTGAGGCAGGATTCCAACCCAGATCTATCAGAATCCAAGGTCGATGATCTCAATCACCACGCTAAACAGCTTTGCTCTGAATTTTGTTTTAGTTTTTAGGGAGAAGCCAAGAAACATACTCTTTTGAGAGTCCTACCCTGTGTTTGCCCTGAATTCTTCCATGTGGACCAGACTTAAGAAACAGGAGTGAGAAAGGCCTTGATAGATACCTAGGCTAATAGCTTCTCCTCTTGAAGCAAAGGCCTTAAGCCCCACTCTCCATGAGTACACCTGCCTCTCAAGACATATCCATGCCAGAAATGAGTGGGATGTTGTCTTTGAACACCTTAAAAAGCTATTGAAAAGTATTGGTTTCCCTAGGCCAGGGGTCCCGGAGCCTCCTGTAGCAGATTCTGCTCCAAGTGTTTTTGACTTACATAAAACCAGGATTATTGGGTGGGACCATTGGACTAGAGAACACAGTCAACCCCTGAGACCTTAGTCACTCTGTAATAGTTATATAAAGTAATTATTCTATCTGCCTTTTGCAATTATCTTGCTAAGCTGGTGATCTAGTGTCCCTTTTTCAAGACACCCATCCTCAAGGAAGAAAACCCATCACTGAAGAAAAAGTGAGACACTACAGATGTGGTTTTCCATAGATCCCACATTACTATCCTAACTCTTGTATGCTCAGAGGTGATTTAAACTAAGTAGTCCCAGAAGACCTAAGAACTGAAGCACAATTACTGCCAAAGCAAGGAATGTTCACATGGGTGGAGTGACTTTATTTATAATAGGTAAAATAAACATAATTAATTTTCAAAGGGAGATCAAATGAATTTATCATAAATAATGGCAATAATCAATAATAATAATTGGATTAGTTGAGGAATTAATACTCAAGCCTGATGCCACAACCCATAGAGGTCCTAAATTTATTTTTCCCTAGTCCAATTCAAAGATGTCATGCCAGGCAGCCCAAGATATAATTTTTGTCAATTCTTTCCTCATCTAGAAGCCATGAAAAATCAGCCCTATTGGGTATTGGGAGCAAATCTGTTCCCAGTGAGGTTTTTGGTGATTTAAGGATAAACAGATATATATTCACATATATATATATACGTATATATATACGTATATATATATATATACATATACATACATATATGTATATATATATATATGTGTGTGTATATATATATATATTTGTACACAATGCATCCTGGGCAATCCCAATGGCAAATCCTCAATACCCTTTCAGAGAGGTGAGTATCGAGACCATTTAAGGGGAGTGATGGATAATCCCAAACTCAGAAATAATTCCAAACCAATATTATTTCATTGAGGACACTGTGCTTAGCATTAAAACTTTTCTGTTACAAGTCTTCAATAATGTATATTAACCGTGTGTGTGTGTGTGCATCCACGGTGTGTGATGTATACATAAATCTCCAACAGTTTTCCTGATGCCCAAACTCCAGGTCAAGATTCAATCCTGAGCTAACTTAATTATACTGTTTCACACATTCTCAGACTGCCTCACCATTGGAAGCACATCCCTACAAAAAGGTTCATGGGATCATACAAAGTCCTCAAAAAATGTTTGCCAAAATGAATTACTGAGAACTACTGGACCAAATAAATTAATCTGGTTACTTTAAATTCATACTTAAGAATGGACTCCCACTTTTTTACCTTATTAGTTATTCACTTTATTTATAAACTTGGTTCCAAATGCTTATGAATGGTTCCAAAAATCAAATTCATGATTAAAAGGCCACTATTTTCACCTACTAAATGATATTTGAAAGAATGTAATGCTCTGAATGCTCTGAATACCCCCAACATTTTGAGCATATAGTTACAGATTTTTAGGCAAATTATTTTGATTTAACAGGCTCTAGATGTTTTTTTTAATCAGCTGCATTACTTAATAGTCATACCTTGCAATTTGTCAAAATATAAATTCTAGCTCATCTAAGGTATCCTAGAGTTCCAGTGCTAATCCAAGTCCCTTCCCCTTCAGTCAGGTTTAACTAGCCAGTAAGTTTTCAAATCCGTCACAAAGCAACCTCTTCTCCCTATTGTCATCACAAATTATTTATATTGTATGCCAAGACCATCTGAATTTTTGAGACCCAGCCTTGAGACATGGCCCTGAGTAGAGTTCAGCAAGCATCTGGAGATCAGAGATGGCACATCTCAGTTAAATCTGGACAGGGCAAGTTACTGAAGCCCCATATTGCATTCTGAAAGCCTAAGTGTGTCAACAGGCATCCTCTTTGTGAGACCCTGTTGCTTCAGTACATGGATCTTAAGACAGGAATAATGATGTGGCAAAATAAAAAAGGAACCTGGGAGTATGGGCATTCTCAACTGATGTAGCTAGTGGGTCCATCTTCCTCATGGACTTTTCATGATGGAAATTTTAAGCTCCTTTGAAGGCTGAGTTCCAATAACTGCCCTCTGATTTCACCTAGAAAGAAAGACCACAAGGAGGAAAGAGAGTTAAGACTCATCTCCAGGAACCATTGCCCCAAAACCTATTGATAACTTTTAAATCAAATTAAACTTGGCAGGAAGAAGGAAAGAAAGAAAAATACATTGAATTCGTATCATTTGCTAAACGTTATCCTAATATTATCTCACCTAATTCTCAAATGCTTATAATTATCCCCATTTCACAAGTGTGGAAACAGAGACTCAGATTTAGAAATCTGTCCAAGGTATTACAGGTAGTCTCTACTGGAGCTGTGATATAAAAATTATCTCTCTTTCTTCCTGCAAAGTCAATGTTTTTTCTACTGCATCATACTACAAGCCAAGAACAGCTTCCTAATCTGCTTTTAGAGGAAAGAAACATTTAATGTGTATCAACTGTTCCTGAATCAAGTCTCAGGTATCAGCTCTAAAATGAGTTCATTTAGAATGCCCAGAATAGGCATTCCTAAGAGTCATGGCACAGAGACAATGTTTAGTTCTTATGACAGACACAAACTCACTTAGACCCTAAGGCAAGTTCTTAATTTGAACATGACAGAAAGTAAAGCAGACTACTTTAACTTAGAGAAGCTCTCCTTTGCATAGGATGAGATGTGGGAACAAAATTCATCTGACATGCAGTGGAAAAACCAAACTGGAACTTTCACAGGTACAGTTAAAGTTGCTTTTAATAGCAATTTGATAAAATTCAACATTCATTCATGATAAAGACTCTCTATAAGTTAGGTATAGAGGGAAAGTATCTCAACATAATTAAAGTCATATATGATAAACCCACTGCCAATATCATCTTGAATGGGGAAAAGCTGAAAGCTTTTCCTTTAAGAACAGGAACTAGACAAGAATGCCCACTCTCACCACTCCTATTCAACATAGTGTTGGAAGTACTAGCCAGAGCAATCAGAGAAGAGAAGGAAATAAAAGGCATCCAGATTGGAAAAGATGAAATCAAACTGTCCCTCTTTGCAGATGACATGATCCTATATATTGAACAGCCTACAGCCTCTACAAAAAAAACTCTTGGAGTTGATAAATGATTTCAGCAAAGTAGCAGGATACAAAATCAACACACAAAAATCAGTAGCATTTCTTTTCTCCAATAGTGAACATGCAGAAAGAGAAATCAAGAAAGCTTGCCCATTTACAATAGCCACCAAAAAAAATAAAATACTTAGGAATTGAGTTAACCAAGGAAGTGAAAAATCTCTATAATGAGAACAACAAACCGCTGCTGAGAGAAATTAAAGAGGACACAAGAAGATGGAAAGATATCCCATGCTCTTGGATAGGAAGAATCAACATTGTGAAAATGTCCATACTACCCAAAGTGATACACAAATTCAATGCAATCCCCATCAAAATTCCAATGACATTTTTATCAGAAATGGAAAAAACTATCCAGACATTTATATGGAATAACAAAAGACCACACATAGCCAAAGCAATGCTGAGCAAAAAAAATAAAGCTGGAGGCATAACACTACCTGACTTTAAACTATACTACAAAGCTATAATAACCAAAACAGCATAGTACTGGCATAAAAACAGACATACTGATCAATGGAATAGAATAGAGAATCCAGAAATCAACCCACACATCTACAGCCATCTGATCTTTGACAAAGGCACCAAGCCTAAACACTGGGGAAGAGACTGCCTCTTCAGCAAATAGTGCTGGGATAACTGGATATCAATATGCAGGAGAATGAAATTAGACCCATACCTCTCACCACATACCATAATCAACTCAAAATGGATTAAAGAATTAAATACACACCCTGAAACAATAAAAATTCTCAAAGAAAACATAGGAGAAACACTTCAAGAAGTAGGACTGGGCACAGACTTCATGAATATAACCCCAAAAGCATGGGCAACCAAAGGAAAAATAAACAAATGGGAATATATCAAACTAAAAAGCTTCTGCACAGCAAAAGAAACAATTAACAGAGTTAAAAGACAACCAACAGAGTGGGAGAAAATATTTGCAAAATATACATTTGACAAAGGATTAATATCCAGAATATACAAAAAACTCAAACAACTTTACAACAAAAAAACAAGTAACCCAATTTAAAAATGGGCAAAAGAGCTAAATAGGCATTTTTCAAAGGAAGATATACGAATGGCCAACAGAGACACAACGAAATGCTCAACATCACTCAGCATTCGGGAAATGCAAATCAAAACCACACTGAGGTACCATCTCACCCCAATTAGGATGGCTAATATCCAAAAGACTGTGAATTATAAATGCTGGCGAGGTTGCAGAGAAAAAGGAACTCTCATACCTTGTCGGTGGGACTGCAAAATGGTGCAGCCTCTATGGAAAATGGTATGGAGTTTCCTCAAACAATTGCAGATAGATCAACCATATGACCCAGCTATCCCACTGCTGGGAATATACCCAGAGGAATGGAAATCCTCAAGTCGAAGGTATACCTATTCCCCAGTATTCATCGCAGCACTATTTACAATAGCCAAGAGTTGGAACCAGCCCAAATGTCCATCATCAGATGAGTGGATATGGAAAATGTGGTATATCTACACAATGGAATACTACTCAGCTATAAAAAAGAATGAAATCCTGCCATTTGCAACAACATGGATGGACCTAGAGAGATTTATATTAAGTGAAACTAGTCAGGCACAGAAAGAGAAACATCACATGTTCTCGCTTATTTGTGGGAGCTAAAAATAAATAAATAAATACAAAAACAATGGAGGGGGAGAAGACACAACAATTACAATTCCTTGAAGTTGAAACAACAAGCAAACAGAAAGGACATTGTTGGGAGGGAGGGGGGAGAGGGAGGAGGGAGGGAGGTTTCAGTAATGGGCCACAATAATCAACCACATTGTATCTTGACAAAATAAAATTAAATTTAAATGAAAATTTAAAAAATAAGTAAATAAAGTTGCTTTTAACATTCTAAGGTATAGCTTCCTCTTCAAGACAGTCCAGTGGCCAATAGTGCATACGTTTCACCATATGGGCCTATAATCAAAGAATCTGGTAGTTACTCCAGACCCCAGAGCAATGTGGCTGTGGGATGAGAAGAGACTGATGAGGTGAATACATAAGGCAGGAAAGAGGCCGAGACACAGAGAAATTGTGTAGTTAACATTGTGTCCTAGCTCTGGACTGTAGGCTTCGGCTTCCTTGACTACAAAAGCTTTCAGAACCCAGGCAAGCAAAAGTCTCTACAGGTATCAAGTTAATCCTTAGAAACCAGCACTTTGATTCCTTTCCAAATTGTGCTTGGGCCTCTGTGAAATAGAGACAATAATTGTTCTCCAGAGTTGCAGCTTGAAATGACCCAATATGTGTCCACTTGTACCCTGACTCTAATTAACCCCTTATGGTTATTATAGAGGGAACATGGAACAACTGAGAAGTAAAGAAACTTACATAAGGATACAGACAACAGAAGAAAGAACAATGACTTGCTTGCATAATTCTCTGCATATACTAAAAACCAAGAGTCCAGGCTCAAGGATGCCAGACTACCAATGGAGATCAAGATGCTGGAAGAAAGCCCATTCTAAATTCACCTTGAACATTTCTAAAAACATTATTTTTTTATATAGCACATTATACTTTCATATTTTAGAAAAGGGCCTTCACGGGGTCAAAGAATGTCTCTTCTCTTCCTGGCTGACAGCACTCCTTATATTACCCTTTCATATTACTTGTGTTTGGGAGGGCCTGACACTCCTAAAAAGGTGTATAATTTTTGCATAATAGCTATATGTGATAAATACACAGAGTAAAGCCAGTATAGTGGTTAAAAGCAATGGCATTGTAGTAAGGTAGATTTAGATTCAAATACTGGTTCCTCCACCTACTAGCTATGAACTCGGAGAACACTCTTATGCTTTCTAAACCTGTCTCTTCATCTGTTAAATGGGATAAATATATATATATCCCCCATAGAAATGTTGTGAAGATTAAATGAGATGACATGTGAGAAGTACTCAGTACACTATCTAACATAATAAATGCTCAACAAATGGCAGTTATTGTTATCAAAAAAAAGATATGAATTAGGTGAGCTAAAGGCTGAGGTTCATTTTCAATTAAATAAGCATTTATGGTGCAACTGCCAAGTATCTCACACTCTGCAACTTTCTTTGGGCATTAGATAAAGGAAATGAATTATACAAGTTCTCTAAAAATCTCTACTTTTCACACGTGTATGACCCTGAAAAAAAGTGTCCTGCAACATGTCCTCATACTGGAAGGTGGGGCTGGTACCAGCCTTTCTGCAATTATCTTACAGATGAGAATGTGAAGAAGGAGGAAGATAAACATGCAGAGAGGTGGAGTTAGGTTTGGTTGGAGATGAATCAGCACACCCCACAGAGAGCAGCACCTACGTGTTATAAACTATATAAGGGCCACTGTCCCAATCCATCATCACCCTGCAAGCTGCATCAGGCTTTATCCTACGTGTTCCTTTGGTGAACCAGGTGAGAGAAAATTCATCCAGCTACATCTCTGGATAGTTGGTATTGTCCATGTTAGAAATCCAGTGGTATTAGCTAAGGCAGAGTTCATATATATGAGTACTTTGCCTTGCTTTCTGTTTGTTTATTCATTGTTTTCCTTTTTGTGTGCTCGTTTGTTTGGTTAGGTTAGTTTATTCTGGGGTATTTTTGGAAGAAGTTTGTCTTTATGGAGAAGAATAATGCAAGTAGAAGTTCAGGAGAGGGTGGGTTAGCTCAGTTGGTAGAGCACAGTGTTAAAACACACGTCAAGGGTTCAGATCCCCATACAAGCCAGCACCAAAAAAAAAAAAAGTAGAGGTTTGCCTTCTTCTAGGCCAGTCTTTCTGTATACCACCTTTTCTGGGGCTGTACAGCTCAAATAGGGAGGAGGCTGATGCTGTTATAGAGTCCCTTGTTCAGTGTTGCTCTCCAGAGCTCCAAGATCTAATTATCCACCAGTCAAACTGCTACCTGCATTGCTGAGCTTTTCTCCCTGACTGATGAAAGAGAACAGTGTTTGCTTAAGTGTTGAGGTTAGGCTAGTTTCTGAGCTCTGACAAGGGCTACCTCATGCCTCTGAAGCACTAAGATATTATTGGCCCACTTTGCCCATTTGCTGAAGGCCATAAGGGTCTAGTTCAGCTTCTGGTGCCCAGAGAGAAAATAGATGCACATGCTGGAAGGCATGTCACATTTGACTCAAAAAAAGCAATAAAATTAGAGAGATTGGGGCAATGGCATTTGGCTGTTTTTGGAAAGTCTGGAAGCCCTAGGACAACACTCAGGACACCAAAGTACCCAAAGTGTAGAGACATTATAAAGAGACCAAATTCATCCAGGACAAGAAATATGGAGACCTAAGATCTATTCCCAGTTGGGCCAGTAACATGCCATGACTGGATCTCAGCAAAGTAACTCAAAGTTAACAAAGTTAATTTTTACTGTGTTAAAGGTATTGGATCATCCCTGATCCATCCTTACTTGCTGAGGTTCAAAAGAAACAAGAGGTTTGAAAAATCATAATGATTATTATTAAAATGAGAACTGCTGATAAATTAAAGAGAAAGAAAATGAATAATAGGCAGAGTCTTTTGTTTTTTTCTTTCCAGGTTCACTTAAACTTGTAAAAAGATGACCGACCTCTTGAGAAGTGTTGTCACCGTCATTGATATTTTCTATAAATACACCAACCAAGATGGAGAGTGTAGCACACTGAGCAAGGATGAGCTAAAGGAACTTCTTGAGAAAGAGTTTCGTCCAATTCTGAAGGTGAGAACCATGTAGCAGGAATAAAGTCAGCTGGAGTCCTATACATGCTCTGTTACATAATCAATATTAGCTAAAAAGTTCACAGTTACAGTGGTCTTTGAGCAAACTCTATGAGCAGTATTTTGGGGACATCAGAAAGTCTGTTAAGGCAGCATGTATTTCAAAGAAGGTGAATGTTTCTTCCTCACCTTCCTGTGCATTCCCACTTGCTAGACCCCAGACTTTCTTGTGTGGCCAGGCTTCTCCTTCTGAAAAAGCAGAAAATAAATTTGTGTAAGACATGAATTAATAAATTACTCTATCAAATGGGAAAAACGTATATAGAGAGAAATCATCTACAAGAGAAGCTAACAAAGTAGCTAGGATGATTACAGACTGAAAACAAAATACATGCATTTTTTCCATCTACTTAGGAAGCACTCAGCTATTTACTTCAAAATAACAGATCCTAACAGACTATGTTAATACGTAATATGTAAAATTTATGTAAAACTAAGATACACCAGTTACTGAACTTCGTTTATTTCACTCCTTCCCATATGTCATACCTGAGCACTTAATCTCTAGTTTAGATCCTTGAAATGTCTTCTTTCAAGGATCCCAATAGTCTTTACTTTCTATTACCCCTAAAGTAATCCTCCATTGGATTAAAACTGCATAAGGTCAAACATCCACAAATCCACATCCCTACTTGAATGTTTTAGCTGAATATGTGGGCTAGACTGACCAGGTCTTCATTGTTGTATCACTCATATACAGAACCCAGATGATCCAGACACAGTGGATGTCATCATGCATATGCTGGATAGAGATCATGATCGAAGACTGGACTTTACTGAGTTTCTTCTGATGATATTCAAGCTGGCTATGGCCTGCAACAAGGTTCTCAGCAAAGAATACTGCAAAGCTTCAGGGTCAAAGAAGCGTAGGCATGGTCACCGACACCAAGAGGAAGAAAGTGAAACAGAAGAGGAAGAAGAGACACCAGGACAGAAATCAGGTTACAGACATTCAAGTTGGAGTGAGGGAGAGAAGTATGGATATAATTCTGGGGGCTTGAGGGAAACTAGAAAACATAGACATGGGTCCAACTCTAGGAGGCTGGGAAGGCGAGGTGATTTGTCCAGCTCAGAGAATCAAGAGGGATCTGAGAAAAGACGCCGTGGGTCTAGCTCTGGTCATTCATGGAGTAGTGGCAAAGACAGACATGGTTCCAGCTCTGGAGAGCTGGAAGAAAAAAGAAGCAAGTCACATGTTCGCCCCTCTAGGGAATCTGGGGAGGAATATGAATCTGGATCTGAATCAGAGAGTTGGGGAAGGAAAGGACAGAGTGGTCTGTCACATGAATTGGAGACCAATGGGCATGAATCAAACTCTACTCAGTCAAGAAGGACTGGAGGACATCTTGAGTGTAGCTCTGCAGGTTCAGGAGATAGTGTGAGGCAAAGTCATGTATGTGGTTACAGCAATTCAGGAGGGTGTGGAAGGCCACAAAATGCTTCTAGTTCTTGTCAGACAAGTAGATTTGGAGTACAAGGAAATCAATCTAGCTGTACCCAACCAGACTGTCAACCAGGAAGTAGTGGAGGACAAGGTCATGGGTGTATCTCAGAAGGTCAGTCCTCTGGATATGGTCAACTTGAGCCTAGATCCTGTAGCCAGTCTCCTAGTAGGAGAAGATATGGATCTAGAGAATGTGGTCAAGCACAGAACTGTGGAGGACAACAGGGAACAGGCTCAAGTCAGTCCTCTTGCCATGAACAATATGGGTCAGGAACAAGTCAATGTTCTAGTTATGGTCAACATAGATCAGGTTCCTGTGGACGCTATTCAAACTCGCATCAAAAAGGGTCCTGTTCAAAAGAATTTTCCAAATGTGGTCAACGTGGGTCTGGTTCAGGTCAGTCCTGTACCTATGAACAACATAGAACAGGCTTAAGTCAGCCCTCTGGCTATAGACAACATGGATCTAGATCATGTCAGCCTGGCTGTGGACAACAAGGGTCGGGATCAAGTCAGTCATTTGGCTATGGCAAACATGGGACTAGCTCAGGTCAGTCATCTGGCTTTGAAAAACATGGGTCTGGCTCGGGTCAGTCCTCTGGCTTTGGACAGCATGGGTCTGGCTCAGGCCAGTCGTCTGGCTATGACCAGCATGGATCTGGCTCAGGCCAGTCCTCTGGCTATGGCCAGCATGGGTCTGAATCAGGTCAGACGACTGGCTATGGCCAGCACGGGTCTGGCTCAGCCCAGTCCTCTGGCTACGGCCAGCATAGGTCTGGATCAGGTCAGTCGTCAGGCTACGGCCAGCAAGGGACTGGATCAGGTCAGTCGTCTGGCTATGGCCAGCATGGGTCTGGGTCAGGTCAGTCATCAGGATATGGCCAGCAAGGGACTGGATCAGGTCAGTCCTCTGGCTACGGCCAGCACGGGTCTGGATCAGGTCAGTCGTCAGGCTACGGCCAGCAAGGGACTGGATCAGGTCAGTCGTCAGGCTACGGCCAGCAAAGGACTGGATCAGGTCAGTCCTCTGGCTACGGCCAGCACGGGTCTGTATCAGGTCAGTCGTCAGGCTACAGCCAGCAAGAGACTGGATCAGGTCAGTCATCTGCCTATGGCCAGCACGGGTCTGGATCAGGTCAGTCGTCAGGATATGGCCAGCATGGGACTGGATCAGGTCAGATATCTGGCTACGGCCAGCATGGGTCTGGATCAGGTCAGTCGTCAGGCTACGGCCAGCAAGGGACTGGATCAGGTCAGTCTTCTGGCTACGGCCAGCACGGGTCTGGCTCAAGCCAGTCGTCTGGCTACGGCCAGCACAGGTCTCGTTCAGGCCAGTCCTCTGGCTACGGCCAGCACGGGTCTAGCTCAGGTCAGCCTTCTGGCTACAGCCAGCACAGGTCTGGCTCAGGTCAGTCTTCTGGCTACGGCCAGCACGGGTCGGGCTATGGTCAGTCTTCTGGCTATGGCCAGCACGGGTCGGGCTATGGTCAGTCTTCTGGCTATGGCCAGCAGGGGTCAGGCTCAGGTCAGTCGTCCGGCTATGGACACTATGGATCTGGATCAGGTCATTCGTCTGGCCACAGCCAGCATGGGTCTGGCTCAGCCCAGTCCTCTGGCTATGGCCAGCATGGGTCTGGCTCAGGTCAGACGTCTGGCTACAGCCAGCATGGGTCTGGATCAGGTCAGTCGTCAGGATACGGCCAGCACGGGTCAGGCGCAGGCCAGTCGTCTGGCTACGGCCAGCATGGGTCTGGCTCAGGCCTGTCCTCTGGCTACGGCCAGCACGGGTCTGGATCAGGTCAGTCGGCAGGATATGGCCAGCACGGGTCTGGCTCAGGCCTGTCCTCTGGCTATGGCCAGCACGGGTCTGGCTCAGGTCAGTCGTCTAGCTATGGCCAGCACGGGTGTGGCTCAGGTCAGTCGTCAGGATACGCCCAGCATGGGACTGGCTATGGTCAGTCTTCTGGCTACGGCCAGCATGGGTCGGGCTCAGGTCAGTCATCTGGCTATGGCCAGCACGGGTCTGGCTCAGCCCAGGCCACTGGCTATGGCCAGCATGGGTCTGGCTCAGGTCAGTCCTCTGGTTATGGCCAGCACGAGTCTGGCTCAGGCCAGTCGTCTGGCTACAGCCAGCATGGGTCTGGGTCAGGTCAGTCATCTGGCAATGGCCAGCAAGGGTCGGGCTATGGTCAGTCTTCTGGCTATGGATATTATGGGTCTGGATCGGGTCACTTGTCTGGCTATGGCCAACATGGGTCTGTATCAGGTCAGTCATCTAGCTATGGCCAACACGGGTCTGCATCAGGTCAGCTGTCAGGCTATGGCCAAAATAGTTCTGGATCAGGTCAGTCATCTGGCTATAGCCAACAAGGACAGGTAGGATCAAAAATTAAAGAGAGACAGAGAAATATTCACAGACAGTCAGCAGAAACCACTAGACATTCCCAGTCAGGTCATGAACAGTCTACAAAGTCAGGGTCCACTACAACTGGACGAAGGAGATCTAGTCGCTTCCAAACCAGTGACAGTGAAGAACACTCTAGAGTCTCACACAGACACTCAGAATCCACTCATGGCCAGCATGGAGTGCAACATGGAGAGTCAGGATCCTCAGTTCAACAGAGACAGGGAACTACTCAAAGACAGTCAGGAGATAGTACGAGACATGGGCAGTCTGGTCATGAGCAGTACCCAAGGTCAGGGTCCAGTTCAACTGGAGGAAGGGGATCTAATCACAGCCAGGTCAGCGATAGTGAAGAGCACTCCGGAGTCACAAACAGACACTCAGAATCCACTCATGGCCAGCACGGAGTTCAACATGGAGAGTCAGGATCCTCAGTTCAAGGGAGTCAGGGAACTACTCACAGACAGGCAGGAGACACCACTAGACACGGCCAGTCTGGTCATGAGCAGTACCCAAGGTCAGGGTCCAGTACAACTGGAGGGAGGGGTTCTAGTCACAGGCAGGCCAGTGACAGTGAAGAGCACTCCGGAGTCTCACACAGACACTCAGAATCCACTCATGGCCAGCATGGAGTTCAACATGGAGAGTCAGGATCCTCAGTTCAAGGGAGACAGGGAACTACTCATAGACAGGCTGGAGACACCACTAGACAGGGCCAGTCTGGTCATGAGCAGTACCCAAGGTCAGGGTCCAGTACAACTGGAAGAAGGGGGTCTAGTGAAAGCCAGGCCAGTGACAGTGAAGAGCACTCCAGAGTCTCACACAGACACTCAGAATCCACTCATGGCCAGCATGGAGTTCAACATGGAGAGTCAGGATCCACCGTTCAAGGCAGACAGGGAGCTACTCCTAGACAGTCTGGAGACACCACTAGACATGGGCAGTCTGGTCATGAGCAGTACCCAAGGTCAGGGTCCAGTTCAACTGGAGGAAGGGGATCTAGTCACAGCCAGGTCAGCGATAGTGAAGAGCACTCCGGAGTCTCACACAGACACTCAGAATCCACTCATGGCCAGCATGGAGTTCAACATGGAGAGTCAGGATCCTCAGTTCAAGGGAGACAGGGAACTACTCACAGACAGGCAGGAGACACCACTAGACAGGGCCAGTCTGGTCATGAGCAGTACCCAAGGTCAGGGTCCAGTTCAACTGGAGGAAGGGGATCTAGTCACAGCCAGGTCAGCGATAGTGAAGAGCACTCCGGAGTCTCACAAAGACACTCGGAATCCACTCATGGCCAGCACGGAGTTCAACATGGAGAGTCAGGATCCTCAGTTCAAGGGAGAGAGGGAACTACTCACAGACAGTCAGGAGGTAGTACGAGACATGGCCAATCTGGTCATGAGCAGTACCCAAGGTCAGGGTCCAGTTCAACTGGAGGAAGGGGGTCTAGTCAAAGCCAGGTCAGTGACAGGGAAGAGGACTACGGAGTCTCACACAGACACTCAGAATCCACTCATGGCCAGCACGGAGTTCAACACGGAGAGTCAGGATCCTCAGTTCAAGGGAGACAGGGAACTACTCATAGACAGTCTGGAGACACCACTAGACATGGGCAGTCTGGTCATGAGCAGTACCCAAGGTCAGCGTCCAGTTCAACTGGAGGAAGGGGATCTAGTCACAGCCAGGTCAGCGATAGTGAAGAGCACTCCGGAGTCTCACACAGACACTCAGAATCCACTCATGGCCAGCATGGAGTTCAACATGGAGAGTCAGGATCCTCAGTTCAAGGGAGACAGGGAACTACTCACAGACAGGCAGGAGACACCACTAGACATGGGCAGTCTGGTCATGAGCAGTACCCAAGGTCACGGTCCAGTACAACTGGAGGGAGGGGTTCTAGTCACAGGCAGGCCAGTGACAGTGAAGAGCACTCCGGAGTCTCAAACAGACACTCAGAATCCACTCATGGCCAGCATGGAGTTCAACATGGAGAGTCAGGATCCTCAGTTCAAGGGAGACAGGGAACTACTCATAGACAGGCTGGAGACACCACTAGACTAGGCCAGTCTGGTCATGAGCTGTACCCAAGGTCAGGGTCCAGTACAACTGGAAGAAGGGGGTCTAGTGAAAGCCAGGCCAGTGACAGTGAAGAGCACTCCGGAGTCTCACACAGACACTCAGAATCCACTCATGGCCAGCATGGAGTTCAACATGGAGAGTCAGGATCCACCGTTCAAGGGAGACAGGGAACTACTCATAGACAGTCTGGAGACACCACTAGACATGGGCAGTCTGGTCATGAGCAGTACCCAAGGTCAGGGTCCAGTTCAACTGGAGGAAGGGGATCTAGTCACAGCCAGGTCAGCGATAGTGAAGAGCACTCCGGAGTCTCACACAGACACTCAGAATCCACTCATGGCCAGCATGGAGTTCAACATGGAGAGTCAGGATCCTCAGTTGAAGGGAGACAGGGAACTACTCACAGACAGGCAGGAGACACCACTAGACAGGGCCAGTCTGGTCATGAGCAGTACCCAAGGTCAGGGTCCAGTTCAACTGGAGGAAGGGGATCTAGTCACAGCCAGGTCAGCGATAGTGAAGAGCACTCCGGAGTCTCACACAGACACTCAGAATCCACTCATGGCCAGCATGGAGTTCAACATGGAGAATCAGGATCCTCAGTTGAAGGGAGACAGGGAACTACTCACAGACAGGCAGGAGACACCACTAGACAGGGCCAGTCTGGTCATGAGCAGTACCCAAGGTCAGGGTCCAGTTCAACTGGAGGAAGGGGATCTAGTCACAGCCAGGTCAGCGATAGTGAAGAGCACTCCGGAGTCTCACAAAGACACTCAGAATCCACTCATGGCCAGCACGGAGTTCAACATGGAGAGTCAGGATCCTCAGTTCAAGGGAGAGAAGGAACTACTCACAGACAGTCAGGAGATAGTACGAGACATGGCCAATCTGGTCATGAGCAGTACCCAAGGTCAGGGTCCAGTTCAACTGGAGGAAGGGGGTCTAGTCAAAGCCAGGTCAGTGACAGGGAAGAGGACTACGGAGTTTCACACAGACACTCAGAAACCACTCATGGCCAGCATGGAGTTCAACATGGAGAGTCCAGATCCTCCGTTCAAGGGAGACAGGGAAGTACTCACAGACAGTCAGGAGATAGCACGAGACATGGGCAGTCTGGTCATGAGCAGTACCCAAGGTCAGGGTCCAGGACAACTGGAGGAAGGGGATATAGTCAAAGCCAGGTCAGTGACAGGGAAGAGCACTCAGGAGTCTCAAACAGACACTCAGAATCTACCCATGGCCAGCATGGAGTTCAACATGGAGAGTCAGGATCCTCAGTTCAAGGGAGACAGGGAACTACTCACAGACAGGCTGGAGACACCACTAGACAGGGCCAGTCTGGTCATGAGCAGTACCCAAGGTCAGGGTCCAGTACAACTGGAAGAAGGGGGTCTAGTGAAAGCCAGGCCAGTGACAGTGAAGAGCACTCCGGAGTCTCACACAGACACTCAGAATCCACTCATGGCCAGCACGGAGTTCAACATGGAGAGTCAGGGTCCTCAGTTCAAGGGAGACAGGGAACTACTCATAGACAGGCAGGAGAGACCACTAGACATGGGCAGTCTGGTCATGAGCAGTACCCAAGGTCAGGGTCCCGTTCAACTGGAGGAAGGGGATCTAGTCACAGCCAGGTCAGCGATAGTGAAGAGCACTCCGGAGTCTCACACAGACACTCAGAATCCACTCATGGCCAGCACGGAGTACAACATGGAGAGTCAGGATCCTCAGTTCAAGGGAGACAGGGAACTACTCACAGACAGTCAGGAGACACCACTAGACATGGCCAGTCCGGTCATGAGCAGTACCCAAGGTCAGGGTCCAGTACAACTGGAAGAAGGGGGTCTAGTGAAAGCCAGGCCAGTGACAGTGAAGAGCACTCCGGAGTCTCACACAGACACTCAGAATCCACTCATGGCCAGCATGGAGTTCAACATGGAGAGTCAGGATCCACCGTTCAAGGGAGACAGGGAACTACTCATAGACAGTCTGGAGACACCACTAGACATGGGCAGTCTGGTCATGAGCAGTACCCAAGGTCAGGGTCCAGTTCAACTGGAGGAAGGGGATCTAGTCACAGCCAGGTCAGCGATAGTGAAGAGCACTCCGGAGTCTCACACAGACACTCAGAATCCACTCATGGCCAGCATGGAGTTCAACATGGAGAGTCAGGATCCTCAGTTCAAGGGAGACAGGGAACTACTCACAGACAGGCAGGAGACACCACTAGACAGGGCCAGTCTGGTCATGAGCAGTACCCAAGGTCAGGGTCCAGTTCAACTGGAGTAAGGGGATCTAGTCACAGCCAGGTCAGCGATAGTGAAGAGCACTCCGGAGTCTCACAAAGACACTCAGAATCCACTCATGGCCAGCACGGAGTTCAACATGGAGAGTCAGGATCCTCAGTTCAAGGGAGACGGGGAACTACTCACAGACAGTCAGGAGACACCACTAGACATGGCCAGTTCGGTCATGAGCAGTACCCAAGGTCAGGGTCCAGGACAACTGGAGGAAGGGGGTCTAGTGAAAGCCAGGCCAGTGACAGTGAAGAGCACTCCGGAGTCTCACACAGACACTCAGAATCCACTCATGGCCAGCATGGAGTTCAACATGGAGAGTCAGGATCCACCGTTCAAGGGAGACAGGGAACTACTCATAGACAGTCTGGAGACACCACTAGACATGGGCAGTCTGGTCATGAGCAGTACCCAAGGTCAGGGTCCAGTACAACTGGAAGAAGGGGGTCTAGTGAAAGCCAGGCCAGTGACAGTGAAGAGCACTCCGGAGTCTCACACAGACACTCAGAATCCACTCATGGCCAGCATGGAGTTCAACATGGAGAGTCAGGATCCTCAGTTCAAGGGAGACAGGGAACTACTCACAGACAGGCAGGAGACACCACTAGACACGGCCAGTCTGGTTATGAGCAGTACCCAAGGTCAGGGTCCAGTTCAACTGGAGGAAGGGGATCTAGTCACAGCCAGGTCAGCGATAGTGAAGAGCACTCCGGAGTCTCACACAGACACTCAGAATCCACTCATGGCCAGCACGGAGTTCAACATGGAGAGTCAGGGTCCTCAGTTCAAGGGAGACAGGGAACTACTCATAGACAGGCAGGAGACACCACTAGACATGGCCAGTCCGGTCATGAGCAGTACCCAAGGTCAGGGTCCAGTTCAACTGGAGGAAGGGGATCTAGTCACAGCCAGGTCAGCGATAGTGAAGAGCACTCCGGAGTCTCACAAAGACACTCAGAATCCACTCATGGCCAGCACGGAGTTCAACATGGAGAGTCAGGATCCTCAGTTCAAGGGAGACAGGGAACTACTCACAGACAGTCAGGAGACACCACTAGACATGGCCAGTTCGGTCATGAGCAGTACCCAAGGTCAGGGTCCAGGACAACTGGAGGAAGGGGGTCTAGTGAAAGCCAGGCCAGTGACAGTGAAGAGCACTCCGGAGTCTCACACAGACACTCAGAATCCAGTCATGGCCAGCATGGAGTTCAACATGGAGAGTCAGGATCCACCGTTCAAGGGAGACAGGGAACTACTCATAGACAGTCTGGAGACACCACTAGACATGGGCAGTCTGGTCATGAGCAGTACCCAAGGTCAGGGTCCAGTTCAACTGGAGGAAGGGGATCTAGTCACAGCCAGGTCAGCGATAGTGAAGAGCACTCCGGAGTCTCACACAGACACTCAGAATCCACTCATGGCCAGCATGGAGTTCAACATGGAGAGTCAGGATCCTCAGTTCAAGGGAGACAGGGAACTACTCACAGACAGGCAGGAGACACCACTAGACAGGGCCAGTCTGGTCATGAGCAGTACCCAAGGTCAGGGTCCAGTTCAACTGGAGTAAGGGGATCTAGTCACAGCCAGGTCAGCGATAGTGAAGAGCACTCCGGAGTCTCACAAAGACACTCAGAATCCACTCATGGCCAGCACGGAGTTCAACATGGAGAGTCAGGATCCTCAGTTCAAGGGAGACGGGGAACTACTCACAGACAGTCAGGAGACACCACTAGACATGGCCAGTTCGGTCATGAGCAGTACCCAAGGTCAGGGTCCAGGACAACTGGAGGAAGGGGGTCTAGTGAAAGCCAGGCCAGTGACAGTGAAGAGCACTCCGGAGTCTCACACAGACACTCAGAATCCACTCATGGCCAGCATGGAGTTCAACATGGAGAGTCAGGATCCACCGTTCAAGGGAGACAGGGAACTACTCATAGACAGTCTGGAGACACCACTAGACATGGGCAGTCTGGTCATGAGCAGTACCCAAGGTCAGGGTCCAGTACAACTGGAAGAAGGGGGTCTAGTGAAAGCCAGGCCAGTGACAGTGAAGAGCACTCCGGAGTCTCACACAGACACTCAGAATCCACTCATGGCCAGCATGGAGTTCAACATGGAGAGTCAGGATCCTCAGTTCAAGGGAGACAGGGAACTACTCACAGACAGGCAGGAGACACCACTAGACACGGCCAGTCTGGTTATGAGCAGTACCCAAGGTCAGGGTCCAGGACAACTGGAGGAAGGGGGTCTAGTGAAAGCCAGGCCAGTGACAGTGAAGAGCACTCCGGAGTCTCACACAGACACTCAGAATCCACTCATGGCCAGCATGGAGTTCAACATGGAGAGTCAGGATCCACCGTTCAAGGGAGACAGGGAACTACTCATAGACAGTCTGGAGACACCACTAGACATGGGCAGTCTGGTCATGAGCAGTACCCAAGGTCAGGGTCCAGTTCAACTGGAGGAAGGGGATCTAGTCACAGCCAGGTCAGCGATAGTGAAGAGCACTCCGGAGTCTCACACAGACACTCAGAATCCACCCATGGCCAGCATGGAGTTCAACATGGAGAGTCAGGATCCTCAGTTCAAGGGAGACAGGGAACTACTCACAGACAGGCAGGAGACACCACTAGACACGGCCAGTCTGGTCATGAGCAGTACCCAAGGTCAGGGTCCAGTTCAACTGGAGGAAGGGGATCTAGTCACAGCCAGGTCAGCGATAGTGAAGAGCACTCCAGAGTCTCACACAGACACTCAGAATCCACTCATGGCCAGCATGGAGTTCAACATGGAGAGTCAGGATCCTCAGTTCAAGGGAGACAGGGAACTACTCACAGACAGGCAGGAGACACCACTAGACACGGCCAGTCTGGTCATGAGCAGTACCCAAGGTCAGGGTCCAGTACAACAGGAGGAAGGGGGTCTAGTGAAAGCCAGGCCAGTGACAGTGAAGAGCACTCCGGAGTCTCACACAGACACTCAGAGTCCACTCATGGTCAGCATAGAGTTCAACGTGGAGAGTCAGGATCCTCAGTTCCAAGGACACAGGAAACTACTCACAGACAGGCAGGAGACACCACTAGACAGGGCCAGTCTCGTCATGAGCAATACCCAAGGTCAGGGTCCAGTACAACAGGAGGAAGGGGATCTAGTCACAGGCAGGCCAGTGACAGTGAAGAGCACTCAGGAGTCTCTCACAGACACTCAGAATCCACTCATGGCCAGCATGGAGTTCAACATGGAGAGTCAGGATCTTCAGTTAAAGGGAGACAGGGAACTACTCAGAGACATTCAGAAGATACCAGGAGATCTGTGCAGTCTGGTCATGAGCAATACCCTGGATCGAGTCGTGGCTGGAAACATGGAAGCTATGGACGTGCAGAATATGACTATGGACAGTCTGGGTTTGGGCCTACTGGGGGCAGTAGCACAAGCAGCCGTAATTCTAGCCCTTTGAGGTTAACAGATATAGGTACAAATAAGCAAGTGTATAGACATGAACAATCATTTTCTAGTTTTGATCATAGAGGATCCAAAGCAATCATAAGAACTGGAAGGCAGGGCTCAAATCATGGACAGTCAGAGCCAAGTCATGGGCAATCAATTGATTCCCATAATCAGTCTGTATCCAGTGTAACTAGATGGCAGAGATCTAGTAATGGGCATTCAGTAGTAACTCATGAACATTTAAATGACATCCATGTTCAAGCTGGATATAGCACAGCCAGAAGGCAAGGATCTATTGATAGTCAGTCTAGTGAACACTTTGCATCTGGCCATGAACAATCCACATCAGCTCATGGCCACTCTGAATCTAGTTCAACTAGAATGCAGGGATCCTACAGTGACAATAAAGAGCACTCAGAAGATTGGGGGAAACAGAACCACGAACAATTTTTATCTGGGCATGGTAAGTCAGAGTTCAATGCCATAGGTATACATGGATCAAGCCAGCATCATATGGGAGATACAACTGTTCATGGGCAAGTAAGACCCAGCACAAGTTTAGCAAGACTAGGATCGAGTCATGGACAATCAGGAAACACTCAAAGTCAATCTGGATTCAGCAACAATGAAAGACAAGTATATAGCCATGTTCAATCAAGTGATATCTATGAGCAGTCAAATGACAGCAGAAGTAGTAGTCAAAGACCCGTTTTCAATGACTTTCCTAATAGCCAAGACCCTACAGGAACAGAAGAGTGTAGGTATAGGTGTTTATCAAGCAGTACAACCACATGGGGTGGCAGAAGGCAAAGGCAAGAGTCAGGATCAAGTCTGTCAAAGGGCACCAAAAGATATAGTCTGGATGTGGATGATAAGAAGACAAGAGGCTCTGAGGCCAGAGCTTACCACAGAAGGGAGGGAACTGACTCAGGTTCCTTCTACTTAGATAGCAACACTCCACTCTATGAATATGTCCAAGAACAAAGGTGTTGTTATTACTTTGAATAAGAAACCAATAGAAAATAAAGCATCTCAAGATAAGAACTAGCTCAAAGAAGAAATGAGGCATGCAACATGAAATTAAGATATTTAGCATGATTTCTTCTTTTGGTAGTAGGGATATATGTCTGTTCTTTTATTTTAACTGTAGCACTCTACTCTTTAGTTTTGTTTGGTGCAAGATTTTTTGGATGGGCGGGGATGGCTCCATAATCATTGAGCTCCTTGGTTAGAAAATAGTTAATGGAGGAAGTAAATAACATTTAGGACTATATCCTGAACTATATTAGAAAGTGATTTGGGTGCTTTGGGATAAAATGAGCATTTGTTTTTATTTCCGAGACTCAAAATTTGGATTTTCTAGATTTCATTTTAATTAAATTTTAACAAACCTATCCAGGAGCTAAAAGACTTGATTTAGGAGCCAAACTTTCTCTAGTAACACTATAACACATTCTGTGTTCTGAACAAAGAATGTGATAGTTCCTTAGGTGTAGATTCAGAATATTTGCAACTTTTGGTGTCACCACTGGAACTCTGTACTACTATTTTGGAATTTATTGTCATGACCTCCTGGATCTAGGATTCAGAAAAGTATATTGCATACAAATTGTTAATAAACTTTTCATCAAAGTATAGTTTCTCTTCTCTTTCATCTCCACAAACACAAATATAGTTCCCTGCCATGGAGTCAGATGCATATTTTTCTTCTACCTCTGGACATCTAATGGCAGTGAAGAACTCTGATATAAACTATAAGTAGTCCAAAGAAGGCAAAACTCAACCACATCTGAACTTTCCTTCAATCTAATCACTGTCCAAAGCATTCCAGAAAGAAAGGCTTTATACGGATGAGTTGGCCTCAGATGCTTTGGTTAATCCTAATCATCATAGCAATCATTGTCAAACATAACCCCAAGTGTCTATTTCCTGAGACAACCCAAGCTTTGGAAATAAGAGTTATGCACCATGGATTTTCTCTGTCAAAAATATTAATTAAAATATCTCTACCAATGGAGGCTAATGGGACTGAAAGCTAATGGGGTCCTGAAGTTTCCAGTTGAAGAAAAACAAGTAACAAGGAGTAAAAAAATACATACAAAATATACTAACTTCAGGAGAAAGTTTACTCTTATAAAACCCAATGAAAATGTCCAGAATGTCAGAGCTAGTAAGGACTTTAAAGGTCACCCTGTCAATTTACAGGTTAAAAGAAAAAAGCCAAGAAAACAATATTTAATCTAATCAAAACCAGTGATAATACCCAATCAGAATTTGGTGCTCCACCACCCTCTCTTTGCCTCCAGAGCAAGCTACTCTTCTCCCACCTTCACTAAAGTGAAATTCATCACTGAATGTTCAAGATCACAACCCCCCGCCAGAAGCAGAAGTTATATGAGCCAGCCACCCTCTCCCCCTCCCCCCCAAAACAGGCTCATTCTTCTGATTAGACTCAGATAATATCTATCTGGTTTTTGATTTTTTATTTTACAAACTTTCAATCATGCTATGTGATCAACAGAACACTAGTCATATTAGTTTATTAGTGAAAGAAAATAAACTTACTGTTATACTATTAATGATACACAGAGACTATGTATATGGTAGTTAACCCTAAATAGTAACTAATTCACACAAATCTATCCATCACCATTCATTCACTGAATAAACCCTAATTATCAAAAAACCATTAGAAATTTAAATCTTATATTTAATCTCATGTAAACAATTTCTATTGTAGGTGAAATAAATGAAATTCGAAGAGATTAACTTGCCATATTATGCAGCTAATTAGAAGTGCTGCTGTGACTAGGGTATAGGTTTCTGATTCTCATCTTCTGATTCTCATGCCCAAGTTCTTTCCATTCTGTCAGGGTGTCTGCACTCATTCCACACGTCTATAATTCCACATTCTTTGATCTCTAAATATACATTTAGAAGTGTCTAAAAGTTCACCAGTCCCCTGAAGCAATGTCAATTTGCATTTATTGTATGTGTGTGTGAGTCTTTATGTGTACACATATACAGGTCACATATTTACGAGTGATTCACATAATCCCTTGATCACACCCATTTGAGGTTTTAAATGTAATTAATATTTATCCAGATTGATAAAACCCTCAATAATTTGTTTTAATCAAATTGGGGGAAATTTTTCCTTATAAATTACACCAAAAGTACACTAAAACAACTCAAAGAGAGTTGCTCATTTCCCTTCTAAGATAAAAGAAAAGAAAAAAGTGAGATAGTAGGTATGGTCTACAAGGAAAAAGGTTAGAAACTAGAGTGCCCCCATATGAAACCCCTGTGAAGAGTTGAATTTCTTAGATGATATTCTGCTAGAAAGACAGAAGAGTCAAAGGTATATAAGTCAGAGATCTCTTCTACCACCTCCTGTGTGCCAGCATCCTATAGATAAAACATTTCTGTGCCAAGGAATATTCAGTGATTTCAAATATTCTTCCCAGCATGGCTGAGATCATCAAGGAGAAGCACACTGCACTAAGGAGAAATGTTGAGTAGCCAAATTTGGAAGAACAAATGATAAAATTCCTCTTTCTCCAAACTTTCTAGCTAAAGATGACCTTTAGATGAGGGAAATTGAAGGTCAGTTTGTACTAGACACACTGCATGCATTGCTATTTCGTTAGAGTGTAAGACATAGCTCCCTGTGTTCCAAGAGCTTTTGACAACCAGAGAAGACCTTCTAATACTCCATGCTGAGTGCAACCTGTGCTGTGCATTCTAATGCAATCAAAGGTGAGTGTGTGAGCTGTGGAGGAAATGAGCAAGAGAAAGTAGGAAAAGAGAAAGGGGTAAAGATTGAGGCAACACTGGATTGTACTGGAAATTAATCAAGCCAGGAAAAAGATGGCAGCTTCCTCTCTAATAATAATCTATTTGGCACAATTAAAATACCACTAATACAGACTCTGAAACCTGTTTTAAGAAATCTTATCTAATCTTTGGGGAACATGGTAAGTGAAAGTGAGTGAAGCTCTGTTTACAAGTATATAGAATTACCAGCAGGAAAAGTTTACAAGTATGTGCTTTATGTAATGAAGCCATCTAGCACAGAGAGGTATGGAATTTGCAAGGAAAAACGTGTTAACTTTCTAAAGATTATTTATATAAATCTTAAATTTTCTCATATTGCTTATTTTTTCATTTCTCCTTGATGTACATTGATGAAAAGCTTGTATCTTCCTACTGCCTACAAATAAAGTACAGTAATTTGGAAAAGGATGAAATGGAGGATCACCATCTGGTTACAAATCACTTAGATGTGTTTCTGACTTTACCAACTACCTCTGGATTAAAGCTTTAAGGATGGCTATTTATCAACCCTGAATTAGAACACAGATATGGAGGGTAGAAGAAGCAGCTTCTCACAGTCAGGTTATTAGCGAGGAGAAATGAATAGGATAATCGGCTTTGGCTAAAAGATTAGGATCTAAGAAGCTCAAGAACTTAGATACAAATGTAGGCATATTACCCCTAGTTTAAATTCAACACTTTAAGATTCTCTAAGGCTGGGAATCAGAAAACTGAGTCCCAGTCTACTGGTACTAGCTTTCTATAACTTGATTTGATACAAAACATTCAATATCTGTTTTATTTATTCCACTGTGGATTAAAGGAAGAAAACTAAAATTTATTGAGTGCCTACTCACTATGCTTCAGACATTTTGCCTAAAACAACCTTGCAAGTCAAAAATTATCCATACTTTACAGACAAAATTGAGGGTCAGAGAAGTTTAGAAACTTACTCAACCCACGTCACTGATAAGCAGTACAGTGGCAATTTAAAGTCAGACTCTACTCACCCAAAAACCCAAGTATGTTCCACTCCATCAGGCTCCTTGACATAGAACTCTAAAACCCAGAAAGCATACATCAAATGTTAAGTTTCCCTCACTTTCTTTCCCTTAAATATCAGTTCATGTTTCCTCTATTAGAGTTGATAGATTAATAGACAGACAGATATAAATGATAGACAGATAGATAGATAAAACAGATAGATTATAGGAATGTTGGTCAGAACTCACTCCATCCTTGGGGCCTTCAGAGCTCTGGCTTCAATGATTACAATCTCTCCCCTGCACAGGCTGCTTAGCAACTGAGGAAGGGAAAGGAACAGAATGCTGCGCTTTTGTAAGATGAGGGGAATGATGCCAGCAACCCCAAGGATAAGCAACAGGAGGCTGCAAGGTGCCTAGGAATCTTCCACTTCTGCAGCCTTTCTCTCTCTAGCATAGCTCCATTTTGAAGTACCTTATAACCTTCAACTCCCCTCACCCCCAGGGTTGCAAAGAAAGCAGCTGGGCAACATTCATATCAATAGTCTTCCCAATCCATCCCCTGTAAGTAACCACCTGTCAACAATAATAATAATGATGATAAGAACAATGATAATAATAAACAACTCCTTGTAAACCATATGGAGTTGCCTGCTTCGTTCTTTGGTCTCAGGACACTTTCTTAGTTTGGTGGGCATTACACTCTTAGCTCACTCTCAGACAATACATAGAGAGGTAAATAGATAGACAGATGATAGATTTTCAAATAAATTTTTTAATTCTTTAAATATTAAAATCTTCTCCACAACTCACTCAGCCGTATCATTCTTTCCCTTCTGTCGAGAGGACTTTAAAAGTATGTCAACCCTTCCTCTCCCTCAAATTCTCAAGATAAGATTTTTTGACAGCTCTAATATTGTTTGTTAGATCACTAGGCTGGCCGGATGTCTTAAAACCCAGTCAACCAACAAACAAAGTCACATCTCATTAAAACTAATTTATTCCAATTAACATTTAAAAATGCATTAAAGCCTGCAATTGTTTCCAGTTGGTGTAGTTTCAGAGGCTGGATGAGGGTTAGGTTGCTTCCCAAAGTGTACGACACACGCTTTAGATGTAAATATCTGGGGATTAGGGAAATAGACAATAGTCTTTATTTTCCAACAACGTTACTAGCTAGCTTTTTTCTTTTAAATCCTTGCCCTACTCTTCCTAATACCTTTCCTGATGATTTTTATCAGGTGTGGTTGGCCAAGCCTGAAAGAATAGATGGTTGAGCTCCACCTATGTGTGACAAAATACTCACATTTCTACAACTCTCCTTCAACAAGTAATCTGAGAATGTGGACTAGGCTGATCAGCAATCCCTCTCTGATTAGTTTGATGACAGAATCCAGATGATCCAGATATTGTGGGTGTCATCAATACAACATTAGGGTTCACTCATCTGTTCAAAGGAGGGAAGTTAATAACAACTTAATTGGCAGACACTAGTTGGTACTGAAGTTGCAAATATGAGAAAGACACTGCCTGCCCTTTTGGAGTTCACATGTTCATCCAGGAGATATGAGTACTGTGGCAAGTGCTGCAATAGATGTGATGAAGGAAATGCATCTGCAGTGTAGTAATCAACTAACCCTGATGAAAAGCAAAGAAACAGGAATCAAAGAAATCTTAAGAAAAGAGGAGAATGTGCAGTGAATGTCCAGAAATGGGCCGGGAGTTATCCTGGTTTATTTGAGGAGAGTACTTCAGACACTTTTTTTTAAGGGTATGTAAAATCTTAAAGTAAGAAATACAATGGCGAGCTCAAGGAACCTGAAAATAATCCAGCATAGCTAAGACACAGGTTGTATGTGGCAGCATAGCAAAACATCTTGTTAGAACAGTAGGCAGTAGTTGGATCACAACGAACTTTATAAGCCTTGATAATCTTTATAAGCAATGAAGAATCATCAAAGACTTTTGAAAAGTCCCGTACTCATATTTGCATTTTGGAATTTTTTTTTTTTTTTTGGCAGAGGGACAAGGCTGGAGGTGTGGAGACCAGGTAGGAGACTACTATAATAATCTGGGTAAAAGATGGCAGAGGTTACATGTAACAGAGAAGAAGGACTGGATGCAGAACATATTTCTAAAAAGATTTCTGGTTATTTGGTATATAGTGACTGAAAGAGAGGAAGGTATCTAAGATGACTTGCCAGATTTCTGGTTTGAGTCACCAAGTAGACAGCAAATCTGAAGGACAGGGAAAAAAATGAGACTTTGACAGGAAAGTAAACTTTGTTGATGTTTTCTTTAGATGATATTAAATTTGGGTCAGGCCAATGGTCACATACAGAAATCTAGAAGTTCAAAAGTGGCTAGCAGGACATAACTTGTTTACTGATGTGTTTCATTTGATCAGCATACAATTGGTTAACACAGTTTAAAGTATGAATTATTTAACAATGTCTAGAAATTGGGAGATAACCCCAAGAAAAAACCCTGGATTTCTGTTTTCTCTTAAGCCAAACATCCAGCAAACCTGGGCCAACATCCCCTCTTAACAATCAGCCATACATGAGCAGTTGTGGCCTCACTTTGTGCTACGCAGTTCACCACAGTTCCCCACATGCTTGAACATCTCCCCTACACGAATGCCAGCTTCATTCACTTGGTCAGTGGACAGACATGGATTGTCTTAAGGTACCACTTTCTAAAATCCTCAGCTTCTATATATATTCTTTCCTAAAATTTTTCTAAAAACGCATGCTATGCTTACAATAGTCCTTCTTCCACTTAAACAAAAAAAAGCATGCCAGTTACTCATCCCAAGTCTTTTTTTTTTTTTAATTTTATTTGTATTTATTTTTGTGGGGTACAATGTGTTGTTTCAATACATGCGTATACTGCTCAATGATTCACTTAGTGTACATAGCATAGTTTTGCTCCAGTTAGTCCACACTGTCTCTTCCCCGCCCCACAGCCCCTCCCCCCAGCCTCTGGAAATCATTATTCTACATTTGTATGAAAACCACCTTTTTTCTTTTTTTTTTTTTAAATTCCACATATGAGTGATTCCACATTCAGTATTTGTCTTTCTGTACCTGAGTTACTTCACTTAACATGATGGTTTCCAGTTCTATCCATGTTGCTGCAAATGATAGGATATAATTTCCTTTTATAGCTAAACAGTATTCCATTGTGTATAAATACCAGGATTTTATCCATTCATCCACTGGTGGGCATTTAGGTTGATCCCATCTCTTGGCTATTGTGCATAGCATTGCAATGAACAAGGGAAAGCTGGTGTCTTTTTGATATATTGATTTCATTTCCTTTGGGTATATACCCAGTAGTGGGATAGCTGGGTCATAAGGTAGTTCTGTTTATAGTTCTCTGAGGAATCTCCATACTGTTTTCCATAATGGCTGTACCAATTTACGTTCCCACTAACAATGTAGGAGGGCTCCCTTTCCTTCACATCCTCACCAGCATTTATTTTCTGTCTTGTTGATAACAGCAACTCTAACATGGGTGAGATGATATCTCACTGTGGTTTTAATTTGCATTTCCCTGATTATTAGTGATTTTGAGCATTTTTTCTTTTTTTATGGAAACATAATGATTTTACATATTTGTGGGGTTCAGAATTGACTATCAATACTTGTGTACAATATGTGATGGTCAAATAAGGATGATTAGCTTATCCATCATTACAATACACAATCATTATTTGTGTCCATTAACCAATTTCTCACTGACCCCCTCCCCCTCATTGTTCCCCTTCCCCACTTCTTGCAACTACAGCTCTGTTCAATTTTAAGCATTTTTTCATGTGTTTGTTGGTCATTTCTATGTCTTCTGAGAAATGTATACTCAGGTCCCTTGCCCATTTTTTAATGGTTTATTTAGTTTTTTGCTGTTGAGTTATTTGAATTCCTTATATATTTTGGATATTAGCTCCTTGTCCGATGTGTGGTCTGCAAACACTTTTTCCCACTCTGTAGGTTGTCTCTTCAGTTTGTTGATAATGTCCCATGCTGTGCAGAAGCTTCTTAGTGTGATGAAGTCCCATTTGTATATCTTTGCTTTAGTTGCCTGTGCCTCTGTGGTCTCGCTTTAAAAAGCACTGTCCAGTCCCATTTTGTGTAGCATTTCTCCTATGTTTTCTTCTAGTAGTTTCATAATTTTAGGTCTTAAATTCAAGTCTTTAATCCATTTTGAGTTGATTTTTGTATATAGTGAGAGATAGGGATCTAGTCTCAATCTTCCATGTGTGGATATCCAGTTTTCTCAGCAACATTTATTAAAGAAGCTGTCATTTCCCCACTGTAGATTCTTGGCACCTTTTTCAAAAATCAGTTGGCTGTAAGTGTGTGTGCTTGTTTCTGGGCTGTCTATTCTGTTCTGTTGGTCTATCTGTCTATTTTTTATGCCAGTACCATGCTGTTTTGCTTTCTACAGCTTTATAACATATTAAGTCAGGAAGTGTCATGCTTCCAACTTTGTTCTTTTTGTTCAATATTCCCTTTTTTTTTTTTTTTTAAAGATGACTGGTAAGGGGATCTTAACCCTTGACTTGATGTTGTCAGCACCACGCTCTCCCAAGTGAGCTAACCGGCCATCCCTATATAGGGATTCGAACCTGTGGCCTTTGTGTTATCAGCACCAAACTCTACCAAGTGAGCCACAGGCTGGCCCAAGATTGCTTGTTCTATGTTTCTGGCTCCACACAAACTTTAAGGTCATTTTTTCTATTTCTGTGAAAAATGTCATTGGTACTCATCTCAAATCTTAACATGGTGAATTGCCTGAAACTATAAAATTCTCTCTGGATGAAAGGATCATTTGAAATATTGGTTTAATAACACCTCCTTTAAAGACTGATCAAGGTATTTTCCTATATTGAACACATTTCTGTTACAGATAAAACATGGGATTAAAATGGGGGTATTTGAGCCTCTATTGAGATATTCTGAATTTATATGTAATTTAGAATAGGATAAAAAGTATACTAATAATTTTTATTTCGTTTCCTCAAAATGATCTGAAGAAAGAGCTCTCAGAAGACAAAGCAAAAAGAGCATCAGTATGATATTCTAAATGTTAAAAAAATGTCTTTTTATCAAGTATTTAAATCTAAGCAATTTCTTATCAATGATTCCAATCGCTCATTCTTAGGATGTGTTATTTCCTGAAAAGAAAAGCATCTTTGAACAGCCAAAGCAGTATAAATTACTGATGATAATGCTTTTTAATTTAACCAGAATATATTTTAGGACTACTAAAATTTTTCCAGAAGCAAAATCCATGGGAAAACTTCTCAAAGATAAAGTCTAAGCAACTCAGGCATGCATCAAAATAAAGGAACTAAGAGATGGAAAACATACGGTCCAAAGGCTGAGAGAATTTTGAATGTAGAAGATAAAAGAAATACTTTTTTTAACTTCTAACAAAGAAAAAATAATATCCATCAAAAATGGGAAGAAGTTGGGGTAGGAGGGGAAGAAAGCATAAGCCTACTGATCTCTTCATTTCTCACAGTAGGGCGTCAACTAACATTGCCAAAAATTGGAACATCTAATTTTTAAAAACTTGTTTATTATAATCTCAATATTGTTCACGTTCTTTTCTTCTTATTCTTAAAGAATCTGATAAACATCATTACTATAACAGAGACATCTTTATTTTATTTTAGAATCTTTTTATAGCAAGTTAAATATCAATAAAACTTAAGATACTATGGAAAATTGTTAAATTTTTATTTAAAATTGCATAAATGTTATGATTCAGCTGTGTTAAATGAATTTTGTCTTTCTAACTCTCTATCCAGCTATATACATACAAAGAAGTCTGGAATAATGATTTCCAAAAGTTAACTGATTATGTCTATATGATGGAATTGGTGGTGACCTTTTTGCTGTCTTCTTTTATAATTTTCTATATTGCTTTACTATTTTGTAATTAATATGCATTTTTTAAATTAAAAAGTCATTCGAAATAAAATATAAAACAACTCATATTCTACATTCACACAAACATAAAATATAAACAGAGAAACTTTGGAGCAAAACCGCATGATCCAGATGGACAAAGAAACAGAATAATTCCTTCTCCAGGACCTGGGAAAACAAGGTCACTCAAGAGAACAAAGAGAGGTCAGATCAAGAAAGATGTGAAGTCAAGTTCATACAGTGAAAAAAACTTAAGTCAAGCCTACGTTATTTTGCTGGAAGGAGGCAAAGTGTTAACACGATCAGAGAATATAGGAAAAGAAGAGCTAACTTGGGTGGAGATCCAAGAATTTATGAAAAACTCCAATGTGGGCCTAATTGGTGTGGTAGGTCTCCAAACTTTGGACAGCATTCCTAGCATATAGAATTAGTTCTCTAATACAGATTTGGCTCATGTCAGCCTTCTAGCTGGATAATATAATTACAAGAAAATCTATCTCACTTACTGAGTGACAAAAACAATTAAAAGTTCTTCATAGAAACAAGCAATTGATCATGATCACTGCGTCCAAGATGAAGGTAAGCCATAGCTCTCTCCATATTTTTCATCCATTTAGTGAACATTTATTGTCACAGAGAAGCAATTCTAAGAGTTTTCAGCCTCAAGTCCCCATTTTGCTCTTAAAAATTACTGAGGATCCCAAAGAGCTTTTGTTTATGTGGATTATCTCTATCAATATTTTCCATGTTAGAAATTAAAACAGAAGTTTAAAAACAATTATTCATTAATAATAATAATAAATACATTACATGCTAACATAATACACTTTTATAAAAAATATCTATTTTTCTAAGACAAAAAAATTTATGAGAAGAGTGGCATTGTTTTACATTTTTGTGAATTTCCTTGCTGTCTGGCTTAACAGAAGACAACCGGATTCTAGAATCTACTTCTGTATTCAATCTGCTGTGATATCACACAGCTCGAAAACTCTACTGTACACCTTTGAGAGAATGAGAACAAAAAAGACAAATAACCTCTTAGTATTATGATACACACATACCCTAAAACCACATTTTGAGAACCATAGTCACAGAAAATTTCAGTATGCACTTTTAAAAGTATAACTCTACTCTTTGTTGTTAGGTTTTTAATAAGCTTTCCAGGTCTTGGATCCTCTAAATAAGAAAAAAGAAAGAAAAAGAAAAAGAAATATGAGAAATATAAGGCCAAATATTGGGGAAACTAACATTGAATGCTTATCATTTTTTTAAGTTCTAGACACGGCTAAAACTTTTATTTCATTGTGTTTCAACTGGTATTATCAGAATTGAACTTAAAGAGTTTTCCCAGCCCTAACCATTAACTATTTCAAAGTTGATCACAGTTCTCCAAGGAGCTAAAAACCACAGGCCTAGCTTATTGGCTTAGGGATTCAAAGTTGCTGTTGTAACACAAATAAATTCCATTAAACCTCTTTTTTAAAAAATTCCGTTTTTTGTTTACTATGTGCCAGACAGGGGTAAAGGGCTTTACATAGATTATTTCATTTAAAAGTTACCACTTTTAACTTTTAGAATTAGTTATATATTTTACAGTTGATGAAACTTGTTACCTGTTTTTGTTTTTGTGTGTGTTTGTTGGTTTTAGGAGTTTGATTAAGTGGAAAGAGAAAAAAGAAAGGACAGGTGGCTGGCTGGCAAGCACAGTTGGTTAGAGCATGGTGCTGATAACACAAAGTTCCAGGGTTCAATCCCTTTACCGGCCAGCCACCAAAAAGAAAAATGAGAAGAAAGGACAGGATAAAGAGTCTCAAGGATTACTTTTTACAGAATTTCACAGCTAAAAAGGGCACTGAAGATCATCTAACTCAATGGCTCTTAACCTTTTATTGTTTTTCCTGTTCCAAAACCCTTTGAGCATCTGTCTCCCAAATATCCTCCCCATCAAAAAACACGCAGACTCACTCACAAATTTTTTTCCTATAATTTCACAGACTTTACAGACCAGACCCTCTAATGTCTACCCATATTGCCAGGTTAGGAACTCCATGATAATTCCTTTATTTTTCATTTGAGAAAAGAGTTTCCCAACCTCATAGAAATAAGCAATTGAGCATGATAGCTATGTCATTAGGGCAAAGCTGCATATCATATTCCAGCCCAATCCTTCTCCTACCATCTTATGTTTTCTTTTGGAAATAGAACCAAAGGGAAATGGATTAATTTAGGTGCAGCTTGAGGTTAAAGAACTCAACACAAGAGCCCATCTTTTTAACCAGTGTCAATGTCTTTTTCTTATTTTTCTATTATAGGTATGTTATATAAACATGCAAGCCTGCTAGTGAAATAAGCCAATATACTATTGTAAAAAAATAAAATTCACATCAAAATTATCCTTATCTTTTTTAATCATGTGCATAAAATAACTGTACACATCATTATTAGTTTATACAATGCACTCCTTCAACAAAAATGTACCACAGAGTAACAAAAAGTATTTTTAAAATTAACTTTAATTATGAAATAATACAGGAATATATCCTTCCTTTTAAAAATTAGACTATGAATACGGGAGTGCTGGCCAGCCACCCGCCAGGTCCCCACCCTGCAGCAGAAGGTGGGACCTCGCACTGCACCACTGCCAATGGGGGAGGAACTCAGGCAGGCAGAAGAACAGGCCAGCCACCCACCAGACCCCCACCCCACCCAAGCAGAAGTCAGGACACTGCACACCATGCCACCCTCACAAGGCTTTACACAGCTTCCACAGAGGTGGTCCACAACAGCCATCACCACAGCTAATACTGTTGCTAGGATGACCCACTGCCTTAATAACATCCATGACCACTGTGCAGGTGGCCTACTGCATATTTGATTTCATTGATGTAAGGAGAGTCACTGGAAAAGCCGAGAAAAAGAGGGAGAAGTCTTTCTCCTCAAAGTCCACTCCAGAGTAATAGAGGAAGCAACTGATTGGTTAGATGGCAACAAAAATCAATGTAGAGATACTAGAAATATAAAAAAAATCAGAAAATGTGACACCACCAAAGGAATTCAGTAACTCTCAAGTACCAGACCCTATATAAAAGGAAACCCTGGAAATAACTGAAAAGGAATTTCAAATAACTATCTTAAGGAAACTCAATGAGATAAAAGAGGGCTCTGTAAGACAACATACTGAAATGAGAAAAAATATCCAGGATATGAAGGATGAAATTTATGAAGAGATTAATATCTTAAAAAAGAATGTAGTAGAACTCTTAGAACTGAAAGAGGCATTCAAAGAAATAAAAAACACAACTGAGAGCTTAAACAGCAGATTAGAAGAAGCTGAAGAAAGAATATCTGAATTCAAAGATGGTCTTTATGAAATAACTCAGGCAGACAAGAAAAGGGAAAAAAGAATTTTTAAAAAATGAAGAATCTCTAAGAGAGCTAGCACACAACCTTAAGTGCACAAACAATGGACTCATGGGTGTTCCTGAAAGGGAGGAGAAAAGTAAAGGCATTGAAAACCTACTCAATGAAATAATAATGGAAAACTTCCCAGGTATAGGGAGAGACACAGATCTTCAGATCCAAGAAGCTGCTCAAAGATCCCCAAACAGCTACAATCCAAAAAGATCCTCTCCAAGACACACTATAGTCAAACTGGCAAAGCTCTCAAAGACAAACAGAGAACCCTAAAAGCAGCAAGAGAAAAGCATCAAGTCACTTGTAAGGGAGCCCCCATGAGACTAACACCAGACTTTTCAAATAAAACTCTACAGGCAAGAAGAGCATGGGATGACAAATTCAAAATACTAAAAGAAAAAAAAAACCTGCCAGTCAAGAATACCCAGCAAGGCTGTCCTTCAGAAATGAGAGAGAAATAGTGTATTTCTCAGACAAACAAAAACTGCAGGAGTTCATCACCACATGACCAGTCCTGCAAGAAAATCTCAAGGGAATCCTGCATCAAATCTGAAAAACAATAATCACTACCACAAAAATACAAGTAAGAACAAAACCCACCAGTAAACACAAATGAAAATGAGAAGACAAAAAAAACTAAATCTTCTCACCTTAAAAAAAACTCCACAAACATGGAAGACCAATAATCAAGTGAGAAGAAAAGAACAAATGATACTCAAAAGATCTAAACAAAAAGCCATAAACATGCCAGGAATAAAACAATACCTCTCAATAACAACCAAAAATGTAAATGGATTAAACTCCCCACTCAAAAGACACAGACTGATGAACTGGATCAAAAAGCAAGACCCACCTATATGCTGTCTTCAAGAGACTTATCTCACCAGATGCACACAGACTAATAGAGAAGGGATGGAAAAAGATATATCACACAAATGGAAACTAAAAACAAGCAGGAGTAGCTATTCTTATACTGGATAAAATAGACTTTAAGCCAAAAACCATAAAAGGAGACAAAGAAGGCCACTATATAATGATAAAGGGATCAATCCAGCAATAAGATATAACAATCATAAATATATATGCACCCAACACTGGAGCACCTAGATATATAAAGCAAACACTATTAGACCTAAAGAAAGAGACAGACCCAATATGTGAATAGCGAGGGATCTGAATGCCCCCCTCTAAACATTGAACAGATCATCCAGACACAAATCAACTGAGAAACACAGAATTTAAACTACACTTTAGAACAATTGGGCCTGGCAGATATCTATGGAACATTTCATTCAATAACTACAGAATATACATTCTTCTTATCAGCACATGGAACTTTCTCCAAGACAGACCATATGATAGGTCACAAATCATGTATCAATAACTTTTAAAAAATCAAAATCATTTCAATTATCTTTTCAGACCGCAATGGATTAAAATTAGAAATTAACAAGAGAAATTCAGGACCATATACAAATACATGGAAATTAAAAACAGACTCCTGAATGACCTACAGATCCAAGAAGAAATTAAATAGGAAGTCAAAAATTTCTAGAAAATGCCAGAGTCCAGCTCCACAGGATTCACTGGACCTGAATAGGTGGTGTGGATTTGGTGAAAAAAGAAGAAAGGCGGACCACAAATGTCTAGTGCAAATGTGGACAACAACCACATGAATCTTGCTTTATTTATATTCTTTTACTTAATCCTCTACATAATGATTTGTCTTTAATCAAAACATTTTTTATTTCATTTCTATTGAAAAGGAAAGGTCAAAATGTTTCTGACACAAACATCTACTCATGCATCAGTAGTTCACCCCAAAGCCTGTGGCTTGTGGCCAGGAAACCATACAATAGTAGCATGCTTGGCTTAAAGATGTCAGACTTTTGGTTTGAATCATAAATCCTAACCTTTTAAACTTACACATAAACATATATTCTAAACTCCTATTAAATCTTACTTATATTTATATGTAATAATTTAATGTTTTATGTTTTATATTAATTATTCTAATTCTTAACCAAAATCACAATGTCTATAACATGATTTTTTATAATGAAACTTAACTATAAAGTCCTATTATATTTTGTACTACTATTAAATACAATTACACTTTAAACAAATCTAAACAAAATCTGTTAATATCAAAACCTTTTTATGTATCTCTACTATTTTACCTATCCCTCTCTATAACAAAATTTTCTGTTCCCTTGCCAATTGACTCTGGGAACAGTACAAATAACAAAGTGAAAAATTAAATGATCCTACACAAGCTAACAAAAACACACTATATTATTCTTATTATTACTAAGGAAACAACATGTTCTTGGTAAATCAAGTGAAACTGTGGGAATGGGGAAAAAACAAAGAAATCTGTAACTAGTTGTGACCAAATAGTTGTAAACACCACTGCACTAGGACCCACCATCTCCCTGGGGGATGTGGATAGAAATCCAACATAATAACTTCATTCTGCATGTTCAAGAGCATGACCACAGCCACAATGGGTCAATGCACACATCACTTATAGTAAAGATCAATAACAAAATTCAATCAAGCCAACCCATACCGGGAACATGCATTAAAAACACCTTTAGTACTGACAATGCCCTTTAAATAAACCAATTAATTTTGATGTATTTTTAACATGTCCTTTGAGAAACTCCAGGGCCCTCAGAATTTCCCAAAGCCATTCTAAGCCAAATGGCAAAACCTTCTAATTCTGGGAAGCCTTGTCAAGCAACCAAAGGTGAACAAACAGGAAACTCCACAGAGCCATGCCACATACACGGGACCCCCTGGAGCCTAACTGAACAGGGGGTGTCATTCCTCAGGTTCCCAAGCCATTCCCTATGGCAGGATGGCTCTCAACAAGAAAACAATGAAAATAAAGACACATCATATTAAAACCTGTGGGATACTGCAAAAGTAGTACTAAGAGGGAAGTTTATACCAATAAATGCTTACATTAAAAAAAAAAAAAACAGAAAGACCTCAAGTAAACAACCTAACTCTACACCTCAAGGAACTAGAAAAACAAGAACTATCTAATCTCAAAGTTAGTAGAAAAGAAGAAATAATTAAGATCAGAGCAGAACTAAGTAATACAGAGACCCAAAAAGAATACAAAAGATCAATGAAACAAAAAGTTGGTTTTTTGAGAAGATAAACAAAATAGACAAACCATTAGCTTGGTTAACAAACAAAAAAATAAAACTAGAGAAGACCCAAATAACAAAAATCAGAAATGAAAAAGGAGACATTACAACTGATTCCACAGAAATACAAAAAATCATTAGAGAATATTATAAAAACTATACACCAACTAACTTGAAAACCTGGAGGAAATGGATAAATTTCTGGAAACACAAAAACTAAACCAAGAAGACATAGAAAATTTGAACAGATCAATAAAAAGCAATGAGACTGAACCAGTAATAAGTAATCTCCCAAAACAAGAAAAGCCCAGGACCAGAGAGATGACTTTACTGCTGAATTCTATGAAACCTTTAAAGAGGAATTAATACCAATTCTCTTCAAACTATTCCAAAAATTTGAAACAGAGGCCAACTCCCAAACTCATTTTATGAGACGAGCATCACCTTGATACTAAAAAAGGAAAACTACAGACCAATACCTCTGATGAACATAGACACAAAAATACTCAATAAAATACTAGCAATGAGAATACAGCAACACATCAAAAAAATTATACACCATGATAAAGTGGGATTCATCCCAGTAATGCAAGGATGTTTCAACAGTCACAAGTCAATAAATGTGATATATCACATCAACAAAGTCAAGGACAAAAACCACATGATTGTCTCAGTAGAAGCAGAAAAGGCATTTGACATAATTCAACATCCCTTCATGATAAAGTCTCTCAACAAATTAGGTATAGAAGGAAAGTGTCTTAACACAATAAAAGCCATCTGCAACAAGCCCACTGCCAATATCATCCTGAATGGGGAAAAACTGAAAGCTTTTCCCTTAAGAATAGGAACAAGACAAAGATGCCCACTCTCACCACTCCTATTTAACATAGTACTGTAGATACTAGCCAGAGCAATCAGGCAAGAGAAAGAAATAAAGGGCATTCAGATTGGAAAAGACAAAGTCAAACTGTACATATTTGCAGATGACATGATCCTATATATAGAAAAACCTAAAGACTCTACCAAAAAACTCTTAGAGCTGATAAATGATTTCAGTAGAGTTGCAGGATACAAATCAATGCCCCCAAATCAGTTATGTTTATATTCTTCAATAATGAGCTAACAGAAAGAGAAACCAAGAAAGTAAGCCCATTTACAATAGTCACCAAAAAAATAAAATACCTAGGAATCAATTTAACCAAGGAGGTGGAAGATCTCTACAATAAGAACTACAAACCACTACTGAAAGAAATTAAAGAAGACACAAAAAGATGAAAGACATTCCATGCTCTTGGATTGGAAGAATTAACATTGTGAAAATGTCCATACTACCCAAAGCAATCTATGGACTCAATGCAATCCCCATCAAAATACCAATGACATTCTTCACAGAAACAGAAAAAACAATCCTAACATTCATATGGAACAACAAAAGACCCTGAATAGCCAAAGCAATCCCGAGCAAAAAAAATAAAGCTGGAGGCACAACACTACCTGACTTCAAATTATACCAGAAAGCTATAATAACCAAAACAGCATAGTACTGGCATAAAAATAGACAACTCAGACCAGTGAAATAGAATAGAGAGCCCAGAAGTCAACCTATAGACTTACAACTGATTGATATTTGATAAAGGCAACAAAAACATACATTGGGGAAACATACACCTCTTCAATAAGTGGTGCTGGGAAAATTGGACATCCACATGCAGAAGAATAAAACTAGACCTGCACTTCTCACCATATATCAAAATCAACTCAAAATGGATTAAAAACTTAAGTATAAGACCCAAAACTGTAATACTCCTAAGGGAAAATATAGGGGAAACACTTCAGGAATTAAGACTGGGCACAGACCTTATGAACAAGAGTGCAAAAGACAAGCCACAAAAGAAAAACTGAACAAATGGGACTATATCATTATAACAGACTAAAAGCAAAGGGAACAATCAACAGAGTGAAATGACAACCTACAAAGTGGGATGTAATATTTGAAAACTATACATCCGACAAGGGATTAATATCCAGAATGTACAAGGAACTCAAGCAATTACACAGTAAAAACAACAAATAACCCAATTAAAAAATGGGCAAAGGAGGTAAATGGACATTTTTGGAAGGAAGACTTAGAAATGACCAACAGGCAATTATTAAAATGCCCAGTATCACTAATCATGAGGGAAATGCACATTAAAAGCACATTGACATATCACCTCACCCCAGTTAGACTGGTTATAATCAAAAAGATGGAGAATAACAAATGATGGCAAGGATGTGGAGAGAAGGGAATGCTCCTACACCATTGGTGGGACTGTAAATTAGTACAACCACTATGGAAAACAGTATGGAGGTTTCTGCACCCCCATGTTCATCACAGCTCTGTTTACAATAGCCAAGATATGGAACAAACCTAAATGTCCATCAATGGATGACTGATAAGGAAAATGTGGTATATATATACCATGGAATACTACTCTGCCATTAAAAAATAATGAAATTCTGCCATTCACAGCAACATGGATGAGCTTGCAGAAAATTATGTTGAGTGAAATAAGCCAGCACAGAGGGAAAAATACTGCATGTCCTCACTCATAAGCGGGAGCTAAGAGAGAAAGAAGGAACCACAAAAGAAGTTCCTTTTTTTTAGAGAGAAAGAAGGAAGTCCAACAACAGTGGTGTGTTGGACTTGTAGAGGAAGACAGCATACCTAGAGTTGCAGAGCGGGGTGGAGGAGGGGAGAGGGAGAGGGAGGTTGGGGATTAATTTGGTGGGGGACACAGGAAATAACCACAATTTGTGATAATGGGCATGCTGATAGTATTGATCTGGCCATCACATCTTGGGCACACGTGGTGACAGTCAGCTTTGTACCCTATGAATATGCATAACCAATAAAATTTTTTAATTAATTAATTTAAAAAATAATTAGACTATGTATAAATAAAGCTACGGCCTCCTCTGACCTTCAAACCAAATCCAATCCCTTTTCTACCCTCCCTAGGGATAATCATTGCAAAGTTGGGCTTGATTCTTTCCAGATACCTTAAAGGTATTATTATGGACATTTACAGGTACACAGAGAAAATATTTAGCATTCAGTATGCATTTTTATATAAAAGGTATCATGCTGTACTTATTGTTCTGCATTACACATTTTTCACTGAGTAATGCTTGGAGATGTTATTTACATAAATCTAATTCATTCTTTTTAATTGCTGTATAGAATTCTATGATATGGATATGCCAAATTATACTTAGCAATTCATCTATTGGTGGGCATGTAGGCTGTTTTCAGTTTTTCAGTATTACAAACAATGCTGCAAGAAATATCTTGCCCTTGTGTCTTTGTTCACACAAGTAAGTGTTTCTTGAGGGTGGGTACCTAGAAATGAAATTATTGATTAGCACATAGAGTGTGTACAATTTTAATTTTAATAGATATTGCTAAATTGTTCATTTAAAGTAACTGTATCGATTTACATTCCCATAAGATATATATAAAAGTTCCCTTTTCTCAACACTGGGCCAAAATCATATAAACTTTAGAAATTTTGCTAACCTTATGCATAAATAATAACATCTATCATCATTTCAATCTGTATTTTCCTGAATACCAGCAAGGATAAGTGTCTTTTCTTAATTTTATTGCCCTGTTGGATTTTTTTCTCTATTAAATGTTTATTTTCATCTTTGCTCCTTTTACTATTTGATTATCTTATCTAGGTTAGCTCTTTATGTAGTTTGAATACCAATCCTTTGCTTATTAAATATACGGCTAATATTTTCTTCCAATTCACCAATTATCTTTTTTCCCAATTTCCTTTTAATAGTGCCTTTTGTCAACAGAAATTTTGAATTTTTATGTAATCAAATGTAGGAACCTACTCAAGAAATCATTTTCTGTTAGAAATAAAAAAGATGTTTTTCTATCTCCTATGTCTTCTTCAAATAATTTAGGAGGCTTTGTGGGTTTGGGGTTTTGTTTTGTTTTGTTTTTTGCTTTGTTTTGTCTTGGTTTTGGTTTAGGTTTAGGTTCTCTATCCATCTAAAATTTATTTTTGCATGAAGCGTGATCTGATTTTCTATGGAGGTATCTGTTTTGTTTTAACATACTGATAAAAAATTATCTCATGACATTTTCAGTAGTAACATTTCCCTCAATATTTGAAATGCTACCTCTATCATATTCCAAAGTCCCCATGTATAAATTGGTCTCTTTCTGGCTTTCTCCTCTAGTCCATTGTTTATTTGCCTTTCCACACCATGTTTAACCATTGAAGCTTTGTAAGTGTCCAGATTCCTGGGGGACAATCTCTCCCGACTTTGTTCTCTATTCTAAAGATACATTGATTTAATCACCACACATTGTATACAAGTATTGAAATATAACTTTGTACCCCATAAATATGGACAACCAATGTGCCAATTAAAAAATAGATAAAAAATTTTTAAAGATATATTGATTTTGCTTGTGTATTTATTCTTCCATATCAATTATAGAATCATTTTTGTTAGATTCTATGGAAAATCCTTCAAGGGTTTTTAAACAAATTGCATTAAATTTTTGGATTAATTTGGAGATGACTGGCCATCTTTTTATTATATTTTATTTCAAAGAATGTATGTACATCTTTTTTTTTTTTTTTTTTTTTTCGTCGTGACCGGCACTCAGCCAGTGAGTGCACCGGTCAGTCCTATATAGGATCCGAACCCGCGGCGGGAGCGTTGCCGCGCTCCCAGCGCAGCACTCTACCGAGTGCGCCACGGGCTCGGCCCGTATGTACATCTTCTATACTAGAGTATAATAACAATCCAATAGTAGAGTCACAATGTATCCATATTTGTATCATTCTTTAAAAATTAAAACTCAAAAGTCAATGGGAGTTCAAAAACACAAGAGACATAAACACTGGGAAAATTCAGCCATTAATATTAAGAAAGATTTATCAGTTCCACAAGTATACATGAACTCATGTTTAATACCCGAAATAACAAGACTACTGTTTGCATAATACTGTTCATCTTTAGAGCGCTTTGCCAACTCTATCTCATTAATAAGCACAGATAGATCCCGCTGCGTCCTTCAAGGCTCACACTGGCATTGTCATGATTTGGAACCTGATTAAATCCAAAATGTTCTTGTTTCTTGTCCTTAAGAATTTTTTAGCAATTATTTAAATGGTATGCTCCTTAAAATTTTATACCATCTGAACAATTTTAATTTCTATGAAATTCTGTGTTTCAGATTTGCTTCTTAAGACTACCCAGACCCTGTTTCTCTCCCTAAATCTTCACAACTTTCTTTTACCTCAATTGGTACCCTAAACTTCTTATTTGACACATGTAAAAGGAAAGGCACAGAACTTATAGCCCACACACAGATTTTAGTTTGCAGTAAATAAAAATGTAACCAGATTTCTTCTGAATTTTAGTTCAAACATATTCCGTGGATATTACACCTCCCAACCTAATTAATGATCTAGAGCAAATAGTAAATAAAGTAACATTCTTGAAGGAAATTTTATTTCTTCTTCTTTTTTTTTTTTTTTTTGTTTGTTTGTTTGTTTTTTGGAAGAGTCTACTCATGTTTCCTTAGGCTTCTTTGTTTTTTTAATTGTTTTTTAAATTTATTTTTAATTGACAATAATTGTGTATATTTATGGGGTACTAAGTGATATTTAGTGTTCCTCCTAACTGAAACTTTGTACCTTTTGATCACCATCTTTCCTTTCCCCATCCCTCCCCCTGTCCACCTCTCACCCCATCCCCAGTCTCTGGTAACCACTTTTCTACTCTGTTTCTATGAGATTAGCTTTTTAAGATTCTATAAAAAAGTGAGATCATATAGTCTTTATCTTTCTCTGCCTGGCTTATTTTATTTAGCATAATGTCCTCCAGTTCCATCCATGTTGTCATGAATGACAGAATTTCCTTCTTCTTAAGGCTAAATTGCATTTCATTTTGTATATATACCACTTTTCTTTATCCATTCATCCATTGATGGACATAGATCACTTCCATAGCCTGGCTATTGTGAATAATACTAAAATGAACATGGGAGTGCAGATATATTTTCTATATACTATAGTTTCATTTGAATATATACCCAGAAGTGGGATTCCTGGATCATGTGGTAGTTCTACTTTTAGTTTTTTGAGGAACTTCCATACTATTTTCCCAACTTGCTGTACTAATTTACACTTCCACCAAGACAACTGGCCATCTTAATATACCATATTTCTCAGTATCTTCAGATTTTCTTTTACATCCTTCTGTAATTCTTTTTCCTGTAGAGGTATTTCACCTTTTCATCATTGGGGCGCACTTTATATTTTCGTTGTTAATGTAAAGTGAATTTTTCTATTGTATTTTTGAATTGGTGATTTCTATTATATAGGAAGCTACAAACTTGTGCTGTTCATGTATTTAGCTATCTTGCCACACTTTCTTATTTTCTTTGAATGTTTGTCAGTTGGTTTTCTTGGGTTAATTTTGTCTGAAACTGATAAGCAAATTATTTTTCTTTTCAATATTTTTATCACATTTCTTAATATTTTTTACTGTGGTAAGATACACATAAAATTACCATTTTAACCATTTTTAGGTGTGCCATTCAGTAGCATTAGTGCAAGGATACTTCAAAAAGTTCATGAAAAAATATAACAAAAAGATAATGTGTATCTTTCCATTAAACTTTTGAAGTACCCTCGCATATTAACATTGTCATCTAACAATCACAATCATCCATTTCTGGAATTTCTACATCTTCCCAAACTGAAACTCTGTACCCATTAAACAATAACTCTCCATTTCTCACTTTCCCCAACCCCTGGCAGCCAACATTCTATTTTCTGTCTCTATGAATTTGACTACTCTATGTACCCCATATAAGTGGAATCATACAATATTTGTCCTTTCATGTCTGGCTTATTTCACTTAGTATAGTATATTCAAGGTTCATCTATTTATAGCATGTGTCATAATTTTATGCCTTTTTAAGGCTGAAAAATATTCCATTGTATGTATATACCATATTTTGTTTATTCATTAACAAAAATGGACATTTGGGTTATTTTCACCTATTGACTATTATGTACCCAGAAGTGGAATTGCTATCTCATTTCCTATTGGTTAGAAGATGCAAATATTAGTGGTGATAGCAGCCATCGTTGTCTTATTCCTGACTTCAATGGTGTATTTTTTTTTTCCTATGGCATATTTCTAATGTTTCAATATTTGAAGTATAATGTTTGCTATAAGTTTCTGTTAGATAACCGCTATCAGATTAGGGAAGTTGACTTCTATTCCTAGTTTGCTAAGAATTCTTAGCTAAGATCATATAGTCTTTATCTTTCTCTGCCTGAATTTTGTCAAATGCCTTTTTCAATCTGCTCAGATGGTTAAAGAAATCTTTTTCTTTTTTTTCTATTTATTTTATGAATTATATTGATAGATTTTTCAAAGGTGGAACTGATTTTACAATTTCATGGTAAACTTTATTTAAGAAATACATTTGGCACATTCCTGGAGTTGATATGTTAATATTTTATTAGGATATCTGCATCTCTGTGTTCATAAGTGAAATTGTCATTAGTTTTATTTTCTTGGGTTTTCATTACCTAATTTTTGTATCAAGGTTATACTAACCTGATAAAGTTGTTTGGAAAATTTTCATTCTTTTCTGTGCACTGGAATAGTTCATACAAAATGTCAATTTCTTGAAGGTTTGGAAGATTAAGCCCATAAAATTAGTGGGTCTCTGCCTTTGAAGAGTTTGAAAGAGTCAGTCTTTCGTGGTTGAAATAGAAAGAATCGGAAATAGATTCCTGGGTGAAAGAATTTCTCATGGTTTTGTGGAAGAAATATCATTTTTTCCCATTGATTTCTACTTTTACATTTATTATCTTCTTCATTCTGTTTCTTTTGGGTTTGTTTTGCCATGCATTTTCTACTTCGAAGCTTAGATTGTGTTTCTGCATTTTTCTTTATAACTAATAAGTGTACTTAAGGCTATAAATTCTCCTCTAAGTGTTTTATCTGTATCTCATAGGTTTTAAATATACTGCTTTAGTTGTTATTCTATTCCACATATTTTGTAATCTCCATTTTTATCTCCTCTGAGCTTCACAAATCATGTAGAATTGTGTTGTTTTCTATATGTGTGATTTTAACATTTCTGATAGAAATAGAATAAAAAGATAATGTGTATCTTAGATACACATAGATAATGTGATAAAATATAATAGATAAAAAGTCACAGACACAGATAAAAAGATAATTTGAATTATTTGGGTTTTATCTATCCTTTGTTTCTCTTGTTGATTTTCTTTTTTTTTTTTTTCTCATTGTAGTTAGTTACTGGGGTTTGTTTGATAACAAATTTTTGCATTTTGTTCACAGTTCCTTTGTAACCTAGTACATGGTCAATTTTTATTAATCTTGAATGTGCTATTGAAAAGAATATGCATTTTCTGGTGAAAGCACAGTTTGATATATATAGATCTATAAATGCTTGCTAACTGTATTATTCAAGTCTTCTGTACTTTTTTCACTTGATTTTAACTTCTAACAAAAGTGTGAAAGTCACCCACTATAAATGCAGATTTGTCTGTTTTTTCTTTTATTTCTATTAGGCCTCAATTTATATGCTTCCAAACAAAGTATTAGGTGCTAAAATTATTCACAGATAATTTTTTGTGAATTTTTCCTTTTACCAATATGTTACGCCTTTAACTACCAGTCATGTCTCACCTTTAATTCTATTTTATCTAATATTAATTGTATTAGTGTTTGCTTGACATATCTCTTTCATCCCTCTCTTTCTATCCTTTCTTTGCAATTCTGTTTTAGGTACATATCCAGTAAACAATATATAGTCAAATACGGGTTGTTTATTTATTTATCCAATCTAAGCTTACGTCTGTTAATAGAAAATGTTAGCCATTCATTTTATCATGAAATAAAACACTAAAAAAGACCTACAGCAAAGGGACAGTATAAAATCAGATGGCAAAATAAGTCAATGTTAATAAATCTAAAAATTTCAAAACTGTAAATGATTTAACTAATCAATGAAAATACAGAAATTAACAATAAAGATTTGACATCATGTTTACAATAGACAAGCTTAAGTCAAAAGGCACAGACTGATTGGATATTAAAAAATGAAAAAAAAAATCATGCAAATATGAACCAAAATAAAGCTGGGAGTAGAGCTCTTAATATCTGAAAAAATATCTTGGACAATATTTTATGGAATAAAGTAGATATAACTATCATAAACATATATGTATTGAATAATTCAAGCTCAGAATATATCAGACAACAGAACTACAGTAAGAAATACATAAATCAATAAATGTGTTTTTAAAATTTGAATACACCCTATCAGAAACTGATAGCTCAAGCAGGCAAAAAGTAAGCAGAAATACATGAGATACCTAAAAAATAGAATAAAAGCTCAAGCTATTACAAACATATAGAACTTTTTACTCATCAAATTGAGAATATACTTTCCTCTAGAATATGCATTCCTGACATTATGCAGTCAAATAATAGATCATTCAGGCAATTAAGAAATAAATTTTGGAAGATCAGCATCATATAGCCAATAATCTCTGACCAAAATGCAGTAAATGATTAATAACAAATAAATAGCTTTTAAGAAGCTCGTATTTTTGGAAACAAAATAGTCTTTGGGTTAAAGACAAAGAGAAATGAGAAACACTTAGAACTAAGTTATGATGAAATTTGGGGGGACAGGGATCAAATAATTCTTAGAGGGAAATTTATGGCATTTGTATAAATTTATGTATTTAACATTTATCAGGAAACAAAAAAGGTAGAAACAAATATGCTAAACATTCAAATGAAGGCATGGGAAAAGAGCAAGAAGTAACAAAAGAATAAATACAAAGTCATAAATTAATAAAATAAAGAACAAAAGTAATGAGGATTAATAAAAACAAAAGCTATATCTTTGAAATAATAAGATGGACAGACATCTGCCAAATCTGACCCAAAAATAAAAAAGATAAGACACAAATATATCAAGTACATAACAAGAAAGGAAACATGACCACTGAACATAAGCTAACTCATATGCAAACTTAGATTAAAGGTATATAATCCTAGAAGAAATATAAATTGCTGAAATTGGTACATGAAAAAATAGATAAATTCAGCAAGCCAATAAGTATTTAATATTTTTAAATAATAATCAAAGATTTTCTTTTTCTACCTTGAAAAACATCACATCCAGATGACTAGGGAGTTCTACCAGACTTTTTTTTTTAAGGAAAATTATTTTACATAAGTTCTTCTAGAAAAGAGAAAGAATTTTAGGTACCAAGTTAATTTCATAAAATAGTATAATATTTATTCCAAAACTAGATATGGGCAGTACAAAAAAATAAGATTATAGTCCCATTTTATTTATGAATTTGTATAGATTTAAAAAATAATATGTCATGATTAATTCAGGTTGATACAAGGAATGCAAAAACTATTCAAAATCAGATCATCTATTTTTGCAATTCGCCACACTATTATACAAAAGGAGAAAAATAGTATGTTCATCTCAACCAATGCAGAAAAAATATTTGATAAATCTCAATGCATATCAAAGATAAAAACTCAAACTAGAAATAGATGGGAAGTTTACTAACTTGGTAAGTATTATGTATCAAAAACATATAATATACCTCATAATTAAAGAAGAAACTTTAAAGGCATTCCCATCAGAAACAAAATCATAGACAATATCACTATTAGTGTTTAACATGGTATGAGGTATCCTGCCCTATGCCATAATGAAAGAAAAACAAATAAGAAGCATATTGATTGAAAAAAGAAAATAAATGACATTACTTGCAGATGATATAACTCTCTAGCTAGAAAAAAAAATAGCACAATCAGCAAATTATTACAACTAATAAGATAATTCAGCAGTTTATCAGCTAAAGTCAAGTACAAAAATTAAAAAGATTTTTCTTGCTAACAATAACCAATATCAAAGTGTATTTAAAAACAAGATATCATTCAGAGAAGCAACAAAAAATATAAAGTAACTAAAAATAATTACAATACATAATAACTTCATGAAGAAAATTTTTAAATCTAATAAAGGACATAGAATGTCATTGGAATTAAGTGGAGAGACATTCCATCTCTCGGTTGAGATGACTTAATATTATAAATGTCATTTAATATTAATCTATAAATTCAATACAATCACAAGTACTTCAAAATATTTTTGTTGAATTTTTTGAAAAAGCTGATAACCTTCATGTAAAGTTTTTGTGGAAGAAAAAAGATTGTTGAATAGGTAAATCAACATTTCAAGAAAAGGGCAAAGAGGGGGAACTTGCCCTACTAGGTATTAAGATGTAATACACAGTCACAGTAATAAAAAAATGTAATATTATTGCAACAACAAATAGATCAGTGAAACATAATAGAGAGTTTAGAAATATAACCATGTTTCTATGGGAATTTAATATAAAGTAAACTGGCTACCACATATCAATGGAAAAAGGACAGAATGCTTAATAGATGGAGTTACAAACCTAGCTCACACCACAGATTAAAACAAAATTTGATCTTTACCTAAAACCACATGCCAAGGTAGATTCCAAATGGAATAAAGATCTAGATGTGAAACTTAAAACAACAAAGTAAAAAGAAGAAACTACGGAAAAATTTCTTTGTAATCTCAGTGCAGTAAAGAACACTGTAGACAGAACTTGATATGCACACATAAGACAAAACTAGTGATGATTTTGATTACATCACAATTAAAGACTTCTGCTCAGTAAAAGGTACCATGAACAAAGTTAACAGACAGATGACAAATTGAGAAATCACTTGCAGTGTCTAAAACCAACAATGTGTTAATATCTAGAACATACAAGGAACTCCTTAAGGAAAAAAAAAAAAAAAAAACAGAAAAATGAGCACAGTATTTAAACAGGCAATTTACAGAATAATCAAAATGGCTCCGAAATTTATGTAGAGATGTTCAAACTCATTTTTTTTTAATTATTCTCTTTTTTTATTGAATCAAAATTGATTATACATATTTTGGGGGTTGAACATTGAGATATGTTGATTAAATCAATATTACTAGCACACATGTTGTTACAAATCGTAATTATTCTTTATGCCCCTTGTCCAACCTCTCCACTTCCCCCATTTCCTCCCCCTCCCCCCTCTAATTACCCTAGATTTCTTCTCTCCTTCTGAAAGAATAATGGTTACTCTGTTAACTTGTTGCCTAGATGATCTGTCCAATGCTGAGAGATGTGATTAGGTCCCCCAATATTATCATAGAGCAGATGCTTCTTCTGTCACTCTCAAATGGGTTTTGTGGAAAGAGATATCCTCCCCTTTTCTTTGTCTCTGCTGCTGACCTTTCTTGTGTGAATGCATTCCAGTGGTTGGTGGACCATCTGCGTGGTGGCTGTGGCATCTAACCACTTTTGCAGCAGCCATGGTTATTGTGGTGGCTGTGGTGGGCCACCCACGTGGTGGTGCTGTTTTTGGCATGCTCCTTGGCACTGGTGGTATGCCTGGTTGTGGGGTGTGTTTGGTCCCCTTCTACATGCCTCTGGTCCCTGGGCAGGCCTCAAGGTGCTGGCACCATGTGCCTGGTTGTGGAAGAGGGGTCCAGTCCCCTTCTCCATGACCTGGGTCCTTGGGTGGGCTCCAAGGTGCTGGCATGTTGTGCCTGGTTGTGGAAGGGTGGTCCGGTCCCCTTCTCCATGACCTGGGACCATGGGCGGGCCCCAAGGTGCTGGCATGGTATGCCCAGTTGTGGGAGAGAGGTCCAGTCCCCTTCTCCATGCCTCAGATCCCCGGGTGGGCCCTAAAGCACTGTCATGGTGTGCCTGGTTGTGGGAGAGAGGTCCATTCCCCTTCTCCTTGCCTTGGGTCCCTGGGCAGGCCCCGAGGTACTGGCGTGGTGTGCCTTGCTGTGAGAGGAGGATCTGGTTCCTGGCTCTATGCCTTGGGTCCCTGAGTGGGACCCAAGGCACTGGCTTACTGTGCCTGGTTGTGGGAGAGAGGTCTGGTCCCCTTCTCCATGCCCTGGATCCCTGGGTGGGCTCTGAGGTGGTGGCATGGTGTGCCTGGTTGTGGGAGGCTGGTCCGGTCCCCTTCTCCATACCCTGGGACCGTGGGCGGGTCCCAAGGTGCTGGCTTGGTGTGCCTGGTTGTGGGAGGGTGGTCCGGTCCCCTTCTCCATGCCCCAGGACCATGGGCAGGCCCCGAGGCATGTGCTTGGTGTGCCTGAGCGTGGGAGAGAAGTCCAGTCCCCTTCTCCATACCTCAGGTCCCCGGGCGGGCCCTGAAGCACTGGCACGGTGTGCCCGGTTGTGGGAGAGAGGACTATTCCCCTTCTCCTTGCCCCAAGTCTCTCGGTGGGCTTCAAGGTGCTGGCATGTTGTGCCTGCTTGTGGGAGAGAAGTCTGGTCCCCAACTCCATACCCCAGGTCCCCAGGTGGGCTCCGAGGTGCTGGCGTGGTGTGCCTGGTTGTGGGAATGGGGTCCAGTCCCCTTCTCCATGCTTCAGGTCCCCAGGCTGGCTCTGAGGCACTGGTGCAATTTGCCTGGAAGTGGGAATGGGGCCCAGTCCCCAGATCCAAGCCTCCAGTTCCCAGGCAGGCCCCAAGGTGCTGGTGGTGTGCCTGGGCCGGAACTAATTTTTTGTCCTTTGCTTCTAACATGGGGGAACTTCCTGTGGGAACCAGTACTTGAGCTGTGTGGTTGTTTAGATTGCTACTTTGCTGCTGTTTCCCTAGAGAAGGCTTTTTGTGCAGTTCAGGATTTAATGGTTGACCTTATAAGTACTTCTGGCTCTCCAGAGACCCGGTGGATCTGTATTCTGTAGAATCTCTGATCTGGGCCTGAGTTTTTTCATCAAACTGCACCCCATGCAATTCTGCATTCCTGACCAGTCTCCTCTGAGTGGTCCTGCACTGATTGGGGGGCAGATCAGCTGTCCTTGCTGTGTCCCAGTGTTCCCTGATTGAGCCCGTCTCCCCCACCGCCCATGCTCCAAACACTTCCCATGGGATGGGCCCTGCGCCGGTTCCTTGCAATGACTCACCGGCCTCTGAGTGGCTCCCTTTTTTAAGTTGTTCTAGTTCCTTGCTCCTGCATGGGTCCATGGGAACCCTATTAGCGGTCTTGCTGCCTCCTAGTAACTCCATCTGAACGGCACAGCTACGGCTTCTGCCGGCTCCTGCTCCATGCGCTTATCAGCTGGGGCCTTAAAGCAGCCGTGCCCAAAATGCTCAGAGCAGCTTTTTCTTCCTCTCATCGTAGTTTCTCCTGCCTTCATGAACTCTGTAGGTCTCTCCTCATCTTCCCCTGAGCTCCAGCGCTCCCAGCTTGGCTGATGTTACATTTCTATAGCTGTAAATTTGGTTGATTTGTGGGAGAGAGTGGCGCTGCAGACCATCTGTTCCACCATCTTGATTGGATCCCAAACTCATTACTTAGGGAAACACACATTGAAATCACAATGAAATAGACTGGGGAAAAAATTAGGAAACTGGATAATTCTAGGTGTTAGCAGGGATGTTGGTTTAGGAAACTTCATATACTCCATATACATATTTTAGGAAAATAAAGCTGTTTTGGAGAGTGATTTGACAGTATTTCGTCAAATCAAGTAAACACATACCCTGTCACTTAGTAATTCTACTTCTATGTTTATGGCCCCCCCAAAACACATCTCTCAGAGATCCATAGTGGAACATATATAAGAGGATGTTCATCACAGCACTGTTTTCAGTGCTCAGGAATTGGAAACAATCTGAGTGTCCATTACCAAGGGTATACCGAGTAGATAAGGCACAGGTAGAAGCAATGAACTAGACATACACAGAGCAGCATGGATACCAGGTGAAGAAACATAAGAAGGAAAATGAGATCTACTACATAATAGCATTTACATACAAGTAAAACTATATGAACATAAAAAATAACAATGCATATTTTCCAAGAACTTGTACAAATTAAGAGATATACAGTAAACTCATTATAACAATTACCTGGTGGGGGAGGGGCAGAGGAACAGGAATAAAAAAATGAGGAAAAAAGTTAATCCATCAATCAACCATTCCAAAAAAGAATCAGCGCAAACCAATAATCACAATGTGCCATGAAGTAAGAAAAATGATTAACTCAAATCTCTATACCTGGGATTCAAAAAAATAGACTTTGGTGTCCTGAGTGCGATCGTCTCAAGTCATCAAAAAGCCTGGTGCCAAAGTTAATTTTGCAAGCTTGCAAACTGTCTGGGAGAAAGGGAGAACATCCTTGGTGAAGGCAAAGGAGAGAATAAAAGTGCTGAGACCTAAAAACAAATGGGTTCTGGATCTCTGACTTCAGATCAAAGGAAAGAAAGACAGGGAAATGGAATCAGGTAGTTTTCAATGGAACCACAGACACACCCTCCTCTTTCCATAGACGTTCCTAGAGGCAGGCCTCTAATGTCCTCAGACAGGACCTTACCCTTGCCCCAGAGGAATTTACCCTTAAAAAAGTATAATGTTCCTCCCATCTAACTATTCTATTGCACAATAGATTATAGTTAGAAATTTATGTAGAGATGCTCAAACTCATTAATTAGGAAAACACAAATTGAAATAACAGTGAAATACACTGGAAAAAAAATAGGAAACTGGATAACACATATTTCTTTTTATTTTTTAATTAACACATATTGATTACAAATTTATGGGGTACAGAGTATTTATGGGGTACACGTATACATGCATACAATGTGTGATGAACGAATCAGGGTAATCAGCATATTCATCACCACAAAAATTTACCATTTCATTGTGACGAGAACATTTGAGCTCCTCTCCTCTAGCCATTTGAAAACACAATAAATTACTGTTAATTACAGATATTTAACACTACTGCACACCACTAGAACTTATTTTTCCTGTCTAGTTGTAATTTCATCATCCATTAACCATTCTCTCCCTATCACTCCCTCCTCCTCTCCTTCCCAGTCTCTACTAAATACAATTTTAATCTCTACTACTTAAAGCTCAACGTTTTTTTAGTTCCCCCACATATAAGTAAGAACATGTGGTATTTATCTTTGTGCCTATCTTATTTCACTTAACATAACATCTTCCAAGCTTATCCATGTTGCTGCAAACGACAAGATTTCATTCTTTTTCGTGGCTGAGTAGTATTCCAGTGTGTGTATATGCCACATTTTCTTTATCCATTCATCTGTCCATGCATACCTAGATTGATTCCATATCTTGGCTATTGTGAAGAGTGCTGCAATAAACATAGGGAGGCAGATAGCTCTTCAGTATGCTAATTTCCTTTCCTTTGGATAAATACCCAGAAGTGGGATTGCTAGATCATATGGTAGTTCTACTTTTAGTTTTTGGAGGAACCTCCATAGTGTTTTCCATAATGACTGTATAATTTACATTCCCATCAACAGTATATAGGAGTTCCCTTTTCTCCGCATTCTTGCCAGAATTTGTTATTTTTTTGTCTTTTTGCTAATAACCATTATACCTGGGGTGAGATGATATCTCATGGTGGTTTTGATTTGTATTTCCCTGATGATTAGTGATGTTAAGCATTTTTTTCACATATCTGTTGGCCATTTGTATGTCTTCTTTTGAGAAATGTCTATTCAGATCATTTGCCCATTTTTTAACTGGATTATTTTGTGTGTGTGGTTGAGTTGTTTAAATTCCTTGTATATTCTGGATATTAATTCCTTGCCAGATGCATAGTTTGCAAATATTTTCTCCCATTCTGTTGGTTGCCTCTTTGCTCTGTTGATGGTTTCTATTATTGTGGAGGAGCTTTTTGATTTTATATAATCCAATATGTCTATTTTTGCTTTTGTTGCCTGTGCTTTAGAATTCTTCCCCATAAAATTTTTGCCCAGATCAATGTTTCCCCTATGTTTTCTTCTAGTAGTTTTATAGTTTCAGGTCTTACAGTTTAGTCTTTAATCCATTTTGAAATAGCTAGAAGAAAGGATTTTTTTTTTTTTCTTTGACCAGTATACTAAGGAGGGTTGGGTTTTTTGTTTTGTTTTTGGGGGGTTTTTTTGGCAGCTGGCCAGTAACAGGAATCAAATCCTGGACCTTGGTGTTATAAAAACCACACTCTAACCAACTGAGCTAACTAGCCAGCCCACAAGAAAGGATTTTGAATGTTTCACCACAAAAAAATGACAAGTGTTTGAAGTAATAGATATGCTAATTACCCTGATTTGATCATTACACAATGTATACACATATAGAAACATCACACTGCACCTCATAAATATGTACAATTATGTGTCAATTAAAAACAAAACTTTTTTAAAAAGTATAATATGAGCATAATGTGACTGATATTGGTTCAGCCTTTGATCTGGAGGGAAAGAGGAGGAATGAAGGAATTGAGGAGAGGGCTTGTTATTCCTCCTAAATGAAAAGGGGAATTTATTGGTTCATGTAATTGAAAAGCTTTGCAGTGGATATAGCAGGCAGTACTCAACCTAAGACTCAAAAGATATCATCAGGGTTGGGTAAGTCTCTCAATCTCTTAGCTCTGTTTTCCTCTCTGTTGACTCCATATTTAGTCAGGCATTTAACATTTCACTGTGAGATGTCTGTAGCAGCTCTGCCTACATTCTTTCATGTTCAGACAAAAAACTACTTCAACCTTTCAAGTACTGCCACAGAAGGGCAGAGAAGTCATCCTGAAAAAAGCCAAAAACAAAAGACCTAGGTTCCAGACTAACACACTGGTACAAGAGGCCAAGGGGGTGGAAGTGGGGGGAGAAGCAGGGGAGGAATGCTGTCTCTCTATTGGGGGTTCCCACTGCTCCAGAGATTCACTCTGCCTTAGACATCCCAGGTCACATGCCCACCTCTGCCCAATAATATGCAGGTAATGTTCTTCACCCTCTGAGTTGAAAGTAGACCCCCTGCCTCACCCCAACCAGATGGAGTAGGAAAGTAGCTTCCCAAGTGAAAATCAGGACCTGTTGCCAGAAGAAAGTGGAATGTATACAGTGGAGGCAAATAATAAATGTACCTAGAGCAATTTTCATCAACTTTTTGTAATAGCTGTATTCAGCTTTCACTATTCCCCTGAAGTTACTCTTTTCCTAAAACAGATGAAAACCTTCTTTCTGCTCTTCTAGAGTTATTAAAGGAATCCAGCAGATCACACTTCACTCTAAATGACTTTCAAAAACTCCCATAATCTCAGGGACAGAGAGTTAACACTTGAAGAAAAAGTCCTTGAAAAAGAAAAAGTAAATTTCTTGCTCTTCTCTCTTTTACACATACACATGTAAAAACTCAATCAAAATACAAGTGTCTCATATTGGGTTTACCAATTCTGTAAGACTTCATAGTTACGCAATACTAATAATTACCATTTATTGAACACCTACTATGATGCCAGGCAAAGTGCCAGACCACTGACATATAATTCATTTAATACCCTCAAGAACTATGTAAATGTATTATTATCCTCATTTTAGAGATGAGGAAACAGACTCAGGGAGGTTAAGAAATTTGCTCAAAGTCACAGAGCTGGTCACTGGAACACTCAGTACTCAAAGGCAAGTCTGTAAGTTTTGTAAGACTGTGTTCTCAACATTATTCCATCGATTTTGCGATGTCAGCCCTAATTAGGTGACCAATATTGTGACCACAGTGTTATTTAAGTGTAACCGTATCATGTACCTCATCTAAAAAGTTCTTATAATTAGGAATTTCATGAGGAAAATAAAATGATTGAGGATTACTAAATCCATGCTGTGAAAAGAAATGCAAATAGTTTTCTATGATTTATTTTAAGAATAAATATATATGAAATGCTAGGGCTGGCCTGTGGCTCACTTTGGAGAGCGTGGTGCTGATAACACCAAGTCAAGGGTTAAGATCCCCTTACCGGTCATCTTTAAAAAAAAAAAAGAAAAGAAAAAGAAATGCTGCCAGAGTATACTTTTCAAGAATAACTAACTGTTGGCCTGGTTAGAAAAATGATAGAATGAGGTAAAGAGGTAGATTCTGGGGACTATGGATTAAAATTAGTAAACAAAAATCGAGCACAAAAACTACCTCAACCTTTCCAGTGCTGCCATAGAAGGGCAGAGAAGTTGTTTTAGTCCATTTTGTGTTGCTATAACAGAATACCTGAAACTGGGTAATTTATAAAGAAGAGAGGTTTATTTGGCTTACGATTCTGGGACAGCTGCATCTGGCACGGGCCTCAGGCTGTTTCTACTCATGGCGGAAAAGTGGCAGGCAGCCAGCGGGTACAAGCAGATCACATGGCAAGAAGAAGGAAGAGAGAGGAAGCAAGAGAGAGAGAGAAGGTGCCAGGGTCTTTTTAAGCAACGAGCTCTCACTCATTAATCCCCTCTCTCCCAGGGAGAGCATTAATCCATTCATGAGGGATCCGCTCCCATGACTCAACCAGTTTCCAACACTGCCACATTGGAGATCAAACTTCCACATGAGTTTTGGAGGAGACAACACATCCAAACTCCATCAGAAGTCATCCTGAAAAAAAGCCAAAAACAAAAGACCTGGGCTCCAGACTAACACACTGGTTTATCCACACTGTGGGATAATACACACTGTGAGGTGCCACCAAAAGTTGAATGATTCAGCCCTGGGGGACTTTGCCCTAAGTTGTCTCGGCATCATAAAATAAGATAAATCCCTTGAAACAAATGCTCTAAGAAACTGAGAAAATCATACTTTAGGGGATGCTCATAAAAGGAGTAGAAATGCTGATAGAGTGAGTCCACTTCTTCCTCAACAAGATCATTATTGATGTGGGAATCTATGTGGTTAACAAACGAGGCATTATTAGTCTCATAAAGTCACACTTTAGGGACTTTGGAGCCTTGGGTCTCAGTGATTCTTATGGACATATGGTAGTTTAGAGTCCTGAAAATTTTTTTTTTTTTTTTTTTTTTTTTTTTTGTCGTTTTTTCGTGACCGGCACTCAGCCAGTGAGTGCACTGGTCAGTCCTATATAGGATCCGAACCCGCAGCGGGAGCGTCGCCGCGCTCCCAGCGCAGCACTCTACCAAGTGCGCCACGGGCTCGGCCCCTGAAAATTTTTTTTTAACTTTTGCTATAAGCAGAAATTGTAAATAATATGTCAGTATAACTCCACATCAGTTCTGATGTTCACTTTCTGGACCCATCTAGTTCCCAGACCGTTAGACTATGCAACCTTTCTGGCCCCACAGCTAAGCCACATATACTACCTGGGCCCTCCCATGACTATACCTGGGTGAGGGGGGTCAAAGTCTGATGCTGGCCTACACCAGTAATCATGGAAATTATCAATCAAACATCTGCCTAATCTATAAGGTGTAGGTGGTGAATTATGATGGATAAGTAAAAGGAGAATTACAAGGAGGGAAATAAAGTCCAAGTTGATAAAAAGAAAGTGCTGGAAAAAAGTAAATAGTGGGGTCTTCCTAGTATTGGAAATTTAGTGAGGGTCCCCATCACCCAGAACAAGTACTGACCAACAGCAGGAGAAATTTAAGAATAGAAATTATCTAAAACTCAAGAATTAGCATCTAATTCCTACGCTGCTAATCTGGCTTTGATCCCTCTCAATTATAATAACAAGGTCTCTGCCTGGTTACCTATCCTTGAGTGACTCATGATATGAACTCTTCTTTGCCTTCAGTTTCCCTACTTCCAAAATTAAAATCCTGGCCTGAAAGTTGAGCCCTAAGGTCCTGCTACCCACTGATACCAACTCCCCTTTACCTACCCATGTAAATCTGTTCCTGGTTTCTCCCTCATTGAGTTCTATCCACTCGTCAGACCCTACTTTATTGGATTGACCTGTCCTAACCTGCCCAACATCAGCTGTTTGTGAGGACTCTAAACTACTGCTTCTTGTTCTTCACCCTCTCTCATCCTCCATATCCAGTGCATCACCAAAATCAGCTCCTGAAATATTTCTTCCCTTCAATCCCACTACCAATGCTTTAGTTTGAGACTTGACTATCTCTTCCCTCTTATATACATCGCCTATATTCAACTCAATCCACCATCCATACTCCTAGTAGTAATTTTTACTGAATAAAAATCTGATCCTGTCATGTTTCTACTTAAAAACTCTTCAGTTGCTACCCAATGTAAGTAAGATAATGTCCACATCACTTAGAATGGCTTTCAAGTTTTTTCATACGGACTTTCAGTGCCGTCTCCTCCCTTTCGTTCCCACACAATACAAGTTCAACTCAAATATCACCTCCTATTGATCTCTCTAAAAGAAAATTAGTTGCCTCTTCACCTGTTTTATAATAAGTTTAAAATACCTTTATTATAACACATATGACATTGTTTACATTGTCTGCTTTCTTCATTAGATTATGAACTCTTTGAGGACATGGAGCATGTCTTCATCATTTATAGCCATTTGACAAGCATGGTGACTGGCAAATAGTCAGCTGGCAACAAATGTTTGTTGAATGAATGAATGATCCCTGAATACTGTGACCTATCAATCTGAATTTCCCTCAGTCACCTGCAGAAATTTTCCCTCCAGAATATATTCTTATCTATTGTCTACCTATATATCTATATTTCTATCTACAATATCACTATATAGAAAAGGTACAGCTAAGAAAGGAGAGTAGGAGTTTATTCCAAGTTCCATCCCCTCCTGATTTTCCACATTCTCCTGTAATTATTGGCCTATGCTAGACCCTGTCTGAACAGATAACATTGGTAAAGCCTTTGGTCAGAAACAGCTATACTATCTCTGTCCTGGCTTGCTTCTGAATTCTTTTCTTTTCAGTTTCCTGATGCTGCATCACTTTGTCACCAGTCCTCACTGTTTGTTTCTATGGGACATGGAATGGTGAATCTTTTTACTGCTAATTATAGTCATTGCTGATATGGCCACCCTAAAGATCTCACAATCTCTCTGTTTATAATGATTCAAGAATTAAGTCACGAAGGCTTTTTCCCTTAACTACATGTGATGATCAGTTGTTTTTCTATTATTCTTTCTGTTCTTACTTCTGTCCTTAATTGTTAGAGAAAACTTTCATACAACACAGTTACTGCATAGATGCACCTCCTTTCATACCCTAGAATGTCTCTGGCAATCTCTGCAGTTGCACTAGAGGGGTTTAATAAACAACCGTGACTTTTGGAAAAATAACCTTATTGAAATAAGCACTTCTTAGAGAATATCTCTCCACTATTCAAAAGACTCTTCTCTGATGATGGTTTTCTCTATGTCTGTGTCTGTCTCATATACATTGTGTGTGTGTGTGTGTGTCTCCAGTGACTTCTGCATCTGTAGTAGCTGAAATAACGTGTGTGTGTGTCTCTCTCTCACACACAAACACATACAAACATAACCCACATACCTCTGCCACAGGCTTTCTTCAATTCTATTTTCAATTTCCAATGTTATCAGCCATTTTAATTTCCTCTTTTTCATATTTCAGTGAAACTGTTAGTGAATACCTGGGAATGAATATGTTTGGCATGTAAAAAAATGAGAGACAATCCATATCGGCATAAAATGGCTTGCTTACATCTGGAAAGAACTTGTTCTCTCACACTCTCATTCCTTCTCCATCACTTACCTCCTTCTCTCTCTGTCTTTCTCTGTCTCTCTCTCATTCTCTCTCTACCGCACATATACACACATACACACACAAAGAGAAGAGGCTGAAAAAAAAGCAGAGTCTGAGGGCACCAAAGCCAACTTAAAGATTTTGCTTGGGATAAACATTACTTTCCTTCACCATTGTCTTGGTAAATACAAGCTGCAAACAGAGGTGTTTTTGCCAGAGACTGCTCTACCACTGTATGGCTAAGCAGGAACATCAGCTTCAACTATGCCAGGGAATCCAAGAGAATATTCAACCTGGAAAAATTCCAACCCCAAAACAGTACCTCCCAGGAGATGACTACAGCTCCTGTAGGAAATCTTTTAACCACAAATTCCAACTCCCCTTCACTCCTACAGCCTCAGTCATACATCTCAAAGGGCTGATCTCTTGAATCGTGACAACCTGACCCACATCAGCAGCCCAGAGGCCATATGGCAACACAATGCCTTTCCAGCCCACTGGGTAGAAAAAGGGAGGGACAACCAATTGCATGATTATATTTGAAGTACTATAATTTATGATTTGTCAATAACTCCCAACTTTTGGAAAGTTCTCTTCAGTCCTTAACAAATCCTGGCAGCCACAATATGTAACCACAGACACCTCGGAAACCATTTTATTGTGAAGTAACAATGAGATGAAGAATAAAGTCTGTCTGAGGATAAACAAGAACTTTCACATTATAGGAAGTAATTTCATGGTCAATAATTTTAAAGGATTAGCAGAAAAAATCTTTTGGGTTCTGAGGGTAAAAAACTAGTACGTAAATGAGATCAGCTATGGTGGCAGGAAGTGGGGCACAGAGACCCAAGTAATATACTCCTGTTCACACTGTAAAGTGGAATTAAAAGTCCTGCTACCCCTGCAGTTATTAAACTATACCGATCAAATAGCCATCTAAGCTGAGCTGAATTGAGTCAGGCAAAGAAATTTACTTCAGTCATAAAATAATGGCTCACAGGTTGAAAGTGGGATTTGTCAGGCATCTACCCAATGTTCCTCTACTTAACTCCCCTCCAAAATACCTTTTCTCACGCTCATGTCACAATAATTGATGCAATCTGGTATAACATAAAGAAGATTTGGAGTGAAAAGTCCTGAGTTGGAGGCTTGGGTCCTAACTTTTTTATTTACCTGCAGGCAACATTAGACCTTCTACTCTTCAACTAGACTAGTTAATTGCCAAGGTCCCACTCAGTTCAAAAATCTCTAAGCAGTGATAGGAAACTCACTATCTCCAGAAATAATTATTTTTGTGTTTGGACAATTCTGACTGTCAAAAAGTTCTTCCTTTACAATGCCAAAATCTGCTTTCCAAAAGTTTCTACCCATTTATCTGAGTTCTATCTAGCCCAAGCATAAGCCCTCTTCTATATAGCATGCATTCATATAGGTAAAGACAGGTCTCGTATCTCCCATCCATGTATCTCAGTTGGCTCCATTTACCACTCATCTAGCCAATCATTCTATTCACTTTACTCAGAACACTTAACAAGTTGTCCATATTCTTATTGAGAAGTGATCATCAGAAGTGAACAAAGAATCCAAAAACAATCTGATAAATGCTGAGTGAAGAATACCACCTCTTATTTTGTTCCACTTAATGTGCTTCTTTTAATGTAGCCTACAATAGCATTATATTTTTGGCCACAATATCACTCTGCCACTGCCAAAATACCACTTCTTTTACTCATGTCTTCTACCCTGTCCTTGTGAAATATAATTTAGAACCAAGTCAGAATTTTACTTTTGTTTCAGTAAGATTCATTTTATTAGATTTGAGCCATTGTTGCAACATGATAAAATCTTCTTGGATCCTTAAGCTATCCTAAAAATATACGCCATCTGTCCACTTTCATCCAAGTTACTGATAAAAATATAATGATCATAACATGGTCAAGAAAACAGTCCCAGAGCAGACCACAAAAGTAACATCCACATTGATATGAATCTGCAAGATTTGGGTCTTCTGGCCATTAAAAGGTCAGATCCCAGATTGACCCATCCTTGACACTCTCTTGATGGTACCTTTCTCAGCTTGTTTATTTTCATGGTCTAGTCTTTCTGCTGCTCCTGCAATGATTTCCACCATTAAGTTCACCCAGGACTTGCGCCACTTTGAGAGGAACCACTGCACTGTTTAAAACACTAAAAACATAAATAAAAGTTTTAAAAAAGAGAGAGAAGTTTAAATCCAGAGCAACATGACATAGTTAAAATAATGTGGGAGTTGGAGTCTGAATGACCTGGGACTGAATGCTAGTTCTGTAACTTACTTGCTGAGTGACCTTGGGCACCTTATGATTATCAGTTCCCTCATCTCCAAAATAGAGGTAATAATAATGATCTCATAGGGTTGTCCTGAGGATTAGAAATAATACATGCAAAATCTTAGCACATTCTTAGCATGTAATGGGTACACAATATAGATTACTATTATTATTACAGCATGGTAAAGGACAAAAACACAATAATTACTGGCACACAAAGACAATTAAACTCAAGAAGAAAAGAGGAGAAAATGAAGACTTGTGTTCTGTGGGCATTAACTAATGCTCCACAAAAGAAAGAATTAATAAATGAGGGCATTGAACAGTTTTTTGAACTCAGGAATATTTCTCTCTTTGACTCTAAACAAGATTGGCAACCCCCTTTCATTTCTTATCTGATCATGTACAAAGCACTGTTGCAGGACCCAAGGATATAAAAGATGTTTCAGATCCAGTCATTTGCAAGATGAGAAGGAATAAATTCAGGGAGTGGGGGACAGACACATAAATAAATAACTAAAATAAAATATTACCAGTGCTATAAGAGAGGTAAATGCCGAGTGTGTGAGAAAACAGTGACCATCTGGAGATGTCAGGTAGGGCTTTACATAGGAGGTGATGTTCTGGAAGGTCTTAAAAGATGAGAAGTTAAGGTTAAAGGACTCTCCGGGTAGTGAGAATAGCATGCAGAGATTTTGAACAGTGGTGGACCATTATAGGGTCATCCAAGGAATCTTGATCACTTTAGAGTGACTTTTCCATAAAATACAGATAGTAAGAGAGACAGCTGGAAGGATACACATTCATGCCTATTGTGAACAGGCTTCTATGTCAAGATAAGGAATTTGGAATTCTGCAGGCAAAGAGGAGCCAGCACAGGGAATGACATGATAAGACTGAAATATGAATTAGTCAGCCTAATAATAGAAACATGGGCTAGTTATGACGCTTTTTACAAATACCCAGTTGAAAGATGGTGAGGTCCAGAACTCGAATTATAGCACTGGAGATAGGGAGTGGGCCTGCAAAAAGAATGTAAGTCTGGGTAGAAATGACATGACATGACAGGAACATGAGGGGTAAATGAGAAGGAGAAATGAAAAATAACTTTGTCCAGAGATGCTCACTGGATGGGGATGTCATTAACCAGTATGTGGACTGTCATCGAAGCCAAACATGAGGCTTATATTTATGTTTGCAAACCAGGGAGACCACCTCTTAGCATGAGATGTGATTCTGCCCAACAAGCAGAAAAGGTGAGGAGGTTTTATAGTTAAGTTTGGGAAGGTCTAAGCAGTAAACAAATTCCAAACATTGTATGAAGACAGAATGGATAGCTGACTATGACACATTGAATAATGGTTTCTCAAGTCTTTTACTCTATTTATGGCTACTCTAATCTAGACTGCTCAATTTGTAAGTAATTCCCATTTGTTTAAAAAATAGCAGGTTAACAAACATCCTGTTCTCCCAGCATTTCTCTAAACAGTGCCAACATTTATCTAAGCAATGGGTATCTTGGTGATAACAAATTCCCTCTAAAGAGTTTGTTTATCAAGCGATGAATTCTAATGGAAGGTCAGCTTCTTGGGCTAGAAGAGAACAAGACAATTAAGTTTTAAAAAAAAATGGAGTTCTTCCATTTTATTCTCCTTTCCTGGCCTCTTTTCTTCTTTGTCAGGACTATCGGAGGATAGTACATTTGGGTAGGGAGTATAATAATGAGTTCAGTTTTTCGTTTTGTTTTTTTTTTTTTCTTTTTTTGTGACCGGTAAGGGAATCACAACTCTTGGCTTGGTGTCGCCCGCACCGCGCTCAGCCAGTGAGCGCACCGGCCATCCCTGTATAGGATCTGAACCCGCGGCCTCAGCGCTCCCAGCGCCGCACTCTCCCGAGTGAGCCACGGGGTCGGCCCAATGAGTTCAGTTTTGAACAGTATGGACTGAAGTAACTAAGGAACATCCAAATGGAGATGCAGTCTGTTTGATATAGCAGTGTGGATATCAAGAGGGAGAGAGAGACCAGGGATAGGAGTCTCCTGTGTATTTATGGAAATAAATGAGAAAACCCCCCACAGTGTAAGAAGGAAGAGCATGTGGAACATGTCTCTGATGCTCCAATATAATAACCTTGAAAATAAGGTAAAATTAGACTAATGATTCTTGCCTAATAAACTCTTGCTCATAGTGGTCATTACTTCTAACTCAAGTGCTCACAATCTTGTCCTCTTTTGAAAAATCAAAATTAATTTTGCCCATCTTCTCTCTATTCATCATAATTTCTAGAAGGTCAACATTCATCTCATGGCAAGTTTTCTCAGTATCCAGAGATGGAATTCACAGATAAAAAGAGACATGAAAGTAGGTGCTTATGATGTTTTCCTACTATAAATTGAATTCCAGTTTCTTGTAAATGTATATTCCACCCTTCTAGAGACAAGGATCAGGAAGTGTATTTATCAATAGACATTTATCAAGCATATACCAAGTCAAAGCGAGGGCTACAAAAAAAAGTAGGTGTAAGCCTTGTACACAAAGAATCTGTAATAGCCAAAGAGACCCTTCCATAAAATCTGTAATATATGAGGTTTATGTAAACCTAAATTTGGAACTTGTTAAACTAAGTACAGATGAGTACGTGAGGAAGTTGGGAAGTAAACACATGTCACTGGAGAAATAGAGGTGGAGATATGGGTGGATCTGGGTTTGGTCAGGAATGAATCAGACCAACCCACAGAGGGGTGGCTCCTCCCTGGATGAACTTACCATAAAAAGGCCCTTATCCCAGTCTTCAGTACCCAGCAGGTTCCTTCAGGCTACATTCTATTTGCTCTTCTGGTGAACAAGGTAAGAGGAAATACATCTAACTTTGCCTACTTAGTGTTCAGCAAGTTGGAAGTCTGAGTGTATGTGTACTCTAAGGCAAAAAGTTCTGGATGTTTAGGGTTTTTTCTTCTATTTTTAGTGGCACTGTCACTAAAAGTTTATTTCTATATAGAAGAAAAATGAGGGCACAAATTTGCTTTCCATGAGACTAATCAATACTTTCTTTGTATGGTTAGATTGTCCATTTATTCATTCATTTAACAAATATATATTAACTATCTCTATTTGCCAAATGCTCCTCTTGGCTCTGATTACGCAGCAGTCACCTATGTATACTCCCTACTCTTGGAAACTTACATTTAGTAGGGGAAGACGTTCATTAAACAATGAATAAGATAATTTCAAACAGTGATGAGAACAATGAAGAAAATAAGAGAGTGATGTAGTAGAATGATGAGAGGAGGAGAGTATTTTAGATTGGATGGCCAGGGAAGATCTCTCTAGAGAATTATCTTTTGAGCTGAGATCTTAATGACAAAAGAAACTATCCAAAGCAAAGGGCAAGATTCTAAAGTAGGGGTAAACTTGTTTCAAAGAACAAAAAGAAGCTAGTGTGCCTAGAGCATATTTAAAAAGAGGAATAGTGGTATATGATGATGTCAGAGATCTAGACATGGGTAGGCCATGTAAAGAGGGACACAGTAGAGTTTACACATTATTTTAAGTTTATGGGGAGTCACTGAAGGGTATTAAGCAGGGGGAATGAGCTAATCTTATGTATGTTTTTAAGAGATCACTCTAGGCTGTTATGTGAAAAATAGGGCAATGCAGTAGTTTATTAGGTGGGAGACAATGAAAATAATAGAAATGGTGAGAAATAACTGCTCAAGCCAAAATCTATAAATTATTGATGATTCCTAATCATGTTCGGTCACCTCTGAATACACTGATTCCTAATCATGTTCAGTCACCTCTGCCTACAAAACATCCCAAATCCATCCATTTTTCTCCCTCTCCACCACTATCATCCTAGTCCAGGCTACCCTTATCTCTCATCTCTGAATATTTGATTATATGAAAATACCGCAACTTATTTATCCATTTTTCTATTGATATATATTTGGGTTGTTTCCATTTGGGGAGGTATTAAAAATAATAGGGCTATGAACATTTTTGTGTATGATTTTTGGTCATATATGTGTGTGTATTTCTGTTGGGCATATTCCTAGGAGTAAATGGTTGGGTCTTAGATACTGCCAAACAATTTTCCGAAGTGCTTCTGCCAATTTACACTCCCTCTAGCAGATCATCAAAGATCTGGATTCTCCACATCCTCACCAATATTTGGTATTATTAAGTTTCTTTTTCCTTTTTACCTTTTAGTCATCTTGGTAGGTATATTGTACAGTGTAAAATCAGACTGTAATTTTAATTTGCATTTTCCTGACGATTAATAAGGTTGAGAACTTTTGACATGTTTACTGGTCACTTGGATATCCTTTTTTACAAAGTTACTGCAGTAGAGACCCCTTTTTCTACCTGATTGTATCTTTCTGTATTGATTTATACGAGTTATTTTTGTATTTCGAATAGAGTCCTTTATTGGTTAAATGTGTTGCATATATCATATCACTCTGTGGCTTGCCCTTCACTCTTTTAATGACATCTTTAAATGAACAGACATTCCTACTTTTAGTGCAGTACAACATATCAATCTTTTTCTTTATAATTAGTACTTTTTGAGTTCAAGAAGTATTTCCCTACCCCAAGGTCATGAAGATATTCTTCCATGTCATCTTCTTTAATGTCTTACATGTAAAATCCACCTGAGAACTAATTTTTTTCCATATGGGAATCCAATTAACCCAGCACCATTTATTCAAAAGACTATCCTTTCCCTACTGTCCTGCACTACCATCATTGTCATAAACCAACTGTCCAGAGTGATATAGGTCTGATTTTGGACTATTACCGTTCACTATTCCATTTGTTTAGCCTTGCACCAATGTCATATTGTCTTTCTTTATAATATACCTTGTTATCTGGTATGACCTCTAATTTTTTTTTTTTTTTTTTTGGTCTTTTTCATGACAGGCACTCAGCCAGTGAGTGCACCAGCCATTCCTATATAGGATCCGAACCCGCAGCGGGAGCGTCGCCGCACTCCCAGTGCAGCACTCTCCCGAGTGCGCCACGGGCTCGGCCCCAATTTTTTCTTCTTTAAGATTGTCTTGTCTAATCATGGCCCTCCACATTTTGATACAAATTTTAGAAGTCACCTTATCAATCTTTATTTTTAAAAACCTCAGGAATTCTGAGTGGGATTTTTATTGGATCTACAAATAAATTTGGGAAGATTTAATATCCTAACAATCCATGAATGAGGCATATTCTTACCTATTTAAATCTTCTTTAATTTATCTCAACATTTATAATTTTCTGAACACAAATCTTTCATGTCTTTTATTAGATTAATTCCTAGAAATCTCCTAATTTTTTAAGCTTTTGTAAATAGCATTCTTCCTTATTTCATTTTCTAATTATTTGTTGCTGTTGTATAGAAATACAACTGACTTGAGTGCTAGATAAAAGATATTTCAGCACCAATACTAAAGGGAATGATCCAGTAGAGACAGAGAAATAGATGTTGCAGGAGAAAGTGGACAACTGCAAAAGCAAAGTGTTTGAGTAGGTAAAAGAGTCCAGAGGGGTTCAGTGCCAAAATAAAGGAGAGGAGTAGTTCCCACTTAAGAGCAGTGAAGGCAAGGTATATGGATACAAATACAGTAGGTTGGGAAATCCGATATCAGGAAAATGAAGAAATTCCTTTCCAATGGCTTCCAAGTTACTGAAATAAAAATCAGGAATATCTTCTGAGATAAGGAAGGGAAGAAGCCACTGCTGCTTTTTCCAGTGGGTACAAGAAAGAGTGGGGCAAGGAGGCATATACAAGGAGCAATGAGGAAAATTAACCATACTGTCTAATCAAGGTAAAAAGGGAAGTATATAAAGCAGTAAATAGAGAAGCCAAAGAATAACTGAATTCAGGTTCCAGGGCAGGTCAGAGAGTGGGATCCTTGAAACTGTGATTTTGGACATGGTGCAATTAAAGATAAGTTCAAGGTCTGGAATATCAAAATAAATGAGTGGCTGAAAAAAATCTTAAATTTTAGGTGTGTTTTTTGTAAAGAGCACATGGCTGTATTTTTCAAAATTCAATCTATTTTTTAATTGGCAAGGTCTGGTCCATTTTACATGTATTGTAACAAATGATAAAATATATGTAATTCTACTAAATCATTTTATACTTTCTATTTACCCTATATTTTTTATGCTTCTTATTTTCTTCTTTCCTGTCTTCTATTGAATTAATGAAGTTTTTGTATTCCCTCTTTTCCTCTCTAATGGTTTAGAAGTTATAAATGGTATAAAACTTATCAAAATACATATTATTTAGCCACATCAAAAATTAATCAATACCTATTTCCTCTTACAAAACAATCCAAGGTTCGTAATGCTTTAGTCCTGACTACTACAGTCATGTCTTTCACATTATTATTTCCTATAGTATTTTATTTTCATGTGGTTTTGTAAGTCCTAAAGTGGTCATTATAATTATTTTACAAAAAAAAAAAAATGCTTGTTTAGATTTATTAACATGCTTACTAATTTCTTTGTTCACAAATGAGATAAACTGAACATTCCTTAAATACTATTCTTTAAATGGCAAAATGAAAGCCAGCCAAAAAAAACCTTTTTTATAATATTGAAAAGCTATTAAAGCCATCCTAGCCAATTAAAAATACCATAAACTTCATGAAAGGTTAAAAAAGAAAACAAGTAAATTAAGTGAATGTTCATTGAGTATTTTGTCATGTGGCATATTGGCTTTCAGAGAATTGTCTCTCAGCAAATTGGTAATTTATAAAATTAGCTTTTGGAGAACTTACTTTCAGCAAATTAGTATGAGTAAATTTTCCTGCTTCCGACCAGCAGGCCTCCCTAAAATCCTACTACAAGCAATGGACAGATCAGCAAGAGGGATGATCTTACAAAAAGGTTTGTGAGACTACCTAAATACTGCTGTGAATAGGCTTAGGGACAAGAAATGGGCAGTTTTAATAAATCAGTCAAAGTCTGAGGTGATTTTCACTGTATAGATGGTAGAGAGAAGATTTTCATGTCCAGCTTCCATTTTTAAAGATGGGCTACTTAGGAAAGTATGTAGGTTTTAAATGCAGAAAATCATTATAGTAATTAATAGGACCTAGAAAAAAAGAAGTATGAGAAAAGTACATTTTTATTTCTTCTTTCTAGGTTCACATATATTGATAAAAGATGTCTACTCTCCTGGAAAGTATCATGGCCATCATCGACCTTTTCCACCAATATTCAAAAAATGATAAGGAGACTGAAACACTAAGCAAAAAAGAGCTGAAGGAACTTCTGGAAATGGAGTTTCGGCCAATCCTGAAGGTAAGAGCTGTTTGACAGAACCAAAGACTAGAGCATTTCTGCTCTTCATCAATAATCTAATCAAGATTATTGTGAATGCCTTTTAAATTATTTCTTTTGGAAAAAGAATAAAGTTAGTATTATTGCAAGACAGATAAAACTTGTTTTCCTCCCTTTATGCCTTTATACATGATACAGACCCAAAGAGACACTCTCTGTAAAAAAATAAAATAAAATAACATAAATATTTAGTTACAAAGAAATGAAGGCCAACTGACTCATTATGATGCTCTTCCTCCCATCAAGATTGTTAGGAGGGTGTATTTAAAATACAACTCATTTGTGGATTATATAAAGTTCTGACTTTTGAAATAAGAAAAATAAGAAAACCTCATCAAATCTTTTCGGGATACTCTACTAGTCCTTAAAATTTGTTTGTATTTGTCTAGCACCTGTACTTACCAGCCAACTCATGATAAGATAAAAAATTTTAAAAAAGAAAGAAAGAAAGAAAAAAATAAGTAACAAATTTGTTTCCTGTATTAGTCCGTTTATGTTGCTATAACAAAATACATGGAACGCGGTAATTTATAAAGAAAATGCAATTTATTTGTTTACATTTTCTGTGGCTGAGAAGTCCGAAGTCCATCTGGTGGTGGTGACAATGACCCGGCGGGGGGGGGGGGGGGGGGAGGTCTCAGATTGCAAGATGGCAGAAGCAGAGAGAGCAGAGAGAGATAGACTCTGCTCTTTTAAAGCCCTCAGAACCACACCCCTGACCACCACTTTTAATCCATTCACTGCAGCATGGTCCTATAATCCAATCACCCCTTCAGGGCTCCACCTTTTAATTACCATAATAGGATTTCCCACCCTCTGAACAGTCACAGTGGGAGCTAAGTTTCTAATACATAAAACTTCGGGGACACAATTCAAGCCTCAGTGAGTTTTGGGTAGACATAATTCAATCCACTACAGTTCCACTATTTGGTACCAAGAGTTTACATTCCCTGAAGTAACTTTGAATGATTTAACTGATAATGTCAGTCAGTCTGATGTACTCTCCCTCTGTGACTTCCCTCTAAATAGCATCCAGATGACCCAGATACTTCTGATATCTTCATGCATATACTGGACATAGACCACAACCAGAAAATAGACTTTGCTGAGTTTTTACTGATGGTGTTCAAGTTGGCACAAGCATACTATGAATCTACCAGAAGACAGAACTCCCAAAAATCAGGGCCAAAGCAGAAAAAACACAGACAGCATTATCAAGATGAAGCAGACGACATAGAAGAAGAGGAGGAGGAAGAAGAAGGAGAAAGAACAACCAGTCTTACAAGAAGAAGTGATGGAAAACCAAAAAAGGCAAGATCCAAGAGCCCAAGAGGAAGAGGGAAGACCAGACCTGGATCTAGCTCTGGAAGTGAAGGAAGAAAACATCATTCGTCTCCTTGTACAAGAAGTGAAGGAGGTGGAAAAACACACCGTCACCCAAATGGGAAACTGAAAAAGAGGCATAATTCCACTGAAAGTAGAGGAAGAAAGCACAAGACAGATGTTAGTCCCTCCAGCAGAAAAGGAAGAAAAGAAGGTGATTATGGTTATAAAAATACAAGGGGAATGTGTGCAAGTTGGAGAGAATTAGGCTATACAAACTCATACCACAAAATTGAGAATGACACATTTAGTACCACTGATATGCAACAAAAAGATAAAACAGTTAAAAACTCTGAGTCTCATAAGCAAGAAATATCACATCAGGTACAAAGCTCCAGAAACTCACAGTATGCCCAAGGACAATCATTATTTAGATCCCAGACAAGCAGACACCTAGGATCCAGGGATAGTCAGGACAGTAATAGCGAAGAATATTCTGCAGATTCAGACGTAAAGTCCCAGTCTGGTTCCAGAGGCCAACAAGGATCTGCCAGTGACCATTCCAGAGATGGCTCCAGAAACTCTAGGCCTTATCAACAGGAAAGAGAGAATCATGGACATTCTGAACCCGCCCCTGGAAACCCAGATTCCAGTAGCAGAAGAACACAAGGTTCTACTCATGGACAGTCTGGAGACAGCTCTAGAGGATCAGGCTCTCATAATGGAGAGACTGCCTCTCGAGGACAGGCTGGATCTTCCCATGGGCACTCAAGATCAAGCCCAAGAGGAACACAAGAATTCCACCATGAGGAGACAACAGAGAGCTCCACACAATCATGGAATGGACATGTATATGAAAAATCCCCCTACTCATCAAGTACAAACAAAAACAGGGGGTCCAACATCAGTCACAGGACCGATAGTGAAGAACATTCAAGAGACTCAGAGAGACAACACGAATACACCCAAGGAAGGTCAGCACCCAGCAACAGGAACCAACGAGAATTCTCACAAAGCCCCTCAGGGGAAAGGAGAAAACACTCAGCTTCACATCAGGGGCAAGAGGCTGCACACAGGCAGTCTGACTCTGCTCATGGACACTCCAGATCTACCGCAAGAGAAAGACCAGGCAGCCATCAGGAGCAGTCAGGCAATAGATCTAGGCACTCTATTATAGGACATGGACAAAAAGCATCTGCATCCAGTGACCATAGACATCAGAGATCCAATGTCAGTCAGGCCAGTGATAGTGAAGACTCAGAGAGCCCATCAGTGACAGCCCATGGGCATTCAGGGGTAAATCAAAGAAACCAACAACAATCTACACATAGACAATCAGGAGAAAGAACTAGGCACTCAGGCTCGCATCAAGGGCAGGAGACTGCACACGAACAGTCTGACTCTGCTCATGGACACTCCAGATCCAGCACAAGTGTAAGACAAGGCAGCCAACGTGAACAGTCAGGAGTCAGATCCCGGCACTCTGGAACTGGACATGGACAAACCTCATCTGCATCCAGTGACCATAGACATCAGGGATCCAATGTCAGTCAGGCCAGTGATAGTGAAGACTCAGACAGCCCGTCAGTGTCAGCCCATGGTCACTCTGGGGTAAGACACAAGAACCAACAAGAAACTGCACTTGGTCATTCAGGGGAAAGATCTAGGCACTCAGGCTCACATCAAGGGCAGGAGGCCGCACACAGGCAGTCTGACTCTGCTCATGGACACTCCAGATCCAGCACAAGAGAAAGGCAAGGCAGCCAACATGAACAGACAAGTGACAGATCCAGGCACTCTGGAACTGGACACGGACAAACCTCATCTGCATCTAGTGACAATAGGCATCATGGATCCAACATCAGTCAGGCCAGTGATGATGAAGGCCAATCAGAAGACTCAGCAGTCCAGTCAGAGTCAGCCCATGGGCACACCAGGGCAGGTAACAGGAACCAACAAGAAACTGCACGTGGCCACTCAGGGGAAAGAACTAGGCACTCAGGCTCGCATCAAGGGCAGGAAGTTGCACACCAACAGTCTGACTCTGCTCATGGACAATCCAGATCCAGCACAAGAGAAAGGCAAGGCAGCCAACGTGAACAGTCAGGAGTCAGATCCAGGCACTCTGGAACTGGACATGGACAAACCTCATCGGCATCCAGTGACCATAGACATCAGGGATCCAATGGCAGTCAGGCCAGTGATAGTGAAGACTCAGACAGCCCGTCAGTGTCAGCCCATGGTCACTCTGGGCTAAGACACAGGAACCAACAAGAATCTGCACATGGCCACTCAGGGGAAAGATCTAGGCACTCAGGCTCACATCAAGGGCAGGAGGCTGCACACAGGCAGTCGGACTCTGCTCATGGACACTCCAGATCCAGCACAAGAGAAAGGCAAGGCAGCCAACATGAACAGTCAGGTGACAGATCCAGGCACTCTGGAACTGGACATGGACAAACCTCATCTGCATACAGTGACAATACGCATCATGGATCCAACATCAGTCAGGCCAGTGATAGTGAAGGACAATCAGAAGTCTCCAAAGTCCAGTCAGAGTCAGCCCACGGGCACAGCAGGGCAGGTAACAGAAACCAACAAGAATCTGCACATGGCCACTCAAGGGAAAGATCTAGGTACTCAGGCTCACATCAAGAGCAGGAGGCTGCACACAGGCAGTCGGACTTTGCTCATGGGCGCTCCGGAACCAGCACTAGAGAAAGGCAAGGCAGCCAACATGAACAGTCAGGAGTCAGATCCAGGAACTCTGGAACTGGACAGGGACAAACCTCATCGGCATCCAGTAATCGCAGACATCAGAGATCCAATGTCAGTCGGGCCAGTGATAGTGAAGACTCAGACAGCCCATCAGTGACAGCCCATGGGCATTCGGGGGTAAGTCACAGAAACCAACAACAATCTGCACATAGTCAATCAGGAGAAAGAACTAGGCACTCAGGCTCACATCAAGGGCAGGAAGTTGCACACCAACAGTCTGACTCTGCTCATGGACACTCCAGATCCAGCACAAGTGTAAGACAAGGCAGCCAACGTGAACAGTCAGGAGTCAGATCCCGGCACTCTGGAACTGGACATGGACAAACCTCATCTGCATCCAGTGACCATAGACATCAGGGATCCAATGTCAGTCAGGCCAGTGATAGTGAAGACTCAGACAGCCCGTCAGTGTCAGCCCATGGTCACTCTGGGCTAAGACACAGGAACCAACAAGAAACTGCACGTGGCCACTCAGGAGAAAGATCTAGGCACTCAGGCTCACATCAAGAGCAGGAGGCCACACACAGACAGTCTGACTCTGCTCATGGACACTCCAGATCGAGCACAAGAGAAAGGCAAGGCAGCCAACGTGAACAGTCAGGCAACAGATCCAGGCACTCTGGAACTGGAAATGGACAAACCTCATCTGCATACAGTGACAATACGCATCATGGATCCAACATCAGTCAGGCCAGTGATAGTGAAGGACAATCAGAAGTCTCCGAAGTCCAGTCAGAGTCAGCCCACGGGCACAGCAGGGCAGGTAACAGGAACCAACAAGAATCTGCACATGGCCACTCAGGGGAAAGATCTAGGTACTCAGGCTCACATCAAGAGCAGGAGGCTGCACACAGACAGTCTCACTCTGCTCATGGGCGCTCCGGAACCAGCACTAGAGAAAGGCAAGGCAGCCAACATGAACAGTCAGGAGACAGATCCAGGCACTCTGGAACTGGACATGGACAAACCTCATCTGCATACAGTGACAATAGGCATCATGGATCCAACATCAGTCAGGCCAGTGATGGTGAAGGACAATCAGAAGACTCAGCAGTCCAGTCAGAGTCAGCCCATGGGCACACCAGGGCAGGTAACAGGAACCAACAAGAAACTGCAGGTGGCCAATCAGGGGAAAGAACTAGGCACTCTGGCTTGCATCAAGGGCAGGAAGTTGCACACCAACAGTCTGACTCTGCTCATGGACACTCCAGATCCAGCACAAGTGTAAGACAAGGCAGCCAACGTGAACAGTCAGGAGTCAGATCCAGGCACTCTGGAACTGGACATGGACAAACCTCATCGGCATCCAGTGACCATAGACATCAGGGATCCAATGTCAGTCAGGCCAGTGATAGTGAAGACTCAGACAGCCCGTCAGTTTCAGCCCATGGTCACTCTGGGGTAAGACACAGGAACCAACAAGAAACTGCACGTGGTCATGCAGGGGAAAGATCTAGGCACTCAGGCTCACATCAAGGGCAGGAGGCGGCACACAGGCAGTCTGACTCTGCTCACGGACACGCCAGATCGAGCACCAGAGAAAGGCAAGGCAGCCAACATGAACAGACACGTGACAGATCCAGGCACTCTGGAACTGGACATGGACAAACCTCATCTGCATACAGTGACAATACGCATCATGGATCCAACATCAGTCAGGCCAGTGATGGTGAAGGACAATCAGAAGACTCAGCAGTCCAGTCAGAGTCAGCCCATGGGCACACCAGGGCAGGTAACAGGAACCAACAAGAAACTGCAGGTGGCCAATCAGGGGAAAGAACTAGGCATCCTGGCTCGCATCAAGGGCAGGAAGTTGCACACCAACAGTCTGACTCTGCTCATGGACACTCCAGATCCAGCACAAGTGTAAGACAAGGCAGCCAACGTGAACAGTCAGGAGTCAGATCCAGGCACTCTGGAACTGGACATGGACAAACCTCATCGGCATCCAGTGACCATAGACATCAGGGATCCAATGTCAGTCAGGCCAGTGATAGTGAAGACTCAGACAGCCCGTCAGTTTCAGCCCATGGTCACTCTGGGGTAAGACACAGGAACCAACAAGAAACTGCACGTGGTCATGCAGGGGAAAGATCTAGGCACTCAGGCTCACATCAAGGGCAGGAGGCGGCACACAGGCAGTCTGACTCTGCTCACGGACACGCCAGATCGAGCACCAGAGAAAGGCAAGGCAGCCAACATGAACAGACACGTGACAGATCCAGGCACTCTGGAACTGGACATGGACAAACCTCATCTGCATACAGTGACAATACGCATCATGGATCCAACATCAGTCAGGCCAGTGATGGTGAAGGACAATCAGAAGACTCAGCAGTCCAGTCAGAGTCAGCCCATGGGCACACCAGGGCAGGTAACAGGAACCAACAAGAAACTGCAGGTGGCCAATCAGGGGAAAGAACTAGGCACTCTGGCTCGCATCAAGGGCAGGAAGTTGCACACCAACAGTCTGACTCTGCTCATGGACACTCCAGATCCAGCACAAGTGTAAGACAAGGCAGCCAACGTGAACAGTCAGGAGTCAGATCCAGGCACTCTGGAACTGGACATGGACAAACCTCATCGGCCTCCAGTGACCATAGACATCAGGGATCCAATGTCAGTCAGGCCAGTGATAGTGAAGACTCAGACAGCCCGTCAGTTTCAGCCCATGGTCACTCTGGGGTAAGACACAGGAACCAACAAGAAACTGCACGTGGTCATGCAGGGGAAAGATCTAGGCACTCAGGCTCACATCAAGGGCAGGAGGCGGCACACAGGCAGTCTGACTCTGCTCACGGACACGCCAGATCGAGCACCAGAGAAAGGCAAGGCAGCCAACATGAACAGACACGTGACAGATCCAGGCACTCTGGAACTGGACATGGACAAACCTCATCTGCATACAGTGACAATACGCATCATGGATCCAACATCAGTCAGGCCAGTGATGGTGAAGGACAATCAGAAGACTCAGCAGTCCAGTCAGAGTCAGCCCATGGGCACACCAGGGCAGGTAACAGGAACCAACAAGAAACTGCAGGTGGCCAATCAGGGGAAAGAACTAGGCATCCTGGCTCGCATCAAGGGCAGGAAGTTGCACATAGACAGTCTGACTCTGCTCATGGGCGCTCCGGAACCAGCACTAGAGAAAGACAAGGCACCCAACATGAACAGTCAGGAGACAGATCCAGGCAATCTGGAACTGGACATGGACAAACCTCATCTGCATACAGTGACAATACGCATCATGGATCCAACATCAGTCAGGCCAGTGATAGTGAAGGACGATCAGAAGACTCAGCAGTCCATTCAGAGTCAGCCCATGGGCACAGCAGGGCAGGTAACAGAAACCAACAAGAATCTGCACATGGCCACTCAAGGGAAAGATCTAGGTACTCAGGCTCACATCAAGAGCAGGAGGCTGCACACAGGCAGTCGGACTTTGCTCATGGGCGCTCCGGAACCAGCACTAGAGAAAGGCAAGGCAGCCAACATGAACAGTCAGGAGTCAGATCCAGGAACTCTGGAACTGGACAGGGACAAACCTCATCGGCATCCAGTAATCGCAGACATCAGAGATCCAATGTCAGTCGGGCCAGTGATAGTGAAGACTCAGACAGCCCATCAGTGACAGCCCATGGGCATTCGGGGGTAAGTCACAGAAACCAACAACAATCTGCACATAGTCAATCAGGAGAAAGAACTAGGCACTCAGGCTCACATCAAGGGCAGGAAGTTGCACACCAACAGTCTGACTCTGCTCATGGACACTCCAGATCCAGCACAAGTGTAAGACAAGGCAGCCAACGTGAACAGTCAGGAGTCAGATCCCGGCACTCTGGAACTGGACATGGACAAACCTCATCGGCATCCAGTGACCATAGACATCAGGGATCCAATGTCAGTCAGGCCAGTGATAGTGAAGACTCAGACAGCCCGTCAGTGTCAGCCCATGGTCACTCTGGGGTAAGACACAGGAACCAACAAGAAACTGCACGTGGCCACTCAGGAGAAAGATCTAGGCACTCAGGCTCACATCAAGAGCAGGAGGCCACACACAGACAGTCTGACTCTGCTCACGGACACTCCAGATCGAGCACAAGAGAAAGGCAAGGCAGCCAACGTGAACAGTCAGGCAACAGATCCAGGCACTCTGGAACTGGAAATGGACAAACCTCATCTGCATACAGTGACAATACGCATCATGGATCCAACATCAGTCAGGCCAGTGATAGTGAAGGACAATCAGAAGTCTCCGAAGTCCAGTCAGAGTCAGCCCACGGGCACAGCAGGGCAGGTAACAGGAACCAACAAGAATCTGCACATGGCCACTCAGGGGAAAGATCTGGGTACTCAGGATCACATCAAGAGCAGGAGGCTGCACACAGACAGTCTCACTCTGCTCATGGGCGCTCCGGAACCAGCACTAGAGAAAGGCAAGGCAGCCAACATGAACAGTCAGGAGACAGATCCAGGCACTCTGGAACTGGAGATGGACAAACCTCATCTGCATACAGTGACAATAGGCATCATGGATCCAACATCAGTCAGGCCAGTGATGGTGAAGGACAATCAGAAGACTCAGCAGTCCAGTCAGAGTCAGCCCATGGGCACACCAGGGCAGGTAACAGGAACCAACAAGAAACTGCAGGTGGCCAATCAGGGGAAAGAACTAGGCACTCTGGCTCGCATCAAGGGCAGGAAGTTGCACACCAACAGTCTGACTCTGCTCATGGACACTCCAGATCCAGCACAAGTGTAAGACAAGGCAGCCAACGTGAACAGTCAGGAGTCAGATCCAGGCACTCTGGAACTGGACATGGACAAACCTCATCGGCATCCAGTGACCATAGACATCAGGGATCCAATGTCAGTCAGGCCAGTGATAGTGAAGACTCAGACAGCCCGTCAGTTTCAGCCCATGGTCACTCTGGGGTAAGACACAGGAACCAACAAGAAACTGCACGTGGTCATGCAGGGGAAAGATCTAGGCACTCAGGCTCACATCAAGAGCAGGAGGCCACACATAGACAGTCTGACTCTGCTCATGGGCGCTCCGGAACCAGCACTAGAGAAAGACAAGGCACCCAACATGAACAGTCAGGAGACAGATCCAGGCAATCTGGAACTGGACATGGACAAACCTCATCTGCATACAGTGACAATACGCATCATGGATCCAACATCAGTCAGGCCAGTGATAGTGAAGGACGATCAGAAGACTCAGCAGTCCATTCAGAGTCAGCCCATGGGCACACCAGGGCAGGTAACAGGGACCAACAAGAATCTGCACATGGCCACTCAGGGGAAAGATCTAGGCACTCAGGCTCACATCAAGGGCAGGAAGTTGCACACCAACAGTCTGACTCTGCTCATGGACACTCCAGATCCAGCACAAGTGTAAGACAAGGCAGCCAACGTGAACAGTCAGGAGTCAGATCCAGGCACTCTGGAACTGGACATGGACAAAACTCATCGGCATCCAGTGACCATAGACATCAGGGATCCAATGTCCGGCAGGCCAGTGATAGTGAAGACTCAGACAGCCCGTCAGTGTCAGCCCATGGTCACTCTGGGCTAAGACACAGGAACCAACAAGAAACTGCACGTGGCCACTCAGGAGAGAGATCTAGGCACTCAGGCTCACATCAAGAGCAGGAGACCACACACAGACAGTCTGACTCTGCTCATGGGCGCTCCGGAACCAGCACAAGAGAAAGACAAGGCACCCAACATGAACAGTCAGGAGACAGATCCAGGCACTCTGGAACTGGACATGGACAAACCTCATCTGCATACAGTGACAATACACATCATGGATCCAACATCAGTCAGGCCAGTGATAGTGAAGAACAATCAGAAGACTCAGCAGTCCAGTCAGAGTCAGCCCACGGGCACAGCAGGGCAGGTAACAGGGACCAACAAGAATCTGCACGTGGCCACTCAGGGGAAAGATCTAGGTACTCAGGCTCACATCAAGGACAGGAGGCCACACACAGACAGTCTGACTCTGCTCATGGACGCTCCAGATCTAGCACAAGACAAAAACAAAGCAGCTATCACGAACAGTCAGGAGACAGATCCAGGCACTCTGGAACTGGACAGGGACAAACCTCATCGGCATCCAGTAATCGCAGACATCAGAGATCCAATGTCAGTCAGGCCAGTGATAGTGAAGACTCAGACAGCCCATCAGTGACAGCCCATGGGCATTCAGGGGTAAGTCACAGAAACGAACAACAATCTGCACATAGTCAATCAGGAGAAAGAACTAGGCACTCAGGCTCGCATCAAGGGCAGAAAGTTCCACACCAACAGTCTGACTCTGCTCATGGACACTCCACATCCAGCACAAGAGAAAGGCAAGGCAGCCAACATGAACAGACACGTGACAGATCCAGGCACTCTGGAACTGGACATGGACAAACCTCATCTGCATACAGTGACAATACGCATCATGGATCCAACATCAGTCAGGCCAGTGATAGTGAAGGACAATCAGAAGTCTCCGAAGTCCAGTCAGAGTCAGCCCACAGGCACAGCAGGGCAGGTAACAGGAACCAACAAGAATCTGCACATGGCCACTCAGGGGAAACATCTAGGTACTCAGGCTCACATCAAGAGCAGGAGGCTGCACACAGGCAGTCGGACTCTGCTCATGGGCGCTCCGGAACCAGCACTAGAGAAAGACAAGGCACCCAACATGAACAGTCAGGAGTCAGATCCCGGCACTCTGGAACTGGACATGGACAAACCTCATCTGCATCCAGTGACCATAGACATCAGGGATCCAATGTCAGTCAGGCCAGTGATAGTGAAGACTCAGACAGCCCGTCAGTGTCAGCCCATGGTCACTCTGGGGTAAGACACAGGAACCAACAAGAAACTGCACGTGGCCACTCAGGAGAAAGATCTAAGCACTCAGGCTCACATCAAGGGCAGGAGGCCACACACAGACAGTCTGACTCTGCTCATGGGCGCTCCAGAACCAGCACTAGAGAAAGGCAAGGCAGCCAACATGAACAGTCAGGAGACAGATCCAGGCACTCTGGAACTGGACATGGACAAACCTCATCTGCATACAGTGACAATAGGCATCATGGATCCAACATCAGTCAGGCCAGTGATGGTGAAGGACAATCAGAAGACTCAGCAGTCCAGTCAGAGTCAGCCCATGGGCACACCAGGGCAGGTAACAGGAACCAACAAGAAACTGCAGGTGGCCACTCAGGGGAAAGAACTAGGCACTCTGGCTCGCATCAAGGGCAGGAAGTTGCACACCAACAGTCTGACTCTGCTCATGGACACTCCAGATCCAGCACAAGTTTAAGACAAGGCAGCCAACGTGAACAGTCAGGAGACAGGTCCCAGCACTCTGGAACTGGACATGGACAAACCTCATCGGCATCCAGTGACCATAGACATCAGGGATCCAATGTCAGTCAGGCCAGTGATAGTGAAGACTCAGACAGCCCGTCAGTGTCAGCCCATGGTCACTCTGGGGTAAGACACAGGAACCAACAAGAATGCTCAGAAGTCTCAGACAGACAATCCAGGTCTGGTTCCATAAACCACTATGGCCAGTCAACAGACAGCTCTAGACACTCCAGGTCTAACCACAGGCAGTTTGAGTCTGCCCCTGGACACTCAGACTCAAGTAGTAGAAAACAACAAGGTCACTCTAGTACTGTTTCTCAGGAGTTAGAGCATATCTCAAGAGTGCAATTACGTGGTCCTCATCACAATTCTGGGACCAATAATTTTCACTTCATGAGAAGTGAAAGGCAACTACATGGCTCAGGTATAGGTTGGAGACATGGGAGCTATGGAAGTGCAGATTATGAATACGGGCACTCAGGGTTTGGGCCATGTCAGGATGGAAGTGTCAATCATAGTTCCAGCCCTGTGAAATTTGAGGACAGATCTGAAAACAGAAAAGCTTCTGGATGTGGAGAAGGATTTACCAGATCTAGTATAATACGCAGTAATAGACACCCAGAGTCAAGTGATATATCGAAACAGTTAGGGTTTAGTCAGTCAGAAAGATACTATTACTACGAATGAGAAACCAATGGAAAAGGAATTAATAACTTGAAGAGGACAAAGAAACAAGAACAAAACTTTGAATCTAGCACTTTTTCATAATATTCTCAGAGAGGTTATTTTTTCCTATCATTTTGATTTAAATGTGTTACACTATTTCATTACTTTGGTGCTAGTTTCTTTTTATCTTCTAATGATCTTTGAACTATTTTATAGTTAATAAATGTTTTAATGGAAGAAATCAAGGTCATGGGGAGTTAAATTTATCAAACTATGGGTATTTTGGGAGATTGGAGTTAAGTAAGGGCTTTTTTTTATTATTTTTTTTTTTTTTTTGAGAGGTGAAGTTTTAGATCCTCTCCAGATTGGTACATTAATCTTTGCCAAAAATAACAAAGGACTCAAAAATATAAAGTCACTCTTCTGGAAGCCAAGGCTGCTGTATTAACATCTGTGCTCATCACATCTGCTTCTATTCTTCTTCTGTTGGAACTCTGTATTACTCTACATTCAATAAAATCACCTTGGACACACAGAATTCACAAATGTAAACTGCATAGAAACTGAAAATAAACAATTAATCATATAACATATTTTGTCTCTTCTATGTTTGTTTCTCATGAACCCAAAAGACTTACTTCCCCATGGTCAGAATTAGATCTTTTTTCCTATAACACTGGAAATCTGTATGACCATATAACAGATATATGCCATGCAAAAGTAATGAGTAATAAATGATAAAAGAAATAATGTAATTGAATCCTACATTTTTTCCAATATGATCATTATCCCACATAGTCATCTTTAGGAAGAAAAAAGGCTTTGCTCAATCATGAATATCATCATCATTATTATAAAAACACCAACCCAAGTGACTATTAACCATGTCAAACCAAGATGAGGAAATAGGAATTACTGACCACAGGTCCTTCTAAAGACATAGGAAATGCTTTCCAATGGAGAGTAATGGGAGCAGGGAAGTTGTGCTGGAATATCTTGACAGAGGAAAAGTAATAAAGAAAATGCCCTCCTGCCCTGGAAGGAAAGCATATACATCTTTATGATTTAGGCAAGTGGATTAAGAGGCAGAGGGGATCAGTGGTAAAAATGTGAACAAGTTTGTACCATTAGAAGGAATATCCTTCTGTGAGAATCATACTCAAATTTTCCTTCCCATAATATCATACTGGAGGGGATATGTAGGCTAGTGTTTGCATTTTACAGGTGAGACTGTTATCTGCATTTTACAGGTGAGACTATTATCACACAAATAATCCATACCAACATAGCAATCAGACTTCAAATAGCCTAACTCTGAGTTTAGTGGTTTTATAAAAGCACTTCTAAAAGTTGCCTTTCTTGAACTTTTACTTGAATAAATCAAGCTAAAGTAAAATTGTCAGTTAAAGTTTAAATGATCCCCAATGTGAGCAGGGACTGAATGAAAAGCAATAAACAACCTCATTTTTCTAATTAGCCTTAAGCAATATGATGTGTATGTTTATCTTCCACAAGCCACTTACAGGTGGTACTTCCCTCCTACCAGTATTTTTTTTCCCTGCTTGAAGTACTGTCCCCCAAATGCCCCTATAAAGCTGCAAACTCCATATAGAGCAAAAGCTGCAGGCCTAATTGAGCTGCCACAGACAGACATGGGGAGAATGCCTCTGTCCATTTCTGTGATACACTTCGCCACCTTGCCTGCAGTCTCATAACCAGCTTATTTAGCTCCCTCTTGTATTCCCTCTCTAAAGGAGTCAGGCCTAACTAAAAAGCTGAGGAATAAAAAATTACAATGAGGAAACAGTGCAGACCTGGCCTAACTAAAGTGGAGGATTAATGGAAGAAAACTGACAGACATTACAGTAGAGATAGCCAGATATTGTACTCTACAACAGCTAAACTCTCAAAATTTTTTTAAGAACTCGTAAACAACGGAAATTGTTTTCTTTCATAACCCTTCCCATTCAAGGACAGAATTACCAGACACTCCTTTTTGTTAGCTGACAGAAAATCAGTTTACCCAAAAAGGTGCAAAGAAGATTCACTTGGAACACCAATTTTTCTCTGTCCTTTCTCCTTCCCTTATAAAATTTGTTTTTGACCTTCTTCCTTAACTCAGTGGACCTACTCTCTTACATGTAAATCAACAATTTGCATGCAAAATAACTAAATGTTTCTAAGTTTTTTCTTGACTGGGACAATCTTAAGGGACAGACTCTATCTTCCTGTTTCTCTCTTCCCTACCCCAAAACTTTCTCCAATGCATATCAAGCCATAATAACCTTACCAGATGGGTAAAGCAATACACAGCAGTAGAATAGAGAGAAGAGAGAGACCAGCACAAGTGTATCATTCATGATCAGACTTTGACTATACATTCACAGTCTCATATGACAGGGCTTCTTTAAGTGCAGTCCATAGCAGTTTGCATAACAATGGTCTGCAAACTGTTCGTTACTGGTGCACAAGAAGATAAGCACAGGTATTGAGGATAAGGATTTAGAAATGTTTTATAACAATTTGGCATTGGTGCAATATCCATGTATGTGACCATTTTTTTAAATTTTATAAAAGTATCAGTCCTTGGTTTATCCCTGATCTCTCACCACAGATGGTATGAGAAACACTATCCTATGCCTCTCATTACAAATAATTAAGTTCAGATTTTATTCAGTGGACAAGCTACTGAACACTAATGAGAAGGGTAGTGCCTTAATCAAATGTCTACAATGAATGGTCTGGGATGGTCTAAAGAAGACAGGAGGTAGGGAGGCCTGCCTGTAAGAAAGCACTGGACCATTGGGAAAGATAAAATGAGAGTCTAAGCCAGGTCAGCAGCAGTGGCATATTTGAATGATACAGTCAACAGAATTTGACCTTTATCATTAATTGAATCTGGAGAATAAAGAAGAAGAAGGAATCTAGGATTATTTCTAGGATTCTATCTTGGGCAATTGGATGAAGTATAAGGCTATTCAATGAGGTCAGGAATAACATTAAAAAAGGAAAATGATAAGACCAATTTTGAATATCATAAGTTTGAGAGTCCCAAGACAGATTCAGGTGGAGAAGTTTTATGAGCAAATGGATATAAATATCTGTATTTCAAAAAAGATATCAGGACTTAAGTCAACAGTATATACAGGTAGTTCACTGAATCAGTTAAACGTACAGGCACTGGAGTCATATGCTGTCTAGGCAGAATCTCAGCTCTATCATTAATTTACTGTGTACCTTGGGAAACTTATTCAAGATCTCTATGCCTTGGTTTTCTCATCTGAAAATTACAAAGAATAACAGTACCTACCTTAGCTGTGTTATGAAAATTGAGTTGATACAAGGAAAGTGCTTAAAATGGTGCCTAGCTCATAATAAGCATTCAATAAATGTTTGCCATTATGGATGAAATTATAGGCATGATTGAAATGATAAAGTGGAGAATAAGAGCCAAGAATAGAATATTGAGGAAACCCACCATTAGAAGTTCTATCCACAGTCACGTAACAAATAAGATTTGAAACCTGATTCTGTCTTCCAAGTTTTTGCTCTTTTCACTGAAAATGAGAGAGTATTTGTGGAGTATACATAAAGCAAACGTATTTCACAGGGCCTGGTTTTCCAAAGCCTTGCAGTTTCAAATGTTAACCTTGCAAAGGACAGGAAATTTTCCCCAGGCTATAGTCTCTGTTGTAAGATAAAGAATTGTAACACTGCGAGGTTGCTGGCTCAAAGACAGACAGGTTACTGATTGATACGTAAAGATACTAGGAAATTGCCTAAGAAGAGAATGTTTGCTAAAATCAAGCTTTTGTTGGTGGGTCAACTTAACTTCTTACAAATTGCATTATGGAATGTCACCTTGCTTGTCTTACTGAATGTTACCAGCTTCTATTGTTAAACTTGTTAAACTATACTTAGCAAAAACTCCACCTATGTTCTCTTCCTGCAACTTCCTGGTCTGGAGAATAAATGCGGGAAGGAAACACCAATTCATAGTTAATTTCCCAAATGGAAGGAATGCCTCTCTCTTGAGGGTTCTGGGAGATTAACCCCTTTTGGGGGCTTCTCACTGCTCAGAAGAGATGGGCTTTGAGTAATCTTTGGTGGCTCCATCACCCAGGGGAAAAGGGGTGACAAATCGTGGGAAGCAAGGCAACAAGTACTGTCAAAGTTCAAGTGTCTCAGAATAGTCAAGTAAAGTGAGGAAAAAAATATGTTCATTGATTTGGTAACTTGACCTTTATGATCTTGGAAAGAGCCATTTCTGTGAAGAGGTAGTGATGTAAATAAAATGTTGGAAAGCTTAGGAATGAATAGTTTTTAAGGAACTGGATGTAATAAAGACTTCTGTGAGGCAGCCAAAAACTACTTTCTACAAAATCCTTTAGGTTTTTCCTATCCCTAAGTGTCCTGGGGTGTGAGGACTCTGGGCATGAGAGTTGAGAATACAGGAGATAATTTTTGAGAATTAAGCAGGAACCAGATCATGTAGCACCTGGAAGGCACAATAAGGAGGCTGGATTTTTTCCCATCATTATAGAAGTATGATTGATAAATAAAAATTGTTTATGTTTAGGGTATAAAATGTGATGTTCTGATATATGTATATACTGTGAAATGATTACCACAATCAAGCTAATTAACATATGCATCACCTCACATAGTTATCTTTTGTGTAGGGGGGGATGGGGGTAAGAACACTTGAGATTTACTATCTTAGAAAATTTCAGTTATACCATACATAATTAAGTATAGTCACCATGCTGTACATTAGGTCTCCAGTACTTATGCATCTTATATTCATCATATTTGTACCCTTTGATTAATATCTCTCCTTTTTCCCCATTCTCCAGCCCCTGATAACTATCATTCTACTCTGCTTTCATGAGTTTGACTTTTTTTTACATTCCACATATAAGTGAGAGCATGCAGTATTTGCCTTTCTGTGTCTGGCTTATTTCACTTATTATGTCCTCCAGGCTCATCCATGTTGTTACAAATGGCAAGATTTCCTTCTTTTTAAGGCTGAATAATAATCCATTGTATTTATATGTATGTGTATGAGTATATGTATGTATTTGTGTATATACCACATTTTATTTTTTATTTTTTATTATATATATTTAAGGTGTACAACATGAAGTTTAGATATACAGAATATAAACACAAGCTCTAAGAAACTCACAGACAGAACTCAGGGAGATACTACCACATGCATGAATACCCTCAGCTTAAAGTCAGTACTTCAAGATGTATGCAGGGCTAGGAACATTCTACTTTACTAGTAGCAACTTGCTGTAAATTTTGATCGTATTAAAAATACTTAATAATGTTGTTTTTTCCACCATAAGAAATAAAGAAAATGGAAATTCACTGATTTCTCATTATGCATCGCTTTCCTCACAATACAGCAAGGCAAAAAATTATTCTCTCTCTCTTCTTTACAGATTATAAAACTGATAAGCAGAGACATCGACAATAACTTACCTAAAGGTATCAACTAAGTGATAAAGCTGAAATTTAATTCAAATGGTCAATCTTCAAACCTCATGTCCTTCCTACTACAACATCCTGCCTTGCAATTTCTAACACACAGTGGATCCAAATTAAACAACAGTTTCCTTTCCTGTCTTCCTCTAAAAATCAGCTCATGGCTCCATTTTTAGAGCCAAAAAAGAGATGGCAAAATCTTTTTTATACTCACTCACAAAGATCTCTTTCCTTCCTTGGCAGTAAGGCTTTAATAGAAGATCAGTTAAACTCAAAGTTCTCAAACTGAATGTTTCTTACAATACGAGTTGAGAATCTCCTTTCGATTTCTAGGCACATTTGGTTGCAGAAAAATAAACCAGCTCCTAAGTAGTATTAAAATGTATAAAAACATTAATCATTGCCTAATAGTGCAATTTTAGGTGTTTAGGAGCATGTTGCCTAGAAATCACACAACTAAGGTGACCACTTACCGCTAAGATGTGAATATTCAGGGGACTAGTGGACATGAGAAAGAAATGAGTAAATGGCAGTCATATCCTATGCTGTTACCAAAGTGACTCGGCTATTGGCAATAAGATAGTGGTTTGGTTTATAGTTTAACAAACAATTTATCTATACATTTTCACATAAAATAAACAAAGTAGTCTCTCACTCTTGGTCGGGCCATATTGCCATTAGTTTTTATTGGTCTTCCCTTTCAAGGATTTGTTCCACTCTTCTTACCACATTTCCCAACGTGAGGAAAGGCTGGACAAGACATAGCAATAGATGACTAGGCTCTAGCTATGTGCCAAATACATTTCCACACATCTTCTTCAAATAGAAAGAAAGAATAAGGGTTATATTGATCAGACTCTAGATAAGGTGGTTGGTGTCTGGCTCATGGTACGACATTACATTGTTATTTTATTATAAAGAAAGTATTAATTATTTAATAATCAGACTCTATTCTAGATGTTGGAATTACAAAGATGGGAAAGACAGACCTGCCCTTCAGGAGAGGAGTTCAATGACCAAGGAAGAAAGACATAGTGTGACAAGTACTAATAAACATATATATATATTGAGGTATAGTAATGGTAAAAAGTATAGTGTGACAAGCTAACCATCTAACCATGTTTAGTGGTAAGGAAGACAGAGTTCAGATAAACCTTCTGAATTTGGGAGAAATGTGTACTGAATCTATACAAATGGCTGAGAATGTGCTAGGTTGACTTGGGAAGGAGAATATTACAGGGTGGGGGTGGGGGTTAAATATCTTGTGCAAAATAACAAAGATAAGAAAAACAAAGGTAGGCTCAAGAAACTGATAGCAGTTCAGCATAGACGAAATATAAGATGAATGTGAGCAATATGGCACAAAATGATTCTGGAAAAGTAGGGACCAGATCAAAAGGAGCCTTGTAAGCCATGCTAAGGTATTCGGTCTCTATCATCTGATAGACAGAAACAAAGGATTTTAATGGAGAGAAGTAACATGATCACATTTACATTTTTAAAAGATCATTTTGGTGCCAAGACAGGAAGGGGATGAGACCAGTGGCAAAAAGATTAGCTAGGAGACTACTGCACTATCTAGGCAAAATTGTGTTAGGGTGTCAGTAACAGCAGCGCAGCATTGAATGTCAAAGATATGACATTCTCAAATGACTGAGACAAAACGGACATGATTTGGGGACAGATTGAATGTGGTGATTGCACAAAAGGAAAGAGTCTTAGATGATTTGCCAGATTCGTCTTCTGAAGTGGAAAAACAACTCCTTAATAAATGTACTTCACTGGAAACTTTCTAACAGTTTTAAAGTTGAATCAGCTGTTGTTCACACATCCCAACCAATACTTTATAAACTAGTCACCTGAGGCCAAATCTAGCCTACCGATGTGTTTTATTTGATTTGCACTATGTTATCTTAAGTGCTGTGAATCTGATTTAGTTGGATGCTTCCACATAAAAACCTGAGAGCCAACTCCTCTTCAAAATTGTAAGATAAGTATCAGGGGATTACCATCTCCTTCTGAAGATAATCAGCAATACTTAAGAAGTAAGACTCCCACCTATTAGTTGGACATGTACCAGACTGTTCATTCAGATCCATTAGGCCTAATATCTCCCCTCCACTAAAATGTGCCTTCTGTCTCACTTATTTAAATTATCTACCTGCCTGACCCCTTCAGGTATATTGATATGTGACCCCTCCTGTAATGCCTTGTTGGGAAAATATAGGAAAATGGTCAGGGCCCCTCAGATGTTCAGAATCTTGCCGAGCATTTGATGTAAATAGGCACGTGTGTTCAGGTGTTCCTTGGTTATCATCTAGCATAATTGCGCAAGTGCACCCAGGTGTCCTGGGTTATGGACTTAAGTATAAAGGATAAGTGGCTCTGATCCACAGCGCCTCCCGCCCCCAGGAGCACCCCCGGGATGGGGGGGCCATGGGCAGGCCACTACTGCTGCTAGAGGCTGCTTGCTGCTCGGAACCCTCCGCAAGGCCACCGCCACTGCCGGGCCTATAAGCTGCCGGACCTGTAAGCTGCTGCTGCTGCTGAGGAAGCTGAGAACTGAGCTCGTGTCACCAGCCAACAGCTCCCAGAATCTTTCCCAATTACCTAGCATGGACCTGCGTGTGAGGGGTCTGGGGACCCAGCCTGGCATGTGAGCAGTCTGGTGACCTAGTCTGTACAATGGGTTTGAAAGGTCTGAGCTCTAGTTCTGACAATATAAATGGAAACTTAGTATAACTAAAATAATAACTAAAGCCAAAATGTTTCGTTATTTTAGTTATGGCTTGCCTTACTTTACATGCCTAAAGCACACTGAAGCTCCCCTTATCAGTACCAACCACCCCCCCACCCCCCCGCCCATTTCACTCCACAGCAACAGAGAAACTTAAAATCAGTCAAGGGTGAACTGGTACAACGATTACACAATGGGGCCATTCAAATGGGAGGTGAGTCTTTCAATGATAGTGTAAAAAGACTTAAAATTCTCTTCTTCCTGGGTCTCTCATGTGTCCCTTTGTTCTATTTTTATGTTTTTAAAAGAAAAATAGTAATATTTAAAGATCTAAAGTTCCTATTCTTCAAAGTTTTCTATGAACAAAATTAAAAGTAAAATTAAAAAGGAGAAATGCATGAAACACATTTGATAAAAGGCTTAAAATCATTAGTAGATAAAGAGCTCTTTAAAAATGACAAAAAGGAGTTTTCAAGATGGCGGTGGCTGCGGCGGAAAAGGTGGCCACTGGGCCTCAGGAAGCCGGGAAACTTGTGGACCTTCCTCTTGCCATCTCTTAAGGGAGGACCGCTGCTGGTGGCCGGTCGTGGGGGGTGACCGCCACTTTGCCCTCGGCAGGAGAGGCTGCCTCATATACAGGCAACAGCTTTGAAGTGTGGAACAGGAAAAGAACTGTTTCTTAGCTGCAAAAGCGAGTCTCGAAACAGGGAACACGGCGCCAGGGCTGCTGTGGATGCAGACAGGATCCTGGAGGCCGGGGCCGCGCTGAAGGCAGCCAGCTGCCCTATTCAGGATTCGAGGTTTCAGGCTGGCATTAAAGAAGATTCCTGGGAGCGCCCGAGCCGCGCCGCGACTAAACAGCCTGAGGCGGCAGCGGCCAAGAACGGGGAAGGCGGCAAACCAGAGGCAGAGAGTGAGCGCCCAACCTGGCACAGCCCTGTGAGTGACCCATGGACCAGCCCTGTTTGGGGGGCTGACGCCCACCCGGCTCTCGCCTGCATCACCAGGCCACTCACCGCCCCGGGGCTGCCTCCATTTTCCCAGGTGCTGGCAGCTCCGCCCGGCTCGGCCCTCACTGAGCCTTCCCACATGCTGGGCCCGGCGCGGGCTTTCCGGAGCCTGCGGGCCGGCCTCCCCTCCCACTCCCTCCACAGTTCTCTGGCGGGGCTGGTGGCGTGCGGCGTCCCCGGCCAGTGTCGGGAGGGCAAGGAAGTATGGGCAGGCCGACTGCCACTCCACCACACCCTGGACTCCGGCCCCCCGGTAAACTTCCTGTTACTGGGAGGCAGATACCATCTCTGCGGCCACCAGTTTGGAAAAAAGCCTAACGAATTTCTGGTTGGGAATAGTGTGGTAGGAGAGTTCCCAGGTCCGCTTGAACCTGCCGGAGAGCTGGCTGCAGGCGGGTGCTAGACTCGGTTTATACCGGGGGATACAAAGGTGAACAAGTCCCGAGAAAGATCTACACAGTGCTACAAAGGCACCCAGATAGACCGGTCGTCTGTGCCTAGCAGAAACCTGGTAGACTTCCTGGGTGAGGCGGTGCCAAGCAGGGTCTTGAAGGACCAGCTGATAGACGAGGGTGGCAGAAGACATGCCCCAGCCCAGCACAGTGCGCACAGAGTGGGGAGATGTGCGGCCAGGGAGGCGGAGACTCGACAGAAACCACACACCCGGTGGGGTCGCCACTGCATGATCCAACAGCCTGGGCCAGAGCACATGGAACAGGGAGAAGTCCTGCACAGGAAGTGAAAACTCAACAGCGATCACACACCCTGTGGTACGTGATCCACCAGCCCAGCAGAGTCCAAGCTGACCAGAAAGGTGGCTCCCCAGAGAACCCCAAGACCCGAGGCAACCACACACATAAGGCACTAGAGGCCAACTGAGCAGCCACGGAGGTAGCCATACGAAATTGGCAACCACAGCAACATCCTAGTTATTCATTAGTCTCAAACCGGTGGACTGTGAAACCCCCTGCCACAATGAATAAACATCAAAAAAAAGATACCAAAAATACAAAAAATCAAGAAAGTACACCACCAAAAGTTAATAAATCTCAAACTCTAGATCCTATAGAACAAGAAGCCCTTGAAATGACTGACAAGGAATTTCAAGTGATAATTCTAAGGAAACTGAGTGAGATACAAGAAAACACAGCTAGACATCATGATGAAATGAGGAAAAGTATACAGGATCTAAAAGAGGAAATGTACAAAGAAATCAATGTCCTGAAAAAAATGTAGCAGAACTTGCTGAACTGAAGAAGTTATTCAACGAAATAAAAAACACAACGGAGAGTTTAACCAGCAGGCTTGTCAAAGTTGAAGAGAGAACCTCTGAACTTGAAGATGGGCTGTTTGAAATAACACAAGCAGACAAAAAGAAAGAAAAAAGAATCAAGGACATTGAAGAAAATCTGAGAGAGATATCAGACAACCTTAAGCGCTCAAATATTTGAGTCATGGGTATTCCAGAAGGGGAGGAAAATGGAGATTCCATTGAAAACATATTCAAAAAAATAGTGGCAGAAAACTTCCCAGGTATAGGAAAAATCACAGATCTTCAGATCCAGAAAGCTCAACGATCTCCAAACGTATTCAACCCAAAAAGGCCTTCTCCAAGACATGTCATAGTCAAATTGGCAAAACTCAGAGACAAAGAGAGAATCTTAAAAGCTGCAAGAGAGAAGCGTCAAATCACCTATAAGGGAGCCACAATCAGGCTAACATCAGACTTCTCATCACAAATCCTAAAAGCTAGAAAGGAATGGGATGATATTTTCAAAATACTAAAAGACAAAGATTGCCAGCCAAGAATACTCTACCCTGCAAGGCTATCCTTCCAAAATGAAGGGCAAATAGTATATTTCTCAGACAAACAAAAACTGCGGGAGTTCACTACCACACGACCACCCTTACAAGAAATCCTCAAGGGAGTACTGGGTTTGGTTCCTGAAAAATAACTACCACTGCCATAAAAACCCAAGAAAAATCAAAACCCACTAGTATAATAAAAATGGCATTCATGAAAAGAAAACAAGCAAACAAAAACGCTACCTACAACCTAAGGAACCAACAAACACAGAAACCAAACAGTAAATCAGAAAGCAAGGAACAAAAGACACCTAAGACAACCAAACAACCAATAAAATGCTAGGAATGAATCAACACCTTTCAATAACAACTCTTAATGTAAAAGGCTTAAATTCCCCAATCAAAAGACACAGACTGGCTGACTGGATCAAAAAGTAGGACCCAACTATATGCTGCCTACAAGAGACCCACCTCACCCATAAGGATTCACAAAGACGAAGAGTGAAAGGATGGAAAAAGATTTACCATGCAAACAGAAAAGAAAAACGAGCTGGAGTAGCTATTCTTATATCTGACAAAATAGACTTTAAACTAAAAACCATAAAAAGAGACAATGAGGGACACTACTTAATGATAAAAGGTCTGATCCATCAAGAAGACATAACAATCATAAATATGTACGCACCCAATGTTGGAGCAGCCAGATTTATAAAACAAACTCTATTAGACCTAAAGAAGGAAATAGACACTAATACCATAATAGCAGGGGACCTGAACACCCCACTGTCAATATTAGACAGATCATCTAGGCAAAGAATCAGTAGAGAAACACAAGATCTAAACAAGACTCTAGACCAATTGGAATTGGCAGATATCTACAGAACATTCCATCCAACAACCTCAGAATATTCATTCTTCTCATCAGCACATGGATCATTCTCCAGGATAGGTCACATATTAGGTCACAAATCAAGTCTCAATAAATTCAAAAAAAATTGAATCATCCCATGTATCTTCTCAGACCACAATGGATTAAAACTAGAAATTAATAACAAACGAAACTCTGGAAACTATACAAACACATGGAAATTAAACAGCATTCTACTTAATGACATATGGGTCCAAGAAGAAATCAAGCAGGAAATCAAAAAATTTATTGAAACTAATGAAAACAATGATACATCATACCAAAACCTATGGGATACTGCAAAAGCAGTATTAAGGGGGAATTTTCTTGCATTAAACGCTCACTTCAGAAGAATAGAAAGATGGCAAGTGAACAACCTAACACTTCACCTTAAAGAACTAGAAAAACAAGAACAATCCAAACCTAAAGTTAGCAGACGGAAAGAAATCATTAAGATCAGAGCAGAACTGAATGAAATTGAAAACCAAAAAACAATTCAAAAGATCAACGAATCAAAAAGTTGGTTTTTTGAAAAGATAAATAAAATTGACAAACCATTAGCATGCCTAACAAAAAAAAGAAGAGAGAAGACTCAAATAACCAAAATTAGAAATGAAAAAGGCAATATTACAACTGATTCATCTGAAATACAAGGAATCATTCGAGACTACTATAAACAACTATACGCCAACAAATTTGAATATCTGGAGGAAATAGATAAATTTCTGGACACACACAAGCTCCCAAAACTGAACCATGAAGATGTAGAAAATTTGAACAGACCAATAACAATAAAGGAGACTGAAGCTGTTATCAGAAGGCTCCCAACAAAGAAAAGCCCAGGACCAGATGGATTCACAGCAGAATTTTACCAAACATTCAAAGAGGAATTGACACCGATTCTTTACAAACTATTCCAAAAGATTGAAATGGATGCAAAGCTCCCAAACTCATTCTATGAAGCAAACATCATCCTTATAGCAAAACCAGGTCAAGATATAACCAAAAAAGAAAACTACAGGCCGATATCCTTGATGAATATAGATGCAAAAATCCTCACTAAAATACTAGCAAACAGAATACAGCAACACATACGAAAAATTTTTCATCACAATCAAGTGGGATTCATCCCAGGGATGCAAGGTTGGTTCAACATACGCAAATCAATAAATGTGATACACCATATTAATAAACTCAAACACAAGGACCATATGATCATCTCTATAGATGCTGAAAAAGCATTCGATAAAGTACAGCACTCATTCTTGACAAAGACCCTCTATAAGTTAGGTATAGAGGGAAAGTATCTCAACATAATTAAAGCCATATATGCCAAACCCACTGCCAATATCATCCTGAATGGGGAAAAGCTGAAAGCTTTTCCTTTGAGAACAGGAACTAGACAAGAATGCCCACTCTCACCACTCCTATTCAACATAGTGTTGGAAGTACTAGCCAGAGCAATCAGAGAAGAGAAGGAAATAAAGGGCATCCAGATTGGAAAAGATGAAGTCAAACTGTCCCTGTTTGCAGATGACATGATCCTATATAGCGAACAGCCTACAGCCTCTACAAAAAAAACTCTTGGAGTTGATAAATGATTTCAGCAAAGTAGCAGGATACAAAATCAACACACAAAAATCAGTAGCATTTCTTTTCTCCAATAGTGAACTTGCAGAATGAGAAATCAAGAAAGCCTGCCCATTTGCAATAGCCACCAAAAAAATAAAATACTTAGGAATTGAGTTAACCAAGGAGGTGAAAAATCTCTATAATGAGAACTACAAACCACTGCTGAGAGAAATTAGAGAAGATACAAGAAGATGGAAAGATATCCCATGCTCTTGGATTGGAAGAATCAACATAGTGAAAATGTCCATACTACCCAAAGTGATATACAAATTCAATGCAATCCCCATCAAAATTCCAAAGACATTTTTCTCAGAAATGGAAAAATCTATCCAGTCATTTATATGGAACAATAAAAGACCACGCATAGCCAAAGCAATGCTGAGCAAAAAAAATAAAGCTGGAGGCATAACACTACCTGACTTTAAGCTATACTACAAAGCTATAATAACCAAAACAGTATGGTACTGACATAAAAACAGACACGCTGACCAATGGAATAGAGTAGAGAATCCAGAAATCAACCCACACACTTACTGTCAGCTGATCTTTGACAAAGGCACCAAGCCTATTCACTGGGGAAGGGACTGCCTCTTCAGCAAATGGTGCTGGGATAACTGGATATCCATATGCAGGAGAATGAAACTAGATCCATACCTCTCACCGTATACTAAAATCAACTCAAAATGGATTAAGGATTTAAATATACACCCTGAAACAATAAAACTTCTTAAAGAAAACATAGGACAAACACTTCAGGAAATAGGACTGGACACAGACTTCATGAATACGACCCCAAAAGCATGGGCAACCAAAGGAAAAATCAACAAATGGGATTATATCAAACTAAAAAGCTTCTGCACAGCAAAAGAAACAATTAACAGAGTTAAAAGACAACCAACAGAGTGGGAGAAAATATTTGCAAAATATACATCTGACAAAGGATTAATATCCAGAATATATAAGGAACTCAAACAACTTTACAAGAAGAAAACAAGCAACCCAATTAAAAAATGGGCAAAAGAGCTAAGTAGGCATTTCTCTAAGGAAGATATCCAAATGGCCAACAGACATATGAAAAAATGCTCAACATCACTCAGCATCCAGGAAATGAAAATCAAAACCACACTGAGATACCATCTAACCCCAGTTAGGATGGCTAAAATCCAAAAGACTCTGAACGATAAATGCTGGCGAGGTTGCGGAGAAAAAGGAACTCTCATACATTGTTGGTGGGACTGCAAAATGGTGCAGCCTCTATGGAAAATGGTATGGAGGTTCCTCAAACAATTGCAGATAGATCTACCATACGACCCAGCTAGCCCACTGTTGGGAATATACCCAGAGGAATGGAAATCATCAAGTCGAAGGTATACCTGTTCCCCAATGTTCATCGCAGCACTCTGTACAATAGCCAAGAGTTGGAACCAGCCCAAATGTCCATCATCAGATGAGTGGATACGGAAAATGTGGTACATCTACACAATGGAATACTACTCAGCTATAAAAACGAATGAAATACTGCCATTTGCAACAACATGGATGGACCTCGAGAGAATTATATTAAGTGAAACAAGTCAGGCACAGAAAGAGAAATACCACATGTTCTCACTTATTGGTGGGAGCTAAAAATTAATATATAAATTCACACACACACACACACAAAACCGGGGGGGGGGAGAAGATATAACAACCACAATTACTTGAAGTTGATATGACAAGCAAACAGAAAGGACATTGTTGGGGGGGAGAGGGGGAGGGAGAAGGGAGGGAGGTTTTGGTGATGGGGAGCAATAATCAGCCACAATGTATATCGACAAAATAAAATTAAAATAAATAAATAAATAAATAAATGTTTTATTTTAATAATAAATAAATAAATAAATAAAAATAAATAAAAATGACAAAAAGTGAATACTTCATACTTTTTAAGAACTGGAGCAAGAACATGAGCAGTCTCCACAAAATATTATTTGTCAGTTAACGATGTAAATATTTGGCTTCAGAAGTAGTCAAAGAAATCCAAAATAAGACAGGAAAATCAAACTTTTACCTATTAAATTGATAGAGCTATTTTTTAGGGGTTTTTTTCACTAAATAAAGAGACTGCCTCTTGTTAAGTGCTAGAGAAAACAGACTTTCTCATGTAGAAAAAGGAGAAGCTTAAATTGATACAGCCCTAGGATGTAGGTGAGGCAAGACAGTGGACTAGAGGTGCCCAGAGCATGTTCCTTCCACAGAAAAGGATCAGAGCGACTAACAGCTAAATATGGGTGGGAGAGCATAGGAGTTCAGCAAGAGACAGGTGAGGTCCCTGTGGAGCACAAAAGTCTAGGATGAAAGCATAGAGAGGAGAGAGAGGTACACAGCCTCAGCCACCACATCTCCGACACCAGGATCAGTGCAGGAGGAATTTTCCCTGGTGGTGAAAAGGTAGGCAGAGGACTCACACCAACTCCCATCCTCACCACAGAGGCCTGAAGATCCTTTGGCAGGGCAAGCCCAGAGCCAAGCATGGAGAGCATCCTAGAATCCACACATTGCATTGCTCTAGAACACCAGCATAAACTGTGTACTCCCCACCCTCCACCCTTGGGACCCAAGCCAATTCAGGACAGCACCATCTTGAAACCAGAGCTTTTAAGGGTACACACCCTGCCCTGGGGCCAGTAGCCATGCAGCTTCCCCAGCCTTAAGGCTGTGCCCTAGTCCTAGCCCACTCACATGAGAGGCTTTAATATGCTAATCCCAACAGCTTAACACCCTGGGCTCACAGCAGCTATGACTCTAGTTCTGTAGTCTAGGAAGCTAACCATAGTCCTGCTGAACTCATGCACCCCCATGTACCCAACCAGAGATCAGATCAGACAGGCAGACCCTCAGTCAGACAGGCAGACCCTCCTCAGGTGAACCACCCCCTATTCTTCCTTCATCCTCCAGACCTGCCAGCTGACTAAGCTGTGTGTGCCTCAGCCTCCAACCTGGAAAAACAGCTCACAGGTCTCTACCCTAATGAATACGCCCTTGGGCTGGTAGAAATAAAGTACATCTGCCCCTCCCAGAGAAGTGGCCAGCTGGTTCCTTCCTGAATAGTCCTGACTAGTAGCTTTGCCAACAGTCCCAGAAGTCACTGCACTGGCCCCCTCACTGCAATCCTGCCCAGAAGCAGTTAGGCCACTTCACTGCAGGCTTGTCTAGCAGCCCCACACACAACCCAGAAGCTTCTAAATGGGTCACATTACTGCTGGCCTGCCTAGTGGCCCCACCCAACACCCAGAAAGAGTTGGACAGGCCATTTCACTGCAAACTTGCCTAATGGCCCAGCCCCCCATGTAGAAGAAGCTGGATGTGCCACTTCACTGCAGGTCTGCCTAGCCACCCCACCCACTGCCCACAAGCAGCTAGACAGACCACTTCACTGCAGGTCTGCTTTGCAGCCTCACCCACCATCCAAGAAGCCACTGGACAGGCCTCCACACAGCAGCCCCAGCAAGTGGCCTTGCCCACTTCTGAGAAGCAGCTCAGTAGCCCTGCACTTGGCATTCCAGCTCCTGAACCACAGAAGGAAGCATGACCTTACATCAGGCCCCAAGAACTGGCACAGCAGAAGGGCCACCAGCAGACCCACACTCAAATAGCCAAGCCAAAGTGCACCCATGTCCCTGGCTCAGAGAAACAGTTCTGCTTTCATGCTCCTGGAAGACCCAGCCCTGAGTCTTTGAGCCATCACACACACATGCATCTGAGTGAGAAACAGCTTGGCTGACATGCTCCTGGCAGACCTACCCCTTGTCAAAGAAGCAGGACAGTGAACCTGCCACTGACAAACCAGTCCCAGAGACCCTGACATGCCATAGGCCCACACCCCCTCTCATAGCCTGAGAATCAATCCAGCAATCACATTCCCAATGAGCCAGCTCCTGACCAACAGGGTACATGTACACACCCGCAGCATGTGAACCAACCCAGCAATACATTCCCAGCAAAGCTGTGCAACCACTGCCACAAGCCTCCAAAGCATAGTTTACTGAGTCACTTGAAAACATTGCATAAGTAGATTACATCTGAAGAAACTGCACAGAATCTACACTACTGCATCCATCCATCCAAAGCCATTGCACTCTACCCAATCAATACGCTAGGATGCAATGGCAAGTGAAAGTCTTTACACACAAAAGCCACTTATCAAAACTCAAAAAGGTGACTATTCCACCAGATGCACAGATATTAACGTAGGGAACAAGAAACGTGAGAAAATAAGGTAACATGACACCACCAAAAAAACAAACTAATGCTCCAGTAACTGACCCCAAAGAACTGAAAATTGCCAACTTGCCAGAAAAAGAATTCAAATTAATGATCATAAGGAAACTCCCTGAAATACAAGAGAATATGGAAAAATGGTTCAACAAAATTAGAAAAAAAATTCATGATATGAGTGAGAGGTTCAACAAAGAGACAGATACCATTTTAAAAAGTCAAGCAGAAATCTTAGAATTGAAGAATTCATTGAATGAAATAAAAAATACATCTGAAAGTCTCAACAACAGACTAGATCAAGCAGGAGAAATATTTCTGATCTTGAATAGCAGTTTTGAAATAACACAACAAGACAGAAAAAGAATAAAAAAATAATAAAGAATGAACAAAGCTTACACGATGTATGGAATACTATTAAGCAAACAAACATTCTAATTATGTACATTCCAGAAGAAGAAGAAAACAAAAAAAGATATTGAAAATCTATTTGAAGAAATAATAGCTAAAAACTTTCCTAGTCTTGGGAAAGATATGGGCATCCAAATCCAGGAAGCTCAAAGGTCCCCAAATAGATTCAACCCAAATAGGTCATCTCCAAGACCACTGTTGTCAAACTATCCACAGTTAAAGACAAAGAGAAATTCTAAACACAGGAAGAGAAATATGTCAGGTCGCTTATAAGGGAATCCCAATTAGACTAACAGCAGAAATCTTATAGGTTAGAAGAGAATGGGATGATATCTTCAGAGTGCTGAAAGAAAAAAAACTGCCTGTGAAGAATATTATACCCAGCAAAGCTATCCTTAAGAAATGAAGAAGAAATAGTCTTTCTCAGACAAGCAAAAATTAAGGGAATCCATCACCTCCAGAATGGCCTTACAAGAAATTCTCAGGGAGTCTTAAATCTAGAAGAGAAATAACAATAACAACCATCGTGAAAATATAAAATTTACTGGTAGAGTAGATAACAAATTATAAATAGAAAGGAATCAAACCATATCAATACAGAAAAACACCAAACCTAAAGAATAAACATTAAGATAGGAAGAAAGAAACAAAGGTTACACAAAATAATCAGAAAACAACAAACAAAATGACAGGAGTAAGACCTCACATATCAACAATAACCTTGAGTGTAAATGGTTTAAATTCCCCAATTAAAAGACATAAACTGGATGAATGGATAAAAAAAAGCATGATCTACCATATACTGCCTACAGGAAACACAAATTACCTACAAAGATACATATAGACTGAAAGTGAAGGGATGGAAAAGATATTCCAAACAAATAGAAAACAAAAGTGAACAGGACTAGTATTCTTATATCAGATAAAACAGACTTTAAATTAAAATCTCTACTAAGAGATGAGAAAGGGCATTACACACTGATAGAGTGATGAAGACAGCAAGAGCATATAATGATTATAAATACATATGAACACAACACTGGAGCACCTAGATATATAAAGCAAATATTATCAGATCTAAAGGGAAAGATAGACACCAATACAATAATAGTTTTAGTAGTTTTATAGTTTTGGGTCTTCCACATAAGTCTTTAATCCATTTTGAGTTGATTTTGGCATATGGTGAGAGATAGAGGTCTAGTTCATTCTTCTGCATATGGATATCGTTTTCCCAGTACTGGTTATTGAAGAGGTGGTCTTTTCCAGTATATGCTCATGTTGCCCTCATTAAATATCAGTTCGCTGTAAGTATGTGAACTGATTTCTGGGTTCTCTATTCTGTTCCATTTGTCTGAGTGTCTGTTTTTATGCCAGTATCATTCTCTTTCAGTTAATATAGCTTTGTAGTATAATTTGAGGGCAGAAAACATAGGGGAAACACTTCAGGAAATATGACTGGGCAAAGACTTTGTGAATAAGACCCCAAAAGCACAGGTAATAGAAGAAAAAATAAACAAATGGGATTATATATCTAACTAAAAAGCTTCTACACAGCAAAAGAAATAGTTAACAGAGCAAAAAGACAACTACAGAATGGAAGAAAATATTTGCAAATCACCATCTGACAGGGGATTAATATCCAGAATATACAAGGAACTCAAACACCTTAACAATAAAGAAACAAGTAACCTGATTAAAACTACCAAGGATGTATTCCCATTAAGTGCTATACAAGAATTTTTATGAGAATATGAATTCAGTAAGATAACACATTCAAGGGCCAGCCTGTGGCTCACTTGGGAGAGTGCGGTGCTGATAACATGAAGGCCACGGGTTTGGATCCCTATATAGGGATGGCCAGTTAGCTCACTTGGGAGAGCCTGGTGCTGACAACACCAAGTCAAGAGTTAAGACCCTCTTACCAGTCATCTTTTAAAAAAAAAAAAAAAGATAACATATCCAAGAAGAGACAAGTAAAAAATTATAAATGTCTTAGGTCATGGTTATGCTAATTACCTTAATTTGATTATTACACATTGTATCAAAAATCACAGTGTCCTATAAATATGTAAAATTATAGTCAATTAGAAATAAATTTTAAAAAATAATAATACCCAAACCATCAATGAAATGAATAACATTCATCCATCCAGTAAAAATTCCTATAGCCTTTATCAGGGCCATTTAGTAAAATTAAGAAAAGAGAAAAACCTCTAGTCTATAAAAACATCATAATCCTGTAAAATACTATAATCCTAAAGAGTCTCCAAGATAGTATTCACTCCTGCTTCCAGAACCATCTAGATTAGACCATCCATATGCACTTTCTGAAGAGAGAATAGGCTCTATAATCTCCCTCAATACTTCACCTCTTTCTATATCATGGAAGATAAAGAAGCTGATCATTGCTATGGTTTGAATGTGTCCCCCAAACAGCATGTGTTGGAAACTTAATTGCCATTGTAACAGTGTTAAGGTGGGACTTCTAAGAAGTGATTAGTACATGAAGGCCCTGCTCTCATGAATGAATTAATGTCTTTATCACAGGAGTGAGTTTGTTATACAAGGGAAAGTTTGCCTCCTCCTTCTCCTCTTCTACCATGTGAAGAACAGTGTTCCTTCCCACCAGCAGATGCAGCATTCAATGCAACATCTTGGGCCTGCCCTTACCAGACACCAAACTTGCCAGTCCCTCAATCTTGAACTTCCCAGCCTCCAGAACTGTGAGAAATAAATTTTTATTCTTCATTATTTTGTTTTAAAAGAAAAAGAGATGATAAAATAAACAGCAGAATGGTATTGAAAGGGAAATTGGAGAGTTAAGAAAACCAAGAGAACACATTTATAAACCTAACACTTGAATTACAGAAACGGCTGAAAATCAAGTTACTAACAGGGTCTTAAAATAATCCTACTGACTGCACATAAAAATGACAAAGAGATTAAAGCTATTAAAGAGAAGTTGATAGATATGAAGATAGTTGATTTAACTTCATCAAGAACCAAATAACCAAATAAACAGAACAGAAAAGGCTTTGAGAGATATATAACAAAGGAAAATTCCCTGAAATGAGAAAATAGCTAAATATGAAGAAAGGGCCCACTATATACCTGGAAAAAAAATCAATATAGAATGATCAACAAGGAAACATATCCCAATATCTTTACTAAACTTAGATAAAGAATTTTTCGGGCCTTGAAGAAAAAAAAGACTATTTCCCACAAGCACAAAGTCAGTCAAGATTTGCTACATAATATTAAATTCTAGCACACAGTAATGGCAATGTTCTGAAGGAAAATATGATCAAGAATATTTTTACCTAGCCAGGATCCTTCAATTGGCAGATACTGTCAAATGTCAAAGAACTCAGAATATGGCATCCACAAAGAAAACATTAAAAATAAATAAATAAATGAACCCAAAAGAACCCAGAAGCAGAAATGGCTTAATAAAAGGCTTACAATTGTGAGAATTATATCTGCCAATAGAATGTAAATGTTGAAAGATAAGCATATGTAAACTTATCTTGAAAGATAAGTATATATAAACAATATAAAATTATAAATAAAATTTTAAATTATATATATATGGTTGTTGTCCACATCTTTATGCAACATTACTTCTTTCTTTAATTAGAAAGAATGGTAAGGTAGAGAGAGAAGTGAAAGACTGCTGATTTCCTTAATTAATCAAGTTAATAAGTTAATAAAGTAAAAAATTGAAACACTGTTGTAAAAAACATAATTACCTCAATGTTTTTCATGATTTTTTTCTATCTGTAGATTATTTCAGAAAGTAATATCCCTGTGATAAAGAAATATTTATCTGAAAGCCAGAAATTATTCCATTTTCAATTTAGTTTCTTTTTCATCTAAAACTTAAGTAAAATTAAATATAATAACTTTATTTAAAATAGTATGAACTGTAGGATCTCATTTTTTTCTATCTACCTATATCTATCTATCATCAATACATTTGTTTTTATAAAACCAAAGAAACATGTCTAGAATGATAACTCTAGTCATTTCTATCTAGTGGGATTTGAGATGATGTGCTGATTTCTTCTTTATAATAAATAAATAAATAGAAAGAGGTGGAGAACCAGGAATTAATGGAAGACCAATAACAACAACAAAAACAAAAATAGGAAGGAAGTGTTCAGTCACCAAGCTTTGGTCAACATGAGTCTATTCTCAGTTATAAGCCTTTTTATTAAGCCATTTACATTTTTTCTATGGACAACACTAGTCCAATTCAGGTTGATACTCTCAACACAGAATATATTTTCAGGAAGACTGTCTCAAAAATGAGTTAAAAATAAATGCTTCAGATGGTTAACATCATGTGAAACGGTGAAACAGGAGGTCCCAGCTCATGTGCCCCCACAGATAAAATGATTTGATGGCCATCCATGGACAAAAGTCCTTTGTGGGAGCTTTGGGATCCAGGTAGGATGTTGTGAAATTCCACTGAAGCCCAAGTCCAAAAACAGCCACTTTGAGTCCTGTCCACCCTGGAATCTGGCAGGAGAAGGTCTTTATCTGCTGAAACAAGTCTGTAGAGACTGGAAGAGGTGTTTTCTCCTTCAAATGTACAGACACCAATGGAAGACTACACAGATTATCAAGAATCAAGCAAACATGATACCACCAAATGAAACTAGTAAAGCTCCAGTAGCTGATCCCAAAGAAATGGATATTTATGAACTGTTTGACAAAGCTAGCAAACCAAATTCAACAGCATATTAAAAAATTATACACCATGATCAAACAGGATATATTCCTGGGATGCAAGGATGGTTCACCATATTCAAGTCAATCGATGTAATATACCACATTAATGGAATAAAACATAAAAACCACATTATCATCTCAACAGATGCAGAAAAAGCATTTAACAAAATTCAACATCCATTCATGATTAAAAACTCAACAAAATAGGTATAGAAGGAACTTACCACAACACAATAAAGACCAAATATGAAAAGCCCACAGATAACATCATCATCAGTGGGAGAAAACTTTTCCTATAAGATCTGGTATAAGGCACGGGTGTCCACTCTCACCTTTTCTATTCAACATAGTACTGAAAGTCCTAGCCAGAGCAATTAGAAAAGAAAATAAAATAAAACGTACCTGAACAGGAAAGGAAGGAGTAAAATTATCTCTATTTGCAGAAGACATGATCTTAAATGTAGAAAACCCTTTAGACTCAACAAAAAAAGTTAGAACATAGTAAATAAATTCAGTAAAGTTGCAGGATACAAAATCAACATACAAAAATCAGTGGCATCTCAATAGATGCAGAAAAAGCATTTGACAAAATTCAACATCACTTCATGGTAAAGACTCTCAGCAAATTAGGTATAAAAGGAAAGTATCACAACAAATAAAAGCCATCTACAACAAGCCCACTGCCAATATCATCCTGAATGGGGAAAAACTGAGGGCTTTTCCCTTAAGAGCAGGAGCAAGACAAGGATGCCCACTCTTACCACTCGTATTTAACGTGGTACTGGAGGTAGTAGCCAGACAATAAGGCAGGAGAAAGAAATAAAGGGCATCCAGATTGGAAAAGATAAAGTTAAACTGTCTCTGTTTGCAGACGACATGATCCTATATATATAGAAAAACTTAAGGACTCTATCAAAACCTCTTAGAACTGCTTAATAATTTCAGTAATGTTGCAGGATACAAAACCAATGCCCCCAAATCAGTTGAATTTATATTCTTCAATAATGAACTAACAGAAAGAAAAATCAAGAAAGTAAGCCCATTTACAAACTTACAATAGTCACCAAAACAAACAAACAAAAAAATACCTAGTAATCAATTTAACCAAGGAGATGAAATATCTTTATGATAAGAACTACAAGTCACCACTGAAAGAAATTAAAGAAGACAAAAAGATGAAAGACATTCCATGCTCTTGGATTGGAAGAATTAACATTGTGAAAATGTCCATACTACCCAAAGCGATTTACAGATTCAATGAAATCCCCATCAAAATACCAATGAAATTCTTCACAGAAATAGAAATACAATCCTCACATTTATATGGAACGACAAAAGACTCCAAATAGACAAAGCAATCTTGAGCAAGAAGAACAAAGTGGGAGGCAAAACACTACCTGACTTCAAAATATACTACAAAGCTATTGTAACCAAAACAGCATAGTACTGGCATAAAAATAGACACTCAGACCAGTGGAACAGAATAGAAAATGCAGAAATCAACCCACAGACTTACAGCCAATTGTATTTGACAAAGGCAACAGAAACATACATTGTTTTTGTATTGCCTCTTCATTAAGTGGTGCTGGAAAAATTGGCTTTCCATATGCAGAAGAATGAAACTAGACATGCTCCTCTCACCATATACCAAAATCAATTCAAAAGGGATTAAAGACTTAAGTATAAGATCTGAAAATGTAAATCAACTAAGGGAAAACATAGGGGAAAAACTTCAGGAATTAGGTCTGGGCACAGACTTTATAAACAAGAGCTGCACAGACTTTATGAACAAGAGCCCAAAAGCACAAACAACCACCAAAAATAATAAACAAATGGAATATATTAAACTAAAAAGCTTCTGCACAGCAAAGGAAACAATCAACAGAGTGAAACAACAACCTATAGAGTGGGAGAAAATATCTGCAAACTATACATCCAACAAGGGATTAATAACCAGGATATACAAAGAACTCAAGGAATTTCACAGTAAAAAAAATAATAACCCAATTAAAAAATGAGCAAAGGAGCTTAATAGACTACAAATGGCCAACAGGCACTTTAAAAATGCTCAACATCACTAATCAGGGAAATGCAAATTAAAACGACATTGAGATATCACCTCACCCCAGTTAGACTGGCTATAATCAAAAGATGGAGAATAACAAATACTAGCAAGGATGTGGAGAGAAGGGAACACTCCTACACTGTTGGTGGGACTGTAAATTAGTACAACCACTGTGGAAAACAGTATGGAGGTTTCTCAAACAACCACAGATAGATCTACCATACAATCCAGCAATCCCACTTCTAGCTTATGTACCCAAAGGAATGTTGAAGGGATACCTGCATTCCAATGTTCATCACAGCTCTATTTACAATAGCCAACAGACAACTGGATAAGGAAAATGTGGTATATATACACCATGGAATACTATACTGCCATTTAAAAAAAGGAAATTCTGCCATTTGCAGCAACATTGATGAGTTTAGAGAAAATTATGTTGAGTGAAATAATCCAGGCACACACGGGAAAGTACCACATGTCCTCACTCATAAGTGGGAGCTAAGAGAAAAAGAAGGAAGGAAAGAAAGACCACAGTAGAGTGTTGGACTTGCAGAGGAAGCGAGCATACCTACGGTTGCGGAGTGGGGTGGTAGGAGCAGGGAGAGTGAGGGAGGTCAGGGATTAATTTGGTGGGGGACACAGGGAATAACTGCAATTTGTGGTAATGGGCAGGCTCATAGTATTGATCTGGACATAACATCTTGGGCACAAGTGGTGACGGTCACTCTGTACCCCATGAATATGCATAATTTTAAAAAAACATAAACAGACATAGCCAGTGGAACAGAATAGAGAGCCCAGAAATAAAACCATATATTTATGGTCAGTTGATCTTCAACAAAAGTGCCAAGAACACATAACAGGGAAAGGACAGTTTGTTCAATAAATGGTGTTGGAAAAACTTGATATTCATAGATGAAAAAAACTGAACCCTTATTTCATACCACATACAAAAATCACCTCAAAATAGATTTAAAACTTAGACATAGACCTGAAACCATAAAACTACTAGAAGAAAACATAGAGGAAATGCTTCTTGACATTAGTCTGGGTTATAATTTTGGGGGTACAACACCAAAAGCACAGGCAACAAAAGCAAAAATAGACAAGCAGGATTGCATCAAACGAAAATTTTTCTGCACAGTAAATGAAACAATCAACAGAGTGAAGAGACAATCTATGGAATGGGGAAAAATGTCTGCAAACCATACATTTGATAAATGATTAACATCCAAAATATATAAGGAACTCAATCAACTCAATAGCAAAAAAAAATAAAAATATATAACCCAAACAAAAAGTGGGCTAAGGATCTTAGATATTTCTCAAAAGAAGACATACAAATGACCAACAGGTATATGAAAAGGTGTGCAACATCAATAATCATCTGGGAAATGCAAATCAAAACCACAATGAGATATTTCTTCATATCCGTTAGAATGGCTATTACCAAAAAGACAAAAGATAAATCCTGGTGAAGATGGAGAGAAAAGAGAACCCTTATATAATGTTGTGGAAATTTAAATTGGTACAGTCATTTTGGAAGAAAGTATGGAGGTTCTTCAAAAAATTAAAAACAGAACTACCATATGATCCAGTAACCTCACTTCTGGGTATATATACAAAGGAAAGGAAATAAGTAGCTAGAAGAGACATCTGCACTCTCATATTCATTGCAGCATTACTCACAGTAGTCAAGATATGGAAACCACTTAAATGTCTATCAATGAATTGATAAAGAAAATTTGGCTGTAGTGGATTGAATTATGTCCCCCCAAACTCACCGAAGCTTGCATTGTGTCCCCCAAGTTTTATGTATCAGAAACTTAGCCCCCACTGTGACTGTTAAGAGGGTGGGAAATCCTATTATGGTAATTAAAAGGCAGATCCTTGAGGAGGAGATGAGATTGTAAGACTACGCCATAGTGAATGGATTAAAAATGGTGGTCAGTGTGTGCTTCTGAGGGCTTTAAAAGAAGAGGAGAGTCTGTCTTTCTCACTCTCTCTGCTCTCTCTGCTTCCACCATCCTGCATTGTTAGACTCCTGAGTCACTGTCACCACCACCAGATGGACTTTGGACTTCCCAGCCTCAGAAACTGTAAGCAATTAATTTCATTTTTCTTTATAAATTATCCAGTCCCACATATTTTGTTATAGCAACACAAAACAGACTAATACAGTAGCATATAGATCTGTAGTGGATTGAATTATGTCCCCCCAAAACTCCCTGAAATTTGAATTGTGTCCCCTAAATTTTACATATTAGAAACTTAGCCCCCACTGTGACTGTTAAGAGGGTGGTAAATCCTATTATGGTAATTGAAAGGTAAATCCTATTATGGCCTTGAAGAGGTGATTGGATTGTAGGACCGTGCAGTAGTGAATGGATTAAAAATGGTGGCCAAGGGCATGATTCTGAGGGCTTTAAAAGAAGAGGAGAGTCTGTCTTTCTCACTCTCTCTGCTCTCTCTCTCTGCTTCCACCATCTTGCAGTGTGAGACCCCTGAGTAACTGTCACCACCACCAGATGGACTTTGGACTTCCCAGTCTCAGAAACTAAGCAATAAATGTTGTTTTTCTTTAAATCACCCAGTCTCAGGTATTTTGCTATAAGCAACAAAAATGAACTAATACAGAAAATTGGTACCAGATAAGTGGGGTGTTGCTTATAACAGATACTTGAAAATGTGGAAACAGCTTTAGAACTGGGTGTTGAGGAGAGGTTGAGGAGTTTGGAGGACTCAGAAGGAGACAAAAAGATGAGGGAAAGTTTAGACTGTCTTAGAGACTGGTTACATGGTGTCAGAATGCTGACAGAAATATGGTCTGTAAAGACTATTCTAAGGAGGTCGGAGATAGAAATAAGGAGTTTATTAGAAACTGGGGCAAAGATAACCCTTGCCGTAAACTGGCAAGGAACTTGGCTGCATTGTGTCCATACCCTAGGACTTTGTGGAAGCTGGAACTTAAGAGTTGTGAATCAGAGCATTTGGCCAAAGTTATTTCTAGGCAGCAAAGTATTAAGAAAGCTGAATGCCTACTTGTAACAGCCTATGGTAAGTTATGGTGGCAAAGACACGACACAAAGCCAGAATTTAAAAGGGAAGCAGAGCATAAAGATTTGGAAAATCTGAAGCCTGTCTGTGTGGTAGAGATGCAGGGAGCATTGTCTGAAGAAAAATTCAATGGTACTAAGAAGATTAACTCAAAAGAAAGAGATTATCACGAGAAGGGGAAAAAGGCCCTGAAGGCATTGCAGAAGCCTCTGGGCCGAACCCTTCCATTTCAGGCCCAAATGCCTATGGAGACAGAATGGTCTTGGGGAACAGGCATGAGGTGCCCTCCATGGGCTCACTGCCCAGGACCACCTTGGGAAGCTGCTTCTAGCACCAGCACCCCAGCTGCTTTGGCTGTTGCAGCCATTGCTAAATTGGCCCCAGGTGTGCCTGGACCCACAGGTTTAGAAGATACAAGCTGGAAGCCTCGGCAGCATCCATGTGATGTTAGGTTTGTAGGCTTGTGGAATGCTAGAGCTGTGGAGGCCTGGGAACCTCCACCCCGATTTCAAAGGATGTATGGAAAAGCCCAGGAAGAGATCTGTCACAGGAGTCACTGCAGACAGCCTTCACTAAAGCAATGCCGAGTGGAAATATGGGGTCAAAGTTGTAGCAGAGAAACCCCAACAGCAGCATGCCTAGTGGAGCTGTGAGAGCAGGGCCACCATGGAAACCCTAGACCTGTGGAGCTACCAGAGTGGAATGCCAGCCTGGAGAGCTGAACTATGGCCTGAGACCAGGAAAGCAATAGGAGCTGAGCTGCCTGAGGACTTGGGGACCCAACCCCCACACCAGCATGCAGAGGATGTTGAATATGGAGTCAAGATACATGATTCGCCAGCTTTGAGATTTAATGCTTGCCCTGCTGGGTTTTGGACTTATTTGGGACCTGTTACATCTTTCTTTTGGCCTATTTCTCTCTTTTAGAATGGGAATCTATACCCTATGTTTGTCCCACCATTGTATCTTGGAAGTAGATAACTTGTATTGATTTCACAGATGTGACTCTGAACTTCTGTGTCTTGAGTTGAAACAAGTTAAGATTTTAGGGATTAAATGAATGTATTTGCACGTGAGTTTGGGGGGGCCAGGGGAAGAATGTAGTGGATTAAATTATGTCCCACCAAAACTCCCTGAAATTTGAATTGTGTTCCCCAAGTTTCACGTATTAGAAACTTAGCTCCCACTGTGACTGTTAAGAGGGTGGGAAATCCTATTATGGTAATTGAAAGGAGGAGCTTTGAAGAGGTGATTGGATTGTAGGACCATGCAGTAGTGAGTGGATTAAAAATGGTGGTCAAGGGCGTGATTCTGAGGGCTTTAAAAGAAGAGGAGAGTCTGTCTTTCTCACTCTCTTTTTCCATCATCTTCCAATGTGAGACCCCTGAATCACTGTTGCCACCACCAGATGGACTTTGGAATTCCCAGTCTCAGAAACTATAAGCAATAAATGTTGTTTTTCTTTATAAATCACCCAGTCTCAGGTATTTTGTTATAAGAAACAAAAAAGGACTAATACAATATGCAATGGAATAATTTTCAATATTAAAAAAGAAGGAAATCCTGCTATTTGTGACAACGTGCATGAACCTGGAGGACATTATATAAGTTAAATAAGTCAGACACAGGAAGACAAATGCTGCATGATCTCACTTATATGTGGAATCTAAAATAATCAAACTTGACTCCTAGTCAAGATGGTAGAATAAACAGTACCCAGAATCACTCTCTCCCACAATCAACCAATTTACAAACATTAAAAAGCAACAACTGCCAACCTTGGGCCACTAGAGCAGGAAGAGGAGGAGAGACCTAGAGAGTTCATGAAGGCAGAAGCTGCAATGACAGAAAGGAAGGACTGCTCCAACCATTTCAAGCCCCAGTCACTTCAAGGCTGGCCCTGGTGAGCACATGGAGCAATAGTTCGCAAAAGGCGCAGCTGTGCCCTTCATATGAAGTTGCTTGATGGCTGCAGGGGAGACAAGGGCCTTGCTGGCCCCCAGGCCAGCAAGACCACTAACAGGGTTCCTATGGAGCCACATAGTAGTGAGGGGCCACAGACAACTGAAAAAAGAAGCAACTCAGAGGCCAGTGAGTTACTGCAAGGGACCAGCACATGGCCCATCCAATGGGAAGTGTTTAGAGTGCAGGTGGTAGGGGGAGACGGGCCCACTGGGGGAATACTGGGGCACAGCATGGACAGCTGATCTGCCCCCCAGTCAGCACAGGATCACTCTGTGGAGTCTGGTCAGGAATGCGGAACTGCAGGGGTGCAGTTTGATGAAAAGACTCAGGCCCAGACAAGAGTTTCCACACAACCCAGGTGTACCAGACCTCACAAGACCCAGAAGTGCTTACAAGGTCAACAATTAAAACCTGAGCTGCACAAAAAGACTTCCCCCTGGAATCAGCAACAAAGCAACAATTTAGCTCAACCACTGGGCTCAAGTACTGGTCCCCACAGGAACTTGCCCCATTTTAGAAGTAAACAAAGGACAACAGTTAGTTCCAGTGCAGAGTTTAAGTGGTGGAGATAGCTAATAATCCAACACAGAACTGAAAGAAAAAACAGAAAACCCATAGATCAGAGAAAAAATTTTGATATTAACCAGTAAAGGTCTAACACCACCAAAGAACACCTATAAAACCTAGAAGAACCAGAAGCCCCCCAGGTTCCCAAGCCAGGGTGGGGAGAGGGCCAAGGGCCTCTGCCGTGCCCCCCTGACATCCACTTCCAGCCCAGCAACAACCACCAGGCTGTCACCGTAAGTGCCCCAGGCTCCCAAGCCAGTGTGGAGGGGCCAAAGGCCTCAGTCATGGCCCCCCAACATCTGCATCCGGCTCAGCAATGACCACTAGGCCACTGCTGGAAGCACCCCAGGCTCCCAATTCAGGGTACTGAGGGCCAAGGGCCTCAGCCACACACCCTGCAATGTCCATATCTAGCCCAGAAATGACCACCAAACCACCACTGGAAACACCCCAGGCTGCTGAGCCAGGGTGGTGGGGTACCAAGGGCCTCAGCCGCTCCCACCCAATGTCTGTATCCAGTCCAGTGATGACCACCAGGTGACCACCGGAAGTGCCCCGAGCTCCTGAGCTATGGCAATGGGTGCTGAGGCCTCAGCCACATCCCCCTGACGTCCGCATCCAGCCTGGTCATGACGGGGCCACCATCGGAAGCCCCATGGGCTCCTCTGCCAGAATGTTGGGGGTGCCATGGGCCTCGACTATGCCCTCCCTTCCTCGTCCTCCCACTTTATCCCCCTCCCCTTTTCTCTCTCCCCCTCCACCCCAACTGCTCTGCAACAACACCTTAGAATATAAAAATAATAATTAATTAATTAAAAATAAAATAAAATAAACTCATAGAAGCACAAAGTAGAATGGAAGTTGTCAGGGGTTGGGGAAATGGGGAGATGTAGGTACGAAGTTTCAGTTACACAAGATAAATAAATTCTGGAGATCTAATATATAACATGATGACTACAGTTAATGCTGTGTTGTATGCTTGAAATTTGCTAAAAAGGTAGATCTGAAGTGTTCTCACTAGAAAAGAAAAAAATGGTAGCTATGTAAGTTGATGAATATGTTAACCAGTTTGATCATGATCATTTCACAATCAAAACATCAAGTCGTACACCTTAAATATATATAATTTCTATTTCTCAATTATATACTAATAAAGCTGGAAAAAAAGTAAAGAAATGCTTCATAGAAAAAAACTGGGCCTAATGACTCTGGCAGAAAGAAAAGGAGGTGAAGCTAGCTCTATGTTTAGCTCATCAACAAGCGCTTATTTTATTTATGTAAACCACAACTATTTCCAGACAGAATTTCAGTTAGCTCATTCTGAGGTATAACTTTATTCTTTGGTATTAGGCATTTGATAAGTACCAGAACTTCTTGGATGAAAAGAGTTAATAGAAAAAAATGAAAGAAAAATTGTGGTGAAACTAATATTGACCAGCCTATCACCATTTCCCAAGCTGAACAGAGGGAAGATACTTACTTCATTTGAGATTCATCCAAAATTCTTTTTATTTTCTAAGCTAAAATTTCTGACTTTTTCAGGTGTTATAAATTAATATTATAAAAGCTACTCATAATTCTCCAAGGAGTTAAAACCACAGGCCTAGATTTACAATTCTGGAATCCAAAACTGCTTCTGTGAAATCTTATAGTACATTCCACTATAGTGTTTTATGTTGATTGTTTACTATATGCCAAACATTTTCCTGAGGATTTTACATGAATTAACTCATTTAATCATCATAATAACCTTGATATAGGTACTGTCATTATGCATATTTTAGAGATGAGAAAATGAAAGCATAATAAAATAATTTATTCGCCCAGGGTCACACAGGAGGTAAGGGTAGAACCAGATTTTAATCCCAGGCGGTAAAACTGCAAAGCTTCTATTCTTGTCTACTACACAACATTCTATCCCTACATGACACAGGAATGAAAAAGAGATTCCTAGTCAGGAATACAGACTATACAGACTGTATACTCCCGTTGTCAGGGTTCCAGGACTCAGAAACTGTTGAATTTATTGAAACAACCTCAAGGACCAGGAGCTCAAACGACTGGATTGCAAGAATATTTACAAAATTAAAAAATGACAGAGTTTAGATTTGTTGTCCCCACCAAAACTCTTGTGGAAATTTGATCCTGAATGTGGCAGTGTTGGAAACTGAGTCATGGGGATGGATCCCTCATGAATGGATTAATGCTCTCCCTGGGGGTGGGGGGATTAATGAGTGAGTTCTCGCTCTATTAGTTCCCACAAGAGCTGGTTGTTTATAGGACCCTGGCACCTCTTGCTTCCTCTCTCTTGCTTCCTCTTACAACGTGATCTACTTGTACCCACCAGCTGCCTGCCATTTTCTGCCATGAGTAGAAGCAGCCTGAAGCCAATGCCAGATGCAGCTGTCCCAGAATCATAAACAAATAAACCTCTGTTCTTTATAAATTACCCAGTCTCAGGTATTTCTGTTATAGCAACACAAAACGGACTAATACAATAAACAATCAATGGTTAGTATCAACAACATTGACAATGGTTAATATCATGACTTATTCCTTCTCTGCCTTAGCCTCATTCTTTCCAGATATTCATTTGGAAACTTACTCAGTAGGCTACTTGCCCATGACCAAGTGAACATTCATTGTTATGACAAAATTCAATACCCAATTGTGATTAAAAACTCTCAGCAAACTCGGAAGAGAATGGAATAAATATGCATGCATGTTACTCAAAAGACATATTCAACAATCTACACAGCAGCACTATATGTATAATAGTCAATAACTAGAAACTACCCAAACTACTGTTTCTACAACAACAGTAGAAAAATATAATTTATGACATATTCATATAATAAAATACAATAGAACAATGAGAACGAACAAACAATGGCTACATGCATAAACATGGATATTCGGTGAAAGAAGCCAGATATAAAAGTACTGTATAATTCCTTTTATATGAAGTACAAAAATGGGTAAAACTAATCCGTGGTATTAGAAGTCAAGACAATGATTACTCTTTTGGGGAGTGGGAAGTGCCTGGAACATCTGGGGTGACGGTAATGTTATGTTTCTTAATCTGGGTATTGGTTTCCATGGATGGTTCAGTTTGAGAAAATTCATCAATTTGTACACTTGTGATTTGTTTACTTTTATGTACATATTATGCTTCAATAAAAAAGCTGACAGAAAGAAATAGATTAGGATGACTACAGTTAATACTGTGTTGTATGCTTGAAATTTGCTAAAAAGGTAGATCTGAAGTGTTCTCACTAGAAAAGAAAAAAATAGTAACTATGTAAGTTGATGAATATGTTAACCAGTTTGATCATGATCATTTCACAATCTACTGCAGACAGCAGATCAAAAGTAGAATAATTTATGCCTATTCCCTACTCCCCCTATCCTACTATTCATTCCCTCCATGGGCTAACTTTTATTCCTCCCCATGCTTCCCTCTCCTATATATCCTCTAGCCACTAGAAGACTCCTGATAATTACTTCCTAATTCTGTCTTCAGTCCCACATGTCAAAATCAGACTTCAGTGCCCTGAATGCTGAAGACCTCAAGATGCCAGAAAGTTTGGGGCACAAGATGAAAAAGATTAGCCCAGTAAGATCATGAAATAATCACAGCAGTGAAGAGGAACACTCCAGCATGGTTGGAAGGCTTAAAAGAAGAAAAGGCACCTGAGAATTGGGCTTGGGATCCCTGACATCTGAGGGTGTTGAGAGAGTAGGAGGAGAGAATAACCAGAGAGTATAACCAGAAAGAAAGATTAGTGCTCAAGCCGCAGAGGAGGCTCCAAGTCCTGGGCTCAAGCTGGGGCCAGGAAAGGCCATGGGCCAAAAACACACAATGCTCTCTGCTGAAAAGTTCCTATAAGTAGGCCTCCAAAACCCCAGCCAAGTTCCAGACTATGCCTTCCAAATGAAGTCACATTAAATATTTACAATGTGACTTTAGACAGCAGATCATATTTAATTTGAGAGAGAGAGAGCACGGAATACAGTACACCTGAAGTCAGCCAGGGACAAAAAGAAAAAAGGATAAATGCAATTTTTTTATTTTCAATCATTTTGTAGCATGGTCTTTCTCCACCCTTATCCCATTTCCCTAACTATTTTCTTCTTATCATGTTCCTTGCTCTTTTGCTATATTTTTCCAGTAAAGTTCTCAGTCCTAGGGTCTGAAAATACACAGAAAATCAAAAAGCAAAAGGCAATATTTGAAGAAACTCTACTCACAAGTCACAATTTCTATGAAGCTCTGTCTAAAAGACATGAAAAACCTACCGTGATTTTCTGATGTTTAGAAAGAGGATCAGGCAGGACCCAGACCACGCTGTACCCTATTCTTCATGAGGTCTCCAGGGAAATATCACCTTGAAAAAGAAAAAGACATTTACATTCTCAGATCCTCTCTTACTAGAAACACATACAAGTTCATCCAATCAAGACAGCCAATATTAGGATAACAACAAAACTCTGATAGTTATATAACAATAGCTATGAGTTTTAATGTAACTAAAGTGTTAGTCACTGTGCCAGATAATTGGCATAATAAGCTTACTTAATACTTCAACAGCCTGGGCTGGCCCATGGCTCACTTGGGAGAGCGTGGTGCTGATAACACCAAGGCCACAGGTTCAGATCCCTATATAGGGATGGCCAGTTAGCTCAGTTGGGAGAGCGTGGTGCTGACAACACCAAGTCAAGGGTTAAGATCCCCTTACTGGTCATCTTTAAAAAAAAAACAAACTTTAACAGCCCTTTTACATAGGCATTACTGTCCTCACTTTAAGGATAAGGAAACAGACTGAAAGACACTAATTAACTTTCCCAAGGTCATACAGCAATAAATGGAAGAGCCAGGAGACAGAATCAACTGGGCCAGACTCCAAAGCCTTTGCAGCTGACATAGTTCCAGGCTAGCTTGTGGCCTGGTCTACTCACAAACGGTACCAATATAATGTAATCATGTTAAGTCAACCCCATCATATATACTTACCTCAAGATGTTTTTTTTTAATAAAAACTGCATTAGGAAAATAAAAATATTAGTTGAAATATACCCACACCACCAATGAATTATTTATAATTCAGCAATAGCTATTTTGAATGCTAGGAGTACACTTTGCATGAGTACTATAAAGAAACATAGAAATACCCAATAAAAGAAAGGGTAAAAAGTGGGAAAAGAGTTGGATTCCAGGGCATGTGGATTAAAAGTTCTGAACAAAGGGAGAGAGCAAAGATCATCCCCTAACCCATTAAAAAGTACCCCAGGACAGAAGAAAATTTACCCTGAAGTAGTCAAGCCTCAAAGGGTCTGTGTTCCACATTATTTCACTGATACACTTACCACCACTGGGGATATCAATAAAAATGTCTAATCCAGCCTTAGGGGATTTTGTCCCAAGTTGTCTGGGAAATCTTAAAATAGAGATGAATCCCTGGGAAACTGTAGGAAACTGTGAGAGCAGGTCACAACTTAGGGATACTGATAAAAAATTAAAATGCTGATGGAGAGACTGAGCCAGGCTTCACCACCACAAGATTAGCACTGATTGAGGAATCTATGGCTTCACCATAAAAGTGCATCGTTGCTGCCATAAAGCCACTTGAAGGACTTCTAGAACTGTATCTCAGTGATTATTTTATATAGAGGTTCACAGGTCAGGATACTTTTTTATACTACTGTTATTATCTTCTACCTCTTGAATATCCTCCCTCAAGCTATACACAGGCTAGAAATTACAAATAATATACTGGTGATTCTGTGTAACTGTCACTAACTCTGTAATCCTCCTCCCTCCACAAACAAGCCAGTGGCCACTTTTCCTATTTCAGGCCCTCGGACTAATGATCTTCAGACTTCCCAGGTAATCTGCATCAGTCAGTGAGATGTTTCTCACACCAATAGGTCTATAATTCTGATTGCTTGTTCAGTCTTCCTACTTTGTCAATTAATTCTTGACCACTCCAAACCCCTCTATAAATATGTGAGGCAGCCAGCTCCCCTCCTATAAAGTACAAGCAGTGGTACATTCAGCTGTGCCTTGCCCAGGCATTCCTCTTCCTGAGTGACAGGAGTTTGGAGACCATGACCATCTTGCATCCTAACTCTGTAAGTTTCTTCTCTGTACTTACTCTATCTTTCATCTATGGTATTTGTTCTTGCTTTTTGTTTGACATCCACACTGAGCATGCTCCAAATTATCTTCAGCCCTCTTTAAAAGCAGCAACCAGCACTGAACACAACACTCCAGGTGAGGTTTTCCTAGTGTAGAGCAGAAAAAGAATACCACTTCCTTTGTCTATATACTATGCTTTCATAAATGCAGTCAAAACTTACATGGACTTTTTTGGATACCAATAATATGGTTGGCTTATTTTAAGCTATCATCTCACGTACACATACAAACACAGTCTCTTTTATACATATTTCTACCAAATTTCATGTTTTCCATCTTGGGCTTGTACTGCTGCTATTTTATCCCCAAGTTCAGGTTTCAAAATTAAATTCATTATTAAAATTATTTCTGCTAGATTTTCCCATTTCATTCCAGTCTATGAAATCTTTATGCATGCGTAATCTTCTATACAACAAATTGGCCATCTATTTATAGTGAAGCCACTGATTAAAATGATCATCTACAATCAAGGAACTCATCTTTTAGCATAACAGCTAACCACTCTGCAATCTGTTAGCAACCCATATAGCAGCAAGGTTTGGAAGCCCGTCCATTGTAAGGGCAGAATCGTAGCTACCAGTACCCTGAGGGCCATTAACCACACCATAAGTTTCCAGCAAAGTGGCCGGAGTCATTAAGTGGCAAAAAGAGAAGACACAAACAAGGAAAGTGAAATGTAAGAGAAGCTAATGCTGACAAGGAAGCAAAAACATGGATTTTTGTCCATCTTTTTTTAATGCCTCAGAGAATATTTGATACAGAGCAGCATTTCTCTCGCTGAGTTCCTTGAATAATAATAGATGTTCTTTAAAAAAAAAAAATTTAGGAAACACTGGTTAGACACAGGGTCTTGGGTACTACAGAGTTTCTCAGAGTCAGAAACTTTAATAGGCTAATATACATCGTGGCTCCAAAAGGAGGACAGTCAATACCTTCTTTAAAGGTCCCAAAGCACTATAAATTATTTCTCATAGAATATCTATTAACCATACCTATTTACATGGAAATGGGGGCTGGGCAACGTGGATGGGTGGCTGATAGACGCATGAACAAACAATTATAATATAATGTGACAAGAGCTATAGGAGAGCCCTACATAGATGCAACTGATTACACTAGAGGAAATTACTTAAACCCCAGGGGAAGTCACAGAAAGTATTATAAAGGAGATGATATTTCCAGTCAGATCTTACAGGATGTACAGGAGAGCTTGCCTAGTAGAGAAGAAAGATGGCAGAGGAAATAACCTGTGCAAAGACATTAGATCAGGAATGAGGGTGGCATGATCAAGGATCACTGATAATGTTCAATGGAACAAACCCATAAGAGACAAGTGGTAGGAGAGGAAGCTAAAAATGTGAAGATTCATGCCTAATTTTGAGGAGGCTTGTATGCCAAGTTAAGAAATTTGAAATGTAGTCTATAGGCGAAGGAGAGATACCAGTAGCTTTAAGGCAAGGAAATTAGATGATATTTGTTTACACAAAGATGAATTTGGCAGCAATGTAGAAGGACTGGTATGAAGATATGGTATGGTGGTAGCAAAAGACTAATTAGAAAGCTTCTGGAAATAATCCAGATGTAAGTTAGCCAGGGCCAGAATGAAACCAGTAGTGCTAAGGAGAGAGAGAAGGTTTGGGTCCAGGAGATAATCTGAGGTAAAACTGACAGGATGTGGTGGTCATCTGATGTAAGGGTGAAGAAAGGGGAGAAATGAAGGATGACTATAATGTTTCTAGCCTAAGACACTCAAGGTTGGTAATGTCACTGATATGTGACAGGAAACAATGGTAGAAAAGACACTCCTGGAAAAAAACATTATAATGGGTCCAGTTTGAACCTCTTAGGTTTGAGGTGATGGGGATATCTTATATGTGTAGTAAGATATAAAGGTTGAGAAACAGAAAGTTCAGAGTTGAGAGTCTCCTGCATAGAGATAGTGGTGCTAATATAGGTGTGAACACACTATCTCAAGAATCACCAAGGCAGAATATGTGGCATATATCTGATATCCCAGGTTAATAATCATGATTTTAAAAGAAGAAAAATAGACCTCGATGGAGTTTGGATGTGTTGTTCCCTCCAAAACTCACGTGGAAATTTGATCTCCAATATGGCAGTGTTGGAGACTGATTGAGTCATGGGGGCGGATCCCTCATGAATGGATTAATGCTCTCCCTGGGGGTGGGGGGATTAATGAGTGAGTTCTTGCTCTATTAGTTCCCGTGAGAGCTCGTTGCTTAAAAAGACCCTGGCACCTTCTCTCTCTCTCTTGCTTCCTCTCACCATGTGACCTGCTTGTACCCGCTGGCTGCCTGCCATTTTCCACCGTGAGTAGAAGCAGTCTGAGGCCCATGCCAGATGCAGCTGTCCCAGAATCATAAGCCAAATAAACCTCTTTCCTTTATAAATTACCCAGTCTTAGGTATTCTGTTGTACCAACACAAAACGGACTAATGCAGATCTCATCTCCCAATTTGGGATAAAATAACTAAATTTGTACATCTCCAATATTCTCTTCTTTCCCATTCATAACAATATCTCAAAGTGGTTCACAATCATTAAATTCATCATAATATCTCAGTAGTGGTTTAATTATCTCTTCAATACTCATAGAATTCAGAGTAACCAACCAGGTGAGATTAAATCACTGGGTACACTCTCTAAAAAACTCTTCACCTATCTTGGATTTCACTTCTCTCTTACGAATGCATATTCTACCATTCTCAGTTCAAGGATCATTGTTCTTCAGCCAATATACATCAAGTAGTTGTTACGTCAATATGGGAGATGCAAGACAGAATAAAAGATGATAGATGTACACAAGGAACACGTGATTTCCAAAGATACCCTTCTGTAAAATTTCTGGTAGACAGGACTAATGTCAACCTAAATCTGGAAACTGCTAATATAAGCAGAAATGAGTACTTGAAGAAGTTGGAAAATAAACACTAGGGAAAGAAAGGTGAAAATGTGGGTGGATCAGAACATGATTATTAATCAGACCATTGCATAAAGGGTGGCTCCTCCCAAGCATGGACCTTTAGCTGGTATAGAAAGACCTTCACCATCTGCCAGCTCCTTTTATTCATACCACATATGTATTTTTGGTGAACTGAGTATCTACCCAACTATTCCTACTCAGTGTTGAGCAAGGTGGATATCTAGGAATGTACTCTAAGGCATATCACTACTGAAGCTCAGCTTTTTATTTTAGAAAGATACTCTATAAAGAAGAAAATTGAAAACAGAAATGTGCCTTCTCTGAGATTACCAAATACTCTCTTTGCACTGCAGAATTGTACAGCCCTAAGACCTGAAAGCTGAAAGTCAGCATTACTGATAATCTCTACAATTTTCAGAGCTTTATCTAATTATCATATAGCTCTTCCTGTAGACCAGATCAGTCATACTGCTTCCTGTACTGTTAAATCTATAGATGCAGGAAATGCTTGTGTCCTCCTACACCCTTTTGGATATATAATTTAGACAGTATAACTAAGATGGAAGCTCATCTCAGGGAACAAATCCTATGATTCTCTATTATCTGAACTAATGATAGCTGAATTCTAATTCAATGATAGATCCATTTATTCAGGTAATATTATTGAGTTCTACCATTGAGTAGGTATTTTGATACATGCTAAGAATACAAAGATGAATAAGTTGTAATCACTATCCTCACAAATATCACTTATCAGAAGACAATCCCATAAAACATCAACTGTAACTATAATTCAGTGTACTACATGCTGTATGTAGAATGATGTGCTAAGCATGCAAAGGAAATAGTGTGAACAATGTGTTAAGGAAAAATAAAGGAAGGAGACTATACATAGATGAAAACACTCATCTGTTCATTTATGCAATGAACATTAATAAGTGCCTCCCTACTATGAGCCAGGCCCTATTCCAGATTCTGAGTTCAGAGTAGTGAACAGGCAGACAAAATCCCTGCTCTCAGAGAGCTTACACATTCTGTAGGGGTACAGACACTAAACAAATTTCAAGAGACAATAAAGTGCTATAAAAAAAATCAATGTGTCAGAGTGTCTAGGTATGAAGCAAAGCTACTCATGGGAGGCATCATTTGATCAGAAACCAGAATTACAAACAAAAGTCAGCTACGTAGAGAAGAAAGGATCAACACACAAGTCAGAGCACAAGGTCCTTGGGCAGGAACAGGCCAAACAGACACCATATTCTTCTGAGCTGAAAAGTCAGTAAGTCTACAGCATGGTGAGCAAGAAGTACAAAATGAGAGCAGAGAGATGAATGGTCAAATCACAAAGAAAGTGATAGTAAGGAGTTTGTCTACTATTCTAAGGATGATGGGAAGCTCTTGGAGTGTTTTTTAAGCAAAGAAGAAACATTCTGATTTACATTTTTAAAACTTCACACTGATTGCTATGTGGATAGTCAACTGTGGGATGAAGCAGGAAGGAAGAAGACAGACTAGTTGCAATAGTGCCAGAGTCCAGACCCAGACCCCAAAGTCAAGGCTAGGAGGAGACCATACCAGACTGACTATCCCCATCCCCAATCAAGGGTTCCTAAGGCAGGTACTGGCCCTCAAGTGAGTGTTCTTCTGTTTGGAGTCGCTTAGGCCAATACAACTCCACCAGGTTTGGTAAAGCAGAGCAGGAACTTTATTCTTTGATCAAAGGATGGAGAAAGGGTAGCTTTCTTTCTAAAGATACCTTCTCCCTGAGCTGGATCTGGCTGAGGGCATATAAAAGTTAGAGAGAGAGGTAGGGTCTTGGGTTCCTGGAAAAAGGTGGTGACTTCTAGGAAACCCGCCCATCCTCTTTTCTTCCCTTTTAGTGTAAAGAGTACCTGATTGCTCCACCGACTCCCCATGGGGAAGGGATCTTAGCATGGAAATGTATTACAGTCAGGGTATAATGAACCACAAGATAGGTCAAAGGTGGAGCACGTGTTTATCTTCAGGACTTTTCAGCTTCTACTGACTCTGTGGTTAGATGTTCTACTTGCAATGGTTAAATGTCTCTTTAGTGGTTACTGGCTTCCAGACTTAGTTTCCTGCAAGCAAGACAGCTTGAAAAGGAGAAACAGTTAATAAAAGGCAGACAGCCAGCAGCATTTCTTGGGCATTTTCCTATGGATTACAGTGGGGCATCCCAGTGACAACAGTATAGCTGAGATGATGGTGTCATGGGCAAGGTTGGTAGCAGTGAAGATGGAAAGAAAGAAATGGATCAAGGATATTTTAAAGAGAAAGCTGATAGGACATACTGATGGACTGTACATAGAAGATGGAGGAATGAAGGATGACTCCTAACATATTAGTCTGACCGTGCTGATATATGAGGATACCTTTCATTGTTCCATTTATTTGGGTGAAGAACAATGGGTGCAGTACAGTTTGATGGAAGAGAAATCAGGAGCTCTTTTTGGTCGTATTAAGTTTGAAATGCCTACAAATATCTCAAAATGTCAAACAGGCAGCTAGATAATCACCATGACCATTCAGTGGTCATTTCAATTGTGTGATATCTTAGCAGCATTTAGCATTCAGTTAACCTCTCCCTCCTTCTTTCTCTTGGCTCCCATGATACCATATTATCTTGGATTTCCTTCTACCTCACTGGCCACTGCTTCTGAGTGTGCTTACTAGGTCTGCCTCTTCTATGTAACCACTAATAGTTGAAGAGTTCCACAGTTCTATCCTTTGCCTTTTTTCCTTATATATCTACACATGTTTCCCTAGGTAATTTCAGTCTAGCCCTTTGATATGCCATCTGTACATCAGTAGGTCTGGCTATAGTCAGTCCAGTGACAGTGAGGGATAATCAAGAGATGAAGATAAATAGTCAATGTCTACCCATGATCACTCTAAAATGGCCATAGGCAATATAGATCCAACACAAGAAAAAATTTAAAAAGTCCTAGCTATGGACAAATAGGAAGCAGCTCTAGACAGTCAGTATCTTATCAGGGCCAAATAACCAGTCATAGACAGTTTGCATGGATCCATTCATGGACAGTAAGAACAACAGAGTGCCAGATGTTCAAGTTCATCTCACAGACAATCATTATCTGCAGAGTCTAGAATCAGTAAAAGTAGACACAGATTCCTGGTTATAGTCAATCTAATGAGAGTAAAAGACAATCAGAAAACTCAGACAGTCAGCATCAACCCGTGAACAAGCTGGGTGTGGCCATAAGCAGTAGAAATCTGACAAAAAAGGAAAACAAGGTTCTAGCCATGACAATCGCAAGACAGTGTTAGGTATTCAGAACAGACATCTACCTATGCACAGTCTGGATCTACACATGGATAATCTAGGCCCAATACAAGAAGACATAGATCCAGCCACAGTCAATCAGTACAGAGCTCTGGACACTCATAGTCATTTCACTCATGCAGTTTAGATCCAGTATAAACAGACAGCAGAGATCTAATTTTACTCAGTCCAGTGATGAAGGACAATCAGGAGATTGGGATAGATAGTCACCTTTCTCCCATTGTCAAACTGTGTGGGCATTAGCAGTCTGAATTCAGCACAAGAAAAAGAGATGGCTCTATCCATGACATAAGCTATGCCAGGCACTCATCAAGTATGGTCATCTACTCATAGACAATCTGTGTCTTCCAGTGAAAAATCTGTGTTCAACACAAGGGAAAATTATAGGTCCACTTATGGATAATCAAAAGGCAGCACTGGACCTTCAGGGTCAACTCACAGATAAGCATCATTAACACATTCTAGATCCACGATAAGCATACATCATTCTGGATACAGACATGTGAAACATGGGTCCAGCACCAAAGGAAGAGATTGCACGATACACTCAGAATCTCACTGGGGCCAGAGAGCTACTCATGGACAGTCAGAGTTCAGCACGACAGGCAGACAAGCCTCTAACCAGGGGCAGATAGGAGACTGCACTATATATTCAGGATCTCATCATTGCCGGACATCCACTAACGGACAGTCTGGGTTTACCCATGGGGAATTTGGGTATGGCACAACAGGAAGACATGTATACAGGCACCAAAAATCAGAAAATAGCTCCAAATACTTAGGGTCAGCTTACAGACAAACTTCATCTGCACAATCAGATTCTATTAAAAGTAGACAATGTGAATAAATTCCTGGTCAGTTTCAACACACAGCCTGAGTGTGGCCATAGACAATCAGAACCCAATAAAATAAGCTAAAAAGCAGAAGAAGGACAAGACCCTGGCCCCGCAGACTGAATTCCACCCTCCTGCATGAATTTGAGGTTGCACTGGACAGAGCTGTTCTGGGAGTACAGGAATCAAACAACCAGGCCATTGCCCAGAGCCACCATTCAGTCATTGTCCTTCCTTGCATGGGCCACTGGCTTTTCATTCTCCAGCCTATGAAAAGAACTCCTCCATGAGACCATGGAAGGGTGTCTGCAAAGTTCTTCTGCGGGGACTAGTGTCTGTTCTCACTATTCAGCAGAGGCCCAGGAGTCAGGGCCAGGTGGGAGGCAGGGGTGAGGGCCCTCGGCTGCCACTTGTGGTCCTGCAGACTCTGCCCCTGGTAGAGATTTGACTGTCATTGAGATCAGGTTTTGCTAACTTCTAGCTGGAGTCCTAGGGGGTGCTGTTCACACAGCCGTGGGCTGGGAATGGCTTGGGCTCACTTCGACAAACTTGTGAACACTCTGGGGGCATTTGCTTATCTCCCCAGGAGTTGTGTCTGGGTCAACCTCACAGATGCTTCCATGTGTCAGGTGACAAGACTAACAGTTTGCACAGTGGTATGTACAGAGACTATCCGGTCCTTTTTGAACGGATGTGTGTGTGCTCACGTAAAAGTTTGGAAGATCAGCCATTAAAGAATTTACGATGCTAAAATAATAATAATGATGATAATAAGCCAAAATGTATCCATCCATGAACATCCTGAAGACGGTGCTAGAAATTCAAGGTCTATTCACTAACAGACGATGTCTACCTATGAGGAGTCAAGATCCAGCACCAAAAGAATAACAGATAGAGCAAGTTCCCTCCAGGAACAAGCAAGTCATAATCATAGTCAGGCACAAGACAGATAACACACTCAGAACGCAGATGAGTCAAACCCAGGGTCAGTTTGGGTCTAATCATATACAGACTGACAGTAATGGAGACAAAGTTAAGGACTGGGTTATAGCTGTAAACATGGCAGTTATAGAAGTGCTGAATATGACTGTGGATGGTCTGAAAACAATAAAGCATTCAGCCTTGATTCCAGTCCACTGAAATCTGGGGATAGAAGCATAAACAAGGCTAGTCTTGAACAGTCAGGATCTCCCTCTGATCATTCAGAGTCCAAATCAACAGGTAAGGTAGAAAGGTGAGGATTTAATCTTGGGTACTCAGGGATAAGCCATAAACAATCATTTGATACTATTAAAGCAAAAAATTATTCTGACACTTGTTAAAACAATAAAGCAGACTTTATTCAGGACTACCTTGATAGGAGCAAGAACTACTGCAATGAGGATTTGCAGCAGAGAGAGAGAGATGGGGCTCAACTCTGAAAACGACAAAGAAAAGTGGGGATCTATAGCATTCAGAAGTGAACATGCTCGTAACTCTAAAGTTCAATCAGGAAACTCAAGCAGAAAATCTTCATCTACTAGTAAACAGATTACTTCTGGCCATGAAGGATCAGGATCCAACTCAACAATACTGAAAGAAAGACAGGAATACAGTAATACCCAGTCAAGCAAGTTACATCTACAGGCAGCTCAAGTCCAGTACAAATATAAAGCAAGGTAACAATGTCCAATCTAGTGACATCTCCAAGCAATCATGGTATAAACAAGGGCAGTCAAATTCCAGCCCTGAGGAGTCAGTAACCAAAAGTGGAAATCATGGTCCCAGTCCTTAGCAATCTAGTGACAGCAAAGGCCCCAAAATAATAGGAAATACACCCATCCCCATTCATTAGGTACCATAACCACAAGGATCAGCAGAAGGCATAGACAGTAATCTGACCATAGACAGTTGAGGAACAGTGGAAGGTACAAGCAGGACAAGGATGTTTATCAAAATGGCAGCTCTGAGACAAGTAACAATGGAAGCAAACAAACACAAGTTTTTACCATTTTTTGTACCAACACTCCATTCTGCAAATACATCCACAAGCAATGGGACCATTACCATAAGTGAGATACCAACAGGAGGGGATCTAACTCAAAAACTAAATAAAGACAGGAAGAAAAACATAAAGTACAGGAATTTATTGTGACAAGTTCTTTATGAGGACAGAGTTATCGGTCTCTGTATTTTTCTTTAAAAATGTAATTCTATTCTAATCCTTCAACTGAATGTTGATCTTCCTTTAAAGAATAATGTATACTTGCCCTCCTCAGTTAGCATACATAAGTGGCACTAAGTTTAAATTTTGATAATATTATAGAAAAGTTTTGTTGTTTGGGGCTCAATTAGCGTTGAATATGAAATCTCAAGTTTTGAAGTTTCTGCCAAATTTTATATTATACAAGGCTCTTGTGGAGATGTATTAGGTCTTACAGTTTCATCAGATCATTGTTACTAACTGTAAATGCCCTTGACTCTATAGACAGATTTCTAAGGCTCTGGTTTCACACAATTTAGTAGCATAAAAACTGTCAGCAAAAATTTATGAACAAACAATGCATCTTGCCTCTTTTCTGCTCCATTACCTTACTTTGCAAATAAGATTGCAAATTGATCCAAACAGGCAGATAACTAAAGATAGAGCGTTGGAGAAAAAAAACATTTAAGCACAGGCCATGGAAGAGGAGCCCTCAAAAAAGCCTGAAAGAGGATGTGAAAATCAGATTGTAAAGCGTTGAAGAATAAATGGAAGATAAGGGAGTCAGAGACACGGAGTGCTGACTGCCCTTTTAAGGAGTTATATATTTCAATACATATATACAATGTGTGTGCCAATCTAATCAGGGTAATTTGTACATTCATCATTACAGAATGTAATCATATCTCTGTGATGTGAACATTTGATCTCCTCTCTTCTAGTCCTTTGATAATATGCAGTAAATGATTGTTAATCATAGATTCCTGTGTTTAGTCTACACCAATAGGACTTATTTTTCCTCCCTAGCTATAATTTTGTGTCCATTAACCAGCTTCTCACTATCCCCTTCACTCCTTTCTCACCTCTAGGAAGCACAGTTCTTCCTTTTCCTTTCAACAGTTCGGTTTATTGTTATTATTTTTTGGTTTTGTTTTCTTTTCTTTTCTTTTTGAGCTCTCACAAATGAGTGAGATATGTGGTATTTCTCTTTCTGTACCTGGCTTATTTCACTTATAATTTTCTTCAAGCTAATCCATGCTGCTGCAAATGGCAGAATTTCATTCTTTTTTTATAGCTGAGTAATATTCCATTATGTATACATACCACATTTTCTTTATCCAATCATTTATCAATGGACATTTAGGTTGGTTCCATATCTTGGCTATCCTAAATAGGGCTGCAATAAACATGGAAGTGCGGGTATGCATTTGACATGTTGCTTTCCATTCCTTTGGGTATATACCCAGAAGTGGAATTGCTGTAATATGGTAGTTCCATCTGCTGTTGTTTGAGAAACCTCCATACTGTTTTCCATAAAGGCTGTACTAATTTACAATCCACCAACAATATGTAAAGGTTTCCCTTTCTCTGAGTCCTCACCAGCATTTATTTTGTCATTTTGATAACAGCCATTCTAACTGGGGTGAAATGATATCTCATTGTAGTCTTGATTTGCATGTCCCTGATGATTAGTGATGTTGAGCATTTTTTTCATATATCTGTTGGCCATTTGGAAGTCTTCTTTTGAGAAATGTCTATTCAGCTCCCTTGCCCATTTTTTAACTGAGTTATTTGGGGTTTTTTTACTATTGAGTTGTCTGAGTTACTTGTACATTCTGGAAATTAGCCCCTTGCTAGATGTAGAGTTTAAAAATATTTTCTCCCATTCTGTAGGTTGTCTCTTGTTCTGTTGATTGTTTCCTTTGCTGTACAGAAGCTTTTTATTTGATTAAATCCTGTTTATTTTTGCTTTTGTTGCCTGTGCTTTTGAGGTCTAATTCATAAAATCTTTGCCTAGTCCTACTTCCTGGAGCATTTCCCCTGTGTTTTCCTCTACAAGTTTCATAGTTTCAGGTCTTACATTTAGGTCTTTAATCCATTTTGAGTTGATGTGTGTATATGGTGAGAGATAGGGGTCTAGTTTCATTCTTCTACACATGGATATCCAATTTTCCCAGCACCATTTATTGAAGAGGCTGTCCTTTCCCCAATACATGTTTTTAGCACCTTTGTCAAAGATTAGTTGGCTGTAAGTACGTGGGTTTATTTCTGGGTTTTCTATTCTGTTCCATTGGTCCAAGCATCTGTTTTTATGCCAGTACAATGCAGTTTTGGTTACTAGAGCTTTGTAGTATATTTTGAAATCAGGTAGTGTAATGCCTTCCACTTTGTTCTTTTTTGCTCAGGATTGCTTTGGTTATTCAAGGTCTTCCGTTGTTCCATATATACGTTAGGATGGCTTTTTCTATTTCTATGAAGAATGTCATTAGTATTTTTATAGGGACTGCATTGAATCTGTCTATTGCTCTGGGTAGTATGGTCATTTTCACAACATTAATTCTACCAATCCATGAGCATGGAATGTCTTTCCATTTTTTTTTTTTTTTTTTTTTTTGTATCCTCTTTAATTTCTTTCATCAATGTTTTGTAGTTTTCATTGTACAGATCTTTCACTTCCTTGCTTAAATTTATTTCTAAGTATCTTTTTTTTGGTAGCTCTCATAAATAGAATTGCTTTCTTGATTTCTTCTTCTGCTAGTTCATAGTGGATGTATAAAAATGCTACTGATTTTTGTATATTGATTTTATATCCAAAACTTGACTAAATTCATTTATCATCTATAACAGTTTTTTGATGGAGTCTTTAGTTGTTTCTATATATAAGATCATGTGATCTGCAAACAGGGACAGTTAGACTTTCTCTTTTTGAATTTAGATGTCCTTCATTCCTTTCTCTTGCCTAACTGTTCTGGCTAAAACATCCAGTATGATGTCAAATAGGAGTGGAAAGAGTGGGCATCCTTGTTTTCTTCCTGTCTCAGAGGAAAAGTTTTCAGTCTTTTAACATTCAGAATGATGTTAGCTATGGGTCTGTCATATATGGCTTTTATTGTGTTGAGATATTTTCTCGCTAACCTTATTGTTGAGAGTTTTTATTGAGAAAGAATGTTGAATTATCAAATGATTTTTTTGTGTCTATCAAGGTAATTGTATTGTTTTTGCCTTTCATTTTGTTGATGTGGTATATAACATTTATTGTCATGCATATGTTGAACCATCCTTGCATCCCTGGATGAATCCCACTTGATCATGAGGTATAATCTTTTTGATGTGCTCTTGGATTCTGTTAGCTAGTACTTTGTCGAGAATTTTTGGATATAACTTCATCAAGGATATTGGCCTGTAGTTTTCTTTTTTCATTGTGTCCATCTGGTTTTGGTATCAGGATGATGCTGGCCTCATAGAAAGAGTTTGAGAGAATACTCTGTTCAATTTTTTGGAACAGTTTGAGAAGAACTAGTATTAAATCTTCTTTAAAGGTTTGATAGAATTCAGCAGTGAAGACATCTGGTCCTGGGCTTTTGTTGGGAGACTGCTGATTATTGATTCAATCTCATTGCTCATTATTGATCTGATTAGGTTTTCTATTTCTTCTTGGTTCAGTCTTGCTAGGTTGTATGTGTCCAGAAATTTATCCATTTCCTCTACATTTTCAAATTTGTTGGCACACATTTCTTCATAATAGTCTCTAGTGATTCTTTATATTTCTGTGGAATCAGCTGTAAAGACCCCTTTTTCATTTCTTATTTTTGTTATCTGGGTCTTTTCTTGGTTAGTCTATCTAATGGTTTGTCAATTTTGTTTATCTTCACAAAAAACCAACTTTTTGTTTCTTTGATCTTTTTTATCTTTTTTTTATTATTTTGTTCTGCTCTGATCTTTATAATTTATTTCCATCTACTAATTTGGGTGTTGGGCTGTTCTTGCTTTTCTAGTTCCTTGAGGTGTAATTGCAATAAACTTCCCTCTTAATACTGCTTTTGTGTATTCCATAGGTTGTGGTGTGTTGTGCTTATATTTTCAATTGTTTTAGGATTTTTTTGACCCACTGGTCATTCAGGAGTGTGTTGTTTAATTCCCATGTAGTGGTTTCTATAGTTTCGCTTCTTATTGGTTTCTAGTTTTATTCACTGTAGTCTGAAAAAAATACTTGACATGATTTCAATCTTTTTAAATCTGTTGAGAGTTGATTTGTGGCCTAAAATGTGGTCTATCCTAGGAAATGATCCATGTGGTGCTGAGAAAAATGTATATTCTGTAGTTGCTGGATTAAATGTTATAAAAATATCAGAAGTGCAGTTTAAATTCAATATTTCTCTGCTAATTTTTTGTCTAGATGATCTGTCCAATACTGAGAGAGGGGTGTTGAATTTCCCAACTATTATTGTATTGTGATGTGTTTCTCTCTTTAGATCTAATAACATCTGCTTCATATCTGGATGCTCTGATGTTAGGTGCATAAATATTTATAATTGTTTTATCTTCTTGCTGGATCAATCCCCTTATCATTATAAAATGACTTTCTTTGTCTCTTTTTATATTTTTTGGTTTGAAGTCTACTTTATCTAAGTATAGCCACTCTTGCTCATTTCTGGTTTCTATTTGCATGGAATATCTTTTTTCATGTCTTCACTATTACTCATTGGTGATGTGAGTTTCTTGCAGGCAGCATATAGTTGGATCTAGTTTTTTAATCCATTCAGCCAGTCTATATATTTTAAGTGGAGAATTTAATCCATTTACATTTAGGGTTGTTATTGAAAGGTATTTCCCTACTCCTGCCATTTTATTAATTTATATTTCTTTTGTTCCTTTCTTTCCCTTTCATTTTTTGTCTTTACTTTTTGGTGAGTTTTTGTCATTGTTGTTGTTGTTGTTGTTATAAGATACAGTTTCTTTCTCTTTCTCATTTATGTATCTTCTCTACTTGTGGGTGTTATTCTTTCTCATGTAGTCATGATGATAGTTATCACTCTTTTGATGCTAGGTGTAGGACTCCCTTGAGGGTTTCTTGAGGGCCAGTCTTATGGTGGTAAATTCTCACAGTTTTTGTTTGTCTGGGATAGATACTATTTCTCCTTCATTTCAGAATGATAGGATTGCTGGGTATAGTATTCTTGACTGGCAGTTTGTTTACTTGTTTTCTTTAGCACTTTGAATATATCATCCCACTCTCTCCTGGTCTGTAATGTTTCTGTTGGGAAGTCTGCTGCTATTCTGATGGGTATTCCCTTACAGATAATTTGATACTTTCTCTTGTTTTTTAGAATTCTTCTTTGTCTTTGGCTTTTGACAATTTTACTATAATCTGTCTTGAGGAGGACCTTTTGGGGTTGAATCTGTTTGGAGACCTTTGAGCCTCTTAGATCTGGAAAACTATGTCTCTCCCAATACTTGGGAAGTTTTCATCTTGTATTTCTTTAAATAGTCTTTCAATGCCTTTTCTTTTTTCTTCCTCTCCAGTATACCCATAATATGGATGTTTGTATGGTTAAGGTTGTCTGATAGATCTCGTAGACTTTCTTCATTTAAAAATTTTTTTTTCTTTTTTATGGTTCAACTGGGTTAATTCAAAAAGCTTGTCTTCAGGTTCAGAAGTTCTTTTTTCCGCTTGTTATAGCCTGTTGCTTAAGCTCGTGGTTTTAATTTTTTTTTTTTTTTTTTCATTGACTGAATCCCTCAATTCTGGGATTTCTGCTTGGTTCTTTTTTATGATACCTATCTTTTTGCTGAATTTCTCCTTCAGGTCCTAGATTGTTTTTCTGACTTCATTGTGATTTCTATCTATATTTTCTTGCATCATGTTGAGTTTCCTTGAGATTACCATTTGGAATTCCTCTTCAGGCATTTCAGTGGTTTACTGTTGTTTGGGATCTGGAAGCAGAGAATTATTGTCTTCCTTTAGGGGTGACATGTTTCCCTGTTTTTTGATGCTTCTTATATCTCTGCATTGATGTCTGGGCATCTGGTGGGGCAGTTTTTTCTTCTAATTTTTGGAGTAGTTTTTGAAGGGAGAAATTCTTATCTGTAGAAATATTCTATATTAATAGATGGGTATGGCATTTTGGGTTTGGTTCTGGGTGAGCACAGTAGTGTAGTCTTCATGTGACTTCTTCGACTGTAATCAACCTTGGAGTTGTCTGTGGGTGCCCTTGTGTCCTTGGTGGTGGGGTTCTTGGAAGTTTCTTGTTGGGGTGTCTTACTCTGAGCATGTTTGTTGTGGCATAAGCAGGGCCTCAAGTACCTTGGGGTGTTGTACTGGTGTGCTCAGTGCTTCCTAAGCTGAGGTGAGCAACCCTGTGCAGGTTATCTGGGTTCACCATTGGAGCTTTGATTTCTGGGGTAGGTGTTGTGACAAAGGGCTGCTCCTCTGCTAACATGGGCAGGGTCACCAGGGTACTGAGTGGGGTGCACACCCCTGAGAGAAGCACCAGGGCACTTCTCTGTGTCTGAGTGAGGTTGAAGGGCCCTCTAAACCTCCCCACTGGAGTATGTGGATCTAGACAAGTTTACCAGAGACACATAGGACTGCATGCACCCATGTGAGGCCAGAGCACTCCCTATACCCTCTTGCTGAGGCAAGATGCTCTGGCTGAGTTGAATGGGTCTCTGAGTCCCCTGGACCTGAGGTTGCATGGACCTAGGCAATTCACCAAAGATGCATGCAAGATACCATGCTCCCCAGAGAAGGCAGCTCACTCCCTGCACCCTCTCCATTGGGGCAGGATGCTCTAGTGGGCTGAGTTTGGCAGGTCTCTTAGTTCCTGGGGGAGGTGGTAGATCCACATAGAACTATGGATGCATGGTTCCTCTAAGGGTGCACCTGGGAGGGCTGATACACTCCGTGGACCCTCTCCACTAGGAGGGGGAGGCTCTGACAGGCTCTGGGAAGCACTTGTTGACCAATTTCACATTATAGCTAACTTCTTTTGATTGATTCTACTGACTCCAAAGTTATGACCATATGCATTATATGATATATATTATATATGTATATCCCTGTTTTTTACATAGTCTCCTCATTCATACAGACTAAGCTACAGAGAACTGTCAGAACATGAGAGAAGTGAAAAGATTTTCTGTAGAATTTCCCTAAGATCCAGCAGATGGTGCTATAGGCACATCACTCTGCCTTCCAGACAGGGAGGAAAGAGTGAGTATACAGGGATGTTATGAGAACTTCACTGTTTATCCTCACCAGTTTTGTTTGTTTTAGGAGTGGATTTTTTAGGTGAAAGACTTCATTCCTTAAGAACTATCTTCAAATCCCTGCCTTTTCCAAGACATTAATAGTCCCCTACTCCCTGGTTATTCCTAGGAAGAAGCAGATTTGAGTTTATATCTTGTCTTCTCCACTTAATAGCTAAGTGACTTGAAACAAGTTACGTATATTCTCTGAGCCACAGTTGTCTCATCTGCAAAATGGACATCATGATATCTACATCACAGGGTGGTTGTCAGGACTAATGAAATGACATACATTTGTGCACACAGCACTGTGCTTGGCATACAGGGGAACATTATTTCCTTTCTTCTGCTGACTCACAGAGAGAAGCACTCAAAAACCAGAACATGGCACATTCCATTAAAAAACCCTTTTCTCGTCAAGCCTATCATCCCCAAGGGGGAAAACCACTATAACTAAACTTATGAGGGGGGGAACCCTCATGCCCAGCCCTGTTACATGGAGCACATCCTCCAGTAAAATTATGAATGTAAGTTTTGGAAAGGATTTTTGTGATTATCTAGTCCAACTCTTACATTAGTAATTCTCGAAAGGGACAGAAGAGGCCAAAACGTATGTTCCATATGCTTCTTGTTTTCTTGACACAATCCAGGAAATAAAGCTCTATAAAATTCTGGTTGGTGAGTAAATTCAGAAAATAAAGTACTGAAAGGATTAAGTCTTTTTAAAAAATGGTGAAAAACTCTTTACATGATACATGAAAGTTCTCATAATACCCTTGACAATAAATTCAATTACTTCACAAACAGCTCATTGTATTTTCAGTCAATGCAGATGTTAAAAATTTCTTCCTTACATCAAGTCAAAAGTTACTTCCATTTTATGAGCACCCAAAGGTCCCTTGTTCCCTTTCCCTACCACCCCCTACATGCTGACATTCACAAACAGACATGTGCATTTTTCCCTCTTACAAGAGTTAATGGTTCTAATGCCCCACACTTTCCAGCCCTTATCTTCTGTCTGATATTCTCCTCTTCTGGATAATTCCTGGCAAGCAAATACTGAAGAGGAGAAGAGGATGGTAAACTACAGCCACAGGCCATAGCTAGCTCATCATCAATTTCTGCATGGCCCACAAGCTAAGAATACTTTCTACATTTGCAAGCTGTTGAAAAAAAAATGACATATGAAATTCAAAGATCAGTATTGATAAGTAGGTTTCGCTGAAACACAGCCATGCTCATCTATTTATATATCACCTATGGCTGCTTTCATGCTACAATAGCACAGCTGAGTAGTTGTAAAAATATCATCAGGCCTACAAAGCCTATAATATTTACCATATGGCCCTTTACAGAAAAAGATTGCTGATCCTTTGTTTAGGAGAACACTGGCCCCAGGAGCATGTTCACCTGGAATAGCCTTCACCAGCAATTCTTTCCTCCCTCTGTGACAACAGCCAGCTCCTACAGGAAATCGATCTTCATTCAGCAAATTCCACCTCCCCTTCACTCCCACAGTCTGTCACACTTTTTAAAAGATCATTGCTCTGATGAAGCATGACAATCCGGCCCAAATCAGGCATCCAGAGGGAACATAGCCATAGAATGGACACTGACTCTGCAGCTCTCTGGGTAGTTCTTAGAAGAAAAACGTAGCCTAACAATGGTTGAATTTAGTATTATGTAATTTATCATTTGCTAAAGAGTTGCTTCCACTCCTTCTCAAATCCTGACCTTTAAGTTTTAAGTCTATGTAACTTTAAATACCTTCACTGAAATCTTTTTCATATGTTCACGATGGATGGAATACACAGCAAGGTCCTCAGGAATAAGCAGAAAGCCACTCATTGATTCCCAATGCTAAGTTTCAGTTTATATGCAGGTGAAATTATGTCCTCTGAGGTGAAGCTGGCAAAAGAAAGGGCAGACCCTAGTCCTACTGTGAAAAAGCGGAAGTTGCTCAATGCAGAGTACTGTAGTAATGACCCTCAATCCTCTTTCAATTCAATCCAAACTGACAAATACTTACTAGAGACCTTTATGTGCCGAGCAATATACTGGGTCTCCAAGTGACATGGAGATAAATAATGCCTATTCCCTATTCTCAAGGAGCTCACAGTCTAGAAATTATTTAAGCACATAGACAAATATATGTGCATGCGTGTGTGTGAAAGGATATACACCAAATAACTAACAGTAGCTATTTCTGGCTAGTGAGTTTACAGGTATTTTGATTTTCTTTTCTTGCTTATTAATATTTTCTAATTTTTATATTAAGCATTAATTGCATGGTAAAACAATTTTTAAAAATTACAATATAGTATGATTGATATAACAATAAAATTAGGAACAAGGTATGCAATTACAACTCTCAAGTAATTTTAAGAAAGATTTCCTATGAGAGGGCTGAAGCGGATTCTTAAGAAGGAGTTCGCTAAGCAGATAATGAGGAAAGATATTCCAAATATGTACACATATGTGTGTGTGTGTGTGTGTGTGTGTGTGTGTGTGTGTGTGTGTGTATAATAGCATGTTAATTACTACTGGAGTATAAAAGGGAATACAGATAATAGAAAAGGAGCTGGAGAAAAGCCACAACCCAAATCATGAGGAGCCTTATATACCATGCTAAAGAGCATGCATTTCTTCTTAAGGTTACGTAGTGGCTGAAATGAAAGTTACATTGATGAATGACCACTAAGGTGTGATAAACTGAGTTAGGTAAAAAGATAAAAGGAGGGCCTCTGCAACCATTATCCATTCCAAGAGGTAATAATATTAATATAAACGGCACCTTGGCAGAAATCCCACATAAGAAAATTTAGCTTAGAATGAGATTTTGACTAGATGATCTTTAAGATCCCTTTTAAATATCAGATTCCATGATTCTTGACATTTGGGCCCTTATGTCCCTGTACACACTCCATTCAACTTCTACTGAAGTCCACACAATTTGTTGTCAATGCATGATGTTAGATAGTTTGGTGAATACACAAAGAGGCCTTTCTGCAAAGTGTCCTGAGACTTCGGCAAGTGAGGCTGATACTAGCCCAGACTTGGGAACTGCTAATGCAATCTCAGGTGAACATGTAAGGAAGTGAGAAAGAAGGTAAACACCTGGGAGGTGGAGATGGGTTTGTTTAGGAGTGAATTAGGACATCCCAAAGAGAGCAGCTCCTCCCTAAGATGGGCCATTATTCCCTCTATAAAAAGGCCACTATCCCCAACTGGCAGCACCCTGCAAGCTGCTTGAGTCTCCACCCTACTGATTCCTCTGGTGAACTAGGTAAGTGAGCAGGAGTTCAGCTCCACTCATGAGTACTTAGGGCTATAAAGTCCAGGATGTGCTCTAAGGCAAAGAGGCATTGGATGCCAGGCTTCTTTTTAGTATACTTTGAGGAACTTTGGTATAAGTTTAACTTTACTGAGAAGAAAAATGAATCAATGACTGGGACTATGTATATTATCTCCTTTCTTTGGGGTCATTTCTTTAAGATCATGGAGATCTAATTATCCACTAGGCAGGTTGCCTCCTTTACTACTGAACATTTTCTCTGTGTTGTGTAACCAGTAAGGCATGAGAATCAGTCTCTGCTTGGAGAATGAAAACAGAAAATGACACTGATAGTGGCTGCCCCTAGCATTATATCACCGAGGCCTGTGGTTAGCTTTACCCACTTTGTCTACTTTCTCTGGCCTAGAAGTCTTAAGAGTCCAAGTTAGCCATGGTGCTCCTTAGCCGGAGTCAGGCATGCCATATAGCTTATGGACCTGTCCCCTACAGTGTGATGGTTGGGACCTAGAGAGGAATTGAGGAAGAGGAGGGATTGGCACACTCAGGACTTCTATAGATCCAGAATAAAGCTCATAAAATTATTCCTAGTAGACGCAGGGAGCAAGAAACAGAAAGGCTTTGCTCCTACATTCATTCAGGAATGGAAATAGAAGATATGGATTCTGCTCCTAATTTCATCACTCTCTTGCTACATGGCTTGAACAAGTCATTCATCGGGATTAGTTCTTAATTACAACAGGATGAAATTAGTCAGGCCTGACTAATTCTGAACAATTATTACAAATGATTGGACCTATTTATGTGCTTAAGCAAGAAAAAGGCATAATAAGAGGTAGGTCTCTCTTTTACTCTCCCCTTTAGGTTAATTTAACTTGCAAAAAAGATGCCTAAACTCCTACAAGGAATCATCACTGTCATTGACGTTTTCTACCAATATGCCACCCAGCAAGGGGAATGTGATATGTTAAACAAAACAGAGCTAAAAGAACTTTTGGGAAATGAGTTTCGTCAAATTCTAAAGGTAAGAATGCATGCTAGGACTAAATTATCTTCTTTAGCCCTTCTTACCTTTTCATCGCATATGTCAAACATCCTAGAGGACTCTCCCTACTTGGTGATGGAGAACAAGGTTTGGTAAAGGCTTGAGATAAGGTCAAAAGTTGACCCATAATGGTTTCCCCGACATGACCAAGGGAAGTAGATCCTACTAGACAACAAATAAAATCCACAGATTAAATAATGTCTTATTTAGGTAAGCAATCCTTATGAAACACAACTGAGATGGTTCTCAGAAAAACTATAAAGTAGGTGAAATGTATCTTCTTCCTTTGTCTTTCTTCAGCCCACAATGCTCTGACCATTGCACATTTCTGAGATTCTGGTACTGTACAGTCTCTAAGTTCAGGAAATTAGCACTTACCTGTAAATCACAAAAGATGGTGAACACTACCTTAAAATTGTTGACTCTAGAATAAATATTTGTGAGCTGAGATCTGGCTCTTGAGCTTCAATTTCTTAAATTCAACTGCCTACTAAATATGGTTATTTGGATTCCTATTAATATTTTAAATTCAGTGTGTCAGATATGAATCTAATCATTTTCCCGTCTAAACTCCTTCCTCCTTCTTCTTGCCCAAGGCAGAAACCTGTTGCCATTCTTGAGTTCCTCTCTCTCTCAGCAGGCACTACCATCTTTCAACCTCCATCTAATTTATCAATAGTCTCTCAAAATATTACATTTCTCTCCATCACTAAGTAGTCCTCTAGTTCAGGCCACCTCCTACTGCCAATCTCAGCAACAGAGGCAAATCTAATGATTTCATTCCTCAGCTCAAAATCCTTCAACATCTCTTAAAATAAAGTCCAAAGTTCTTTAACATGACTTAAAAGTCATAATCTGGTCCCTATTTGTCTTTTTAGCCATATTTCTTGTCTTCCCAAACTCTAAATCTAGCAATCCTGAATTTCTTTCGGTTTCTAGAGGGTTCCATGCCTTCTCTCACCTCTAGCCCTTTGTTTATATCATTCCCTCTGCCTGGAACAATCTTTAGCTCCCTCTCCTTCCCTTCCTACCCACCCCCTCCCTCCTCATTTCATACCCCCATCCTTGAAAAGGTCTCACTTCCTGTCATTAACCTTTCTGGGACTCCCTGTAGTTCCCCTCTGATGTACTCTCATAGAAACCTTATCACAATAAATTATAATTTTAAGTTTGTGTATCCAACCCACTAAACTTTAAATTCCATTTTTTCAGGAACCAAACTTGTTCACTGCCTTATCTCCTCATGTAACACAATGCTAGGCAGATAGTAGGTACACAATAAATCTTTGTCAAATAAGTAAGTTCACAAATTAATTAAATTGTACAAATAAAGTCACATGTAATTAACGCAGGTATCCAAAATTATTTATAAATTAACTAGTCGTTCACATTTGACCCATACTTTACCAAAACAGTCAATCCTCTTGTTCCCTTTTATCTTCCATTTGCATCCCCTTCTGGCTATTTCTCACTACATTATTTACTGCATATTCCTTTCTCTCTTTCTACTCAGGATAGGGCAATCCAGCCAAAAGGACTATGTGGTTGAGCGCCAACTAAATAAGCCAAACATTCACATTTCTACAGCCTTCTTTCAATTAGTTATCAAGTATGTGGTCCACACTGACAGAGCTGCTTTTTGTACCTTGTTCCTGTACAGAATCCAGATGATCCAGACACTGTAGATGTCATCATGCAAAGTCTGGATAGAGACCATAACAAGAAAGTGGACTTTACTGAATATCTTCTGATGATATTCAAGCTGGCTCAGGCTTGTAATAAAATCATTGGCAAAGATTACTGCCAAGCTTCAGGGTCAAAGCAGAGAGATCACAGTCACCAGCACCAAGAGGAACAAAACAAAACAGAAGAAAAGCAGGACAAAGGGCAAGAATCCTCTTCTAGTCATTCAACTTGTAGTGCAGGAGAGAATGACTCCTATTCAAGGTGTTCCAGAGGAAGCCTTAAACACAGACCTGGGTTCAGCTCACAAAGACTGGGGCATCAAGGAGACTTGCCTGTTTCTGGGTATAGGCAAAGCTCTGTAGAAAGGACAGAGTCAAGTTCAGGCCACTTCAAGGATAGTGAGAAAAACAAACATGGCTCTCATCAGCAAGAAAGATCTGAGAGTGAAGGAGTTGATTATACTCGTTCAAGTAATTGTAGAAAGAGGTCAAACTCAGCAAATTGGTCAGACAGTTGTGGAAAACAATGGCATGCATGCCACTCAGACGGTCAGTCTTTCAGTTCTGACCAACACTGGTCCAACTCAAATGAATCCTTAGGGAATAGACAACATAAGAAGAAATCAAGAAAGTTTCTTAGTAAGCAGCATCATAAATTCAGCTCAGAGAATTGTGGAGACCAAGACCACTGGTCAGACTCAAATGAGCCCGCTGGTTGTAGTCATGGGTCTGGCTTAGGTGAGTCTTCTCAACAGAGATGGCATGAACCAAATGCAGGATTTCAATCAGGAAACTGTGAAGAACAAGGATATTGTCCTAGTTCAAGTGAGTCCTCTACTTGTGGAAAACATAGGTCAAGCTCAGACCCACCCTCTAGTCAAAGACATGGATCCAGCTCGAGCAGTCAATCAGGATATAGTCAACGACAAAAACATGGTTCTGAACCAAGACAGTCTTCAAGCTACGAGTCTGAAGGAGAGTATGCATCTGAATCAGGCAAGTCCATAAGCAGTGGCAAAAATCAATCAAGCTCCTATCAGTCCTCTACTCAGAGAAAACATAGCAGCAGCTCAAGTTGTCAGCCAGGAACCCATGGAAGACAAAAGCATGGGTCTGGTGTGGGTCAGTCCTCTACCTTTGATCACTGTGGGTCTGGCTCAGAACAACCTTCTAGCTATGATTACCAAGAATCTGGATCTGGAGAATCTTCTGGCTTTGGGCAACATAGGTCTGGCTCAGGTGAGCCTTCTGGCTCCAGTAAGCATGGATGTGGCTCAGGTCAGTCCTCGAGCTATGGACAACATAGTTATACATCAGGACAGTCATCAAATTGTGGCAAACATGAATCTAGCTCAGGTCAGTCTTTCAGCTATGGTCAGTATGGGTCTGGCTCAAGTCAGTCTTCTCACAGCCATCATGGTTCTGGCTCAGGCCGGTATTCTACACACAACCAACATAGGTTTGGATCAGGCTGGTCTTCGAGCCATGGTCAACATGGGTCTAGAACAGGTCAGTATTCTGGCTTTGAGCAACAGGGCTCTGGATCTGGTGAGTTCTCTAGTTTTACTCATCAAGGATCTGGCTCAGGTCACTCCTCCAGCTACAGAAAACATGCTTCCACATCAGGACAGTTAACAAGCTATGGCCAACAGGGATCTAACTTGGGTCATTCTTCCAGCTATGGTCAGCATGGCTTTGGCTCAAGTCAATCTTCTAGCTATGGCCAACATAGATCTGGATCAAGCCGGTCTCCCAGCCCTAGCCAATATAGATCTGGCTCAGGTCACTCTTCCAGCCATGACCAACATGAGTCTAGATCAGGTCAGTCTTCTAGCCACAACCACGAAAGGGCTGGATCAGGTCAGTCATCCAGTTATGGCCAACATGGGTCTGAATCAGGTCAGTCTTCTGGCTTTGGGCAACACAGGTCTGGCTCAGGTGAGTCTTCTGGCTTTAGACAGCATGCATCTGGCTCCCATCAGTCCTCTGGCTATGGACAACATGGTTCTACATCAGGACAGTCATCAAGTTGTGGCCAACATGAATCTAGTTCAGGTCAGTCTTCCACCTCTGGTCAGCATGACTCTGGTTCAAATCAGTCTTCTAGCTATGGAAGACATAGATCTGGATCAGGCCGGTCTTCCAGCCCTAGCCAACAAAGATCTGGCTCAGGTTATTCTTCTAGTCATGGCCAACAGTGGTCTGGATTGGGTCAGTCTCCTAGCCATACTCAACAGGAGTCTGGATCAGGTCAGTCCTCCAGTTATGGCCAACATGGGTCTGAATCAGGTCAGTCTTCTGGCATCAGGCAACACAGGTCTGGCTCAGGTGAGTCTTCTGATTTTAGTCAGCATGGATCTGGCTCCCATCAGTCTTCTAGCTATGGACAACATAGTTCTATATCAGGACAGTCATCAAGTTGTGGTCAACATGAATCTAGCTCAGGTCAGTCTTCCACCTCTGGTCAACATGGCTCTGGCTCAAGTCAGTCTTCTAGCCACAGTCAACATGGCTCTGGCTCTGGCTCTGGATCAGGCCAGTATTCTAGGCACAGCCAACATAGGTCTGGATCAGGCCACTCTTCTAGCCATGGCCAACATGGGTCTAGAACAGGTCAATCTTCTGGCTTTGAGCAACATGGCTCTGTCTCTGGTGAGTCTTCTGGTTTTACTCAGCAAGGATCTGGCTCTGGTCAATCTTCTAGCTATGGACAATGTGTTTCAACATCAGGACAGTCACCAAGCTATGGCCAACATGGATCTACCTCAGGTCATTCTTCCAGTTATGGTCAGCATGGCTCTGGCTCAAGTCAGTCTTCTAGATATGGCCAACATAGTTCTGGATCAGGCCAGTCTTCCAGCTCTCGCTGGCACAGATGTGGATCAGGTCAGTATTCTAGCCCCAGCCAACATGGGTCTGAATCAGGTTGGTCTTCTGGCTTTGGGCAACATGGGTCCAGCTCAGGTGAGTCTTCTGGCTTTAGTCAGCATGGATCTGGCCCAGGTCAGTCCTCTAGCTATGGACAACATAGTTCTACATCAGGACAGTCATCAAGTTGTGGCAGACATGAATCTAGCTCAGGTCAGTCGTCCACCTCTGGTCAGCATGGCTTTGGCTCAAGTCAGTCTTCTAGATATGGCCGACATAGGTCTGGATCAAGCCAGTCTTCCAGCCCTAGCCAATATAGATCTGACTCAGGTCACTCTTCTAGCCATGGCCAACGTGAGTCTGGATCAGGTCAGTCTTCTAGCCACAACCACCAAGAGGCTGTATCAGGTCAGTCGTCCAGCTATGGCCAACATGAGTCTGAATCAGGTCAGTCTTCTGGCTTTGGGCAACATAGGTCTAGCTCAGGTGAGTCTTCTGGTTTTAGACAGCATGGATCTGGCTCCCATCAGTCTTCTAGCTATGGACAACATGGTTCTACATCAGGACAGTCATCAAGTTGTGGTCAACATGAATCTAGCTCAGGTCAGTCTTCCACCTCTGGTCAACATGGCTCTGGCTCAAGTCAGTCTTCTAGCCACAGCCAACATGGCTCTGGCTCAGACCAGTATCCTAGGCACAGCCAGCACAGGTCTGGATCAGGCCACTTTTCTAGCCATGGTCAACATGGGTCTAGAACAGGTCAGTCTTCTGGCTTTGAGCAACATGGCTTTGGCTCTGGTGAGTCTTCTGGTTTTGCTCAGCAAGGATCTGGCTCTGGTCAATACTCTAGCTATGGACAATGTGGTTCTACATCAGGAAAGTCATCAAGCTGTGGCCAAAATACAGCTACCTCAAGTCATTCTTCCAGCTATGATCAGCATGGCTGTGGCTCAAGTCAGTCTTCTAGATATAGTCAACATAGGTCTGGATCAGGCCAGTCCTCCAGCTCTAACCAGCATAAGTATGGATCAGGTCAGTATTCTAGCCCCAGCCAACATGGGTCTGAATCAGGTCCATCCTGCAGCTATGGAAAATATGGGTCTGGATCAGGTCAGTCTTCTAGCTATGGCCAACACAGATCTAGCTCAGGCCCGTCATCCAGCTATGGTCAGCATTGGTCTGGTTCAAGTCAGTCTTCGAGCTGTGACCAACATGGGTCTGGATCAGGCCAATCTTCCACCCACAGCCAACATAGATCTGGCTCAGGTTGGTCTTCTATCCATGGCCAACATGGCTCTGGCTCAGGTCAGTCTTCTAGCTATGACCAACACAGATTTAGATCAGGCCAGTCTTCTAGCCACTGCCAACAATGGTCTGGATCAGGTCAGTCATCTGGCTTTGAGCAACATGGTTCTGGAACAGGTCAGTCTTCTGGCTTTGGGCAACATGGTTCTGGTTCAGGAGAGTCTCCTTGCTTTGGTCAGCACAGATCTGGCTCAGGTGAGTCTTCTAGCTGTGACAAACATTGGTCTAGTTCAGGTCAATCAACCAGCTACAGTCAGCATGAGTCTGGCTCAGGGCAATCTTCTAGCTATGGCAAATATGGATCTGGATCAGGTGAGTCTTTTGGCTCTAGTCAGTATGGATCTTCCTCAGGTCAGACCTCTAGCTATGGCCAACATAGGTCTGGATCAGGCCAATCTTCTAGCCACAACCACCAAGAGGCTGGGTCAGGTCAGTCGTCCAGGTGTGGCCAACATGGGTCTGAATCAGGTCAGTCTTTTGGCTTTGGGCAACATAGGTCTGGCTCAGGTGAGCCTTCTTGCTCTAGTGAGCATGGATCTTCCTCAGGTCAGTCCTCTAGCTTTGGACAATATGGTTCTACATCAAGACAGTCATCAAGTTGTGGCCTACATGGATCTGCCTCAGGTCATTATTCTAGCCACAGTGAACATGGGTCTGGATTGGGTCATTGCTGTAGCTCTGAACATTATCAATCTGGCTCATGTTCCTCATCTGGCTCTGGAGAATATGGTTCTGGATCTGGTCAGTGTTCTAACTCTGGAAACTATGGTTCTGGATCTTATCAGCGGTCTAGCTTAGGACAACATCGGTCTGGGTCATATCAGTCATCTAGCTCTGCAGCACGTGGTTCTGGATCTGATCAGTGCTCTGGTTATGAGCAATGTGAATTAAAAGGGAGATATGGAATTCAGTCTGAATCTTGCTGCAGACAATCAAATGGTAATAAAGGGCAATCAAGAAGCAGTTATAGACAAGTAGAAACCTCCTCACATTGTGGCTCTGGACAATTTTTACCCTCCTACAGACAGTCTAGATTCAGTTTTACCAATAAAATGCCAATTTGTAATGATGATAATAGACAAGGTGGCTATTGTTATCAGAGAGGAAGAAAAGGTGACTGTGAAAGGGGAAGTACAGGCTCAAGATCCCACATTTTCCATAGCAGCACTCCGCTCTATGAATATGTCCAAGAGCAGCAGTGCTAATTATGGGGATGAATAATAATAGAAGTGCGATTAACTCAAGTAGCAATCCAGGAAATAAGAAACTGTTGCAGACAAGTAATTCATCATGAAATTTCTTTCTAAAAATGGTTGCATCTGTTTCTATCTTTTTCTTTTAAACCTGTAACTATCCTCTATTCCTTGTTGTTGGGCTCCTTCCAAAGAATGTAGGGCATTTGGGTTCGTTAGGAAATACTGAGTTGAATAAATGATTAGTGTTGGGGGCTAATTTGGGAGAATAATTCAAGCATTTAAAGAACTTGGGATTTAGTTGACGTTTCTTTTGGGGAGGTCTTTATTCAGTTAGAAATGATGCCAAAGCTAAGTTTGCATTTCTAAAGAGCAAAATATTATAAATGCATTACCAGTCCTTGGTAGGACTAAAAGGAGCCAAAGCTTTCTCTTACAGCAATGTGTACCCTAATTTTTCATGTACCCCACATTGGATGGTGGCAGAAGAGAGACGGCTGTAAAATCAAAGATACAGAATTGGTAGTTTCTTTGCTTATCAAATCCACCAACCCCCTATTCTTGGATACATCTTTAATCAGTAAGCTAACCACTGGCATTAAAAAGTAGCATCAGGTGCTTCTGCCTAGCCAGTGATCTAGACCATTATTTCTTAAAAAGCAGGGGTGGATCAGTTCAGAATCAAAGGATTCAAATGTGGGTTTTAACTTTGTTTCAGCAAAAAAGACTTTGCCCCGTACTTCTAAGAAGTTGCTTCAGATTGGAAAACTTTAGAGAAACTATAGCATGGAAATACTCCAACCTACTTCCACAGTTCATTAATCTTTCCATCTAAAAAACTATATTAACTATACCCAGATGGAAAGGAAGACTATCTGCCACTGCTATACATTTCCTTGGTTTGACTATAACATTTTTGTTTCAAGTCTTTGGATTCAAAACTGGATTGCATTAAAATTGACAATAAGTAAATGGTGATTAAATACTGAGGTCTGCCTCCTCTCTGCCTCATTTCACTTCTCACACACAGGTGGTCAAACCAGAAACCAACCCAAATAGCTACTTCCCAAGGTCTTGACCTTTGCAAACAATCCAGAATATATAAAGAGTTTGAAAACTCAATAAGACAAACGACTTGGTTTAAAAATGGGGAAAATTACATGACATTCGTCATGGCAATAAAAGTTTGGATATGACACAGACTAAATAAATAAAGAAGTGGGACTACATTGAACTAAAAAGTTTCAACCAACAAGATGGAAAGGCAGCCTATGAAATGGGAGAAATATTTGCAAACCATATATTTGATAAGAGGTTAATACCCAAAATATATAAAGAACTCAAAAAAAATAATAACCAGATTTTATAATGGACAAAAGATGCAAAATAGACATTTTTCCAAAAAAGACATACAAATAGCCAGCAAGTATATGAAAAGGTGCTCAACACTAGTTCACTAACAGAGAAATGCAAATCAAAACCACAGTGAGATATCACCTCACACTTTTTAGGATGGCTATTATCAAAAAGTCAAAAGATAAGTGTTGGTGAGGATGTGGAGAAAAGGAAACCACTATACATTGTTGGTGGGAATATAAATTAGTGCAGCCATTATGGAAAATGGTACAGTGGAGGTTCCTCAAAAAAATAAAAATAGAACAATCCTATGTATGATCCAGTAATTCCACTTCTGGGTAGATATCCAAAGGAAATAAAATTACTATCTTGAAAAGATATTGCATTTCTATGTTTATTACAGCATTATTCACAATAGCCAAGATATGGAAACAACCTAAGTGTCCACTGACAAATGAATACATAAAGAAAATGTGGTGTGTACACACACAATGAAATACTATTCAGCACTAAAAAAGAAAGAAATCCTGCCATTTGCAATGGCATGTATGAACCTAGAGGACACTATGCTAAGTGAAATAAGCCAGACACAGAAAGACAAGTACCACATGATTTCACTCATAAGTATAATCTAAAAAAATCAAACTCACAGCAGTAGAGAGTAGAAACCTGGTTACCAGGGGTTGATGGGTCAGTGGAAGAAATGAGGAGATGTTGGTGAAAGGGTACAAACTTTCAGTTATAAGATTAATAAGTTCTGGAGACCTAAGGTGCAGCATGGTAACTACAATGAACAATAATGTAGTGTATAACTGAAATTTACTAAGAAAATAGATCTAGAGTGTTCTCACCACACCAAAAAAAAAAGTAGCGATGTTAGGTGATGGATATGTTAAGTTAGCTTGATTGTGGTAATCACTTCACAATGTATCCACATATCAAAACATCATGTTGTACACCTTAAGTATATAATTTAATTTGTCAATTATGCCTCAATAAAGCTGGAAATTTTTGAAATTGAAATGGGCAACAGATTTAAATGGACACTTCACCAAGGAAGATATACAAATAGCCAATAAGCACTTGAAAAAAACACTCAATCATTAGTCATCAGGGAAATACAAATTAAAGCATAATGAGATACTTTATACACACATTAGATGGCTAAAATTAAAAACACTGACAATACCAAGTATAGCTACTACTAGTAGGAAAGTAAAATGATACAGCCACTTTGGAAAATAGCATGACAATTTCTTATAAAATTAAATATACTTTACTATATGACCTAGCAACTCTACTCCTAGGTGAAATGAAAATATATGCCCACATGAAGATTTTTATATGAATGTTCATAGCAGCCATAACAATAATAGCCCCAAACTTTAAAGAACCCAAATGTCCACCAATGATAAATAAACAAATTATGGTACAGTTATATACAATGGAATACTATTTAGCAAGGAAAAAAGAATAAATTACTCATACACATTATATGGATGAATCTCAAAAACATTACATTGATCAAAAAAATCCAGCCACAAAAGAGTTCCTATTTATATGAAACTTACTAAAGACAAATGTAATCTATAAAAATCAAAAATAAATCAGTGGCTGGCTAGGGCTGGGAGTAGAACTTGTGAATTGGCTAGAAAAAGTCACAAGAGAACAGTCTACAATGATGGAATCATTCTATGTCTAGATTTTGTCAAAACTCATAGAACTGTATACTTAAAATCACTGCATTTTATTATATGTAAATTATAACTGAATAAAGTAGATTGTTTGAAGGCTTTTTGTGAAACTTGAGACACTACTTCTAAAATTTACGTAGAAGAGCAAAAGGTCAAAAATGAACACAAAAATTTTTAAGATAAATAAGGGGAGAAGTGTCATCTCATCAGATGTCAAATTTATCACAAAGCGACATTATTTAAGACAGCATGTAATTGTAGTAGGGACAGATACATAGAGCAATGGAACATCCAGAAACAGACCCATGCGTACGTACTTCATATGCAACAGCAATGGCTCAGCATATCAGCCAAGAAAGCCAAATCTTTCAATAAATGATGCCAAGATAATCAGTTTTACATACGAAAAAAAAATTATATCTCTATTTCACACCATACAAAAGTCAGTTTCAAGTAAATTCAAGACTAACCGTGATAAGACAAATTTTTTTAAATTTTAAAGAAAATATAGGAGAATATCTTTATGACTTCAAAGAATTAATTTCTTAAACAATTAATACACAAACCACAAAGAAAAGACTCATTACTTTTACTACAATTAAATTCTAAAAGTCTGTGAATCAAGACACTCTCTAAAAGTAAAAAAGACAACCACAGACTAAGATAAGATTTTGGCAATATTTATAAACAACGAATGATTTTTTTTTTTAATTTTATTTTGTCGATATACATTGTGGCTGATTATTGCTCCCCATCACCAAAACCTCCCTCCCTTCTCCCTCCCCCCCTCCCCCCCAACAATGTCCTTTCTGTTTGCTTGTCGTATCAACTTCAAATAATTGTGGTTGTTATATCTTCTCCCCCCCCCCCCGGTTTGTGTGTGTGTGTGTGTGTCTGTGTGTGTGTGTGTGTCTGTGTGTGTGTGTGTGTGTGTGAATTTATATATTAATTTTTAGCTCCCACCAATAAGTGACAACATGTGGTATTTCTCTTTCTGTGCCTGACTTGTTTCACTTAATATAATTCTCTCAAGGTCCATCCATGTTGTTCCAAATGGCAGTATTTCATTCGTTTTTATAGCTGAGTAGTATTCCATTGTATAGATGTACCACATTTTCCGTATCCACTCATCCGATGATGGACATTTGGGCTGGTTCCAACTCTTGGCTATTGTAAAGAGGGCTGCGATGAACATTGGGAAACAGGTATACCTTCGACTTGATGATTTCCATACCTCTGGGTATATTCCCAACAGTGGGATAGCTGGGTCGTATGGTAGATCTATCTGCAATTGTTTGAGGAACCGCCATACCATTTTCCATAGAGGCTGCACCATTTTGCAGTCCCACCAACAATGTATGAGAGTTCCTTTTTCTCCGCAGCCTCGCCAGCATTTATTGTTCATAGTCTTTTGGATTTTAGCCATCCTAACTGGGGTTAGATGGTATCTCAATGTGGTTTTGATTTGCATTTCCCGGATGCTGAGTGATGTTGAGCATTTTTTCATATGTCTGTTGGCCATTTGTATATCTTCCTTAGAGAAATGCCTACTTAGCTCTTTTGCCCATTTTTTAATTGGGTTGCTTGTTTTCTTCTTGTACAGTTGTTTGAGTTCCTTATATATTCTGGATATTAATCCTTTGTCAGATGTATATTTTGCAAATATTTTCTCCCACTCTGTTGGTTGTCTTTTAACTCTGTTAATTGTTTCTTTTGCTGTGCAGAAGCTTTTTAGTTTGATATAATCCCATTTGTTTATTTTTCCTTTGGTTGCCCGTGCTTTTGGGGTCGTATTCATGAAGTCTGTGCCCAGTCCTATTTCCTGAAGTGTTTCTCCTATGTTTTCTTTAAGAAGTTTTATTGTTTCAGGGTGTATATTTAAATCCTTAATCCATTTTGAGTTGATTTTAGTATACGGCGAGAGGTATGGATCTAGTTTCATTCTCCTGCATATGGATATCCTGTTGTCCCAGCAGCATTTGCTGAAGAGGCAGTCCCTTCGCCACTGAGTAGGCTTGGTGCCTTTGTCAAAGATCAGCTGACAGTAAGTGTGTGGGTTGATTTCTGGATTCTCTATTCTATTCCATTGGTCAGTGTGTCTGTTTTTATGCCAGTACCATACTGTTTTGGTTATTATAGCTTTGTAGTATAGCTTAAAGTCAGGTAGTGTTATGCCTCCAGCTTTATTTTTTTTGCTCAGCATTGCTTTGGCTATGCGTGGTCTTTTATTGTTCCATATAAATGTCTGGATAGTTTTTTCCATTTCTGAGAAAAATGTCTTTGGAATTTTGATGGGGATTGCATTGAATTTGTATATCACTTTGGGTAGTATGGACATTTTCACTATGTTGATTCTTCCAATCCAAGAGCATGGGATATCTTTCCATCTTCTTGTATCCTCTCTAATTTCTCTCAGCAGTGGTTTGTAGTTCTCATTATAGAGATTTTTCACCTCCTTGGTTAACTCAATTCCTAAGTATTTTATTTTTTTGGTGGCTATTGTAAATGGGCAGGCTTTCTTGATTTCTCTTTCTGCATGTTCACTATTGGAGAAAAGAAATGCTACTGATTTTTGTGTGTTGATTTTGTATCCTGCTACTGTGCTGAAATCATTTATCAATTCCAGCAGTTTTTTTGTAGAGGTTTTAGGCTGTTCGATATATAGGATCATGTCATCTGCAAACATGGACAGTTTGACTTCATCTTTTCCAATCTGAATGCCCTTTATTTCCTTCTCTTCTCTGATTGCTCTGGCTAGTACTTCCAACACTATGTTGAATAGGAGTGGTGAGAGTGGGCATCCTTGTCTAGTTCCTGTTCTTAAAGGAAAAGCTTTCAGCTTTTCCCCATTCAGGATGATATTGGCTGTGGGTTTGGCATATATGGCTTTAATTATGTTGAGATACTTTCCCTCTATACCTAACTTATAGAGGGTCTTTGTCATGAATGAGTGCTGAACTTTATCAAATGCTTTTTCAGCATCTATAGAGATGATCATATGGTCCTTGTGTTTGTACATTTCCTCTTTCAGATCCTGTATACTTTTCCTCATTTCATCATGATGTCTAGCTGAGTTTTCTTGTATCTCATTCAGTTTCCTTAGAATTATCACTCGAAATTCCTTGTCAGTCATTTCAAGGGCTTCTTGTTCTATAGGATCTAGAGTTTGAGATTTATTAACTTTTGGTGGTGTACTTTCTTGATTTTTTGTATTTCTGGTATCTTTTTTTTGGTGTATATTCATTGTGGCCGGGGGTTTCACAGTCCACCGTTTTGAGACTAATGACTAACTAGGGTGTTGCTGTGGTTGCCAATTTCGTATGGCTCCCTCCGTGACTGCTCAGTTGGCCTCTAGCGCCTTGTGTGTGTGGTTGCCTCGGGTCTTGGGCTTCTCCGGGGAGCCACCTTTCTGGTCAGCTTGGACTCTGCTGGGCTGGTGGATCACGTACCACAGGGTGTGTGATCTCTGTTGAGCTTTCACTTCCTGTGCAGGACTTCTCCCTGTTCCGTGTGCTCTGGCCCAGGCTGTTAGATCTTGCAATAGTGACCCCACCGGGTGTGTGGTTTTTTTCGAGTCTCCGCCTCCCTGGCCACACGTCTCCCCACTCTGTGCGCACTGTGCTGGGCTGGGGCGTGTCTTCTGCACCCCTCGTCTATCAGCTGGGCCTTCAAGACCCTGCTCGGCACCGCCTCGCCCAGGAAGTCTACCAGGTTTCTGCTGGGCACAGACGACCGGTCGCTCTGGGTGCCTTTGTAGCACTATGTAGATCTTTCTCGGGTCTTGTACACTTTTGTATCCCCCCAGTATAAACCGAGTCTAGCGCCCACCTGCACCCTGGTCTCCGGCAGGTTCAAGCGGGCCTGGGAACTCTCCTACCACACTATTCCCAACCAGACATTCGTTAGGCTTTTTTCCAAACTGGTGGCCGCAGAGATGGTATCTGCCTCCCAGTAACAGGGAGTTTACCTGGGGCCGGAGTCCAGGGTATGGTGGAGTGACAGTCGGCCCGCCCGTACTTCCTTGCCCTCCCGACACTGGCCCAGGACGCCCTCTGCCACCAGCCCCACCAGAGAACCACCGAGGGAGTGGGAGCGAAGGCCGGTCCGCAGGCTCCGGAAAGCCTGGCGCCAGGCCAGCAAGTGGGAGGGCTCTGTGATGGCCGAGCAGGGCGGAGCTGCCCGCACCTGGGAAAATGGAGGCAGCACCTGGCGGTGAGTGGCCTGGTGGTGCAGGCAGGAGCCGCGTGGGCATCCACCCCCCGAACAGAGCTGTGCCAGGGGACACTCACAGTGCTGTGCCAGGTCGGGTGCTCGCTCTCTGTCTCTGGTTTGCCGCCTTTCCCAGTTCTCGGCCGCTGCCGCCTCGGGCTGTTCAGTCGCGGCGCGGCTGGAGCGCTCCCAGGAATCTTCTTTAATGCCGGCCTGAAACCTCGAATCCTGAATAGGGCAGCTGGCCGCCTTCAGCGCGGCCCCGGCCTCCGGGATCCTGGCTGCATCCACAGCAGCCCTGGCGCCGTGTTCCCTGTTTCGAGACTCGCTTTTGCAGCTAAGAAACAGTTCTTTTCCTGCTCCACACTTCAAAGCTGTTGCCTGTAAATGAGGCAGCCTCTCCTGCCAGGGGCAAAGTGGCGGTCACCCCCCACGACCGGTCAGCAGCAGCAGACCTCCCTTAAGAGATGGCGAGAGGAAGGTCCACAAGTTTCCCGGCTGCCTGAGGCCCAGTGGCCGCCTTTTCCACCTCTGCCAGCCACCGCAGCCGCCGCCATCTTGAAAAGCCACAACGAATGATTAATAAATAGCCAGACTATATAAAGAACTTATAAAAATCATATTAGGGTAAAACAGAAAAATTTTATAAAGAGAAAATTCACCAAAGTAGAAATCTGAATGACTAAGTGGTATTTTTGGAAACAATGCTCAGAAAATTAAAACACAATGAAATCTATTTCACACCCATCAGATTAGAAAAAAAATAAAAGTCTGACAATATCCAATGTTGGGAGGACATGGAGCAGCTACAAAAGACTAAATTGGTAACCAATTAGGAAGCAATTTGGCAACCACGCAAAAGTCTGTAACAGCAAAATGTTGCAAACAACTTAAAAAGTTTAGCAGAAGAATGGATAAATAAATTGTGAAATCTATACACTAAAATGCTTTACAGCAGTTAAAATTCATGAGCTACAAGTATATATGTATCAACATGGACAAATTCCAAAAGTATAAAATTGAGAGAAAAAGTTGTAAAACATGTATACATAGTGTGGTACCATTTATATAGTCTTACAATATACATAACAATACCATATATTATTTGTGGTTAATACATATTTGGTAAATATAAAAATCATTATGGGAGTGACAAACACCAAATTCAGGATAGTGGGTATCTCTCAAGGGAGGGGAGAAAATGGGACTGAGAAAGAGTTAAAAAGACCAAAATTTTCTTAAGCAAGATAGTGTTCATTATATTATTCTCTACGCTTACTTGTAAACCTCAAATTATTTCACAAGAAAAAGGAAAACACAAAAATCAATGTTGGCATGCCCACCAAGGACTACTCAAAGGAGAAAGTACTCTGACAAGCTAGTCCACTGGCACGGTTCAGCATGTCCCAGTTTGTAAATAAATGTATCAGCACCTCAGTGCCTGATGACATTCATTAGCTGAACCACACAACAAACTATCTGGCTCAGACTTGAAACTCACCAACAATTGAAAAATTTGGCTTCCCATAATTTTCTCAAAAGGAGAAAGCATTTACTAGCCAGATTAATACAGACAGACCCCCAGTGTTTCTGACAGCACATTTTTTACATTACATTAATAAAATGGCATTCTGGTGTTCATTATTCAGTTCCTGCTGAGTTTAGATACAATGAAACGGCTTTCCTGGGTCTGATCACCTCTGGGGCACTGATGTGAATGCATGTCTGAGTCTGCAAGGATGAGAACCAAAAAGGAGTGTTGCCTTTTTCAAGGCAACACCCCCACCATATTCTTTGCCTTCCAAATTTCAAGAGATCAAGGGCAAGAAAAATTTTCTAGTAAGAGAAAGCAAAGAAATGTCAAATAAATACCTAATTGTACAGCTTAGCCAAGTGTTTCAGTGTTTCCATTCTCCATGTTATGACTCCAGAATCTAAGAACCATAATACTGAAGTTAAAAGACGAGAAAGAGGTAGGATAACTGTTTTAAGCAGGATCTTACAGAATCTCAATACCTCATCCAGTGTCTAGATCTCACTTTTGAAGATCAAGAAAGTCAAATTTTTTCTGTATACTCAGATGAGATCAAGCTCTGGGAGACAGATTCCTACTAAGCAAAGTCTTAAGGGTCCAATTTATTAACTACAAGATACATATGCATTGAGAACAGGGACCAGTTGTATATCAGGGTATTCCCTCCCATTTGACAGATTCATTTAAAAGATATCAGAGATTGTTAGATGAGCTTTAGAGCAAAGGAGTTTTATTTTCAAAGGTTTGCTCTATCATGCTATGGTAACCTGATGATATTAACAATATTTCCTAACAGGGAAAGAAGAGTACAAAAGTAACATTTTTTATTAAGTGCCTTAGGAGCTGGGGACATTACTTTACATGCTATATGCTTGACATATTATTTAATATATTATTTGTTAATTTCATTCTTACAGCAACCCATGATTACAGAGGTATTATTTTATTGAAGAGGAAACTGAGGCTCTGAAAAGTCAAGTGACCCAAATCTGTCTGACTCCAAAACACATGCATTTGCTACCATAACACTGTCTTCCGTTCCAGTAATATTTCTCTCTAATAGTTCCCTCTTCTGAACACTGCCGGAGACACACCAACTAATACTTATCTGCTGACCCACCTTTCTCTACCCTCAATGCAATGATACATAATGTCCTTGAAGGAGACTTGAGAAACACCTTCACTCATTAGCAGCACACTTAATTTCCAAGGGTGGATCCCTATTGCAGATAACTCATCTCCTCAAATTTTATTTATCTCATCACATTTAATGGTTCTCATTAGCTTCAATTCCAGAGGGTGGAATTCTGACCTGGTTCTTTTTAGTGCATACCTTATGTGAAGTTCACTATGGACTAATAATAAACAACTACACACAGTTTTGTACTGTTTAAAAGATAAAGATTCTATATCTAATTTCCCAATGGCCAAAATTTCCTGTCTTGGCCCTGCTCCCCTACATACTCCTGTGCTCTCAGACTCTCCCACTCTGTGTGCTCTACCCCAGCTACAAAGGATTCCTGAGCAGCACCCCCACCTTGATTTGGTCCTTATATACAAATTCTAGCCAGAGCACTCCAGATGTTGAAGAGCTTAAATCAGCAGGTACTCTGAGGCACACAGCTATGACAAATCAACCAGGCAATATGCCTAGACTTCACAGGCAGAGAAGGGAACTCCATGTGCAAAGACATTGAGGAAATAGTGTGCTCAGGGACCAAAGAGTAGATGTCTTTGGCCCAATCATGTAGGGAAAAGAGTATCAGGAACTGTGGCTGGAAAAGCAAGTTGAAGGCAGGCTGTGAAAGGTTTCAAATAGAATCATTTGAGGTAGGCAGAAAAGAGAAATCAGTGAAGGACACTGATAAAGATGAATCAAAGTAGGAAGAGAAGCAGGGAAAATGGTGTTCAAGAAGCCAAAGGAAGAGAATTCCAGTAAGTAATGGGCGAGATAACAAAATGTGTCTTATAAATTTACAATAACTAAAACCATAGCATATTAGCAGAAGAGTAGATAACACAGATAAATATAACTGAATAAATAGCCCAGAAACAGATCCTAATATATATATTTTTAATTGATATGTACACTGTATGCTACATAGTTAATACATGTAAAGCACTTAGAAAAGTGTCTGGTCCACAGCAATCATCAAACAAATACTAGTGGCTATCTTTATTACTACTTATTGTTGGTGTAACCATTATCACAAATCAGTATGAAAAGGAAAGAGTTTTTAAGAAGTTTGATAGTAAAGACAAAGTAGAAGAGTAGACAAGGAAGAAAGAAGCCTTTCCAAAGAAGAAAATTAAAGTATATGCCAGAAACATAGAAAGCACTCAATAAATTTACTGAATGAGTGAATAATACTTGTAAGCCAAGAAGAAGGAGATTTTAGAAAGTAAGAGACTGTCGATAGGACAGAAGGGAATCATTGCTGGCTCAAAGACCTAGAAGAAATGACAGAAAGGAATCAAGAGCACACATAGAGAAATCAGCCTTGGAAAGGAATAGGATATCTCATACTCTAGAGACAAAAAGGAGATAAAATGAGGGAAGATATAATAACCTCCATGTTTCTAAAAGGAGTTGCTAGGATAAGCTGCATCCAAATCACCTAAGGTAATTATTTAAAAAGTGAATTCTTAGACTCCATCCCAGACCCACTAAATCAGGATTTCTAGTAGATGGGTCCCAGTAACCTGCATTTTGGTGGCCTGTGACCCAGTGGATTCCTTTGAGAAGAACAAAAGTTAGGAGAATTCATATTTGTTGACCCCCATGGAGAAAGCAAAACTGGCCCCTTGCCCAACTGCCATTATGACTAAGCACAGGAAGTCTCACCACTGCAGAGGAAAAAGTAATTCTTTTTTATATCCTGAGATAAACTAAAAATAAGAAAGAAGATTCTACGTAACATTTGTTTTCCAAAATCAAGGAAGCCTTGAGCCCTTTCTTGTAAATTGCTAACTCTCGACTGTAAATAACTTAAGCTACTCTTGACTGTAAATAACTTAATCTCTGACTTTTGCAATACTGACTTCTACAAGTATCATAATTATGTGGGGAAACTGATATTTTATCCACATATGCAGAGTGACTATAACCTTGGTGACCTAGTGATCTTTTTTCCTTTAAATGTCTACATTAATTCAGGAAACATTCTTCTCAGGACTGGACTCCTAATGCTTTCTGAATCTCTCCCCCATCTTAACAAAAAAGGAGGTAAAGTATATCTACTAAAAGAAAGATGGGGAGGGAGTGAGATAGGAGGCTTGAAAATAGTGGGAATGGTCTGAAAAATCTGCTGAGGGGTGTGGAAAAGGGAATCCACTAGGGATGAGGATAGAGATTGCCAGGCAGTATTCAGAGCTTGGGTAAGGCTAAATATCATAAATGTGTAGAGAGAAGCTAGAGCACCACCATATGTGATATTTTCCAGCACCCAACAGCCTGGCAGAAGAAGCAAAGAAAATAGAGTTAAGTTAAGCCCAGGTTTGGGACTGGCAGGGCAGATGCAAGGAAAAATGAAGGGTCAAAGGATACTCAATGGTCTCTAGAGAGGGGTTACAGGTTTGGGAGGAAGATATAGAAACCCTACAGAACCTCTTCTAGGCCCAGACTGTACGTTTGAAGGGAGGGATAATTTTACAGCCAAATTTCCTTTAGGCAAGACCTTACACTCTATACTCCATTATTGTAGGAAAGATGAGCCTTGCTAGTAGCAGCAACTTTTCAGGTAAAAGAAAATAACAATATGGAATATACTAGGAGTTCGTACCTATCAGCATCTGGCTACTTAACCCTTTTCTATCTTCACAATAACGCTTTCAGGCAGAGATCCTTAAACTTTTGAGTGCACACTGAGGTTTTTAGAAGTTAAGTAATGAGTCCAAGGATACACAGCTCACCTACAATGTGGTTCATATTTGAACTCAAGTGTGACTGACTCATTCTCAATCTACTAACCCACACTGACTTTACCAGAAAAGCCAGACTCCATAGAGAAAAGGAAAACAGCATCATCAAAGGAAAACTAGATTTCTGGTACAGCAAGGGGTTGCAGGGAGTATTCTAAGAAATAATTAAGGATATAGAGACATTTCTTGGCAACAGAACTAAAGAGAATGAGGGAAACAATACAGGAGAATTAGCAGTGAGAGGACTGCAAATAACAGGCAAAAAGTAGCTGCAAATATTATATCTGAAGGAACGTATGCATGGAGTTAGGTGGGGTGGAGGGAAGGGCTGGGTAGAAAAGGAAGTCAGAGGAAGAAAATGAGCTTAGTCCTCTCACCCTCATTATCTGTGAAATCTCTCGAAGGAGGTAGAGTGGGAAGCATAAAGAGATTAAAGCAGGCTTTGCCTAGATAAGGAGAGTCATCACTCCTGGCAGGAGGAGGTCACTCTACTGCAACCTTTAATCCAATCCTTTTCTTCTGCCCACTTTGGGGAGTGGTTTGAGTGACTTGGTTTACTCTTCTTTGTGTTGCTTACCCATTGCTGACAATAATCACAATGCAATATAACATGATTAAGGACCACAATTTCAAAAGTGTGAGGATGGAATCCAGGATATATTTTAAAGAAGGCAGGAGGAAGACTGACAGACTGGAAAAATAGAGATAGGATAAAGAAAAGGTTTATTTAAAAAATGCATATCCTACCTACCAGCAGTTCTGTTCCCAGTTTAATACCTTAGAGGAATTTGAACATTTATGATAACAATAATATCTAAAATGTATATAAAACTCACTATGTATCAAACACTACTATATATAACCCTCTTGATTACCCTATGAGAGAGATCTTTCCATATCTCCATTTTACTGATGAGCAGAGTGAGGCACAGAGATTAAGGAATTTGCTATGTTCAATAGCTAGCATTGAAACTAAGGAGTGTGACTCAATTTTTTGTTCTTAATCCATATACAATTGTACATATGGCTGTGCAATTTGTCCATTGTCCATAGGTCCTCACAGGGAGCAAGTCAGCACAGAAATTCAATCCACGTCCCACTTAATAATCCTTGAATCTCTAGTTCAAAGTTACATCCACCTGAGTACTTTTATCTTTGCCCCATGCACATTCCATTTGCCAAGCTTTGTGCTCAGAGGACCAGGTCCATGAAAAAAGGAAGTCTTTCTAATTCACACAAAGGCCCATATAGTCTAGCTGTGGTTCTACCTTAGCCATATCTACTACACTGACATATTTTGTGTGGGAAGACATTTACAAGTGTGTCTAATACAACACTGTTTGTAATAATGAATATGGAAAATGGACAAAGTATACTATATTCTTATATTGTAATGCTATGGAGGACTTAAAAGGAATTAACTATTTATTATGTATATGCAGATTTCAAAACATAACTTTGAATGAAAAACAAGTTGCAAATTATGTACAGTACATTCTATAAGTTTTAAAACACACAAAAATATTACGTATTATACACATACACACATATTCACCAAATTCATGATGGTAGTTGTTTCTGAGGAGGAGGAAAGGAGATTAGAACTTGGGGTGAGAACACAGGAGACTTAAATACACCTGTAATGCTTATTCATTTTAATAAGACTTGAAACAAATATGACAAAATGTTTACAACTATCAATTCTGGAGCATAGGTACGCAATTACTCAAGATAAAAATTAAAATAAAGATTATTTTTTAAGAACAGGTTTAGGGCCAACCCCGTGGCTCACTCGGGAGAGTGCGGCACTGGGAGAGCAGCGGTGCTCCTGCCGCATGTTCGGATCCTATATAGGGATGGTCAGTGCGCTCACTGGCTGAGCGCGGTGCAGGCGACACCAAGCCAAGGGTTACAATCCCCTTACCAGTCACACACACACACAAAAAAAGAACAGGTTTAGTGGGAACCCTAGAGTAGGAAAACTAGAAGGCTATGTTGTGTGATCAGTGAGTGGAATTTCAGGTTCACAGCTACAGAGGTGGAGCAGTTATGGGTAATGACGAGGTCCAGGGTGTGACCACTTGAACAGGTGGCTAAAGTGGAGTGGAGGTGGAAGTCAATAAAGTGTAAGAAATGAAGGATCCAGATGAGTCACCAACATGGTTCCTGACATTTTCTAGAATAATAATAGCCAGGTAGAAAGAAAGAAACAAGTTGCCAAATCCTCACTGACTGTGGTTACAGGGCAAGGAGATTAGTTGAGGAAAAAAATGAGGATGGAAAGAGGGTGGAGTGTATGTGCATCAATAGAGGAGTTGTTGAAAGAAGCCACAGAGGTGAACAAAAAAGCATGCCCAGCCCATCTCCAGGCCATGGCACAATGGAGGGAGAATGAGTAACCTGTACTTGGAACTGCTAAAAAGTAATGTCATTCAGGAAAAGTCTGGTTTCAGTGAAAGTAAGGAAGTAGTTAACTCAAAAATCCTATTGAAACTCTAACTTTGTAATTCATTGACCCAAAACTATGGGCTCATTAGGAAAAGAGTAGATTTTACCAACCAACAAGGAACCAGGATCCTATTAGATTGGAAATAAAACTGCCAACTGCACAGGAGGAGGGAACACCAAAGAAGATTATCTCAAAGCCAAAGGCCAAACACTCAGTAAAATATTGAATCTTTGGAAATCAAGTTGACACAGAAAGAGTGAAATGAACTGAGGGAGTAGATCAAGAAATTTTAGAATATCTTAAACGAAGAGAGGACTCTGGCTCAAGAGATGGTTTTGGCTCTGGAAACAGCTCTGAGAAAGTATCAAGGAATAAATGGAGAGGGACCCACATAAGACACTTGAGGTTTATAGTCCAAAATGGATCCTATGACAGGGAAAAACCAATATACTAAGACTTAAATCCTCTTAAAGATAAGAATTAGAAAAGTCACTAGATCAGAATGATGAGGAGGAAGACAGGCAAGAATCTAAGAAGGGATCATGAATAATTTTTTAATTCAAAATATTTTAATACTTGTACATATTTGTTGTTTCAGTATATGCATACACCACACAATATTCACTTAAGGTACATAGCATAATTTTGTACCCAATTGTCCACCACTTCTCCTCATCCCCCATCTCCCTGCCAGCCTCTGGTAACCATTTCTCCACTCTCTACTTCTATGAGAACCACTTTTTTGTTTGTTTGTTTGTTTGTTTGTTTACTTGTTTAGATTCCACATATGAGTGATATCACGTAGTATTTGTCTTTCTGTGCCTGACCTAGTTCACTTAAGGTCATGGTTTCCAATTCCATCCATGACGCTACCAATGATAGGCTATCACTTTTTTTACAGTTGAATAGTTTTCAATTGTGGATCTATACCACAGGTTTTTTTGCGTATTCATCCATTGATGGATATTTAGATTGATTCCATCTCTCAGCTATTGTGAATAGTGCTGCAATGAACATGGAAGTACAGATGTCTTTTTGATATATTGATTTCATTTCCTTTTGGTATATTCCCAGTAGTGGGATAGCTGGATCATAAGGTAGATCTGTTTTTAATTCTCTGTTTTCTACAATGGTTGTACAAATTTACATCCCCATCAACAATGTAGGAGGGTTCCTTTTCCTCCACATCCTCGCCAGTACTTGTTATTTTTGTCTTGTTGATAATAGCCATTCTAACTGGAGAGAGATGCTATCTCGTTGTGGTATTAATTTGCATTTCCCTGATGATTAGATGATTGAGCATTTTTTTCATGTGCCTATTGGCAAGACGTATATTTGCTATTGAGAAATGTCTGCTCAGGTTCTTTGCCCATTTTTTAATTGGGTTATTTGGTTTTTTGCTGTTGAGTCCCTTATATATTCTGGATATTAGCCCCTTGTCTGATGTGTAGTTTGCAAACATTTTCTCCCATTCTGTAAGATGTCTCTTCACTTTGTTGGAAGTGTCCCTTGCTGTGCAGAAGCTTTTTAGTTTGATGTAGTCCCATTCGCATATTTTTGCATTAGTTGCCAGTGCCTTTGTAGTCTCACTCAAAAAAATGCTTCCCACTCCCATTTCGTGTAGTGTTTCCCCTATGTTTTCTTCTAATAGTTTCATAGCTTCAGGTCTTAAATTGGGGTCTTTAATCCATTTGGGTTGATTTTTGTATATGTATAGGGGTCTAGTTTTAATCTTCTGCATGTGGATATCCAGTTTCCCCAGAACCATTTATTGAAAAGGCTGTCCTTTCTGCTTTGCATATTTTAGGCACCTTTGTCAAAAATCAGTTGGCCATAAATGTGTGGGTTTATTTTGAGGGTTCTCTCTTCTATTCCACTGGTTAATTTGTCTGTTTTTATGCCAGTACCACATGTTTTGGTTACTACAGCTTTATAGCATATTTTGAAGTCAGGAGGAGTGATGCCTCCAACTTTGTTCTTTTTGTCCAAGAGTGCTTTAGTTATACGGGGTGTTTTGTGGTTCCATACAAACTTTATGATCATTTTTTCTATTTCTGTGAAGAATGTCATTCGCATTTTGATAGGGAGTATGTTGAATGTGTAGATTGCTTTGGGTAATATGGACATTTTGATGATGTTAATGCTTCCAATCCATAAACATGGAATATCTTACCATTTATTTGTGTCCTCTTCAATTTTTTCAACACAGAGTTGGCTTTGCTTTTTAAATTTTTTCTTAGATATCAAAGTTATTAGTCTAAAATAACTTATTATAACATGTTTTTTGTAAGCCTCATGGTAATCATAACATAAAAACTTATAAAAGACATGCTAAAAATTGTGAGAAATCAAAATATAATGCTAGAGAAAATCACTCAACCACAAGAATAATTTTTCTTTATTCTTTACTTTCAGATGTCCTCTCATGCCACTTTAGGACTAAGAAACTCAGGAGTCTGAATTTATCCAACACTAAAGCCAGGAAATGCCAAACCATGCTTCCTACTCCACAGCACTGAAGGGCCTCTCTTTGAGGCTTGCACTCATCTTGGTGACACTAGGAAGAGGAGGCACAGGTCCTCCCAGCTCTGAGATTCTCACACTTAAAGAGAAGTTTGCCATGTATCCATTTACCTCTCCTTGCACTTAGTCTGGGGCAAGGGAAGAGTGCAGGCCCAGCCCACACTACATCCTACTCTTTACCGTTTCTCCAAACTTCTCTCCACTCTTGTATAGGTAGTCTTTTTTCTATTCTGCATAGGGATAGAGTACGGAAAATAAATGTTCTGTCCAATAGCATCTCCTTTCAAACTTTAATGTCTCACACCTGCACCTTGCCTTTTGAATTTAGAAGAGAAGAACATTGATGTCTTTATCTTCAGACCCCTCAGTTTGGCCTAAGGGACCCTCAGAGTGTACCTGTTTGAAGGACAGAGGGTGCTGGGGAAGACCTTTCAAATACTGCACACAACTGGCCACAGCTGTTTTTGTAGCTATAAAATATTTCACTTCCAAGTATCTCAAAATTCAGCAAAATAAAATCATGCTAAAGTATAAAATAAATAATATCAAATCCATCTTTGCTCTGTTGGCGGAAATGAGGTAGCAAGAATACCAAGTGCCTGAAATGGTGATGCACAGGGACACAGGGGTGAACAGTAATTTTTTATGGTTAGCCAGTTTAATAAAATCACCAAACCCTTCTATCCTACTTCAACAACACACCACTCTTGGGATGAAATGTCCCATTGTGTTCACAGAGGGGGGAGAAAGAAACAGATAGTGAGGAAAGAGAGGACAGGAAAATAGAGGAGAAGGGCTTTGTTGAGGCACTAACAACAATGTTCATAATTGTGCCTGGCTTCAGACTTGGTTGTCTTCTTCCACAAAGCAAAAAGAAGACAGGAACAGAGTTCTTTTACTTTTCTGTGCAGCCCTGCATATAAATAACTAAGTAATAACACTTCCTTAGTTGTGTCAGAGAATTTTTGTGCACATTCCACCAGAAATAATCCCATCTGGATTTAGTACCTTCCTCTGTGGCAACTGCCATCTCTGCAGCAACTCAGTCCTCACTCAACAAATTTCAACTTCCATTCATTCCCACACCCTCAGTCACACTTTGTAAAGCTGTTCCCTGATAAGGAACAGCTACCTGTCTCAGATCAGCAGTCCAAAATGGCAACAGAACATATGTTGTCTCAGTGGCCCACTAAATATTAATAGCTAACACTTGTTGAGCATTTACTGTGTGCCAGCACTGTTCTAAAAACTTCCCATGTAATAATCCTCACAAGAACTCTGTGAGGTAAGTATTATTCTTACTCATATATCTTATTCATATATTGAAGATGAGAAAACTGAGGAACAGAGAAGTTAAGCAGATTTCTCAAGGGACACAGCTAGCAAGTGTCATAGCCAGGATTTGAGCCCAGGCAATCTAACTCCAGGGTCCATGCTTGTAACAATTATGTAATTCTTCCCCTTGGAAGAGGACAGGACAGCTAATATGATGGTTACATTTAGAAATATGTAATTTACAATTTGTCAATGGCCCTGCTTCCCGATGAGTTCCTACTCCTTTAGCCTTACTGTTCATGTTTGATGCTTTAAGTCTTCACATCTAAAATGCAACAGAGTACACTGTGCTATCTTGATATAATATATAAAACAAGGCTTAGTGGGAATACAGTACTCATGGAAAATTCAGGAACAGCCAGATCCTGTGTTTCTGTCTTCATCAAGATTAACTATAAGTTTCCAACTTAGCAGAATTCAAGCACTTGGAAAGTAGAACAGAGCAGGTTTAGAGAAACAGATAAACATATTTTAGGGCATTCATTCATTCAACAATATTTTTAGAGTACTGAATATGTATCTGATAACTGTGCTGGATTCTGGGCATTCCACAGGGAACCAGATCAAAAGTCGTTTCCCTCTGACAGCATTCATTCTAAGACACACTAGAGGAGACTGAGAATAAGCAAGTAAACAATAAGTAAGAAACAGGATACTGTGACAAAATAACCAAGGAAACATCTTTTATATGGGACATCAGGGACATAGTAAATCTGAGATGCTCAAAGATAGGCAGGTGGATATACAAGTCCTAATGACATGTTGTCATGCCTTCATGCCAGCTTCCCAGGAACTTATGTATTTAAGAATATTTTATGATGCTGTAATGCAAACTTTTCAACCTAGTGCTCCAGGCTGCTCTAGTCCAGCCTTGCCTATCTATCCTCTTCTCATCACCACTCCCAAACACACCCTCTCCATTTAGACTAATTTCTTCATTGGCCCACAACACATCAAGTTCACCCCCACCTTGTTCTCTCCCCTACACCTATTAATTTTACCCATCCTTCAAAACCAGGCTCGAGTTCCACCTTCCTCATTCTTATCCACTCAGGCTTACTGAGCTCCCCTCTCCCCTAAACTAGACAATTAACTATCTAAAAATACAGTCTTCCAACCTTCACCACTATTTCACACGTGCCATAACTCAGGACTTTAAGAGAAGACACAACAATCTATCTCCCCACAGCAAGTGCGAGCAGGAGGGAAAAATGATTTGGCACTTGTCCAGAGTTCTCAGGGCTAGAGTCAGAGGGAACTGACTCAGGCTCAGAGAGGCAGCTTGAGGGGACTAAGCACAGTGTCCAAGGGGCACAGTTTCCAAATAGGAGGGCATAAAGTCTCTAATCAAGTGGAAAGATATCAACAACTGAGAATACCGGAGACAAGGAGCCAGTTCTAGAGGGGTACTAAGGATCCAGGTGAGAAATCTAATTGAAGAGGAGAGAGCAAAAAACCTGCCTCATAGACTGCTCCAACACAGTGTAGAGGGGTAGAGCCTTGTGACCTGGGGATAACTACGGGCATCAGATATCGACTGACAGCAAAGGAGTCTGGAGCCTAGAAACCAAGAATAGGTGACCAAGTTTAAGAACCTGACTTAACTCTAAGCCATAGGTAGAGACCATCAGTGGACTTGTTTGGGGGAAAGTGGAAAGAGTTCATGAAAGAGAGAAGATAAAGGCCAAAAATATGTATGTAGAGATTATTAGTCCCTCAGGGGTAGGGGCCATGCCTTATGTTTCACTTCTATCCTCCACAGCACTTAGGAACGTAAATATTTATTGATTACATAAAAAAGAAAGAGCACAGACAATTTTGGTATTACCCAATGGAGGGAAGTATGCCAAGGTAACCTGAGTCATCATTTTAGCAGGCTATGTATTAGGCAGGTTCACAGGAAAGCTCCATCACCTTGGCAAACCCAGAATAATAATGTGATCTGCTGAACAAACACAAGACTAAAAATGAGGACTAGACTAGCTTTGTCAGCACCCTCTTACACCTCTTAAACAAGTCACTTTACTTCTCTGAGTCTCAATTACCTCATCCATAAATGTAATTGCTCCAATTTTGTCACAGTATCTGGAACACTTCTCCCCCAGATCTCTGCTTCACTAACTTCATTCTTTTGAATCTTTGCTCAAATCTTGCCCTCCTAATGAGGCCTATTGAATACTAACTACCCTATTTAATACTGCAGCTGCCCATCCCACCAACCCCACCTTCACACATGCTGGTCTCCACTTATTGTTGCCCACTAGAATGTAAGCTCCATGAAGGCAAGGATCTTTGTTCTATTCATTGATACTATCCAAGTCTCTGAATGGCCTCTGGAACAGAGTAAACATCCAATAAGTATTCGTTGAATTAATATATGAATGCGTCTAATAAAAGCCAAAATCTTGTGAAAGAAAAATACTAGAAAGATAGTCAGCGCTCCATATCTGCGAATGCAGAACCTGCCCACAGGAGGGCCAACTATAAGGACAAAGCCCGTGGATTTTGGAATGGAGGAAGTGTGGGTCCTGGAACCAATCCTTGAGGTCCTGACCTACCATTCCTCCCCCGAAGCCAGGCATGACCTTGATCCTGGGCTCCGGATCCCAAAGTCCGCTCCGTTTCATTCAGATCTGGCCAGAACAGGAGACTGTGGCCAGCGCCCCCGGAAAGCCACACCAGCGAGCTCGGTGCTGGGCACGCGCGCTGGGCCCTCCAGCCCCGCACGGCCCCTCGCAGCAGCAGCGGCCAGGAGCTCGGGTCCCGGAAGTGCGGCCCCTGTGCCCGGAAGTGGGTTTCTCCACGGCCCTCATCCCCTCAGCCTGCGGCTGAGTTCGTCGTGCTGATTCCGAACGCACTGCCCCGAGTAACCGCGAGAAAGAGACAGGTACACGGACCCTCCACCCCGCCGCTCCACAGCTCCCACCAACTCCGCTGGGGGAGGCCTCTGCCGTGAGCATCCGCGGTGTTCTGGAAGGACGTCCGCGCCCTACCTGCAGCCCCGTCCTCGGTGGAGCAGCCCAGCTGCCCCTGACCGAGGATGGGACTTAGGCACGCAAGACCCCGCTCTGGGCTCCAAAGGCTCGTGGGATTATCGGACCTCTCAGAAGCCCCCTTGGTGGGATAACGCCCAAGGATCCCTCCTCCGTTCGGCGCTAAGATTGGGCCAGGAAAAGACTTTCCTCGGCCTCCATCTCATCCCCTAAATAAGGGCTACAGGCGACGGACAACTGCGCCCCCTGGTGGACAGTCGGAGCCTCAGGCACCTTGGTCCACCCCCACAGCCTGGGTTACATTGTTTCACAAGTTGGGTAGTAAGATGGTTTTCGGTACTACATACATTTTTTTAAAATATCGAGTTATTTATGCTTATATATGTTTAAAAAATTACAACCAGTTCAACAAACCCGTTATCTCAAATATTATTTCAGTACAAAGCTAAGTGTTTAAGTGAGAATTAACATTTGTTTAAAGAAAATATTAAATACATAATATGCAGGTATTCCAAAATCATGAAGGTGGTGTTCAAAGGACTACAGTCAGTGAAAACCGTCGGCTTCACAGGGTCAATCAAGGGAATAATAGGTGGGCATGATGGCTAATTTTATGTGTGAACTGGGAAGGTGTTTTGGAATAAGATTAACATTTAAATCAGTGAACTTTGGGAAAGCAGATTGTCCTCCATAATATGGATGGGCCCCATCCAATTAGTTGAAGGCCTGAATAGAACAGAAAGACTGGCCTCCCTGAGCACGAGGGAATTCTCCAGCAGACTGCCCTCGGACTTCATCTGCACCATCAGCTCTCCTGGACCTCCAGCCTGCCAGCCCACACTGCAGGTTTTGGACTTGCCAACTTCCATATTCACATGAGCCAAATCCTTGTCATAAATCTCCATTTATATATACACATCCTATTGGTTCTGTTTCTCTGGGAAATCCTAACTTTGATGGGTAATCTCAAATAGTCCTTCCCTCTCTGACACTGAGTGGGGGTGTGAGGAGGGAAAGCAGGGGAAAGAGGGCTTAATTCCATGACCAGGTGCTCTGAAGTGCTGAGGGTGTTACCCTATGCCCAATTCACTGGGCACACTTACCCTAGCTTCACTGCTTCATTCCTCCCTCCCCTTCTCATGAGGTCCCTTAAATGCTAGGTCCTACAGCATTCCCACTGCTCACTCTTCCTGGAAGAGAATAATGTAGTGGAATATAGATGAAGCTTTGAATCCAAATCAGGATATTGGTTGTCTGGGCTCAGCTCCCTCACAGCTTGCAGCATTTACTTATCAAAGTCCCGTCACTTCCTGGAATTCTGTTGCAACTTATGGTAAGAGGACCCGACTAGATGATGCCTAAGGTCTCTACTGGAGATGAGCACCTTTTCCCCACTCCTGCCCTTTTTCCACCCCTTTTTTCCCTTTACACCTGAGATGGTAGAAGAACTTAATTCATTTGTAAATTTGGAAAGAATTATTGGCTCAGCTCTGCCCTGCTTCTACTTAGAAACTTGAAAGATCCTCCATGCCATAATAGGGACCAACCTACCACTGTGCAGGAAGGCCTGCCCCAGCCCAGGTCTGCCATCATTGGTTGGGTAAGTCTGCCTAATTCTGGGGTCTAGTATGAGCAAGCCCTAGCTAACAGATCTAGAGCCACTGCCTGTTACTTAACTACTATCAGTAAAAAAGATAGCATTTTGGCCACTATATTTTCTTTCTGTTTTACTTTTCAAACCATCATCAGAGCACCCAGATATATAAAGAAATTGTTATTAGAACTAAAGGGAGAGATAGACCCCAATATAAAATGAGTTAGAGACTTTAACATTCCTCTCTCAGCATTGGGCAGATTATTTAGACAAAACATTAGCAGAGATGTATCGGATTTAAATGGCACTTTAGACCAAATGGACTTAACAGACATTTACGGAATATTTCATCCAAGAACTTCAGAATATACATTATTCTCATCACCACATGGATCATTCTCCAGGATAGACCACATGCAAGGCCACAAGTCAAGTCTCAACAAATTTTAAAAGATTGAACTCATATCAAGTGTATTTTCAGACCACGGTGAAATAAAACTAGAAATTAGCAATGAACAAAACTTGGAAAACTATACAAATACATGGAAATTAAACAACATGCTCCTGAATGACCAGTGGGTCAACGAACAAATAAAGCAGGAAATCACAAAAATTCCTTGAAACAAATGAAAATGCAAGTGCAACTTCCTAAAACCTATGGGATACTGCAAAAGCAGTACTAAGAGGGATGATTATTGCAATAAGTGCTTACATCAAAAAGGTTGAAAGATTCCAAGTAAACAACCTAATATTATACCTCAAAGAACTAGAAAAGTAAGAACAATCCAACCCACAATTAGCAGACAGAAAGAAATTAAAAAATCAGAACAGAATTAAATGAAATAGAAACCAAATAAGATGCAAAAGATTGATGAAACAAAAAGCGATTTTTCTGTGAAAATAAAATTGTCAAATCATTAGCTAGACTAAGCAAGAAAAGACCCAAATATAAACAATCAGAAATGAAAAAGGAGACATTACAACAGATTCCACACAAACACAAAGAATCATTAGAGACTATTATTAACAACTATACACCAACAAATTTGAAAATCTAGAGGAAATGGATAAATTTCTGCACACATACACCCTACCAAGACAGAACCAAGAAGAAATTGAAAACTTGAACAGACTAATAATGAATAACAAGATTGAATCAGCAATCAGCAGTCTCCTACAAAAAAAGCCCAGGACCAGATGGCTTCACTGCTGAATCCTACCAAACTTTTAAAGATTTAATACCAATTCTTCTCAAATTGTTCCAAAAAATCAGAGTATTCTCCCAAACTCATCCTATGAGGCCAGTATTACCCTGATACCAAAACCAAACAAAGACACAACAAAAAAGAAAACCATCCTTGACAAACTTAGATTCAAAAATTCTCAACAAAGTGCTATCAAACAGAATCCAACAGCATATCAAAAAGATTATACACCATGATCAAGTGGGACTCATCCCAGGGATGCAAGGATGGTTCAGCATACACAAAACCATACATGTGGTAAACCACACCAACAAAAAGATAAAAACCATATCTCAATAGATAGAGAAAAAGCATTTGATAAAATTCAATATTACTTTATGATAAAAATCCTCAACAAATTAGGTATAGAAGGAAAGAAACTCAACACAATAAAATCCATATGTGACAAATCCATAGCTAACATCATCCTGAATGTCAAAAAGTTGAATGCTTTTCCTCTAAGAACATGAACAAGACAAGGATGCCCACTCTCACCACTGCTACTTAACACAGTACTGGGAGTTCTAACCAGACCAATTAGAAAAGAGAAAAGAATAAAGGCATCCAGATTTGAAAAAGGAAGTCAAATTGTTGCTGTTTGCAGATGGCATGATCTTATATAGAAAAAAACTAAAGACTCCACCAAAAAAAACTCTTAGAGTTAATAAATTTAGTAGAGTTGCAGGATATAAAATCAATATATAAAAGTCAGTAGCATTTCTAAATACAAACAACAAACTAACAGAAAAAGAAATCAAGAACGCAAGCCCATTTACAATAGCTACCAAAAAAACTAAAATACCTAGAAATAAACCTAACCAAGGAGGTAAACTATCTCTACAATGAAAACTACAAAACACTGGTGAAAGAAACTAAAGAAGTCACAAAAAAATTGAAAGACATTCCATGTTCATGAATTGATAGAATTAATGTTGTAAAAATATCCATACTACCCAAGCGATCTACAGATTCAACACAATCCCTATCAAAATACCAATGACATTCTTCATAGAAATAGAAAAGGCCATCATAATATTCATATGAAACAACAAAAGACATCAAATAACCAAAGTAATCCTGAGCAAAAAGAGTAAAATGGGAGGCATTACACTACCTGACTTCAAACTATACTACAAAGCTCTAGTAACCAAAACAGCATGGTACTGCAAGACACTTGGACCAATGGAACAGAATAGAAAACCCAGAAACAAGCACACACACAGCCAATTGATCTTCCATAAATGCTCTAAAAACACACATTGGGGAAAGGACAGACTCTTCAATAAATGGTTCTGGGAAAATTGGACATCCATGTGTAGAAAAATGAAACTAGACCCCTATCTCTCACCATATACAAAAATTAATTCAAAATGGATTAAAGACCTAAACCTGAGAGTGAAACTGTGAAATTTCTAGAAGAAAACAGGGGGACCACTCCAAGACATAGGACTAGGCAAAGATTTTATGAATAAAACCTCAAAAGCACACACAACCAAAGTAAAAATAAGCAAATGGTATTACATCAAACTAAAAAGCTTCTGTACGGCAAAGGAAACAATCAGCAGAGCAAAAAGACAACCTACAGAATGGGAGAAAATATTCGCAAACTATGTATCTGACAAGAGCTAATTTCCAGAATATACAGGGAAATCAAATGACTCAATAGTAAAAAACCAAATAACCCAAATAAAAATGGGCAAGGGAGTTCAATAGACATTTCTCAAAAGAAGACATACAAATAGCCAACAGGTATATGAAATATTCTCAATATCACTAATCATCAGGGAAATGGAAATCAAAATCACATTGAGATATCATCTCACTCCAATTAGACTGGCTATTATCAAAAAGAGAGAAAATAACAAATACTGGTGAGGAAGCAGAGAAAAGGGAACTCTTGTACATTGTTGGTGGGATGGCAACAATACAGCCATTATGTAAAACAGTACAGAGGAAAACAGAACTATCATATTACCCAGCAATCCCACTACTGGGTATATACCCAAAGGAATGGAAAGCATCATGTTGAAGGGTTACCTGCACCCCCATGTTCTTCACAGCTCTATTCACAATAGCCAAGACATGGAACCAACCTAAATGTCCATTGATAGGTGATTGGATAAAGAAAATGTGGTACATATACACAATGGAGTACTACTTGGCCATAAAAGAGAATGAAATTCTGCCAATTGCAGCAACATGGGTGAGCTTAGAGAAAATTATGACAAGTGATATAAGTCACACACAAAGAGAAATACCATATGTTCTCACTCATATGTGGGAGCTAAAACAAGAGAACAAAACAAAACAAGCAAACAAACAAAAGCAAATAAATTATAATAAGTTGAACTGTTAAAAAGAGAGAGAAGAACTATGGTTACTAGAGGCTGGAAAGGGGAGGGGGAAGGAGGAACAGTGAAAAGCCAATTAATGGACACAAAAGTACATTTTGTGTAGGATAGGAAAAATAAGCCCTAATGGTGTACATTTGACCCAGAAATCTATAATCAATAATGTTTTACTGCACATAACCAAATATCTAAAAGAGTGAAGCTCAAATGTACACATCACAAAGAAACGATTGTCTTGCAATGATAAATAGGCTGATTACCCTGAATACATCAACACACACTATATACATGTACTCCATAAATATGTACATCAATATGTTTCAATAAAATTTTTTAAGGCAGCATAAAGGAGAAAGAAATCTATAGAACCAAGAAAGGAAATTGATAGCACAAGTTGTGGTAATAGTAAAATTAAACCAAATGTGAACATTTGGCCAGTAACAAGGATAGATTTCTGGACAAACCTAACTTAGAAAACAGTACTATCTTCCCAGGATGAACCCCTCAGACTGATATGAGATTGTCTAACTCAGCTTCCAAAGCCAGGGAGTTTTCTGGGGCACGTGAGACACACCTGAACAACGTACACAGGGTTTTGCTCCCTGATGATACTGACCGGAATTCCTCCAGACTGCCACTAGATGTCTACTGACACTCATACTTCCCCTTGCTCTCCAGTCAACAAATGTGGGAGCTGGAACTGCAGGAGAAGTAACTAGCCCAAGGGCAAACCGTTTGTTTGTGATGGACTCTGAGAGAACGGAGGCTGTGGCTGGTTAATACTTGACCCCCCTCCTCCAAAGTTCTCCAGAACTAAGGGAAGAAACAGATTTCAAAGAAAGAATCTTGGGCCTAGGAGGAGCTTGAGACTCCATCTTATCCATTCTTCTTCCTCCTTGAAAGATAATACTTTGGCCATGCCAACCAACAAAGAATCCTCTAGCCCACCAGAAAAGGGCTTTAAATCGCCCCCTCAGTCTCCCTGAGAGTCCGTCTCTCTGAGACTTTGCACTGCTGAGAAGTTATTCTTGGTTCTGCCTTCAGACATCAGCACTGAAATTCTCAGCTTATACCAGCAGGCCCAGATACATTTCCTCCTTGTGCCCTTAATGTCTCCTCTCCCTCTGAGTGAAGAAGCACCTTACAACTGTTTTGTGCAGAGCAGGGGTCCCAACTGCTAACATCTACCTCTCTTCCCCCTCTTAGTGCTGACTGTTGACAGACCCTGAGGTACCTATATACATCTTTTTTCTCCATAAACACTAGGTACTTGTAGTTCATCACTAGCCACCAAGCATGTTCAGGCTCTCACTACAGCTGTTCACATGTTTGTCTTGCTTACACAGGTGCACGCCACCACCACTACTACATCGTAAGTTCCTTGAGGGCAAGAACTCTGACTTTCTATTCCTCCCAGCACTGTGTATTGTGGTTCACGCAATGAATGCTTGTTGGATTGACCCCAATGGTGACAAACTTGAGAGGTTTGTGTGGATTCTATGTGTGGGATTTTATACCCATGGTAGATTGTTGCCTCTCTGTCCTAAGAAAATGGCATATTTCTCTCCAGTGGCAACACTGGCTCTGGTTGTAGACACATATGGGTGGATTGATGCATGCCGCAGGACCCTGTATGTTGGGGCAAGACTCAGGCTGAACAAATCTGAGAAAGCAACAGGAGACATAGGCACAGAAACTTCATGGTCTGGACCTTCCCTGACTCTCTACAGCCACCCTAGGAGTCACCAGCTGCCTTTCTCATCTCTTCTCTTCCCCTTTCTTTCCCTCCCATCTTCCTCTCTCTCCTCATCTCTCTGTTTTTCCCTTCTTTGTCCCTTTTGCTCTCTCCTCTTACTTCTCCTTTCCCTCTCCTCTCTACCCTCCCCCATTCTTCCCCACCCACACCTCAACCCCCAGTATTTCCTCTTCTCCTTTTCCATCTCCCTGCATTGAATGAACAAAAGCAGAGCTGCTCTGTTCCTAAGACTCAAAACACTGGCAAAAGGAGCTCCAGAGACCAGGTCAAAGGCAGTAGCATTTGGAGTTTTCTCTGCTAAAGGACTCTGTACCAGTGAGAACTTTTGTAGAAGAACCTTACTTCCTTTACTTTGTCTGATCTTACTTGCATATACTGTTTGGTCAGTCACTTGCCCCCTCCCCACCCCCTCCAGTTTCTGGCTTCCATCATCCTTTGCACCAAGCCTCCTAGAATAAGGTCAATCCCACCCTATTCCATGGGAGCCCACCTTGCCACTTGCAGACCAGTCCAGTCAAAGCCTTCAAGACCTTACTTCCTGACATCGTGAGTCCCAGGTCAACTTTACAAGCCAACCGATAAGTGCCTACTCCATACACAGGGGGATCAGTGGCAGTACAGCAGCTTCATCACCAGTCAGAGGAAAGCAGACATCCAACCCTGAGGTAGGCTCGTGCCCAGAGAGCACATAATCTTGCCAGTTCTGCTGCCCCTGGTCTCAATTCAACACATCCTCACCAAGCATCTGCTCTGAGCAAGGAGGTGAACTGAATTCTATGCTGGGTCAGAATTGAATAGCAACAAAACACATATCTTGTCCAGTCAGGGAGTCCAATTAATCTGATAATAGTCATGCCACCTTGCCACTAACTAAAGGGCTCTTCCCACTCACCTCCTTCTTAGCTCAGGCCCTGGTCTGAGAAATAGAAATCTTACACATCTCTCCAAAGGGGTCTTTTCAGGACCTGGTGAGCAACTGTAAGTTTTCATTTATACTTTTGGTCATAATGGTAAGAAATGAAAACTAGCAGAAAAGGAAGACCACAGGGGTGGGGTCCAGAGAAAACACACTGGAAAAGCAAATTCTGGAGCAATTCAATGAGCTGGCACCGGTGATTAGTGTAGAGGTATAGGCAATCCTCCTTGGCTCCTGATGCACTGCCGAGACCATGCCCAAGGCATCTTAGAGCCCAGATTGATAGAGTTAAAAGGGACCAATACCTTCTTTTCTCCTTCCCACCCTCAGCCATTTTGACATAAGAAAACTAAGAAACATAGAGGTAAAGTGACCTGCCCAACAACACACGGCTGATCAGTGAAAGAAATGGAAGGTGAGGCCAGTTTTTCTGACTCTCATTATAATGCTCTAGTTACAAGTACCTAATGGTGCCTTGTTACTTAACAAGAAGACAAATGTAGCAGTGAACGTGTAAGACCTTTCAGCTGGGGTTGGTTCATCCAGAAAGCTGCAAAGCTAGTATACAAAGTAGCTGCTATCTTTGCCAAATAACCTGAAGTGAGTTTATTCTACTGGTAGGCTGATTGCTAAGGAACCAGCTCAAGGATTCACCCAGGGGTCTTGAGGCTCCAGGGGGCTGATTCAAACTAACCACAGTCAGCATCCCCTGACTAAGCCAGACACCAATATTCATATATAATAGACACTGGGCCTTGTCAGGCCAGGGCACTGGGACATGTCTGTCATGCAGCACATGATCGCTAAGACATCCATGACACATACCAGAAGTTTGCTTGAGGACAGAGTCAGAACAGAGAACATTTTTCACCTTGAGAGATATTTCAAAGAACCAGAATGTTCTTTCCCTGAATACTGCTAAAGGAAATTTCAAAATTCAAACTTCTCTCACTCTCCTTTTTTAAAAGATCAAGGTGATCTCTTTGTTGGCCCTGTCACAACTTCATTCCCCAACACCATTTTAACAAGCTCTTGTACTACAATTTCTAGGCCTACAGATTAGTCTACATTGATTTTACTTCAGGGTGGTTGTTTCCAGGTGATTCTTTTAGGAGGCACTCACTACGAACTCATTCAACTGTCCCCAGAGCATACCTGGATAAATTACTTCTGGGAAGGCTTTTGGTAAAAGGAGCAGCTAACCTCTGGCATAATGTGTGACTTCAGGTTAGCCCTAAAGAGGACCGACGTGGGTCTCATGTTCTCTTCCAAACTTTTTGCCTCTATTATTTTTGGCCTAGATCTTGAGCTCTTTGGGTCTTACACCCCTCTTGCCTTCTAATAAATAAGTCACACTCCAAATCCAGGTCTTCAATGCCTAGCACAGGATAGAACAGTGTGGCTGGTTTGGTTGAAATTAAATTCCATTCTGCTCTGTGACTGAGGTCAGCCTTCTGATCCCAACGTATCTCATTCCCTGGAAGACCAGAACCCTGTCACTGGCTCCCACTCCATCACCTGAGGGAAGGCTTACTCTTCAGGACTGGCTCTTGCATAATGCCCTCTGGTTATTCCCAACCTGGGTGAGCTACCAGGCCCCAGGGCACCAGGGTAATATAAAACTCCTCTTTAGATTTTGCAGAGATTAGAACCATCAGTGCACAGTAATAACAACAATAATGATAATGTGATCAACAATAGTGGCAGTAATGTTAGCTACTGGATGGTTTCTTGTCATTTATGAGCCAAGGGGAGGAAACCAGGCTTCTATAGAGCAGGGCCTCACTTCAATACTGTGTGTGCCATGCAGTCTGTGCCTGGGGCTGTCACTGCACTGAGGCTGGCAGGAAGAGCCATACCAACCTCTGCCACCTACCCAACAAGAGCTATGAGGCACAGCCAGAGGGCTGCCCTGGGACAAGCTAGTCTTGGCCCAAACTGGCATTCCAAGGCCAGAAAGACACTAGAGGGGACTGTAGCTCCACCTCTGCTAAGGGGCAGCCCTGGGAGTCTACAAAAAACAAAGGCCTGCCTAGACATGACATTCCCCAGAACTGGATGAACCTACGGAACGTGTCTCAAAACTCTTCCAGAGCACTTCCCAACACTTTTTGTGCAACTTGGCCCTGTCTCTGCCTGTCTTCCCCAAAAGAGAAGAAGAAAAGGGGGTGAGACAGACAGACCAGATGTGAGAGAATGAATCTGGCTGTAGTCTACCAGGTCTGAAAGTAGCTGAAACTCCTCACTTTTTGGAAGTGAGTAGTAAAAAAGGGTACTTTAAGTCCCTCTTGAAAGCCCAGGATTTGCCATCCTGAATCTCTCCTAGGGCCTGTGCAGCTCTGGTTTTGTTTCCACAGGCTGGAGTCACCAGTGTCTTTGTCAATACTGATTTCAGCAGCTAAGAACCTCTGCACAATGCACTGCACTTTACAGCATATATCACAGCTCGTAATTATTTTTGTTTGTGATGACATGATTATTAAATTAATCAAGCACCACAAAGTCTGGAACTGAATCTGGTCTTGTATCCCCCAATACTTTCCCAGGGTTTGGCATAGAGTAAACTCACATAGATAGTTTTAGAATAAATGAACATATGAATGAATGAGTACCAATCAGATCTGAGTGTCACGTTTCATGAGAGGAGCTGACAAACTATAGCATATCCAGATACGGCAGCCTGAATTGTAAATGTTCTGGGGACTTCATCACATGAGAAAGGGTTGAAAGAACAGAGGCCATAGAGACAGAGATCAGAAGTAAGAAAAAGCCTGGCCAATAGTGTTCTGATGTCCCATGGAAGAAGGATTCATGAGCCTTAATTTGCACTGTTTCAGAAGGCAGAATGGGGAACCAAGGAGCAGAGGTCCCAGACAATTTGAAGCTCCAATCAGATGAATATTCCCCGTGGCTGGAACTGCCCAGGGATGAGATAGGCTGCCTCCTGGGAAGGGCCTCTTCCATCAGAGGGAATGGCCAAGCAGATGCTAGATGGCAGCCTGGGAGAGGGGACAGGGGTGGGCCCACACCTTGTGAGAGGTTCAGCCAGCAGACTGACCACTGAGATGACCTGGAAGATTCCAAGTTCATTTCTCCCATATCCCAGGAGAAAAAAAAGGTGAGTTTTCATGGGCTATAAGACCTGTGAGACCCCCAAGCAAAACTGTGAAAGAGGGAAAATCTGACTTTAACATCGCCTGCTTGCCTCTTCAGAAGCCTTATTCTACTTGCAAAACTCTTAACATTAACATTTTTGTCTTAGATGTAAGCAAACTAAGAAAAGAACTCACTTAAGAGTGACAATGCTTTAATATGTTGATCCATATTCTGAAAGAGGGTGCCTCAAGAAAGCAATGGGCAAATCCAGTGGTGGGTCTTACAGCCCACTAGCATTTGAACAGGAAAGTCTTCTTAGGTGTCTTGCAATCAATCAAGCAACAAGAGCTCTGAACCTCCTATGTTCAGCATAGTGCTAGGCTGCAGGAATGGGCACTGGATTGAGAGGTAGAAATTCTGGGTTCAAGTCCTACCTCTGCCTTATACTGACTCTGTGATCTTGATTAGTTACCTAGCTTCTCATTTTCCTCATCTGTAAGGTAGAGTTCCTCATAATATGTACCTCACAGGGTCAAATGAGACACTAAATATGAGAGTGCTTTGTAAATTGTAAAGTGCTATGTATGTTGCATTATTGTGATTACTATCATTAGACAGAAGTGGGAATGCAAAGCGGTATAAGATAAAGTTTTCTGTCTTCAGATAGCTCACCATCGCATCACCCCACATGGTAGGCCTAAACCAAGCTACTCTTCTTTACTGCTCCCCTTCTTGAACACAAACATGCAAAAGAATATAGAAAGGGTGGGGATGGGATACAGAGAGGGAGGCACAAGCAGCTCTGGCCCAGGGAGAAGACTGAGCCAAGCCCTAGCCATGCCTGTCCCTGCCCAGAGCCCCATCTTTCCTCCTGGTGCTGGGAGGCTCCCCTTTGTTCTCTTGAGTCCATCCCCCCAGGTAGCCCAGAGGCCTTTGAACTTACTACCTTCCACAACCACTTCAGGCACAGAGGACATCCTCAACATCCACCCTTCCCATTCCTGATTCAGAGGGAGATTGTTCCCATAAAAGAAAAACCAGCTTGACCAATTCAGGCAGCTAAACTCTTCAGTTTCTTTATTGCAAATAAAGGGCTTCATTATTATGTTGCACAGAACTGACTCAGAGCAAATTAAAACTAATTTCCACAATGACCTGATGACCTCGCTCTTCACTGATGATATGGCAGTGCAAAAAGACACCAGCTGAACTGCAGGACTAAGGATTTAGCTGAGATTCAAGAATCTGACAAGTAATAAGGAAAATGAGATCTTTTGGTTGCTGTCAGCTTGTTTTGTTGTTTGTTTGTTTGCTGTTCTGGTAGGAATTAAATACCAAGTTGTTTTGGCGGGCAAATTTTTTTCTGTAAAAAGCCAGATAAGACATATTTTAGGTATTTGTGAGCCAGTGATATTACACAGGTAGTTATATGTAATAAGAGAGAAAACAAATTTCCACAATTTTTTATTGGCAAAATCCTTTTAATAATAAGAAGAAGAGAATACAATTTTCTGTAATACAAGTCTACGAATGAGAAAAATGGAATTTTGAGGGTGGGGAGTAACATTTTATTTCATTGAGGTTCAAAGTTATTCTTCCCTATCATCAAAATCTATTGCAAATGTTCCTCTGCTAATGCTAATGTGTAATGAGATTTTGCATATTCCATTTTTTAAAATGTCTTTTCACATAGATACTGCCAAATACAGATATCCACAAACATATGATTTTAATTGAGCATATTCATCACTTGGAAGATATTTATAGAATTCTGCTAGATTCATCTCTTGATATTTGCCTTTTAACATGTCATTACATTAAGCACTAATCACTTCCAATTGAAGATTGGGGAAAAGCTGTTTGATTGCATAGTTTTTAAATATGCAAATTTCTTTTGCTGAAAGAAACACATTAATGCCCAAAAACTACTTCTGGAACTGTAGTTTGAGCTCAGAAAAATACTTCAGCTACAAATTTGTGTGGAATGAGGATTCTGCTTCTTATTTTAACTTTTGACAGCACAGGAAGCATATAAAACAGTTTGACATTGCTTGTGATTCAATAATGTTATCTTCAAAATAACTTTACCACAATATAAGTTTCACATTCGAGCACTGTTTTGCCTTGTAATTTTACATTGAATTTATTAAGAAATCAAGTCTGCCACAAAAGCTAATTTCCAAAGCCATTCAGTGTTCAAAAATAGTGGATGAGGTTAATTCTTCTAATTCAAAAAAATTTCAACCTCAGCCCTGAGCACAAAAACTCACAATAAAATTTTATCACTGCTAAGCCATGAAACTGCTGTGCAGTAGGTCAAATGAGGATGTTCAGATTCTATGTCTGATGTAAAAGAAATCACAAAACTGACAATCCTGAGTCACAAGAGTGAGTAAAGTTCACCATTGACACCACTGGCTCAATAACATATAAAAGATTCAACTATCTTCTGCAAAATACCTGCTAATGAATAACACAATGAACAATCAATCACAGGCTTTAAACACTACATTTTCACAAGCATTTTAAATTTTTCCAACAAAGCTCTTTTCTTCTCCACATTTATTTTACCATCAGTTGTAAAATGTGTTAGCAGATTCCACTTCAGGATATTAGTATTTTCTCTGCTTTGAAAATATCCTTCCATGTAGTTGTTCCACATGGACTATTCACAGAAGCTAATTATTTAGTCACCTCAAACTCAACATTTACTACTCAAAAAACAACTGAGTGATATCAGAAATGTCTGTCAACTCATCAAGAACCAAGGAAAATCACTTAAAATCATTTTTTAATTGGCTATTGCTATTGCTCCCAATGTCCTCCCTCACTCTTTGCCAGAAATCTTGTAGTCTTAAGCAAGTTTATTTTCTCTGGACACATTGCTGCAGCTACTGCAGTCCAACATGATTTAATTAACTGACCATTGATAAACAGCTCTCCTTGCTTGGCTAACAAATGAGCCACTCACAAACTTACTTTGGTTCCAGTCTCATTTTCATTTTTTTGTAAAGAAATTCTGCTGTGATGAAATATTTCATCCTAAATTTCCTAATTTTTCTGACTTTTACTTCCTGTGAGTTGGGAACATTGTGGCGAGTGCTCAGTCTAATAATGTCATTGCATAATAAACATAATGCTTTACCATCTAATCCACAACAAACAAACAAAATCCACACTCGGCTGTGCCTTAAAAATGTGACATTTGAAGTTCACTTTTCTTTGTTTGACATGATGGGTGTGCACTGGTAATAAAAATGTAATAAAATGTTATGGTACAACAATTAAATGTGACACTCCAAACAGTGTCAAGTTATAACTACACCACTATAATTTGCAGCACAGCCAGCAGCAGTGTGAAGCATAAAGCAGGCACAGACAATACATATGTAACAAGTGAACATGGATGTGTCAAAAAACTTTATTTATGAACACTAAAATTTGAATTTCATGATATTTATGTGTCACAGAATAGTATTCTTCTTTTGATCTCTTTTAATCTGTAAAAAATATAAAACTATTCTTTGCCTGTGGACCTTACAAAAACAGTCAGCAGGCTTGATTTGACCCATGGGCCATACTTTGCCAACCCCTGAACTCAATGATTGTATTTCCTTGAATGGTTTAGTTGTAGTTAGGTCTGCTTGGGGTCAGGGAAATGGACCTGATGACTTCTAACTTCCCCACCAATCTGAGAATCTGTTGCTCATGTCTTTGCAACAGACTGTGGGTGCTGGAATGCAATCAAGACCATCAGTTGGGTGAGCATCTGTATCCAGCATACTGGGCAGGGAAGAGAGACAAGAAAAAAGGATCTGCTCCCAAGGAGCTTGCAGCCAAGTTGGGAGGATTAGATGTGCATACACAGACACTGAGAGGATGAGGCAGTTTTAACATACACTTTCAACACTGTTTAAGGTCTCTTGAATATAGTCATTACCCAATAATTATTTGGTGAAGGAATCAGTGAGGAAATGATATTTTGTGTGTCTGTCTGCAAACCTAACAGGAGCTCAGTATGGTTAAAACTATCGCGTGCACGGGTTCTGGGGTCTGACTGCCTGGATTCACATCTTGCCACTTCTATTTACTACCTCTATTTACTTAGAAAAATTATTTGATATCTTTTAGCCTTAATTTTCTCATATAAAAAATGAGAGTAATAATATCTATCTCATAAGCTTATTGTAAGCATCAAATGAGATAATGGATATAAAGCACTTAGCATAGAGTGTGAAAAGCTCAATAAATATTAACTAAAAGTATTATTAGTAGAGAAGGGAATATCAGTGGGAGTCTGGGGAATTAGAGAAGGCTTCATGGAGGAACTGGATCTTAACCGTGTATACAGAAGAGTCAAAAGGAGAGTGCAGGCAGTGAAAGCCAACAACAAGCTTGGAAGCTTTGTTTGTCATGGAGTATTTGGGAGCCTTCAGGTTTCCTGGTGAATCAGCTTTAAGTTCAATGTTTGAAAGGATGAGGAATAAGGGTAGGTTTGGTTCATGTTAACCTTACATATCACCATAAGCACAGTTTGGGGAGTATTTAGGATCCGTCTGCAATGCCTTGCCTGAACTGATGGCCCAACCACCGCCATAGGCATATCAATGGAGGGGTCAGAGCCAGGGAAGCCAAGTAGGGGCCTCTCAGGGGGTTTCCTAGATGTGCATTTCGTCGTTACCATCACCATCAGCAGTGGCAGCTGATGTTTGTTGAGCATCTATGAGTAGGACATTGTTCCAGGGAACAAAGGGATATAAGACATTTTATGATTTCAAAGAGATTATAATGTTCTTTAGATAGTACAACAGAGCATGTCACAACTCCACTACTACTTTCTGTTAATAAGAAGCAAAGGCCTCAGGGGACCAGGAATCTGATCCCAGTACTGCCTAGCCCTGTGTCATTGTGTACATGATGGGCCTCCATTTCCACATTATAAACAAATCCAATTTGATACTGTAGTTTTCAAACTGTTTAACTGCAGAATTCTTCCCTCAAGGCAAAGTTTAAGACGTTTTAAATATAAAAGCAGTTCATTGAATGGGTATAAGCAGAGTCCTACCCACCGTGCTCCCTCACCTCAGCCCCTGACAGGTGCCAAGGAGCACAGTTTGAATACCACTGGGTTAGAGGTAGGCAGTGTCGGCCTGTTCCAGCCTGAGGATTCTCTGTGGGGGTAGATGTTGCTCTAAACCAAAGAAGAGCAACGAAAGAATAAAATGTGCCCCTCTAGTTCAATTAGGGGATGTTGAAGAGTGGGTAGATTTAAAGAGGTTTAGAGAAGAATGAACATTTCAGAGAGGATTTACCACCTCAGTGGAGGTGTGGAAATGGGCCCAGGGCACAGCAAATAGACCATTTTAACTAGAGCAGGGGAGTTTTGGAGGGGAGATGGAGTCAGAAACAGGTGACAGATCAGATTATGAAGACCCAGACTGAGAAAGGTGTCCTGCTGCCAAGGCCTCTGGTACTCACCAGGATCAGTGAGGTCTGTGACAGAGAACAAGGCAGCTATTGAGGAGGCTATACCACGTCCCACCGTGGCTATGACTGACCATCAGCTAACTTCCCTGACACCTGTTATATCCCTTGCAAATTCCTCAGGTGCCATATACCTGAGCTCTGTTGTCACAGGCCCCATAAGGGAGAGAGGTGGGGTACAAAGAACAGGGACTTAACACCCAAAGCAATTGTGCCCAGATTTCCCAGACAGTAGCCATTGTGGGCCCAAGGGGAAACCGAACTATTGCCACAGGGAAATATGGGGAGTTTAGCAATGCATTGTGTCAGGTAGATCCCCTAATATAGGAGGAGCTAAAAGCTTTTAAACTTGTGTCCTTAATCCTAAAGTGCCATTGTGTCCTTAATCCTAAAATGCCATTAATCCCCTGTAATATTCCTGCATTCTTGTGAGTGTATGGGTGGCAACAGCTATTATCTTCATTAAACTGGTAAGTAAAGGCCAAGGAAGAATCAGTCATGATGCCTAATACATCAAGAAATGTGAAATGGGGAAGGACTCCAAATTGGGGGCTCATTCAGTAAAGAAAAGCATGGACAGCAGACAAGGAGAGAGGACTGGAAAGGAAGAAAAGACAAGCTCCAATTCAGGCCTGACCCATTCTGAGCTGCCGCAGTACGCTGGAAACATCCTAATGCAGCCTCCCTTGCACTGTTTACCTGTTTACTTTTTTGGACTGAAAGGTCCACAGAGTCATGGGTCCTGTCTGTCTTGTTCACAATGTGTCACCAGTGCCTAATGTTTCCTGAGTAAAGTAAACTGGGTGTTGTGGGACAGGGAAGGAAATGAGGCTCAGACACACACATTTAAATATGAATAACCGGGCTGCTGAGAACCGAAGAGGCTTCTAGTTGGGGCCAGACAGAAAACTTCACTTCCTTCAGGCCATCACCAAATGCTACCTCAGAGAAGCCTTCTCCAGCCACCTGTCCCTCCCTCACATTCCACCATCCCAGTACCTCCTATCACATCCCCTGTTTATTTCTCATCATAGCACTTGACACTGACACACTACATATGTTACTTATTTGTTTATTATATGTCTCCCCACCCTAGAACATAAAAACTGTAGGAGGGCAGGATTTCACTAATGTAACCTCCATTTCTAGAACACTGCCTGATGCACAATAGGTTATCAATAAATATTTGTCAAGTGAAATGAACCATGGAATGAATGAACCTTGCCAACCCCAAGGTCTATGGTAGTCCCTTAAACTTTTCGATTGTAAACACTTCCTCCAGGGTCTCTTTCCCACATCTCCCACTGCTGACAACAAATGGAAAATGTAGATCTCCTGTTCACCACTCTGTCTCTTTCCAACACTCCACCCTCCTGTTTGCTCTCAAGAGCCTCAAGAGCCCCTATTGCTTACCCTCTTACTTCCCTCTCTCATTACACTGGTACATAGAAACATCAAAATGGTCAATTGAAAACCAGCCCTGTGTGCATTCACCCAAAAGCCTATCCCAAACAAAGGCCCCCAGAGCAATATGGAGGAAAGCTATGGAAACCCACAGTGCCAGATGGGAGGGATGGCAATCAGAGCTTCTGGAAATCTATGAATGATTTCTTATTTTTCATCAGGCACCACTGCTAGAAGCCCAGAGTTCCCCTAAATTATGGCCTGTTGCATAAAATAAAGCTGTTTCTTCTTTGTCTTAAACTTACCTTTCTCAAGCATTAAAGGGATAGGGACTTCTTCATTCTAATATTTTAGGTAATTATGAGCATAGCTATGTTCATATAATATAGAACTTTTTTGATCTTATAGCCTTCCATTTAACCCTTTTCGTGCCATCCTCCTCTCTAAATGGAAAGACCTGATGTTACCATTCAATCACATCAAGCATTCGCCCACAGTGTCAGAGCACCCACCATGTCAGGCACTGTTCTGGGCACTGAGGCTACAAGATGCTTGCTTTCTAGTGGGGGAGAGAGATCATAAGTGAGCAAATATGGACTAAACTAGGTGATGGTGATAAGAAGAAAAATTCAGCAGAGTAAGGGAATAGAGAGTTAGAAAATGATGACTGGTGGGAGGGGCTTGCTATTTTCTTCAGGGTGACAAGGAAGTCTTCTCCACCATGGTGACATTTGAGTAGAGACCTAAATGAAATTAGTGATTAAACCATGTGACTATCTGAGGGAACAGCATTTTAGGCAGTAGGAACAGCAAATACAGAGGCCTTAAGGTAGGATATCCCTCATCATTACCTCCTCGTTACCTTTTTCTAAGATTTAAATTATTTTAAGACTATTTCTTACTTAGGGCTTTTGAAGACCAAAACTGCACTTAGCATTTCAGGGGCTAGTCCACTAAAGACTTAACAATAATGATGATAAAAATAATCCTATTTCATATTTATCGAGTGCTCGCTATGTGCCAGTCACTCTCCCAGGCTCACCCAGCTCATAAGCCAGAGTTCAAACCCAGGCAGTCTGGGTCTGGAGCCAGGGCAGCTAAGAGTATTTCTGTTTCATTTGCAGTACCTATTTTGGTGGCATTATCATTTGGTTCTCCTTTTTAATTTATTCATCCTAAGGCACTTCCTGAAGACATGCTCTGTACCAGCACTGAGTTGCAATGAATCCAAAGATGAATAAGCCACCAGTGGAGTCCTTTGGAAGCCCATGTTCAGCAGGAAGGCCAGGTTAGCCAACAGCACAGAGGATGAGTGCCACACAAAGGAGGTGATAACACACAGCAGGAGACACAGCCAGGAGGCTTTCAAACAGGTGCACACACAGAGGCACATCCTCAAGAGGCAGTACAGTGATTCCTGGGGCCCCGTCCTCGGTCACGGAGGACAGCACAGAGCCCATTGTTCCATATGGATGATTTGGGTTAGTTTTAGTAATGATAATAACTGCAATAGCCACTATGTATTAAGTGACCACATGCCAAGTATCATGCTGAGACTTCTACACCCAGAAACATAATACTGAAGGCAGCTAACATGTCTCGAGTGCCTACTATATGCAGCAGAGTTCTAAGTACTTTGTCATCAAGTTAACTGTATGCTGTGGCAGGGATAAAAGACCCTACAAAGGTCAGGGTCTTGCATGTTCACAATCTAAAGGTGGATGTCTACTGAGTGACAGGAGGAGAAAAGGTGGATATGGGGTCTGTTGAGATAAACCTAGAACAAAAACACTGGCCTGCCATTATGGACAAGACTTCAAGCATTCTGGGAAGGCTGAGGCAGAGGGACAATAATCTGAGACTAAGATCTGATAACAAAATCAAGCAAAAGCTGGCTGTTCAAAGGAAAGACTCCACAGGAAGCTGAAGCTGCTGATCTGATGTCTGTAACTGGTCCACCCATGCGAGGAGGCATGGCCTGCTGACAGATGAAAATGTGGGGGACTGAGTTACAGCTGGATCAGCATATGCAGATTACAGAGCCAGTAAGCATTTACTTTAGTACACACTGGCATCACTTACATCAGTCCTCCCTTCTCAGTCTCAGAATGATTCCTTCAAGTTTAATGATAGTTCACAGAATCACAAATGGAAGCCAGTTCTTGTGATTCCAAGTCCAAATTCTTTCCCCTCCAGTGCAGTTTGATGTGTTTCTCACTGTAAGTATGTGAATTTCTCATTATGTGGGTTATTTTGCATTTGTCCACAATTGAAATTCATGTCACTTTCCTGCCCCCTGTGGTCTAAAGAGATGATCACACAAAATCATCACTGAATGAACGATGAGAACAATCTGCTCTTGCTTCCCTCTGTCTTGCTCCTACCCTACTCATGGTCCTTCCATTGTGGAAATCACCCACCTCATCTTCTGCAAGATTCCTTGCTCTCCAAGAAACATCTGATAAGAGCCCTACCTGTGATGTTAGGGAGTTATAGAAACGGATTATAAAAAGCCAGGTAATGGCAAAGCTGAATGTGTAGCTTAAAACAAATTCTATAAAATGGTCTACTCCCCACAGTCCATATCCTCAAGCCTCAAATTAATGGCACAGTTCTTATTAGCCTCACAAAGTTCCTCCATTGTTTCTCAAATAGGGTACTTTAGGGCAGCATCTCACCACTGTGTATGACTAATATATTAATCATAATAGTAATTAACCTCTGCTCATAAAGTACTTGAGCTCCTGACACATTCTATAAATGGAAGCCTAAATAAACTCAGCAGCATGCCCAAAGAGCTCAGGACTTCTGATGCCCAGAGAGTTTCCAGAAAGAGGATAACAACCAGGCTACCTTGGAAGGGAAGGAAAGCATACCCTGACTGCACCCTCCCCTCTGCCAGGTGCTAGGCTCTACACTCACATGCTCAAGCTCGTCTAATTTCTACAACAATCCTGAGCAGAACAGCATTCCCAAACAGATATGCCTGACCCTCGGATTCATGTTCTCTCTGACTTGGATTGTATTAGTAAATGTGACTAGAGAAAAGGCAGAACATAGAGTCTCAGGACAGAAAAGATCCCATGTCATATACTTGTGTTAGAAAATTTAGATTCTAACTATAGCTTGACTATTGACTTCTTGTGTGACCATGCATGACCTTGTAAAAATCATATCCTCTCTCCTGAGATTTGACTTTTCCTTTTACAAAGGCAGGAAAGCTCTGGGTACTTGAAACTGTTCTATGGAGCCTATGAGGTTTAAGGTGCAGGGGCTTTGGTCCTTCCAGATGACCGGGAACCTCCCTGCACTCACCTTCACCAGCCTACCTCCTCATGGCACAGAGTCAGGCTCCAGAAGAGCCTGCTGAGGGGGCTACCAGCCTCTCCTCTTGTATACGAGCAGTAGCAGGCTGGCATCCTGCACAGATGAATAGAGGCGAGATGCTCAGAAAGGCAGTCAGGCTCCTCCCGACTTTGACCAGCACAGGGAACATGTCACAACAAAATACTGCTGGGCCTCTCCCTCTGCTGCCACTTTTCCTCCCCTACTCTCCCCTAAGCCCTGAGCTTTGGCCATCCTTCCCTCTGCTCCTGGGACAGGAAGGCGCTGTTGTTTCTGATGCTGCAAGAAGCTAATGATTTCTCTCCTGCAGGGAGACTGGGACCACGTGGAGCATTTGTGACCACAATAAAGAGCTTGGGGATTAAAGGAGGATGCGTAGGCAGAACTCCCATGACAAAGTGTTGTGGTAATTGAGCCAAGTTGTGGCTGAGACACACAGAGGGTGTGAGGCTGCTGGGGTGTAGGCTTTGGGGGTAGGAGCAGCAGGAGAGAGAGTGCTTGTCTGAGCTGGTCCCACTGTGAGGGAACAACGGATGATAATGAAATTCTGCTCTTATCCCAACCCTGGCCCCCAGCTCTGCCATAATCTCTTCCCAGAATCCTTTTGATTTTTAACAGGTCTGTCTTCCTCACTAAGCATTCATCAAGAGGATAAATGAATAAATAAATGAATGAACCAGCCAACCAATGAAGAAAACTTACAACCCCAGATCCAGCATCCTACTATGCTTGACAGCTGAGGGAATGAGACACAGGCATGGGCTTCTAGGGGACAGTGGACAATCTGCTCCTCTGGGAGAGTCTTTGAATTGACACCTGACACCGATGGCCTGGGCACCAACCTACCTAGGTCAGAAGCAGGGAAAGATGACCTCTGGGGGCCCTGATGGGTCTGATTTGCAGCCAACCCTGTTTTCAGCTTGCTGCTCCAGAAATCCCTGTACATTTGCTGACCAGCATCACAGATGCATTCAGTATGCTGCTGGTGAAAGCTATGGCTGTGCCTCAGGACCCCCCTCCCAGTTGAGCCTGACAACCTTAGCATCCAGCTATTTCTTTGGAAACTAAAGCTTTCTCCGTTCTTCCTGTGTGTAAACCCTTCAAGATACTAGTAGCCCTTCCCCAGGCCTCCTGAATACTGGACACTGCTCCAGCCTCCAATCCCATCTTCCTGCCCCATACTCTGTAAGGACATACAATTTTCACACATGATTCTCTTTATTCTCAAGAGCCAACAAATTGCAAACAAGCTTTAAATCCCTAGTAAGAACTCCTCAGGGAGCACAGACTTGCACAGGTGGAAAATCATCAGTTCAGCCACTGACCGGAAGCCCAGCACTGTGGCAGGGCTCATGGGAGAATCAGAAGAAGGGGAAATCGAGCTCTTTGCCCTCAGAGAATTCATCATCTAATTCAGAGAATGGTAATTATACACAGGAAGCAACAGAAAGTGTTAAAGAGCCACATGAAATAAGAGCTTAGTTGTATGTTTTAGAATCCCACTCCACCACAGGCAGAGGAACTAGCAAAAACCAGCCGATCTCATATTCAAAGAACAATTACCTTGTGGATGACAAAGAGAGCTTGTAGAGATAGAGAGAGGAATTAATAAAATTCTTTTTGCTCATGGAGCTTAAAGTCTAGTGAGATAGACTGACACGGACACAGCCATCTGCAGAATACAAAAGAGAACGTTATGAACACTGAGAAGGCTACAGAGTACAGCAAGAGGACAGAGAAGAGATAGGAGAGTTCTCAGGAGGAAGACTTGGAAGTGTTTTCATGGAAAAGTTAAGCATTTAAATATGTTTAACCTGGGTAGAATTTTGACAGGTAGAAACAGGGAGAACAGGGCCCAGGGGAAGAAGCAGTGTGAATAAAAACAGAGAGAAGAGCAAGTGCAGCGTTTAGTTAGAGAACATCCAGAAGTCCAGTGTGGTTGGGAAGTAGTAAAAATAGATAAAACTGAAAAGATCTGCTTGCCATGGAAGGCCTTGCATAACATGTTAAGAATTTTGAACTTCATTCTTATGGAAAGTAACCCTTGTTTCTTAAAGGAAATGGTAACCATTTTTGAAAAGAATTTGCTCTGTGAAAAATAAATTGCAAGATTAGAGGTAGAGAGATCTGTTTATTGTTCCACAATAGTCCTAGCAAACAGTACTGAGAACCTCTCCTGAGAGGTAGCAGGAAGAAAGGTGAGGAGGGGAGAGAGACAAGAAACAAGTTTGTGCAGATTCTTAGAATGGAGAGACCTCAGGGAGCACAGTTTTGCAGAGGTAGAAGTTATCCGGTTCATCCAGTTATCACTTCAAACCCCTCCCTCGTTTTATAGATGAGTAGGGAAATTACAAAGCAGAAGAGTCTTTTCCAAGTTCACAAAGAAAGTGAGTGCAGGGCCCGAGTAGAACCAGGGCTTTTAATTCTCAATCCAAGGGCTCTCTGGTGCAGGAGGGTGAGGGGCCAGGAAAGGCCACTAGGAAAATCAGGAAGAGAACTGACTTTTCTTGAAAGGGGAGCAGGCAAATGCCTGAGCATAGGCTTCCACATACCGAATTCCCCAAATTCACCTCTTCCTATCCTGAGGGAGTTCATCCAGGAGTGGAGGAGTAGGAGAGGGAACTGAAAAGGCGGATAGCACCCCAAATGAATTGCCGATAATATTTAAAATACAGTGGAAACTTCACAGATTACAAAGCGTATTTACCTATCTTCCCCACCTCATTTCCTCCACTCCCACTTTACCTCAGGACATATTCATTCCTTTGGTCAACAAACCTTTTTCAGGTGCCTACGACTGTGGGTTCTTTGGTAGCTGCTGGGTTGCAAGATTGCGCAAGACCCCTGGGAAGTTCAGGGCATTGTGGTCACTCCACAGCCCTGGCCTCTGCCTTGCTGCATCTCAGCTGAGCAGGTTTAGCCTGCTGGCATCCTCAAGACAAGCCCTTTAAACCAATCATCTCTCTCCGGGAATTTTCTCAGAAAGAACTGAAAGCAGTTTGGCAGTTCCTCAAAAAGTTAAACATAGAATTGTCATGTAACACAGTAACTCCAATCCTAGGTGCATGCCTAAGAGAACCGAAAACATACGTCCAACACAAAAACTTGTACATGAGTGTACACAGCAGCATTGTTCATAACAGCCAAAAGGTGGAAACAACCCAAATGCCCATTAATGGATGAACGGATAAACAAAATGTGATAGATTCGTATAATGGAATATTATTCAAGCATAAAAAGGAATGAAGTACTGAAACTTGCTATAACATAGATGAACCTTGAAAACATTATGCTAAGTGAAAGAAGCCAGTCAAAAAAAGTCCACATATTGTATGATTCCATTTGTACAAAATGTCCAGAATAGGCAAATCTATATAGACAGTAGATTAGTGGTTGCCAGGGAATTAAAGAGGGCAGAGTGTGGGGGGGTGACTGCTAATGGGCACAGGATTTCTTTTGGGAGGAAAAAAAATGTTGTAAACTTAGATTTTGGTGATGGCTGTACAATACTAAATAAACCTGAATTGTACACTTTAAGTGGGTAAATTCTTTAGTGTGTGAACTATGTCTCAATAAAAAGAAAAAGAAAAAACTCAGAAATCTGACCTGAATGATCCAAATTCTGCCACATTCAGCCACTTTAAAAACATCTATTTTGGTCTGTAGCATTATTAACCGTGTTCTAGGAACCACCTAAATCCCATGAGCTGAGCTCAGCAATGACTTCTGACACTTTCTAGCTCATTTCATTAGGGGTAAAGATATGACCTAAGACACTGGAGAGGAAAGGGGGGTGGTAGCTCTTGTATCCAAAAACTAAAGCCTATAGTCAAAGAGGCTGGGCTATAAGCTGGGTATGAAGAGCTCAGTTCCAGACAAACACTTGAGCACTAGGTCCCCAGGAACCTTAGATCTCCTTCCTTTGGCTCAGAACACATTTTCTGGCAAGGTTAAAATTTTGCTGAGGCCAGAGTTACTTTTAAAAGCCACTGACTCCCACAAATGCCATTAATAGGAAAATGGCCTATAATTAACAGGAGGGTAATTCCCTGTAAGGAAAGATTTTAAAATGAGAATTTATTTGTGCAGATGATAATAAATGACCTTTCAATATCAAGAAATCTCAAAGGGCTTTGTGTCTATTAATTACTCCCACTCCTCTCCAGGAGAAGGTGTTCATTTGCTCAACTGCAATTTATTCACCTGCTTAACACCAAAGGGCTAAGCAGAAACAAAGTGCCTGACCCAGTGTTGCACGGGGGCCTTGACTTGTAATACAAACAGCCATCCTCTGGACGCTGTGGATAACATCTCAATAAATTGGCACCCAGCATCACAACAGAAGGAAAAGGGAAGTCTGAGAGTTCCATGATAATTATCCGTAATGATTTGGCCAAAATATAACAAGGAGACTCCCTGAAAACTCCATTAGCTCAAAATAGTATCTGTCACACCCACCAGGCACATCTGCACCCCAAGGGAAGTGAACAGCAAAGGATTGCAACAGGGTCAAGAACTACAGGGAATGCACAACAAGTGGAACTTTTTTAATCGCATTTCAAACCAATCCCCAGAGCCATCAACTGTAAAGACAGGGTGTTTTTTCCATGTAGGTTTTGCTTCTAGAAGTATAAGCATCCATCTTGTCTCACCAACTAGATTACAAACTCCTTCGGCATTTGAACCATTTATGTTCCAGAGAAGCATAGGAAAATAATAAATATTTGTCTGGTTAAGTGTCAGGAGGTTCTCCTTTCAAGGTTGGATTCCTTCATGGCAGGTCATTAGGGAGTTACTCTGGTCTTACTCACTTAAGTCTATGTGGAAAGCTATTTCTCTCAATGGGGAGTGGGCAATCACCAGTCCTATTCCAAAAGAGGCAGAATAACACAGGGGTTGCAAACAAGAGCTTGGGAATCAGGAAGATGTGTGTTTAAACCCCGCCTAAGCCAATTACAAGCTGTGTGACCTTGAACAAGTTATTTACCTTCTCTGAGTCTCGGTTTCCTTGTCTGAAAAATGAAAATAATATTCCCAGCCTCATGGCATTGTTGTGGGAATTTTAAAAGATAACATACATAAAATGCTTAACATAGAGCCTACCACACAATAAGACCTCAATTAATTGTAGCCTAAAAACATCTTACCTTTGAGACCACAAGGCCACACCCCAACATGACTGCATTAAAACCAGCAAAAACATTGAAAAAAATGAACAAAAATAATGTAGGTCCTCAAGCAATTTACAAATGCTAATGAAGTAACAGAATATCCATAATTGTTCTCCCCATTTTCCACAGGAAGATTAAGTACAAAGTTCTGAGGCTGTTATCAAATTTGCAAATAGAGCAAAGTTAAAATATTACTCTAAAGCCCCTGCTAACCTTAAGACTGGAGTCACAGAATTTTAGAATGTTAATGCCAAAAGAAAGCTTCAACCCTCTCCTTTTACAGATGAAGAAACTCAAGGCCAGGAGGTTAAGTGATTTGCCCAAATCACCCAGCATGTTCCATGATTCCTTCAAATATGTATTATTTCTAGCCCCTGCAGTCTCCCCTTTTTCCCTCTAACCAACCTCTCTCCATCCCATCAATGACAGTAATGCTCGTGAAGCAACTGAACTGCAGAGAAGGTTCTACGTATCCCACCTCCCAGTGAGACTGAGAATTCTTTAAGGACAAGGATTATTTTTTATCTCGGTGCCTACAAAAGGGTCCTCCATATGCTCACAAATACCATTATTTAACTGATTGGCAGATCAACATAGTTCTCTACCCATCCTATAGAAACTTATTAAGTGTTAAGTGAATGCATACATGGTAGATCCTATTGTTAAGAACATAATCTTTCTCTTCACTGCAACATCAGGCAAAGAAAACTGCCCATCTAACCAAAAGAAAGAGTTGCTAGAGACCCCCGGAACATGCCAACAGAAAAGGGCCACAGCATTGCTGCTCTCTATCATGATGGCTGCTGTCTTTACCCCCTACCCACTCTACCCTCACTCCCCTTATTTTGTCTCTGTGGTCAACCAAACCTTCTCCAGGTCTTCAATTCTAATAGGTGAGAAGAGATATAACTGAAGAGCATTAAGTAAAGATGCAAACACAGAAAGAGAATCTTAGCATGACCCGGCTCTCAGGATTTACAAACAGACTTCAGCAAGTCCTCACCAGTGCTGGGAGACTCTGAACATCAGAGGATATGAGCTGTGGAGAAGATAACAAGACTCCCAAGGGCAGAGACCCTGTGGAATGCCAGTGGGAGCACTGAATCTTAGGACCCATCAGTCTCCCTTCAGAAGTGACATTTCTTCAGAAACCCATATTTCTTCCAGTTAACTAGACTTAAAGACTTAGAGTCTCCCCTGATGTCCCCACCTTCCCTGCCCTAACCTTTTATATCCCCAAATCCCATCCTTTCTTTCCTTCTATTCCACCTTCCTGTAATTTTGAAGCGTTAATCCAGGTCAAAGCCCTTATCACTTCCCATCTGGGCCATATAATAGATTCCTAACTGGTCTCCCTGCTCAGACATTCCTTTTTCCAGTTCATCCTATACACCACAGCCTAGGGTGACCAACTTGTCCCTGGTTTCCCAAAACTCTCCCAGTTTTAGCACTGACAGTCTCATGTCCTGGGAAAACCCTTTGGTACCAAAAAACTGAGACACTGGCCACCTACTGCAGTCATATGAATATTTTCCCCCAAACAATGTTTTGATCATGTCACTTTCCTGACCAAAATGATCATGATCCCTGCTTCCCATTTCTCATTAAAATAAACCCTAAAGTAGGCTCCAAACCTGCCTCACGGAAGGTATAAGAAAGCATATTGGGCTGGTGTAAAGAAACAAGTGTGCTGGCCTGGCCTTATCACAGCCCTGTCATTTAATCTACCCGGATCTCAGTTTCCTCACCACTATTAAGAGGCTAGGACTAGATTTCCCTTTCAGTTCCAAAATGTGTTAACTCTACTCTTCTATATACCCTCTGCCCCAGCCAGACTTACCAGCTCACTCTAATCCAAACACAACATATAAATTCTCACCTTTGTACCTTTGGCCTTTCCCTTCTCCCCACCCAGAATCTCTTTGCTTTCTTCTCTGTTCCTTTTAGGAACTACACAATCTCACCTCCTAAGGGAAGCCCAGGCCCAGCCCATGAGGACTCCACATGCATCTTTGTTTTCTAATACTCAGCACTTGGCATGTCCTACCCTTAGTGTCCAAAATCTTTTTCTATGTAAACTTCTTTTTTCCAACTGGACTAAAATCCTTCTGTACTTCTGTGATTCCCTTGAAGAACCCTGACCAAATAGTAATTAATAGCAAGTGTCAACACTAATAACTGATTGGTTGATGGGTACATAGGAAAAGGTCCAACCAGGGATCTAGATGTGAGACAAAAGTAAAAATACAGGGGCCGACCCCGTGGCACACTCGGGAGAGTGTGGCACTGGGAGTGTGGTGGCGCTCCTGCCGCAGGTTCGGATCCTATATAAGGATGGCTGGTGCGCTCACTGGCTGAGTGCGGTGCGGGAGACACCAAGCCAAGGGTTGCAATCCCCTTACCGGTCACAAAAAGACAAAAAAAAAAGTAAAAATACAGAAGTGTCTAGAATTTTTTGTACTTCACACAAAATTTTTCAGTGCTTTCATAATGCAATAATTCATTTATCCCAAAAATGAATGTCTCCTATGCTCAAGACACTGTGCTGACATGTCATGGGAGCAGAGATGGAAAATAAATGGAGGCAGAGGTCTTTCACAACATCTCTACCTCACAGGTGTCATAAACTTCTATGCTGTCCTTCAACTCCAACTTTTTAGTAAGATTTGAGACTTGAGTGGTGGCAGTTCCACCATCAGCACTCGCCCCTCCCTCAAAATCGATCATGTATCTACGCTTCCCACTAGGCTGTGGAGCTGTTAAATGAAAAAAATTGGCATCTCAAAACAGGTCAAAAGATTAATGGACAAATATCTACCTACACAAGCAAGAGATTATGCTGACAAATCTCTTCCAGGAACTACATCCTGGCCAAATACTAGTCCCTACTTTGACAGATCTTTGTGATGTGACCATATAGATATACTTTTTAGGTATTATTTGACTGTTGCCCTCCATTTCTCTTGTCAAGTGACACATATTAAGAATGAACTCAGCCTGCACCTCTGTCTTTTGGGACCCCCTCAGCATGTGCGTGTACATGCACACACACTCCCCTAATTAAATGGGGCTGGAACTTGAACAGTGTCACCTATTCTAATGACAAACAGGTTCATGAGCAAGTGGGGGAAGTAAATAAACCAAACGGTTTGCAGAGGGAGAGGTCAAGCTGGGCTGAGTTGGGCTGAGCTGGGCTGGGCCCAGAGTGATTCAGGTTCTGCCACAGAATGGGTGTCTCCTGGGATGGCCTAGAAAGACAATTAAAACCCCTATAAATAGGATTGGTTTTCACATCTCCAGTATCCTCTCCAGCTTCTGAATCTTCTGCTCATTCCTCCGCAAGCAGGTAAGACATGTATGGGGGAGCAATGGCAGTATCTGTGCCATTGTATCAGGCTCTTGAGAGCAGCTATAATGTGCTGGGCTGGGGAGATCTGAGACTACTCCCTGTGGTGACAGCCTTGGGTATCTTCCTGCTTCCTTTTCCTTGCTCTGAGAATCTGATGATAGTTGGGGTGGCCAATTTCTGAGCCTGTAAAATACTTATGACTTTGCTTCAATGTGTCCTATGTATTCCAAAACTGAAGGCTGGGACTATTGGTGGATAGCTTAGTCTCCCATAGTGGGGCATTTACCTTTTGTGCAAGTTAGGCAAGACCCAAGAGATTATGGCTCATCAAGGCCAAGACCCTGGACCATGGGGCACCAGCAATACTCAAGTCTCATTGCAATGAATTGCTACAAGGGACTCAGCTTATCCCATGCAATCCATTACTTGCCACTTATCCTTGTAAGCATCACTGTATGCTTTTGGAAGTCCAATGTGCTCTGCAGTTAGGGCTTTGGTTTGCAGGCCTATAAACTCCAAGTAATTGGAATTTTTATACCACAAGAAGAAATATCATTGAGATCCAGATCCCAAAAGACCCCAGCCTCCCAGCATGGCCAATGTGGACCTGACTGATTATATTTACTTTTTCTCATCGGTGCAGTTAATTTGCCTCTGTATCCACTTGCTATTTTTGTGAGAGTTTTTGTATTCACTGGTTGCATTGTGTAAGCATGTCCCAAAATTACCACCCAGGCCAGAAGCACTTGCTGAAATTTATTCTCCCATAAAGCTTCCTTAGACCATGGAGAGAGACTTTTAGCCTTCTTCCTTGCTTGAGGAAAGCTCATTAGAATAATGAGACCTGTCCAGTGGGATGCGTTTAGTGCCCCCTCCAGTGTACTAGTCATTGGGGGAAAATTATGCCCTACTATGCTGGCTTCTGGCCCTGTCTCTATGGGCTTCTTGATCTCCCTTCTTTTTTGTTTTGATATGAGAGTTTCAATCAAGCAAGTCCCACCTGGAGTAGAGGGTAGGGCATGGAAAACCGCTACCACAAATTTCAGGTTTTTAGGAAATTGCCTCATATTCTAGCAGGGGAACCGTAGTTTGCACCCATCTCCCACTGTAGCATGTGATATTTGGAGCCTGACTGTGGGTCAAGGTGAGAGAGGGGTATGGGCTAAAACGTGGCTCTGTCTTTCTTTAGCTTCTTTTCCAGATGAACGGGGGCCATTTTCCCTCTGGAAATGCCATCTCCTGGTCTTCATCCTAAGTGCAGACAAAATCTTGTTTCTTCTTTTAGGTTCACCTGTGTTTGCCAAAATGGCTCAACTCCTGAACAGCATACTCAGTGTGATCGAGGTGTTCCAGAAATATGCCAAAGAGAATGGGGATTGTGCCTCACTATGCAAGAAGGAGTTGAAGAAGCTGCTCTTGGCTGAGTTTGGAGACATCCTCCGGGTAAGACACATAGACACTTGGCCCCACAGAGTCAAGTGTGAATGACTCTGACACCTGCATCCAGGATTTGATATTTTGTTTTATTTGGTTATGCTCCACCATATAACAAAAAGAATTTCAGGCAGCTTCTCAGTAGTTCTGTCCCAGAATACACACACACACACACACACACACACACACACACACACACACACACACACACCCTCCTTATATCTGAGCTTGAACAGGAGGAAGTACAACTTCAAAGTAATGAAAAATAATTTCTCATAAGAAAATCTGAGCTTTCCATCTCACTTTCTGTATTTTAGTGCTGACCATACCCCTTCTAGTGTATTCATTCATTCATTCATTCAAAAGTCATAGAGCACCTATTCCATGCCAGCACCATCCTAGGCAATGAGGATAGAAACATGAATAAAACAAGCTTTTCCTCCTTCCAGTGTCTCACAGTGTGGTGAGAAAGAGGTAGATAAACAAGCAATTAGAATATAGCATGTGGTGCGATGGAATAACTTCCTCAAACGATTCAAATTAATTATTAATGGAGCTGATTTTCAATAAGCGTATCTACTTCCTATAGTCATGCTCCCACTGGTCCAGCAAGAGATGAGGCTGTGAGAACCAGCTAATCAATGACTAGAACCAAGCCCAAGCCACCTCAGATTAATGGTTTCTTGACTACAGGAGGTCCATGCAGGACTGAATGGATTGGGCCATGAACATTGATATACATCTTAGTACCCACAGGAGAACATCTGATTTTGCTCTTTGTTTTATCTTCTCACAGAGACCAAATGACCCAGAGACTGTGGAAACCATCCTGAGCCTCTTAGATAGAGACAGAAATGGACGTGTTGATTTTCATGAATACCTCCTATTGGTGTTCCAGTTGGTCCAAGCCTGCCATCAAAAGCTAGACAGTAAGTCATGTAGAGATACAACCTCCCAGCAAGAAAGGGAACAGGAAGAAACACAAGACCATAAGTTTCCAGGAAACACAGGTGGACAACACAGGCAGAGGCATGAGGAAGAAAGGCAGAACTCCTACCACAGTCGGTCTGAAAGACAGAGTCAGGATGCCCAACATGATCAGTCTGAGAGAAAAGATAGGAATTCCCACTATGGTCAGTCTGAGAGACAAAAGAGGGACTCTCATTATGATCAGTCCAAGAGACGGGATCAGGATTCCCGCTATGGTCAGTCTGAGAGACAGGGTCAGGACTCCCGCTATGGTCAGCCTGAGAGACACGGTCAGGACTCCCACTATGGTCAGTCTGAGAGACCTGGTCAGGACTCCCGCTATGGTCAGTCTGAGAGACACGGTCAGGACTCCCGCTATGGTCAGTCTGAGAGACACGGTCAGGACTCGCACTATGGTCAGTCTGAGAGACACGGTCAGGACTCCCGCTATGGTCAGTCTGAGAGACACAGTCAGGACTCGCACTATGGTCAGTCTGAGAGACAGGGTCAGGATTCCTGCTATAGTCAGTCTGAAAGACAAGAAAGGGATTCCCCCCATGGTCAATCTGAGAGACAGGGTCAAGAGTCTAGCTCTGGTCAAAGACTGAGTCATAAATCAAACAGTGGCCAGCCTGAAAAGCAAGGATATATCTTTGCTTTAAATCAGTATGAGAAACCAGTTCAGGATTCTCATTATGGTCAGTCTGAAAGGCTTGAACAACGATCAAGCTGTGGCCAATCTGGAAGACTCAGACAAGACTCTTGCTCTAGCCAGACAAACCAACAGGAGTCAGGCTTTTATTATGGACAGTCTGGGAGGCTGGGTCAGGAATCAGGCTATGGTCAGAGAGATAGTCAGGGATTGGATTCTCACTATGGTCAGACAGACAGACAAGACCAGAGTTATCACTACAGTCAGACAGACAGACAGAGCCAGCATTATCATTATGGTGAGACAGACAGACAAGGCCTAGGTTCTCAGTGTAGTCAGACAAATAGACAAGGCCTCAGCTCTCAATATGGCCAGACAGGCAGACAAGACCAGAGTTATCACCATGGTCAGACAGACAGACAAGGTATGAGCTCTCAATATGGTCAGATAGACAGACAAGACCAGAGTTATCGCTATGGTCAGTCACAGACTGGGGAAACTGAAATACAAGGGCAAAATAGGTACTTTCAAGGGACTGAAGGAATAAGAAAAGACTCATATGTTGAACAATCAGGAAGGTCACGGAGACTAAATCAACAGATTCCAGGACAGGAAGTGAACAGAAACCAGGGATGGGGATCTCAGTCTAGGGAAGAGCAGCAGAACTACCACCAGGTATGGGAGCCTGAAGAGGACAGCCAAAACCACCAACACAAACTCCTAGCACAAATCCAGCTCTGCCACAAAGGGAGAGACTGGCAATCAAGCAGTAGTGAGCAAGGTCACAGACAGGCCCAGACAAGGCAGAGCCAAGGTGGAGGGCAGAGATACCAGGAAGAGGAAGAGCAGAGTCGTCAAAGCTGGGGTAGACACAGCCATGAAGTTCGGGAGACTCCATGTGAGGCACAGGACAGACAAACCCACGAAGAGGAACAAAGCCATCCAACAAGGGACAGACAAACCCATGAAGATGAGCAGAACCACCAGAGACAAGACAGGCAAACCCATGACTATGAGCAGAACCACCAGAGACAAGACAGGCAAACCCACAACTACGAGCAGAACCGCCAGAGACAAGACAGGCAAACCCGTGACTATGAGCAGAACCACCAAAGACAAGACAGGCAAACCCACAATTATGAACAGAACCGCCAGAGACAAGACAGGCAAACCCACAATTACGAGCAGAACCAGCAGAGGCAAGACAGGCAAACCCATGACTATGAGCAGAACCACCAGAGACAAGACAGGCAAACCCACAATTATGAGCAGAACCGCCAGAGACAAGACAGGCAAACCCACGACTATGAGCAGAACCGCCAAAGACAAGACAGGCAAACCCACAATTATGAACAGAACCGCCAGAGACAAGACAGGCAAACCCACAATTATGAGCAGAACCGCCAGAGACAAGACAGGCAAACCCACGACTATGAGCAGAACCACCAGAGACAAGACAGGCAAACCCATGACTATGAGCAGAACCGCCAGAGACAAGACAGGCAAACCCACGACTATGAGCAGAACCGCCAGAGACAAAACAGGCAAACCCACGACTATGAGCAGAACCGCCAGAGACAAAACAGGCAAACCCATGACTATGAGCAGAACCGCCAGCAACAACAGGATAGGCAAACCCATGAGAAGAAAGAGAGGTATCAAGGGTTCCAGGATCAACAATCCCAAGGAACCCAGGGAAGCTATCTTAACAGAGAAAATTTCCACATGAATGAGGATGACCAGAGCCAAGGCTCACAGGGAAGACGCAATGAGCCAGCCTTCCATCCAACCCAGAGTGATGGGCAGCCCCAAAGAAGAGAACAGAGTGGAGGTCAACCCATCAAGGCAGCCATTGCTTCTAACCCGCTCTATGACTATGTACAAGAGCAGAAATCATATCAGTACTAGGTTATGTGAGCACCAGAGCTAAAGCAACATGAAGCCAAGGTAGAAACCTACATGCCAAGTTCATCTTTCCTTCTGTGTAAGAGTGGAAAATGTATGTCCTTCCTCTATCCTCTATCTACCCACAAGGATGCTTTCAGGGACTGTTATTCACTTTTAGGGCTTTTCAGTTTTTTTAGCAGCAATTCTCAAGTTTTCTAGTTGGGTGAAATCTAAGTGGCCAATTGGGTGGAATAATCAGTTTTTAATTTTGATCAGCTTGGGGATTTAATTCATTTCCTAGTTTGCCATCTGTGTAGGTGTGACTTGGTGGGATCATTGAAGGGTAGAATACTTCTGCCTGAAGTTTAGAAACAGGAAATGTATTCTGAAGATTCACATTACAACTGAGGAGAGGAAACCTGGGGTTTTAGTGAGCTTTGGCTCCTGTGGATAAAACATCTGGAATTGCAAGCCTTGTGATATAGACTAGAATGAAACACAGCGAGAGGCTGCTAGAGAGCCAGGGACCACAGATGACATCTCTGAAGTTGACAGTGTCTCTCATGCCCAGGCTCCTACTCCTTACCAGAGGGACTGTCCATTGAGCCTCTTTCACTAGCACTCACTGGACCTGGTCCAACTCGATGCCTTTCTAGTTTCTCATTATATAAAGTAGAGAGAAAGCATATGTCACATGTTTGCAGATTACAAGAAGTCAAAACTGTCAATCCATAGCCCCCTAGGCCTGAAAACCCTTCTCAAGAAAATCTGTGTGCAGACTATGGAATTGTATTAAAATGCCCAATAAATGATTGGTGAGCAATAATTTTGATGACTCTTTTCCTTCTTCACCGTGGGACTGTGCTATCTTGACTTATGGGCCATTTTCCAAGAATAAGACTTCATTTCTTGACTCCTAAAATCTTTTTTTGTTCCCTGAGTTCCCAGGAACTAAAAAATAATAAGAAGAAGAATAAATATGAAACAAATGAGAAAGAGTTAAAATGGAACTTACCTAAATATAATTTTCAGCTCTCCCCCAACACCACACCAAGGAATCATGTCTGGCCCTTGCTACTCATTCACCACCACATACAAATGGTCATTAAGTCTGGCCAACTCTACACCCTCCACAATTCTTGAATCTCTTCTCACATCTCCATCTCCACTGCCTTAACTTCCTTTCTCCTCAGTGGCTCCCCAGTAACTTTAGAATAGAGCTCACATTCCTTTGCATGGCACACATTCCTTAGCTATCTAATCCAGATGACCTACTCAGTCTAATCTTATGAGAGGCATCTCCCAGGAGCATCCAATGCTCCAGCCATGCCAAGGAGCTCCAAAACATGCTCCAAAGCCATGTTGGCCTTTTCTTAGTACAACATGGTCTTTCATGAATTCTCCCTGCCACTTACTGCCTGGCAAAAACCTAGGCATCTTCTGAGTCTCAACTAAAACATCACCTCTTCAGGGCACCCTTCCTGAACACTTCAAGTGAAGTGAACTCCTTTCTCTAAGTTCCCACTCACTTCTGCTGTATCATTTGGCCCACTCTCTATTGTAATTATCTCCCCTACCAGAAAGAGAATAGACCATATTTTACTCAACTTTGTACTGCTCAGCACTTAGTACAGCCACTGATGCCTTAGTGGCACTCATTGATTGTTGAATAGATGGGCAGATGGAGAAAATCAGTATGTCTTCAGAATAAATTCAACTGAACATTTATTGGGCATCTACTGCATATAAAATACAGGAACAGACAAGATAGACCGAATGAACCCCTCATTTAGTCAGGGCTCAATGAATGAAACAGTAACCTTATTAGGTAATTTAAACAATAAAGTATTTAATGCCTAGAATGATGAGGGCTGAATTATTAGAAATTAGCAAGTGACCCCTGGAACTGCTCAGTTTAATATATCACCAAAGCTGTAATCCAGAAATCAGAAACCTGGGATCCAGAAGCTGCTGGCAATGCTGCCATAATTGCCTTGTCAGCATCAATGTTTCTATAACCTGTTTCCCAAAAGGAATAGCCAAAAATCACAGTGTGATAGCCTCCAACTCACTCTCACCTTCCATATATGTAAACATACCCAACTGGAAAATCATTAATTCACATTCAGAACTCTAGCTGCAAGAAAGTCTAGGAAATATACAAGGAGATAGGAAAGGATGCTGAGAGCCATCAGATTATATTCACTATAGGAAGAACGAAATAACTCATAACAAAATCCCCTTTTCTCAGGAAGATTCAAATATAGTAAGAAAGATATATACAGCAAGTAACCATTACACAAAGCACAAGAAAACTGCTGTTATGACACCAAGAAGGGAGTAGATGCTGTGCCTGGGAGGAATCACAGAAGGAGGCATCTAAGCTAGGACCATGATCCTGGTGGGAAGGGGAATGAGAAGGGCCATGGCTGTCCTGGGCCTCAAGATCAATGCAATGTCCACATTCCGGCTGCTGTTTAAATGGCATATTTCTTCAGGAGTAAGATGAGTCTTCTTCATAAGTTTTCTCTATAACTTAGACCCTCCCCAGCAGAGTGGAGCATAAGGGTGAGAAGCCTCAAAAATCTGCAAGCTGCTCAGGGTTCACAGAGACACTGAGTGGATCATCTACACTGCTCAAACCAAAAATCCAGGAGACATTATTTATTATAATCATTCCCTCCCCCACAAATGAAACTCACCAAGAAGTCCCCTTTTTTTCTGTCTCAAAATATAGAACAGCCCAAATCCATGATTCTTCTCATCTCCACTCATACCACCCCAGTCCAAGCCACCACCCTCTCTCTCCTAGAATACAGCTTCCTAATGGGGCTCCCTGTCCCTTTAAAAATGTAAACCACATCATGTCACTCCTTGCTTGAAATTCTCAGTAGTTTCCCTCCATACTGAGAATAAAATCCAACATCCTTCCCAGGGCCTTTCTACAGGAGAGGGCCCACCAGACCTCATCTTTCACCACTTTCCTCTGCATTCACTGTTTTCCAATCACTCTGGCCTTCTTTCCACGATTCTAGCAAGACGAGATGGTTCCCACCTGGAGAACTTTGAACCAGCTGTTTCTTTTGTTCAGAAGAGCTCCCTAATCTTTATGTGGCTAGCTCCTTATTTCATTCAGGTCTCAGCAAAAAAGTCCTCTCAGCAGAGAAACTTTCTCTGACATTTCATCTAAATGAAAATGTATCCTCTCATCACTCTCTACCACAGACTCCTTCTTCTTATTGTTTTTCTTGGCATTTTTCATATTTAATATCTTGTTTTTACATTACTCATTTATTGTCTTTTTCTTCCTACTGGAATGCAAGGCTCATAAGGACAAGGATTTTGGTCTTATTTGCTACTGTACCCTCTGCATCTAGAACATAGCCTAAGATACATGCCCAATAAATATGTGTTGATTGAATGCTCATAGAATGTGTTAACCTAAAAGAAACTGAAGTCGAACGTATAAAGCATAGCATTTATTGAGCCAATATGACAACTGCAACCAGGGAAGGACATAGGTCAGGTCACCCTGAGAAATGTGCCCTGAAGGGGTCTGGCAGAGATCAGCACTGTATGATCACAAGAAGAGGGAAGAATCGAAGAAGAGAGAGAAGAGAACAGCCCTGCCTAACTACCTCATCAGCTCTTCTATTGGTTGTACATGACATACAGATTTGGGATTGTTACTAGCTTAAATCCTGAATGCAGGAATCTATGGCAAGGTTGGCAAGAAGCATTTTAGGTTATTTCATGACTTTCTGGTGCCATTGCATCTGCTTCTAAGTAAAAATGGTCTTGTGATAATGCTTTCCAGGACAGGTGGATGTGACTACTGACTTATCCCAGACCTCCTAAGGTATTATAATTTAGCTGACCTGGTCAGAGCAGATTTTTTTGTCATCCAAGCCCTCCATGATCTGGCTTTAGTGTACATTTCCAACCCATTTCCCACAATGCCCCTAGATTGCAACTTGACTGGGCAACTTCCCAGTCTCCATACCTTTGCTTATACCATTTCCTCCATTTAAATGCTCTCTGATCTTTGTCTGCCAAAATCCTACCCATCCTACTGACTAGCAGCACATTCTGGACCTATCATCTGTATAGAACTTATTACATTGCACTGAAGTCAATTTTAAACCCATGTATTTCACAACAAGCTGTGAGGTCCTAAAGGCAGAAATTGCATCTTATTCACAACTGTATCTTCAGCACTAGGCATGGTGACTGGCGAGTTATAGGGAAAGAGATCAGAATTTAAAATAAAAAGACCTGTATTTAAGACCTACTCCACCACAAATTTTATGATCTTAGAAAAGCTTTATCTCTTTAAATCTTTATCTCCTTATCTCTTTAAATCTGTAAAATGGGGTTTAAAATTTCAATAGTTGCTTTAAAATAAATTGAGGTAATATATTGAAAGTGGTTTATAATCTGATACCTTCATGCTTATTTATTTGGTATTTATTATCTTTTGCCCCTTTACATTATTTTTAACAGAAGTTTAATACGTTCCTTCAAGAAAAGGTCCACTCCTTATTCCTGACATCACTGTATCACCCAGAATGCTTCAGAATAATTATTTGGGGGTGCTTGCTGAACCACATTCAACTGAACAGACTCTCCATTACATCACAACTCTTTCCCTCCATGCCTGGCACCACCATTCTGTGCCCGTTGTCTTGTCTACTGCTAGTGTCGCTTTCATCCACTCTACCTTCTCTCACCACCCAGGACCCAACCTTTCTCTCTTTCAGATTTCCTGTGCACATTCCTCAACAAGCTCCATTTAAATAGAACTCCAGAGGAGTGGGTAGTTTCCTTCAGCACCACAAACACCCTCCATGAATTGCAAGATCCCAAATTGTGACCATTCTATTTTCTTACTCCTTGGACACTTTCCCTCCATTCTACTTCTCCCTTGGAGTCAAAAATCAAACAATTCCTAACCCTCAACTTGAAAATCCAGTTCAAAACTTACCTCCTTAGACCAGCCCCGTGGCTCAGTCAGGAGAGTACGGCGCTGGTAGGGCCGAGGCCGCGGGTTCAGATCCTATAGAGGGATGGCTGGTGCACTCACTGGCTGAGCGTGGTGCAGACCACATCGTGCCAAGGGTTGTGATCCCCTTACCGGTAAAAGAAAAAAAAAAAGAAAAAAAAAAAACTTACCTCCTCTAATCCTCCCTCAGCGACAAAACTTTCTTTGCACTGTTAACTTTCATATACTCAGGTTGCCCTGTATGCATTTACTTTCTGATATACACATGTACAAGTGTTCTTCTGTTGCTTCTGTTATGCATTTCATCCTCTCCAACAAAGCTGTAAGGTTATTAAGAAGCTGATGTATCTTCTATTCCTTTGAGAATCCAGCACCCAAAATGAATTTGCACCATTGTTGTTAGCTAATGTACTAGATTTACTAAGGCAGTTTGAGCCTAATTTGAATTGACATCTTATTGGGTATCCACTGTGAAAAAACAATCTCTTAAAAAGTAAGTTGCATTCTTAAGAGGAAAAGTCACCGTGAATAGCTATTAAACAGATATCAAGAACCCTCTCTCATACTACTTACAAAAATTAACTCAAAATGAATTAAAGACTTAACTGTAAGACTGAAACTGTAAAACCCCAGAAGAAAACATAGAGGAAAGGCTTTTTGACATTGGTCTGGACTATGATTTGGGGGATATAACACCAAAAGCACAAGCAACAAAAGCAAAAATAAATAAGTGGGGCTACATCCAACTAAAAAGTTTCCACACACCAAAGGAAACAATCAATAAAATGAAAAAGCAACCTATGAAGTGGGAGAAAATATTTACAAACTGTACATCTGATAAAGGGTTAATATCCAAAATATATAAGGAACTCAAACAACTCAATAGAAAGAAAACAAATAGTTCAATTAGAAAAATGAGCAGACGACCTCAATAGACATTTCTCAAGAAAAGTCATACAAATGGCCAACAGGTTTATGAAAAATGCTCAACATCATTAGTTATCAGAGAAATGCAAATTCAAACCATAATAGATTTCACCTCACACCTATTAGGATGGCTATTATCAAAAACAAAAACAAAAATAAGTAATAACAAGTGTTGGGGAAGATGTAGGCAAAAGAGGACCCTTGTACATTGTTGGCGGAAATGTGAATGGGTACAGCCATTATGGAAAACAGTATGGAAGTTCCTCAAAAATTAAAAATAGAACTACAAAACTCATATGATTTAGCAACCTCACTTCTGGTATATATCTGAAGAAAATGAAATCAGGGTCTCACAAAGATATCTACACTCCCATGTTCATTGCAGCATTATTCACAATAGCCAAGAAATGGAAACAACCTAAGTGTCCATTGATGGATGAATGGATAAAGAAATTGTGCAATATACATATATACTTATAAATATATATGTGTGTGTGTATATATATACACATACACACAAGAGTACTTCAAAAAGTTAATGTAAAGATTCATATTATCTTTTAATTTTATTTTTCCATGAACTTTTTGAAATACCCTCATATATAATGGAATATTATTTGGCCATTAAAAAGAAGGATATCCTGTCATTTGAGGCAATACAGATGAAACTTGAGAGCATTATACTAAGTGAAATAAGTCAGAAAGAGAAAGACAAATACTGTATGATCACACTTATAAGTGGAATCTAAACAAGTCAAACTCATAGAAGCAGAGAGAAGAGTGGTGGCGGCTGGGGGGTGGGGGAAATAGGGAGATGGTGACTGTAGCTGACAATACTGTCTTGCATACTTGAAACTTACTAAGAGAGTAGATATTAAATGTTTTTGCCACAAAAAGAAAGTGGTAATATGTGAGGTTGATAGAGTTTGGACATGTTGTCCCCCACAGAACTCATGCAGAAATCTGATCCCCAATGCAGCAGTGTTGGGAGCTGTTTGAGTCATGGGGGCAGATCCCTCATGAATAGATTAATTCTCTCCCTGGGAAGTGGGGTTAGTGAGTGAGTTCTTGCTTTATTAGTTCCGGTGAGAGTTGATTGTTTAAAAGAACCTGGCACCTCCTCTCTCTCTCTCTTGCTTCCTCTCACCATGTGATCTGCTTGTATCCGCTGGCTGCCTGCCATTTTCTGCCATTAGTAGAAGCAGCCTGAGGCCTGTGCCAGATGCAGTTGTCCCAGAATCGTGAGCAAATAAACCTCTGTTCTTTATAAATTACCCAGTCTCAGGGATTCTGTCATAACAACACAAAACGGACTAATACAGAGGTGATATATGTGTTAATTAACTTGATAGTGGCAATCATTTCACAATATGTACATATATCAAAACATCACATTGTACACCTCAAATTTATACAATTTTATTTGAGAATTATACTTCAATAAAGCTGGAAAATTTTTAATTAAAAAATAAAATTAAAAAGATAAACAGCAACAGTCTAAGAGAGAGAGAACACTGCACTGGGAGTCAAGAAACTTGAGTTCTAGTTTTGGCACTGTTACTAATGCCACATCTGACCTTGGGTCATTTTTGTCCCCAGACCATGCTCCAGTTTTCTCATCCTTAAAATGAGGAGTTGGCACAATACAATCTATAATGTCTCCTTCAAGTCTGTAATGCTATGGTTTTAAAACTAAATGCCTAGCTAGCATTTAGTTAAGGCTAGCGATCAGCTAGCCTAGTTAAGTAGCGTATATATTCCAGAGGCTGGAAAACACCTCAGGCGCAAACTGGAGAAAAATATCCCATAGGATTATAGTGCCACCTACTGGTCACTGATTCCGTGTGTCCTTAAGAGATGTCTAGACAGCATAACACTGTTGGAAAGGGAATAGGTCTCAGTATGAAGCTCTCTGCCCACTGGACAAGTAAGACTTTTGTCATATGGTCTGCTCACCAGTTTCTGCTAAAGCAGCTATCAATGTGAAAAGGGACGCATGCTGGTTGTTGCCTGACTGGATGTTCCTGGCAACTGTTTTTGGCTTTTTTGTGTGTTGTTTTTTTTAAACACTGTCCCAAACTCAATACTGTAGGGCTTTGCTCTAGCCTTGCTTGGCACTGAATGAGACACATATGCTTTCAGTTCATTCAATAAATTCAATCTCATTTAATAAATAGTTATTGAGCATTTTACTAGATTCCCTAAAATACACTAAGGTACCATATGTTATAGAGTTAAGAACAGCAGTTTGGCGTCCAGTAGAAACGGGTTCCAATCTTGGCCCAACTACTTAACTTTCTCTGTTACCTGAGCTTCAGTTTCCTCATTTTATAACGCCAATAATAATCTCTTCTTCATCAGGAGTCTGTAGGGATTTGTGGAGTACCTGGCATGGTGCCTAGCATGTTCTAAGCACTAAAGAATTGTGAAAACGCAACTCATGCCCTAAGAGAGCTTGCAGTTAGTCAGAGGTAGAGGTAGGTGCTGAGCTATGCATGTAACAATGGTTCAATGTAACAATATTTATTGATGGCCTCATGCACACCAAAGCTGTAACAGAAGGTGGTGAGGCGGTAAGAAAGAATGTACCAAGAGGATTCAAAGAAGGGGTAGATCACATCAGGTGGAGCAAGACAAATGTCTTCAGGGTAAAGGAGGCATCTGTCCTGGACTTTAATGAATGATAAGAGTTTAAATACACACATGGGTTTCTACAATCAATATTGCACTCATGCTTAAAATCTCAACTCAAATTTCATCTCCATAGGGCCGAACCCATGGCTCACTCGGGAGAGTGCGGCGCTGGGAGCACAGCGGCACTGGGAGCGCCGAGGCTGCAGGTTCGGATCCTATATAGGGATGGCCGGTGCGCTCACTGGCTGAGCATGGTGAGAGCGAGACCAAGCCGAGGGTTACAATCCCCTTACTGGTCACAAAAAAAAAAAAAAAAAAATTCATCTCCATAAAGCCATTCCCTACCCCTACTTTAGTCATTAATTTTTCTGCTCTACCTCTATGTTCTATTATTCTCAATTCTCTTGTGATATTCTTATTCGTTCTGCTTATTTTACAGTTCATAGTTTATAAGTGTGTCTTTCACACTGGATCATAAACTCCCTATAGCCAAGGACATTATTGATCTTATTCACTTTTAAGGCCCAAAAGGGCAGTGTCTACTAATCAACAGCAGAATCTTACACATGATAATGTTGGGGCTGCAGTTGAAAAGTCTAAGGTTCATTCAACAAACACTGATGAAAACAATTTTCTGGGCACTGTGCTGGGCTCAGGGGGTACAGAGGCAGGGCATTGCCATCAAGAATTTACAACCTTTGGGGCAGGAAGACAATCACAAGACCATGTGATTAGTCCAAAAGAACAAAACAATATTGGTAAATAGGAGTAAAAAATCACTATCGCTAACTTTCCCTGAGCACTGAGTGTGCACCAGGCATGGTAGTGAGCACTCACATGCTGCCTTATCCCATGTAACTCTCTCACGAACCCTGGTAAATTAGGTGTTTTTTATCATGTCCATTTTACAGATGAGAAAGCTGAGGCAAAGACAGATTACCAAAAAATGTATCTTGTAAGTGGCAAGAACAGAATTCAAATCCATGTCTGACTTCAGGAACCCATGTTTTTAAATCACTTTATTGCCTCTCAAGCCAATGAAAAGAGCCTACCCGATGGACACTGTAATCCATGAATCAGAATCTTATATGTAACTGAATCAAGTCAAGTCTTTACTATAACAGATATACATAAGACACGATGCACAGACATGAATCAAACCATCCCTGCCCCAAAGAGTTCACAGCCTACTGAGAGATTTAATACATATAAATCAATACATTTAATTTGAAGAATACTGTGCTAGGCCTATAATCAATCACAGGGGCCAGGGAAGCACAGGGGAAGGAAAAAATACACCTGACTGGAGAAATACTGATGGGATTCTTGCTGGAAAATGAATTGGTCTGGGCCTGTAAGGATGAGTAAGCTTTCAGAAGCAAATATGGGTGAGGAGGTAAAACAAAGGTCACCAGGTTTAGTAGCAGGTATGAGACATCTGACTAGGGCTTTTCATTGATTTTAATTGCAGTAGGATAGCAGCAAACTATGATCACTTTAAGAAAAAAAAAAGCAGGCAAAAGCAACCTTAGGTTAAATTAATAGAAGTAGGGTCGAATGGAAAGAAATAGAACTCTCTGCCCTGCAACTGCTCAATCTAGACATTATGAGGGACACTGCAATCCGGATTCTTCCAGAGGAAAGTAATGAGGACTTCTCTCCTAGAGAATACTTACAGCATTAGAGGTGTTTGCAAGTATTTGGAAACTGTCACGTAGAATGAGGAGTAATTCTACATTACTTGAGAGACTAGGACTAAAATCAATAGGTACAAGTTAAAAGGAAAGTGATTTCATGCAATTTAAGGATAAATGTCCTTGTATTTATAACAGGTGCAAAACAAAGTCCGCTGTTTCAACAGGTAGTGATCGTCTTATCACTTCTGAAGCCCTGCTTAAGAAGAGGCTGCATGACCACCAGTCAGAATTACCACAGAGGAACTTTTGCAATGGATGGGACTTGAGTGAGATGATTTCTAAGTTAAACTACCTGAGCCAACACTATGATTCTGTGATTTAAGGGGGTTATCTAGTGCAACCTCTCACATAACCCAGAAATCTCTGCCTTGGCATCTTTGCTAAATGTTGTCCCAGCCTATTCCAGAACCTGGTTTTAAAACAATAAAGCTATGGGATGTTTTCACTCATGTGCCTTACTCCCACCTGTGGTGTAGACAGATGAGTTTGTGGTGAGGTGGTGAGGGAGGTGAGAAATAAATGAAGCCACACTACATATTTATCTCCTCCATGTGTCTGAGCAGAGTACAGAGGGGCTCATGATTTACACCACAATTGCTCCCCCAGTAGGACCAATGGTCTGTGCAGCCACTGCTCATACGCTCACTCTTAAAAAAGCAGAGGGGCAGAATGGTGGCCATACACATTAGGTGCTTGGCCTGCACAAGCAAAGCACTGTAGTTCTAGAGTTCGTAAATTCAGCCAAGCTCTTTTGAGAAACATCTACATTTCCAACCCTATCAACCTCTTCAGAGAGTTATTCCCACATATTTACAAATCAAAATGGCCTAATCCTTCTTTCTTCATTTGTCTTTGAAATTCAAAGGAAGGGTCCCCTAATTTTAGAAAATTACCTCCCAAGAAAGCTAAGAATTTCCAGAAGACTAAGAGCCACATTCAGGAGACAGAAGAGAACTTAAAGCAAGATTCAGTAAACTACCAAAGAGTCCTCCTCTTTAGAATTTATTCCCTTTATAAGGGGGGAGGGGGGGAAGCCAGGAAGCTAAAGAGCTATCTCCGCAAGGGATTTAATAAGATTTTTCATCATAATTTGATTTAATAAAACCCTATAAAGAAATCAACAGGAAATTAGTGCAAGGAAAGAAGTCAGATTCCTTGACCTTCTGGGTCTCCACCAGCTTAAAATACATCTGCCATTGGTGATTAACCCTTATTCATCATTCACTTACTCACTTATTCATTTATTCAACAAATATTCATGGCTACTATGTTCCAAGAACCATCAAGGTACCAGGGATACAGCAATTTTTAAAAATTTTAAAAGTGTGATCCTCATAGAGTTTACATCCTAATGAAAATACAGTAGTAAATAAATAACTAAAATACATATTATATTAGATAATGACAACTGCTACAGAAAAAATAATAATAAAGCAATGAAGAAATATAAGGAATGCTGAGGGTCACAATTTTAAATAAAGTGGTCAGAGTAGGTTTCCTGAGAAAGTAACACTGGAACAAAGACCTGAAGAAGGCAAATGGAAGAACTAAATGAGTATCTGGAGAAGAACATTCCAGGCAGAGGGGACAGAAGCTGCAAAGAGTTTATAATTAAGTTAGAAAATCAAACTAATACACACACACAACACAACACACACACACTCAGGGACGATTGCAAAGCAACCAACTACAATTGTAAAATATAGTAATAACACTCTATGCCATACCACATGTACAGCTTTTTTTCCCCAGATCTATTGAGATATAATTGACAAAAATCATATTATTTAAGGTGCACAACATGTTTTGATATATATGTACATTGTTAAATGATTATCAATATCAAGCTAATTAATATATCCTTCACCTCACATACTTACCTTTCTTTTGCAGTGAGAACATTTAAGACACACTCTCTTAGCACTTCAAGTATATAATAGAGTATTATTAACTATAGGCACCATGCTGTACATTATTTCCCTGAACTTATTCATACTACATAACTGAAACGTTGTACTCTTTGACCAATACCTCCCCATTTTCCAAAGTTTGTTGTTAGTATGTAGAAACACAACTGATTTCTGTATCTTGATTTTGTATTCTGTGACTTTACTGAATTCATTTATTAGTTCTAACAGTTTTTTGGTGGAGTCTTTGGATTTTCTGTATGTAAAATTATATCATCAGAGACAATTTTGCTTCTTTTTTCAAATTTGGATCCCATTTATTTCCTTTTTCTTGACCACTTGCTCTGGCTAGGAGTCCCAGTACTATGTTAAGTAGAAGTGGCAAGAGTGGGCACACTTGTTTTGTTCCTTATCTAAGAGGAAAAGCTTTTAGATTTTTACCATTGAGTATGATGTTAGCTGTGGGCTTGTCATATACGGCTTTTGTTAAGTTGAAGTACATTCCTTCTATACCTAATTTGTTGAGTGTTTATTATGAAAGGATGTTGAATTTTGTCCAATGCTTTTCCTGCATTTATTGAAATGATGTGATTTATTTTCCTTAATTCTATTAATGTGGTGTATCACATTTATTGATTTGCATATGTTGAACCATCCTTGCATCCCAGGGATAAATCCCACTCGATCACAGTGTATAATCCTTTTAATGTGCTGATGAATTTGGCTTGCTAGTATTTTGTTGAAAATTTTTGCATCTATGTTCATTAGGGACGTTGGCCTGTAATTTTCTTTTCTTGCAGTGTCCTTGTCTGGTTTGGTATCAGGATAATACTGGACTCATAAAATGAGTTTGTAAGTGTTTCTTTCTCTTCAATTTTTTGGAAGGGTTTGAGAAGGGCTGGAGTTAATTATTCTTTAAATGTTTGTTAGAATTCACCACTGAAGCCATCAGGTCCACAGCTTTTTTATTTATTTTATTTATTTTTTTTTTGTAGGTTTTTTTTATTACCAATTCAATCTCTTTACTTGCTATTGGTCTGTTCATATTTCTTCATGATTCAGACTTGGGAGGTTGTATGTTTCTAGAAATTTATCCATTTCTTCTAGGTTATCCAATTTGTTGGCTTATAATTGTTCAGAGTAGTCTTCTATGATACTTTGCATTACTGTGGTATCAGTTGTAATGTCTCCTCTTTCATTTCCAATTTTTTTTTTTAAGGTCTTCTCTCTTTTTTCTTAGTTACCACGGCTAAGAATTATGTTTTGTTTACTTTTTCAAAAAAAAAAAAAACTCTTAGTTTTGTTGATCTTTTCTACTGTTTTTCTAGCCTCTGTTTCATTCATTTTTGCTGTGATCTTTGTTTTTTCCTTCCTTCTACTAACTTTTGGACTTAGTTTTGGGCTTAGTTTATTCTTCTTCTTCTAGTTCCTTGAGGTGTAAAGTAAGGTTATTTATTTGAGATCTTCCTTTTTTAATGTAGAACTTGATCACTGTAAACTTCCCTCTTAGACTGGTTTTTGCTGCATTTATTAAGTTTTGATATGTTGTGTTTCTGTTTTCATTTGTCTTGTGATACGTTTTGACTTTCCTTTTGAATTTTTTTTTTTGAACCATTGGTTGTTTAGGACTGTATCATTTAATTTCCACATACAAGTATTTGTGAATTTCCGACTTTCTCCATTATTAATTTCTAATTTCATAACATGGGAGACAGAAAAAACACTTGATATGATTTCAATCTTGTTAAATATGTTAAGATTTGTTCTGTGGCCTAACATATGATTTATCCCAGAGAATATTGCAAGTATGCTTGAGAAGAATGTGTATTCTGCTGCTGTTTAATGAAATGTATGTATGCATTTGTTAGGTCTGTTTGGTCTATTGTGTTGTTTAAGTCCACTCTTTCTTTATTGATTTTCTGTCTTGCCAAAAGTAAGGAACTGAAGTCCCCTACTATTATTGTATTGCTGTCCATTTCTTTCTTCAGTTCTGTTAATATTTGCTTTATAATATAGGTGTTCTGATATTGGGTGCATATATGTTTGCAATTGTTATATTCTCTTGATGAACTGACCCCTTTATTACTATATAATGACCTTCTTTGTCTCTTATGACAGTTTTTGACTTAAACTCTATTTTGTCTAATATAAGCATAGTCAACTCTGCTCTCTTTTGGTTGCCATTTACATGGAACACTTTTTTCCACCTCTTCATTTTCAGCCTCTGCGTATCCTTAATGCTAAAATGAGTCTCTTGTAGGAAGCATTTAGTTGGATCTTGTTTTTTTTTTTTTTAATCCATTCAGCCACTTTATGTCTATTGATTGGAGAATTTAATACATTCATATTTAAAGTAAGTATTGATGGGTAAGAACTTACTCTTGCCACTTGTTCATTGTTTCCTGTCTTATTTCTCTCTTCTCTTACTGACACCCTTTGTGATTTGCAAATACCTTAGTTCAGCCTCTATTTGTCACCTATTTCACTGTAATAGATTTCTAAATGACTTCACTGTCTTTTATCTTGCCTTATTCCAATAAATTTTCAATGCTACTGCCACAGTGATCTTTCTAAAATGCAAATCTGATTATGTCATCAGCTCCTGCCTAAAATCCTATAATGGCTCTTCATAGTCTGTGGGATAAAATATACATTTTTCATCTTTGTCCACAAAGTTCTTCATGTTCTTCCCTGCTTGGTTCTCTCTACCTCACAACCTACACCCAACTTGTCCCACAGGATTTGGCATAAGCACCACCTTCTCTAAGTTGCCCTCCTTGAGCACACTGTATGGGTGAGGTGCCCCTTTGGTGTGCTTCTGTAATACCCTCTATCATAGCCTTTATTATCCTGGATTAAAATAATGGGTTGACCTAGATGACTCTCTGACCACATTATAATCTCCTCAAAGGCCAGGACCATGTATTATTCCTTTTTACATCTCTGGTTCTTTACACATCACAGTGTTTAATTGAGGTTTGTTAAATGAAAGACGGCTCGGAAAGACCGGCTGTTGAAGAGAGTTGAACAACTGACTGAAAATTATACATTAAGCAATGGGTCGTCACTGCGAGCTTCTTAATCAGAAAAGTGGCATAAACAAAAATACTACTTGAGGAAGAATATTTTGATAATGGATTATATGGTGTAGACTGGTCAGCAGATGAGGGACATTGGACAAATCACTACAACTCATGAGCATCAGCATCTTCATCTAAAAGAACTGGAATATCATTATTTGTGGAATATCATAATAGCCTATTTCATAAGGTTGCTGCAATCATAAAATAAAATAAAATTTGTGAAAACTTTCTAAAGCCATAAATTACTATACAAATGTAAGCATTCATAATTATGTCAATAACAAGAATTGTGACTACAAAAGAGTTTTTAGTAAAACCCAAAGCAGCAGGGCATAGTGGAAAAGAACATGATCCAAAAGTCTACTCCACCCCTTCACTGTCACATGACCTTCAGCAGGTCATTTGGCCTTTCTGTGCCTCAGTTTCCTCATTTGAGTACCACACTCATAGGCTTATTATGTTATTTTTGTATCTTGTATAGAGCATAACAAATGGAAGGCATTCAATAAATTACAGTTTCCCTTCCCCGCTGAGCAACCACTCTACACTTATCCCCATGAGGTATTATCCCAAGCCTCTGACACAGGGACGAGAGCCTAGAGAAATTCCAGTAAGTGGAGAGTTACACTTAAATAGAAACTTAAGTAGAAAGAGAGGGGGAAAACTGTTGGCAACCAAGTGAGAACCACAGGGAGATAATAGGGTAAGTGATGCTGTAGATAAATTAATTACATCAAAAATCAACAATGGATGGGAGGGAGCAACAAAATAGCTTTGGAACCCAATTTCCAAGCAGGCAGCTTCATGGGAGGAAATGGACTGGATGGCGTGGGGTCTGGGAGTGAGGTCAGGGAGGAAGAATCTCTCACTCACATCCCTCCTTCTCCTTGTGCTCATGAGTCACCCTGTGGCCTCAGGCAAGTCCTTCCAACCTCTGCCTCCATTTCATCCTCTGAAAATGGGCATAATAATATAAGCACAGCAGAAAACTGGAATGGTTTGGGCTCCTGACAGCACAAAGTGCTGAGATGCCAGATCCTGATGATCTCAGATAAAGAACAGCCTAAGACACCAGTCCTGGATTTCCTAGACTCGTGGTAAGAAAAGGCTAGAGGAAGAACAAATATCCAGCAAACATGCCTGAATTTCAGCAAGTGGGTGTTTCATGGTTCAATTAAGAGACTTTGTCCTGAATCCTGACATGAAGTAGAAAAAGGATTTAATGCAGAAATATATGATAATCAGACTGAACACCCACAATAACAGACCCTGATTATTGATAGATAAAGGAAAGACAGCACAAAGTTCACAGTGGTTCAAGGAAGGGAATGTTCCACAGGAAGCTGTTGTGAAAGCAGGAATCTTGCGAAGGCCCTGGGCCATTTCCACACATAGGAATCTCTTCCTGACCTTATCTCTTTCTTCATGGGTCTGTTTCCACGATTCTGCATTTAGATGCTAAAGCAAGGACGAGAACACAGAGAACCTTAAAAATTATCTTCTTGCTTTTTTCCTATAAGCTCAAAGCACTTTACGGATTATGATCTCATTTGTTCTAGCATACCCTCCACCCCCACCCCAGAGAGGAAGCGGGAGTCATTATCATAATTTTATAGACAGACAGCCAGGGCCCAGAGAGTTTAAGTGACTCACCTAAGATCTCAAAGAATACCAGTTTCTGAGCTGGACTCACAGCAGGACCCCCAGTCTCCCAATTTTACCACATGACCAGCCAGAATCTACTAAAAAACTAAAAGTTCCTAAACAGGACACGTTCTTATACCCTGAAACAACCTTGTACAAGAAAAGATCCCAAGCACACAGTTCTGGGGAGAAATTTGGTGGGGATAGCACGAGGCTACTCTCATTATGTTGAAAATTATCTGTACAAATGATTTCAAGGTGGTGTCCATAACACAGTACAACCTACTTGATATGTACTACTAAGATGTCTACAATAACTTATGTCCTAACACATACCTTCTAAACAAAACTCACTTATTACTTTACAATTGGTCTAAAGGGTCAGGGCCAAAAAGAAAAATTTAGTTCACACAATATCTGGCTCATTTTCTAGCTTTGGTTACAAGTTCAAGCCTAAATGGTTTATGCAGTAGGGAAGATATTTTACCTGCTTGCTATAAGAATTATGAAGGTAACATTTTCTCCCATTCCATGATTGCAGGAAACAAAACAAAGCCCAATGAGGAGCCCACAGAAAGAAGGAAGGGGACAGCATGCTGACCATCTGAATGGGACATGCTTGGTCATATTTCCTCAGGGGTATTCTATAGAATCTCACATCAGAAGATAAATGAGGGAGAGGGGATTGTGGGAAGGTGTGTGGACAAAACAGAGTCAGTGGACCATGAGGTTCAGAAATGCTTTATACTAGAGCTCCCCTTCAGAACTTGCAACAGACATTAAAGACTTTGAAAAGTCCTGCTGCACAAGAATAATAAATAAATAAATACCTTGCTTCAATTTACTCAACGCTGAATTCACAAATTTACGTTCGAGTCTGAAGAACCTGAATACCTAAGAAGATCTCATGAAACTAGTGCTTTAACTAGAAATCCTATGTGGAAAATAGCAGGATGTCATAATGCCATCTCCAAGCAAAAGGGAGGTAGCTTAAGCTTCTCCTATAGCTTCCAATAAGTATGATTAGACACCCACCACCAGTGCCCTTCTCTACATGTCTAGAACTTGGGATCACTTGTCCAGGACCAACTTCTTCTTTTGGAGAGAAAAGAAAAAGATGGTACATATAAAAGGGAGAACCCAGAAGAAGAAGAGGAATGACTGAGCTCTCTATTTTGATTCATCAAATTCTTGACACCAAACAAACTTCACACTAAGAGACAAAACACATATTTCAAACAACATATCCTTCTACCTTCTAGACCTCCAAAGCATTATTTCATTAACTCTAAACCTCCATGGTTCCCATATCAACAGATTGGCCCAAAGGAGCAGACTCCATCTCGCCAAACCAGCAAGGTAGAACCCCAACTCAACTTCTGGGTGACCTCTGGCAGGCAACTTAACCTTACAGTGGCCCCATTTCCACAACTGGAGAATAGATGCAGCAGCTCTTCCACCAGGCTGGTCTAGATGAGGAACATCTAATAAAAAGAAGGTTGTAAAATCCTTTGCAATACATTCAGTGTCCTGTAAAAGCTTAATGATTATAATCAAGCTGTTGCTAGAAGTCTGCAAGGCCTGCACATGACACTCAGCAGTCATTGTGCTGGTATCTGATAACAGGATGCTCTGTGCCCCAGTGCTCCATCAGCTGCACAAACTGGTCTTGGCAGAGTCTGATTTCTTCACTCAAAGATGTCAGGGGAAAAACACTGCTGAAGCCCTTGGTCTAATCGTCACCGTGTTTCATTAGAGACAAAATCTTCCCAGCTTCCTAACAAAGATCATGAACCTCTGCTCCCTGTGGCTGAGGGGATCTCCTTCATGAAACTGGCGCCTGCTGCAGAGGGCTGCCTCACTGTACAGCAGAGATCGCTTTTAACCACATCAGAGGGGGGCAAAAGCATTAGCTGAACTGTGATGGGGGGAGTTGGTAAAGGGAACACCTTTTAACAGGTACTTTGCATATAAAAGTATTGTCCACCCCTATGCAAGCAGCAAAGAATTAAAGGAGTAGTATTGAGTGACAGTAAAGAGTACGGGTTTTAGAGGCTGATAGATATGCATTCAAATTTCAGCTCTGTCACTATGGTACCTGGCTTACAGTGAAATGATCATGATGGTCACAACAACAAAAACAGACTCCCCACCACCATGTCTTATAAGTCAAAACTCCCCACCACCACCACCACCACTAAGCTAGAGACGCAGAACAGAGTTATCTCTGGTCTATCTTTGAGTTAGTGCCTGGGCTAGTGCCCAGTAAATTTTATTAGACTGAATTGAACATATGATGCTGAGTGAAGAGGATCAGGCAGATGCTTGCATTAGAAAGGTAAGGCCTCCTTCATGAGCCATTGTCTAAATATGGGCAAAACCAGTCCAGTTAACCTCACCTAGGCTGGTGCCCCAGGCACTTTTCCTCACAGAAGCAAATTCTGCTTATTCAAGTCCTCATTAGAATAATAATAGCATAGGAAACTCAGACTGGCTCAAGTGATACCCTTGGAATTACTTTTAAGATACAGATATGAAACTAGCCCCATGGTAAAAATAATTTCTTTCCCCAACCTTTGTTTTTTATCTCCAAAAGGAAGCACCGACTAGGCCAGTGTAGGAAGAACTATAATATTAATTTTAATGTTACTATTCTTGCCCTCCCACTCTTCGCTCTCACCTGTTGTGTCCTGCCAATCCAGCCACCCATTCTGTACTCCCAGCAAGATTTTAAAAAATGAAATTGTGCCCTCCCTTCTGTCTTACAGTTTGTTGTGACTTCTCTCAAGTGTTCCTTTTCTACCCTTCCTCTTCCTTTTAATCTCCATATCAAAAAATGACTTCTGAATTCTTACAGAGTTACTTTCTGGTCATGACATTTATATATGGTCTTGTATATGACACATAAATGCAATTCATTCATTCTTTCAATCAACAACTACTACCTGAGTGCCTGCTCTATGCCAGGCACTAGGAATACAGAAATGAACGAAACAGAAAAGAAACCTGCTTTCATGAAACCAGTATCTTACTGTACTCAATTCCTTCCTTAATGAATATATAGATGGTTGAAATCAATGTTCTCTTCTGTAAGGTTAACCCTTGAAAGGACCAAGGAGACACAGCCCTTTGGTAAAGAGTGATTGAGTCTCCACTGTAGTCTGACTGGTCAGCTATCTTTTTTTCAAAATATGCTTTGCTCATTCCTACTCCCCATCTTTCCTCTCACTTCCTGGAATATCTCCTTCCACTTGGACTGCCTGAAATCCACTCCCTATCCAGAACAAGCCCCACCTCCTCCCTTAAGTCCTCCCTAACTAGTTCATCCAGCAATGGTTTCTTTCTCCTTTAACTTGTAGAGCACTTGTGGATTATAACTGGACTTCGCAACTACATCATACTCTCTGAATGCATGGGATCATGCTTTTCCAGTGCTCTAATCCCTTTCCTCTAGTGCAGTACCTTTCATTTATCAGGTTCCTAATAAAAGTTTTTGATTAGCTGAGTAGAAAAGCACTGTGGACATTCATGGGACAAAGGAGGGAATGTAAATCAGTATTCTAGGACTTATATTCAGAGAGTTTCAAAGAGTTTTACACCTTGAAAAGTGTAACAAAAGGGACTCCAAAACCTGATTTTGAAATATGTTGACCCTGAAAGAAAGGATTACATTAATATCAAAAACACTGACTTTTTGCCCCATGAGAAGTTATAATTATTTCCCCTTTGCAACACCTATAGGATGTGGTTCACTTCAAAGATCCAATTTGTGCTGCATAAAGCAGTTTTTGTTTTGTTTTGGAGTTTTGTTTCTTTTCTTTTTTTTTTTTTTTTTTTTTTTTGTAATTTGGGAAAACCTTTCAAAAGATGTGATTATAGATGAGCCTTTAATGGCTCCCCTTCTGCCCAGAGCTGACAGTAAGCCAGCAGAGAGGCCAGAGCTAGGCTTGGTCAGATCCAGAGAAGCAGCTTCCACAGCACTCCTCATCTGCAGATAAGGAAATGCCTCAAAGAAAAATATCTGAAAATGTTGAATTACAATACCTAGGAGAATAGCTAAAAGGCTAACATGAATGTTTATTGTACAATCACTTTAGTGAGTTTGAAGGTTTAAAAATTTTAAGCGTTATTTGACTTTATCACACTTTAAAAAAAATTTATTAAGCCCCAAGTGCCCTGCCAAGTGCAACATAAAGTAAATAAAATGCATTCTTGTCTTCTAGAAGCACCAACTCTGGGAAATACTCTTGTATCTGCTCTTGTATGTCTTAGAATGAAATTTTTCATTCCTGATGATATTCCGATGGTTATCTTCTCTTTGTTTCATCTCCTTTCTTGTGGTAATTAAACTTTTGTTTTTCAGAATTCAATGTATTTAATTTTTAATAGGTAACACATTCACACAGCTCAAATGTCAGAAAGTATATGGTAAAAATGCACTTCCCGACCTCTCTTCCTATAGGTAACCACTGTTGTTAGGGTTTTTGTGATTTCTTACAAAATTTGGGGGGCATATACAAGCAAATACTAATATATAATCTTATCTTTGAAATTAAGCCTTTCTTATTGCAATATATCCCACTCTAAATCATCAGGAGGTAGGGCGAAGTGCTTTCTGGTAATAGCTCCAGTGCCTTGTACCATGCCCTGAGTAGAATAGGGAGCTCAATAAATGCTGATGGACCAAAAGAGACTTACTGTGAGAAGAACCAAGACATCCACAACCTGTCTTCTGCTTCTTAACTAAGGCTGTGAACTTGGTCAGATCCCTGCTTGAGGCAAAAGGACAAGGCCCTTGATCCTTGTCCTATTCCCTGCCTGAGTTTCCAATGTTTTGGGGGTGGAATGGGGAAAGGGAAATAAAAAAGAAGAAGAAAAGAGAAAATGAGGAAAGAAGAAAAACATAGCTGGGGGGTTGGGGGGTAGGGGGTGACTGGGGGAATAAGGCAGAGCTCCAGAGAAGCAAGCATCTCTCTGAAGGAGAAGGGTAGACTGAAAGCCACCAAACACCTGAACATTGCCCCCTACCCTTCCACCTTATTCTAGCTCCATCCTTATTCCAGGCATAGGATGGGATTTACAGTGCTGAAATACCCAAGATTAGGACTCAATAACTACATCATGACACGAGGTGGTTATTCCATGTCTGAGCCTAGAGAAAACATTCCAGGACAGACTGGTACATGACTGCCTGTGCTCCTTTCCATGTTTGGGAGGCCATGACCTTTACTCCCACAACCCAAAGGATCTTTTGATTGTGAAGCCTCATCTTTAACCTCCTTTATGGTACGCGTTTTTGTCAGAAGCAAAATCTCTCACAAAAAAAAAAAATTTTTTTAAATTCTTTAGGTAAAAATCCTCTTATTTCATCTGAAAGAGTGACTTACCACTTCAATAGAAACAGATCTAAGTCCAAGAAGAATAGAGAATGTCACACCGCACCTCCACCCTTGAGGAGATATGGCCCTTCTTTCAGATGGCAGCTGGGAAACTTTTTACAGCAGATACCATAAAGTCTCTACAGCCCAGTCAAATATGCCTACTTCCTTCATTCACAGTATTCATCAAATTACAAAAACTAAATCCATTTGTCCCATTCAGAGTGCCTTTTGACACATCCCAAAGCTCTGTGAAATTGAGGATAAAGATATAGTTATGAAATAGAGAAAACAAATCGCTTGAAATCTATAATCAGTTTAATGACAAAGAAAGCCAAGAGCCCTCTGCTACTCTTGGTCACAGTGGGAGTGGGAAGAAGGTGGAAATGCCCTCCCTGGGCACCCGTGCCCAGTCACCCTGCATGGCATGACGTAAGATGAAAGCATCTGCTGACTCTCAGGTATAATTACCACCAGGGTGGGGGTATAATTAAAGTAAGGATAATTTACCTTAAAGGAGATAAAAATTAAGAATTATTAATGATCATAATAACTAGCCTTTGTATATCTAAGAATCACAAAATGCTTTACAAGCTGTAATTATCACAGCTCCCCTCTGAAGAAGGGATTCGTATCTTACAGTTCCTCATTTAACAGAATGGTGAACAGATGGATATTGGGAAAGGCAAAGAGAGGTGGAGTACTGCCTCCTCCGTCATCTGTCCTGTGAGTGGTGAAACTAGAAAGAGGCCCCAGAAGGACTGACTCCCACTGTGGTGAGTACCCTCATCCCCAACTCATCACCCCAACAGACAGTCCATCCCAGATCAAGCGACTCATCTCATTCTGACTTCTTGGCCATTTAAACTGCCACAACGCAATAAAATTATATCGTATCAGCAAGGATTTTGTTAAACACCTAGTAGAAATAAAAGATACAGTGCTACCTTCAAGGAACTTAAAACCTAATTGAGAAGACAAAACAAGCGTCCATTAAATTAGAGAGGAATATGAAAATTACACATTAATTAGCACTAGGTTGTATGATGCTGACTAAGCATGCTGTTGGAAAAAAATTTTTTTTATTGGAAGATCATTGCATGTAAAGGTCAAGGAAGGCTTTGGGGAGGAGATGAAATGTGTATGGGATTTTAAAGAAACTATATTATGTTTTGTACTGGCAGAGGCAGGGTCCCAGGAGGTAGGTCAATGAACAAGAGGAAACAATAAGAAAACTTGACAGATTTAACACATAATTTTAAAGAAAAACTCTTCATTGGAGAGATACTTAGAGAGCTTACCAAAGAATTTTCCTTTTTTCAAAGCCATCTAAAATCATCCTGCTCTGGACATTTTCCCAGAGAGTAAACTTCATGATTAATATTGAGTTCATCAGAAGCCTATTAAGCTGAAGATGACACTGGAAACTTCTATGCTTTATCTAAATTTTCACTTTGGGGGTTATCCAACTGAGCTGAGTCAGGGCTGGTCCTGGTAAATGCCACAGAATATCAAATCTATTACCTTCTTTCTCTGGGTTCTAACAGGAGAAAACAGGAAATGAGCCCTTGAATGAGATAAAGACAAGGTAAACCTAATATTTCCTTAGTTCTCTGTTTGTTAACTCAGCATAGCCTATCCCCAAAGATTTTAGCACTGACAGGGGCTTCATGATTGACATAATATTAAATCATCTGAGTGATATACACTTTATTTTCTCTTTCAATTCCTCCATAATAAAGAGCCAAAGTCCAGTGTAATACTGTAGCTGTGTTCTGGACCCACTGATGAACAAAGACATTCTTGCAGAAATGGAGCAGGAGCACTTGGGTCATTCCTGGGCCAGTTAGTAATGTTCTTCGACCTCTCAGTGCCTCAGTCTCCAGTCTTAAAAAAAAGAAAGATAATGAAATTTTTATCTGTAAAAAATGCAGAAATCTTCAGATTATAAAAACACCATTATTTTTTGATGAACCATAATGAGTGGACATTGCCACATTTCAAGGATTCCTGGTTGGTATAAAGTAGACTGAACTGATTTGTTAGGACTTGATAATTTTCTGCATTCTGGCATTTACCAACCTTTTTTTTTTTTTTTTTTTTTTTTTTTTTGTCCTTTTCGTGACCGGCACTCAGCCAGTGAGTGTACCGGCCAGTCCTATATAGGATCCGAACCCGCGGCGGGAGCGTCGCAGCACTCCCAGCGCCGCACTCTACCAAGTGCGCCACGGGCTCGGCCCTACCAACCTTTTAAGGAACTGCAAAACAATGAAAATTTATTTCCCCATCCAAGCCTTATGTCAGGGACTCCTATTAAAACAATATTCTTAAATAATGGCACGGCACAAAATAAAAGAACATTATGTAGCAATGGGGGCCACTTCATTAGGAGAATATCAAACCTGACTTTAGAATTTAACATTTGAATCTACTTATAGCCTTTCTGACGATGGACCAAGAGCAGGAAGAAAGAAAGGCCAATACTCTAAGACTTGTGCAGATTTCTAAATACGTTCCCTTATGCTGTACTGACTTTAAACAAGAGAAAGTAAGACAGCCATCATTGGATTTAGATCTAGATTTCTTCAGAGTGGGGAAAGAGTTTTTTTGTTATCATTAATGCAATTTCAGATATTTTTTAAGGCTGTTTAGAAGTGTTTCCTTTTGGATTTGCTTATATATTTGTTTTGCTTGCTCAACTATAATTTTAGAATAATTAATGGTATTTTTCCTTTATTTTCATAGAACCTAATAAATGCCCAGTCCTCTTTTGTGTGTATTGACTACGGAAGGGTAATGGAGTCACACAAATGCATCCTACCACCTGGGCTGAGGTTCCCCGACACATCACACACAGGTGGATAAAAACACAAGCAGACATAAGGCAAGGCCTGTCCAGGGAATTCCTTGAAGGCCACCCACACAAAAAGCTAGTGCTTTCTGTGAGAGAGAGCAGTCCCATAATGACTTGTGGTTGTGTTTGTACAGTGCTCGTGATATTCCTATTTTAGAGTCCAAAGATAAAGAGGATTGTATAAAACCCTAAATAAAAGAGAGAAAAAAAAGTCTTCAATCTTAAGTAAAGAGCTGCCACATCAAGTTTGCTAACTGAGCTCAAGAAATACTGACAGTTCTGACAGTTCTAGGAAAACCCCTAGATCACAGACTTCAGTGCTAAAGTTCTTAAGAAGGCAGAAGTGAGCCAGGTTTAAAATTGTTTTCCCATCCCCTATCACTTCCACCTTCACTTCCATTTTCACCCCATATCTGGTATGGTAGCAAGTGAGGAGGCAAATAGAATTCAATTCTACTATCATTTAAACCAATCTGCACATAAAACAATAGGCATCAAGATTTAGGTTCTAAATGTTCACATGCCATTGAAAGACCCTACAGTCGCCTCAAATTTCAGTAAACCAATACTTGCCTCTGTTGGACAAAGGAGGAGATAGAAATGCAGAGAAGCTACTGAATCATTTAATAGTCTCCATAAACCTTATGAACCAAAGTTTCATATAGTCTGAAATGTAAAAATAGGAGTCACTGACAACCAGGGATAAAATCCAGCTCCTTACAATAAAACAGCACTGAGATTTGCAAATAATCGCCAGGGTTGAGAAAGCCCTGATGGATATAATGGGCTAGAATGACCGATTACCTTAATGTGCTCCCAGGAAAAGCAGACTCAAATGTTTAGGTGTCATTAGGAACTTAGGCTGAGCAGGATGATTATATCTACGATAATGCATTACACCAGCTCTTTTTCTCCAGGGGCATCAATATGCTAATGAGAAAAGAAATGAGCAAATATCCTTTAGATGTAATATCCGTAAGAATGAAATTTCACAGATTTCAAGTTTTCTTGTGAACAGTTTAATGAAAACATATTTTTAAGTTACCCTCCAAAGTTGTTTCCTGAGGAGGCAAACCCCAATCCATAGGAAAACCATCATAAGACCAAGAAACACAAATGTAAAATTTTTTTCCCACCTGCATTTTTAGAGAAGAAACTAAACCAATTTCTTACACCCCTCTCATTGTCCTAGAATTGCTTCAGGCGGGGCTTACTTATGAGCAGCTCCCCATGGACTATAACTTCCCATGGAGAAATTAATTGGTTCTCATCAGTTTATTTCAAAATTTCTAGAACTTATATTTTTTAAAAAGTAAATGGCTTAGAGTTTACTCCTTTGTAATGAAGTCACGGTCAGTTAAGACTCTGAACATTTAGTATTTTTATTTCATTGTTAATTTAATTTCAAGAACTAAAGAAAAGTAGAGATTCTGCCAAATATTCTACCCTTTCATGTTAGGTACGGCCAGTACCCCGTCAGGAGGAAAGGTCTATGAACCTCTTGCCAAATAGCTACGTGAGCAAACAGTGAGATAAACAAGCCATTTGTGGAGACAGAGGTGGAGCTGGGCTTGGTTAGGAATGAATCAGGCCATCCTACAGAGTGGGTGTCTCCATCCCAAGTTGCTCCCCAGGGCACAATTAAAATCCCTATATAAGGCCCAGCTCCCAGCTACTCCGTACACTTGCCAGTGGTGTCAGCGAGCACTCAACTTCTTCTGGTGAAGTGGGTAAGTCCCATTCTGTGGGATCATGTTATTCTGTGTTCTTCTCCATTTTTTTAAGCTACTGTAGGTGTTGGGTGTCAGGGGAAGTTCTATGTGCCAGAAAGAATCAGTATCTTATATGTATGGCTAACTCCCACTAACTCCATCCTATCTTCTTATGGATGGAGCCATCACTTGAATGGAGACATGGTCCTTCTCACAAGGCTCTGGACTCTATACTTTTTTGCACATCAGGGGGTGATCATTTGTGGTTGTGATAGGGCTCATCTTCCTAAAAACTACCATCTCAAAAGTTTGCCAATTCTCTGTTCTCTTTTTACATTGGTTCTACCTGATATGGGCTATCTTCATATGGTTATGACATCTGAGATACTAGAGTTGAGAAGTAAATAAAGTTAGCTAGAGGACTACTCTATGCACCCAGCCAATGAAGCCATCCACGTATTCTTTTAGCATTGACCTGCTGCTAGCTGATGTTTTTTAGAATGACAAGATTCAAACGTTTATTTGGGTTTTTTTTTTTTTTTTAAGCTAACCATAAGACCAATATCATTCCAAGTTTTCTAGTTTCAGTTTGGCCCATTGATTCTAGCCAATCAGAAAGGAGCTTTCAGAAGCTTTTGGTAATTACTATCTGAATATCTGTAATATATCCATGTTAAAGCAACATGCACTCTCTGTTTTCTGCATTGATGTATCTGAATGATACAGCCATATTTTGACTAGGAAGAGGTAGTGTTTAACCTTAGAATTGGTGACTTATAAATTATACTGCTAGATGTCTTATGGACTATAATGTTGGGAATAATTCATATTCCCTTCTCATTGTTCTATTTGCTACCAAATGCCTTGCTGACACAATTAGCTGTACATGGCTTCTATTCCCTTTAAGATACTCTCAAGTCTTCCTTCACATTTTGGCTTTCACCTATCTTCTGTGCTCAACTTTCAAGGAAAGTGATTATAAGTGGCAACATATCAAATTTAAGTCTCTAAAGTCTTCACTGTCTGCTCTGAAATATGCTGGGGGGGATGGAAGAAAGAGAGAAGAAAATGATACGTATAATCCAGATTAGGAGGACAATCAAAAGCTGACTGTAGGTAGTCTGAATACGATTCCCTGCCTTGGAATTTCTCAGGATCTCTTTCCCTTCCTGATATTCAAAAATAAAATGCTTTGAGAGCCCAGGTTGAAAGTAACTACTGCTATAAAGTTAAATTATTTAGGGATCTGCCTAAACCACTGTGAATAAAGCCTTCCCAAAAGCAGAAACAGAGTTTTGATTCTGGATTATACCTTATTGTTCTAGGTTTACTTCGACTTGAAGGAAGGAAAAAATGTCTCCACTTCTGAAAAGCATCTTCGATATCACTGAAATTTACAATCAATATGCCTCACATGATTGTGATGGGGCAGCACTGAGCAAGAAAGACCTGAAGAACCTCCTTGAAAGGGAATTTGGAGACGTTCTTCGGGTAAGAACAAACAAGAAAAGAAAAATCTGTTGATTGAAGGCTATGAAATTTCTCCTCAGGATAGACCAGAGCAAGGAATGGTGGCGTTACTTTCATTTTACACCATGACACATCTACGCACATCCACCATTCAGTTCTGAGTCTGAAGGTACTTAATTGGCATTGTAGTCTGAGTACTAAAGAAGTTGCTTGCCAAGTATTACATGTTGATGGCAATATCAACGAATGAACTGAACTGATACCAGCCTGTTCTCTACTAAAATGGCGTAACCATAATGTTTTGTTCTGCTTTTAAACATGGAATAGAAATCAAATCAGGGGTACTATTTCAGAAATGACTGCTGCAAATCTTCATAAATTTCCATTGTAGCTCTCTTAAGGATGAGTTCATCCTTTTCACCCAGTTAGAGAACGTGTGCTATTTTGATCAGCACTAAATTATAAGATGCAAAAATTTCCAACGAACATATGCTTTAAAATGAGGTGTTCACATTTTACATGAGGACAAGTAGATACACACTCTCTTGAGTGTCAGCTCAGAATAAAATATATTGTGTGAGCGAAATTTTACTACCTATAAGTAATACATTGCAAATTTTTTTTTTCATCTTTTTCACAGAGACCACATGACCCCGAGACGGTAGATGTGATCCTGGAACTTCTGGATCGCGACAGTAACGGGCTTGTTGACTTCAATGAATTCCTCCTGTTCGTTTTCAAGGTGGCTCAAGCTTGTTATTATGCTCTCAGTCAGGCTGCAGGTCTAGACGAGGAGAAGCGAGCACAGTGTGAGGGAAAGGGAAAACTGTTACAAGATCGCAGGCAAGACGACCAAAGGGACAGAAAACTGGAAGAAGAGCCTGGGCAACGACGCAGGCAGAAGAGGCAGGAACAGGGCAGGGAGCTCGCTGAGGAAGAGGAGCAGAGGGAGAAGCAAGAGAGACGTGAGCAGCGCGACAGGCAGCGCCGCGAGGAGCAGCGGCTGCAAAGGCGAGAACAGCAAGAACTGGAAGAGCGCCTTGCAGAGGAAGAGCAGCTGCAGAGGCGCAAGGGCCGCGAGGTTGAGGAGTTTTATGACGAAGACCAAGAGCAAAGGCGATACCGGCGGGAGCTGAACAGGGAGCTCCAGGAGGAAGAGCAGCAACTTCAAAGGCAGAAGCGCGAGCAGCAGTTGAGTAGACAGCAGGAGGAGGAGACGCGCGAGCAGCTGCTGAGGCGCGAACAAGAGGAAGAGAGGCGCGAGCAGCTGCTGAGGCGAGAGCAGGAGGAGGAGAGGCGCGAGCAGCTGCTGAGGCGAGAGCAGGAGGAGGAGAGGCGCGAGCAGCTGCTGAGGCGAGAGCAGGAGGAGGAGAGGCGCGAGCAGCTGCTGAAGCGAGAGCAGGAGGAGGAGAGGCGCGAGCAGCTGCTGAGGCGAGAGCAGGAGGAGGAGAGGCGCGAGCAGCTGTTGAGGCGAGAGCAAGAGGAGGAGAGGCGCGAGCAGCAGCTAAGGCGAGAGGAGGAGAGGCGCGAGCAGCAGCTGAGGCGAGAGCAGGAGGAAAGGAGCGAGCAGCTGCTGAGGCTAGAGGAGAGGCGCGAGCAGCAGCTGAGGCGAGAGCAGGAGGAGAGGCGCGAGCAGCTGCTGAGGCTAGAGGAGGAGAGGCGCGAGCAGCAGCTGAGGCGTGAACAAGAGGAAGAAAGACGAGAGCAGCTGCTGAGGCGTGAACAAGAAGAAAAGCGCGAGCAGCTGCTGAGGCGTGAACAAGAGGAAGAAAGGCGAGAGCAGCAGCTGAGGCGAGAGCAGGAGTTGAGGCGCGAACAGGAAGAAGAAAGACGGGAGGAGAAGAGGCACGAGCAGCAGGAGGAGAAACGCAAGCAGCTGCTGAGACGCGAAGAGGAAGAGAGGCGCGAGCAGCAGCTGAGACGCGAACGACAGGAGGAGAGGCGCACGCAGCTGCTGAGGCGCGAACAAGAAGAGAGGCACGAGCAGGAACAGGCCCGAGAGCGGGGCGAGAGCCAAACCCCAAGGTGGCAGTGGCAGCTAGAAAGCGAGGCCGATGCACGTCAGAGCAAAGTCTACTCGAGGCCCCGCAGGCAGGAGGAGCAGAGGCGGCGCCAGGAGCGTGAGCTGCAACTGCGGGAGGAGGAGGAGGAGCAGAGGCGGCGCCAGGAGCGTGAGCTGCAACTGCGGGAGGAGGAGGAGGAGCAGAGGCGGCGCCAGGAGCGTGAGCTGCAACTGCGGGAGGAGGAGGAGGAGCAGAGGCGGCGCCAGGAGCGTGAGCTGCAACTGCGGGAGGAGGAGGAGGAGCAGAGGCGGCGCCAGGAGCGTGAGCTGCAACTGCGGGAGCAAGAGGAGCAGCGCCGCGACTTCAAATGGCAGTGGCAGGCGGAGGAAGAGAGAGAGAGGCGCCGTCAGAGGCTGTGTGCCAGGCCCTCGTTGCGGGAGCAGCGGGAGAGGCAGCTGAGGGCGGAGGAGCGCCTGGAGCGGGAACAACGGTTCTGCGAGGAGGAAAAGCAGCGCGACCAGCGGCGCGAGAGGGAGCGGGAGCTGCAGTTCCTCGAGGAGCAGCAGCAGCTTCAGCAGCGGGAGCGCGCCCGACAGCTCCAGGAGGAGGAGGACAGCCTCCAAGAGGGTAGGGAGAAGAGGCGACGCCAGGAGGAGCAGCGCCGCGACCAAAAATGGAGGTTGCAACTAGAGGAAGAAAGCCAGAGACGCCGCTACACGCTGTACACCAAGCCGACCCTACGGGAGCAGCTGCGGGAAAAGGAGCAGCGCCAGGAGCGCGACAGGCAGTACCTCCAGGAGGAGGAACTGCAGCAGGAGGAAGAGCAGTTGCTGAGAGAGGAAAGAGAAGAGAAAAGACGTCGTCAGGAGAGAGACAGAAAGTTCCGTGAGGAAGAAGAGCAGCTGCGCCGCCAGGAGCGCGACAGAAAGTTCCGCGAGGACGAACAGCTCCGCCAGGAAAGGGAGGAAGAGCAGCTGCGGCGCCAGGAGCGCGACAGAAAGTTCCGTGAGGAGGAAGAGCAGCTGCGCCGGCAGGAAAGGGAGGAAGAGCAGCTGCGCCGCCAGGAGCGCGACAGAAAGTTCCGTGAGGAGGAAGAGCAGCTGCGCCGCCAGAAGCGCGACAGAAAATTCCGTGAGGAACCACAGCTCCGCCAGGAAAGGGAGGAAGAGCAGCTGCGCCGCCAGGAACGCGACAGAAAGTTCCGTGAGGAAGAAGAGCAGCTGCGCCGCCAGGAAAGGGAGGAAGAGCAGCTGCGCCGCCAGGAGCGCGACAGAAAATTCCGTGAGGAACCACAGCTCCGCCAGGAAAGGGAGGAAGAGCAGCTGCGCCGCAAGGAGCGCGACAGAAAGTTCCGTGAGGAGGAAGAGCAGCTGCGCCGGCAGGAAAGGGAGGAAGAGCAGCTGCGCCGCCAGGAGCGCGACAGAAAGTTCCGTGAGGAGGAAGAGCAGCTGCGCCGCCAGGAACGCGAGAGAAAGTTCCGTGAGGAGGAAGAGCAGCTGCGCCGGCAGGAAAGGGAGGAAGAGCAGCTGCGCCGGCAGGAAAGGGAGGAAGAGCAGCTGCGCCGCCAGGAGCGCGACAGAAAGTTCCGTGAGGAAGAAGAGCAGCTGCGCCGCCAGGAAAGGGAGGAAGAGCAGCTGCGCCGCCAGGAGCGCGACAGAAAGTTCCGTGAGGAGGAAGAGCAGCTGCGCCGCCAGGAGCGCGACAGAAAATTCCGTGAGGAACCACAGCTCCGCCAGGAAAGGGAGGAAGAGCAGCTGCGCCGGCAAGAAAGGGAGGAAGAGCAGCTGCGCCGCCAGGAGCGCGACAGAAAATTCGGTGAGGAGGAAGAGCAGCTGCGCCGCCAGGAGCGCGACAGAAAATTCCGCGAGGAACAACAGCTCCGCCAGGAAAGGGAGGAAGAGCAGCTGCGCCGCCAGGAGCGCGACAGAAAGTTCCGTGAGGAGGAAGAGCAGCTGCGCCGGCAGGAGCGCGACAGAAAATTCCGCGAGGAACAACAGCTCCGCCAGGAAAGGGAGGAAGAGCAGCTGCGCCGCCAGGAACGCGACAGAAAGTTCCGTGAGGAAGAAGAGCAGCTGCGCCGCCAGGAAAGGGAGGAAGAGCAGCTGCGCCGCCAGGAGCGCGACAGAAAGTTACGTGAGGAAGCACAGCTCCGCCAGGAGAGGGAGGAAGAACAGCTGCGCCGCCAGGAGCGCGACAGAAAATTCCGCGAGGAACAACAGCTCCGCCAGGAGAGGGAGGAAGAGCAGCTGCGCCGCCAGGAGAGGGAGGAAGAGCAGCTGCGTCGCTGGGAGCGCGACGGAAAGTTCCGCGAGGACGAACAGCAGTTGCGCCGCCAGGAACGTGAGCAACAGCTTCGGCGAGAGCGGGACAGAAAGTTCCGTGAAGAACAACAGCTCCGCCGGGAAAGGGAGGAAGAGCAGCTGCGCCGCAAGGAGCGCGACAGAAAGTTCCGCGAAGAAGAGCAGCTGCAGTTGGAGGAGCAGGAAGAACAGAGACGTCGGCAAGAGCGGGAGAGGAAATTCCGGGAGGAAGAACAGCTCCGCCGCCAGCAGGAGGAAGAGCAGAGGCGCCGCCAGCTCCGGGAGAGACAGTTCCGAGAAGATAAGGGCCGTCGACAAGTTCTGGAGCCGAGCACGCGTCAGTTTGCTCACGTCCCAGTGCGCTCCAGTCCTCTCTATGAGTACATCCAAGAGCAGAGATCTCAATACCGTTCTTAAGAGATGCTGCTGATATCCTGACATCTGCCAAAGCTTCGAGCAAATAAAAAAGAAACACTGGGTAGCAAGAGATAACTTAAATGTTTCTGGTTGTGGGAAACTCTCTGATGTTAGAAAGTGTCTTCTCTTCCAAAATCTTAAACTACATTCATTTCATGTACTTTGTACTCTGCTTTTTATTCTTCCTCCAGTAATTCTTTACTGCAAGATGTCTTTGCTCTTTGGTGCAGATATGTGCATTTTTTAAAACATATAAATCATCTAATTAACCTAAGGAATTTTGTTTGAGGAATACATTAATTTATTGCTTTCGAAAGTAGCAATAATATCACCATATGAGATTCAAAAGAATGGGTCTTTTTTTAATGGTTGATCCATCTTGTGGAGAGTTTGCATGTTTTTAATGTTCTGATATTTCTGTGTGGGCCTAAATTTCATTAATCTATATCTCCAGTAGCTTTGCATCTTTTGTAGCATAATTAGCACAGATTCTGTCAAGTGACTGAATTTTTACAACCCTTGAATAGTGCAGGGGAGTGACTTCTGCAGAAAAACTCCCTGTGAAATCGGCCCATAACTGGGAGAAATATCTGTTAATAAGATTTAGCTTGAAGACAATTAAATTAGGGTTTGTTTTTTTTTTAACTTAACTCCACTTAATGAAAATCTCATGAAGCAACAAGGTGTTTCTGAAACAACTTCAAAACTCAAATTTCAAAACTCTGCTGTAGTCTGTAGCGCTCAGTTCTGTTTCCCCAAGTTTTGATGGGTTTGAGAATATTACTACGTTTGTTAATTTTAGCTTAGAGTGAACCTGCTCAGGAGCCTGTAAATAGCTATCTTAATATCGGGCCAATGTGAGATCACAGAGAGCAGGCTGGGGGAGGGAAAGGAAAATGTGTGAATAGAACAGTGAGTTTCTACAGGCCCTTTGACAAGACCCATCAGCCCACAGTTCTTTGATGCCTATTGATACTACCCTGGAGACATTCTTGAAATTGGACTGTGTGAGAAATTAATAATAAATTTTTGGCAAATAATTATTTTTGTCTGTTTTAACTATGTGTCAATCATAACTCAAGATCTAATGGTCTGGAAACTGACATAAGTTCCCGATCACTTAAGGGCATTTTATCACTATTATCTATATTCAAATATGAAAAAGGGCAGGGAAAGGGGACCCTCTATTTTCTCCACCTCTATATTGTTTCCATCTCCACACTGGAATTCTCTTTCCAAGTATTTTTGTTCAGTACCCCACTGCTTTCTGTGCCCTTTCTTGCGGTGACTCACTGATCATGACAAATACTGGTGTTCCCAATGTTTGTTAATATTTCCTTCTGAGAGTGCAGCAGCATCTTGGTCCCTGATGTCTCATGAGCCAATGGTAGAAAATGGACTGAAGCTTCAGATCAGCACTACAGAAATTGTAGACGACTTGTTAATTTAAGCAACACAAACCATGAGGTGACTGAATCAAAAGGTGTTTAAAAGTTATTAAGCTGAAGTATCAAATTATTACCTTCTCATCCAAACACCTCCGTGCTGGAGTCTATGTTTAGTATTCACAGTTTGGTAACTAGGAATCAGTCCAAGAAGGCCCTGATCAGGATAGTATCATTTCTAATTGTGAAATGAGAAAGATGAGAAGATGCCCTAAAGTTATAGTCACTCAATGTTTTGGTCAGTGGTGGAAACAAGGAAGTGAAACCTATAGCTGCTGGGTTTCATTCCGATAGAGTAAGGTGGCATTTTCTGCAAGAAGCACAGCGCCTCCCTCTCCCTTTAACACAAATGGTAGATCCTCACCAATGACAGAGCCTGGGAATTCCCTAACATTGTCTTGGAATTTCATCTCTTTCAAATTGTTTCTAACTGCAAAACTATTTTTCTCCTAAAGTAAGTTTATGATTTTTCTTAAGGATCTTCACAGAAACCCTGGAAGAGCCTCACTAGCTTTCCTCAGGATCATCTCAATGGGCACTTACTTGAGAGCCTCCTTATAAATTCCAGATATGCACTTATCAGCTAAGCTACAATTCGACAATCATAATTATGGTAAAAACAAAACCCTTCAGACTTCTCGTAGCACTTTACAAGATGAGGAAAAAGACAATTTCCAAAGAAGAAAGTATGTTTAATCACAGTTACAATAACACGTAGTTTTAAATATATATATATATGTGTGTGTGTGTGTATGTATATATGTATGTATGTATGTATGTCAGCCAGCTCATGCCCTCTAGCTGTTCTTTTAGCGTGCTGGCAGGACATGGTGGTGGACAAACCTCCTGCCCCACCTGAATAACGTACATGCATGGGCAGAACCTTGAGGCTGTTGGGCGAGTGTCTCTTCAGCTATAAACTGGGAGCTCTATTAACATCACCTTGGCTACAGCTGGAGAATGGGTTGGAGGGTTTAATAGGCTGTGATAAAAACAGCTGGTTTCCATGTGTTGTGGACTGAATTTTTTCCCCCCTCCAACCCCCGGCCAAAAGTTCATATGTTGAAGTCCTAACTTCAGTATACCCTGAATGTAACCATATTTGGAGACATGGTAAAAAGAGGTAATTAAATTTAAATGAGGTGTTAGGTTGGGTCCTAATCCAGTATGACTGGTGTCCTTATAACAAGAGGAGATTTGGATACATACATGCACAGGAGGCAGATGACATAAAGACACAGGGAGAAGATGGCCATCTACAAGCCAAGGACAAAGACCTGGAATAGATCCTTCCCTTATAGTCATCAGAAGAAAGCAATTCTATCAATACCTTTATTTTGGACTTCTAGTCTCCAGAATTGTGAGAAAATTAATTTTTGTTGTTTAAGTCACCCAGTCTGTGGTACTTCATTATGACAGCCCTGGAAAACTAATATACCAGTTAAGGTGAGGGCATGTCGCTAGGTAAGTCTATCCGTCTTGTGATTATCTTTATCCTTGGAATTATTCAAGCAGGTTCTTGTTGCTTAAGGACACACTTTTTTTTATTAAATCTGCCATAGTTTCTATAGTGCAGTGGAAAGAATGCTACAAGAATGACGAGCCTGGGGATCATTCATTCATTCATTCAATAAACTTTTATTGAGCTCCTGCTATGTGCCAGTCATTGTTCCAGGCATATATACATACAGTGGTAAAGTAGTCATTCTGGCCTGTTCCTTCACTTTACTATTTCTGTGTTTTTGTGTGAGCCACTTAAGCTTTCTGGACCTTCACTCTTTCATAATTCAAATTATGGGGTTGGAATAACCAGCACCAAGGTTATTCTCTACACTGAAAAAAAAAATTTTTAACATTCAGCTTGTTCAGTTGAAACTCTCAAAGCAACTCAAATAATCCCTCATCCCAGCTTCTGCCTTTAGATAACAGAAAACAGGAAAAAGAACTAAGTGATGAAGGCAATCATCAGAGCCTAGTTCCAGCTTCAATGATCTTTCCTTTCTAGCCAACTAGCCCTAAATTTCCCTTCATTTATCTCCCAAACTCCTCCCCAGAGCTCCTTCCTGTCATCCCAAGTTTACTTATTAAGGTAGAAGACCCTAAGTCTACACCATTTTCTTTGACTCTAGTACTACCAAAATCACTTCCCCTCTGATTTATGAACATCACATATGCATTGAATTATACTCATTCTTTTCTAAGGAGAAAACTAAGTCCTAGAATTTGATCCCTTTCAAACTAAATTTAGTGGCCATTAGCTATATGAGCTCATCTCTCCTACATCTTCTGCACTAATTACACATTGCTAATATTTGCATTCGGTCCTGGTAATTATGAGATTTTCAAACAAGGGTGCTGGGACTATAATCTGCTAAACATTGTAATCTATGAAATATGTAATAAGCACATTTCCCTTGTTAGTAAGGAGCTGACAGTCACATGCAATCTGAAACTAACACAAAAGGTAGATTTCTGAACAGGTTATTTTCTGAACTCTCAGAACATTCATAGTAAGCACTCTTATTACAAAAATGTCAAAAAATCTTATTTGTCACCACTCCACTTTTATAAAAATTATGTGGCATTTTCTGCAAGATAAAATCCAAGGTCTTCAGTCTGGAATTTAAGGCCCTCCACAATGTAGCATCAATCTGCCTTTTAAATACTGTCTCCCATGATATCCCCAGAACAAACCTTATGTTCGTACTAGACTATTCTATTTGTTGTCATTAGGATGCCTTATGGATTGTCTTTACATCAAAAACATACTGGCATAATTTTATCTGTTTGGAGTGCCTCCCTCCTTCCTGTCTGTATGGGCAATTTCTATTCAGTTTACAAGACCCAGGTTGAGTCCTACCTCCTCCCTAAAATTTTTTCTAATCACCCTGATGTATAATGGTCTCTCTCTCTTCATTGAGGTTCTAAGATCATCTATTATCTTTACTACTCATTAAGTGATTACAATCCTGCCTTAGTTGGCACTATACTTGCTTCATCTTTCTAATTATATTGCAAATACCTTGAAAACAGAGACTACAACTTAGACATTATTTTGTATATTCTTTCCATGATATGCAATAAGTAACAGAGTTTTTTAAATTCTGAAGAAATACGTGGACTCTCTCACTGGAAAAATATATACCCCAAAATTTTGCCTGGCATTTCAAAAGCATTAGTTCTGATGCAGTCTCCTTAACTTCATGCTAAGAAACCTGGCTCAAGGAGTTCTGAGAATTAGGCATAATTCATAATGTAGGCATTCAGTAGATATGTGTCAAGTGAATGAATTAATATATTCCTTATAGCTCTTTTCTGTCCAGGGCCTCTACTCCCCCTCTGTGAAATATGTCATCCCACCCTTCTAAATACTGAAGCCCTAAGTCTTTTCTCATATCTTGAAAATTCTTCAACCTTGGGCATTACTGAGGTGTTACTGATTTCTTTTCCCTCAATTTATTCTAGTTCTGCCTGGGAATTGGAACGAGCTCTGGTCTTAGTATCTGTCAGTGCCCCTTAGAGGGATGAGAATTCAAGCGTAGGTCAAGTGAAAGGTGAATTCTGGTCCCATGTGTTGTTGGGGGATGGGTAGTGAGAAGCAGAGGTGAGATTTCAATTCCAGGCTGTAGCTGGTTTTCTCATGCATTTGAATTCAAATAAGTCATCACCATAAGGAGTATTTTCCTTTTGAAAGCCTCCATGTCTGATATATATGAGTAGATTTTATTCTTCCTATAATTATTATTTTGACTCTATTTCTTATGAAATAATAAACCTGGTTTTATTATGCTAAGAGGGCATGTACCTTCCTTTTTCTCTGGAGTACATTACAAAATGTCCCCATATTAGCTATGTATAATATGTGGACCATAACCAAGTCAACCCCAGGTTTTATCCCTGACCATGTGTGGACAGGAGGTGGGTAGAAGTCGGAGAGGGAGACAAGTTTCACAAGTGCTATGGTCAGAGAAGCACAGAGTATATAAGAAAAGCACCATCTACCTACATTTAGCAGAGTCAAGAAAGGCCTCCCCAAGGGAGCTGATGTTTAAGCTGAGACCTGAGGATATGTAGGATGTTAGGCTGGTGAAGAGGAAAAGAAAGAGCTTTCCAGGCAGAGCGAAATTCATAGTTAAAGACTGGAGGCAAGAGAAAGCACAGTGGGTTTAAGGAAGTCAAAATTAAATCTGACGAGAGCCTAGACTACAAGGAGATAAACGGCAAGAGATGAAGCTAGAGAGGTTTATGAGGGCCTTGCAAGCCTAGATTTATCTTGAGGGCAACAAAGAATCATTGTCATTTTAAGCAAGGGATTGATCAACCAGATTTACAGTTTATGAGAATCACTCTGGCTACGGGGTGGAGAATGGGTTGGAGAGAGTCAACATGGAAGCAAGGAGAACATTAGGAGGATATTACAATAGTCCCTGTGAGAGACAGCTAGTCCTTGTGATACTACAACAGTCCCTGGGGTGGCCCAGCTAGGAGAATGGGAGTGGGTAAAGAGAAAAATAGATATATTTGAGAGATATTTGAGAATTAGAATCAGCAGGAGTTGGTAACATATTGAAGAGATGATGGACGGGAGGAAATAAAAGATATAAGATGTTTAGTTGGGGAAACTGGGGGATAATGATGCCCTTATGAGATGAAAGCACAAAGGAACCTCAGGTTTGTAGTGAGGGGAGGTGATAAATTCAGTTTTACTTACATGGAGTTAAAGGTGACTTTGAGGGTTTCAGGGAGATATCTTGTTGGCAGCCGGTTATATGAGTCTGGAGTGCAATTGAGAGGTTTGGATTTTATAATAGAAAATATCAACCTGTCAGTAGTAATGGAAGCCATAAGAGTAGATGAGATTATTCAGGACATGGGGGAAGAGAAAGATCGAGAACTGGGGTAGGATGGACACTGAGGAACAGCAATATTTAAGGGAAAGGCAAAAGAAAAAACTAAAAAGGAAAATTAAAAGGAACATTCAAAGAGGTAGGGAGAAAAACAGAAGTAAATCATGTCACAAAAGCTAGGAAAGAACATGCTGCAAAAAAGAGGAGGTAGTTATTATCAAATATTTCTGAGAAGCCAAATAAAATAAATGCTAAATAGTGCCTGATGATTTGCAACATGGCAGTCAGTGATGGCCAATGATCAGGTTGAAGAATGCCAAGGAAAATAAGTAGAAACATTAAAAGACAAATTTTTCAAGAATACTAACTATGAAGGGGAGGACAAGGGTCAGGTAGGGTTGTGGGTACAAGGTAGGACTTTGTAAAATGGGAGAGACTTGAGTATGTATAAATGTTAATGGAAAGGAACCAATAAAGGCAGGTTGGAGTATAGAAAAGGAAGGGAATGATCAACATAGCATGTTTCCTGAGAAGGCAGAAGAAGCATCCACAGAGAGAAATTAGGTTTAGATGGACACTTTTTCTGATGGAACAGAAAAATATATATATAAATATAATTAGATGCTAGTAAGTTTGTAGTTTGGTGCAAGAAACTTTAGGGATTCTGGTTTGATGGTTTTTATTTTCTTTATGAAGTAAAGAAGCAAGATCACCTTCCAAGAGTGACAAGAGAGGGGAGGGGGTCAAATAACCAAAGAGAGTAGAGATGGTTTAAAGTAACTGTTGTAGAACACAGAATAGAAAACTAACCATGGAAGCTGTATGATCACCAAAAATTGCTGAACTTCCAGTTGAAGTTAGAGATCATGAATTTATTATGGCACCAATGTGTTCAGCTGTGAGATTCTCTCCAGCCATGCTCAGTAACACAAACACAGAATACAGAGTTAGAACCAACCAGGGCTGAGGTTTTTCTAAGCAAATGCGACTGAAAGACAAACAGGAAGGGGGAACTGAGGATACCAGCAAAAAAATGGGGCTGTTGAAGTAATGGGCTTTGAAATGAAAAAATGGGCTGTGAAATCTATATTAGTTGGGGTTCTCCAGAGAAACAGAACCTATAAAAAGAACCTATTTTATGCAGAGTGTGTGTATAGAGACAGAGAGATTTATTTTACGGAATTAGCCCACCCCACTATGAAGGCTGACAAGTCCAAAATCTGCAGGGTGGGCCAGCAAGCTGGAGTCCCAGGAAAAAGTTGATGCTTCAGTTCAACTCCAAGGGCCATTTGCTGGCAGAATTTCCTCTGCTCAGGGGAATTCATTCTTTTTTATTTCCATTCAAACCTTCAACTGACTGGGTGAAGCCTTCCCACATTACGGAGGCAAACTGCTTTACTCAGAGTTCACCTATTTAAATTTTGATCCCATTCAAAAACACCCCCACAGAAACATTCAGAATAGTGTCAGACCACACATCTGGGCACAATGGCCCAGACAAGTTGACATATTAAATTAACTATCATGGAATCTAAGCAGGAGAGGAAAACAAGTCAGTACAGGCAAAGACTTTGACATGGGTATGTGAGCTGGAGGTTTCAATGAGATAGAAAATCCAGTATCTCGGGAATCAGTGAAAGGGAGAGCTCTAAAGAGAGGAGGCTGTGGACAGGGGTTGTAAAAACTGAATTTATTGTCCCAGTTTCCAGGCAGCCTTTCCAGAATCTCTGGACAGGTTGACTGGGGAAGGGCTTTCCCAGACAAAACCAGCTTGCAAAGACTGGAATAAGTACCTGCCTCTTCAGATGTGCAGACACCACCACACAGTCACAAGGATCAAGAACAATCAGGGAAACATGACATCAGCAAAGGGACAAAAATAAAGCAACTATAAAAAATGGAGATGTGTGAACTGCCTGACAAAGAATTCAAAATAACTATTCTAAGGAAGCTCACTGAACTTTTAAAAGATATAGAGAAACAATTCAATGAAATGAGGAAAATAAGAAATGACCAAAACAAGACACTTATCAGAGAGACTGAAACTATGAATTTATTATTCCCAAAGTGGGGATGGTTCCAAGTAATAAGTTCCAGGGTAGCATGTAATAAAATAATACTTCTTTATAAAATAGTTACACTGACTTTTTTCCTCCTACTATTGTTCCTAGAAGTCTAAAAAACTAATTGGTCCACCACAGTAGAGTGGAAAAGAACCCTCATGAATGAGATTAGTGCCCTCATGATGGAGACCCCAGAGAGCTCTCACCACCCTTGTGCCACATGAGAATATGGGGAGAAGATGGCTATCTATGAACCAGAAAGCAGGCCCTCACCAGAACCCAACCATACTGGCACCCTGATCTCAAACTTCCAGCCTCCAGAATTGTGAGAAATAAATTTCTGTTGGTTTATAAGCCACCCAGTCTATGGTACTTTGTTATAGCAGCCTGAGCTGATTAAGACAGGACTGTAGCTATTAGCAGGGAGATAGCAAAGTATAGCAGAAAAAACTCAGATTTTGGAGTCATGAAACCCCAGGTATACAGCCTCACACTCTAACATTAGTCAATTTACATAATCTCTTTAAGATTTAGTTTCCTTATAATAATCCCTACCTTTTAGGATTATGAAGGGTAAAAATAATATGTGCAAAATATAAAGTGAGTGAGTTTCAAGATGGCGGCGGCTGCGGCGGCTGGCGCGGAGTAGCTGAGGTGGAAAAGGTGGCCACTGGGCCTCAGGCAGCCGGGAAACTTGTGGACCTTCCTCTGGCCATCTCTTAAGGGAGGACGGCTGCTGCTGGCCGGTCGTGGGGGCTCAACGCCACTTTGCCCCCGGCAGGAGAGGCTGCCTCATTTACAGGCAACAGAGTGGGGAGACGTGCGGCCAGGGAGGCGGAGACTCGACAGAAACCACACACCCGGTGGGGTCGCCACTGCACGATCTAACAGCCTGGGCCAGAGCACACGGAACAGGGAGAAGTCCGGTACAGAAAGTGAAAGCTCAACAGAGATCACACACCCTGTGGTACGTGATCCACCAGCCCAGCAGAGTACAAGCTGACCAGAAAGGTGGATCCCCGGAGAAGCCCAAGACCCGAGGCAACCACACACACAAGACACTAGAGGCCAACTGAGCAGTCACGGCGGGAGCCATACCAAATTGGCAACCACAGCAACATCCTAGTTAGTCATTAGTCTCAAACCGGTGGACTGTGAAACCCCCTGCCACAATGAATAAACACCCAAAAAAAGACACCAGAAATACAAAAAATCAAGAAAGTACACCACCAAAAGTTAATAAATCTCATACTCTAGATCCTATAGAACAAGAAGCCCTTGAAATAACTGACAAGGAATTTCGAGTGATAATTCTAAGGAAACTGAATGAGATACAAGAAAACTCAGCTAGACATCATGATGAAATGAGGAAAAGTATACAGGATCTGAAAGAGGAAATATACAAGGAAATCAATGTCCTGAAAAAAAATGTAGCAGAACTTGCTGAACTGAAGAAGTTATTCAGCGAAATAAAAAACACAACGGAGAGTTTAACCAGCAGGCTTGTCGAAGTTGAAGAGAGAACCTCTGAACTTGAAGATGGGCTGTTTGAAATAACACAAGCAGACAAAAAGAAAGAAAAAAGAATCAAGGACATGGAAGAAAATCTGAGAGAGATATCAGACAACCTCAAGCGCTCAAATATCCGAGTCATGGGTATTCCAGAAGGGGAGGAAAATGGAGATTCCATTGAAAACATATTCAACAAAATAGTGGCAGAAAACTTCCCAGGTATAGGAAAAATCACAGATCTTCAGATCCAGGAAGCTCAATGATCTCCAAACGTATTCAACCCAAAAAGGCCTTCTCCAAGACATGTCATAGTCAAATTGGCAAAACTCAGAGACAAAGAGAGAATCTTAAAAGCTGCAAGAGAGAAGCATCAAATCACCTATAAGGGAGCCCCAATCAGGTTAACATCAGACTTTTCATCACAAACCCTAAAAGCTAGAAAGGAATGGGATGATATTTTCAAAATACTAAAAGACAAAGATTGCCAGCCAAGAATACTCTACCCTGCAAGGCTATCCTTCCGAAATGAGGGGCAAATAGTATATTTCTCAGACAAACAAAAACTGCGGGAGTTCACTACCACAAGACCACCCTTACAAGAAATCCTCAAGGGAGTACTGGGTTTGGTTCCTGAAAAATAACTACCACTGCCATAAAAACCTAAGAAAAATCTAAACCCGCTAGTACAATAAAAATGGCATTCATGAAGAGAAAACAAGCTAACAAAAACACTATCTACAACCTAAGGAACCAACAAACAAAGAAACCAAACAGTAAATCAGAAAGCAAGGAACAAAAGACACCTAAGACAACCAAACAACCAATAAAATGCTAGGAATAAATCAACAGCTTTCAATAACAACTCAATGTTAAAGGCTTAAATTCCCCAATTAAAAGACACAGACTGGCTGACTGGATCAAAAAGCAGGACCCAACTATATGCTGCCTACAAGAGACCCACCTCACCCATAAAGATTCACACAGACTAAGAGTGAAAGGATGGAAAAAGATTTACCATGCAAACAGAAAAGAAAAACGAGCTGGAGTGGCTATTCTTATATCTGACAAAATAGACTTTAAACTCAAAACCATTAAAAGAGACAATGAGGGACACTACTTAATGATAAAAGGACTGATCCATCAAGAAGACATAACAATCATAAATATGTACGCACCCAATGTTGGAGCAGCCAGATTTATAAAACAAACTCTATTAGACCTAAAGAAGGAAATAGACACTAATACCATAATAGCAGGGGACCTGAACACCCCACTGTCAATATTAGACAGATCATCTAGGCAAAGAATCAGTAGAGAAACACAAGATCTAAACAAGACTCTAGACCAATTGGAATTGGCAGATATCTACAGAACATTCCACCCAACAACCTCAGAATATTCATTCTTCTCATCAGCACATGGATCATTCTCCAGGATAGATCACATATTAGGTCACAAATCAAGTCTCAATAAATTCAAAAAAATTGGAATTATCCCATGTATCTTCTCAGACCACAATGGATTAAAACTAGAAATTAATAACAAACAAAACTCTGGAAACTATACAAACACATGGAAATTAAACAGCATTCTACTTAATGACATATGGGTCCAAGAAGAAATCAAGCAGGAAATCAAAAAGTTTATTGAAACTAATGAAAACAATGATACATCATACCAAAACCTGTGGGATACTGCAAAAGCAGTATTGAGGGGAAAATTTATTGCATTAAATGCTCACTTCAGAAGAATGGAAAGATGGCAAGTGAACAACCTAACACTTCACCTTAAAGAACTAGAAAAACAAGAACAATCCAATCCTAAAGTTAGCAGATGGAAAGAAATCATTAAGATCAGAGCAGAACTGAATGAAATTGAAAACCAAAAAACAATTCAAAAGATCAACGAATCAAAAAGTTGGTTTTTTGAAAAGATAAATAAAATTGACAAACCATTAGCATGGCTAACAAAAAAAAGAAGAGAGAAGACACAAATAACAAAAATTAGAAATGAAAAAGGCGATATTACAACTGATTCATCTGAAATACAAGGAATCATTCGAGACTACTATAAACAACTATACGCCAACAAATTTGAAAATCTGGAGGAAATGGATAAATTTCTGGACACACACAAGCTCCCAAAACTGAACCGTGAAGACGTAGAAAATTTGAACAGACCAATAACAATAAAGGAGATTGAAGCTGTTATCAGAAGGCTCCCAACAAAGAAAAGCCCAGGACCAGATGGATTCACAGCAGAATTTTACCAAACATTCAAAGAGGAATTGACACCGATTCTTTACAAACTATTCCAAAAGATTGAAACGGACGCAAATCTCCCAAACTCATTCTATGAAGCAAACATCATCCTGATACCAAAACCAGGTAAAGATATAACCAAAAAAGAAAACTACAGGCCGATATCCTTGATGAATATAGATGCAAAAATCCTCACTAAAATACTAGCAAACAGAATACAGCAACACATACGAAAAATTATTCATCACGATCAAGTGGGATTCATCCCAGGGATGCAAGGTTGGTTCAACATACGCAAATCAATAAATGTGATACACCATATTAATAAACTCAAACACAAGGACCATATGATCATCTCTATAGATGCTGAAAAAGCATTTGATAAAGTTCAGCACTCATTCATGACAAAGACCCTCTATAACTTAGGTATAGAGGGAAAGTATCTCAACATAATTAAAGCCATATATGACAAACCCACTGCCAATATCATCCTGAATGGGGAAAAGCTGAAAGCTTTTCCTTTAAGAACAAGCACTAGACAAGGATGCCCACTCTCACCACTCCTATTCAACATAGTGTTGGAAGTACTAGCCAGAGCAATCAGAGAAGAGAAGGAAATAAAGGGCATCCAGATTGGAAAAGATGAAGTCAAACTGTCCCTGTTTGCAGATGACATGATCCTATAGATCGAACAGCCTAAAACCTCTACAAAAAAACTGTTGGAATTGATAAATGATTTCAGCACAGTAGCAGGATACAAAATCAACACGCAAAAATCAGTAGCATTTCTTTTCTCCAATAGTGAACATGCAGAAGGAGAAATCAAGAAAGCCTGCCCATTTACAATAGCCACCAAAAAAATAAAATACTTAGGAATTGAGTTAACCAAGGAGGTGAAAAATCTCTATAATGAGAACTACAAACCACTGCTGAGAGAAATTAGAGAGGATACAAGAAGATGGAAAGATATTCCATGCTCTTGGATTGGAAGAATCAACATAGTGAAAATGTCCATACTACCCAAAGTGATATACAAATTCAATGCAATCCCCATCAAAATTCCAAAGACATTTTTCTCAGAAATGGAAAAAACTATTCAGACATTTATATGGAACAATAAAAGACCACGAATAGCCAAAGTAATGCTGAGCAAAAAAAGTAAAGCTGGAGGCATAACACTACCTGACTTTAAGCTATACTACAAAGCTATAATAACCAAAACAGTATGGTACTGGCATAAAAACAGACACACTGACCAATGGAATAGAATAGAGAATCCAGAAATCAACCCACACACTTACTGCCATCTGATCTTTGACAAAGGCACCAAGCCTATTCACTGGGGAAGGGACTGCCTCTTCAGCAAGTGGTGCTGGGATAACTGGATATCCATATGCAGGAGAATGAAACTAGATCCATACCTCTCACCGTACACTAAAATCAACTCAAAATGGATTAAGGATTTAAATATACACCCTGAGACAATAAAACTTCTTAAAGAAAACATAGGAGAAACACTTCAGGAAATAGGACTGGGCACAGACTTCATGAATACGACCCCAAAAGCACAGGCAACCAAAGGAAAAATAAACAAATGGGATTATATCAAACTAAAAAGCTTCTGCACAGCAAAAGAAACAATTAAAAGAGTTAAAAGACAACCAACAGAGTGGGAGAAAATATTTGCAAAATATACATCTGACAAAGGATTAATATCCAGAATATATAAGGAACTCAAACAACTTTACAAGAAGAAAACAAGCAACCCAATTAAAAAATGGGCAATAGAGCTAAGTAGGCATTTCTCTAAGGAAGATATCCAAATGGCCAACAGACATATGAAAAAATGCTCAACATCACTCAGCATCCGGGAAATGCAAATCAAAACCACATTGAGATACCATCTAACCCCAGTTAGGATGGGTAAAATCCAAAAGACTCTGAACGATAAATGCTGGCGAGGCTGCGGAGAAAAAGGAACTCTCATACATTGTTGGTGGGACTGCAAAATGGTGCAGCCTCTATGGAAAATGATATGGAGGTTCCTTAAACAATTGCAAATAGATCTACCATACGACCCAGCCATCCCACTGTTGGGAATATACCCAGAGGAATGGAAATCATCAAGTCAAAGGTATACCTGTTCCCCAATGTTCATCGCAGCACTCTTTACAATAGCCAAGAGTTGGAACCAACCCAAATGCCCATCATCAGATGAGTGGATACGGAAAATGTGGTTCATCTACACAATGGAATACTACTCAGCTATAAAAACGAATGAAATACTGCCATTTGCAACAACATGGATGGACCTTGAGAGAATTATATTAAGTGAAACAAGTCAGGCACAGAAAGAGAAATACCACATGTTCTCACTTATTGGAGGGAGCTAAAAATTAATATATAAATTCACACACACACATACACACACACACACACAAACCGGGGGGGGGGAAGAAGATATAACAACCACAATTATTTGAAGTTGATACGACAAGCAAACAGAAAGGACATTGTTGGGGGGGAGGGGGGGAGGGAGAAGGGAGGGAGGTTTTGGTGATGGGGAGCAATAATCAGCTACAATGTATATCGACAAAATAAAATTTAAAAAAATAAATAAACAAAAAAGAAAAATAAAAAAATAAACAAAAAAAAATTTAAAAAATAAAAAATAAAAATATATATATAAAGTGAGCAGTCAATAAGTGAGAGAGATTACTATTGTCTAGTCCATCTGCTTCAGTTTTCATGAGAATACTAAATCTACAGAAATAAAAGACTCAACATTATAGAACTGGAGATAAAAATAAGTCCAGCTCTTTTACTTCTGGTCTCTTTCATTTTAGTACACTTTTCTCCATCTTTTTCACTTAAATATTTATTGCACACCTACTATGTTCCAAGAACTGTGCTGAGCTGGCGATGTAACAGTGATCAAGACAGACATAGTCCCAGCCTTGTCGTAGCTGTTAATTCAGCAGAATGCACTATAAGCCAAAAGTTTTTGCTAAATGTTTTTACATATGTTACTTTGTTCAATCAACACTAAAATTCTGGAATTCTGGAAAATATTGCACCCCCCACCCCCACCCTGCAATTTTCCCCATTTCCAAATAAAGAAATCAAACTCAGAATGGTTTAGAAACTTTCTAAGATTAGATCATTACTAAAGATCAGAGCCACACCCATGTAGACTTCCTCATTCATTTATTCACCAGTTATTTCATAGCCACCTAATAGGCACTGAAAGAAAATCCTGTAATATGAGCATAAATACACTGTACATGTTGATTATACAAGGGTCTCAACGCATTATTAAGTGCTTGTACAATCCATGAAAACATTTTTCCACTTTAACCCAAAATGATGCACTAGCTATAACAAACATCAACATCATTAACAAAACTGTGCTTTTAAGAAGGGATAATTGGGAGAAGCTGATGACACTTCAAAATTTGACTATGGTGTACACAAGGATTTAGTTACAAAATATTCATCACACCATGGCTCATAATAATTAAAAACTGGAAATAATTAAGATATCCAAAAAAGAGATGGTTACGTATACTATCATACATTCATATAATGGAGTGCTATGTACATATCCAAACATGTAGAAAAATGTTTAATGAACTGGAAAGTTGTTCATCATATAAAACAAAGCAAACTAGAAAATGGTATGCAGAATGGTAAGAGAATGATTTCAGTTTTGTAAAAAAAATTTTAGAGAAAACAAGGAAACATATACACAACAAAATGTAAACACTGGTAATATACAATTGATAAGTTTTGGGGGTAAGTTTTAAATCCAGGTTGTCTAATTCTAACTCAAGTAGGGTTTTTTCACTATATTTCTTCTAGAAAAGCTAATCACCATAAAGAATCTATAGTTCACAGTCGCTCCCTTCAGGTAACTAAAATGTAGTTGACAAGATAACTTTTACACACATAAAATACTTACTAAGTAAGAACAGTTGATAAATGTTCGTTTCTCTTCTATATATCCTACAATTAATATTAATAATGTCAAAATTATTGTATTAAAGTAATTTAGAAGATAAATGATGCAATGTCAAATAATACAGAAAAGCTTATGATAAAAATGAATAAACAAGTGTCCTGCCCCACATCTCTTCAACCCCAGTCCCATTGTTTAGAGAAAAACTTTTTCAATTTTTTATTTTTGTATGAATCTGGCCCCCACATCATGGGCAGGAGTGGGGACAATCAGCTTTGTATCTCATGAATATTCGTAATAAATAAATAAATAAATTTTTTAAAAAATATTTTATATTTATTCTTCTGGCAGTAACCTCTGGTAGTAAAAATTATCAATTTAAAATGATATCTCCACTCTGACAGGTGGGGATTTAAATCATTTATACTACCTCTCTTCTCCTCTCCCTTTCTCCATGTTTGATATTTTTATTGTTTTAATTTTCTGTTACTTTTCTAACTCTAAATAATATACTTATTTTGCTTTTTCCAATCAACTTTTGACAATATCACTTACACTTTTACATTTCCAACCACAGCCAAACATGCCATGCTTTTTCCATGGACAGCCTCTAACCCTTGTAAGCCAGTAAATGTCTACACTGTTATACAAAGCAAATAGGCATAGAAGTAAGATTGACTAAGAGCAAAAACTGGGTTTACCACTTACTAGTTTAACAGCCTTGGGCAAGATACCTTTCTTTTCCTCATCCTTGGTATTTAAACAAGGATAATTCTAAGTGAATATTTTGTAAACCTTTTAAAATCTGAAGTCTCTAGGAATTTCTGTTAATTCTTTGGTAAATGTATCTCCTACTTTTTTCCTATTTTATTTTTCCAAGGTTCTTATTAGTTGGAAGTAGGACCTCCCAAGTTGATTTATATATATATGTTTCGTATCTTTTCTCCCACCTTTCAAATTTCTTTCTCTTTTTGCCTTGTATTCAAAAGCTGTATTGTTCAATAAGGTAGTCACTAGCCCCATGTGGCTATTTACATTTAAATTTAAATTAATAAATATTAAATAAAATAAAAAATTTAGTTCCTTAATAACACTAGTCACATTTGAAATGCTTAATAGCCTCATATAACTAGTGGCTACTATATTGGACAGTGCAAATTTCTAAAGTTCTATTGAATAATGCTACTCTACAAGATTTTGTAAACTTTGGGGTTTTGTTTTTTTTTCAGAAGCTACTTTTAATATAAAAATACTTTTTTGTTCTCTGACTGCCTCTTTTTAGAGCATCTTGCTCTTGTCTCATTTAAGTTCTTTGTAGTACATTAACTAGAGGTTTTATTAGCTCTTTTAATTGACAAAAGTTATATATATTTATGGTGTACAATGTGATATCTATACACACACACACTGTGGACAGATTAAATTAAGCTAATTAACACATCCATCACCTCACATACTTATCTTTTTTGGTGGTGAGAACATTTAAAATCTACTCTCTTAGCAATTTTTAAATATACAATACATTATTGTTAACTGTAGTCACCATGCTGTGCAATAGATCTCCAGAAATGTTCCTCCTGTCTGACAGAAACTTTGCACTCTTTGACCAACACCTCCCCATTTCCCCTCGCACCTGGACCCTGGTAACAAGCATTTTACTATCTGTGTCCATGAGTTTGACTTTTTCAGATTCCAAATATAAGTGAAATCATTCAGTATTTGTGTTACTGTGCATGGCTTATTTCACTTAGAATAATTTCCTCCAGGTCCATTGATGTTGTCACAAACTATATATTTCCTTCTTTTTTAAGGTTGAGTAGTATTGATTTCATTGTGTATATATAACACATTTTTTTATCCACTCATCTGTTGATGGACACTAGGTTGATTCCATATCTTGACTATTGTGAGTACTGCTTCAATGAACATGGGCGTGCAGATATCTTTGACATACTGACTACATTTCCTTAGGATGTATACCCAGACTGAGTGGAATACTTGGGGTTAATATCCAAAATATATAAGGAGCTCAGTAACACAATAGAAAAAAACAAATGACCCAATTTAAAAGTGGGCAAAGATGGAGCTGAGGGCCATCCCCTCTGCCTGCAACTAGGCACACTGCTGCCATGGTGCCTGCCCAGGGTCCTGAGGCAGGAGCCAAGGGCCACCACCTCTGCCTGCAACCAGGCAAGGAGCACACCAAAAACACCACTTCCACGTGGGTGACCCACCACAGCCACCACAATAGCCACAGCTGCCCCCAAAGCAGCTAGACGCCACAGCAGTAGTGACAGCCACCATGCAGGTGGCCTGCCAGACACTCAATTGTATTGACACAAGGAGAGTCACCAGCAGAAACCAAAAAAAAAAGGAAGAGCACGTCTCCCTCCACAAAGCCCACTCCAGAGTAATAGAAGAAGTATCTGCTCTCCAACAATAATGGGGGACATGAACACTCCTCCCTCAGCATTGGACAGATCATTTAGGCAACAAATCAACAGAGAAACTGTTAATCTTTCAGAAGGAGAGAACAAATCTATGGTTATTAGAGGGAAGAGGAGGAGGGAGGGGGGATGGGGAAAGATTGGATAAGGGGCCTAAAGAATAAGTACGATTTGTAATAATGAATGCTAATAATATTGATTTGATCAACATCATTGTACACAGGTGACAGTAATCAACATAGTACCCCTTCAATAAAAATAAATAAAATGTTATATTAATGGATGAAAAAAAAATTTTAAGAAAAATAAAAATGGGCAAAGCACCTGAATACACGTATCTCTAAAAGAACACATACAAATGGCTAACAGGTATATGAAAAAATGTTCAACATCACTAATCATCAGGGAAACACAAATCAAAACCACAATGAGATATCACCTCATACCTATTAGAATGGCTATTATCAAAAAGAAAAAAAATAATAAGTGTTAGCAAGGATGTGGAGAAAAGAAGAGCCTTGTACACTGTTGGTAGGACTGTAAATTGGTACAGTCATTATGAAAAACAGTATGCAGTTTCCTCAAAAAATTTAAAATATTAATTAGAGTTCCTTAACTTCTTTTCTATTTTATGAATTATATCTATTTCCTCTGGGGTCAGTTTTTCTGTTAGTCTTGTTCTTTCTCTTTCATGCTGCTGACTTATTCATATGCCTAAATATTCCTAGCTGCCCATTTATATCAATAAAAACATTTGGGTTTCTCCTGATTTGCCTAAATAGGACCATTTTCACACTAAGTGGGAAATTTGTAGCAAGGTTAGAGAGAAGTCTGTCAATTTGCAAGTAAATGGATGTCAGGTTGCAGTCTCACCCCACAACCCTGAATGCCATAATGGAGCAGGTTTTTCTGGAACACCAATATCTATACTAGACATCTTAGCTTTCAGTCAGTCTATTAGTCCGTGAACAAATATTGACAGAACACCTACTATAGTCCAAGTACTCTTGCAAATTCTGAGGATAAAGTGGAAAATAAGGCACATGGAGTCCTGCCCTCAAGGAGCTTACATTTAGCATTTCTATGAAACTTGTTCAAATTCTTTAGGGAAGAGCTATTTGGGATTTTGCTAGGGAGATTAGTCAGTAAATGTCCAGATGTCTATGCTCTATACTCTAAAGTGGAGGAGGGAGATGGGAATGACGACTGAAACAGAGTCCCTTATAAAAATCTTCAATTATGGTTCCTGTTTACAGCCCCACTTCTCATTCACACCTGCATTTTACCTGCTAATTCTTAGTCCAGCCCTTCTCCAGGTTCTGATGGTCAGAACTGCCTTCACCTCTGCTGTGCCCTCATAACACATTCCAGGCTGTGCCTTTCTCTACTTGTTTGAGCCATTGACTTTCTACCACCCACTTTCCATTTTCCATAAATTTATTGAAATATCTCACTCAGTTATGATTCTCCTCCAGTTCTGTTCATAATTCCAGGGTATTTTTTTTTTCTTTTTGCATATCTATACTTTTATTTTAGAGTATCCCAAGAGAGACATTAAGAATACACATTTGCATCAGATGAGTGGATATGGAAAATGTGGTATATCTACACAATGGAATGCTACTCTGCTATAAAAAAGAATGAAATACTGCCATTTGCAACGATATGGATGGACCTAGAGAGAATTATATTAAGTGAAACAAGTCAGGCACAGAAAGAGAAACATCACATGTTCTCACTTATTTGTGGGAGCTAAAAATAAATAAATAAATACACAAAAGAAAAACAGGGTGGGGGAGGGAAGAAGACACAACAATTACAATTCCTTGAAGTTGATACGACAAGCGAACAGAAAGGACATTGTTGGGAGCGAGGGGGGAGGGAGGTTTCAGTAATGAGCCACAATAATCAACCACATTGTATATTGACAAAATAAAATAAAATTTGGAAGAAAAAAAAAAGAATACACATTTGCTTAGTCCATCATCACCTTGAACAAACTCCTATTAACTTTACAATATGTAAAAAAGATAATGAAAAAATAAATAGAAGCTGAAGCCCTCTTTTTTGCTTGCCAAATTTTCCAGTATTTTAATCATTTAAAATTGTTTTATTAGCCATTCTTTTCCAAAGTAGGCATGATACTGGTTTTATTTAAAGCCCCCATTCAAGACTTCAATTACAAACTTTGAAGAGTCATAGGCTCTTAAAGATTGTTCAATATTAATCAACTTCTTTTCATTGTGTGCTCCCTCCCTCTCTCTCTCCCTCCCTCCCTCTCTCTCTCCCTCCCTCCCTCTCTCTCTCCCTCTCTCTCTCCCCCTCTCTCTCTCCCTCTCTCTCTCCCCCTCCCTCCCTCTCTCTCTCCCTCTCTCTCTCCCTCCCTCTCTCTCTCCCTCCCTCTCTCTCTCTCGCTCCCTCTCTCTCTCTGCCTCCCTCCTGTGCTACCCTCACACAAAACTAGAAGGGAAAGAACATCACAGAGGAACCGATAGAAGGATCTGTTCAGAAGGAGAAGAAAGGGCAATCAGCGTCTTCTCTTTGGTAATGATAGAGTTGTTTGTGTCTTATTTTACAGCAGTCTAAATACTTTTTTTAAGCATTAGATACAGAATGATCTCTTTTCTCTTTCTGCCATCCCTCTGAGTCACTACTCACCCAAAGTATAGGTATTAATTAAACAATCTTGAGTAAGCACTAAAAAAGTAGGAGTGCCTGCAAAAGGGTTTGAGGGAGCCCATATATTGTTAAGAAACAAGGCAAAAGCCAACCTTGACTTTTTTTCTGGGGAGTGGGGGGCCGGGGAAAGCAGCTGGCCAGTCAAGGATCGAACCCTGGACCTTGGTGTTATCAGGACCATGCTCTAACCGACTAAGCTAACCCGAAAGCATGACGTTCTAAATAGAAACTATAATAAAACCATAGACATTTAAAGTTGGAAGAGCTCTGTGCCCTTCACTGTAAGCCACTCCTGTCTTATCTCTTCCAGTGGTAGGACTCCTCCTGCAACTCAGCCAATAGATAATGATTCAGCCTCCATCCGAACAGTTCTAGTGACAGAGACCCCAATGCTTAGGAGCAGCCCATATCGTTGTCAGACAACTGTACTCCTTAGAAAGTTCTCAACAAAAACTAGAGTCTGCTTTTTAGAAAGTTTCAACCATTGATTCCAGCTGTATTCTCTGGCATTACACAGAATAAGGAACTCAGGGTAATAGAAGGACTGCTATTGAGGCATTTCAATTCTGAATCCTGGCTCTGCCATTTACTAGATAGATACATGTTCACAGGTAAATTGCTCAGCGTCTAAGAGCCTTACCTTCCTTGTGTTTTAAAAGGGGATAATAACTACCTGAAAGAACCGTGAGGATTAAGATAGCCCATATAAAGCTCCTGACATATCATGTGTTCAAATAACATTAGTTTATTTCTCTTCCACACTCATGAAGATACTTCAAATATTCAAAGACAGTTGTTCTGCCTCCCCTAAGTCTTTCTTTCCAGTCCAGCCTTGAACATACGCAGTTTTCTTCAACCACTTCTCATGAGACTGGCCTGTGAGCTTCAGAGCAGGGAGACATAACTTACTCAACTCTAAATACCCCAGTGCCTGGCATAGTGTTTGAGAAATAGTTGGTATTCAGGGGATGTTAACTAATAAGAATTAAGACAACCTTCACATGACAATCCTAATTCTCAGGAGAAGGCTTCTCCCTTTTGGGGGGATGCTGAGAAATTGTTTACAAGTGTAAACTATCATCATGGATTTTTTTCCCCAACGTCCACTTTCCTTATACTTCCCTGGATTATCAGGAAACTCAGAACGAGGTTTTTGCTTAATAGCAATGCTTCCCTTAGCCTCAGTTTTCTCATATAATCTCCCCATTCTCGACACTTCATTAACTTGGACTTGGTCTTTTACACTTGTTTTCATGCATCTGTTGTGTATTTCTTACATCCTTTGAAAAAAGGAGGTAAGGCTGTTTTAAAATGTACCCTATTTTCTTTTTAAATCTCTAAGAAAACAAATGAATCTAATTGTCTTGTTAGTGACATATTCGCTACTAAGAGGACCTAGATCTAGGAGGCAATAAAAAATATTTGCCAGTTCAGTATCTCACTTTTGTGCTCAGCTTGATGATTTATTTCCACGTTTCCCTTTCCCCTAAACAGAGAGAACACAGTAATATGGATGCTCACTTCTAAGCTCCTCAGATTATAAAGATGCCTTTAAAAAACAGATATCAATTGCATTTTTAAAATAGCACATCTTTGGTAAACAAGGTTCTGCACACCCATCAAGAGATCTCTTCTTCCTAACTCTGCCTCTGGGCAAGGACAGCAGAGCATTGAAACAACTGAATCAACTGGTATCTCCACTTTTGTCACATGGCTAAATGGGGCCTTTGTTTTTAAACACATGATTGACACCCATCTCTCAGAGTTGGGTTAAATACAGGCCATGCTGTGGGCAGACAGAGGAATCAGATGACTCCTGAGGTCCCTGCCAGCCCTATGATTTCTCAAACTGTAATTGTCCTTAGATTAAAAAAGAAAAAAAAAAGCCAACACCATCTTGAAGATTCCTCAAAACTGTAACCTACAAAAGTCAGTAAGCTATAACCCGCAAAAGTCAGTAAGTAAAACAAGAAACCCCTTCCCCTTCCTTTGGATGAGTCTGAAGCCAAGAAGCTTAACTGAAGCCCCCTAAAGAAGGAAAATAAAAATAAGATAAGCTGACAGCAGAGAAGGAGGGGAGACTGGATTTGGCGGTGATGAACCAGGTCATTAGACCTGGAGGGAGTCTTCTTCCCAACTTTGCAATTAGGGACTCAATAAAAGGTTCCAGCGCCTACTGTCATCTCACAGCCCGCTGCCCCACATTCTACTTGCTCTTACTCGTGAACAAGGTAAGTCTCATAGATTATCTGCTTGAGCATACTTAAGGTCTCAGCTGCTGCTTTGTTTATATGAAATTGTGCTAGGATTTCAGAGGAAACATACTCTAAGTCAACCCCTATTAATAATACTAAACTGGGAGCTCCAGCCACCTAAATGCATTCCTTGCTTATGGAATTTCCTTGATCTTTTTCTTTTAAAAAAATATATATAAATTGTATAATATAGACATGAATACTATTTAACAAGACATGGGACTCAGATCTATAATAAAATGAAAATGTAGAGTCATTTAAATGATGAGCAATGACTGAGGGGCTGGGACTCAATTTGTTTTACCAGTGAGTTCACATGAAACCATGTCTTCTCGATAAAAACATGTTGCTTCTGCCTGCAAACATAGGGATTGATTTTCTTGGCATTGCTTCTCTTTCCTCTAGAAGCTTTACTAACTTTAAAATTATACTTTCCTAAGCAGAAGAGACTAAACTGGGCCGAGGGGGAAGGAAAGCAGGTGGACAATTTCAGATGAGGCTGGAAGGACTGGTCCCACTCTGTCAGCTCCATTTGTGCCTTTCAATGCTTATGCTTGAGTTCTTTCTTCACCCTCCTTTTGCAAGGAAGCTTTCTCTGAACACATGAGTGTTGCTATTTACTGCAGGGTGGGATAAAGTGTCTCTTCTAATACCTACCTGTGCTAGATCTAATCTCACCACAACGTCTGGTGTCAAATCAAATCACCCCTGGAGTTCAGATACATTATTTTAAGATACAGAATAGGGCAGGTGATGCAGGGGAATCTGAGGGAGGAACAGAAAGAAGGACGACCTTGGTATCCCCTTCCTGAAGGACCCATCCCAGAAACTGGGCTTTTCTTGTTCTTTCTCACAGTCTCTCCTGAGTTTGTAAAGATGCCTCGTCTCCTGAGAGATGCCTTCTGTGTAATTGAGACATTTCACAAGTATGCCAGTGAGGACAGTGACGGGGCGCTGCTGACTTTCGGGGAGCTGAGGCAACTCCTCCATGAAGAATTTGGGGACTTTCTTCAGGTGAGGTGCTCACAGAGCTGTGAAATTCTTCCCCAACTGCATAAGTGATGGTTGCCCATTTTACACTTGGCTACCAGTCTCGGCACTCACTGACTTTTGAACAACTTCTTTCAGTCTCAGTTCCCTACTCTGTGCAATTGCTTAGTCAATCCTTTAGGAAAAAGTGAGGTTTTTTAATCACTGTGACTTTTGCTTCAGCAAAGTAGACTTCTGAGAGTAGTCACAAGCCATTACGCATATACATGCAACTCAGAAGTGATGTAAATGCCCCTTCTCAGTCATAGCTCTCTATGAAAAATGGCATCCAGAACCAATGAGTTCTTACTGTTTGGGGAAATTTCACCAGTTTCTGAGGAATTAAGTCAAGAAAAGAGGATTTAGGGGACACATGCAGACACTCAAGACACTTGACCACATATGAATAAGCTGAATTCTCACTGTGTTTTTATGCAGCCACGTGTCACTCGTGCTGTGGAGAGAAACTTGAATCTTCTGGGTATTGACAGTGATGGCACCATCAGTTTTGACGAATTTGTTCTTGCAATCTTCAACTTGTTGAATCTCTGTTATCTTGATGTACAAACATTACTGAGTTCAGAACCAAGACAAGTGTCTAAACCAGAGAAGGGGAAGCCATATGGTGTGGATCTTCAGGCGACCACCAGAAATAGTCAGCAGACAGCAGGAACTCCATCAACTCAAAAACAGTTAGTGCTCCCTTCAGGAATGGCATCGTCATCTCAGCTCATCCATGGAGAGAGTGGAGCAGTTAGACACAATAAGGTGAACCGATGGGGAGATGCCGAGACTCACAACCCTCCAGAAGAAGCATCTGAGCACAAGGGCCCTAAGAACCAACACCTGGAAGGAGATAAACAGAGCCAGGAAGTGGTCCAACATGTACCAGCCACAGAAGAAAATGAGGCCCAACTTAAGATAAATAAGCCAATGGCAGGATCAGAACAGACCAGCAGTCCCACAAGGGGAGAGGGACAGGACAAGGAGATCCCCAGGAAGGGAGATAAACCAGCCACAGAACAAAGTGGCACCAAGACAAGGGATCAGTTTGGGGAAAAGGAAGGAAGCTTTGGAACCCAAAGTTCTCCACCAGAAGAAACAACACAGAGACCATCTGAAGATCAGGAAGTTGCAGCAAAAAGAGTTGTTAAGAAACATGCTAAAACACAAGAACCACCCCTGCAAGGAGAAGATGAACCCATTTCAGAGCACGCTGACCTGCCAGAACAAGCTACTGCTAGGAAACCATCTCACACTCAGAGATCAACTGATCCTGAGGATGGCAGTAGAACATCTGAGACTCAGGAACCAGGAAAGGACGCTGAGAGGATACGACCTGAGACAAAGAATTCAGATGGACCTGAGGATCACGGTACAACATCTGACACCCAAGAATCACCAGCACAAGAAAAAGAATGTGAAGCCAAAGGCTCTCCAGCCCAATGTGGTAGCACAGATGGTTCAGAAACACCTGATGTTAGAGCTGAAAGGAAAGAGGGGAGAGGCTCTGAGGCCCATGGAACAGCAGGGCAGAAAGAAAGTGAGAGAAAAATTCAGCCACCAGCCCTGGAATCCCAAACACATGATGATAGGAAGTATCAGCAACTCCAGGGATCACCAAAGGAAAAAGACACTGAAAAGGGTTCTGAGACACAATATCTAAGTTCAGAAGGTGATCAGAATCACCCTAAAACTGAAGGATCAGCAGTCTCAGGAGAAGAGGCAAGACAGGCTGAGGAAGGTAAAGCAGAAGCATTTGTGAACAGCAACAATGGCTCCGCAGCAGAAGGAACACTAGGAGCAAAAGAAAGAACACAAGAATCAGCATCACTTGAGAACCAGTCAGAAGTAGAAAGTAATGGGGTCACCAACCTAATCAAAGAGGATGATGGTCACCAGGGGGAGGGTCCTGAGTCATCAGTCACACAGAATGATGAGGGGTCTTCTGAAACTTCCAACAGCCTGGCTCCAGAGGAAGATAACAGCAGCTCAGAGACAGGTGAACTGCCTGTGCGAGGAGGTCATAATAATAACCCAGATACACAGAAACAGGGAGCACCAGGTGAGAAAAACAGAGCTTGGGAGGCAGTGGTGCGGGCAGTCCAAGGAGAGGATGTGCAGCTCACAGAGGAACAGGAACAGCCTACCAGAGGAAAACACAAGAGTCACAGCTCAGGGACCAAAGGCCCAGGTGCAGCTGCAGAGCCCAGTGGATACCTGGAGGCACAGGAGTACACAGCAGGAGGCAAAATGAGAAAGTCCCCAGGCACAGAGATCCCGGGCACCTTGGATGCAGACTTCACTGGCTACATATCCACAACACAGCTCCCTGAAAAGGGAGACAGCAAGAAAGAGCTAAGGGGCCTGAGTACCAAAGAAGAGGAAGGTGGAACATCAGAGACCCAGGATACACTGCTAAAAAGTCTGGATGAGGACAATTCAGCCTTCCCCAAGACATACCTTGAAACAGAGGAACCTGTAAAATTGGAGGAGGAGGATGAAGGTCCCCAAGAGCTGGCAAAAGAAGGTGATGACCAACAAAGTCCCACCAAGAAAGAGTACCGCTCCTCAGTCCCCCGGTCAGGCCTTGAAGAGAGGATGCAGAGATACTGAGAGCCCTATGCTGTGGAGAGGGGTGCCTTCTGTTACAGTCCACGATACGAGGACCAACAGGAGAAGATACTGCAGAAAACAAACATAATCCAAGAGGAGCATCCAAATCAATCTCAGACAGCACAGGCATCAGGTCCAGAGCTTTGCAAAGACCAATCAAGAGCATCCCTCACCAGCGAGATCTCAGGTTGTCCTGCCTTTTTCAACCACAGCCAAGCATCTCAACAGTACACCACGGAACTTCTGCCTGATGAGGATCCTGCTGATGCACAGCAAATATCAGCAAACATCAGCTCCCCAGGCCTCGGAAGATAAGCAGAGTCACCCTTAGAAAGAGGAAACAGTACCAAAATTGGAAGCAAGCATCACAAAGAAGTGAATCATTACCTTTATCAAGGAGAAGTTATGAAGAACTTCATACATCTCAACATGCCCCAGACTTTTTCCCTCTCAATCACCCTCAACACTAATGCACTCACATTCAGATGCAGCTTAATAATCCTTTAAATTCCCTTCCTAAATTCCTGCAAGAGCAAATAATAAAGTATACAGCAGTAGGAGCCACCATCAAAGAAACATCTGACCAAACAAATAAAATCAGTGAAAATCCTACCATACTATGCTACTTCCAAGTACCAAACTGGACTTTCTCATGAGACAATTTATCTCAATCTACCCATCACTGAAAATAGAAAAATCCCATCCATATCTTTAGCAGGTGCCAATTTCTTCAGTTGATTTATTGACTTTTTAAAATGTGGTTTTAGGAAGTTATGAGTCTCTGCAATTATATGTTATAATCATAAAATATTAATTCATAGATGCAAATTATTCTGCTTCATGACATTTCCTAGAGGAATTTCAATTTTATCCTAAAATTTTATCCCTCAAAATAATTTGAGATACCACCATAGCTTAATTATGATTTTCTAGCACCTGATTAAAGTAAATCTATGACTCTTTGCCCATGTCCAGGTGCAGCTGAATCTATACCATTCATTTGTTTATTCATTCAACAAACTTTTATGAAATCCCACTCCTTACACAACCCATTTATAGCTTCTGACTGAAATAAGTAATCAGAATAATTATGAGAGAGAGAGAGCGATTACAAATCCAAAGTATGCTTGATTCCATAAGAAGCTCTTGTAACCAACCATCCAGTGAGCCTACTAGCTTACCCGTATGCTTTACTAAGCACATTGAATTAACATTAATAATTAAATAACCTGATGATCAATTTCTTTTGTTTGTTCATTTTTTTCCTTCATTCTCCACCTTGCCTTGAAGACACTGACCAGAAACAAAAACAATCTTAGTTATTTATGTTTTTTCAAAAGACCATAATTAAAGGATGCTCTCAGAGCTTAGTAATGACCCAGGAAAGGAATAAAATAGCTATCATAAGGTTTTCTGAAGCCAAAAAGCAGTCCAATACCTCATCTCCCATTGTATTCTGCCTTCAAGTTTCCATATCCTTTCACTTTAACTTACACCTCTTCCAGAACCTAAAATCCAAACATATACCCTCCTCCCCCAACATTTTCAGCTCTTTTCATTCTACCTTCAAACATGAATAAATGTACTTATCTGAAAAATATTCTCTTAAATGAGTAAGAGACATGAGACAATTCACTACACACACACACACACACACACACACACACACACACACACATATGTATATATGTATATACTAGAAAATAAACTAATCGGCCCTTTTGCTTTTGTTTCTTTTTATTATTTTAATATTGATTATACATATTTTGGAGGTTCAATGTTGAGTTATGTTGATCAAATCAATATTACTAGCATATATATTGTCACAAATTGTACTTATTCTTTATGCCCCTTGTCCAACCTCTCCCCATCCCCTCTCTCCCCCTCCCCCCTCTAATTACGCTACATTTCTTCTCTCCCTCTGAAAGAATAATGGTTACTCTGTTGATTTGTTGCCTAGATGATCTCTCCAATCTGAGAGGTGTGTTCAGGTCCCCCAATAACATCATAGATCAGATGCTTCTCCTGTCACTCTGGAATGGGCTTTGTGGAGAGAGACATCCTCTTCCTTTCTTTGGTCTCTGCTGGTGACTCTCCTTGTGTCAATGCACTCCAGTGGCTGGTGGACCATCTGCATGGTGGTTGTGATGTCTAGCCACTTTCGCAGCAGCCATGGTTACCGGGGTACCTGTGGTGGGCCACCCACATGGAGGTGATGTTTTTGGCATGCTCCTTGGTGCTGGTGGTGTGCCTGGTTGTGCACTGGGGTACGGTCTCTGGCTCCATGCCTCAGGCCCACTGGCAGGCCCCAAGGCACTGGCGGTGTGCCTGGGCAGGAACAGCCTCTAAGTGGCTCCTTTTTTCAGCTGTTCTGGCTCCTTGCTCCTATGTGGGTCCATGGGAACCCTATTAGTGGTCTTGCTGTTCTCGGGGCCACCAAGGCTCTCTTCTCCCCTGCCACCTCCAAGCAACTCCATCTGAAGGGCACAGCTGTGGCTTTTGCTGGCTCTTGCTCCATGCACACAGCAGCTCCAGCCTTAAAGCAGCCATGGCACAAAATGGTCAGAGTGGTTTTTTCTTTTTCTCATCGTGGCTTCTCCCACCTTCATGCACCCTGTGGGTCTTTCCTCCTCTTCTCCTGATCTCTAGCGGCCCCAGCTTGGCTGTTGTTGCTTTTTTAGAGTTGAAAATTGGTTGATTTGTGGGAGACAGTGATGCTGGGGACTGTCTATTCTGCCATCTTGACTAGAAGCCTGGCCCTTTTGCTCTTGGCAAGTGATTTGGCAGTATGTATCTGGGTCCATAAAAATGACAAATTATAATAAATTCACAGAAGAAACTATACAGATGGACAATAAACATATGAAGTCCTCACTAGACTTCAAGGAAATACAATTACAAATAGTTTTTTCACTTAACAAATTAGTAAAAGTTTTTTGTTTGTTGGTTTGTTTGTTTTTAATAATCACACAGTGAGGTTGAAAGTGTGGGGAAACAGGAACTCTCAAATACAGCTGATAGGAGTATAAATTTGTACAATCTTCCTGGAAGGCAATTTAATAACATGCATCAAAATTGTATAATAAAATAAAATAAAAGTAAAAATAAATGCAAAAAAAACTTAAAATATTTTTCAAATAGTATTATAAGGGAATAATCAGGATGTGTATAAAGATTCATCTACAAAGATAGTCAACATATTAAAAAATAGCAAAAACCAGGAATAAGCTAACGGTCCATCATTATGGGAATGGTTAACTAAATTATGGTTACTAGATACCATGGAATGCCAAAAAACATTAGAAATTATGAGATAGAATATTATTTAGTTAAATGAGGAAGGATTCATAAGATACTAAGCTTCGAATGATCATTAAATGGTATATAAAGTATGATCCCACTTAAATATTAATGGATAAACAGAGTATGAGACCAAAATCTTAACAGTAGTTATCTCTAGTTAGAGCAACTATAAATAACATTTGCTTCCTGTTTTGAAATTTTCTTCATTTTCTAAATTTTCTACAATGAAGATATGATACATTTGCAATCAGAAAAACAAAAATTGCTATTTTTAACAAATAATTAAAAACCTGTGACTCTAATCTCAAGAAATAATCGAAAGTATACGGTCAGATTTGAACAAGATGAATTGAGACTCATCAGTGTAGAAGATGAAATAGTAACTTGGACCAAGAATGGGTTCTCCAAGGGACAAAGTCCATAAAAAGAGCCCTTGGAAAAGGCCCACAGTCTTGGGGACTGGATGAGAAGAATTCACAAAGGAGATGGGGAAAGACCAACGAAGGAAGTTTTCAGGAAGGGCAGTCATCAGTGTCAGCTGCCACAGAGAGGTCCAAAAACACGAAGTTTAGAGGTCTTTAGGCTTGTCAGATGAGGGCAATGTTACTGTCATAGGTAGAATTTTTGAAGGATGGTGACAAAAGCAAATCCTCGCTATCACCCCGAGACTGTCAACCACTCCCTAATAAGCTGGTTTGTCTTCTCAATTCCCTTTTCCCTATCACTCTCTTAATCCCTGTTCTATCAGGCTTCAAAGGCACGAACTTTGGAATCACCATTTGCCTTGTCTTTTATTCTTCATATCTAATCCACTAGGGAATCTCAATAGAGTGTTCCTTAAGTCTGTCTTCCAGGTCCATCTTTCAATCTCCACTCCCTATAAGACCTCATGGAAACTTCACCTAAAATAATATCTCTCCCTCCCCCCAACTGGATGTTGAAATCCTGCCCATCCTACGGGATCCAACGCCAATGCCACTTTATCCATTCATTAAAAAAATGATTTTGAAAACCCATGTTAGTGCCAGACACTGGGCGAGGCATTAGGGAGACAGCAGTGACCGAAACAAGTAAGTACTCTCCATCTCAAAGCTTATATTCTAATGAGGGAGGGAGAGACAGACAACAAACAAGAACCACAATAAGAAAACAAGATAAGTCCAGGCACTGAGGCCAGGTGACATGGCGGAGAGGAGGTGGGGAGCAGGTAGAAAGAGCAGGCAGAAGCGCTGCCCTAGACCCTGCTGTAGCCCTTCCCCACACCCCCAGCCACAATAGATCTTATCCTCTCCTGAACTTCATAGTCTTTACTTGTTCCTCCTTTTTAACTTTCTTCCTTGAATTGCAATTATTTGTTTGCTTGTCTCAGGTCTCCTCTCAGACTATAAACTCCTTGATGGCAAGGTTCACAAGGTACACATCTTGCTATCCTTCATTGGCATGGAGTTTAGCACTGGATGCATAGTATGGTTTCAATAAATGTTTGTTGAATAAGTAAATGAATGCCTGTGTCATTGCAACAGCCTCTTAGCTGATCCCCCTGCTTCCAGACAATTCTCCATTCAATCACTCATGAATTTTGCAAAACACTGTTTTCATCTCGTCACCTACCTCTGTTCAAGACCTCTCAGTACTACCTTATACTTTCCTATGTACCACATCAAGTCTAAACTGATAAAACTCTATAATCTAACCCTGTAATTAAAATTTACCACTAGTTTCAGTAGAAATCTTACTGAAAGCATCAGGTTGATTGTCTGATTGTCTTTTGACCCTTACCTTGATCATTTACATCATATTCTACTAAGTTTACACGGACATTGTTGGGATTCTATTCATTTATTCATTTCATTTAAACATATTTGTTAAGTACTGACTATATTCCAGGTGCTGTGGTGAACACTGAACATGCCCAAGTGAATGGAACAGTCATGGCCCCCACTCTCATGAAGGATATAGTCCTGCATAAGACAACTGGAAAGTCCTGAAAAAAAAACTAAAAAAAAAAAAGAAGTCCTTCAAAGGCAAGTTGTTAGTAGTATTATTACTTCTATCTCCACACCTCTGCTTTTGTGGTTCACCCTCCCTGAAATGCTTTTCCACTTCCTTTCCGCTTCCTCAATTATACCTGTCCTTAAAGTACTAGACTAAAGCCTACCTCCACTAGGAAGACCACACCGATCCTTTAACTATCATATCATTCATATCCTGCACCACCCAGATTAGTACTTTAATACTTACTGGCTAGTATTACTAATTGTTCTCTGAGTGGTATTGCCCCAGCTAAATAGATTCTAAGCCACTGGAGAGAAAGAATGATTCTTAGATTCTAATACCCCTAGTGTTTTTGAGCAAGTTACTTAATTTCTCTGAATTCAACATCTGCCTGTGTAAAATGCCATTATAACCCACAGGGCTGTTGTGGAAAAATAAAGTTAGTATCCAGAATATACAAAGAATTCCCATAAGTCAATGAGCAAAAGGTAACCTAATTTCCAAAAATAATATAAAAGACACAAAAGAGGACATCAAAAAAAAATCAATGAAAAAGTACTCAACTTCATTAGATATCATGTAAATGCAAATTAAACCACAGTAGAACCACTCATACCGACCAAATGTCTGAAATTAAAAAGTAATAATATCAAGTGTATGCAGTGATATAGAACAACTAGAACTCTCACACTGGTAGTAGAAGCATAAATTGATATAATAATCATTTTGGAGAACTGTAGGACATATATGTACTAAACCTGAACATATGCAAACCCAATGACTAAGTAATTCCACCCCAGGTATATAACCTAACAGAAATGCATCAAAAGCCATGTTCAAAAATACTCATAGTCACATGATTCGTAGCAGCCCAAAAGAGAAAACAACCCAAAGGTTCATTAACTGAAAACGGACAACAACAAATTGTGCTATCTTCACACCATGTACGATTACACAGCAATGAGACAAAGAATTAAAGCCGTAAGCCACAACTTAGAAGAACTTCATGAGCATGATGGTGAGCAAAATAAAACCAGACACAGAAGTCTTCATACTGAATGACTGCATTTATATAAAGTTCAAAAAGAGAAAAACTAATCTATGGTACTAGAATTAGGATAATGCTTACTACTATAGAGGAAGCCTAGGTAGAATATGGGTAAGACGGGGACTTCTGGGGCACTGGTTAATGTTCTAGCTCTTGATTTAGATGGTGATTACATGGAAGTGTGTACTTCGTGACAATTCATCAAGCTGTACACATAATATGGATATTATGCTGCAATAATAAAGTTTGTTTAAAAAAGGATAAATGGAATAATATATATGAAAGCGCCCAGCAAACTGCCTGGCACTATTAGTTAGTTCTCAATACATACATGTTTACTATTTAACAGTGTACCCAGAATAGTACCAAATATGTGAGGCACTTCATTCATCCATTAATTCAACAAGTGACCATCTACTGAACTATGCATACAGTAATGAAGAAAACAGACATAATTCTTGACCTCATGGAGCATATATTCTGATAGGGAAGAGAGTCATTTGAAAAATTAACACGAAAACAGTGCATAATTACAAACTTCAATAAGTGCTATTAAAAAAATAGGGAGACCTAATTTAAACTGAGGTCATAGAAGATCTCTCTGAAAAACTGGCATGTTTCCAAGCTTGATTACTGAACCCTAGGAAAGCAAAGTTGGGAGGATCAACTCTGGGAAATTAATGACCCACAAAGCACTCAGTATCGACCTTGAAGGCATGTCTATATCATTCAATATACATTACTTCGACAGTGTATTATGGCAATCATGAATAAAAATTCACGATTCCTCTCAAAATGCCAAGAGACAAGTATCTAAGACATGCAAAAATGAGGAATAAAGGAAGAATGGAGTAGTAGTGGAGAATAGAGGCTCAGGAGTTAGACTATGAATCAATCCTAGGTAGCCAGTCACTTACACTGAGTCCTTGGGCAAGTTCCTTAATCTCTCTGTGCTTCATTTTATACATGAGTTTAAAATACTGCACAAAAGTTCAACAAGTTCACCAACTAATCCTGAACATAGATTAGAGACCCCTTTCTAGGGATTCCTGAACTTCACAACAGTCTGCAGAAGCGCTAAGTGAGACCCAGAGAAGGGAAGTGCCTTGCCCAAGGTCATTTAGCCCCTGAGAGGCAGAGACAAGACTACTGCACAGGACTCCCAGGTTCCCAGGCACAGCTCCTTCCAGATCTCAGACTTTGACTCCCTGCATACAGCATACATCCATGTATAACTTCATTGTTCAATCACCATTCAGGTTCTGGTGATTGAAACTTACATGGGACACAAACTATACATTTAAATGGGACACAAACCAAAAGACAAGGGGTAGTCTAAAGAAAACAGCTTCATAAATGTTGCCTTTTCCTTCCAGCCCAAATTCCCCTGGGAGCAATCACACTGAGTCAGTGGCTGCATGTGGGTGCTGTTGGGGATTTTGACGGCTCCATTGAAGATGCCAGTATGCTGAAGAGTGCCCCGATCAAAACCTTCAAATAGAGCAGGTGGAGTCCAGTCTCCCAAGGCCGATCAGAATCACCTCTTAATTAAATCTAATACCCATTCTATTTGCCCAGCTGATGCACTCAAAAGTGCACGCTGCTTTCAGTCATTCCTGACCTGATGACTCAGGCAGTGCAGTAAGTCAAGTATTCTACCAGTCAAGAGAAAGATTGCCCTTGCAGCCCATCTCCCAGCAGAGATGTGGCAGTCTCTTATCCACTGAAAAGACTGCTTCACTGCCTCCATTTTCTTGTCATCCTGCCTGACACGGGCTCTTCTGGTTTTAGAGTATAAAGATCCACCCTCCACCAGAAGGCTGAGGGAGTACAGCATGCAGTGCCCTCACCAAAGACCACAACCTCCACACTGCTGCTGGGGGAATGTTGTTTATGGACAATTGTATATGAAACATAAATCCCCTCACTCCTCAAATACCTAAATTCTGTCTTTGGCTCAAGCTTAATCTTAAGCAAGCCATGGAGAGGGACCACATTAATCTACATTTCAGAACTGCTTTCACAGAGGTACGTATTAAGTCACATCCTCAATTTTTTACAAGTGAATAACAACTCGCCATTTACATCCTCAATTTTTGTCAAAACTATAAGAAACAAACATGAAATTCACCACTGTGTTGGCTGTCAAAATGCTGTTGGGAACTTTGTCCATTTTATCATGAGGTACCCACCTTTACAAAGTCCCACATGAGATACTCTTTTTAGAATTCAATTCTAAGAAATGCTCTTTTCCCACAAAAAGAATGACAGTTCTCTTACTTTCTGATCATGAGGGCCATATAACTGATGATGTTTTCTTTGGGGAACAGCTGCCTGAAAGCTCTGAGCCAAGACCAAAGTGTAACAGCAGCAATTGTGTTGACCCTTATGGTTGGTGAATTTGAATTCTCCTTTTTTCTTAGTTCTGATTTTCCACTTCTTTTTTATTTTACTATTTATTGTCTGCGTATTTTATGGTAAGCAGCTTCAAATCTATCTGAAGAGGCTATAAATAAATGCATTAAAAAGGAAAAATCGAGTTCCTCTCTCAAAGATTACTATATAAATGGTAGATAAAGACATACTTTGGTTTATATACAGTGATATACGTTTCCAATTTTATAACCACTCTTAACGACAGGAATATGTTTATCAGAATCTAAATTAGGAAGGAGAAAGGAAGAGCCAAGGATATCAGGACACCAATTAGAGACAGACAGCAGGACCCCGAATTTCACGTAAAGTGAGCAAATGCAGATTCCAACAGCCAAATCCACTCTGTCCTTAGGGTCAATTTGACCCCATCAGGAGTTGCCGTCACTGATCAGTCAGTCAATCAGCAGTTATTGACCACACACTGCGATTCCACCATTAGCAACCTTTAATCCCTTTTTGGAGCATGACAGGTTATGAATCAACAAACAAATAAATACTTACTAATGGAACCATGCACCAGTTCAAGTGTTAAGCAGTCAAGAAGAATAAAATTTGATTTCTGCCCCCATGCAGCTCACAATATAATTGAGCAGGCAAGATGTACTCATAAAACAATTGTAGATATGCAGTTAAGTGACAGAGGCCTGAACAAGGCATCAACGTCCAGCTCCTTCCAAGTGCCTCAGTCCAGGCTTGGCTGGGCATGGCCTCAACAATCAGTGTAGAAACTGATAAAAAGGGCAAGACTCTCATAGTTAACGTCATTGATTTGTTTGTTCAATGAATATTTGCTGTCCGGTTCAAATCAGCAGTGGTAAGTAATAAAAGGAGCCAGGCAAGGGGTTCGAGGCAAGCTTTAATGGGAGCGCTCTTGGGCAAGGTTCCGTGGCTCACTCACAGGTCAGATGACACCTGAGCAGAGACCTGCAGGAGGTGGGGAAGGGAACCACGCGATGGTTACTAGGGGAAGAGCATTCCATCAGAAGGAATAGCAGCACATGCTAAGGCCCAGAGATGAGCAGAAGGGCATGCCTAGTATGTTCAAGGAACAACTAGAAGGGCGGTATGGCCGCAACAGAGTGGGCAATGAATGATGGGGACGGTGAAAGAAGGTGAGGTCAGAGGCAGTGTGGACCCAACCAAGTCACCAGGGAAGGCTCCTGGAGGAAGATGAGGCCTGGCTAGGACGGAATGTGGCTGCCTCTCTGGCCAACAGGGACCCCATGAACAAAGGCATGGGGGCAGGGAAGAGAACACAAGGGTGTGTGCCTGCAGAGACTAGAGTACAAAATCAATCCAATTCCAGAGAGAGAAGCCTGGATGGCAAGGAGGGGCCTGTGATGGAGTCTCACAAAAACAGCATAAACCTGATATCTTGAGAGCTTCTCAGAAAACACTTGAGCAGGAGTAACAATCCCAGCCCTGTCCTTTCCACGGGGACCCAATATGGGTCCCACACCAGGCACCATTTTTTAAAAAGAGGGAAAAAGAGAGAAAATAGAACTTGATGAAAAGATAGGCTTTTTTCATAAATTCTGATATGGATTTGGGTGCACATGTTGCCTGAAGGGGCAACTAGGTCTCATGAGAACTTTAAGATTGTTCCAGAACCTCTAAGAAACATCACAAATATTTCTTTCTGCCCTCTATAAACCAACAAAGGAGAAATCGGGGAATGTTTCAGAGCCAGCACTGAGCATGGCTGACTAGACACAGCTACCCACTCTAGGAAAACAGAGCATGAGAACACCGGGAGGCCTGAGGCAGATGAGGGACAACAGCAAGACTCTTGTCATCAGCAGTGCTTCAATTATTTGGAAAGAGAGTCTAAAGTTAAGCCCTTTAAAGATGGTTTAAAGTTAAGCTCTAGGCATTTTTAAAAAATTCTTAAGAGGATGTTCTGGTTTCGATGGGAGTCGGGGCTGGGGTGGTGGTGTTGAAACACAGAATCTGGAACTCTTCCTAGCCATGTTACTAACTCTACTTGAGTAAAATGCTGTACAATAATTTCTCTCAAACGAGTTTTTAGTTAGCTATACCTCACCATTGCCCTCCAACCCCTATGGTTCTATGCCAGGCTTGGGAGTGGGTGGTAGGGGTGGAATCACATCAAGTAGGAGGTGCGGTTTCTAGTCTCAAGAAGCATACACTGGCCAAGGAGACAGGGCTAAGCCATAGGGGAAAATATGTGGAGACTTGTGGACCATGTCCACTCTGGTTTTCTCTAATCATAAAAATAAAAAGGCAAAGAAAAAGATTTGAAAGATGAATCATGAAAAAGAAAATCATACCCCATACTGATTTAGGTCTTATTTTAATTCCTTAAAAATTATAGTTTCAAAATTAGGTCCTAAGACACAAGGAACAAGAGTTTTCTGGTTTTTTCCATTTTCTGATCAAGGAAAGCTTGACTGAGCTAAGCAAGAATGTGTCAAGGATCTCAGAGTCCACCTCATGTCCCAGCTCACTGTGACACTCCTTCCTGGATGAGAACATGGCAGGAGAGTCCTGCATTTCTGTAATTACCAGCCCCAGAAAAAAGATGAAGCCTCATTCAGATGGAATAAATGCCTCACATCTGATCATGCCGAACCCCAAAATAGCCTTGATGACTGGGGTTTACACTGTGCTTTTCCTTATATGAGCTTAAAACACACTGTTTCCTCGAGCTGCACAGTATCCTTGTGACACATCCAGGATGTGGTGACCAACTGATCTCACTGCTGAGGCTGAGAGAGCTTTCCTAAGGTACCTGAGGTGGCACAGCGGGCAGAGTCCAAATGGGCACTCAGGGTAGCCGCCCCCAGCAGTGACTCCTCCGATCACTGAGCTTCTCTCACAGAGGGCTTGATGCCTTCAAGAGACCCTAGCAGTCTCCTCTCATCTGTAACCATGACGCAGACACTCTCCAAGGAGCTTCTCCCTGGCAGTGCCACAGACAGATCTTGAAGCTGGGGGTCAAAGGCCACATCACCAGAAGTCATGCCCCCACTGCATGACTGTGGCAGGCTTTCCATCTCCCACGTGAACAGAGTTGGTGCTCAGCAAATGCCCCTTTTCCTTCTCACAGCAAGTGGACATATCCATTTTCAATGCACTTCGCTTTTATTTTCTCTGATAGAAAAATGATACATTTTTAGCAAAGAGAGTGAAAGACAAGACCAAAATTAATGGAGATGGGGTGGGTGTGGGGTGGTGGAAGAGACAGAGGTAAGAAAAGCACAGGAAGAAAGAGACCATGAGAGACAGAAAGAGATTGAAACATCAAAAGGAGGAGAAGACAAAAGGAAGACTGAAAAGAGAAGAGACAGGGACAATCAAAAAATGATAAAGAGAGAGAGGTCAGAAAAGCAAGAAAATCCCAAGAATTAGATAAGCCAAACCCAAAAGGCAAGGTCAGCAGACCTCAGCGTCAGCAACAGTAGCCCTGTGACCACATGCAAAACCCAGAGGCAGCAGGGCCAGCTGCCAAAGACCGATTTACCAAGAGGGTGGGGAGACATTTACACAAGGATAATTCTTCTCAAAAGAAAGGTTTTTCTAAGCAAGAATTATAATTATTTGTATTACTGTATTAATCACCCCAACAATCGCAATTAATGACCATAAGGAGCCCATTCATCAGGTGCCTGCCTTTTAGACACAAAGGGCAACCGGCTCCTCCAGGGTCACAGGGTGTGGGGGTGCGAGCTGGGGAGTCAGACCTGCCTCCTCCACCTCCAGCAGCCAGAAAACATTTCAGCCCACATCCCGGGGCCCTCTGAACACAGGTGTGAAAGAGTTTCCTACACAAATTCAAGAGCAATAAAATATTATTGAGTTGAATACCTGGAATACCTCACAAAAGCTATTTTTGTTTTGTTTTGAATAAATAATACACTTTGAACATTCTGTAAAAAAAAAAAAAAAAAAAAAAAAGACTGCCAGGGCCATGGGAATATTCAGGAGAGAAACTGAGTAAAGTTGACATTTTTTGTTTTTATTACAGACATGGAGAAAAAGCTCAAGGTATCTTTATTACATACAAGTATGGAAGTCATGTAGGAGACTTAAACAAGCAAACCAAATGGAGGTGAAAAGAGTTATTTTGGGAAACAGCAGCCTCCTGGGCCCTCAGTGTTCCTATGCAAGAAAGAGAGGTGAAAGTGTCTGCTCATGGAGTCTCAAAATCAGTGTGACCAACAAAAAAGGAACTGCCACACTCCTCAGAAAATAAATTTGCCTATATTCACTTTATCTGATTTTATAGTTATCAGTTTGTCAAATCCACCAGACTACTAGAGATTTTTCCAATGCCATTTATCTCATAGCCATTAACAAGGTAATAGGACTAACTATCTCTAAGAGAAGTCTACAAAATTTCTGCAATAAAGGTGTGTGGAAATTATTTTTATTGTCATAAAAGATTCTGTTAGAGGGTATCCACCTATTCACAATTTCTTTAGAAACTAAGGAACCACTTGTAAGCTGGTGAAACTGAAAATGGTTTTTAATAATAATGAAAACAAGATTTCTTCCTGAGCTCATGATAGTTAAGGTGAATAGAACCAAATAGGAAAGGTCCTAGGTTGGCGAAATTCCATAAAAGCAGTGAAATTTCAACAGACCACCAACTCTGCAGCAGATTCTGTCCTGGGTCCAACATCTTGCTGCTACCATCAAACAAGAAAAGCTGTTATCTGTTATGCAGTGCAAACATCTTATGCTTCGAGAGCAGGTGGACACAGGGAGGGGGGTGGTAAGGTGCCGAGCCACCAGCCTAGGGAACAGGCAGGAGTTAAGACAGACCCATGTTTGTGTTCATCATCACATTACAGCAAGCATCTAACATAGTGGGGCACTTCCGCCTCAACATATCCAAATAAAATGTGCTATTACAAACTGTGAAAGAGATCTCACTCAGAACTGAAAAGCTCAGATTAAGGATCAGCTTATTTTACATTCAGGAGATGAGGCCACTGTCAGCTCACAGGGTTTTTCTTGAGAGCACTTCAGCACATTGTCAACACTTTCTGGTGGTGCTATGACCTTACAGTGGGTGTGAGATGCTGCTGTCCCTCAGGGGCCGGGGTATAGACACAGAGAGTATGCAAAATAGGAATGGATTTAAGGAAATGCTGAGTTTAAAAGCCCGCTAGAGAAGAAACAGGTGGAATAGGGTTTGGTTGGCAATGAATCAGTCCATAATAGACCAAGGGTGTTGCCTGTAAAAGATGTCCGGTTAAAGGGTGCAATTAAAACCCCTATATAAGCACCAAGATCTCCAAGCCCAGTATTCCATGAGCTCTCAGGCCTAAGTACTTCATTTCTCCAGCAACCTAGGTAAGTCCTTCAAGAAAAAAATTATATTTCTGCTTTTATAAATGTTTGCCTTTCTTGATACTTTTACATAGACAATATGATTGTGCAGATGTATTTGGCTTTCTGGAAAATTCTATGACATCCCTAACACTGACAAGTTCTTATTAGAACGAGAGGAGCAAAATTCTAGTGGGCTTTGCCCAAATGCTAATTTTTTCAAAATACCCCTTTATTGTCATCAAGAAGGGAAGTATCTGAAGAACGGTTTCTGTCTTAGTCCCTAGCCACAGCTACATGTCCATTATGGCTACTGAGATAACTCTGCATCTCCTCCCCCAGGCTTTGAGTTCCTTGAGAAAAGGAACTGTCTCTTATTCATTGCCCCTTCCTAAACCACACCACAGCACTGGCACAAAGGAAATTGTTAACAAATGCTCACTGGATCAGTTTATTCGTTATTATTGCCATTGCAGAATCTTCTAGCTGCAAAGGACCTCAGAGGTCAAGTGGCCAGCAGCTGCATCAGAATCAGCCAGGAACTTCTTAAATTCCGAGTCTACGGTCCCACCACAGACTTACTGAATCACTCTCCCTGGGGGTAGGATCTGGAGTCTTTATTTCTCTAAAGGTGCCCCTGGTGATTCTGAAGTGAAGCAAAGTTTGGGAATTACAGACCTAATCCAATATACCACTTAAGCCAGGGATCAGTAATTTGTTCATATATCCATTCATCAAGCATTGATGGAACTCCTACTGTATTCTAGGCACTAGGATAAATATAAAATAGATAACATATGGTCCTGGCTTTTACAGAACAATCTCTAAAGGAGTCAGATAAGAATCAGGCAATTAGTTTAGTTAGTGTAATACACTGTGACATGTATCACAACAGGGGTAAGTACAAAGAAAAAAGTAATTTGATGCAAATGACTCTCTAGACCTGCTCTTTACTTCCTGGATCAGGCAGTCTATTGTAGACAGGCTTCCAGAACCCTTCCATAAGCACTGCCTACAGTGGACACTTCAGTTGTAAAAAGAGAAGCCACGCTGTCCCCACTCCAGGCGAGTTCTGTGCGGTGCATTCATGGCTACAGAGCCAAAAGGGCCAGTTCAGTTTCTGCCGTATTCTTTTGGGGGATTATAGTAAAAGCACTATCATTGGAAATGAAAGGTGAACCAAAAATGCCAAATGTCACAAATGCCAACTAGACATCTGGTCAGATCTTTGCACTGTAATCTGCCTCCAAGAGATGGAGAAAGAAGAATTTCTCCAAAGAAGAGATTCAAGAATTCTAGAAATCTAGGAAAATGAAGCAAGTTGGGTATTGTTCATTGCCTTCCAGGTGCACCCCAGCTGGTAAAACAAAATGACTCAGTCTCTTCTGAGGAGCATCGTCAGTATCATTGATGTTTTCCACGAGCGTGCGAAGCATGGTGGAGACTGCCAGAGGCTGAAGGAGACAGAACTCAAGACACTTCTCAAACAAGAGTTTGGAATGGCCCTGGAGGTAAGAAGGACAGGGACTTACTCTCTTTGCCCATTGACTGTTACCTGGGACTGTCTTCTTGGCTCTGGTGACACTAGCTTGTCTTGCTCTGCCTCCTGCTTCTTCAGGTGTTGCCACTCAGGGCCACTTCAAGTTCCCGTCCCTCAGTCCATCACTTAAGGGTTGATTTTCTCTGGAATTCTCTTCTCATTCTAAGCATTTCCCCTGGTGATTTCACTGTGACTCTCTTTGCTGCAAAAACTATCTGTATGCTGAGACTTTCAGAGTCACCTCATGAGCCACATCTCTCTCTGAGCTTCAGACACATGGAACATCTCCATTAGATATCGTGCAAGCTTCTCAAATTCAACCATGTCTGTTACGTTCTCCTTTTGTATCTCTGGCACTTGTCACCATTCCTGACACATACTCATGATTCACGTACTCTACCAATATTTACTTAGCATCAAGTATGTGCCAGGTATCTTCCTAGGCTCTGCAGAAGATTAGCTAGCAAAATAGACATGGTTCCTGACAAACAATAAACAAATAAGCATAACAATATACAGTTAAAAACAATAGCAAATGTTAATGTTCTAGGGAGTCAGAGAAGGTTTTTTCAGCAAGTGATATTTAAGTCACGACTTGGAGGATGTGTAAACGTTGGCTGGGTGAAGAGTATGCAGAAGTGTTCCAAGAAAAAAGAAGATTATGAATAAAGTCACCAAGTCAGGAAATGGCTTCACGTGTTTAAGGAACTGGAAGAAGTCCAGTGTAGGTGGACAGGAAGATGGCAAGAGATGAAGGTGGAGAGCTAGGCAGGGACTAAATCATGCAGAGCTTTTTAAATGATGTTACAGAATTTAGACATTTTCTCCAAATGTAACAGGAAGCCATGAAAGAGTTCTGAGCAGAGAAATAGCAAAAATCTATTTTACAGGTTTTTTAATTAGCTTGATGTCTGGGTAGAGAATAGATTGTAAGGGGGGCAAAAGAAAAAGCAAGTAGACCAATTAGAAGGCTACTGCCATAGTACAGGCAAAAGATAATGTTAGCTTGGATTGGAGACCAAGCAATGGAGAAAAAAAGAAGTGGATGAATTGATAATATATTTTAGAGGCAGAAACAAAAGGCTTTATTATGGGCTGGATTGGAGGGGTAAGTGAGAGGAAAGAATCAAAGACAGCAACTAAGCTTCTGATTTGAGAAACTGGGAGGATGGAGCTGCCATTTGCAGAGATGGGGTGGATGTGATGAGGAGTAGGAACAGAGGGAAAGTCAACAGTTCAGAGTTGGATGTGCTGAATTTCTTCTTCCTGTGATATATCACAGAGAAGATGTCACCAAGCAGTTGGACATACAGGTCTGGAGCTCAGAAGAGCAATGTGACCCAAAGACAAAAATCTCATTATCATCTGCTAGTTGCTGATATGAAACCATGGGAATGGATAAGAAGGTAAAAACAGGATGAGAAGGGCCGAGCCCGTGGCGCACTTGGTAGAGTGCTGCGCTGGGAGCGCGGCAACGCTCCCGCCGCGGGTTCGGATCCTATATAGGACTGACCAGTGCACTCACTGGCTGAGTGCCGGTCACGAAAAAACGACAAAAAAAAAAAAAAAAAAAAAAAACCGGATGAGAAGAGTGTCCAGACTAAACCCTGAGCAACTCCAATATTTAGAGAACAGGTAGAGGAGGAGAAATGAGAATAGGAAATGAAAAAAATGTGGCTAGAGATATAGGAAGAAAACAAGGAGAGTGAGATGTTATAGAATCTAAGAGAAGAAAATGTTTCCAAATGAAGAATTAGTCAGTTGCGTTAATTGAAGCTCAGAGGTCAAATAAGGGGATGATTGTGTCCATTCTGTTTTGGCATCAAGGAAGCCATTTGGTATGCTTGTGAACGTGGATGCCTGAATGACATGTGTTCAAAAGAGAATGAAGGGTAAAGAAGTGTAGACATTTACAGATTACTCTTTCAAGAAGCTTGGCAATAAATGGTGAGAAGCAATAACGGGTGGTAGAAAGAAAGAGATGTGAGATATAAGAATGTGGTGCACAGGAAGATTTTCTGAAATATGAGAGCTAATAAGGCATACTGCTACTCTGTCAGGAATGATCTGCTAGAAACTAAAATGTTGAAAAATCAAGACAGAGGGATTATCAGAAGAGACTCAGTCATTTTGAAGGAAAAGGAAATGAACTCCAAATTACAAATAGATGGATTTGCATGTGATAGAAACAGATGAACTTCCTCTTACACAGAGTAGGTTTTGTTCCTTTGCTTGGATAGATGAGAGAGTTCTAGTTTGATGACGTGTATTTTATTTTTGAAATATGCAATAGTCATCAATGAGAGTTGGGGGTGTTTGCGATCAACAAATACTTAATGAAACAATACTATATTTAGTAATACTTGTTAGGTATAAACATTTCATTAATTGTGATCTCAAAATATGAAAATAGGACTGGCCAATTAGCTCAGTTGGTTAGAGCGCAGTGCTGATAACACCAAGGTCAAGGGTTCAGATCTCTGTACCAGACAGCCACAAAAAAAAACTTTATATATCCATATATAAATATACATAATACTGCCATAGAAAATATTATCCAATGAGGTAGCTAACAAAAAGAACTAGGAAACAGAACTATTAAATGTCCTGCAAGAAATTTTCTAGGTAACAAAGAAGATATGAGAGAAAGAAAAAAAATTTTTAATGATTAATCAACTACTTCCTTTCTTGATTGTTTTTCTTACAGAAAACAAATAATTCTGAGGCAAGAGAAAAAATCTTCCAACAGCTGGATCAAGATGGTGACAAAACAGTTGACTTCAGTGAATTCATTTTGCTGGTGTTCAGACTGACAAAAGCCTATTATGCATGCATAAAACCTCTTCTCTGTCCTGAATTAAAGGAAAGGGAAAGAATATCTGAAATTCAAGGACCAGAAGCAACAGGGCTCAATGGCAGGCAACTAGAGAAAGAAAAACTCCAAGACAGAGACCAGAGCCAAGAGTCTCAGGATGTTCAGAGACATGAAGAGAGAGACCAGATCCCAGCACCTAGTGATGATGAAAGTCATGGAGTTAGAGACCAGAGCCTGGAATCACAGCAAGTGAGAGACCTGAGCCCTGAACTACAATATATTGGAAGACACCAAGTGAGAGATCAGAGGCAAGATTTCCAGGATGTACAGAGACACCAAGTGAGAAACCAAATCCCAATGACAAATGATGATAGGCGACAAGTGAGGGACCCAAGCCTAGAATCCCAGGGATCTATGAGAAACCAGATCCCAACAAAAAGTGATCAAAGGAGTCTTCAAATGAGAGACCAGAGGCTAGAACACCAAGATTATTCAAGACAACCTGGTAGGGAGGAGATCTTAGAATCAAGAGGTGATGAGTACCACCAAGTAAGAATCCAGAACCCAACCCCAAAGGATATCGGTGGCCATAAAGTGAGAGAAGATGAGACCCTAGTATCTGAGAATGTTGGAAACCAACAAGTGAGAAACCAGGCTCAAGCTCCAAGAAATGATGAGAGATATCAAGTACAAGACCACAGACCAGAGGCACAAGATCAGTCAAGGCAACAAGGTGGTGTGCAAACTCTAGAACCAGGAGTTGATGAGAGTAACCAAGTAGGAAGCCAGAGCCCAACACCAATAAATGAGGGAAGCCGTCAAATGAGAGACTATACTCCAACACCAAATGATGTTGGAAAGTATCAAATGAGAGATGAGAGACCAGAATTCCGGTATAACACAAGGCAACGAAATAGGGATCAGACCCCAACACCAAAAACTGGCGAGCATCATGATGTAAGAAATCAGAGCCCAGAACTAAGTCACAGTGGGATACAAATTGTAGAACAGAGAACTTCACCAAGAGAGAATGAGATACAGCATGTTATTTATCAGACCACAGGACCAAGAAATGATGACAGGAGATACCCAATGAGAGAACCGAGTACACAATCCAGAGGTAATGAACCACAACAAATCAGAAAGCGAAGACCAGAGGGGAGGGACAATGAGAGGCAACAGATGACTGCTCAGAATTCAGCACCAATGGATGAAGAGAGACATACAGTGACAGGGCTGAGTTCAGATATAGAAAACAATGAAAGACAGCGAATTAGAGAGCAGAGACCATCTCCAAGAGAAGATGAGAGACTGGGAATTAGTGTTCAGAGCCCAACAGCACAGGAGAATGGGAAATACAAGGTGAGGATTCAGACTCTGGTGACAAATAGTGATGAGAAACCCCAAGTGGAAGACCTGAGCTCAGAGCCCAGGAAATATAGGAGACACCAAATTAGAGAACAGAGTTCAGCTCCAACAGAAAGTGGGAGACACCAAGTGAGAAACGAAACCTCAGCATCAAGGAATCTTGAAAGACATGAAGTGAGAGACCCGAGCCCTGAACCTGAGAATAATGGAAGACTCCAAGTTAGGGAGCAGAGATCAGCTCCAACAGAAGGTGACAGACACCAAGTGATAAATGACACCCCAGCAACGTGGGATGATGGAAGGCATCAACCGAGAGAGCTCAGACCAAACCCCAAAAGTGAAGAGGGATACAAAGTTAGGGAGAAGAGATCAGCTCCAAGAAAAGATGAGAGACACCAAGTGAGAAATGAAACTCCACAATCAAGGAATGAGGAAAGACATCAAGTGAGAGACCTGATCCCTGAACCTGAGAATACTGAGAGACACCAAGTAAGGGAACAGAGATCAGCTTCAATGGAAGGTAAGAGACACCAAGTGAGAAATGGAACCCCAGCATCAAGCGATGAAGAAAGACATCAAGCAAGAGACCTGAGCCCTGAAACTAATAACGATGAGAGACACCAAGTCAGGGAGCAGAGATCAGCTTCGATGGAAGGTGAGAGAAATCAAGTGAGAGATAAAAGAACAGTACCAAGGGATGATAGGAGAAGTCAAGTTAGGGAGCAAAGACCAGCTCCACAGCAATACGAAAGATTCCAACATAGACCCCAGATCTCAGCACCCAGGGATAATGAGAGAAGCCAAGTGAGAGACCTAGACCCAGAGCCTAGCAATAATGGAGAATGCCAGATTAGGGAGTCAAGACCAGAAGCCAGGTATGATGAGAGAAGTCAAAATAGGGAGCAGAGACCAACTGCCAGACAATGTGAAGGACTCCAACACAGAGAGCAGGTCTCTGCACCAGGAAACGATGTAAGAAACCAAGTGAGAGACCTGAGTCCTGAGCCTGGGAATGATGAGAGACACCTAATTATGGAGCAGAGACCAGAACGCAGGAATGATGGGAGAAGTCAATTAAGTGTGCAGAGGACAGCTGCAAGACAATATGAAAGATTCCAACATAGAAACCAGATCTACACACCAAGGGATGATGATAGTAGCCAAGTGAGTGACTTGAGCCCTGAACCAAAGCATGATGGGACATACCAGGTGAGAGACCTGGGCCCAGAACTCGATAATGATGAGGAACAGTACAGCTGGGACGAGAGACCAGCTCCAACAGAAAATCAGAGATACCAAGTGAGAGAACGAACCCCAGCACCCAGAGATAATGAGAGAAATCGAGTGAGAGATCTGAGTCCTGAACCCAATAATGATGTAGGATACCAAGTTAGGGAACGGAAACCAGCTGCAAGACAGCATGAGAGATTCCAAGATAGAGACCAGATCCTCACACCAAGGGATTATGAGAAAAGCCAAGTAAGAGACCTGAACTCTGAACCCAGGAATGATGAGAGACACCAATTTAGGGAACAGAGACCAGAGCCCAGAAATGATGAAAGATATCAAGTGAGAGACCTGAGCCCAGAACCTGAGAATAATGGAAGACACCAAGTTAGGGAGCAGAGATCAGTTTCAACAGAAGGTGAGAGACACCAGATGAGAAATGACAAACCAGCACCAAGAGATGACGGGAGGTATCAACTGACAGATCTCAGAACAAAGTCCAGAAGTGAAGAGAGACACCAACTTAGGGAGCAGAGATCAGCTCCAAGAGAAGGTGAGACACACCAAGTGAGAAATGAAGCCCCAGAATCAAGGGATAATGGGAGAAGTCAAGTTAGGGAGCAAAGACCAGCTCCACAACAATATGAAAGATTCCAACATAGACCCCATATCTCAGCACCCAGGGATAATGAGAGAAGCCAAGTGAGAGACCTAGGCCCAGAGCCTAGCAATAATGGAGAATGCCAGATTAGGGAGTCAAGACCAGAAGCCAGGTATGATGAGAGAAGTCGAAATAGGGAGCAGAGACCAACTTCCAGACAATGTGAAGGACTCCAACACAGAGAGCAGGTCTCTGCACCAGGAAACGATGTAAGAAACCAAGTGAGAGTCCTGAGTCCTGAGCCCAGGAATGATGAGAGACACCACATTAGGGAGCAGATTCCAGAACACAGGAATGATAGAAGTCAAGTTAGGGATTGGAGACCAGCTCCAACACAAAATGAAAGATTTCAGCATAGAGACCAGATCTCTGCACCAAGAAATGATGTAAGAAACCAAGTGAGAGACCAGAGGCCTGAGCCCAGGAATGATGGGAGAAGTCAATTAAGTGTGCAGAGGACAGCTGCAAGACAATATGACAGATTCCAACATAGAAACCAGATCTACACACCAAGGGATGATGATAGTAGCCAAGTGAGTGACTTGAGCCCTGAACCAAAGCATGATGGGACATACCAGGTGAGAGACCTGGGCCCAGAACTCAGTAATGATGGGGAACAGTACAATTGGGACCAGAAACCAGCTCCAACAGAAAATCAGAGATACCAAGTGAGAGGACAAACCCCAGCACCTGGAGATAACAGGAGAAGTCAAGTGAGAGATCTGAGCCCTGAACCCAATAATGATGTAGGATACCAAGTTAGGGAACAGAAACCAGCTGCAAGACAGCATGAGAGATTCCAAGATAGAGACCAGATCCCCACACCAAGGGATGAAAGGAGACACCAAGCGGGAGACCTAAGCCCTGAGCCCCGCTTTGATAGGAGATACCAAGTGAGAGACATGAGACCAGAGCATACGCATGATGGGAGAAGTCAAGTTAGGGAGCAGAAATCAGCTCCAATACAGCACGAAGATTTCCAACATAGAGAGCGGATCTCTGCACCGAGAGATGATGGAAGTGGCCAAGTAAGAGATCTGAGCACACAACCTAGGAACGACAGACGATACCAAGAGAGAGACCTGAGCCCAGAGCCTAGGAATTATGGAAGACACCAAGGAAAAGACATGAGACCAGAACTCAGAAATGATGGGAGACAAGAGGTTAGAGAGCAAAGGCCACCTTCAAGAAAGGATGAGAGTCGTCTTAGGGGCAACAGTGACAGAAACTCTGGAAGAGGCATATCTCTGAGAGAACCTGACCATACAACAAAGCAGCAGCTGGGGAAAGACGATGAAAAGCGTTTTCCCAGGCAAGAGAAAGCTGAGCTTAGAGGTTTAGATCCTTGGGAATCATCATCCACCAGAAAAATTGGTCCAATAACTTGTGAGGTATACTTTTTTTCTAAACAGAAAGGTAACTGGTTATGCTATTGTGTACATGACCCATCTGAAACAACAAATACAAGACATAGGCTCAATTACACAGGTTTGGGGATGTTTAAGAATCACAGGAGTAGAGGATGTTATGGCTACTACCCAATTTGGGATCCAGAAGAAGAATATTCGTACCAGGATGAGGAAGAAAGATGGGAAGACCATGTTGATGACCAGCAGGACTATTGACATCTTCTTTAGAAATTTGGCAACCACATCAGATCCTCTGAGGATGAATTCTAAAGTCACTTCCCGATGCTCCAAGAAATTCTACTTCCTCATTTGGCTAAACCATTGATTTAGGCATTCTTGGCGTTTTCTTTCTCCATAAATGTCAGACATCTAGTTCTAATCCATAATAAGTACAATGCTTCAACTTTTGGTTTCTAGGGCTCTAAAATTTTTTAGGAATGGCTTATAGTGAAATGAATTATATGCTGTACAATATGCTTCAATAATCCTATGATTTTAACATGAATGAATCATAACTCTCTCAAGGCTCATCTGAACAGCCTGCATAGTCAAATTATAAACCTTATAAAAATTTAACAATAAATAATTAGCAAGCATTAATTTCTCATTGGTTTTCATTTACTCAGATTGAAAACTGATTATAAATGTGAATATGATTATACTCACTTTTTGGAGTCTAAGAAAAGCAAAAACAAGTCCTGCTGTGTGCGCTATGAAAGATGCCTCTAAAACAAAACCTCTCCATTGAGAAGCCAAAGAAGGAACAAAATGCATTGTGTAGATGCAAACACACAAGCAAAGCAGAGTTTGCAATATTAAGGTCAGACCAATATAACCCGACATAAAAAGCAATCAATGAATCCTTTTTTATTGTTGATGGGTACAGTCCACCATAAAGATACAACTGTCATTCAATTATTCAACAGCTACTTCTTGAACAACTACAATGTGCCAAGCACTGTCCTAGGTGTTGGGGATGAGCTGTAAACAGGACAAAGCCTCCCGCCATGGAGCTTAAAGGTAGTGAGGGAAGTCATGTGTCAAATATGCCCAACAATATGGCATCCAAATAAAAAGAAAAATGAGCTAGAAATACAAGGGGAAACAGACAGAAAAACAATAGGAGTGTGAATATACCTCCCCATCTTCAGCAGTAAAATAGAAAATAAATAAATTCACAGAAAATTTCTTTAAACTAGTAGTGAAGACCATGTGCTTTGCAGATAAGCCAACCCAGTTTGGATCTGTGGCTCCATCATACTACATTTATGATGCTGAGCACTAAAACCTTTAACTGCATTAATGAACTAAAATGCTTCATATAGTTCCTGACATATAGAAAGTGCTCAAAAGATGATACTTAATACCTTTTTTTAGGAACATCTATTTTTGATCTAATAGATGTATATAAACTCTATACACTTTAGAAGATACACATATTTTTAAGCACCATGAAAGATTCATAAAAACTAATCAGAACACAATTAAAACTTCAATAAATTTCAAAAGGCATGAATAATCAGGTTACATGCTTGATGATAATGCAATGAAACTAGAAATTAAAATAGATAAATGTATCAAAAATACTTGAAATTTTAAAAGCACTCCTCTAAATAACTCAAGAAGGAAAGCAAAACAGTAAGAAAACATTTTTAAAATAACAACAAAAAGCCACAAAATATTAGACTCTCCAACTGCAGCATTAAACATTTTATTTACTAAACAAGAAAGAGTAAATAAAAAATAAACTAAGCATTCAATTCAGTAAGTTAGAAAAATAAGACACAAAACAGACCTAGGAAAAGCAGGGAAGTGAAATATTATCCGCCCCTAAAAAAGAAGGAAGCCCTGCCATTTGCGACAACATGCATGAAGCCAGAGAACATTATGCAAAGTGAAGTAAGCCAACCACAGAAGGACAAACACTGTATGATTCCACTTATATGAGGTATCTAAAATAGTTAAACTTACAAAAGCAAAGAATAGAATGGTGATTGACAGGGACTAGGAGGAAGGAGAAATGGGGAATTGTTTTTCAATGGATATGAAGTTTCTCCTATGCAAGATGAATATGTTCTAGGGATCTAGATATAAGATAGCATCTATAGTTAACAATGTGGTATTGTGCACGTTAAAATATATTAGAAGGCTATATTTCATGTTAAGTGTTCTTACTGAAACAAACCACCAAAGAATATGAGGAAATTTTTGGATGTGAAGAATATGTTTAGTACCTTGGTTATGGTGATGGTATCATGGTGTATGTATACCTCCAAACTTATACCTTTATACATTAAATGTATTCAGTTTTTTGTTTATCAATTACATCTCAATAAAATTTGGGGAAAAAAAGAATATCAGGAAAAAGGAAAATGTATTTTTAAAAGTAGGAATTCATGAACTAAAAAACATTAATGGAATTGATTAATAAGCCAAAGAACTCAAGACATTTGATAAATAATTAAAATAATTAAGAAAGAGAAAACAACTTAATTCTTAGAAAGACAGAAAGAGAAGAGGTAAAGGAAAAAGTCTGAGGGAAATAGTAAAAGATTTTCCTAGAAAAACTGATTCCAAAAGAAGTATAACCATAACCACAGAAAGAATTGAGAAGGTTGTCAAATAACTACCCTCTCTAAACCTTTAGGCAAGACTGTTTCACAGGTGAATGTTTTTAAACATTCATGGAACAAATCATCCCTACACTATTTAAACCCTATTAGAGAATACGAATATAAGGAACCATTTACAGGGGTTTTTTTTCAAAGGTAGTGTAACCCTAATACCAAAATTCCAAAGTTCCCCAAAAAATCACATCAATTCCATTTTTAAATGTATTTGAAAACCCCTCAACAAAATAATAATCAACATCAGTTTTTCCTTTCACTTGGATGCCATGAAAGAATACTCCGGGCCACCATGCAGACTCATTTTAGGAAAGCCCCAGCTCACCAAGGGAACCTATTCATGCAGTTCATCCTAAACTTGGCAGAGGAGAAAGCCTATGTGCTCATCTTTACAGAGATGCTGAATTATTTTTAATCCATGTTAAATTTTTTAATTTAAGATTGTGAAAGGAAAAATCCATCTAAAATCAACAGCCCAGCATCACACTTGCTATGGTCTGAATGTATGTCCCCTCCAAGCCTCATGTGGAAGCTTGATCCCCATTGTAACAGTGTTAAAAGGATGGGAAATTTGGTTACGGTATTTGAAGGGTGGGGACTTTGGGACACGATTGGATCTTGAGGACTCTGCCCTCATGGATGGATTGATCCATTCATGGATTTATGGGTTAATGGTTTAATGGGTTATTAGGGAGTAGACTGGGGGCTTCAAAAGGAAAGGAAGGGGTTTTCAAGATGGCGGTGGCTGCGGCGGTTGGCGCGGAGTAGCTGAGGTGGAAAAGGCAGCCACTGGGCCTCAGGCAGCCGGGAAACTTGTGGACCTTCCTCTCGCCATCTCTTAAGGGAGGACCGCTGCTGCTGGCTGGTCGTGGGGGGTGACCATCACTTTGCCCCCGGCAGGACAGGCTGCCTCATTTACAGGCAACAGCTTTGAAGTGTGGAGCAGGAAAAGAACTGTTTCTTAGCTTCAAAAGTGAGTCTCGAAACAGGGAACACAGCACCAGGGCTGCTGTGGATGCAGCCAGGATCCCGGAGGCCGGGGCCGCGCTGAAGGCGGCCAGCTGCCCTATTCAGGATTTGAGGTTTCAGGCCGGCATTAAAGAAGACGCAAATCTCCCAAACTCATTCTATGAAGCAAACATCATCCTGATACCAAAACCAGGTAAAGATATAACCCAAAAAGAAAACTACAGGCCGATATCCTTGATGAATATAGATGCAAAAATCCTCACTAAAATACTAGCAAACAGAATACAGCAACACATACGTAAAATTATTCATCACGATCAAGTGGGATTCATCCCAGGGATGCAAGGTTGGTTCAACATTCGCAAATCAATAAATGTGATACACCATATTAATAAACTCAAACACAAGGACCATATGATCATATCTATAGATGCTGAAAAAGCATTTGATAATGTTCAGCACTCATTCATGACAAAGACCCTCTATAAGTTAGGTATACAGGGAAAATATCTCAACATAATTAAAGCCATATATGCCAAACCCACTGCCAATATCATCCTGAATGGGGAAAAGCTGAAAGCTTTTCCTTTAAGAACAGGAACTAGACAAGGATGCCCACTCTCACCACTCCTATTCAACATAGTGTTGGAAGTACTAGCCAGAGCAATCAGAGAAGAGAAGGAAATAAAGGGCATCCAGATTGGAAAAGATGAAGTCAAACTGTCCCTGTTTGCAGATGACATGATCCTATAGATCGAACAGCCTAAAACCTCTACAAAAAAACTGTTGGAATTGATAAATGATTTCAGCACAGTAGCAGGATACAAAATCAACACACAAAAATCAGTAGCATTTCTTTTCTCCAATAGTGAACATGCAGAAGGAGAAATCAAGAAAGCCTGCCCATTTACAATAGCCACCAAAAAAATAAAATACTTAGGAATTGAGTTAACCAAGGAGGTGAAAAAATCTCTATAATGAGAACTACAAACCACTGCTGAGAGAAATTAGAGAGGATACAAGAAGATGGAAAGATATCCCATGCTCTTGGATTGGAAGAATCAACATAGTGAAAATGTCCATACTACCCAAAGTGATATTCAAATTCAATGCAATCCCCTTCAAAATTCCAAAGACATTTTTCTCAGAAATGGAAAAAACTATTCAGACATTTATATGGAACAATAAAAGACCATGCATAGCCAAAGCAATGCTGAGCAAAAAAAATAAAGCTGGAGGCATAACACTACCTGACTTTAAGCTATACTACAAAGCTATAATAACCAAAACAGTATGGTACTGGCATAAAAACAGACACACTGACCAATGGAATAGAATAGAGAATCCAGAAATCAACCCACACACTTACTGCCATCTGATCTTTGACAAAGGCACCAAGCCTATTCACTGGGGAAGGGACTGCCTCTTCAGCAAATGGTGCTGGGATAACTGGATATCCATATGCAGGAGAATGAAACTAGATCCATACCTCTCACCCTATACTAAAATCAACTCAAAATGGATTAAGAATTTAAATATACACCCTGAAACAATAAAACTTCTTAAAGAAAACATAGGAGAAACACTTCAGGAAATAGGACTGGACACAGATTTCATGAATACAACCCCAAAAGCACAGGCAACCAAAGGAAAAATAAACAAATGGGATTATATCAAACTAAAAAGCTTCTGCACAGCAAAAGAAACAATTAACAGAGTTAAAAGACAACCAACAGAGTGGGAGAAAATATTTGCAAAATATATATCGGACAAAGGATTAATATCCAGAATATATAAGCAACTCAAACAACTTTACAAGAAGAAAACAAGCAACCCAATTAAAAAATGGGCAAAAGAGCTAAGTAGGCATTTCTCTAAGGAAGATATACAAATGGCCAACAGACATATGAAAAAATGCTCAACATCACTCAGCATCCGGGAAATGCAAATCAAAACCACACTGAGATACCATCTAATCCCAGTTAGGATGGCTAAAATCCAAAAGACACTGAACGATAAATGCTGGCAAGGTTGCGGAGAAAAAGGAACTCTCATACATTGTTGGTGGGACTGCAAAATGGTGCAGCCTCTATGGAAAATGGTATGGAGGTTCCTCAAACAATTGCAGATAGATCTGCCATATGACCCAGCTATCCCACTACTGGGAATATACCCAGAGGAATGGAAATCATCAAGTCGAAGGTATACCTGTTCCCCAATGTTCATCGCAGCACTCTTTACAATAGCCAAGAGTTGGAACCAGCCCAAATGTCCATCATCGGATGAGTGGATACGGAAAATGTGGTATATCTACACAATGGAATACTACTCAGCTATAAAAACGAATGAAATACTGCCATTTGCAACAACATGGATGGACCTCGAGAGAATTATATTGAGTGAAACAAGTCAGGCACAGAAAGAGAAATACCACGTTGTCACTTATTGGTGGGAGCTAAAAATTAATATATAAATTCATACACACACACACACACACCAAAAAAAAAAAAAAAAACCGGAGGTGGGGGAAGAAGATATAACAACCACAATTACTTGAAGTTGATACGACAAGCAAACAGAAAGGACATTGTTGGGGGAGAGCAGGGGAGGGAGGTGGGAGGGAGCTTTTGGTGATGGGGAGCAATAATCAGCCACGATGTATATCGACAAAATAAAATTTTTTAAAAAAAAACAAAAAGGAAAGGAAGAGAGCATGTAGAAATGCTCAGCCCTCACCATGTGATACCCTGCATTGCCACAGGAGTCTGCACAGTCCCTACCAAGAAGTCCTCACCAGCTGCACTCCTTGACCTTGGACTTCCCAGCCTCCAAAACTGTAAGAAATAAATCCCACTTCTTTGCAAATTACCCAGTTTCAGGTGTTCTTCTATAACCAACAGAAAACTGGTTAATACAATGTTGAACAGTGAAATATAGCACTGCTTTTTGCTAGGAAATTTTCTTCATTCCACAAACACTTATGGATTTCCTCCTATGTGACAGACAATGGCAGGGCACAGGCTACACAATGATGAAACAGCTTTGCAAATTAGAGCATAGGGAGGATTACTGTTAAAATTATAAAATATAAGAAGAGTTGTGCAGGAAAAGGGTGGATACTATTAAATAAATAAATAGACAGACAGACAGACAGTCAGACAGACAGACAGACAGACAGACAGACAGACAGACAGACAGACAGACAGACAGACAGATAGATAGATAGATAGATAGATAGATAGATAGATAGATAGATAAGGAAAACAAAATGCAAATCAGAAAGGAGGTCAGAGAAAGCCTGTCTGAGGAAGTGATGTAACAAGGATATGTTCCATGCCATGGGATTTTGCAACAATGCAGGGAGAACAGAAAAGAAAGAAACTAGCTACACCAATTCAAAAGGAAGAAGCAAAATGATCACTGTTTAAGATACCAGTATTTCCACCTAGGACATCTAAGGGAAGTGACTGAAAAGTTATTAGGTATAGAAAGTTTAGTAACATGCAGTTATAGAATAAACATACCCCCCAAAACAATAATTTTCTTATATATCCATAGAACCTGTTAAATAATACAATGGAAGATTATGTTTATAATAATAATAACAACAACATAACGTACTTAGGAATAATTAATGTGAATATGCCTGTGATATAAAACTGACCTAAAGATGTAAAAGAAACTCCGTTACACAGAGACATCTTGTTCTTGGATGCAGGACTCACAATTATAAGGATGCAGATTATCCCCTTACTGGTCTATACCTCGAATATGAACTGTATAGGAATGATACAGTTTTGGGAATTGCATAAAAATGATTCTAAAATTTATCAGGAAAAATATATAGGCAAGAGTAGTCAGGAAAATTTGAGAAAAGGTATCAATAAGAGGACTTATTCTATTATATATTAAAAGTATCATAAGCTAAACTTATTAAAATACTGTGATAGTAGTCGTAATATAAAAGAGAATGATGACACATGATAAAAAGTCCAGAAGTACATCCAAGTATAACCGTGAGGATTAGTGTTTTATGAAGAAGAAATATTCAAATCTGGATGCTCACTCTTTCCAGGAGCGTGGCTGGAACAGAAACGGAGATGGGATATAGCTAAAGAGACAAGGGTCAGGAGAGGGCTGGCTGGCTGGTTGATCTGAAATTGTTTATTTGGTGAGGAGAAGTCAGTAGAGAGCAGAAAGCAGAAAAATGCTGGAAAGAAAGGGGATAATTGATGAAATGAAGACTGAGGAGATAGGTGGGAGGTTATAGGGTCCAGGGCATGGGGCAGGGGCACCTCTCCTGCTGAGGTGGCAGAAACAATTAGCAATGGTGAAGGTGTGGATGAGGTTGGATAAAGGTGGTGGGTGGGGCAGGGAAGAGCTGAAGGAGTCTGTGCCTGCCAGCTCTATTCTCTCTGGTACAGGAAACAAGGCCATGTGCCAAGAGGTAGAGCAGTGAGTAACACACTGAATCATGAGGGGGAAGAAATGCCGTAGGTCACCTTGAGACCTGAAACCTAACTGTGGAAGCTTTGTTCCCTACACACCCAGACCTCTCATGCTCTCGTGCAGCTGAGAAGGGGGCCCAGCCCCAGACTTTTTGAGGCCCCTCCAGGTTAAATGTGTGACTATGACATAAAAGAAGTTCATAAAAGAAGTTCAAAAAAGTTCATATGCATTGAACTAAACCCCACAATAAGAATCTCTTCTATGCCTGTAATTGCAGTAATCCTCTATAGAAGCTGAGCACATGACATTAAATCTCATCTCAATGAATGTATTTCTAAAATGCCCTTCCAGTACTAGCTCATTCAATAGATATTGTTACTCTAATGTATGAGTCCTAACTTCTCTCTCCTCTTCCAGCTGTTCCACAAAGTCTGTGACTTCATCAGGTTCAGCCAGTTCACCCACAGTGTATGTAACCACTCAACTGTCCTTTAACAGCCATACAGAAGGGACCGGGTCTTGGCGGTGTGTAGGCCTCAGAACTTCATGCCGGGGGCTTGTGTGCCGCCTTGCGGTGACTGATTGCAATGTTCCCAAGCAGACCCATCATTAGGCAATAGGGAACTGAGAAAGAAACTCACTTCCCCGCCCTGGCCCTGGGCTAACAGTGAGGTGTCACATCTTGTGATCCTCCTTGGAATTTCAAAAGGACAGGAGATTCTTCCCTTCTGTAACTCAGGTTATAAGGTGAAGAGTGCTGCACGGTCCCTAAACCCAGATCCTTTGGGGATAGGTAGTAGTGTTCCTACTGCATTTCCTTTATTTTAAGATACTGGATTATAATGAGCATTATCTATTAAAAGTGAGCATTTGGGAGGAGGGGTTAAACCTTACATTAGATGTACACTTCAATTTTAAGACGCATCTAGATTTTAGAAATATTAAAACATAAATAGGATTTTTTAATGTAAAGACTGTAGTAATCAGTTTATTACACAGATTAATCATACTTGGAGGTATAAGCTCCAGAGGAGCAATTGGGTCTTTAATTGTACACAAATATTTCCATCAAATGAATTTTCACCCTTACATCCAAATAGACCTAAGCAGTTAAAAACATAAGGGAAAAAAAGCGCTATTAGCTATGTATTAACTGAAAAACCACATACAAACCAAAGAATATGGAAGAGAGAAAGAGGGGTTGAAAGGATGGAAGCTGAAGGTGTGAGGAGGTGTAAGACCTGGGAACAAAGCCCATCACACTGTATGTACTAATAGCTCCAATCCACTTAAATGTTGACCAGTTAGACTTAGACTTTAAAGTACAGGATGTGGGTAGAGTTGAATCTGGTTGGTCATGACTTTCACCTAAGACGTAGGTCCTTCAGAATAAAATGCCTACAGAAACAGCTTCATGTTCTTCACCTTGCTTTTCATAACTGTTTTGAGTTTTAAAGAATTCCACTTAAAAACAATCTCCTACAGGTCAGTGAGGCTTTTCTTACCCATCCAAGAACACACCCCACCCACCACCCCTCACACCTTGCAATTATCCAAATTTAAGTCAATAAGGAAAGATTTTTAGTCTTACATTTATGTAGTGGGTTAGAAATCTTGATTCTCCTTTGATCTTAGAATAGGATTTTTAGGTAATGCATGAATGAGCCAAAAGGCTCTTGAGTAAGGGGACGAAAGTCCACAGATTAGGTTGGCAAAAGCCATCTAATCAATTCTAATCACTGTTTAGGGATGGGATTGTGTACTTTGACTATTTTAGGTCACTGGTTTGATTCTAGCTTGAAGGACTTTTGACTATTTAACCTACTGATTGTTCTTAAAATATGTTAAGGAAACTGCTTGAATGCTGTTTAAATATGCTAAGGAAATTGCTGTAGGGAAGTATGTGGAAAAGAAAATGTTTGCTAAGGACAAGCTGTTTGTTGGTGAATTAACCTAGCTTTTCACAAATTACATTCTGGAATGTCACATTGTTAATTCACTGCTGTTACAAGTTTTACACTGCCTATTTTTATGTCCTTCTTTGATGATTGAACCAACTGATTTTTCTTGTGAAACTTCCTTGTCTTGTCAATAAAAAGAAAGGCTGGTTTTGGATCGGGGCTACTCCCCTGATGGGCGGCAGTCCCTCCAGGGGCTGTTGCTCCCCTGATGGTCGGCAGTCTCTCCAGGCCTCATTGATGGTACTTTGAGTGAATGCTTTCTTTCTCTTTTTTCCGGCTCAGTTACACAGAGGAAAGTGTAACACAGGTTATGCCTGGAGAACTGGCTTGTCACACACACACTCCTCTGCTAGGAGGCAATGTTGGTACAGAAGTACAGTGTTTCTAGTCTGTTGTTCCAAGTAAGTACAACACGCAGCACTGCTGTATCAGGTAAACATGTGCACAAGGGAAGATGAGGTGTGGGCTCATAGAAAGTCAAATGGAAATCAAAAGGACTTTCTCTTTCAGAGTTCCCCTGTCTTTATTTGTAGAGGTTATCCAACAGTTTCTTTAATTGCATTACATACTTCTGAGTCCATTCCCAAGCCATTCTGCTGTACTTTTCTCTATCTGTTTTGTAGCTCCAGAGCAATCTCAGGAACTAAAGGATCATCTGGATTGGGATCACAACAGAGAACAGACGGACAAGAGTATTCTTGAAATAGTTAATGCTGGAGACCACTGTGACCATAAAATATCAAGACAAATGCAGCCATTACTGTTAATATCTGGATGATAAATTCTTGCTGTAAATGCAACCTTAGGTGGTTTGAAGGGATAATCTGTTGGGAAACCAATTGTCAGGAAAAATACTCCACCCTGATAGTCTAATAGGGACTGTCATTTGACCCAATTATTGTAGCTCGCCAATGGAACACATCATCTCCAACAGGACTTGCTGAACACTGTGCTGGGGGGGTCCCATGTTAGGTCATTCAATGCGTTGTGGATTCTTTTTGGTGCCATGGTGGGAAGAGGGTGGCGGCCGCCCCTGGGGGGCGGGGAGGGGACGGGGAAGGAGCAAGGACGCCCGAGGCTGCCGGAGAAGACGGGGAGCTGGAAGCGCGGGTCCGGGGGGACGGGACGAGGTGAGGGCCGGGTACACTCAGCTCCCGGGCCTGCAGCAGCGACCACCGCGTCACCTGGCGGCGGCCCCTTTATGCGTTGCCGCGTCCCAGCCGCAGCCGCAGCTGCCTCTTCCTCCCAGGTTCAGCGCCCCCAATACTCAGGATTTTAGAACGTGGTTTTCGCCTGCAAACTCTTCGGGACAGGAAGGGCTGTGTCTACTACAAGGTCTACGTGTTTATTTCAGCATCAATGACTCTGTACATGATCGCAGCCAGCTCTGGAACGCCATTATTTCAAAAGTCACTACCCAGAGGAGTCCTCCTGCCAGCTACCTTGCTGAAGAAACAAAAGGAGCCCCTGTATGGGAAGAAAGGGCAAGATAGTAACTATAGAAGTAACTTGGCCTTCCCTTAGAGGAGTCGTGCAGAGCTAACAGATGGCCATTCCTTCACTCATGACCACAATTTTAGGCTGAAAATTGGCCACCAACGCCGCCTGCAGCTTGCTGAGCCGGAAATGAGCACCCCTCCCAAGCCCGCCCCCTGCCACGGGTACAGGCTCGGGCTTGTGTACAAGAAGGAGGAAATTTTATTATAATAACAAAATAGCTCTTCAGACTGGAAGTGCCAAGAAAAAATGTCTTGACATGAGTTCAGGGTGTAGGGCGAGACCCAGAGGACTCACACAAGCGATGAGAAATGACTGATAAACTGCGAGTCATGCTGGGTAGCTCCAGAGCGACCGGAGAAAAGAACACAGTGGAGTCACAGGTGGTGGAGAGACGTGAGAGGTGAGGCGTGATGCCAGCCTGCTCAGGACAACCGAATCTTCACACACACACTCACACACACACACACTTGCATGAGTGTTTTTATGACAGAAAGTCCACGCTGGGAGATGTGAGCCCTGGGGACCCACCTAGATCACCCAGCAGGGCTTGGGACTTCCATCAGCCACGGAGTTAGCGTGGGGATGGTTCATGTTCATTTTATTCAGTCTTGAGAGTCAGAGAATCTCTGGCTGACACATGGGTAATATAAGTCATGAGCCTTTATAAACTCTCGTCCTCCTTGACTCTACACCTTCAAGCCAAGCTCTTCTGACCAGGCCAAGCACCCAGCAGCCCCACTGACACTGACAGACATGGCCAGGAGCCTCTTCCTGCTTCCATTCTGTTCCAGGTCCTCCTGGCTGCTGACTTTCAGCTTGCTCTCTTGTTTCAAACACATCCCTACCCCTACCCCTTAGATTTGGTGTAGTATTTTCCTCAGCTCTGACCCTCAGCAGTCCCTACACCAACTCAAATTCAACCCTCTGATTCATTCTCTTAAAGACATTTTGTAGCTTAAACCACTTTACCTCGAGCAGAACCTAATTTAAGACCCCCATAGAGTGGAAAAGGGAGTGTGACCCAAGAAAGTGCTAGTCATTTAAGTCATACCAAAGATTTTCCCAGTGGGCTCTGGGTATCATCTACCTCATAATTCCCTGGTTGGAGAGTAGGACTTATTAAAATGCAGATTTGTGACCTCCTGAATTGTTAACAAGCTCTCAAGATAAGTCTTATGCACACTGAAGTTTGAGAACCACTTCCCTGAACAAATATGATACACTTTATTGTTGACTCTTCATTGTTAGGTACCGGATGCTCTTGGCCAATTTTAAACTCTGATCAAGTAGATTCCAATTATACTATACAGGCACTAAAAATGATGAGGTAGAAGAATAATTACATGAAAAGGTATTTACAATAGTCATGTTAAAATAATCAAGTCATCCCACTTTTGAGTAAAATATGAGTGTTTATGTATGTATAGAACACAAGCCAGGAAGAACTTAACGCTGGAAAATTAACCTGGGTGACAAAATTGTGGGTGCTTTAATTTTTTTTTTTTTTTTACATTTCTGCAACATGTACATGTGTATAATGTGATCTCCATGAGAGCAAGTACTTTCTTTTTTTTTTGCCCTGCTGAATCCCCATTCCCTAGAAGAGGGTCTGGCATAGGTAAGCTCTCAATAAGTATATGCTGAACAAGTAAATCATAAGGATTTCTTAGTCCATTTTGTACTGCTATAACAGAATAACACATACTGGGTAATGGATAAAGAACAGAAACTTGTTTCTCACAGTTATGAAGGCAGGGAAGTCAAAGATCAAGATACCAGCATCTGGTGCGGGCCTTCTTACTGCGTCCTCACACAGCAAAAGGTGGAAGGGCCAGAGAGGAACTCTGTCTTGACATGGCAGAAGAGTGAAAGAGAGCAAACCCACTCCCACAACCCATTTTTATAATGGCATTAATCCATTCATGAAGGCTCCGCCCATTAAGCCCCACCTCCCAATGTGGAGCTAGCAAAGGGGAAATTAACTTTTAAAAGTACACTCCAAATATGACCTAACTTAACCTACCTTGGACACAAAAATGATTTCTAATGAGAATTTACTATAGTATAAATACATTTTTTGGCCAGCAGGCTGTTGGAGTATGGAGTAGGGAGATAAAGATTTCAAGGTCAATTTGTTTGTAGGTACTAGTTAAAACCATCAGACAGGAGGAGATTCCCCATGGGTAATAGGAACAATAAGAAGAGAGGTGGGCTGAGGACAGAAGCCTGGAGAACACCATCATTTGAGAGGAAAGCGAAGGAAGGGACCCTAGAAGGAGAAGCAGAAGAAATAGGCATAGAAGTACATGGAGAGACAGGCCGGTGAGCAACCACAGAAGCCGGGGGGTAGGGGACACATCCACTGTGTCATTTGCCTCACTCAGGGAGGCCAAGTGAAACAAGCATAGAAACAAGCCACAGAATTTGGTCATTAGGAGGCTTTTTCCAGAGCAGTTTCAGTAGCATGAGGATAGCAATGCCACATTTCAGAAGTTTGCAGAATTAGTGGGAGCAGAAGAGTAGATGTTGTGTGAAAACTATTCAAGAAGGATGGCTGAAAAGGAAAGAAAAAGAGAGAGGGGAGAGAGTAGGGTGTGCCAGTCGTTAAGCTAGTGTCTGTCAGCTCCAAAACTAGTTTTTTATGCACACTTTGTGATGCTGGGGCTGAGACTCTGCAAACCAAGTCTCCACTTTACAGCTAAATCTGTTAGGCTCTGCCAGTGGGGGCTGTAGAGGAGACTGGGAAAGGAGAAGGGATTTGCTCCTCCCTGTGGCTTCCAGTTCCTGCCAGCATCACGCCAGCCTCTTTCTTCTCCTGGAAGGGCAGTTTCCCTTCAACCGAATGAGATGCCCTTCAGGAGGAGTCTGAACTAGCTTGGATTTTGTTCCCTAAAGGCAGTTGAATCTAGTTTGCAGTGTTTCCAAGCCTTGCAGACCCAGCCCTCAGAACACCCCTGCACTAGCAAGAAGCACCCTTTCTCAGAGGCTGAGGTCTCAGAGCCCCTCCCTCAAGCTTCTAATAATTCCATTCTCTTCCCTTTGTTACCAGCCCTGGGGGTACCTGTTGCTTCCTGAACTTGCTACCCCCCAGTACCCTAGTGCTCTCTTTTTACCCTTTCAGTTATTAACTAACAATTCATTATACCTAGTTAACAGTCTCTGTGTTAAATTCTCTCTGTTAAAATAACCAGAGCATTTTTGTCTTCTGATTGATACATAGGAGAGAAAGGCTTCTTTTTCTTACAATGGCAACACTTGAGTGTATTTATAGACTGCAAATAAGGAACCCCTAGAGAGAGATTAAAGCAACGGGAAAGGAGAAAACCACAGCCAAAGTCTGAGAGAACACGAAAGGGGCAAGATGAAGGGCAGGAGGGGGTGCTGGCCCAGAAGAGAAGGGGCACCCCAGGCCCCTGCGAAGGGAGAAAAAGAGGTAAGCATGAGTGTGGAGGAAGATAAGTTTGTGGGTGATAGAAATGGAGGGGAATCATGGCTAAGGGGCTTAAGTTTCTCCATGAATTAGGAGGCAAGGTACTCCTGAGGGTGGGAGGGTGGGAGATGAGAAGAGTCATCAGAACCTGGGGCAGTTCCTGGGGGAACAAAGAAGTTTGCTAATCAATGGCAAGTTAAGGGACTGATGAGTGGTACACAAGGTCAAGTTTCAAAAGAACATAAATCCCATGACTATGTAATCTCTGGGCCCAGCCACAGCTGAGAGGACATTGTGAGGCCTTAGGATCTTGTTGGGCAGATAGAAAGACAACAACTCAAGGGAAATGAGAATGCCGTTCACTGACTTGTTCAAGTGATCCTTGGAGCCCAGCCTGGGAGATAAGGGAAAAGGCCTGAAGGGATGTGGCAGACAGAGAAATGCAGGGATCAAGTGACTCTGTGAGCCGAAGAGCAGAAATAAAGAGGTGAGGTCCATCACCTCTTACCGAGCCATGATGGAAAAGGAGTAAGAACCTCAGGCCTGGCTCTGAACTAATGGTAGCTGCCACAAAGGCAGCAGAAAAATTTTAACTCTGCTTACACAGCTGATCTCTTCCCTAACAACTGCCAGATGCTGGGAGAATAAAAAGGAAAGTATGTCAGACAAGCATCGGCTTTGTTGTACCCTTTAAAAGAAACACACATTTTTTTGAGTTTTCTTTTTGAGCAGTTCTATCTATTTGTAAGGATTTATATGTCATAACTTTTATTCTTTCTTAGAGCTCTTCTGAAGAACAAAGGGAAGACTTACTTACTTTACAAAGTAGAATAAAACCCATTTTGTCTCGCATGTTCCATATGGTTCCATTGGGCCCTTTTAGAAATCTAAGATATTTTGGGGTCTTATTGATCATATTTTTTCCATTATCTCAAAGCATGTTGCTGTTGTATCATCCTAGGAATTATCTCATCATTTTTATTCTCAACTATTCTAAAAATGACTAACATCCTATGAAAAAAGGTGTGATGGGATCACTTAGAAGGATGCCACAGAGTGAAATACATCACCACCATGACATCACACTGTCCTTCAGCTTTCCTATGGTAATGGCCAAAGTACTGCAACATCTTTCAAAAAGTTATTTTAAAAAGTGTAAAGACACCATCTTTATATACGGTGTTGTTTTTGTTTGTTTGTTTTAGCTTTCTTTGAACACACCTGAAAATTTGGGATGTTTCGTTTTCTTCATATGATGACAAAAAGAAGAAAATTGACAAAAGAATGCATTTCACAGTTCCCAGATGAACCAGAAGATAAATGTAAAGAGACCGATTTCACCCTCTAATGACAATAATGAAATTGATCATAGAAGTGAAACCTCATGAGTCTTCAGATGACAATATCTTAGATGAATTTTTTCAAACTCAGGGAAATATAATCCCACTGAAATATCGTCACCTCACTGATGATCTGGGTTGATTTGGCTGATCTGGCTGCCTAGGTGGACACCACCTTCCTTCCTCAAGGCTCAGATGTGTCTCTTCCAAAGGTGTTTGCTCAGTGGAGGGAGATGGCTTTCCCCAATAGAGAAGACTGCTATTCGGTCAAGGATTAACAAGCTTGCAAGAATCAATGAGTGAACGATATATTTCTAAGGACAAAAAAAGAAATATGGAATTCTCTTCCAGTTAGTTGTTCAACAGGAAGGACTGCATCATACAATATTTTGCAAAAACCTGAATCACCCCATTTTGCTAAAAAGGACATACAACATTATTCTTTTATTGCCTATGTTTGTGCACCAAAATTTACTTGACACAGTGAACAAGTGGACAAATGCTGAAGACATATGTGTGTAACAGGCAACTAGATAGAAATAGATAATGTAGAAATGGTAACATTTACTGGATTGGCCATTTGAATTGGAGTTTATAAATCTAAAAATGAAAGTGTTTTGCAATTATGGAACAAAGAAGACGGTCGTCTCTCTTCAACAAAATTATAAGCCATCAAAGTTTTTTATAGTATTGCATTTTAACAACGCAAGTGCAAGATGAAACAGAAGTAGTGCTAAGCTAGAATCTATTAGAGATGTGTTTGAAATGTGGAATTAGTACTCTCAAGATGGATGTATTCCAGGTTCATGCGTGACAATTGAGAAGCAGTTAGGTGCATTCAAACAAACTCAAATACACATAAACTGAAATTCACACACATACATACACACACACAAAATAAGTAAATATATGTGTGTGTATATTCCAATCAAGGAAAATATGGAATAAAAATTTGGGTTTGTTATATCTAAATTTTTATTATAATTCCCAATAAATTTATTTTTCACTATTCTCTTCTACAAATCATTTATAAAATGATTTGATAGATAGACAAATCATAAATAAAAAGTGTCCATTGGACCCAAATGGTAAATACGATGATGATTTTTCCTGGTATACCGAGGTTAAGGCCTCATAAGATTCCTAGAACTCGATAAGTTCCTCATTAGTTGAGGAAACCTGAAATGGATTAGGTGGCTTCTGCAGGACACTGCCCCACCTTCCCCACCTCTGCTCTTCCTGCAGCGACTCCAGGCCCCCCCTGCTGGGCTCACCAGACTTCCAGTGAAGTCACCGGAATTGCCACCTTCTGGGACTGTGAGCAATGAAGGGGGTGGAGGGAATGAGGGACCACAACAGCCTTTCTTTCTGGCAGCTTCTGGGGCAGGGTTTTCTGGCAATTTTATTGCCCCCAAATATCTGAGACAACAGGTGAGTTCTGGCTAGTGAGTTCAGGAAATGGAGTAGAACTTAGCAGGGCTGGACTCAGGCTGGGACCTGTGGGCCCAGCCTATAGTGGCTCCACCTGCAGCCACAGCCCAGGGACCCACCCACGGACCCACCCACAAGCCTTCCTGCAAGATACTAGAAGCAGCAAGTCAGATATCACGTGTTGGTGAGTCACTTCCCAGGTAGTGGCTCTGAGCCTCTACTCCGCTCCAGGACCAAAATCCAGCAGGAGCAAAGGTAATTTTTTCCACTCAGATCATCAAAACCACTATAGCTTCCTGTCCACAGGTAATCTCTTTACTAAACAGCCTAGCTTGGAGGGGAGGTGCAGAGCAGCAGGCCTTTCTCTGAAGGGAGTAAAATTGGCAGGCAGGGTCCAGACAGGGGTCCTATCTACTCCTAATACATCTGACTGGCACTCTGCCCTACTTATGCCCAACATTCCCCTCAGTCTCACCCTTTGTACCTTGGTACATTGAATTGGCACAGGGCAGCCTTATAAAAACAAGGTCATGGGTTCAGATCCCCATACCATCCAGCCCCCCAAAATTAATAATAATTGGCACAGGGTAGGGGCACAATAAATATTTACTGAGTAAATAATCTTCCCATGCCCACACTGTGATTCTCTTCAACCTTTCTTTTACATTTTAAGTTCACCACTTAAAATTTAAACTGCCTTACTCTAGAAGGGCGTTTGCTTTTCTCTCTTCCTCCAGACAGCACCCACCAAACCACAAAGCGAGGCCTGGGTGAGAGGCCCTAAAATATAACCGGGAAGTCACACAACGTTCTGGCAACCAGGGGTTGACTGAGAAACAGGTAATTCCTGTTCATGGTACTGACTGGTTGTTGCTTTGGCTCCCAATCAAGAAGTGACTAAAAATAGAGAATTTTAGCAGGTGCTGAGAGACTGAACGTGGAGCCAAGAGAGTTCCCTGGGCTTAGCTGGGAAATGAGGAGGGGGAGGCCAGAGGAGCCAACCAGAACCAGAGCAACGTTCCAGAGGCAACTGGCTCCAGAAGTGCCCCCACCGCAGCTGACCACAAGACTGCACCACAGCATTTTATGTCCATTTGATGTTTTGTGTCTCAGTAACTTGCTGACTCACAAGTTTATGTGACTTGTTTTCCCTATCAAAAAGTACTAACCTTGAGGGCCAATTTTGCAATATCTGTCTGAATTTTAAACGCTCATATCCTGAATACCATCGATTCTATTTCCAGGAGATTTTCCTCAGATATGCCCGTACATATACAGGATTTCTAGAACATTTCTTAGGGAGAAAAATGAAATTTTAAGTATCTAGTTATCTTTCAACAAAAACCCACTCTTAGACATTTGATATTATATCTACATTATAAAATACTATGTAGTCATTAAGAGGAATAAGGTGGAACTCCATGCACTGATATGAAAAGATGTCCAAAATAGATCATTAAGTGAAAACAAAGCAAATGGCAGATGCATGTGTACAGTGTGACTCCATGCATGTAAATTGAACAAAACAATTACTGAAAAGACCACAAGAAACTGATTACAGAGGGTAGTGAGACTAGGAGGAATGAGAAGCTTTTGCTTTTCACTTTAAACCCTTCGGCATTGTTTAAATTTTTTCTAATAATCGTGTACTTTTTTAATAATAAAAATTTGTTGAAAGAAAAAGTTTAAATGCACATATATATACATATATACAGTGTCTAAGGAAAACTATTATAGTGTTGAAGCACTTGATCCTGCAGGTATGGTCATCAAGAGAAAGAACGGAAAGGTTAAAATTCAATATTGTGAGAGAAAAATTTGGGATATACAGTCACTATATTCACTCCCTCATTCATTCAATTAGTCATTCATTTACATATTGAAGGCCAAATTGTGTTATGTGTTGCAGATTGGGGAAAAAAAGACCTGAGGTATGGCTTCTATCTTCGAAGACCTTTCAGTCTCTTCAGGAAGAGATAAACAGGTGCCTGAAACTGGTGAAAGCATCGGTAGAGGAAGTTGTGGAGACAGTGGTCAGCTTTACAGGGTGGACAGAGGGAGGGAGAGATCGGGCAGGAAAGACTTCAGAATGGCTGAGTCTTAAGATGAACAAATATTTGCCATAAGGCCAAGGGACCTAGCTCTCAGCCTGCCTCTGCTCTTCACCAGTCCTGCAATCCATCTTGCCTTCATCTTCTTTATCTCTAATGGAATCGGCTCCAAGATGCCAAACCATATAAAATCATTCATGCACCCAACACATACTTTTGAGTGTCTTGGTGGCCCACATAACAGAAACCTTGAAGTGATAGAAACCCAGAGCACGCAAAACCACAGGAAGGTCCGGTCTTGTCATTCAGGAGCAACCAAGGTTACCTCCACGTCTCATCAGTGGAGGATAGAGATCTTCGTTAATGCTGAATGCAGAAGTTGTTCTCTTCTTGTCAAAGGTCCAGATGTTCTACTTAAGCCCAACTGTTGCCAGGTTGCAGGGCAAAGGACGTACAGAGAAAGAAAAGCCATTTCCAGGAACAGGGCACCGCAGCAGACACTTTGCAAAATGTACTCAACAGAAGGGATAAATCTTCTGTATTTCAATGGTATTCAAATCTGTAACTGCCAATTAGTTGGTGAAGACAGGGCTTGAAGTTCAAACTTTAAGAAATTATAGACAGACTCTGAGACTTCTCTGCAAAAACTGCTTTGCAAAATATCTCTGAATATAAAGAAGTGACCAATCTGGATCATATGACTGGAGGGCAGCAAGGCAGGGGCAGGGAAATAAGCAAGCTCAGGATGACAAAGTAGAGGATCTACACAGCAGTAATTCCTTTAGCCATACCTAGTTAAGGAGCTTAGACAGGTCCCTAAGGGAGACAGAATTCCAGTCACCATCAAAATCACACCATATATTATTATTATATTACTTATGTATCTTCAATGGAGTTAACACTATAAAAACCAAATACAGATTTTTCTAAAGTGTGAATTCAGTCATTCTCTTCTTCACCTAGAATAAATAAATAAATTCCTTTGAGGAATATTTACTTTAATTGAGTAGACCCTTTTGACAGCTACGGTCAAGATCCTGATCCCTGGAATAGGTGAAACAGGTAAGAATCCCCCCTAAGAGAAAGATGACTTAACAAGGCTTACTCCTTCCACGGTGGCCCACACTTTAAATTAAAAAGGAATAGATATTAATTATGATTATTTTCCCTGGATCCCAAACATCCAAATTACAACCGGCCATGGTCCACTGAAACTTCTCAAGGGAAATGTGCAAAATCACTGTTTATTATTATAAAGCTTAGATCCCAAAATCTCGTAAGGAATTTCTAGCCTTAGTGAATAATTTGACCTAAAACAATAAAATGGTTTTAGTTTTCAAATCTTTCCATGATGCCCTCAACTTAGGCCTCACCCATGACGTCTAACTAATCCAATCACAAAAAGAGTAAGACACTAGAGAAAGGACTGAGGAAACACATTATTTATATAGTGGCCCCTGTTCGAGTTATATAACAAACCACCCCAAAACTTAGTGGCTTATGAAACAGCTCTCCTCTGCTTCACATGGCTTCAGCTGGGGCAGCTCGACTGAGGCTGGAGGATCCACTTCCAGGAGAGCTCACTCACGTGGCTGGCAATTTGGTGCTGGCTAATGATTGATTGTCCTCCATCTGGGACTGTCCACCAGCATGGTGGCCAAGTTCCATGAGAGAGTGTCCCAAGGAGACACCATATCTCCTTTTAATGGAAAGTCTCAGAAATCATGTATCATCACTTCTGAGGTAGTCACAAGCCCACCCAGATACAAGGGGAGGAAACATAAACCCCACCTCTTGAAGGAAAGAGTGTGAAGATCACATTTTAAGAAGAGCACATGGGAAGCAGATATTGTTACAACTATTTCTGGAAAATATAAGCTCCCCAATATCCATTCCACCCCAAACAATTTGTCTTAGCTAGCTAAGGTAATTCTGTCCCTTTGGCCTGCAACTCGTTTGGAGATAGGCAGGCCTAACCCACTTTGGTCAGTGAGACTCAAGAGAAGCTTGCTCAGGGATTCTGGGACAGAGAAGCAAGGCTCTCCCACTTGAGCACTTGGTGGCCGTCCTATGATTACAAGGGTAATGTGGACCACAGGATAAAAAGAGAGAAGAGCCTTATCCCTGATGACATCACCGAGCTGCTGAATCAATCAGCCCTGGAGGCTGCTCTGACTTGGGACCTCTTTTTATGAAGATAATAAATAATAATTTCATGATTACATAAGCCAGCATGAGTCAAGTTTCTATCACTTTTACCCAAAACACCCTAACATAACAATTTCTTCCTAAAGACTAGGAACATTGCTAAGCTAACCTGTCCATTCCTAGGCCGTACAAGAGCTGGGGGGGGGGATATGGGAGCCAGGGAGAGTTGAAACCAGAGGAAGTCTTATTGCATGAAAATGTTAAACTGTTGAAAAAGACTATAAGAACCTTTAAGTTCTTCATATGTCACATAAAAGTCCTCATGCCTAATACTAACCCATCACGTCCTTGTCCTAGGAGGACTTTGAATGCCCTCTAGAAGGTGGGTGGTGCCACCAAAAAAAGGTATGATGGGAATGCTACAGCCTGTCCTCAAGGGGCTAACAGGGAAAAATTAGCTATAATTCAAGGTAGACTGTCTCACAGGCTACAAAGAAAGTGCAGACAAAGATCAATGAAGAGACAGGATTTTTAGTTAGAAGAGATAAGTGAAAGTTTCATGGAGAAGGTGCTTTCTGAGTTGAGTCTTCATGTAGACAGAATATGAACATGAGAAGATGGGGAGATGTCACCTATTCCAAGGGAAGAGGAGATGTCATTTATTCCAGGGACAGAGGAGATTCCTTCCTTCCATTCCTAATGGAAGGAAGAATCACAAGGATAAAAATTAATAAGTGGGAAATTCTGAGACTCCTAAAGGATGGAAGATATTCAAAATGTGACCCAGCACTGACGCATCAGAATAGCAGCCAGGCTGCAAGGCTGGAGCAAGTTCTGGAGGCCCTCTGCCAAGTCACACATAACCCTTAAGTCACTGGGTCATGGGAATCAGGTGACCCAGAAGAGGGATTGGGGTGCCTGGGGCTTCAGGTGGACAGCACTCAAGGGACCTATAAAGATACACATAGACTAAGAGTGAAAGGATGGAAAAAGATATACCATGCAAATAGAAATGAAAAATGAGCTGGGGTAGCTATTCTTATATCAGATAAAATGAACTTTAAACCAAAAACCATAAAAAGAGATGAAGAAGGCCACTATATAATGATAAAACGATCTATCCATCAAGAAGACATAACAATCATAAATATATATGCACCCAACATCAGAGTGGCCAGATTTATAAAGTAAACACTATTAGATCTAAAGAATGAGATAGACACTAACACCATAATAGCAGAGGACCTGAACACCCCACTCTCAACATTGGACAGATCACCTAGGCAAAAATCAATAGAGAAACACAAGATCTAAACAACACTTTAGACCAATTGGACTTGGCAGATATCTACAGAACAATCCATCCAACAATCTCAGAATATTCATTCTTCTTGTCAACACATGGAACATTCTCCAGGATAGACCACATATTAGGTCACAAATCAAATCTCAACAAATTCAGAAAAATTGGAATTATTCCATGTATTTTTTCAGATCACAACAGAATAAAATTAGAAATCAATAACAAATGAAACTCTGGAAACTATACAAATACATGGAAATTAAACAACATTCCACTTAATGTCATATGGGTCCAAGAAGAAATTAACAGGAAATCAAAAAATTTATTGAAACTAATAAAAATAATGACACATCATACCAAAACCTGTGAGATACTGCAAAAGAAGTATTAAGGGGGAAGTTTATCACATTAAATGCTTACTTCAGAAGAACAGAAAGATGGCAAATAAACAACCTAACACTTCACCTTAAAGAACTAGAAAAACAAGAACAATCCAAATCCAAAGTTAATAGATGGAAAGAAATAAGATCAGAGCAGAACTAAATTAAATAGAAACCTGAAAAACAATACAAAAGATCAATGAAATAAAAAGTTGGTTTTTTGAAAAGATAAATAAAATCAATAAACCTTTAGCAAGGTTAACTAAGAAGAGAGAAGACCCAAATAACAAAATTTAGAAATGAAAAAGGTGATATTACCACTGATACCTCAGAAATACAAGGAATCATTAGAGACTACTATAAACAACTATATGCCAACAAATTTGAAAATCTGAAGAAAATGGATAAATTTCTGGACACACACATACTACCAAAATGGAGCCAAGAAGATATAGAAAATCTGAACAGACCAATAACAATAAAAGAGATCGAAGCTGTTTTCAGAAGGCTCCCAACAAAGAAAAGCCCAGGACCAATGGGTTCATTGCAGAGTTCTACCAAACCTTCAAAGAGGAATTGATACCAATTCTCTACAAACTATTCCAAAAGATTGAAACGAGGCCATTCTCCCAAACTCATTCTATGAGGCAAACATCACCCTGATACCAAAACCAGACAAAGATACATCAAAAATAGAAAACTACAGGCCAATATCCTTGATGGATATAGAAGCAAAAATCCTCAATAAAATACTAGCTAACAGAATACAGCAACACATACACCAAATTATACACCATGATAAAGTGGGATTCATCCCAGGGATGCAAGGTTGGTTCAATATACACAAATCGGGTCGAGCCCGTGGCGCACTCGGTAGAGTGCTGCGCTGGGAGCGCGGCGATGCTCCTGCCGCGGGTTCGGATCCTATATAGGAATGACCAGTGCACTCACTGGCTGAGTGCCAGTCACGAAAAAACGACAAAAAAAAAAAAAAAAAAAATACACAAATCAATAAATGTGACACACCACATTAACAAAAGCAAAGACAAAAACCATATGATCATCTCTATAGATATTGAAAAAGCATTTGACAAAATTCAACATTCATTCATGATAAAGACTCTCCACAAGTTAGGTGTAGACTAAAGTCATATATGATAAGCCCACTGCTAATATCATCCTGAATGGGGAAAAGCTGAAAGCTTTGCCCTCAAGTACAGGAACTAAACAAGGATGCCCACTCTCACCACTCTTATTCAACGTAGTGTTGGAAGTATTAGCCAGAGCAATCAGAAAAGAGAAGGAAATAAAGGACATCCAGATTGGAAAAGATGAAGTCAAACTGTCCCTGTTTGCAAATGATATGATCCTACATATAGAACAGCCTAAAAGCTTCTATAAAAGAACTCTTCGAGTTGATAAAGGATTTCAGCAAAGTTGCAGGATATAAAATCAACACACAAAAATCAGTAACATTTCTAAAGTCCAACAGTGAACATGCAGAAAAAGAAATCAAGAAAGCCAGCCCATTTACAATAGCCACCAAAAAAATAAGATACTTTGGAATAAAGTTAACCAAGGATGTGAAAAATCTCTACAAAGAGAACTACAAACCACTGTTGAGAGAAATTAAAGGGGACACAAGAAGATGGAAAGATATCCCATGCTCTTAGATCAGTAGAATTAACATTGTGAAAATGTCCATATTACACAAAGTGATCTACAGATTCAATGCAATCCCCATCAAAACTCCAATGACATTTTTACCAGAAATAGAAAAAACTATCCAGACATTTATATGGAAAAACAAAAGACTGCACATAGCCAAAGCAATCCTAAGCAAAAAAAATAAAGCTGGAGACCTAACACTGTCGGCCTTTAAACTATACTACAAAGCTATAATAACCAAAACATCATGGTACTTGCATAAAAACAGACATGCTGTAGTGGATTGAATTATGTCCCCCCAAAACTCACTGAAGCTTGAATTGTGTCCCCCAAGTTTTATGTATTGGAAACTTAGCCCCCACTGTGACTGTTAAGAGGGTGGGAAATCTTATTATAGTAATTGAAAGGTGGAGCCTTGAAGACGTGATTGGATTGTAGGATCATACAGTAGTGAATGGATTAAAAATGGTGGTCAGGGGCATGGTTCTGAGGGCTTTGAAAGAAGAGGAGAGTCTGTCTTTCTCTCTCTCTCTGCTCTCTCCCTACTCTCTCTGCTTCCACCATCTTGCAATGTGAGATCTCTGGGTCACTGTCACCACCACTAGATGGACTTTGGACTTCCCACCCTCAGAAACTGTAAGCAATAATAAATAAATAAATAGATAGATAGATAGATAGATAGATAGATAGATAGATAGATAGATAATAAAAAGAAACTGTAAGCAATAAATTTCATTTTCTTATAAAGTACCCAGTTCCAAGTATTTTGTTATAAGCAACAAAAACAGACTAATACACACATGGGTCAATGGAATAGAATAGAGAACCCAGAAATCAATGCATACACCTACAGCCATCTGATCTTTGATAAAGGCACCAAGTCTACACACTAGGAAAGAGACCACCTCTTCAGCAGATGGTGCTGGGAAAACTGGATATTCATATGTAAGAGAATGAAACTAGACTGTACCTTTCACCATATACCAAAATCAACTCAAAATGGATTAAAGAATTAAATATACATCCTGAAACAATAAAACTCCTTAAAGAAAACATAGGGGAAATGCTCCAGGAAGTAGGAGTGGGTACAGACTTCATGAATATGATCCCAAAAGCACAGGCAACTGAAGGAAAAATTAACAAATAGGACTATATCAAACTAAAAAGCACAGCAAAAGAAACAATCAACAGAGTAAAAAGACAACCAACAGAGTGGGAGGAAATATTTGCCAAATACACATCTGACAAAGGATTAATATCCAGAATATACATGGAACTCAAACAACTTTACAGTAAAAAAACAAATAACCCAATTTAAAAATGGTCAAAAGAGCTGAATAGGCATTTCTCAAAAGAAGATATATGAATGGCCCGACAGACACATGAAAAAGTGCTCAACATCACTCAGCATTCAGGAAATGCAAATCAAAACCACTTTGAGATCCCATCTCACTCCAGTTAGGATGGCTAATATCCAAAAGACCGAGAACAATAAATGCTGATGAGATTGTGGAGAAAAAGGAACTCTCATACACTGTTGGTGGGACTGCAAAATGGTGCAGCCTTTATGGAAAATGGTATGGAGGTTCCTCAAACAGTTATAGATAGATCTACCATATGACCCAGCTATTCCACTGCTGGGAATATACCCAGAGGAATGGAAATCATCATGCCAAAGAGATACCTGTACTCCCATGTTTATTGCAGCACTATTTACAATAGCCAAGAGTTGGAACCAGCCCAAATGTCCATCATCAGATGAGTGGATCCAGAAAATGGGGTATATCTACACAATGGAATACTACTGTGCTATAAAAAAGAATGAAATACTACCATTCGCAACAACACAGATGGACTTAGAGAAAATTATATTAAGTGAAACAAATCAGGCACAGAAAGAGAAATACCACATGTTTTCACTTATTTGTGGGAGCTAAAAATAAATAAATAAATATACAAACAAATAAAGTGTAGCGGGAGGAAGAAGAGACAACAATCACAATTCCTTGAACTTGTTAAGACAAGTGAACAGATATGATGTAGTGGGCGGGGTGAGAGAGGAAAGCGGAAAGAGGAACGAGCTGAGGGACACGAAAATCAACTACAACTACACCATATATTGAGAAGTTAAAATAAAATAAAATAAATAAATAAATAGAAATAGAAATGAAAAAAATAAGGGTTCAAACAATAGGCCACTTAACAACAAATAGAGAAAATTTCAATGTTTTAATAACTAGAGTGGCTGCAGACCAGAGAGAACTGGTTCTTACCAGTAAGAACCAGCTGGAAAATCAATGCTGCCTACAGGCAACAGTGAAAAGTTCCACTTGACTAGACTTCCCAGTGAATTAAGGGCAATAATGATAAAGCTGGAATTAGGCCACAAAGGAGCTTGAATTCCATGGTGAAGAATTTGGACAAAAAATTAAGCAATTCAGATTCACTGAGAATATTTCAATGACACATTCAGATCTCAATGGATTGGACATAGATCTGACATGTCTAGTCCGTCGTGTGGCCTCCTTGGAGTAGAAATTTAGCATATGTGAGGGGTCTTCAAAAAGTTCATGGGAAGATTCATATTATCTTTTAATTCTATTTTTCCACAAATTTTTTGAAGTACCCCTTTTGTGACAATTTGCTGAGGGTCATTGTGAAAGAGAAAATTTTTCCACTCTGCCTAACAGCCGTTGAAGATCTTAAAACAGCTATCAGGGAATACTTTAGTGGCTTCCAATCATCAGCAGGAAAGATGTCTAGAAGAATATGAATAAAATGTGAACGTGTGCAGACACTGCAGGAAAGCAGTTAACTCCCGCCAGCATGCACAGGGACTCTGCAGCTGCTCTGAAGATGCCATCACAATAGGACAAGGGAGAGAGCTAATGAGGCCAGCAATCAGGGCAAAGGTAGTTGGAAATGAGAGGAAAGAAGGGCTTGAAAGGATAACAATAATGACACCCCATATCTGCAAAGTACAGTCTACAAAGCTCACTTTCATTTAATGCGTACAGCAATACCATGAGTGGTAATTAATATTTGTATTACACTACATCATTCAAAGAGCCCCTTTATATTTATTATCTTCTTAATTCTTATCCCCATTTCACACATGAGAAGACTGAAGCTTGGAATTAGAGAACAACTTACCTAGTAAGGAAGAGAGCTGGAACACAAACGCAGGCATTTAGATTCCTTGTCCAGCATTTCCATTGTCCAGAGTAGCCCCAGAGACTCCAGCATCCTTCTTTAATCGTATAAATGTGGCCTCTATGCTCTGGGCAGCAGCAGTAGATTATGATAGAAGCTTAAGGGTCTCCCCTTACAGTTCTCATCTTCAAGAGTTCAAACTCCAGCCCAGGACTTATATAGAAAGAGCCTCACCCTAGAGACTAGAGTCTGGATGAACACCTCCTGATGCAGATGGCTCAGTTTCTGGAAGAATCTCATTCCTGTTTTATTAATCAAATTAGATGTGTGGATCCTCAAAGGCAAGAAACATGACTTTTTTTTATCTTTGCATCCTCAGATCCTAGCAGAGGATCTGGCATTCAGTAAATATTGTTGAATAACTTGAATAGATAAATGAACATAAATTTAAGACCCTTAGAAATATCTTGAGGGCCGGCCCATGGCTCACTCGGGAGAGTGCGGTGCTGATAACACCAAGGCCCCGGGTTCAGATCCCATATACGGATGGCCGGTTCGCTCACTGGCTGAGTGTGGTGCTGACAACACCAAGTCAAGGGTTAAGATCCCCTTACCAGTCATCTTTAAAAAAAAAAAAAAAGAAAGAAATATCTTGAGATCTCCCCTCCAGAAAAGAGAAAAACAATATAAAGAGTCAAACAATTTTTGGAGCAACAGTTATTTAACATTAAGCCATAAGTTTGAAATCATTCAGAATTAAACCAGACTGGGCTCCTACTCTGAAAACTTGCTATTTCACTCAATCCCCCTCAGCATTTGGTTCTCACTATGTGCAAGTTGCCAGGAATAACACAAAGATGAGCAGACAGACCCATAATCTCAAGGAACTCACCTGCTAGCTGAAAAGATAAAACATTGATACAAATCCCTTTATTACACTGTAGAATTTTAAAAATCCTTGCCCCCCAAAATTTTTTTTTCAAAATATTATGGGAGTATAAAGAAGAGGGGGATGGAGATCATCAGAGATACATGAAGGAGCCATAGAATTTCTTCAGAAGGAACTGAAATTAAGGATGTTTCAAAAACAGAGAAAGCTTGAGCAAGGGCAGCAATGAGAAAGTACAGGGGATTTTTTGGTGATAAGCAGTGGTTGCATAAAGCATAGAGTACATGAGGGAAAGTGGCAGGCAACATTTTGACACCCTGTGCCTCAACATAGCAGTGCCACACACCAGTTTCCCTTGAGATGTCATAACCTGCTTCACACTGTCCCCTCTAAATCCCCCTTCATGCTGGACCAGCTCAGCACCCTGCGGATGGCCCACCCAGCACCACCCCCCCAACGCACAGCTTCTAACTTCCTCCGTGCCCACTCCACTTAAACTGGACTAAGTTTAACGCCCATAGCTGTGTTTGGATTTTGAAACCATTGATAAGGCCTCCACCTACAAAATGTTAAACTCACTGAAAGATTAGACTATACCAACAACTTACCTAGCTTTCTCCGTCCCCCTTTTCCACTTAACTTGTTCTTTGAGTTCATGGAGATTTCCTGACCGCCCCCCCCCCCCCCATCACCTACCATGTCCCTGCTCCTTTCTTCTATGTCCTGCACTCAGAGTGAATCAAGTGAATGAATTCCTTTCTCACCCACGCCCTCAACTCCTTCACCCCTTTGTCCTTTGGTGACACCTTTCTGCATACCCCTAGCCCTAAATCCATTCCATGACGCTCTCTCTCGGATACAATGGCTAGACTTCTAAGCACACCTGGGAAATGCCATACAGCCACACGATCACAAAACTGCATGGACTGGAGTCACCATAAAATTATAGCTTCCTAGGCTTTTACACAACTCAGCCATTCTAGGTCACCTCCCCTTCTCATTTCCCTCTGAGACCACAGAACTTCCTCAAGTCCCTTGCTCAGTGCCTACCTCACAGATGTCCTCAACTCCTGCTTCGTGGCATCAACAGGGGTGTGAGTCCAAACCTACGGACTCTCTACAGACTCCTTCCTGCTCTCCTCCTTTTCCACCTCTGTGTAATTCCATCTACCCACAACTCCTCTGGGACCCTGCTTTATCCTTTATATCCTTTCAACACGTACATTTGACCTCTCGTTCTGATAACTCCTTCTCCACAACTTGGAAACCTACTTGAGCTTCTCTTGCATGTTTTTTAATCCTCCCTTGGTCCTAGACCCCCTCTGGCTACTACTCCATCTCTCCTCCCTTCATACTCAATTTGATCAAATGAGTAATGCACACTCTCTGTTCCCTCTCTTCATCTCCCATTCCTTCCTCAATCCACTGACATGTCTTTCTCTCCACCACTACACTAAAACTGCTCTGGCAAAGGTCTCCAAGGATACAACTCCCAAAACCTTCATCATAATCTGCCTTTCTGAAGTCTTGCACCTTATTGACCAGTCCCTCCATCTTGGAAGTCTCTCTTCAAGGGCATAGTAACACCAGAGTAGTCTTCTCCTGATTCCCTGGTCATTTCTCTTTTTTTCTCCTATGCTGGATCATCTTTCTCCACCTGCTCTTCAAATATTGTTTACTAACCCGGGTTGAGCTAGGTTAAGCATCATCAGAACAGAGACTTCACCTGTCTTGTTAACTACTATAGCCTCAGCACTTACACCTTCCTTACATAACTGCTGAATGAATGGCTGAATGTTGGGAAAATGTACGGTGAACAGGGCACCGTCTTTTCCCTCAAGCAGCTTGCAGTCCAGTGAGGAAGATAAAATGACAGTGATTAAGTAGAAAATGACAGTAAAATGTGGTGATTGCCACAATAAAAGCAGCTATGGGAGAATAAGAGATGGATGCAGGCAGGCTCAACTCCTCCAGCATCGAGTTGTCCCGCTTACCTCAGACTCAATATGATCGGTATTGAACCATAATCTTGTCCTAAACCACCCCCCAATGTTATTCACTTTGTATTTTCTACCTTGGGGATGGTACAACCACCCACCTTTTTAACAAGCTAGAGTCTTAGGAGTCACCCTCAAAGCCTCCTTCTCTAACACCCCACAACCAAGCAGTGGCCAAGTTAGGTTGATTTTGCCTTCTCGGTATTTGGCAATTCCCTCTCCTCATCTCCATGGTCCTCTCACGATGGTTATTGCAGCATATGTGCTTTGCCTCTAGTCTCTCTCCTCTCTAGTCCATCTTCCACACTGTGAGAGGGATCCTGTCATTCTCCTGCTTAAAAAATCTTCAGTGGTTCCTGATATATAATTCTCATGTTACAACCCAGATCTCCAAGTATAGCCCTTTAATGATCTGACCCTTATCTCCTAGTCTCATATTCCACAGCCTCTGCCTCACATTTACCATCATCTCATACCCTAAAGTCCGGTACTACTGAACTACCAGCAAGTACTGACAATACACACAGTGTTTCGTACTTCCCTTCTGCACAAGCCATTATGTAAAACTTCCTCTTAAGACACTGCTCTAAGTCCTAAGGATTTTACATAAATTAACTCTTAATCTTCATAACTACTATTCTCTCCATTTTACAAATGAGAAAACTGAGGCAAAGAGCAGATAAATAACTTGCTGTAACTCATACAGCTAGTATGTTGTAGCACTGGGATTTGAACCTCCGTCTAGTGCCCTAATCTCTGTGCCATACTGACTGACTTCGCCTTGCTTCACCACCGTGTGCATCCACCTGATGAATTCTCATTCATCCTTCAACACCTAACTCAAGCCACCACTTTCTCCATGACACTTTCCCTGATCCCCCAAAGTTAATCATTCATTTGCTTCCCAGCATTGTCATTGTACCTTGGCCACACCGCTGTTGTTATGTTTACCGCCCTCCATTTTATCAGTTTCAGAACCTACTCAACCCTACACAGAGATCAGGCTGCACATAAGAATTACCCTGGACTGTGGAAGTTCCTGCAGTTATTTCCTTAACAGTCCTTTTACTCATCTGTGCCTCATTTTTGTCTCTTGCTTATCCATTTCCCAGCTCTCACTCGTCCTCAGCTCCTTGACTGCTTTAGCCCTTCAGTTTAGTTCATCGTTTACCTCCTATGCCTGCTACTTTTCCTGAACTCTCCCCTCCTCTGACTGATAACCTAGTAGCGAACGAACCCTTTTCAGCATGACCTTGGGGAGTTGCCAGCACAGCCAGCCCTAACTGGGTGGGTCTGATCCCCCAACCTGGTTCTGGACTCTTTTCTTTGGTTTCACTCAAGCTACCTCATGGGGCCAAGGAGTTATTGAAAGAATACATGTTCTACAGAAAAACAGGGTTCAGGAAGAGCAAAAACACTAACAAAGTTGGCCTGCAGTCTCTTCACTCCCAGTGCTGCACCATTTACACAACTCAGCTAACGTCCAAGTAGCCTCTTCTTTTATTTCCAGTTAGCAATTGGCTTACCTTCCCCTCTATTCTGTGTATTTCTTCCACATTTCACAGCTTCCACTTACTCATGGTGTCCTTTTCATAATTTTGATTTGCCATGACTTCATGCGAATGTTCAGCTTCACCTCTTCTAAATGCCTAATTATCTGTGCTTCTAATTTCAGTTTCCCAAGAACAAGAAGCTGATTGGCCCCAGGTCATCTTTTCATGTCATGTCATTAAACATCCACTACTGGCCGTCCTTTGGATTGGCAGTCCTTGATTCCAGAACTAACCTCAATCCAATCAACTGTGACAGTGGGCACAGGGTCAAATCATGCAAAACTTGGCCACCTGGGCTGCCCCTTTAGCAGAGGCTGTGAGGTGTTTTCCCTTAAGAAGAATTATGGTGTGAAATGCCCCATGATAGAGGTATGGATTAATTTTAGACTAATGATTCTTTAATATTTTTTGGCCATAGATTTTTCTGAGACTCAAATAAAAGCTATGGATCCTCCCCCAGAAAAAAATTATCTTATGCAGAAAATTTCACATATAACTTAAGGGTATTAAAGAACCCCAGCAGCCATCTATAGAACCCCTACCACCATAATAGGTCTAAAGTTTATCCACATACCTCCTCAAAGGCAGGCACTATATTGCATTCATGTTTGCATATCTAGTGCCTAGCACTGGACTTGGCATACAGTAGGTTCCCAAAAATATGTGTTAAATGAATAAATTGAAAAATTGATTAATTCATTAATTAAGGTTAAAAAGGTTATTCTGAGCCTCATAGATGCTAAGAAGTTTGGATTTGGGGGCATTGGGGAGCCATTTTGTTTGTTTCTTTTGTTGTGTTTTGTTTTTAAGCAGCAATTGATCAGAGCTGCACATTAGGAAAATGTGTTTTCAACAGTCAGTAGAACAGAACGAGGGCAAGAAACCTGTTAGGAAATTGGAGGAAAGAGGGAATGAAAACCTAAACTAGACCAGTGGAAGTGGGAATAGAAAATATGGGGAAAAGATCTGAGAGTATAAAAATAAAGCTGATGTTACTTGGCACTTGATAAGAATCGTGGGTAGGAAAGGGATTTAGAGTCAAAACATGGCCTTAATGTTCTCAAGGAGGGAAAATGGAAGAACGGCAATACCATTAGCAGAGACAGGGAAGGCGAAAGGTTAGGGAAAACAAGATACTTCTTAGATTATTGAGCCAAAGGTGCACGAGGGACTTTCAAGTGGATTCATAAACAAGCGACTGAATACGTGGGTATGGAGTAGATGAGAGTTGAGATGAAGATTTCGTATTACATACTCAAGGAGTGCCCAGCTGAAGCTGTGAGAGCAGATGCCAGGAAGCAATTTACACAATGCTCGGGGGGGCCCATTATCTTTCATTCACACCTACTATGCAGTTTTTGAAGTCCTTTCAAAGCCATCATTTTATCTGAAAATCATTACAATCTTATGAAATAGGCCTTTCCTATTTCTTGACCTATTTACAGATCATGAGGAAATGCAAGTTCAAAGGGGTGAGGGTCTTGTCAAAAGTACTGCAGTGCAGTAGCAGACCCACAGTTTCTGATTCTTGATACAACTCTCAGCACTCGTGCAAATTGCACACAGATAGATGCCTTACCCGCACAGGTCAGTTGGAATTGCAGTAGTTTGGTTTTTTTGTTTTTTTGTTTGTTTTGTCTTTTTAACTGTCATCAGTTTACAGAAAAGTTTGAGAGAAGGGTGGCAATAACCGCTTGGCCATAATCCCCAATAATCCCCGGCCATCCACTCGGCAGTGATCACCACTATATTAAATGTCTTCAGTATGGAGGAATAGATAGCCTCGGCTCTTAGAGAACTTCTCAACGATCATAATCCACACTCTCTTAAAACTCTTCCTTGTTTTTAAAGGGGACTTTTCTGCCTATTTAACTTAAACGGCCGGAGTGAGCTCATACATGGAAAAACCCCACGGACATGGACCAACAGACTTCCCGAAGACCACTATACAAGACTTAATTCTGAAAAGGCAAAAATCTTCAAGGTTCACGAGTCGATCGGTGAAGTCTGAGAGAGGACGACGGGTTTAGGTGAGTCTTCAGGCGAAGCTGAACGTTAGCAAAGGCCGACGGGCCGGGACGCGAGGCGAGGCGGCGGGCGGAGCGGGAGCGGCCGCGGCTGTGAGTCAGGCTTGAGCCACGCCGGGCGGGGCGGGGCGGGGCGGGGAGGCGGGGGAACCGCGCGCCGCGCGCCCGGAGCTCGCAGTGCCGCGCCCGCCACAGCCACGGTGCCTCTCTCCACTCCGACATGGTAAGCCTAACTTTCTTCTTTTTTACTTTTCTTCCTCTTTAAATGAAAAGAAAAAGAAAAACACCAACAGCAGACTTTCCACCAGGCTTTATCTTTTAATTTATGTGTGGATGTGGCAGGAAACAGAGCAGGGCAAATAAATCTTGTGGGAGGGAATTAGGGAAGAAGGGATGGAAGAAGCCTACAATTACACCTGCGATGACGGCCTGGGGGTGGAAAGCGGCGGTTCTTTTGTCTTCCCGGTCAACGCAAAGCCGAGGGCTGGGGCAGGGCCGCCCGCCGCTCCGCACGGAAGCCTCCCCGGCGGGGGTGGAGGCCCCTCCGCAATCTCGGGGCCCCAGGAGGCCGCCTCTGTCTGTCTGCCTGGAATGGGGCGAGTAGCGGAGATTTTCTGCGTGTGCTGGAAGCCCCTCGCCCCTGGTCTCTCGGAAGGCCAGGGAAGCGTGGGAGAAAAGTTAGAGACGGGGCTTGGAATTGTGCGAGGTGTCACTAGTTATTGCTGCAGACCAGAAAGGGGACGTTTCAGAACTTGGTCGTCTGAGCCCTAGGGAAAATCAAAGTTTCAGTAAGCAACCGGCAAACGGCCAAGAAGACACAAAGAGACAGAAACTAAGCCTGTCGCAGCAAGCGGAACCACAGCCAAGAATGTGGGAGGAGCCCAGTCCCAGCTCAAACCCCCTCCTCCTTTCCTCTTCCTTTTGTCCCGCCATCTTTCTAGGCGCGAACTCCACCCGTCTTTCTCTTCGCAGCTCCTTCCATCTCCACGTTGAACTCTGTCTTTCCCATGAATCCACCTCCAAAATCTACCTCTTTCTTCACCTCTCTTTAGTGAAGGGGTCAGCAAACTTTGGCCCGCTAGCCAACTGGGTTTTCTGTTCTGCCCACAAGCTAAAAATGGATTTTTTACAGTTTTAAATGATTGAAAGAAAATCAAAAGAATATTTCGTGGCATGCGAAATTATATGAAAATCAAACTTCAATGTCCATAAATAAAAGTTTTATTGGAATACGGCCACGCCCATTTCTTTACATATAGTCAGTCTGTGGTAGCAGTCCTTCTACCACAGCAGAGTGACTGAGACTGTATGGACCACATAGGCCTAAAATATTTACCATTAGGGCCTTTACCAAAAAAAAGTTTGCATACTCCTGCTTTAGTATGTCAATCTGTATCCCCGCCTCTTTCCCTCTTCTGCTTTACTCTTCTACGAAAAAATACAATCAACGTCAGGTTGTATTACTTTGCGTGCATTTTTTCAGTTCTTTCACTGTATCCTTTTATCATATTGTTTTCTCCTTGCTATCACAGCCCCCACCAGATGAAACTCCAGCCGTACGGTGAGGTGTGGAGGGTGCTGGTTCTCCTCCTTCAGCCACTGCCCCACCTTGGGCAAAGCCTTCCATCTCTGGCCCTTCTCAGGAACCATCTCCAAAGTCCCCTCTAGCTCTACAAATTATGCAATTCCATTTCTGGAATTTGATGACTGTATTTTTTTCTTTTGTTTTGGAGAAATAGTTGGGGCAAGGGGCTGTGCAAAGAGGTTTTCATTTTCTCTTTGTGGCTGAACAGTTTTCAAGAAAAACTAATAGTCTAAATTACATGAAGATTGATGTTAAAGAGAAAAAAATGTAAAGCAGAAAGGCACTTTGAAACTAGAAAATCAAAGCAATCTGATTCTGCAAGGAAAAGGCAGAGGAAGCAGGTCTAGAAAAAGGTCACAAAGCCCATGCTCCTTAGCCTGGAAACTTCTACCCTATCTGGTGTGCCCTCCCAGCCAGGCTTCTTCCTGTCATCTGACACATTAGTAAGACAGGGAGATTTAGTCCTGTGCAATGAGCATGTTGTGCAAACACATCTGTTTCTAGGCTATGGTATTTTGTTTCTCCCCCAAAGTCCCTGAACCTACCAACACTTTTCTTTCCTTAAGAAAACGTTCTCTTGGGGCGCGGGGGGCTCCAACAATGTGATTGTTGGGAAAGGATCCACCTCTGGAAAGGTTCAGGGACTCTAAATGCTCCAAGAGGGGCTGGCTGGTTAGCTTGCTAGGTAGAGCATGGTGCTGATAACACCAAGGTCAAGGGTTCAGATCCCTGTACTGGCCAGCCACCCCCAAAAATAACCAACAAAATAAATGCTCCAAGATGCAGTGGGCAGCAAACATCTCAATTAGGCTGGTAAAGCACCTGGGAGACAGGCAAAAATGCTAAAGGTAGGGGGGAAGGAGACCAATCAGCAGCTGCACAACTAAGGGCTCAGATCAATCCTTAGCACGTGTTAATTACAGGGCCTGAAAGCCTCTAGCTCTGGGCTCCAGGAAGTCCATCCTAAGAACAAAGTAAAGGCTAAACACTAAATTGTGAACGTCACCATCCAAATATAAATCATCGTTAATGCCAGCAGATATGCCTGAGAGGAAGGGTGTGGCCTGGCAGGGTTCCCAGAAAGCCTGCAGTTGCTGCGCTTACCCACCAGGGGGAGTACAATAGCGCCTCACTTCTGGGACCCCACGTCCCTGCTGGAATGACACACTTAACCTGACAATTTCCTTGAAGAATTCTGTAGTAAGGAAAGTAGAGCCCAGCACAGTATTTGGATCTCCTGCTTTGTAGATGCCATAGATCTGTAGATGCTGTGTGAGCGGCAACCTAAGAGCCCCTATGTGAACGTTCCTGGTTTGAAATGACTTCCAGAGAAGTTCCACGGGCCATTCCTGTGGGAATGAGTGGCTCCTGGAAGTAGAAGGAGGAAAGGCTGAGGACCGCAGAAAGGGACCGGGAAGCCAAAAATCTAGGGTGGCTCTGCCATATCCATTCCCTTCTTATGGCTCAGTTTCTGTACCTCTAAAATTAATGGTTCCAAACTCTCAAATGTGAAAGCCGCTTTTGAACATAGGAAAAGTTCTCAGCTCTCTCACCCTATACACAATAATAGCTATGGTTTTAGTTTTCTTCGAGAAAATGTGTGAGTCCCAGGAATTCAGCACTGCTTTCAAAAGAACTGGCATTTCATTTATCACAAAAGCCTCTCCGTACTCTTGGAAAATAGGAAATTTAATCTATAGACAGTACTGGATGTGTGTATGGATTTTTGGATATATAGTTGTACATCGATTTACCCACACATTTTAAAAACATCAGTAAACCCTGCCACCCTCACTTTCATCTACCACTTGCAAATATACCCTCAGTGCTCCATGTTTACTCTCATTATATTGCATCTAGAATAAACCTGTGAAGCAGGGTGGGAAGGAAGGTCACAGAATGTGACCTGTAGTTGCCTTGACCCCCAGCCCCCTGAAAACTAACCCAGTCTTTTAGGAAACTGCTTTGGCCTGAAATAAGATGAGATTCCCTGGAGTTTCTCCAGCATTCAGCCCTTCGCATCTTGCCCTTGTTTGAGCCCCACATTTTTTTTTCCAAAGGCAAAAATGTCCAGCCCTACAGAGACTGAGCGGTGCATCGAGTCCCTGATTGCTGTTTTCCAGAGGTTTGCTGGAAAGGATGGGAACAACTTCAAACTCTCCAAGTCGGAGTTCCGAACCTTCATGAATACAGAACTGGCTGCCTTCACAAAGGTATTGGTCCCGGCCCCCAGCTCCCCAAACTACCACAGCATGAGGCAAGACCCTGGCAGAATGGCTAGGAGTGAAGGGCCAGCAGCTGACTACTGTACTCCTTCTCCTTTTCACTCACTCCGAGCCCAGTGGTCTACACAGCAGCCAGGCTGAGCCCCTGAATAACTGTTAAAGGGCCTTTTCCTCTTCTTTTCTTTGAAGTAAGATGTGTTTTAAAGATCAAGTGTGCAAACTGCATGACATAGGGAATGTTGACTTATTTTTTCCATTTATGAAATGGTATAGGGTGTAATAAAATCATTTTCAAATTTTATTCCTCATCCCCAACAGCTCTAGGGCAGTCCTGTCCAATAGAACTTTCTGCAATGATGGAAATAATGTTCTATATCTGCACTATCCGATATGGTAACCACTAGCCACACATGCCTATTGAGCACTGAAATGTAGCTAGCATGACTAAGGGACTGATTTTCTAAATCAATTAATTTAAATTTAGATTTAAAGAGCCATATGTAACCAGTGGCTATAAGTGTGTGTATGTGTTGGGGTCTTGGATGAGTGAAGGATGAGGCTGGATTAGGCAGGGACTGTGCCCCCTTTCCACCTCAAATCACTCCACACTTTTATATAGTTTGTATATTGGAGTTGCATGCAACACTTGAAAGAAGTGTTCTAGTGATTTTACAAAATTTAATAACCCCTAATGTCACAGAAAAAACCTTGGAACTGGCAGCAGAAAAGCCTCATTCAAGCCAGGCAGGTCACTTTACCTCTTTGAGTCTGTTTTTGCATCTGGAAAATGGGAATTTAATAATCCCTACCTTGTGTCTTACACTCCTGTGAGAATAATATATGGCAGCATCTTTGAAGGCACCTTAGAAAGTGCAATATAAAGGTGTTGTTGCGGTTATTATTATTATTATTATTATTATCATTATTATTATTATTATTATTACCTTTGCAGAACCAGAAGGACCCCGGAGTCCTTGATCGCATGATGAAGAAACTGGACCTGAACTCTGACGGGCAGCTAGATTTCCAAGAATTTCTTAATCTTATTGGCGGCCTGGCCCTGGCTTGCCATGACTCCTTTATAAAGGCTACCCCTTTGGTCAAGCATCCCTGAGGCCCCCTGGACCTGGTATCCCAACCCACCCCTTCCTCCCAGGCTCCCAGCCGTCTCCCCACACAGCCCACACCTGCCCTGAGCCCAGCACACCACCACACCATGCAGCCACTCCTACAGGTAGTAATAAAACAATATGGTTTTTTAAAACACACACTGGAGAGTCAGTAAATTTGTGCAAGGGAGGGAAGAGAGTGGGAGGAATGTAAATTAGATTGATGGAAGCCATTACCAGAAGCTGCATAGTAAATAGTAGAAATGCATCTTGTATGTACATATAATGATGACTAATGATATAACCAGGATCATCTCTAAATTACTGACTGATGGAGAGATGTCATTTATTGTCCCTATTCACTCATTAAATATCCATGCCCCTCACCCACCACCGACACTGTCATAGGCTCTGAGGACACAGTTGGCAAGACAAACCAAATCCCACCTCCTTCCCTGAGCTCACTGTCTATTGGGGGGAGAAAACAATGAATGAATAAACAAAGGATTATCAGAGTGTGACAAATCCTAGGGAGAAAAGATAACGAGGTGGTATGTTACAGATTAACAGGGGCAGCAGGGGGCACTTTCTGAGAAGACATTTGTTCTGAGATCTGAAGGACAAGAAGGAGCAAACGTGATAAGATGGAGTAGGGCATTTCAGGAGAAGGAAGAGGAAGGGCAAAGGTCCTCAGGTGAGAAGGAGCTGGGATGTCTGAGGCATGGAAAGGACATTAATGTTACCAAGGTCTATGTGTTTGGACTATGGATTTCCTTATGTATAAATCCTCTTCTAAAGCTGCAGGGAAAGAGACCCTACAAAGAAGGTAAGAACGCTGACCCAGGGGTAAAGATAACATTAGAAAGAGAAAGAGAAGCATGTTTTGAAATCATCCCTAAGAAGCACGGGGAAAAAGCGTTTCCAGAGAACTTCTGATTCCTTATCCATCTATGTGAGTTTTAACTAATGAGCAAAAATCTCTGGATCACAGTTACTTCCTTCATAAATTAAGTGGAATAGATCAGACCATGTCTGAGGTAATTTTGGGCTCTGACATTACAGAATGAAGGCCAGTGCCTCAGGCTAGCAAGTTCCAAGCTTTTTCAGTAGAATTGTAGCTACCTCTTGGATGAGTACCTTAATTCTCTGGCAGCACAGAGGGGGAAATCTGTTAGTCAGTGAAAGTTTCCATATTATTCCCTTGGTAGGTGCACCCTGTACAAAGAAAATGTGCTATTATCTCAAAGAACAACAAGCCAGGGAAGAGATGGAAAACATCAGGCACCCTAAGCATACCAGTCTATCTGCTATTCTACCAAGAAATCACTGGCCCTGGTTTTAAAGACATCAGGGTGCAAGTGGGAAATCTTTGCTTGCTTGGCACCCTCAGGTTTTGATTAGAAGTAAGAGCCAATCCGTACCAAGCTTCTAATTCAAGATTCAAATCAACAAACCTCTATGGAGTGCCTCCTGTAAGCAGAGTGAGTGATGGAAAGACATCCATAGGAGAGGTAGGTTTGGGGAGAAGGTAATGAGCTCAGTGAGGGTGTGTTGTGTTGGAGGTGCCACTAGGAAGTCTACAGACATTTGCATTTGTAATTTGAGTCTGGAGAGAAGACCTAGCTTGAGAAGCAGAGAGAGAGAGAGAGGGCCAGGGGCATGTCCACAGTAGGAGACAGCAAGAGGAAGAGACTTCAGCACAGAAAGGAGCAGAGTCTAAAGAGGCAGACAAAGCAGCAGAGTTGACAGACGAAGGAGAAGAGAATGTGATTAGGAAGGAAGTGCTGAAAAACCACACCCAGCAACTGCTGTCCTTTAGATGCTACTGCTCCTTGGGTCCACATGCAAACCTCCTCAATCCTCATACTCTCCCTAGTGCTCTCGTCCTCATTTACTACTAGAGGCCAATGACCATTCACGTTTATCTCCTCAACCTAGTTCTAGCTCCTAAGCTAGCTGGCAGTCAAAGCTACCTTCTAGACTTTTCCACATAAAATAATACAAGTATCTTTTACGTATTCATGTATTGAACAAATTTTTACTGATAACATGTAAGACACCGTTCTGTGTATTGGGCATACAGGAATGAACAAAGCAGAGAAGATCTTGTCCTCAAGAAGCTTGCATTCTCAGCTTCGTCATATCCCAAACCGAGCTTACCATCATCCTAGCACCCCAGGCCCTTCAGTGGGCTCCCCAGTGCTCCTGGGTATGTAAGGCCAGAAACAGTCCACCCCCTCCTGGCTCGCCACCTCATCTTACCTCCCCCTCCCACATGCACCCTCTAAATTCCAGCCACACTGAGCTTGTTTATCTCCTTCAACATACAGGGCTTCTCTCACCTCCAGGCCTGAACCCTCCATCTGGAGCACTGTTCCTACCCTCACCACACGGAGCCACATACATCATTCCCACTTATCCTTCATGTCCCAGCCTAAATGGCTTTTTCTCCAGGACTTTGCTAAATTCCTTAGCTGAGGTAAGGCAGCCCTCCCATGTGCTATCATGCCCTGTGCCTCCCACTCACAGCACTTACACTAACTGATCATCTATACAGGTAAAGAGGGTCTGCCTTGTTTACTGTTGTATCCCCATCCCCTGGCACAGTGTCTGGGACGTCATAGACTCAGATATTCACTGAGTGATTGAATGGTCAGGAAGGAAGAATAAAAGCCTGTTGAGCCGGTGACTAGTAAGGGAGAAGCTTCAGCAGGATGGTGAGGGCAAGTGTCAGAATGCAAGGGGTTTAGGACTGCGTGGTAACAAGGGAAAGAGAAGATTTGGGTGTAGACACATACAAACTGCATGTAGACACATACAAACTGCAATAACTTTGACCAAAAGGAAATCTAAGTCAGCAACTTGAGGGTGTGGAAGTGTTGAAGGAAGAGTATTTTGTTTTAATTTTTTGGTTGGAGACAGAGATTGTTTATAAGAAGATAATAAACTTGAGAAAATTAAAAATGTTTGAAATAGCTGTTAATGGATTGTTAGGGAATCCACCAGAAGGTACTTTAAAAATTACAACTGTGTGTGTTAACTGCCACTGGCTGTGTAACAAATCACCACAAACTTAATGACTTCAAACAACACAATTTTACTGTCTCACAGTTCCTGTAGGTCAAGAATCTGGGCATGGCTTAGCTGGGTCCTCTGCTTCAGGGTCTCTTATAAGGTTGCAGTCAAGGCGTCATCCAGGGCTGGGTTCTCATCTGAGGCTCAACTGGGAAGAACTGCTCCCAAGATCACATGGTTGTCGGCATGGCTGTGAGACTGGACTTCAGCTTCTAGCTGGCTGTTGGTCAGAGGCCACCCTCAGTTCCTTCCCATGCCAGCCTCTCCAGGCTTGCTTCATTAAAGCGTGCAAGCTGAGAAGATGCTAGGAGTCCACCAGCAAAATGAAAGACACAGTTCTACGTAATCAAAGCATGGAAGTGACATACCATCACCTTTGTTGTATTCTATTTGTTAGAAGCAAGTCATAGGTCCTGGTCACACTCGGGGGAGAGTATTACACAAGAATATGAATATGAGCAGGTGGGGATAATTGGGGACCATCCTAACGTCTACCCACCAAAGATATATAGCAAGACTCAACTCACTGGGAGTAAGGATAGCTCTGAGATTGGAAACGCTGACATCTTGCGGAACTGGAAGAAAGTTACAAGGATACAAAGGGTCTTCAAAAAGTTCATAGAAAGATTTGTATTATCTTCTAATTCCATTTTTCCATGAACTTTTTAAAGCACCCTCATACCTTCCCTAACCCCCATAACCTACCTTCCTTCTTCCCATCACTTGACAAACTTCTCAAAGTAGACTACCTGTATTGCCTTTCCTTCCTAATCTACCTTTTTAAAAATCTCCTCCCCCCAGTGATTTTGATACAGGTGGTCTATAGACCATACTTCGGAAAAGTCTTTCTACTCATTTTGCCTTGGTAACCTCCAAACTCATGGCTTTAATCTATTGCTGATCACTTACAATTCGATATCCCCAGCTCAGATTTCTTTAGAACTTCTCTTTTTTTTTTTTTTTTTTTTTTTTTTTGGCAGCTGGCCAGTATGGGCATCTGAACTCTTCACTTCGGTGTTGCAAGGCTGCACTCTAACCAACTGGGCTAACTAGCCAGCCCTATCCCAACATCTCTACCTGGGTGTCCCACAGCTAGGATTCTTCTTGTTGCAAGTAATAGAAAACTCAATTTAAATTGTTTTAAGCAAAAGCAGGAACTTATTAACTCATGTAACTGAACAGTCAAGGGACAGCTTTTAGCTTTAACACAGTTCTAGGAGCTGGTATCTTTCTCTAAATTCCTTGGCTCTGTTTCTTCAGTGTTAGCTCCATTCTTATCTCTCTTCCCTTTGGACTTGAGATAGCTATTGGCATTTCTAGGGCTATACCCACTCAGATTAAAACTGGGGTGGATCTCTACCCAAACTGAGAGAACCAAGAGATGGGGAGAGTGGATCAGGGGTTGTTTCAGGAAGAAGGGGAAATGGATACTGCAAAAACAAGGAACACACATCACAAATACAATGTGTTTTAAACTAGATTCCACATCTTTCTCCCAGAACCTGACCCTCTTGCTTCATTCCTGATTTCAGTGAATTGCAGCATCAACCACCCGACTGCCCAAACCAGGAACCTGGGAATAGTCCTAGACTTCCCTTTCTCACCATGACATCCAAACTGTCATCATTTCTTGGGTTTTACCTTTGCATACTCATCCCCTCCTCTCCACCCTCATTTTCTTATTTTAGACTCTTAACCTACCCGCTTAACCATCTCTTCACTCCCTCTATTTAAAAAAAAAAAAAAATGCTGACTGATGTCCATAAAACCAAGAGTGTCCAAGGCTAACAGGTAACTCTAGTAGTCCATACACTGTGTGCCACCCCCCAGGGGAATTACGTATTCACTAAGAGTATATTTGTGATTGGTCCCAAACCTGTTTATATCAGTTGTTCTTGTCATGTGTAATTTCATTAAAATATTCCAAAACCCAACAAAATATGGGTGCAGAAAGATAGTTTTTGTCTTTATGAAAGCCAAATTGAATTCTTTTCAAAGACCTGATTAGAGAAATTCACTGAAGATAACTGCAGTTGATGTAGGTGTAGCTGAGACAACTGTAAACAACTGGGGAAAAAACTCATAAAAATCTAGAAATATCTTTTACTCAGATTGCCTCGCCAAGTATCTCTAAATTCTCCACTTAAAAAAAAGTGTGGGAGCGTGGGGGGCGGCTGGCCGGTTAGCTCAGTTGGTTTGAGCATGGTGCTGATAACACCAAGGGCAAAGGTCCAGATCCCTGTACCGGCCAGCTGCCCCCCCCCCAAAAAAAAGAAACTGAAAATCATCATGAGTTTGATTTCTGCAAGATAGGTAATATAGCAAAATATTGGTAAATGTACATGTTTTAAGTTAAAGTAAATTTTTAAAATATCATTTTTATGAATACCCATTTTAACCAATTTTTTTTTATTAACCAAGCCTACTACTATTCCTACCCTTCAGAAAAGAGGGTCCCTACCATTCTGCAATAAACTCTCTTATTCTTCTCCCTGTCCCCAATTTGACCTCTTCCACTCCTTTCTTCACCCTTTAACTAAGGAGAGTTCTTACAGGCAAACTTGCTAGTGTCGCTCTTGGACACTGGTTCCTCTTAAGTAGTATAGAATCCATATCCCCTGGGGAACTCAAGAGCCTTGGTGGCCCACTCCCAGCCCACCTCTCCAGACTCACTTTCTGCTTCTCTCTAGCCTTGCCAAACAAAGCTAGAACTGATGCTGCAGTGACATGCCCCCGTCCTCTGATGCATGCCCCTGAAAGCCCCCTGCCCCTTTCCACCTGTTCCTACTTGTCATCATCTCCTCCAGGAGGCCCTCCCTAAAACCCCTACCCAAGGCGATTTTAATGCTCTTATGCTACACCCTCCAGAGCTCTGTTCTTACCTCTATCGCAGCTCTTACCACTCTGTACTGTAATCATGTTTTCACTTGTCTGTCTGCCCCTACTTGACTTTGAGCTCAAGAACAGAGACGTAGTTAAATGCATCTTTGTATTGCTAGTAAATTAATGTGGTACCCAGCATACAGTAGCAAAAAAAAAAAAAAAAGAAGAAGAAAAAAAATCTGTTGAATTGAAAAAAATTGTTGAATGAATACACAATAGGTAATTCTATAAATTCAAACTTGGGACATACTCTGTGTATCAGGTTCCCCACAGGAAACACATGTACACTCAAAGGGGTCACTGAAGAGAGTTTAAGGAAGGGACTATTTATAAAGGGGTAGGCAGGGATAAGGGAATAAGAGATGGCAAAGCACCAGGACTAGCAAAATTAGGAAGCTGTTCCCAACTCTAGGCCCAACCGGGCAAAGCAAGGGAGCAGTTCCTGGAATTCAGCAACAGCTGTAGCCAAGGGAGAGGAGTCTTTCACAGATGCTGTCAATCCACAGACTGGCAGGAGGGAGCCAGGGAATAAATGCCCATTTCTTTCTCTTCTCCCCTTCTCATCTCCTGCAAGTGCCTTCCATTGGCCCACCCAACTGGAAGGTTGAGCAGGTCAGAGAAGCAGAGAAAGTAGGGCTGGAGGTGAAAACAGAACATCCAGCATGCTGTAGAGAGGTGAGACTAGTACTCCCCTTCCACACAGTTACACCTGCCTCAGAGGGAAGCAGGGAATAAAGTGCCAGCACTAATTCAGGTAGACTCTTTTTTTAGTGTGTTGTCTTAATTTATTGAAAATCTTTTTTCATTTTTTTTTATTTGTGGATAAATATACAGCATGTAAAATTTAACTTTTTTTTTTTTTTTTTTTGGTGGCTGGCCAGTAAATAGATCTGAACCCTTGACCTTGGTGTTATAACACCGCACTCTAACCAACTAAGCTAACGGGCCAGCCCCCAAATTTAACATTTTAACCATTTTTAAGTGTACAGTTCAGTGATTAAGTATACTCACATTGCTGTGTAGACATCACCATCATCATCTCCGTAACTTTTTCATGTTCCCAAACTGAAACTCTATCCATCAGATAAAAGCTCCCCTTCTCTCCTTCTCTACCCCTGGCAACCACCATTCTACTTTCTGTCCCTGTGAATATGACTACTCCAGGTACCTCATATAAGTGGATCATACAATATCTGTCTATTTCTGTCTAGCTTATTTCACTTAGCTTAATGTCCTCAAGATTCATCTACGTTGTAGCATTTGTCAGAATTTCCTTCCTTTTTAAGGCTGAGTTATACAGATACGCACATACATGCATACACACACACATATTTTGTGTATCCATTCATCTGTTGATGAATACTTGGGTTGCTTCCAATTTTTGTTATTGTATGTAGTGCTGCTATGAATATGGATGTACAAATATTTGTTCAAGTTCCTACTTTCAATTCTTTTGAGTACATAACCCAGAAGTGGGATTGCTAAATCATATGGTAATTCTATTTTTAATTTTTTGAGGAACCACCATAGCATTTTCCACAACAACTGTACCATTTTCCATTCCCACCAGCATGTACAAGGGTTACAATGTCTCCACATCCTTACCAACACTTGCTGTTTTCTGGGGGGGGTTTTGTTTGTTTGATTGATTGATTGATTGATTGTTTTTAATTATAGCCATCCTAATGAGTATGAAGTGGTATCTCACTGTGGTTTTGATTTGCATTTCCCTAATGATTTGTAATGCTGAGTATCTTTTCATGTGCATATTGGCCATTTGTATATCTTCTTTGGACAAATGTCTGTTTAAGTCTTTTGCCCATTTTTAACATGGTTGTTTGGTTTTTTGTTACTGGGTTGTGGAAGTTCTTTATATATTCTTTGGATATTAAGCCCTTATCATATAAGTGATTTGCAAATATTTTCTCTCATTCTGTGGTTGCCTTTTCACACTAGTGATAGTGTCCTTTGATATACAAAAGTTTTTAATTTTGATGAAGTCCAATTTATATTTTTTTTTTCTTTTGTTGCCTGTGCTTTTGGTGTCATATCCAAGAAAGCATTGCAAATTCAATGTGCAAATATTTTTAATAATAAAAAAAGAAGACTCTCTGCTCTCTCTGCTTCCACCATCTTGCAGTGTGAGACCCCTGAGTCACTGTCACCACCACCAGATGGAATTTGGACTTCTCAGCCTCAGAAACTGTAAGCAATAAATGTCGTTTTTCTTTATAAATTACCCAGTCTCAGATATTTCTGTCATAGCAACACAAAACGGACTAATACAGAAAATTGGTTCCATGGAGTGAGGTGTTGCTATACAGATACCTGAAAATGTGGATGCAGCTTTGGAAGTGGGTGTTAGGCAAAGGTTGGAGGAGTTTGGAGGACTCAGAAAAAGACAAAAAGATGAGGGAAAATTTGTAATGTCTTAGAGACTGGTTAAATGGTGGTGAGCAGAATGCTGATAGAAATATGGACTATAAAGACCATTCTAAGGAGGTCTCAAATAGAAATAAGAAGGAATTTATTGGAAACTGGGTCAAAGATCACCCTTGCTGTGAACTGGCAAGGAATCTGGCTGCACTGTGTCCATGTCCTAGGACTCTGTGGATATTAAAACTTAAGAATTGTGAGCGAGACTACTTGGTGGAAGAAATTTATAAGCAGCAAAGCATTAAGGAAGCTGCATGGCTACTTGTAACAGCCTATGCTGAGTTATGGTGGCAAAGGTATGACAAAAAGCCAGAATTTAAAAGGAAAGCAGAATGTAAAGATTTGGAAATTTTACAGCCTGGTAGACAAGCAGAGAGCATTTTCAGAAGAAAAAATCAATGGTACTAAGATTAGTACAAAGGAAAGGGATTATCAAGAGAAGGAGAAAAAGTTCCTGAAGTCATTGCAGAAGACGGTGGGGCCAACCCTTCCATTTCAGGCCCAAAGGACCAAGGATACAAAATGGTCTTGGGGAACAGGCCCCAGGCACCTTCCATAGGCTTGCTGCCCAGGGCCACCTCAAGAAGCTGCTTCCAGCACCAGCACCCCAGCTGTTTTGGCTGTTCCAGCTGTGGGTAACTTGGCCCCAGGTGTTACCAGACATGCAGCTTTGGAAAACACTAGCTGGAAGCCTCGGAGGCATCCACGTGGTATTAGGTCAGTAGGCTTGCAGAATGCTAGAGCTGTGGAGGCTTGGGAGCCTCCACCCCAATTTCAGAGGATGTATGGAAAAGTCAGGGGGCCCAGGAAGAGATCTGTCAAACGGGCAGAGTCACCACAGATAACCTTCACTACAGCAATGCCAAGTGGAAACGTGGGGTCAGAGTTGCAGCAGAGAAACTCCAACAGCACTATGCCTAGTGGAGCCATGAGAGCAGGACTCCCATGGAGAATCCAGACCTGTGGAGCTACCAGCATGCAATGCCAGGCTGTGAGAGCTAAAGCATCATCTGATACCAGAAAAGCCATAGGAAAGGAGCTGCCAGAGGACTTGGGGACCCAACCCACACACCAGCATGCAGAGGATGTTGAACATGGAGTCAAGTTACAAGATTCACCAGCTTTGAGATTTAATGCCTGCCCTGCTGGGTTTTGGACTTGTTTGGGACCTGTTTCTCCTTTCTTTCGGCCTATTTCTCCCTTTGGGAACAGAATGTATACCCTATGTTTGTCCCATCACTGTATCTTGGAAGTAGATAACTTGTACTGATTTCACAGATGGGACTTTGAAAAAATAAATAAATAAGAAGAAAAAAAATCAAGCAAAGATCTGTCCCTTTTGATGAAGATCTGGGCCATGACGATAGGACTTCTGTCAAAATTGACGGTGGAACAGATACAGAATACCTCTTTTCCTACTGCAAATAATACTGGATAAAGTAGAATCCCCCCACACAAAAAAGTTAAAATACCTGGTCAATTAAAAGACAGAAAGTGAAATATCTAGATTCCAGAAGCAGAAAGGGAACTCATAGGTGGAACAGTGTGCCAGTTAAGGCCGTGCAGCCCTGGGCTGTGGTGAGAACTGAAACTGAGCTCTTGGCTGAGGGAGATCACTACTAAAGAGTTGCCCCGTCAGTGATGGAGGCTGGAAAACTCAGCCCACCATGCTGGGACAAGACTCAGAATGAGTCCTAGGGCATGGGGCTCAAACACACACTGCTGCCTGGTGTGAATCCCCAGGCTAAGAAAGTAACTGAAAACTACTCCAGAGCAGTAAGTGCCATAACCCTGGACAAATGCAAAGCCACCTCATGAGGTCGCCTCTGGCCATTTGAGGAATTCCATGGGAGATAAATCCTGCTAAATTAGGCTCACAGGCAAACATTACACTGCACATGAGGGACAATCAGTACATGCAACAAATGAGACTTTGCACCCAAGTAACAAGAGAGAGAGCAATCTGGAAGGACTTTAGCATGAGTATGTTTAAAATGTGCAAATAAATAAAGCAAGAAATCGAATGCATAAAATAACCATAAGAGTGCATGAAGGAAAAAAGAACCAAATAGAGATTCTATAACTGAAATATATAGTCATGCAAGTATAGAAAATATCCTGAAGCTGGGCATTCCACCGCCAATTCATGGCCCAACTCCAGTGACGGGGAGAGGATCTCTCCCTGCCCGGCTGCACCTTAGGAGACCTCAGTGACTCACCACACCCACCCACCTCACAATGACCCCATTGTACTGTCCAGGAACCTGGTGACAGATGTGTTGGGAGTTGAGGCAGAGAGATCGAGAGGACCACACCCGGGCAGCAACTGCAATAATTCATGCTTTGTTTCCCAGCTCTCCCTAATCTCCTAAATCTCCCCCAGTCACCACCAAGAAAGAAGACTGGGAGAGGGAGGCAAGTCTGCACTGGCTGGGAACTGGGTCTGAGTGATTCGAGCCTGTGAGGACAGAGAGAAGCAACGGTAATCCTGGTTCCCTCACCCCACCCCTCTCAGCCAAGGATGCAACCAAAGCTGGGAGAAATGTTTCTGTCACCAGGTTCATATTTTACCCTCACAATGACTTAATGTCAACATTACCATTAAATGTGCTCTGCGGAGTCACCAGGGCTTCTGATAGGTATACAAGACAAAGCCGACAACTCGGGAACATTGCAACAAAGCCAACAACTCAGAAATGCTGCAAGTCCAGTCCACAAAGAGATTAACTTCTGGCAGAGGAAGAAACCCATATGTGAAAGTTGGGAAAGGTGTACATTAATATCAACTGGGCAGCAGAGGTTGCTTCATGAATACTAGCTCACCCTTCTCATTTCCTCACTACCAAACTTCCCCGACCCCCTGCAGTCCCATGCTGAAATTGCTTTCCCCAGGGTCAAATGAGTCCTTACTCTGTTACCAAACCCAACAGCCTGTCCCCAGCCTTCACCGTCCCTGATTCACAGAGCTGGTAGGCACCACTGACGGCCCCATGGCCTCCTGAAGTCGTGTCCTCCTTCCCAGATCCCCCCACACCGCACTGTCTTTCATTTGTCCTAGAAACCCTGGATTGTGGTCCCAGACCTGCCACATACCAGCTATGTAATCTTCAGCAAATGTTGTCTCCTCTTCCTTAACTGGAAAATGGAGTTAATGCTGCCTACCCTATCTTCCCACAGGGTTGTTATAAGACTCAGGTGAAATCATGAGTGTGAAAATGCCTGTAATGCTAGGCACAAATGATTGTTTTGACCTCTTGTCCCTCTTTTTATCATGGAAACTTTCTACAAAAATATACTGTAATCTGGCTCATGGGTAATATCTTGTTTAATTTATACCTTTATCTACTGCCACCCCAACACTGGGTTGTTTTGAAGTAAATTCCAGACAACATATCATTTAATCCATTTCGATATATATCTCTGAATGATAAGGACTATTTTATTTTTAAAACAAAATCATATTATTCACACCTACAAAAATTAACAAGAATTATTTAATATTCAATGTTCAAATTTCTCTCCAACTGTCTCATAAAGGTATTTTTTTACAGTTTGCTCAAATAAGATATAAAATAAGTTCCCTATATTGCAATTGATTGACATCTATCTTACATCTCTTTTAATCTGTAGTCTCTCTCTGTGTCTCTCTTCCTCTCTCTGTCTTTGCCTCTGTCCCTTGCTATTTATTTATGGAAGAAGAAACTGGTCTATTTATCTTGTAGGATTTCCCATAGGCTGGCATTTGCTGATTATATTCCTGTGTTAATGTTTAACATGTTCCTCTTCCCTCTATACTTCTCAAAACTGGAGTTAGAGCTGAAGGATTCAGGTTCAGGTTTTTTGCTAAGAATGCTTCAGAGCTCATTCCTCATCAGAAGACATGTAACACCTGTTTGCTTCCCTTTTTGTGACGTTAGCAGCCATTGACGCTCATTATCCAGACCCATTATTTCATTAGGAGTTGCAAAACCAAAATAATTTTATTCTATCTTTTCATTTTTAGTTATGAAGTTTTAATAAAAAGAAACTTCTCCTTATCAACTATAAAGAACAGTTTATACAGGAAGAGCCGGTTATACACTTGATTCTTTCCCTTTATCTACCAGTTTTCAAAGTAACAGTTGGTTCCCTAGCATCCTCTAAAAGTGATCAACAAGACTGTTTTGTCGTTGATGATGCTGTTGTTGTTTACTATCTTTATTAACTCATAAATTTAAGCATAATTTGGTGTTTCAGTTATTTTCTTTATTGATGCTTATATTGTCCCATGTTTGACAAGTCCCTTTGACATGACCCCAGCAGTCTTTGCTTTCTGGTATAAGATGTTCCTGGCTCATCTTATACATCTCCTGCACCAGACCTTTCTTCGAGGATCCCTGCTTCCTTTTAGCAACCTCTCACCCTTTTACATTTCTTTCGACAGCTCTTCTTCTCCCTGGACCTTAACTGTGGTCATTTCCAAACTCAGTCTTTGACCTTCCCCTTCATGTCCCTATGGTCTCTCCCATGGGTGAAAGTCTAATCACTCACAGCGTCAACTAGCGCTGCATGCTGATCAATGTTTCTTCATCCAACCCGGTGTGCAAGCCTCGCACGGCCTCGGCACCTTTGCAATTTCTTCCTTCACGTGGAATTCAATTTGACAAAATGCAACATAAATTTATTGAGTGTCTTCTATGGCCTAAGTGTTGTACCCTTATTGTTGGTATTAGGAGTAATAATGGTAATAGCTAATAACTTATTGAGTACTTACTATGTGCCATATACTGCCTAAGAGCTTTACATACGTTATCTCTTTTACTCCTCTTGATAATCCTATAATATAAGCTCAATTATTAACACCTATTTTACAGATGTAGGAACAGGCACAGAGAGACTGAGAACTTTTCCCAGGTCTCACAGCAATAAGTAAGAGGCAAAGCTAAGTCTGCCTGACTTCAAAATCCTATCTTAACTGCTAAACCATTCATCATTGTTCTCCCCTCTATTTTCCCTAATCCCACATATTCTACAAACTTTACTTCATCTCATGACTTCTAAGAAGCATTCCTACCCACCCGGGTAAGCACAGCTCTCACTCTGAACTCCCTGACCACATGCAGCACATCAGAGCACACTGCCACGCATCTTTGTTCCCTTCCGCAGCAAGTCCCGATTCCCTGGGTCCAGGGTAAGGCCTGAGATTCTGCATTTCTAACAAGCTCCCAGGTGATGCCACCGCTGCTACTGGTCAAGGATCTAGTACATATATACATATGCCTCCACCAGGTGCTTTCACCAAAATACGAGCAATGGTTTATCTCTGATGCTCCTTTTATTTCTTTATATGTTTCTGTATTTTCCATTTTTCTCTTAATGGATAACTCATTACTTTTATAATCAGAAAAACATATATATGTTAAACTTTCAATATCTCTTCACAGTATTCAACATAAGGTTCAACTTTCTTCACTCAGCATGGGAGGCTCTTTGGGATCTTGCATTTCGTGGTTTCTGTGTCCTGATCTCCTACCACATCCACTTACCCACCAAACCTCCAAATCATCTGTATTTCTCCAGATGCCTCTCACTTACTCCATTTCCCTACCTTCCTCACCTGGCTAACTCTTACTCATCCTTCAAGATTATCTTCAAGTGTCTCCTCCTCCAGGAAGCCTCCCCTCATTTCCCCGTCTGGTTCAGATATCTCTGCTCTGTTTTGCACTCCAGCAACAACCATACTCACCATGGCTGTGATACTTTTCACCTTACACATTTGCTCTACTTGTCTGTCTGCCCTGCTAGACTGGGGTTCCTTGAAGGCAGGAACTGTGTCTTTATTTCTGTATCCACAGTGTTTAGATAGTGCCAGGCATATAGCTGGCATTCAGTAAGTACCTGATTAAATATACAAAAATGATTTGTAAAATGTAAAGGGTTTCCCAAATATTGATTATTATTAGCCTCACTTTAAAGATGAAGAAACAGGTTCAGAGAGGTTAGCTGATGCCCTAGGTCACAGAGCTAATGAATGGAAGAACCTGAATTCAAATCCCAATTTTCTAATCCTGTTTCTACTTTGCCACAGCTGCCACCATTAAATACTAACGAAAATATATATCGTCTGTTGGGTCAAGTTGATGGACAGCTGTCTCATAACAGGAAGCTTTTCTGTCATTAATTGACCTTGACAACATTCATGGCTAACGCATCTACTGTTACCTTTTAAGAACAGATTAAGCTGAGAAGTTTGAATGTCTTCTAAAACATCTTTAACTCATTTATTTGCTGGAATTTCGGTGATAGATTTTAAGTCACATTTTCCAAATAAGAGAAACTGAGCATGCTCAGGCTGAGATAGGCCATCCATCCACTCTCCCCCTGCTCAGATATTTTGGTAGGATTTTTAACCACAGGGCATGCCATTCCGAGGCAGGACCACTCAGCCATCCGTGTTGACCACCGATTTTGGCTTCCTACCAACAGGAGAGCCTACTCTGCTCAGAACACACAACACACCAAGACAAATCTCTACCCCAAGGAACCTACAGGCACTGAGGGAGATAAACGAGTGCACAGGCAATCTCTCTACTCTGTGATAAGGGCCAGAAGGTGCTAAGGGAGCCCTGAGGAGCAACACACAACCCCAGTTTAGGGGAGGCTTTCAGAATATCTGTGCTCAAAACTGTTAGAATGAATTTACTTAAAAGTCAACCAATAAAATTGGTTGAATTCTAGACCCAAATTGAGGTTTTGGTCCACGGGGCACCAAACACTAGTTCAACCTAACATCTTTATTATCTTTTTTTTTTTTTTTTTTTTGGCTTCTTGTACACAGAGCATTACATTTTCCCACTGCTCAAGCCCTGAGAAATGCTACCAAAGTCACAAGCAAATGGTGAGTGCAAACCTAAATCACAGCCTCCATCCCAAGCCCACCAGGTAATCTTCCCAACCCTATATTTAGTTGTCTGGTTTCCAGACAGGGTTTCCTGCCCGTTATTCTGCCTGGGCCACTCAGGAGAAAACAAACCCTACTGCAGAGCTGCTCACTCTGCGGCCACCAGAGGGTCCCCCAGCATCAACTAGAAAACAAGGACACGCCCTGCACAGATTCACCAATCTCAAAATATTTCCCAGAGCACCTCCCAGCAGCCTCCCGGCTTCCAACCTCTAACACTGCCCAGAAACTCCAGAGCTAGCTGCAGGCTAACACTGCTGAGGCGTCCGTTCATACCAAGGAGCTGACATTTCACAAGGCGTTTGAGTCACAGGGCCCCACGGAGTCGCATTTCTGTGCGTCTCAGCCCTCCCCAGCCCCCTTCCAGCATCATCGATGAACAAAGAGTATCTGTGGCTTAAGTCATTGTTTCCCCTTTGAAGCAGCCCCCAGAATTTCTGCCTGGAACACAACTTGCTCTCAAGTTTTAATGAAGAAAAGAGAGATGCATGTTATCAGACCGGCAGACTACAGCTAGGACGGGCAGGTCACATCTTGCAGAGTTCTCCCCCAAAGCCAAACGCTGGGATTCCTAACAAGCTGCGCTTCTGTTCTGGCCTGACTGCTTAACTCAAGGTACAGGGTAAGTTTTCTCCTCCTTGGAAGAGACCCACAGCAGAACTGGGAAATCAGGTTCCCTGATGACTAGAAAATGGTACAGGAAAGCTAGAACTATTTTTTCTCTGTGAGCCGCCCCAACCCATGACACAAGCAGACCCATAAACTTATAACTGATTTTCATTCTGGTTTTGTTTGTATCTTTTTGGGGTATTTATTAAGAGGCTGGACACATTCAAGAAAATATTTTTAAATAACTAAAAGTCCTCAAGGGGCTGATTCCTACCTTCAGGATAGCTGCACATAAAGCACCTCATATAACCCCCATAAAAACGCAATTCCCAGGATAGGAATTTGAAACCCATTTCATGGATAAGGACGTAGAGGGAAACAGAGACTTACCATGGCACAATCATGCTGCAGCATCAGGATTCAACACAGGTCTGTCTGGCTCCAACCCACCCCCCACTTATTAATATAACTATAGGTAACATGAGTAGAGTGCTTACTATGTGCCAGCACTCTGCTAAGTATTTACATGCATTTTCTCACTTATATTCACAGCTTCCCCATGAGGCAGTTACTACTATCAAATCCATTTTCCAAATGAGAAAACTGAGGTTTGGAAAAGTTAGGTAATATGTCCAAGATCACAGAGTGCAGAGAAAATATGACTCACCCCTGTCTGAAACTCCAGAGCCTCCAGTGTTAACCACTATGTTATGCAGTTGTTTTGTTTTTTGGATTGCCAGCAAAAAGTCTTAACCAGATGCCTGTAAACCAGCCATACTGTCGCTCCAACCTCATCTCATGTCACCTCCCCCTTGCTCAACATGCTTTAGAGAGACACACTGGTGGTTTTTCAATTTTCCTATAACACCAAGTGCCTCCCCACCTCCAAGCCTTTGCACATGCTTTTCCCTCCACCTGGAAAGCTTCCTTCCCACCCCTCTTTTATTTGCAACACTAGTTCCTCTTCTTCCTCTAAGTTTGGGGTTAAATATCCCCTTCTCAGTGCAGCCTTCCCTGACTTTCTAACTAAAATAGGTCCATTCGAGTCTTCTCTCACTCAGACCCTTGTTTCTTCCATCACGGCACTCATTACAACTTACCAAGTTTTTGTTCAGTTTTCCCCTCTATTTGTACTGTATTTTATTTGTCCTTCCACCTAGAATGTAAAGCCCATGAGAGCAGAAATTCATCTGTCTTGGTCACTGACATATCCCCAGTACCCAAAACATGCCAGGAATTAGTCAGTGCTCAGTAAATATTTGGTAGATTATAATTATTGGAATTTGCAGCTCTCCTGTGGAAGAAAGCAGATGGTTTCCAACCCCACCCCACACTAAGAGTCCTCCCATGATATTTAAAAAAAAAAAAAATCCTTCAGCTTCTGTTGCCCGAGAGATGAGTTAGCACAGCAACCTCAGCCTCAGTTGAGTCCTCCTGGTTCCCTAGAGGGAAGTCTGCTCCTAGGCATTCACCCACAAATCACACACATCAGAGACTCTGGCCACAGAACAGCACTGCCTGGTTTCCTTAAAGCTGCATCTCCGTAGAGTATGGGATCACACTGAGGAGGTGGGGATCTGCTCTCCAGAGCCTGCTGCCTGCTGGGGCCAAGCTAGACGCCTTCTCGCTCATTCGCTGGTTTGGTCTTTTCTGTTACCCCAGAAAATAATGTCTACCCTATTTTACCTGTAAGGAGACTCAGGTTCACAGTGGTGAAATAATTTGCGTAGAGCCACACAGCTGAGGAGTGGGAGAGTCACCCACTGCCCGTTTAGCATTCTTCGGTGTCTTCTTATTACCTTAGAAAGAAGCTCCAAACTCCTTAGTAGAGTATCTCAGGTGCCCCAGGAAAGGCACCTCTTCTGGGGACTCATCCCCATCCAAGGCTCTGTGGGACTTCGCAGTCTCCCCATGCAGAGCTGGGGGCAACGCCTGGAACAGATGCAGTACCTCACAATTCTGTGCTCTGGCACATGCTTTTCCCGCCTGTCAGCCCCATAGAATGTGGCTAATTCCTACTTGTCCTTTAAAATCCACATTAAAAAACAAAGCTATCCCTTGATAGGAATTTATCCTAAGAAAACAAATACGTGGGAAAAAATGTTTATTCAAAAGTACTCCTTTTATATACAATTAGTTATTTATGACAGTAAAAATTAGAAACAAGTAAATGTTCAAAAAATATGGGAAATGTTTAACAAATTATATCTCCCAATTTTGGGGATACTACTATAGCCACACTTCGGTTGGTTTCTTTTCTTCTCTTTTCTTTTTTGGATTGCCAGCAAAAAGTCCTGATGAGATCACTGTCAAATCAGTGATCCTCAACTGAAGTGCCAAGGAGGACTGCTGTGACTCCTTCCTAGGGCATTGTAATTGACAGATGAGGTTTCTACAATTGTGATTCACACTGTTAACACAGTGTTTGGGCAGACAATGCTGAGCTGGGCTACCCAGGTTTCTGTGTGGTGCAGGGCACAACTTGATATACCTGAAGGAGCAATGAAACTATGCATTTGCCAGGACCTCAGAGAACTTTGCCTCCTGAGTATCTACGAGGGAGTGATCAAGGCAGTTAATACAGATGGCCCCCAACTTACAATGGTTCAACTTATGATTTTTCAACTTTATGATGGTATGAAAGCAATATGCATTCAATAGAAACCATACTTTGAATTTTGATGTTTTCCCTGGCTAGCGATATGCACTACGATACTCTCTCCCTGCTGGGCAACAGCAGAAAGCCACAGCTCCCAGCCAGCCACACGATCATGAGGGTAAACAACTGATACTCGACAGTGTACTATATAATAAGTTACATGAAATAGTCAACACTTTATTATACAAGGGTACTTCAAAAAGTTCATGGAAAAATAGAATTAAAAGATAATACGAATCTTTCCACAGACTTTTTGAAGTACCCTCATAAAATAGGCTTTGTGTTAGATGATTTTGCTCTATTGTAGGTTACGTAAGTGTTCTGGGCACGTTTAAGACAGGCTACACCTACTGGTTAGGTGTATGATAGGACAGAGTTTGGATGTGTTGTCCCCCACCCGTCTGTCTCTCTCTCTCTCTCTCTCCCCCCCTCCTCTCTCTCTCTCTCTCTCTCTCTCTATCTCTATCTCTCTCGCTCTCTCGCTCTATCTCTCTCACTCTATCTCCCCATGTGATCTGCTTGTACCTGCAGGCTGCTGGCTGTTTTCCATGGTGAATAGAAGTAGCCTGAGGCCTGTACCAGATGCAGCTGTCCCAGAATCATAATCCAAATAAATAAACCTCTACTCTATAAATTACCCAGTCTCAGGTATTCTGTTATAGCAACACAAAAATGGACTAATAGAGTGTATTAAATGCAATTTCGACTTATATTTTCAAACCCATTGTAAGTTAAGAAGCATCTGTAGTTCTACTCAAAGAGTGCCACTATGCTAAACTGTGATCAGTATAATAGTGTAATTACTATACATGCAAATTAATCTTTTTAGGACCACTCTAAGGGGACTTGAAAGCCCCTCTTAAATGTGCTGGTGGTATCCCATAGTATCTCTTCTATTCACTAAACACACTGGATTTTAATTGTTTGCTTATCTGTCTCCCAACAAGACTTGGAGCTCTTTGAGGGAAGAGACTGATTCTTTAATCTCTGAATCCCCAGGGCCTACCACATACAATAGCATTCCTAAAAGTCTGTGGTCCAAATGAAGAAATCGAATGAGTAGGAGTATGCAAACCCAGGCATTCTCATTCTCAATCCACTTGCATCTTCCCTGTGCAAAAGGGATCCAGGATTTCCTGCACTGGTGATTGTAACTGGGGGCCTGGGAAGTATTATATGGAAAGATCTTGAAAAACTGTCCCCTTAAATTAGTCAGCACCAGGGTTGCAGGGACCCAGGGGAGGGACAGCTGAAATCCATGTTGGGTTTTCCTGGCAACAGTCAAGATTAGTCACGATGTGGCACTTGGAGGATTCCCCCAGTCTACTCATTCCTTTGGAATCACTCACTCCTTCCAGGACCTCCCCTGGGAACAAAGGAAAACCCAGGACTTGTGACTTGGCTCTTTTCCACAAATAGTTGCTAGTACTTTACATTTAACTCTAAACCACAATTAAAATACTGTAAATGTCGGGGTGGGAGGGGTGGGGGGGTAGGGGGGGTAATGAGTAAGAATCTGCTAGAAAACATTTAGGGTTTCTCTAAATGTCTTCCAGAAACTTCTTCTAAAGGGCTTTTAGGGTCAAGGAGGCCCATTACAGAGCAAATGAAGGAGGCTTGTAAACTTAGGTTTTAACAATCTCAACCACAAGTGAAACTAAACTATCAACCATGTGAAGCCAAACACACCAGTAGGGGTAAATCCCCTGTTCAGTAAAAGGCTTGTAACACCCCTCGAGCTGACAAGCCAAACACCACCCTCGCTCCTGCACCCGCGGGAAGGCGTAGCAGGTGAGTGCAAGGAACCCGGCTTCAACAGGAGATGCCTGTCTACCGCGGGCGCAAGGCTGTAGAGAGTCCCGGGGGGTCCACCTAGGGCCTGCCTAATCTGATAGCAACCAAGTCTGAGCGCCTCCGAGGTTGTTAGGGCTGCACGTGCCTCTCCCTACAGTGTCATCTAGAAAAACAATTCCTAGACCTGTAGATTACCGAAGAGAAGAGCCGTTTACCCCTGGTTCTGGGCCGGCGTGCCCCACCCGCAGAACGACTGGATGCTTTGATTTCCACACTCACCCGCTGTCTAAAACCAAACCCGAGAGGAAGGGCACGGCCCAACGTGGGGATGTCCTGAAACATTCGAGGGTAGGAACGTTCCTACTGGAAGAGAAGTTTACACTAGCGCCCTCACTGCGGGCGGGTGAGGCCGGAGTGCGGCTAGTCCCCGGATCGGAAGAAGGGCGTGTGCGCTGCGCCGGTGGAGGGGTGGAGGGGTGGGGGGTTGGGGGCAGGAAGAGGGGGAGGAGACGAGGGGTGGGGAGCGCGGGGCCCCAGCGCCAGCCCAGGCTCCTCCCGCTCCCGCGTCGGCCCGCGCCTCCTCCCTCTCCGCAGCCGCCCCACGTACTAAGGCGCACGGGCTGCAGAGCTCTCCTCACCGCCCCGCGTCCAGCTCGCCCAGCGTCCGCGCCGCGCCTCCGGCCAAGGTGAGCTCCGCCCGGCCATGCGCGCTGCCCCGCGGCCCGCCCGCCCCTCCCTCTCGGACAGTGCCCAGCCCCGGGTCTGGCACCTGGGGAAACCCCCACAAGCGGCTGCCCGGCTTCGCGGGGATCCAGAGCACCGCGGGGTCTGGGCGGGCAGCGGCTGATGGGGAATCTGCTGCTGCGCGCTCCGGGCCACACCCAGACGAGGCCAGCAGCGCCCCTCCCCGGCCCGGGCGCGGCCGCCCCCAGACCCACGCGGACCGGAGGAGGGGGCACTTGTCTTTTACTACGGGACCTTGGCGTTGGTGCCCCTGGACCTTGATCTTCGCCCTGTTTGCCTTTCTTTACTCCCGCCTTTCCTACTTCCCCACTCGTCTCCCGAGTTATCCGAAGCCCCGCTTCTCGCCCCTGTCCTGGCGGGCGTGTTTCGCTGTGGATTCCGGCTGCAGCTGACCTCTGTCCAGGTGTTCGTAGCCGCCCCGCGGCTGGGCTGCCCGAGCAAGCCGTGGAGGTCTGGGGAGGGGTGGGCGGGTTGGCAACTGGAGGAGTCCCTTCCTAGAGGATACTGCTCAGTCCCACGCCCAGACATGCATGCTTCAGGTTGGGCTTCCTGTTGTTTGTCTGCTAGACGGGAAGGGTCTTGCTGCTGAGGGAGGGAGGTCTATTTGTTTTCTTTATAAAGCAGTTTGGGGGGGGGTAGTGGGGGAAACGGGACTGTGTGAGGTGATTTCTCTCCTGAAAGGGTTCCCTTCTTGCTATCTTAATTAAATAAGTGGAACCAGAAGAGCGGGCTTGATGAAGGATCTTCCAATCCCGGATTAATTTGGCCCGGTGCTGTGAGACAGAGACAGACGTGCTATTGGTACCTGGTTCACAACCTGAACTTGGCCAAAGGAATGGCGCTTCCTCCTGCCCTTCGCACTATCCAGCCACAGTCGGGCTCTGGCTGACTGAAGCCAGGAACTCTGCCCTGTTGAGTGGGGGCGGTGAGGACAGCAGAGCGGGGCCCCAAGCCAGACTCTGGAATACATTAAGCCCACCCTCCTGTCGTCCCCCACCACTTCCCTCCCAAGGGGAGCTGGAAGCATTCTGCAGGGTGTGGTTCGCACAAAGGGCTCCAGGATTCTCCTAGTGGTCTGAGGCCTGTGACTCAGCTGTGAGACCATGTGGGTGTGGCCCTGCTGGTTGCAGATACTCCGCGGATGGTTTGGACAGAACACTCCCTGAAGGAAAGGGGAACTGTGCCATCTTAGAGGGCATTTTCCAAGAGGAAGTGAGTCACACCTGGACTGGCCGCCAGTCTGAAGGAGAGGTTTCTTGACTGAACGGCGAGTGAGAGCCGTAATTAGATCAGCAGGGCCATGGCGAGACTGCTGCCCGGTTACAGGCAGTTGCCCACCTGGCAGCCTGCCTCAGCTTTACTTGGGAGGTTGCTTTTCCCATTAAGAGGTTTGCAGTTGCTGCAGATTTTTTTTCTCCCTGAAGCTTGAGTTTCAGCCTCCAGGAGTGGAGTTTTATATCCTGCGCTTCAGGTGAGGCCAGGCTCATGGAAACACCCTGTCAGTGATCTTTTTTTTAACTCCAACGTGTTTCAGCAAATTGCCCATGATAATGCCAGAGGTTGGGGCAGGAATGAGTTCATGTATCTCATTTGAGATTTCTTCATCAGCCCTTCCCGCATAGATTCCTATCTGGTTTCTATTTAATCATCCCTTCTAAATGGTATATACATTCCTTGACAGCCAGAGAGTAGTTTCTTCATGGTGGTCCTTCATCCGCCATTTGGAGTTTATTTCAGTTATTCAATTTTCTTGGTCTACTGGGCATAAAGCAATTGTTTGGTCTCACCTTGATTTCTAGGTTATGCTCTTCTCTGGCTTTTCCTGGACACAACATCAGCTAGGCCCTTTTCCTCCTATGTCTGGCCTCTGGCCTGCCTCCTTAGTGAGGTCAGGCCGTAGGCCGGATGGAGCTGAGACTGGGTGCCTCCTTGCTTTCCACTGACAGTTCAAAAAATGTGACTTTTTCAGAGCACTACCCACTTGGTATGCCCTTGACACAGTCCAGTCTTATTAAACTGTAAAGTTGAGGGAAACAATGGAATTCTTTCAGGGTTGTAATGTATAAATTAGCATTCAGAGTGCTGGGAAAGCTGGACTAAGATTTTAGGATCTTTCTTAAGCTTCTTTTAACAGGGACTCAACAATTTAGGAATCTTTTATCAAAAACAAAAAGAATGAATTTATTTTTAGCAATTTTCAGCACTTCCTATTGCTTGTTAAGTAATGACCACCCACCACACCAAAGGATTTAATACGTTGTCACAATAGCTATTGTTGGCTGATGCCTGACAATTCTTCAAGGAAAAATGGCTATACTCAGTTGCGTTAGAGGAGGTTTCTGAGTTTTTTCTTTTTATTGAATTGCATCTGGAACTTTCCTTTGCTGACCAGTTCTTTAGTGAGCAAGTTGTATTTGGTAAGAGGTGGGAGGAGAACAGCTTGGATCCAGATTCATTGCTTCAACTCATTTTCTCTGAATTTCCTTCAGGGATCAAATTCAAGAATGCCTTCTGGGTTCAATTTTTTTTTTTTTTTTTTTTTTCAAAATCCCTCAAGCAAAAGTAAGGAAACTTCAAACATATTTTAAATAACAGATGTTTGTTTTCACTGACACTCTGACAATTATTTTCTGGGTGGGCTGTAAGAAAACTAGGATATGGACAAGATACAGAAGCAAAAAGTAAATCAGACCTCATACTCTTTAGAAGTGCCCTCTTTGAAATTATGGCCTGGATCTGGGCTTAGGTCCAGAGCAAACATTTGGGATTGCTCAGAAGCAGACACTTTTTAAAAGAGGATTCCAGCTTCCCTGCTACTCTCCGGATGACCAAAATTATATTGTTGTCAATTTCACAATTTCATTCTTAAGGATTCATTGAGCAGGATCTATGGGCACTGCCTACTGGAACCCTACTCAAGGAGCCAAAATCTAGTAAGGAAAGAAACATAAACAAATAACTATAATTTAGGACAGACTTTTAAATAGGATTCCATTAGCTGTTAAACTCCTCAAAGGCAAGCACCATGGAGAGAGAAAGACGTGTGTGTGTGTGTGTGTGTGTGTGTGTGTGTGTCTGTGTGTGTGTGTGTGTGTCTGTGTGTGTGTGTGTGTGTCTGTGTGTGTGTGTGTGTGTGTCTGTGTGTGTGTGTGTCTGTGTGTGTGTGTGTGTCTGTGTCTGTGTCTGTGTCCCTGTCCCTCCAGCCTAACACCATAGCCAAGACATGCAAAGTAGGTGCCCAGTGTAGAACCAAAATGGAAAATTGAATTCCTGCCATACTAACTAAATTTGAAGAGTCCAGAATTGTTTTCTGTAGAGAAAGCTACACAGAGAAAGACTTCCCCGCCTCCACTCTTAAGACCTATTGCCTATGCAAACATGTAGTGAGTATACAGGTATCAGAATAAAATAATTCTATAAAAGGTGAGTGGACAGTGAGGTTTTTACATCCTGTGGAGCTCATCAGTCAGGCAGCAGAGCTAGAGAAGCATGAACTATAAGGTGGGTGAATGAAAACATGAGAAAACAGCAGGAGTGAGAAGAGAGAAGTCATGTCAGTGTCTGACCAGACCTGTTTGGCAGGACACATATTTTTTCCCTATGTGTATGGAATGTGCTCTCCTCTGTACTTTACTATAGCATTCGTAGGCAAACCCTCTGGGGGCCCCTTTCCTGGCCCTTCCCAGCTCTCAAGTCCTCCTGCTGAGCTGTGAGCAACAAGGTTTTCAGCTTTGTCCTTGAGGCTGCACTTGCACCTCACCTACTGCCAAGGGGATTGTTTTGATTCATTCACTCACACATTTAACAAATAGTTATTTAGTGGGCAGACTAATTCACAGTTCTTGACCAAGAGGAGATTATATCCAAACAGGTAAACAATTAAATGTGATTGAGTTTTTCAGTGTGGGAGTAGGTTGTTGGGGGCACAGAGCATGATGCTGCCTCTGGCCCCAGCCCCAAGGCCCTCCCACCAAAGTATATCCAACCAGGAAGTGGAAGCCCCACACCTGCCCAGGAGTGGAGCTTGTGGGGTGGTTGGGTAGGGGTGGAAATGCCAGATTCAAGTCCTTGAAGAAATTCTGTTTTAGCAACCAACGGTCAGTGCTGCAGTCAGCCCCACCCAGGCAAGCCCCACCCAAGGAGAGAGGGCCAGGCAGGGCTGACTCAGTGGGGTAACTGCTGGCTGCACTAGAGAAGAGCTAAGTGATTCAGCCTTCAGCCAAGAGAAGAGTGTTTTCCCCCTTTTCCTTCATCTTATTTTAAAACCAGTGTGCAGCACCTTCTTCAAACCTGAGCTCCTTGCTTGTAGCCCTGCTCAGTGCCCTTTGGAGCACTGGTTACTGATGAGACCCAGTGCATCTCCTCTGGTTTTCAAGGCTACTTTCACCTTCTGGCGAGCCCCTCCTCTGCATTCTTATTGCAAAAGGTCTACTGGACAAATAGGGAGTCAGCAGGCTGCTGCATTCACAGTCCATTTGCTGAATAAAACAGCTGAGGGAGGAGTAGAGGAAAGGACCCAGTGGGGCAGGGATGTGGCTTCAGAGAGGAACACTCCATCACTTCATAATGAGCTTGGGCAAGGAGAGGGTGGGACTGGAGGGACCTCAGACCTGAGCTCTCAAGTGGGGAGGCGAGATTGACCTCACTCTCCTGAGAAAGATATTCAAGGTGGCCAGGATTTCCTGGCTTACCAGGAACTTACAACTTGTATTTCTTAGGAATTCCTAAATTCATCTATTTTCCTATTTTAGGGGTCCTTATCTGAGTGGCTTCACTTTCTTACTCCTCTGGCTTTGCAGCACACTTTCCTTCTGCTCTGTCCTATGAAGAAAGTGAACTAGGTGTACCACCCAGTTCCAATTTCTGGGATCTTTGGGAACTGGTCATGAAGTGCTCTGCTGCTGTGAGCTTGGGCACAGGTATTTTTAAACTTCTGTGGCATGTAACTGCTTTCCTGAGTTATTTAAGAACTGGAGTGGGATCCCACGTCCTCCCATAGGTGACTCACTTAGTTCACTTCTCCTAAATTACCGGACTTCCAGAACCAGTCCAAGCAAGGCAGACTCCCTTTAAGCCCACTGCCATCTGAAACCTACATGGGGGAAGGGGGATGAGCCAGATCTGGGCTGTGTAGGAAGAGACAGAAAAGGGTGTGGTTCCCCTGGAATTCACCTTACGGTGGACCTCAAAGGGTTAATTTGCTGCTCTGTCCAAGAGAACTGCTTTCCAGATGAATCATACCAATTCTGATTTGTGGCATTCTCTAGTACAGCATTTTTGGCATGCTGGTTCTCATACTTTTCTGGAGATTAAGGGGTAGAATTTACAATACTTAAGTGTAATTGCTCGATCCTCCTGTTCACCAGCTCCACCTTCTCCTCTGTAGGAGATAGTGCTTATGGATCTGTATTGAACAAGCATCTGTCAGCAGCAGAAACCGGACTGAAGCATGTCTCAGGTTCCTGTTAGCACTCTTCAGCAGGGAAAGTCTCCAGCCTCTCCTTCAACCAGTTCTCAAAGCCTATTGTGATTTCTTTTGTTTTGAATGGTATATTACAGTCTCCGTTCAAGTTCACCTGTTTCCTGTCCAGTAGTGATTTTAGGTGATGTTAGCCAAAGCCTCGCTGTTCCCACCAAAGCATTCTTCCAATTAAGCCAAAATTCATTGAGCTCTTGTTAAGTACCGTGCACTGGGACTTGATGGGACATGTACCCCCAGTTCATTATACCTGAATATAATGATCTGACATGTTTCCTTTCTTTCTTATTATAAACTCATCATGATGAAAAGCTCTTGCTCTCCCACTGCACCCCAGACTGTGAGGGCAGCTCTTCTGTCTAGTGCTGCCAAAACTATATCAGGCCCCCAAAGGAGTTAGGATATGCTGTTACTGATTCCGTCTTACATGAACTAGAGAATGAAATTTGGGTAGCTTTCATTCAGGTAAAGCAACTGCATTTTACTGCTAGAGATGCAAATATTTTTATTATAATAAATAACAAGTTCAGAACTTTAGTAAAGAATATATACCTAGCAGACAAATTCATTTGTAAGCAAATTTCCAAATCCTAGAATCAGACTGAACTAGGTTACCAAGTTAAGTCTGGAGGGTTGAAGTTTTCTTATTAACCAGGCTTGACTGTGTGGGTTGTTGGTATTCAGTCATATCTAAGAGCTCCATTTACCAGGGCCAAGAGAATGATGAAATATCTGTTCTTTCAGTAAGTGCTTTGTCAGTTAAAAAGAGGGACACTGATCTTGCTTTTCTAAATGGTTACAGTTCTTATTCTTCATTAGGTAATTTATGAAGAATTAGCTGGCAGCTAGATAAATCCCTCATTCAGAGCACCAATACCTGAGGTGGCTATTTCCACCAGCAAGAGACCCCAAAACTGGTGTGAACTGGTCCTTGGATTTGTTGAATTTTACAACTGGAAAAGATCGAATGGATATCTAATCACCTTCCTTCCTGTTATACTCTAAAGACTGGCAATAATGTGGCTTAAAAGTTAATGTTAACCCTGTTTCTTTACATCCTTTAACATGTTTCAACAGACTTCACCAAAATGCCCTCTCAAATGGAACATGCCATGGAAACCATGATGTTTACGTTTCATAAATTTGCCGGGGATAAAGGCTACTTAACAAAGGAGGATCTGAGAGTACTCATGGAAAAGGAGTTCCCTGGATTTTTAGAAGTAAGTGTTAAAAGGCTCAGAAAGAGCCAGACATAAAAATCAATGCTTCTAGGCCCTGGTTCCTTTCCTTTCCTTTTTCCATCCCTTCCCTGTGGAGGTCATTTCCAGAGAGTTGTTGTCATTCATTTATTTATTAAACAGTATTGAGTACCTACTATTTGTAAGATACCATTGGGGAAACAGAAAGAAGACACAACCCTTGCCCTCTGGGAGCATACAGTCTGCAGGTTGAAATAAGACTACACACAACCACAGTATGAGGTGTTTGTTAGAAAATTCCATCTGGAGTTATCTGCGTCCATTGAGATCATGTGGGAGATTGAGTTGGGGGAAAGAAGGCTTTTCACAAGAGAGTAGTCCCAGAAAATGGCTGCCTTCAGGTCTGTAAACCTGGTGTTGGAGATGCCACGTCCTGGTCACATTCCACTTTGAGCAACTTGAATCTCGCTTCCTAAATCCCTTCAGATAAAGGGATTTTTTTTTTTTCTTTTTCCACCTCTGATCTATAAAGGAATGCGGTCAATCATTTGTTGAATAAGAGCCAAGCATCCTCCAGAGATAGCTGCTTTTCACATTGAAAATGCTCTGAGAACACTGGAGCACAGTCTGAGTTTATGTCTGTCCTTTGACAGACTAAGGGATCTGTCAAGACTCAGAAAGAGGGCTCTGCCATGAGCTCAGATGCATCACTCAGGACATTAGGCCAGGAGGCACAGTTGTCCTTTTACATTGTAGACCCTCAAGAGATGGTTGTTGAATTTAACTGAAGGTGAAACATTGCTTGACAAAATAGCAGATTGAAATGCAAGCTATTCTTTCCCTGCCACAACTGTAGTCACTTGAAAGGATTTTACTGTGCTTGGTATTGAATAATGCTTAGCCTCTAAAAGGTGAAGGGAGATGATGGTAAAAGGCTGGGTCCTGCCTCTTATCTGCCTGGTAAATAGAACATTAGTCAAGCCTCTGACTCCTGCATCAATAAACATGAGGCTTTGTAATACACTATGATTTACATGTCATCAATATCAGTTAAATAAACAGATATAAATAACCTAACTGCTCTCTCAGAGCTTCAATTACCACAATGCTGTCCCAGAATGAGTGAGACTATGTGGTTACTCTACTTTTGTAGAGTGCTATGATCTAGCCCCAGACCAGGAAGGAGTTAGAAGATCTAGCTCTGCCCTCACTAACACTGGGTCGGTTGCTTCAGCTTTCTGGGCCTCAGTTCCCTCCTCTGTAAAATGAAAGGGCTGGACATGATTATCTGCAAGTTCATTTTGACTTTCTATGAACCTTCAAGGAAAGCATAAATTGCAAGCACAAAATGTGCTCATTGCAAGCCTGCCCATCACATGGACAGAGGCATTCTCAGTACACTAAACATTTGTTAATCGTGTTGTTGTGTAAGTTAGAAGCCAGGATGAATATAACATAACACACAGACCCTTCCTCCCTAATGGCTTTATGGCATGAGAAACATAAAGGGTATATACAGAATGGAGTACTGAACATGGCAAGGTAATTTACTCTAGGCATGGGGTCATAATTCCAGGCACACCCACACTCACTGCATTAATAGAGCATTTTGCTTCTAAAGTAGATCACCTATGTCATTCAAATTTCACTCACTCTTACCACAGCCAGGAAGCTGGGGGTGAGGCCAGAATTAGCTGTAACCCTCCAAAAACAGAGGTAGCTACATAGAGCAGGTTTTAGTTGATTGCTTAGAGTAGGAGCTTACAGTCCTCAAGTAGGAAATGCTACTAGTTTACTTTAAGACATTTCTGAGTGCAATTTTTATAACCATCTAGCACACTTGAAACACTGAGTATCAGTTCCTTCACTCATGTATAAAGTCACTAGAATTTATAAATACTTCACCTGAGCCCCTTAACAACCTCTAATGGGCTCTATTTCCCTCTCTGGTTGATGGCATGCACCCTGCAGGAGAAACCACACTTTCCCAGTTCTAACCAGCACCACTGCAAAAAGGAATGATCAAGCCAATCACCATGGAAGCAAGATGAAGGCAGAGGGGATCTTGCCTGTCTGCCTTTGTCCCACATGTTCATACCAGGCATCAGGTGTCACGGGGAATGTATGAATCCATCACACATATTACTTTTGAAGCTGGTCCAATGTACAGCCTCCAGAGAAGAATATAGGATGGTGTAAACTTACCAACTCAAAGAATGGAGGGGATCCTAGAGACACTAGTCCACCCTCCTCAATTCATAGTTGACATATTGAGGCTGACTAAGCTGTATGACTGACTCAAGGCCCAGGGCTGATATGATATGAAGCCACACTAGCTTGGCCTCAGCTGTGTCGATGAGAAACAAGCGCTATCTATCCATCTTCTCCAAACCTAAAACACCTCATGGCATCATTAGCACCTTCTTCAAATCCATAGGACAGTGATCTGAAACTTACTCCCTAAGTGATCTCATAAGATCTTTTCATAAGGAGTTTCCTTTTTAGGGATTTGACCACGACATACGGAATAAAGTTTAAGAGAATGTATATTTAAACTATAAAATAAGGAGTTTAGGATGGTTCTTAGGCAGAAGCTGAATTTGAAGTTACTGAAATGCTCCCTCAAGGCAAAAAAAAAAAAAAAAACAATACATTTATATGGCCTCCAATGGTCACTTATGACCTAAAACAAGAGTTCAAATAATTGGGAGATTGTACACATAGTTGTCAGCAGCACAAATCAAATAAGCTCATCATTACAAACATTGACCGATATTTCTTGTCTTCATTCTTTTTTTATTTTTCCAGAATCAAAAAGACCCTCTGGCAGTGGACAAAATAATGAAGGACCTGGACCAGTGCCGAGATGGCAAAGTGGGCTTCCAGAGCTTCTTTTCACTAATTGCAGGCCTCACCATTGCGTGCAACGACTATTTTGTAGTACACATGAAGCAGAAGGGAAAGAAGTAGGCAGAATCAAGCAGTGACTCCCGCCCTGACAGGAGTTCTCTCAAAGGGTCGCTTAAGGAATCTGCCCACACCTTCCCCTGCATAAGGATTTCATGGGTAGATCAGGATCCTTAGGAAATGTACAGATAAAATCCAGCTCCCATTTGACAAGCAAAGAAAGAAAAGTTAGCTAAATGCCAGATAAGCTTTTGATTTTTATATTGTTTGCATCCTCCTGCCCTCAATAAATAAAGTCCTTTTTTAGTTCCAAATTTGAGACAATGTCTGTTGCTTCTTCAAAATTGCTTGTTCCCTGCTTCTTTGTTTCATAAAGAGTCAGCATGACCTTGGCAGCCAGAGCACAGCAGAGCTCTTTCCACAGACTCAGCAAAATAGGAAAGCACTCTCCATTCAGGCTTGGTGTCTAACCTCTACTTGCTCAGCCCTTGTAGCTGTGTCTATATGAGGGACCAAAACTTGACAGATTGAGAGAAGGCTCTGCAGGAATATGTTCTAATTTTATAAATACTGAGCACAATCTTGCCCAGTTAAATCAGTGCCTTTCCAGCCAGCCCTTTGATGCCTAAGATACCTAAATTCTTTTTCTTCTTTTCTTTGGCAGCTGTCAGTTACAGGGATCTGGACCTTGAACTTGGTGTTGCAACACTGCTCTCTGAATTCATTTTTCATAGCAAAGTCTACAGCAAAAATAAGTTCATAAGAGAACCAAGAGGGTATAGTATGACACCTCAGTAATAGTATCACATTAACATCTATTGATTGAGTCAACTCCCGGATGTCAGGAAATAAGCTAGGCAGAACTTATATAGAGTAGTTCTTTTTTGTTGAAAATGAAGAGCCAGTTGTGATATTTTTTTTTTCTTTCTGGTGGCTGGCGTGTACAGGGATCTGAACCCTTGACCTTGGCGTTATCAGCACCATGTTCCCCCAAACGGGCCATCAGCGAGCCCCTGTAATTCTTAATTCTAGAAGTCTTCCCACCTGTAGGTTAAAGAAACTGGCTCTGAGGAAAGGTGACTCTAAAGGATACCCTCTTTGATAGCTACAGAGGACACAAACAAACTGGCCCATCACAGTCAGGCAAACCGTCTCTAGATCATGAGAATGTGTATCAGTCCCGATTTACCCCTTTGGTTTACCTGCCTCCTGGGGCAACCGTGTCTACTGGGCATTGTGAAGTGATCAATTTACAAATGGGCAGGTAAAATTGTAACACATGAGCTCAGATGACATCAAATCTATGGCAAACTTTCACACTCTAAGCCACCTTACCTGAAAATAGAAATAACTATCTCGGGAGGAGAGGGCTCTAGGGATATGGGAAAGGAATTATCAACTCATCTTCACAGTGCATGTGTAGATTCAGAAATATTCTGAAGCAACATTTTATTCCACAGCAGATTACCCTAGACTCTCTGGCATTCAGAAAGATGCCCAATGCCAGGATATCATCTGAGTCATTGTACTTGGGACAGGTGTAAGTGTATGTGTATTTGGGGGGAGGGGTGTGACACCTTCGTCACTTTATCTCGGTTGCGCAAAGCATTTAGTAGGGAGCTAGTACAAGGAAAATAAAAATAGTATTTATGGTTTGAAATCCTACATGGCTCTCTGTGCCAATGAAAACACACAGATCCCACAATCTGACCTGCTGAAACAGCTATCCAGGCTTCAGGGGCCGCAGCCTAAAGGCTCCCAGAGGACAAAGCTGCAATTATGCCAATAGCCATCAAGAGGAACCATCTGGAAAATTCCACTAATTCTGCTACATGGCTGAGTTGTAAAAGCAGATCCCGCCCCTGTGCACACCCAGTTATGAAGGAAGAATGAATAGCAGTGCAGAAAGTCAGTTTCAAACACGCTACAGAGCTGACCCTGAAAAACAGCTCATTTTCTCTCTTGGACCCATTCCCTTATCCAAGTGCCCTGAACATCAGCCAGCCACCTATGATTTAATACTTCTCTACCCAATCCATCTCCCTGGGAGACTGAGGACAAGTCTATAAAGCTCTCTCAATTTGACCAATGTGAAAGTGATTGTTCAAGTACCTTCAGCTCTTAATTCCAGAGGGATAGTTGTGACTAGACATTCCTTCGCTTGGCAAATATTAACAAGGGCTACTATGTGAGTGACACCAAGAAAAGTTCAATGGCAAGTATAAAGAGGCAGATAGCCACAATGCCTGCTCAAGAAGATTACAATCTAGGTTGCAAGATAATAGATAAAGCAGACCAAAAGTTAAATGACAGCAGAAGGAGCATTGGCAAGGGTGTCATGTGACAGGCACCCTTGATCACTGTTGATAGGAATGTAATTTATACAACCTTTTGGGAAGGCGAAAGTTGGCAATATGTACCGGGATACTTTAATGTGTTTTCTTTGACCTAATGTTTCTATTCCTAGGAATTTACTTTAACAAAGCAATCAAGGATATTTACAAAATTCATATAGAATGATATTTGATGCATTATTTAGTACAGCTAAAACTAGGGTTATGGTTAAATAAGTTATGTTTAGATGTGCATGGGATACTATATGGCTCATGAAAACTGTGACTTTGAAAAATATTAAATGAGATGGGGAAATGTTATGTAAAGGAGGCTACAAAACTGGTAAGTAATGGGATTCCTTTCTTAAGTATGTGTGCCTGCTCACAAACACATACTATCTCTCCCTCTCTCCCTCTCTCTCTCTCTCTCTCTCTCTCACACACACACACACACACACACACAGAAAAAGATTAAAGAAAAATACACCCAGCTGTGTTTAGTTTTCAGGGTAGGCATTACTGGCAAGGGAAACTGTTGTCTCCAGAAGATGATTATGGGATTATTGTAATTTTCTGTATATACATTGCTGTGTTATCTAAATTTTCTACAACAATTCTACTTTTACAATCTGTAAAACAAAACTCTAAATAATATATTTTGAAAGAGCATGTGTATTTATTGACCATCTACCATGAATCAGAACCTGAATGAGATACTTCTTATTTAGTCCTCATAATAACCCTGTTAAGGTATTATAATATCCATTTTACAAATGACAAAATTAAGACTTAAGTAACTCCCTCAGAGTCCCACCATATTTACTGTGTAAAGATTTGCACCAGATATTCTGTTCCCTTCTATTCTGCAGCTGTCTCAAGGTGCTATTTGAGTAAATTAAGTATTAAATGTTTTACTTCAAAAGCATAGGAGATCATTGTGAGTGGGGCAAGACTAGTCAGAGAAGATTTCATGTATGAGGTAGGATGTTATCTGGTCTTTGAAGATAAGAAGAAATGTGGATAAGAGCTAATATTCATTGAGTACTTACTGTGTTCCAGGCCCTGCTCTAGTGCTTTACAAGCATTAACTCATTTGCTTCTCTCAAAAGGTATGAAGAAGGTACTATTACTATTCCCACTTCACAGCTGATTTGACCAAGGTACAGAGCTAGTAAGTGCTGGGGGCAGGATTTGAACACAGCTGTTGAAGGTTTTAGCCACTCTTCTCTGCTGCATCCCCAGACGTGGTTAAGGATGGAGCAAAGGAAAGCCCAGGACACAGAGGACCAGGAGGCATGACCAAAGTGAAGTGTGTTCACAAGAGAAAGGGGGTGTAGGTGGGTTAGAAAAGGCAGGAGGTGTTAGATGAGTGATAAATGGTAAATCCAGAATATGTGAAATGTGGTGGATGAAGTCACTCAAAAACCCTACAGATCCAAAGTTTGGGTTATTACTACTCCTTTGGGAGAAAGAAATGACTCTTGTCTAAAAGGAGACAATCAGACAGTAAATAAGAATGTTCTTGTGAATGTTCATTCAACCCATTTACCTGCAGTGCTCACATTCCAATCACATTCCGGCTACAAAAGATAAAGCAGGGTGGGGATTCATATTTATTTTTCTGAGAAGCTTTGAGAACAGAGGAGGAAGGAAAAAAAAATCGACCTCTGGAAAGTCATGTCAAAAGTAACAGAGAGAGAAAATCAAGTTGATAGGGCCACAAGGTCTGGGTAAGAAAAACCCCTCAACGGGACATGTTTATCTGATGTCCCACCAAGATTCCAAGTCATCTGCAAAATGGTATATTCACTCTGACTGTAGCTACTGTATATATTTGTAAATGCATGAAAGTGGGCAAAGTCTGGAAGTGTTTATGTAAAAGTGAAAATGATCATGGTATCAAAGTTTTCTTTCATATTATTACATCATCCTTTTAGTAAGGGGGAAAATAATTTCAATTCGCTCTCTGGACACAGAATGAGACCTGCTCATTGTGAAAATCATATTCATCATGTTACCCAAAGCAGCTAACCAATGAGCAGCCCCTGCACTGCCAGCTCTTCCTGCAAAGGCTCAGGCTTCTCCTCAGCCTCCTCTAGGCACATCACCAAGGCCCTGATGAGCATTAGAGCACTTAGCCTCAAGCCTGTCTTTCTAGAAGGAGGAGGGAGGTGATCAGCTTTGGTCTCTGCAGGGAGGACACAGCTCTGTCCTACCGCATTCCGGGAAGCCAGGGTGAGTCAGCAAACAGAACCAGGTACCTTGGCCTTCTTCTAAATCTACAAATACTGGAATTACCGATCAATGATGTGATTTAAAGCACCATAGAAAATAGCAAATGACATGGAAAAAGCGTTAAGTGGCCCACAAAGAGTTTACTACTGTCTGGTGGAACAAGACCGTGCATTTCAAAACAACAGTACTTGACAGTATGTGAGGTAAAGAAATATCATGAGTGGTAAATGCTGGTGTTAGCTCTGAGGGTCAGAGGTGTCATGGAGAAAGGACCTCGGAGGGAAAGAACAGAGGAAGATCACTTTGGGCAGGGCGGCGTGGGGAGCGCAGAGAAGTACAGCAGAGCAGAGTGGAGGAGCCATGAGAAGCCTGGCGGGGCTGGGATAGGCTGTGTTGGGATGGGATGGGTGTGGGCTTGATCTGGAGCTAATGGTGCTGGAGCAAGGGAGTGACGTTTCAGCACAATTAATCTAACAGCAAATGGCAGATGAGGGAGAAGCTAGAGAAGGAAGCACCAATGAAGAAGAGTCTACAGCTCACTGTGAGGTCATGAAAAAGACTGAGGAAGATATCCTTGTGCTGATTAGGAATGACCTCCAAGACCCTATGTGAGAATGAAAAATCAAGTATACAACAGTATGGACCTCTCTGTCTATTAAACTACCTTTTGGGGGAAATGATAGTGGAGGATAAATGTATATAATTACTTTAATACACAAAAAATGTCTCCAGAAGAATATGCAAGAAACTGATAAAACTGGATGCTTCCCAGAAGAAGCAGGGTGGCTGGGGAAAGAAGAAGTGGGAAGGAGAGTATTTATGTGTTTTTGTACCATTAGGATTTGGATCCATGTAAAGATACAAAAAATAAATAAATAAGGTTATAATTTTAAAAATAATTCATAGCTTTTTTATATCTTTAAGAACTTTCCTGTCACTAGCAAACAAGTTTTGTTTCAATAATTATACCTTCATGTTATTTTGTAAAGGTTTTAAGTGCATATGGTAATAATCCAAGTAAGAGAAATTAAAGTTTGGTCTAGAGTACTAAAGCAGGAATGTAAGAGTGAGGTAGATGCAAAACATCACGTTTCCAGGGTCCCTTAAGCTCATGCTTCTCACAGTGTGGCTGGTGCAGGTTTTGGAATCAGAGACAATGACAGAGTTTACTCAAGTTACAGCACAAAGAGGGAGCGCTTTGCTGAAACACCCCCTTTACTTGATGGTGTCATTCAAAACAGTTTTATGTTAAAACAAACAGGGCTGGCCTGGTTAGTTCAGTTGGTTAGAACACACACGGTGTTAAAACACCAAGGTCAATGGTTCAGATCCCTCTCCCCACCAGCTGCTACTCAAAAAATAAACAAATAAATAAAACAAGCAGATAGATCTTCCATATAAAATACAGAGCTTCAAATAAAATGCCCTCCTATAGGGTATCCCTTTTGGCTGCACTTTCTGGACCTTCTCCCTTAACACACACACACACACACACACACACACACACACACACACACACACACACACACACACACACACACACACACACACACACACACACACACACACACACACGTTCACTTTCCTCTGCTGTGAGAAGCACTTTGGAAGAACTGGTTGAGAAGCCTGTAAATTAGGCAGCCAAGCTCACCCCATGGCATGCAAACAGCCACACAGCAAGCTTCCAGCATCGCCCCCATTCTCCTACCCCCACCCCGACCCTCTGGGCTCTTCACTGCCTGACCAGCTTCCATCCTCCCAGCTTCTGACCTCTTTATTCCTACTCTTATATATGCCCCTGCTTCACCTTTAGGACCTGAAGCTCATCCCTGGTTTACATGCTAATAATCTTGACTTCACTCTTTAACAAAGATTCTCCCTAATCTATGTTTTCTCAGACCACCCTGGGAAATCTAGAACCTTCTACACTATTGCAGCTTCCTGGGTAGCAACACTCCCAGCAGGCATTCTCAGGTCACAGATGGAGAGGCCAGACACAAAAGAAGTTAAATTCAGCCATGAAGAGGAAGGAAATCCTGCCACATGCTACAACATGGTTGAACTTTGAGAACATTATGCTAGGTGAAATAAGCCAGTCACAAAAAGACAAATACTGTATGATTCCGCTTATATGAGGTACGTAGAATAGACCATCTCATAGAGACAGAAAGTAGAATGGTGGTTTTTAGGGGCTTGGGGCGAGGGAGGAATGGAGAGATGGTTTTTAATGGACATAGTTTCAGTTTTGCAAGATGATAAGAGTTCTGGAGATTGGTTGCACAACAGTGTGAATGTAGTTAATGCCACTGAACTGTACACTTAAAAATGATTAACATGTTAAATTTTATGTTAAGTGTATTTTACCACAATTAAATGTTTTGTAAAAGGAAGTTTTTAAAAAAGTAACAGAGGGCTGGCCCGTCGCTCACTTGGGAGAGTGTGGTGCTGATAACACCAAGTCAAGGGTTAAGATCCCCGTACCGGTGATCTTTAAAAAAAAAAAAGTAATAGAACTCAATGACTGATAAAAATGGATGGAAAATAGAAGTATTAGATATACCTTAAAAAATCTATGCAAGCTTGACCACAGGGAACGGGGTTTGGGTGGCAGACTTTCAAAAGAACCCCTGCAATGACTTGCCATGAATCACGAAATACAAAGATTTGCCTAAATCAAATTCTCGCTTTGACCTGGCATCAGCCCACAGACTGCACATTACCTGCTGGGATCTGTTGGCAACACTGACCACACACATCAGGTGTGTGGTGTGAGGTCTTGAAACTCCTGTAGCCTCTACTCATACTTTATGGAACACAGTATGGCTTCTTGTTTTTGCTTCACTGGATTCCAACTCCCAGCCTGGTCTTGGTTCTGCCTTCTCAACAACACTGACCACTCATCACAGTGAGACAGGAAGAGGGAGGAGTCAAAGAAGACACTTGAGTGGACAGAAGATTAATAGGCCCATTGATAACATCAAGGAAATCTGGAGGAGGGGTTGTCTAGCACTGTGATCAGGATGGTTGGGAGGCAGTTTACACATGGTTAAGTGTTAGGGCTCTGGAGTCACACAGACCTGTGCTCCAATCTTCATTATTATTGTGTTTAGAACATTCTATAAGAATAGATAACATCTATTGTCCATTTTCTATGGGCCAGGCATTCTGCTGAACTCTTAATATGCTCTTAAATTTAATCCTCACAGTGACTCTTTGAATGGAGTGTTCTTATTGTCCCCACATTACAGATGAAGAAACTGAGCTGTAGAGAAGTTAAGTAATTCATCCAAGGCCATACAACTTTTTAAGTGGTAAAGTTGTGATTCACACCCAGGTCTGACTGCAAAGTCTATAACTATTGAGTAGATGGGAAAGAAGCCAAAAAATCAGATTTGAGAATCAAGTCTAGTCATTCTCCTCATCAGAGACCAATGATCTCTGCCTGAGAGACAATAGCATAATCGCTTAAGACCCCAGGCTCAGGAGCCAGAGTTTCTGACTGGATTCAAATTATTACTCTGATACCTACAGGCTGTGTGACCTTGAGCAATTTACTCAGCCTCTCTGTGCCTCAGTTTGCTCCTCTGTGCCTCACTTTGCTCAGAAAGATAATCATAGAATCTACCTCATAGGGTTGCTCTAGGATTAAGTTATTATACCTATGGTACCTAGAATAATGCTTGGTACACAGTTGGCACTATATAAATATTGACTATGATTAGTCCTGCAACTCTTTCTAAGTTTAAGTTCAAGAAGCAGTAAAAAAGAAAGACAAAATCCTGGGAGGCAGGTTACATGCCGGGGGATGTTACCAAACCTCATAATTAATCCTCCAACCAGCAGGTTCCTTCCTATCCCCAAGCAACATGAAGCATTTTCTTTGTTGAAAAGCAAGACCTTCAGAGTCAAAAAGACTTGAGCTCAAATTCTTACTTCACACCTACTCTATAGCCTTGGGCAAGTTCTTGACCTCTTTGAACCTCAGTTTCCTCAGTTGTAACACAGACACAATAGTATCCATGGGGCAAGATTGTTCAGAGGAATAAAGGAGATAATTATATAGGATATGCATGTTGGTGCATCTCAGTCACACACAGAGGCAGGAGCAAGTCTGTTTATTGCAGCAAAGTCTTGTTCAGAATGAAAAGTCAGACCTTTGGTACTGAGTTGGTCAAACATTAATTAAGAGCAGCCTCTTTTGCTAGATCTCTCCCGAATGGCACTGCATGCTTGTTCCAGTAAAAGCTCTTTGTGTTCTGGCTCATCAAGTCATAAAACAAGGAGCCAACTAAATTTGAGTCATTTTCAGGCCACTTCCTATGGGGAACTTAATCTTTTAAAGTATTGCAGGTAAATGGGCATTACACTTAGGGCTTAAAGCAAGCTTTGACCTTGGAGTAAGACCTAGGTTCTCCTGTGTGACTTTAGGCAAGTCACCTCATTTTTCTGGATCTCCACTGCATCACTTGCAAATTGGGGGAAACAACACCCACCCCTGGAGAGTTCTGTGAGGATTATATGACACAATATATAACCTACACTCATCGTTTCCTGCTTTTCTCCTATTAAAGTGGACTAGCCACCTGTCGTTCCCTCTAAGGGCAAGCTCTTCTCCTGGGCCCAGCTCCCGTCTCTTCCCTCCACCAATCATCCACTCTCTTCTATATCTTCTTCCCATCGCTCCCTCTACCAGTTCATTCCACTCATTCCCCTAATGTTTATATACGTCTAAGAAGACGTATATATCTTCTCTCATCAGAAGAGAAAAAAATTAGCTCCTCAAATCCATATCCCACAAATTTCTTGAAGGAATTGACCTTACCCGCTGTCTCCATTTTCTCTCTCCTCCTCCTCAATTCTTTCTGATCTGTATTATGCCCACCCCACTCCACTGAAAATGCTTTCACCCAAACTACCAAAAAGCTCCCTCCAATAGACATTTTTTAGCCCTTAATTTATTTGACTGTTCTGCAAGATTCGCTCTTGTTGGCTATTCCCTCTTTTAAAACACTCTTCCCTTGGGGTCCGTAAGGTCTCATTCTGCTCCAGTCTCTCAGGCTTATTCTTATTCTCCCTTGTTAGCATCTCTTCTTAAATGTTGGTCTTTCTCATGGGTGTTGCTTAGGCCCTCTTCTCTTCCCACATTGAGTCTATCCTGGGTAACCTCATTTACCATTACACCCAGCCCCTTCAATTAAAATAGAAACAACCCATGGGTGTTCCACTGGCTTCTCAGACTCAGTATAAAAACTATATTCACCATTGTCCCCACCCCACCTCACTGGACAAGTGAAAAAGCTGACCTTTTCAGGGTTTTTTGTTTCAAACAACCAAATTCACTCAGGCTTATTTAAGCAGAAAGGAAATTTTGTAAAATAACTTCTAATTCTTGTGTCTACTTTGTTTTGCCCCACTCCAAGCCACCCTGTCCATTTGGCCAAACTGGGCTTTCTGAAATGCATTCCTGAGCACCCTGTAATAGATTCCATCTGTTCTTAGGACAAAGTTTAGACTCTTGGAAGATGCTGTCAGTGCCCCACCCACATGCCCCTGGTCCACTCTGGATGTCACTTATAGACTGTTCCCTCACACACAACTTGCTGTGTCCCTGGGCCTGAGGGAATTCTCTGAGGAGTTCAGGGTAAGCCAGAAGTGTCAGGGAGTGAAGGCCCCCAGGAGCAACTCCCAGCCAACAAGGGATGAGAATGCTGGATAAATGCTCCAGACTCAGTGTGACATCTCAGAGTCATGTTGTACACGGTCTTTCACAGCATCTCCAGTGTGTTGGGAGTGCTAAATAAGTACCTTGTGCTAATTTAAGATGGAGGAACTTTGGTCAAGGGAACTTACATCATTAACTTGGCAGGCCTAAGAAGGACATGTTCACATGACGTGAACACCCTGGGCCTTAACCAATCACACCCTTTTGAGATATTATCAGCTGGATGGAAGAGCTCCAAACGGTCATCCACATGACATCACTTTATCAGCCTTGCCAGACACCCAAGTGGGGTATGACTGGACTACATGACAGATCGTCTTTGCTGCATCTGTCAGCTGTGGCAGGTTGCTGGCCAGTCACTCAGATCCTTGGTCCAGTGGACAAAAACAGACTGGAATTGACACTTCTTGGTGTGGGCTACTCTCACACAAAGGTGGAAGCCAGTCTTGTTGAATCCCACAGGGCCTTTAGCCCAGGAGGGTAAAGACCTCTGAGTGCTGCTTACCTGCCACACTGAGAAGGGATCCAGGTGTACGCTGCCCTCAAGCCATGTTCTCAAGGATCATCAACTGTACTCCATCAAATGTATCCAGTTCCTGGTGGATGTGAGTCAGGAAAGGACCTTGCAACAGAGACGTAAGATCCCTGACCTGTTCCTAACAGGATAAAAAAATAGGAGTTGGGTGCACAGTGTACCCTCGAGGGATCATTTAGTTTAAGTTAGAAGTAGGCTAGGACATAAAGTAATTAAAAGTGAAAGTGTGCTGGGTGTGATATGAGTGATCAATAAACCGTGTGATTTAAGCATCAATAATTTTGTCTCAAGTGGTCCTTGCCTACCAGTAAGGGTCTGCACACACATGTGGGACTGAGCTTCAGTTACCCAGAACAGTAACCTGCTTGTTAACACTTTAGAGAGGCTTCCTCTCCTTCTCTGTCTTACTTCCTTATTCCTTTACCATTCCATTTATTTGGCATCACCTTCCAAATAAACTATGTCCACCCAAACCTTCACCTCAGTTTCTGCTTTGGAGGTACCCCAACCTAAGACAGTCTGTTTAACATGGCTTACAAGACCCTTCATCATCAGGACCTGGGTTTCTTTTTCAACATTAGCCCTGCATTTCCCAATTTTCACTCTGTTCTCAAGGTACGTAGAACTTCTTTCTGCTTCTTTCATGCTCTCTCTTCTCTAGGCCTTTACACCCACTGTCTTTCTCCTCTTGGAACACTATGTCCTAGTCTTCATCTGACTAACCCCTATTCACCCTGATACGTCTGCTTAATTGTCACTTCCTCCAGGAAGCCATCCTGAATTCCCAAGTTCAGGCTTTGAGCTCCTTCTATCTGCCCTCAAGTCATCCTGTTCTTCCCCAAAACACTTACACTGTTTTGTAAAGTTTCCTTAATTCTCTGCCTCCACCAGTACTCTGTAAGTTTCAAGAGGGCAGAAGTCATCTCTTTCTTGTTCATTATTGCACCAGAACAATCCAATACAGTTCCAGGCACGAAGTAAAACTTTATGAATAGGCCCGACACATACTAGTTACCAAAAAATATTTGTGGAAATGGAAAGGAAGGAAGAACTAAAACAGTGCTCAAAACAAGTTACAGCATAATTTAGCCAAACTAAAAAGACACAGGTTAGAGAAAGAACATGAGATGCTATGGCTCAACTTCCTTCTAGTTCCCACCTGAGTTGAAACACAGACCTCCAACTCAAGAAAAATGACAGAGACTACATAAGTCTATGGATGATGTCAGTGCCAAAGAAATTTGTAATCCACGAACTAACTCAGAATTAGCCATAATAATTTAGCAGCAAGTCCTCAAAGCCTAGTAACAAATTTCGGTAACATGGCAACAGAACAGGCTGTATCAGAGTAGGCTAACTGCTGAGTCAACCAGCACAAGAAAGTCCAGTCAGGTCTGGCCGCTCTCCTTCAAGTGGTGACTCAGGGACTTCCAGTCAGCAAGGTGGAGGGTGTAAGAAGGGGGAACAAGAAAGTGTGAAGGAGCTCACATCTGATATTTAATTACCTTAGCCATGAAGTTAACAGGTCCCTTCCACTTACACTCCTCTGATGAGAACTAGTGACACGGCCCCACCAGGGTGCAAGGTGGGGGCTTAGAAATGTAGTGCCCAGCTGGGCATCAGCTTCCAACAACTGCTCTACACCATGGAAGGGGAACATGAATCTATCTATGGTGGTCACCTGACTGCCTCTGCCACCTTGCCATAAGTATGATTTTATTTTAGGAAACTGAAGTGATCTAATAAGAATTAGGATTCCTTATTAGTACAGCTACGAGGCCATAGTCCTATCAAACGAACAGTGAAAGATGGACATTGCTAGCCTCTCTTGCAGGGACCGTTGCAATATTTTCTCTGCTCTACTTGGTCTCCCTGCCTCCAATTTCTTCCTGTTCCACCCTCACCTCTCCTTCCAGTTGATCCTACAGTTTGCTTTCAGAATAATTGTTCTGAATTCAAATCTGCCCTGTGTAAAGTCCATCAGTGGCTCTCTAGTACCTTTAGGAGGAAGTATAGCTTTCTCAGCATAACATTAAAGGCCCTCCATGCTCTGGCCTCAGCCCACCCCTCTTAGCTCACTCCTGCCACTCCCCCTCCCACTTTATACTCCTAACCTGCAGGTCCCCAAAGCATCAGGCTACTTCATGCTTTCCCACCTGTGTACCTGCCGTACCTCTTCCTGAAATACCCTTCTCCCCTTCCCCTGGGGAACACCTGCATTATTCTTCAAGATTCAGCTCAAGTGTCTCTTCCTCTGCGAAGACTCTTTAAGTCCACCTCCCCCCCACCACCACCAACTATAGTTAGCTGTTTTCTCCTTGGAGCCACCACTTTTTTTTTGTACATACATTGATAATCTCGCTTGTCACATTACACTACAATTACTTGCTTATAAATCTGTCTTACTTACTATACTATGAACACCTTAAGTACAGGGACCAAGTCTTTTCATCTCTATGCTTTCAGAACCCAACATAATACCTAAGATGTACTAGGAGCTCAACAAATGTGTGATGAGTAAATTAATACACATATATACATATGAAGGAATCACAAGTCATGCATGGGGAATCTTGAGCGGTGACTTTCTTTTGTTGCCTGTGGAAACGAGCAGATGAATAGAATATTTCCAAGCCAATAAATATGCCTCTAGGGCCTCTAATTTCAATGCAGCTTGTGACTAGAAAATTCACGAACAATTTCATTCTAACTTCAGATTCAGTTGGGGAGTTAAAGCAGGATTTTCTCATTTCTGCTGATCCTTTTATACACATTCATAAGTTTAAACCAAACATGAGACACCCAGATGGAACAACAAGTAGGAGCAAGTTCCTGTCCAATGAGAAATCAACACAATAGAGAATGCATGCCAAGTCTAAACAACTCCCCACAGATAAAGATGGATTCAAATTTTGTTTCTTTTTTTATTATGAGAACCAGATAAAATAGGTAGTAGGCTGGTTTTGTTAAGGAACTTTTTAGGGAGAAAAGTTGAATATTCATACTTTTTCTCAATTAAAATGTCAGTGCTTATTCCAAAAATAGAAGTTTTAAAGTATCAGCCGACAATGACTGAACATAATCTTTCCTGGCCTGCCTGTTAAACTTTGATCTAAATCATACATCCTGATTTCAGTGCTTGAATTTAACTATGTATTCACAGCTCCATTCTTCATGGCGCAGTCTATTTTATTTTATTAACTGTGAAAACACTGGGAAATAATAGTCAATGAGATGGAATATGCACCAGGTACTATGTTAGATGCTTTACATATGTCATCTTATTTACTCTCCCTAATAATCTCATCAGGAGATGCTGTAGACCCTAGACAGGTTTTAGGCTACCCAGAATCCAAACTCCCTTCATACATTTGAGGAATTTTCCATCTTATGAGTCTCGTTAGGGGCAAAGTCTTCCTTCCTCTATAAAGACTAAAACACCAGGTACTCACTTTCCAAGATCCTCTTAAAATTAGGAAGTTAGCAGGAGGCTTAGGCCCCACTTATCAGATAAACTGATCCAGACTTGAGTCAGGAGCTAGTGACCCAGAGAAGTAGATACCATGAAAAATCTCAGCTAACGAAATTATTACCTGTGGTCACCTGGATAAATAACCCACTGAAGAGAAGATGTGAGGGACAAAGTAGTCACAGACCAATATGAACAGCATAGGGAATTCAAGGACTGTGGAGTGGAGTGGTTTCTTCTAATGTCACCGGACAGAACAAAGACAGACAATAATTGTAGAGGATTCATAAAGCAAATGTACTTCACAGGGCTTGGTTTTCCAAACCCTTGCAGTTTCAAATATTGACCTTGCAAAGGACAAGAAATTTTCCTCAGGCTATAAAATCTCTGGTGTAAGATAAAGATTTGTAACACAGCAAGGTTGCTGACTCAAAGACAGACTAGTTACTGATTAATATGTAAAGTTATTGGGAAGCTGCTGGAGGGAGAAGGAATGTTTGCTAGATCAAGTTTTTGTTGGTGGATCACTTAATTGTCTAAGGGAATGTCATCTGACTTGATTTTACTGAATGTTACCAGCTTCTATTGTTAAACTTGTTAAACGGTACTTAGCAAAAACCCCACCTATGTCTCTTCTTGTAACTTCTTGGTCTGGAGAATAAATGCAGGAAGAGAACCCCAATTCATGGTTAATTTCCCGAGGAAGAAATGCCTCTCACTTGAGGGTTCCAGGGAAGTTAACCACTTCAGAACTTCTCACTGCTCAGAGGAGATGGGCTTTGAGCAATCCTTTGCAGCTCCATCACCCAGGGGAAGTGGGGTGACAAATCTGTGGGGGGCAAAGCAACAAATAATAAGCTCAAGTCCTTACCTTTTTCTCTCATGTCATGGACTGAAAACCAAAACTTTCTAAAACTTAAAAAAAGAAAATTTATGCATATTTTACCACAACAAAAAAATGTCAGAATATAAAAATGAAATTCTTATCGCTTATGACCACAAGACTGAGATAGTCCAAACACAACATGAAGTTTGATTCTGGGGATCACCAAATTATTTGTTCAGTCTGAGACAGGACATGCTCAGTTTCCCTGGGTTTGGGTTTCAGGACACACTTCCGGATTTCCAGCCATTCTGCAAGTTCTCAAGCCCCTCCTCTGGGCTCTCCCATAAAGGAGAGTTACTTTTGCTAGTTAGACCTATTTTCCACACCAACACAAGGAAAGTGAGACTGCAAGAGGCTGGCGTATGCAAACCCAGTGGCTGGGCATGCTCAGTAGAGAAGGTTTATATAACCCTTGTAGCTGAGCAGCTCAATAAAGTGGAATTTATCATTTGAATGACCTTCCACTAGAGGTGCTAAAGAGCACAGAATATTCTTGAATATGTCTGGTGCATGTGATAGAATTTGACCAATGAATATGCCCTAAAAAGAGACCAACTGAGCATGCATAAGATTGTTATATAACAGGGAACTACCTCCTTAGTTGAATATTCATTAGATAGTATGAATATGTATTAGATAGAAAAACTATGAAAACTGAATCCTGGCAGAAGGAGGGGCTGTTGCTCACTGTCTCTGGGACCAGCCCACAATCTGCTGGTGGAATGTGTATTTCTTTCTTTTTGTATCAAGCTTACTTTCAGCAAGCAGCCACTCACTCTCTCAAGCCAGCCTGCTCTCTGTACTAAACTTTAAGTGTGTATTTCTTACTTTTATATTAAACTTGGTGTGGGCCCTGCTCAGTCTCTGGAGCTAGGCTGCATTCTTCCTGTGAAATCCGTATCTCCTATCTATTACATTACACCTGTTCTCACTTTCCACTGTGACTCTTCTCTTGAATTCTTTCCTGTAGTGGACTCAAGAACCTGGTAAGAGGATGGGATGGATTGAGGCCAGCTATCAGGTCTCCCAGACTCTCTCTTCCGACATCGAATCCACAGCCTTGCAAGGTCTTTTGTGTGAGCAGGAAGAATTTAACCCCAAGTACTAGAATTGAGAAATATGGTAGGATTTAACAAACTCAGCACTCAAAAACCCCACTCTCATTGAGTCTTCCTCACCGGCCAAAGCTGCCATTCCTTTCTTGTCTGATGAGAGTGTTTCAGCCTCCCGTAATGATCCTGCAACTTGAGGAAGGCAACTGCAAAAGAAATCCAGTTCATCTCCTACTCAGCCCACACTGCCACCCATTGTCTCTTGACCTTTAACTAGAGTCAGATCTCAGCAGGCCCTGAAGAGCCAATTACAAAGTCAAACTCAGGGAAAAAAGACTTGCAAACCTGGAAATTGTTACAACTCTGCTAACTTATATTGGGAAAAAAGCTGGGAAATTTATATGGAAATGGATATAGATTATACTAGTTAAGGAGAAAAAAGCATAACTTTAGGTTAAGATCCATTGATGTGGATGCACCTCCCAATTTTTCTGATTCACTGTGCAAGCTTGAACAGTTAGGAGGAGTTCTAATTCCTTGTTCAGTTGGTTGACTAAAACCTGGACTAATGGTGGCCCATGTTAAATGATGTTAAGAAGCCAGAAATCCTCTGCTATAATGTTCAGGAAGAAATCCATTCTTAAGGTGATAGGAATGTTGGGATCTTATCATGTAACCTGCCTACATATTCCCTAAAACTGTCCTCAAAGAGACTCCCTTCACTGAGGCCTTGTGAAATGCATTGGTAAAGGAAAGAGCACCATCCTTGAAAAAGATTCTAGTGATTATTCTGTAGGAGAGCTATGCAAGAGGGAGATGCTGCAGTTGAAATGAGCTCCCTGATTTCAATGGGAATACATACTAGGATCCAAGAGCTATAGAAGCCAAGTAGCAGGACTTTGCAATTGGGCTGGTAAGGTTATCAGAATAGTCTGTCCAAGAGGATCTTTGGTGGTGGCTTATTAATCACAGGGTCCCTAAGACCAAAATAGGTCAACTCTATTTGTATATCTGAAAATATTCCAGGTCTGAAGAACAGAGACCTGACTTGAGTCACCATGGTAGAAAGTCATTGCCTCTAAGCCAACTCCCAGACCTGAGTCAGTGCACAGACACTTAGTCCCTTGAATGAAGAGGAATTCAGGTACATTTAAGCAAAGGCCTAGAGCAACAGATCAAGCACATAGTGTGCATCTTCTCCCCAGCTCTCTGCAGAGGAACCTGCAGTCATTCACCAGGATAACCTTGTGGAAATATTGGTCCTTATCTCTGAGCTAACCCTAACTCCTGGGGACCTAGAATGTCATTGAAGTCCACCAGCCAGAATTTTACATTAGTAATTAATGGGGTTTTTTCTTTTATAAATATTAATAACATGTTTATTGAAAGTTCAGCCATCTTAGAGGCTGCAGAGATACTTTTGTCTTTGTTTTGGTTTTTACTTTTTATTATGGAAAACTTCTAAAATATACAAAATAAAGTAAACAAAATTAAGAATATGCAGTATAAAAATACTGATGTACCCATTGCCACCTTCAAAAATTATTAACTCAAGGCTAGTCTTATTTCCTCTATACTTCCTACCTTCCTTTCTCCTCCTCAGATTTTTTTGAAGCAAATATCACACAGCAAATATTTTGTCTGTAAACATTTCAGTATGTACCTCAAAAAGACAAGGAATGCTTCTTTATAAACATAATCACAATACTATTATTACACACACAAAAATCAATAAATTGATGTAGTTTTGAAAAATAAGTTATTGCATCTTTCCTAGACACTTGGGCACCTAAAAAAATGTTTAATGCTTGGTGATTATATCAATCTGAGTATAGTCAGGAGACAGAAACCACACAGTAATTTGAACAGAGAAAGCTTAATGTAAAGAATGATTAACTAATAACAGGAAATTAACAAGTAAGGGGTAAAAAGAACTCTAAAGAATACAGAAATAGCCAATATAAGGAGAAGCTACTACATCTAGGCTGGAGGCAAAATACCTCTGAAAACGGGAAAAAACAAAGTGTTTTCTCTATTCTCTCATGAACAACCAACACAGAATACTTCTGTGACCTTTACTCACCAAAATGTGTGGGGATTTCCTCCCACCATCAACCAATTAATTCTGTAGCAGATTCTCCAGCAGAAACCAAGTAGGTGTCATCTAATTCAGCTCAATTCTGACACTATCTACTTGGAGACAGCATCATATCCCACAGATTGAGGGCTCAGTCCCACAAGACTGCCCCACTTCAGATGCCAGTAGAAAGCATAGGTTGTAACCTGTGCTTCTCACTGATTGGCTATAAATTGGTGTTCCCAGAATCCCCTCCTTGGGTTCAATTAATTTGCTAGAGCGGCTCACAGAATTCAGAGAAATACTTCACTTACATTTACCCATTTATTATAAAGGATATGACAAATGATACGGATGAACAACCAGATGGAAGATATGCATAGGGCGAGGTATGGAAGAAGGGGCATGGAGCTTCCATGCCCTCCCTGGGTCCACCACCCTCCAGGAATCTCCATGTGTTCAGTTATCTAGTAGCTCATTTAAATCCTGTCCTTTCGGGGTTTTATAAAAAGTTCATTACATAGGCATGATTGATTACATCATTGGCCATTAGTGATCAACCAAACCTTCAGCCCTTCTCCACTCTCCAAAGGTTGTGGGGAGAGGGGCTTAAAGTTCCAACCTTCTAATCACATGGTTGGTGTTTCTGGAGACCAGCTCCCATCCTGAAGCTATCAAGGAGCCCCCAGCCACCAGTTGTCTCATGAGCATACAAAAGACACTCATCTCTGGAGATTCCAAGTGTTTTAGGAGTTGCCAGGAAACTGGAACAAAGACCAAATATATGCTTTCCAATATCATAGTACCCAAGGAAGGAACTGATTTCGAAGAGCCCCCCCACCCCTGCTGCTGCCAATAAGGATGGTTAGGACTTCATTGCAAAGGGTATGGCTGTGGCCCATTGGATGACAGAGAATCTACAGACATATGACAGGGTGGGGTTGGTAAGCAGGAAACCTCCTCTAGCCTCTAGGGTGCTGGAGGAACTTGCTGGAAAGCAGCTCACTGCAGTGTTTGCAAGATTTGCTGGATATTTCTGGGAAGCCTCCTACAAGGATGCCAGCGAAACTCACTGTGAAGCCAACTTCTAGAATGCTGATGGAATTTGCTGGGCATCACTCCCAAGAGTGCTACTGAAATTTGTTGGGGGGAAAGGGGGAATGTCCTGCATAGTGCTAGCTGCAGATTTTAGGTGCAAGCAGCAAGGAAAGAACATTGGAAGCAGGAAGAGAAGCCCCTTCCTACTTCAGCGTCCTTCCAGCTCCCTCTGTTGACAAAGCCAACATTGTGCCAGGTGGCAAGAAGAAATGTTTACAAGGTCCAACTCCAGTATCACAAAGCTATGTAATGATGGGTGCATTGGGGCAGAGTGGTACTTTTTGGATTTAGGAAGCAATACCTATACCACAATTGGATGTGCTGCTCTTTTCCTTTACAGGGTAACCTAAAGACTGACAGCTTTGAGTGAAGCTCGAGCAGCAAAGGCTCTCCATCTGGTCCTGGCTATAACGCTGGCAACTCTGCCAAATGGCTCTCATGACCCAGTGGATCTAATGGTGCTCAAACTGACTGTAGAAGATCGAGATACAGTATGAAGCCTGTGGCAAGCTCCAATAGGAGCTTTTGTTTTGCTTTTTGTTTTTTCTTTGGCAACTGGGGAGTATGGGGATCTGAACCCTTGGTGTTATCAACACTATGCTCTCCCAAGTGAGCTAAGCAGCCAGCCCTTGTTTTCTTTTGGAAAAAAAAAAAAGTTCTTGATGGCCTGACTATGTGTGGTATGGCATGACCAGATCTACTGCACTGATTCCTTGATTCAGCCCAGATATGTACTAATGCATAAAACATGAAAGTAACCAAGTTATACAAGAAATTTCTACTATGCTAATACATTGGCCCCTTGAGTGCTTTGCGGCACTACTCTCTAGCCTAAAATAGTCTAAAAGGCAGAGAGCCTGTAGTTCTGGGATCCTCTGCCTTACAGAATGTTTTACTCTGCATGGGCTTCTGAGACACTGAACTTCAGGCACAAAGAAAAAAGGGTGGCACCAAAGAGCAGCAATCACTCACACTACCATCCTTGAACTAGTGAATATCCTTTGCGTCGCTTGTCTTCTGGTTTTATGTTATACTAAAATGAAAGTAGCCTTGGCCAAGTCCTAATCATCATTCTTACTAATCCTTGAACCCAACTCAGACTTTGTAGTCTAGTCAAGCTCACTATGGAATATCAGAGCACCATGTGACCTGAACTGCCATCATGAATTTAGGTGTTACTATATCTCCCGAGACAAGAAAACAGGATTGTTCAGCAACACTCTGTTATAAAGTGGAAGTGAAATAAATCATGCCAGCCCCTAGAAAGCAGAAATAAATTGCACTATTATGTGGCTCACACCTGAGTGCTTAATCATGTCGTGATGTCACCTGTCCTTCAACCCTCACGGGCAACCTCATGGAAAGTCATTTCTTCTTTTTGAGAAGGAAAATAATATTTAGTTCACTAATGACTAGATTTTTTTTTTTTTTTTTTTTTTTTGTACTTTGGAGGGAAAAAATATAGCCTAGTTTATAGATCCCTCTGCATGATATGCTGGCACCACCCAGGAAGGCATGTAGCATCTTTTCAGCCCCACTACGCGGGCACGGAAGGACAAAGGGGAAGGGAAAGCCTCCAAGGGGCATAACTTCGAGCTGTACCTCTCATCATCTACTTTTCCTGGAAGAAGAAACGGCCTCATGTAAGTACCTATATTACTCGGTCTGTTTGCCCGCACCATGTAAAGCCAACGACCAATGACCTAAGTGTCTTCGCAGTAGAGAAAGGTGTAGCCACAAAGTGGCCATTTGAAGAACAGGAGATTTTCTATCTCAGATTCGTCTTACCACAACGGAGAAGGTGGTACGTTTATGGGGAAGTGGTTAGGGGCGGTGCGAGGCATGGGGAACCGCGGGTGGTCAAAGGGTTTCAAGGAGCCCCTCAGTGACCCTCCAGAGCAGGCTCCCAGGATGGCGGCACCTGGGGGCGGGGCCGTCGCCTCTGAAGTCGAAGGTCGGACATTCGCGCAGGCTCAGTAGGGGTGTCTGTGGGCTCAGCCGGCCTGGCCAGGTTTGGATTGGGCCAAGCTCACCTCAACGTCCTGAAAAAAACCGCAGGCACACAGCTGGAGACTTCTATGCCAGGGCCTTATCTTCAAGTGCAGTTGGGAAGAAACAATGAGAGGTTAGGTATGGAAACTGAGCAATTTAAACAGGGGATAAACTTTAACTGAAAGCCGTGGTTACTCCTTTACTAATTCATGGGCAGTGACTAATGGTTTTCTCGAATGTTCAGGGATTTTGACCATCCCCGATGACAAGGAGGTTTGGGGATCGAAAGACTGACGACAAGGAGATTTGAGGAGGGGTATCAGTGGTCCTCTAAGAATGAGCTAGAATGTGTGACTGTGTATATCCCAGGTGAATGCCCAGCAAGTCTCCTCTGCAGAGAAAATTCTTATTAAAACAGACGGACAAGATGTAACCTGCTCTGTGGATGTTGTCCAACCTCCTTTTCCATCTCAATGAGGCTGAGTTTTGCTGTTTTATAGGCATTGATATCCAAAGGATGAATAATTCTACCAAAAGAAGCAATAATGTTTCAATTCAATTGGAAACTGAGACTGTCATTTTCAGATTGCTCATGCCACTGGGAAAACAGGCTTTATGCTTGTTACAGAATTATTTGAGATGACTGATCATGACTATCAAGAGGAAATAGGGATGCTGCCACATAGTGAGGTTGGGAAGAATATGGCTGGATGCAGGAGATCCTTGGGGCAACTCCTAGTACCTCCATGTCCAATGGCCAAAGTTAAAAGATCTATAGATAGTATTGCCAACTTAGATCCCCCAGGAGTGGAAGTTTGGGTCATACCACTCTATGAAGACCATGAGTCAGCCAAGGTAAAGGTTGAAGGTAAAGGGATGTGGGATGGGGAGTGAGGAAAGAAAACCAAAAATACTTACTTTGGCCTTGTGACCTGATGCAGAAGCATAGAACATAACATCTACCAGTAATTTCTTTCTTGCTATGTCATGTATGTGTTTACGTATTTAAACTAATTTTCTCTTTCTTCCAATAGTTTATATAGGATATGCCAGTGATGGTTAACTTTGCAGTTCAGTCTGTATATCACAGAACATTAGGGTGGGATATTGTCAGAAATGAAGGAAGAATGAAGACCATGTAGAGATCCTGAACTGGGAATTGAACACAGTAACTGGTAAGACTGGCATGTGCTCCTGGGGGAAGGGATGAGAGCATTTTCAATTATACAAAGTATAATTGCATCAGATTGTGTGGGAGAATCTTATGTTTTTGGAAGTGTAAGTATAGGGGAAAGGACATAGGTCAATGTCAGACAACCAAAGGCATGGGCTGCCCCAAACATTGAATTGGGAGTTAGTGATGCTAAAAAGCAGAAACTGCAGAGAATCTACTGCACTGGCAGGCAGAGCAGGAGGACAGCAATCGTGAGTTCCCATGAGCAGATGGGACAGGAATGGCCGCTAGCATCAAAGTCCAGCTACAGGGCATCGCTATCTCCCCCAGACCAGCTTTGTAGCATGCTTCACCTGCAGTCCTGGTGCTGCCTGGCCTACTTTGTTCCTATACATTTTCCTTTCTGGAGATTCTGTGAGCTATCCAATACCCTCTCTGTAAATTCCTTTTCTGCTTAAATGTGCAATTAAATGTGTAGTTGGTTTCTGTTGTTATAAACTAAGTACTGTGATTGATATAGGAGGATATTATCTCATTTCCTGGATGTGCAGATTGAGGCTTTAGCAAGGTTAAATGACCTACAAAATAAGACATAGCTAAGGAGTGGAAAGATTGAGTTTGGATCCAGGCCTGTTTGTCTCCCTTGTCTGTGCTTTTTCCTCAGCATTCTGCAGTGTCCAGAACTGAAATGTTCTCCTCCATGAAGGAAAACTGCTCAAATCAAAGATGCTGTTAAATAAATGGAGAGAAAATCATGCATAAGATTTTAATGAAAGATTGGGAAAAATCATTTTTTTCCAACAGCGTTTCCCAAATTCTACTTATCAGAACCATCCACCAGAGTGGAAAAGCATTGGAATGCAGTACTTCCACCCTCTTCAAAACAAAATGTGTTTCCTTTCTCTGCCAAAGCATGCCAGAAAAAATGTTGTTCCTAAGAAATACTAAGAAAACGTTAAAGGACAGTTCCTTTCTTCCTCCTGCTATAAAGTGGAAACTTTTAAATAATTAATTGACTGAACGAACGTAACTCTAGGGAGACTCAGGTTTCTGTCTTATCAGTAAACAATTGTGGGAGGTGCACAAATTCCAAATGAACAAGGACAGCCTCTCTACAAGAACATGGGGTTGATTAGATTACTGTTTTCATTAGAACACCCTGCCTCGTCCTCAGAAATCTGTGACTGTTCGGGTCTTGCACACTCAGTAAATACTTACTGAATGAATACATTTTCATCATTCCTGTAGTAAGAGTTTAAAGCCATCTAACCCGGAGTTCAGATCCTAAATAGATGGAAGATCTGAAAAGTAGGAGTTATTTTAATCCTGTTTGAGGGTATAGTGTCAAAAGAATTCATTTTTGTTAATGTCCCACATTCCATTCCCTGATGTTGTTAGTGCTGAAGAAGATAAGCTGGAAGCAAATTAACCATGACCAACAGGGCCAGACTTTCTAAGGGATCTCTAGAAAAGCAGAGAATTCCGTGGGACAGTGATGAAAAGCTCTGGCCCAGAATGGAGGACGTATTCAGCCTTTGATGCGTGCTCTCAAAGAACACACACTAATAGAATTAGGCGTGCTGTTTTCCTATCCCTGAACTAAAAAGAAAAGCGAGACCTAGATTTCTCAGAGTCTAGGATTCCACTCTACCTACCCCAAGGAAACCATTTATATTAGATAAATATTCTCCATCTCCTCCAGGATCAATAGTTAGTGACTCAGAAGACAAACCTATGACCTACCCAGCACCACAAACACCAACTCTTGTTTCTTATCTTTTAAAAACATCTTTACCTGGAAGCATAGAGTAGGCAGAATAATACACCCCTCCTGCAAAGACACCTTCATTCTCATCCTCAGAACCTGTGAATGTTACCTTACATGTCAGAAGAGACTTTGCAGATGTGACTCAGGTTGAAGATCTTGAAGTAGGGAGATTATCCTGGATTATCTGGGTAAACCCAATCTTATCATGTTGGTCCTTAAAATCAGAGTTTTCCTGGCTGGGTTAGAGAGATGAGAGAGGCGAAGAAGGAGAGATTTGAAGGGTGAGAGGGACTCAACCTGCTGTTTCTAGCTTTGAAAATGGAGAAGGGAAAGGAGTCAAGGAATGTGAATGGCCTTTAGAGTAGCCCTCAACTGACAGTCAGCAGGGAATCGGGGATCACAGTCCCACCTCAGCAAAGAACTCAATTCTGCCAACAACCAAAATGAGCAAGGAGACAGATCCTCCCTCAGAGCCTCCAGAAAGGAATGCAGCCCCATGGACACCTGGATTTTAGCCCAGTGAGACCATGTCAGACTTCTAACCTGTAGAACTGTAAGATAATAAACGAGTCATTTAAGCTGCTAAATTTGTTGTAATTAGTTACGGAGGCAATAGAAAACTAATACAAGACATAAGCCTCCACCTGAGAGTTAATTGTTCTCTCCCTGTTCGAGTTCACAGGCAAGCCAAGGGAAGTGAGCCTGTTTGTGTTGTTGCTGTTATTTGTTTTCTCATTTGTTTTTCTGACCACTTAATACAGTCCCTGCCTGAGTCTCTCCGGAGTGACTACTAGCATCTTCTTTCCTGTGTGAAATTACTCAAAAGTGAGTGGGCCATTGGGGTGCGTAGGTCAGTGTCTGAGCCACTATCTTTACAAAGGCAGTTTTTCCTCTGTGAGTCACAGAATGTTGGAGCTATTTAGGAGCCTTGAGGTCATCTAGTTGAATCTCCTTGTTTTATAGTGGAGGAAACAGATACCCAGAGAGTTCAGACGACTCCCCAAAGAACACACAGCAAGCTGTGTCAGAACTGGGACTCTTAACCTGGTCTTTTGGCTTCTACTTCAGGGCTTGTTTTCTCTCACACGGGTGGTTCCCAGCCCCGGATGTACATAGAATCACCTGGAGAGCTTTTAAAAAATCACACATGCCAGGGTCCCACTCCCAAAGATTCTGATTCAATTGTTCTGGGGTAGGGCTCAAATCTTTATTATTTTTAAAAATCTCTCCTATTTCAATGTGCTTTACACAATGTCTCTGAATTTTGGCCCACTCTCGGCACACACTGAATTCTACTTAAAGGTCCAGATTAATGAAGATAAATATCCAATATAACAAAGAGACCAATACCAGTTTTATTCCTGGTTACTACAGGCTTTCATTAGGTGCAAAGTAAAAGCACAGTATTTCATTGGATTTCCACATGTTCTTTCCTGAAAGTTCTTTTTCCCTGTGCTTGTTTACCTTGTGAGAGAGAACCTTTTGTCACTTAATTTCTGGCCTCTGACCCCATTTCCTGCCCCTACTCCTATGCTGTCAATGTTTCATTTTCCTCTCAAAGCCTTGAGGGACTAAACTCCCTCCTCAAACCACACCCCCAACAGTTGACAGCCCCCAAATCACCTTTGGCCTACCATGGGCACTCTCCATCCAGTGCTCAGCCTGCAGCAATCTCTGCCTTCCCACCCAGCACACCTCACGTCCCCACTTGCTCCCCCAAACGTCTGCTACTGAAACCTTCTCCACACCAGTGTGAAGTTGTTGGTATCCTTGAAGGCAGCAGTTGTACAAAGAAAAAACTATTCACAGAGTTTTGATCTTTGAGATTAATATTTGGTTTATTAAAGTTAAATTTAAGAAACCCAGTGTCTGGCTACTGCGGTGGCTAATGTCGGAGTCTTGCCAACATCACCAATTGTCTAGCTCTTAATCCTGTTTATGATGCCAGTTATGGTGCTCTTTTACCTGCTGGTAATCCTGCACCAACTGGGCCAATTGTCAAGCTAAAGCTGGGTCTGGAGCCCACAGGCCCCTCAAGCCTGTTCACAGACTGGGTCACAAACCCTTCATATGCCAGGCTGGGTCCCCAGACTCCTTACACGCAGGTCTATGAGCAAGGTAACCGGCCAAAAGGTCCTTGGAAGCCGGAGGTTGGAAAGCATGGCTGCACCAGGCAGACACCTGCCCGCCTGCTTCACTCACTCCATCTCATGTCTCTCTCTCCCCACCCCCGCACATGCACACTAACTCCACACACGCACACACAATTTGGATGCTGAACCACACCCAACTGGACCCGAGGTGAGGGCCCTGACCAAACTATTCTATTTTCCCAACACCCAGGTATTTAATCTTTTTGCATTTTAAATATAAATCTTCATATTCTAGTTATTAAGCAAGCAAAGTTCAACAATTGCTTTTAAGGAGTGCCTTTGCAAATTAATTAAATGCCTTTATATAATTTAAGACTGACTTTGTAGATTTAGTATATTTCATTTTTCTTTTCAATTTTTTTCTGATTAATAAGACCTTCCATCTGGCTGTCAAGTCACTTTAATGTCATAATGCCAATTCATCAGATCCTTCACACCTTATGGAATTATGTTGTAAATTTTTACACTTTATTACATGATTTGGGTTGACTGAATTCTGTATTCTTTTCATCTTTTCCTTGCTTGGCAGGCCATAACTCACAAGTTCTTGAATAGCCCTCTTTGGATTTTACATAGGTCTCCTGGTTTTGTTTGGCTCCTGCAAGCACTACACTCTGTGCTAATGACCCCTACTATATGCTGTAGCACCCCACACCAATGACTTGTTTTGTCCCCAGCTTCTGACTCTCCCTCGGCCTGTACTAACATTACTACATGGACCAAGTTCGAGTGCTGAGTGCTGACCTTTGCACCATTGCTCTTGTCTTTTCCCCTCCCCCAAATGCCCTCTCCCTCTTCTCTACTTGTACTCCAGGCTCATATCAAATCCCAACTTCCTTGACTACTATGGCCCATGGCGGTCTCCCTCCTCCACACACATATCACCCGTTGCTGGTACTATTCATTTAATATAACCATGTGCCTCATAATACTGCTAGTTTTTTTTCCTACATTTTTTGTCCTCTCTCTCACCTAGATTACAAACTCCCAGTGGGCAAGGGCTGTGTTTTATAGGGTATATATCCCTGCTTACATCCTAGCATGGTGCCTTTTGCATGCCAACAGCTCGGTGAGGCCTAGTTAAGTGATTGAGTGGTTGACTTTTATTAGCATGTCGTTTCTTAAAGGGCATGTTTAAACTCTGTTCCTGCCCAATATGCTATGGGTAGTCATGAGGATTGAGCAATATTAATCCAAATTAACCACTTAAGGCTTACAACATATGATGCAGATTTATTGACTTCAGCCAGCTAGTAAATTGCAGAGGACTCGTGTATGGTACAGATTTTCCATCTTGAAATCACATTGCCTATAGTTATACAAACACTTCCAGATGAAAAATGTTTTCCCATATGCTTAAGCAAAAAGAAAATGCTTGGGCCAGCCAGTTAGCTCAGTTGGTTAGAGTGCAGCCCTGTAACATCAAGATCTGAGGGTTTGGATCCCAGTACTGGCCAGCCAAAAAAACATACAAAAGAACATGCTGGCTAATAACATTTTATCACGTCTTATTTGTGGACAATGAATATTATGTGAAGAGACGGGATGAGAGAAGAAGGTGGTCACAAATTCCTTTTGCTAGGTTTCACAACTTTACAGGAAAACAGGTGGTCACAAAAATCCTTTTGCTACTTGTTGAGACTTTACAGTAAAACAGAACTTATTTCATCAGAACTAAGTTTGCAGTTTCTCGGCATATGTGGAAGAGCAAAAGGGTATCCACAGCTCCCTCTACCCAGAGGAAGAAAATAGGAGAAAATTCCCACACAACAAATGAACCAAGTGTACAAACCAACCCCAGACCCAATATGTCTCTGATTTATCTCAGAAACCAGGGAAGTCTCCCAATTGACTATTGGTCTGGTGGTTTTAACTGAAAGCAGCTGCCCTTTCCCCACCCATGCGGATGACTCATCAGCTGTCCCCAGGCCAAGTGTTTTACAAAATATTCTACATTGCCATGGCAACAGCCCAGCATCTGCCCTCACTCGGGTGTGGTTAGACTCAGTACTACTGCTTTTTTTTTTTTTTTCCTTTTTTTATATCTCTCAGTTTAACTAGTTATACATTTCAAACATTAATCACAGGAAGAGGCCATTTGGCACCACAGGGCTTTCACATAGCAGCGCAAAAATCAAAGAGGAAAAGGTGAGATCCAAAATAACACAACTACTTCTTGTTTACAGCTACTATTCAGTACAGCCCTCCCTCAGTATCCATGGGGCATTGGTTCCAGGACCTCTGCAGATACCAAAATCGGCAGATGTTCAAGTCCCTGATATAAAATGGTGTAATATTTGCATACAACCTATGCATATCCTCCTGTATACTTAAAATCATCTCTAGATTACTTACAATACCTAATACAATGTAAATGCTATCTAAATCGTTGTTATACTATGTTATTTAGGGGGTAATTATGAGAAAAAAGTCAGTACATGTTCAGTACAGACGCAATTTTTTTCTGAATATTTTCAATCCACGGTTGGTTGAATCCAGGGATGCAGAGACCCAGGGATACGGAGGGCCAACTGTATATGTGTCTGCTGTGACTTTAGTCACAAACAATGCTGAACTACCTAAAAGTGATGGGAAATAGAAATGATAATATTAAGGTCTTATTATTAGGTACCTTTAGTCCTCACAGCATCAATTATTATTATTTCTATTTTACAGATGAAGAAATTGAGACACCCAGAGCTTAAGGTTACACAGCTGGTAAATAGAGCAAGGATTCAAATCCAGACAGTCTGATTCCAGGGATCCACGCTCTTAACCACAATACCTGATTACCACAGGTCATAGGAGAGGAAGATCCTCACAAGTTGTTAGGTTTTGTGTTTGTTTGTTTTTGCTGACTATAGATAAATTATATCATCTTTAAAGACTAAAACAGGATGGATTTGTAATTTTTAAGCAAAAGCTGAAGTGTGTAGTGGAGACCTGGTTCCCAGGATGGACCTGCTCCACTCACAGATGCGTGGAGAAAGTTCTCTGGTGCTCATCAACCTAAATTCCTCCTTACACCTGGCAGCTTCACTCTCTTTCACAACCACAGGTTCTGCCATTTTGGCCAGACATCAGTCCCACCATTTGTCACAAGTGGGTTCTGCTGGGGACATATCAGCACAAGTCCACCATCATTACTGGAAACAACTCACAGAGCCTATCCTGTTGGCAGAGGGCCATCAGAGGCACCAAGGACGACAACCTTATCCCCTGAAGAAATGTCCTCATTTGCTTGAATTGCTTGAATTCAGAGGGCTATTAGCTCTGAATGCAGAGCCACTATTCAAGACTCAAGATGAAAAAGGAGGCCATTTCTACATTCATCTAATGCACAGCTAAGAGTAGAGGTTTGTATGAACCTAAACCCAAAAGCAAACTGAGCATTAAATTTAACCACTTTTTTAAGCACTGAAATGATGTAAGTATTCTCTCATTACTGGCTAGAAATTTTTTTTAGGTCTAATTTGGGTCATTAAATGTAACCTGAAGTTCCTCTGGGCTTATAGCATTATGCTGTACAAGCACCAGAGTTGTGCTGTGTCACAATGCAAAACCATTGTGCCACAGTAAGCAAGTGCAGTAGTTCAACGGAATCTTACTCAAGACGGATGTCTGGTTCAGAATAGCCACTCAGTAACATGTGGCTAATGAATTAAAGAAATGTTGGAATGTCTAAGGGCCTGAATGGAAGCAACTCAGGTATGAGATTTTTAAGAATATTTTGTTTTCCTCTATTTGTTAAAAATTGTAACAGATAATTGTAGCAGATCTTATAGTCATCATGTTAGGCCTGCCTCTGAGAGTCAGCAAAATGTGCTTGCCAGAAAGTCATCTCATCCCCAGAGCTGGGCTTCTTGGGCTCCTGCCCCACCTCTGCCACTTACTAGCTGTGTGAATGGGAAGTTACTTTCCCTCTCCGTCCCTCAGTTTCCTTACTTGTAAAGGGGGCATAATAGTAGTTCCTACCTCTAAGGGTTGTTGTGAGGACCAAAGCAACTAATTCATGCCAAGTACTTGTAACAGTTCCTGACACTTCAGTCTTGGGTTGAAGAATCTGCCATTCAGTTGAACTTATTGTATTTTCACTTGCATTCCCCTCAGCCTGCCCCTGAAATATGGTATGTGGGGAATGTCAATTTGCTTGCTAACTGGGAGGCCACTGTGTAAAAACCATGTGTAGCTAATTCATCTCTGTTTTGCTCATGTTCAGTTTTTCTAGTATTTACAGCCAAAGGAGCCTCACTAGAATGTTGGAGCCCTAACAGGGTTAAGTCAAACACAATCACTTTTTAAAAGTAATTCTGATCACAGTCCCAACCAGGCACCTGGTTCAAGTTCAAAAGGAGTCAAGTTGATTTCAGAAAAACAAACCGTAAAGCCACCTTGTATGCTGTGAATCTGTTGATGTGGGGATGGCCAGCTGTGTGGAATGAGATCCCATCCCTGTTGTTTTCATTCACAGATCCCTTCAGAGAGAGGGGCTCAGGCTACCGTCCACCTCCCCACGGCCCCTGGGGAATTTCTAAAAAGGAAGAGCTTAGGGGTAACAGTCTGAAAGTGGGGTGGGGGTGGAGCATAGGCACTTACCTGGCAGTTTCATTTGCAATAGCAAAAAATATTATTTTACTTGGGTAGCATATTTATTTGGGGCGGTCTTTGTGGGAATGAGAGTCTGAAGTCCCTCAGATTGCTACTTAGTTACTACCACTTCTCTCATTCCTCTCTCAATGGCAGGATTATTTAGTCATATCAAGGATTTACATTAATTATGCTTTCCAATTATTTTAAGAATTTCATACATTCCCATTCCTCCCTTCCCCCAGTAAGATCAGTGAGGCAACCTGGAGTGTTTTGAAACTAGGCTTTTCTACATGTATTAGAAAAAGGAAAAGATAAGCCATAGAAATGTTATTTGACCAGTCACTTTCCTGATTCAAGAACTTTCTTTTGAGAGCCAGCCTGTGGCTCACTTGGGAGAGTGTGGTGCTGATAACACCAAAGCCATGGGTTCGGATCCCTATATAGGGATGGCCTGTTGGCTCACTTGGGAGAGCATGGTGCTGACAACACCAAGTCAAGGGTTAAGATCCCCTTACCGGTCATCTTTTTTTAAAAAACAAAAACAAAAAAACTTTCTTTTGGATTTCCCGTTCCAATATGACAGGCATATAAATACATTCTTGTCCACTAGTTTGAAATCTTTCTGATGAGTGGGCGTAAAACTGGTAAGATTCGTGTCATTGCAGTTCAATTACCAGAGTTCTTAGATGATGTGGTCATTAATTTTGTTATTGGGTTCTTGATTTCCCAGGTCCTTCACTTGGGAAGGGCTTGACACATGTTGGCTATTATTGTTATTATGTGCAGGTGTTGGTTAAGTGTTCTACCTTCCAGACAGCAGCTAACTCAAATGCATTTGAGCTGGCAGATCACAAGCACTTGAGGAGCAAGTGCCCTTAGGGGCAACCGCTACTCAGTTCCAGCCTATTGCTGCCATGTAGGAAAGAGGGCAGGGGATTTTCAGACCTTCCCGTATTTTCAAGAGAAGCCAGAAATTCAGGTAGTTATATGAAATATTCTGATTTTTAAGGTTGGCAAATTACTAAAATGTTTTTAAAGGACTATATGGATGACCAAACATGTAGAGACCACGAATTCACAACCTCTCGCCACTAATGGCACCCCAGCGTGTTTGCTTGTGACCTTTGAAGGTTGTTACTTGCAGAACTCATGATGTTTAGCGCTCGCTCCATGCTGTTACTTGCCTTGGGTGCCCACTGTCCTGGTGTGTACACTCATATTCTCGTGTCATCCCCCACAACAACACTATGAGTTAGGGACTAGTGTTATCTCCACTTGCAGATGAGAAAACTGAGTCTTGAAGAGTTCTAAGTAACTGACTCAAGGTCACACAGCAAGTACACAGGAGGGATTTGTCCTGGGACAGCCCCACATTCTGAGGAGGGAGTCCACTGGCTCTTTGGGTCTCCTAATGTCCCAGGATTCCATTGAGCCCACCTCTCAGATGGAATACATTCAAATTCAGTATGGTCAGATGTCTTTCACTCAAAATATGAAATTTATTTAATTCTCCTTTAGTAAATGACAGCAGTGTGGGAGTTTTGCCAATAAATATCTAAAAATGGCAATTTTAAAAGCCCCTGTGAAGCAATTCCATGCCATGGATTCAAATTTCTGACTTGCAAAATTTGGCAAAAAGCATTATGAGTGGATGCCAAACACAAGGCAGGAGTGAGGGGAAAGGTAAGTCACGGGAACTATTGGCTTTTGTTTCCCTGTTATAGTAGTGAGCACTAGAGGATGTGAACGGGTTGGAAAAATTTCTACAGGAATTTACCAGAGCCAGTTTCAGTTTTTTAAAATTACTTAGAACAATGTATAGTTTCCAAGCAACTGTAACCAAGTTACTACATCAGTGATAAAAATACAACACACGCACACACACATCTTTCCAATGAATGACCCCTGACTCGTTTTCATCAGTCCCTAATGTCATCATTTACAGATCTGCAGCAGCCATGATATCATCATTTTTTCCAGTAAGCCAGAGAGAAAGAAATACCGTGAATGTGAGGTGTATGTGTGTGCATGTGTGTGTTTAAGTGTGTAAGAAATGAGCAGGGCAGCTAGAAAGGGAGTCAAATGACCTTGATCAGTTTCTCCTTCAGAAGGCTTAGTCAGATTAGTTTAGGATACTCTGATAAATTTTGATAAAATCACTGTATTTGGGAGGAACTGATTCAGGACTGACCAGCTTCTACCACAGGGAGTGGGTAGAGTGGTTACACAGGCTCTGGCACCAAATTGTCTAGGTTTGAATTCTAGTTTCTTTACTTACTAGCTATGTTTTCTAGGATGGATCACTTAACCTTGATAAGCTTCAGTTCTTTTATCTGTAAATTGGGGATAATAATAGAGCCTACATTACAGGGTTGTTGTGAGGATTAAATGAATTAAAACAGATTAAATGTTTAGAATAGTTTATGATGTATAATTAGTACTCAGCAAATGTCAACTTTATTATTATCATCTCTCCCAATGAAAATCCCAGGTAACTGAAAAATGCTGACCCATTGACCAGTGATTCTCATCAGGGATGATGTCACATCTAGAAAGAGCCTGGGAAATTTACAAGTGTGTGTTGTTTTTTGGAGGGGGGTTGTCACAATGATTGGCAGGCAGGATTAGGATTAGTTACTAGATTAGATAGTAGACGTTCTGCAATCCATGGGTCAGTGAAGTGGTGAATTGCCCCATGTCCTACACAACTTTATATATCTCCCTATCTTTATGTAAGTAAAAACCATGTTTATGATCATATGATCCTGGAGCCTAATTCCATTTTACATATAAACCCAAAGCATTTTTGCACGACTCGAACATTACTGAATTTTCCAGGAATGCAACTATCATGTAAATCAAGTAAAGCTAAACTTCACATTGTTTGGAATGTTCCCAGGAGTTGTTCACATTCTGTAAAATGAGATGACTAGCAGCAAATTTGAGTCACCGACATAACTGACATGTATCAGCCAGAATCTGTAGCTATTGCAATCACAGTGATTTTTTATGTACTTGATGGATTCTTATTCCATCAGTACATCTTCTAAGGGAGGTATGCTTGAGCAGTTACATATTGGGATTGATAGCATTTTATTATAAATTGCTTCCCCTTTTATTTCTCCTTTACATGACTGTTTTTTTAAGTTATGCCTGTAGATGTTACATTATCTATGGATTTCATTTTAGGAGAGCAAAAGGAGCATTACAAAGTATTCGTTATGAAAGGGGATGTTGGACCATCAGTGATGGAAGGGAATACTCACAGATCCCACATATAAAGAGAATTCATTAATTGCCAGATTGTGCAAGCAACTTAATTTTTTAAATAGTTAAATAAATGCTTAAAATGCCAACTATGTTGGTACTTGATGGAGTAGGCAGAATAATGCCCCTCTCCCAGAGATGCTCATGTCCTAATTCCCAGACCTATGAATATGTTAGATTACATGGCAAAAGGGAATTAAGCTTGCTAATCAGCAGGCTTTATGATAGGAATTATCCAGGTGTACTGGTGTAGTCACATGCATCCTTAAAAGTAGAAGGGGGAGGCGGAAGAGTGAGAATCAGAGGGAGATGTGATCATGAAGGTACAGCACACAGAGCACTGCCTGTCTTGAAGATGAAGGAAGGGGGGCACCAGCCAAGGAATGTTGGTGGTCCCCAAAAGCTGGAAAGGGCAGAGAAACACATTCTCCCTTGGAGATTCTGGAAAAGAACACAGCCCTGCTGACACCTTGACTTTAGCCCATTGAAACCCACTTTGGACTTCCAGTCTACAAAGCTGTAACATAATAATATGTCTGTGTTGTTTAAACTGCTAAATTTGTGGTAATTTGTAACAGTAGCAACAGAGAACCAATATACCTGAAATATATATACATATGAAATATTATTAAATGAAAAAAGCGGAATTTGGAAAACACACATATACACTCTCACTGCCTGAAGCTGTGTTTAAATAAACAGGCAGGTGAAGAGTGTGGAGCTGGTGCTACAGTGACTCAAAATGGACACGCCAGACCAGTGAACAAGGGTCAGACGACCCAGTGCTAGGCCCAGCTCCGCAACCAACTTGCTGTTTGAAGTTTGAGTCAGTCATCTCTCTGGGCCTCAAGTTTTTTCACTCAGGTAACAAATGTTTACAGAACACCTACTACTGACCAGGCTCGGGGCTGGGTTTACTGGAATCAAAGAACAAGACATTGTCAGTGGTCTCAAGAAGATTCTCAGTCACTTGGGAAGAAAAAGGGGTGACTAGATGCTCTCTGTGGTCTCATTCAGCCTTTACAGTCTATGATTCCCTGAGTCTAAACAAAATTTAATGCTTGCTAGCCATTATGTATGTGAGAGATTGCCTGAGTTTATAAATTTTTTAGATTGCAGGAGACAGTTTTGTGAAATTAGTTCCTGATTTATTATTAGCAAAAGAAATCACAATCTCAGTTTTTCTCAGTTCAAAGCATCTGTGTTAAACTTTCCTTTTTTTTAAACTAAGATATACGTATTGCTGTTACTTTCAATTCCATTTCATTTTGTTTCAGTTCTCCCCCACTCTCCACAAAAAATCAGTAAGTACCTACCGGCGTTCTCTTCTCTTGGTAGTAATTACTTTTTATTTATTTTTTTTTTTTAAGAAGATGACCAGTAAGGGGATCTTAACTCTTGACTTGGTGTTTTCAGCACCACGCTCAGCCAGTGAGCCAACCGGCCATCCCTATATAGGATCCAAACCCGTGGCCTTGGTGTTATCAGCACCACACCCTCCCAAGTGAGCCACAGGCCGGCCCCTAAAAAATTTTTCTTTAAAGAAAAGTGGTAGGAAATAGCAGGGAGGAAAGCAAGACATCTCCTCTTTCCATCTGAGGATTCACTTTGTTTTATTCCTGCCCCACATCCCGCAAACAGAGGAATACATCTAGTCAAAGTGCCCTCTGGCCCCTTTTTGAAGTGTGCTAACGATAAATGAGTCACAAGGTTAGAAGGGTGTCTGATATTCTCTGCAGTTCCTCTAGGCAACTTGCTTTCTTTTTTTTTTTTTTTAAGTGGCCTATCAGATTGTGCTTGACCTTTATATAGAAACCTGAGTCCAACAAGAGACAAAGCAAGTGTAGGTTTCAACAGTTGTGTTTCTGGTAGTGATACTGAGATCATGCTTTGGCATGCTCCATATTTATGAAATGAGAGATTTCACCATCATTTATAAAAGACTAGAAGTGTATTTTGCTGTGACTTAATTAAAATGCATGAAACTTTTCAGTAAGACCTGGATTTTAATTCCTGCTCAGTAACTTACTAGCTGTGTGATCTTGAGAAAGTTCATTAATCTCTTGGAGCTGTTTCTTCATCTTTAAAAATGGAGATATCCAAACAGACCTGAGGGAATTAAATGAAGTATTATGGGTATGAAGTGCCTCATTCAACATCTAGCATCAGTAGCTCCTCAGTAAGTGGTAGCTTCTATTACCTAATTTCAAAGAAAAAAATATGTTGTTCGGAGCTCTACATTTCTTGCAATACCAGAAACCAAGGGAATGTAAATAATAAGTCTTGTAATAATCTTGTGTTCTTTACCTTCCCCTCACCCCGCTCCATTCCTCCATGCTGAAGATGGTTGCAATTTCTATGGTTTCTGCTCTGGAATGGGAAATCCAGATACAGGAGGAGCCCATGCTTCCTGCAGCTGCCCACTGTGACAGCCACTTGCCCTTCTCAGCTCCCCTGTGAGAAGCATTATCCTCATTGGAATCACACCCCATTTTCCAGGAGGATCCTTAGAACTCACAGTGCTTTTTTCTTGCCACACTAGAAATTTTGTTCACCTACAGACTTTCTGCATGATAGATTTCTATGCCTTGGCACCTGCATTCTCTGACCTTAATCCCACTCAGGGGAGGACACAGATATTGCTTTTTAGCCACTCTTGATGTGTTTGATGTACGACCTGGTAGAGTACCCAAAAAGCAACAATTCAAAATCTATCCACTCTGATATTGCATGAGATTTGATGGTGACAAACATTGCCATCCAGAATTCAAGGAGAGCTAGAACAGATATTCCTGGATGTAATTTTTTAGCTGATCTGAATTACTAAACCAATTTTATTGTTTTCTAGGCACATTTAGATCTTCCATGGAATGTAAGAACTGGAGAGAAAGGTGGGAAGTATCTTACCTCTTGCTTAACAAAAGAGGAAACAGTTCCAAGGTCTCATTTTATATATCTGTTGACTCCTTTACACCCAATTTGGAAACCAAAAGGATAAATAATAGAGCAATCTGTCACCTTGTAAGGCCCAGAAACTAAGCTTTGATTAGCTTTCTAAGCCCCTGATAAGACAGTATCATTAGTTAAAGGTGCAAACTATTAGGTATTGCAGTAGATATAATCTGTTAGTTTATTGAGGAAAATTAGCTTAAAGTTATACTAGGAAACAAAGTTATGCAAAATTTTCCTAATTGCTCAAAGGAAATTTATAATGGCTGAAAGTTATACATACTGACCACAAATTCAGAAGATTCAGAATGAAAATAAATGGAAGAACTAGATAATTATCTAAATATATTTGTGGAAGGCAAGATAATGGGCCCCCAAAATTGTCCAAGATTTAGTTTTGGGAGCCCGTGAATATGTAACCTCACATGGCAAAAGGGACTTTGCAGATATGATTAAGTAAGGATCTTGAGATGAGGAGATTATCATGGATTATCTGGGTGGGTCCAGTGTAATCACAGGGGTCCTTGAATATGGAAGGGGGAGGCAGAAGAGTCACAGGAGATGAGATGACAGAAGCAGAGGTAGGAGTGATACAATTGCTCTCTGGTGGCCGAGCCAAGGAACGTGGGCTCCCTCTAGAGGCCACAAAAGGCAAGGAAACAATCCCCCCGGAGCCTCCAGGAGTACAGCCCTGCTGACCCCAAGATTTCAACCCCATTTCAAACTTCTGACCTCCAGAACTGTAAAATAGTACATTTGTGTTGCTTTAAGCCATTAAGTTTCTGGAAATTTTTACAGCAGCAGTAGGAAACTAATCTACACTCTTTTAACCACTTCAGGTGTATGTGGACTTTTGGATCTGTCAACAAATTCTGTGATGTTCCCTTTGTGTGTACTCAGTGGTGCTATAATGTAATTTCAAAATAAAAGTAAGAAAAAACTTTAAAAGAAAGAAATGGAAGGCAGAGTTACTACAGTCTAGTTGGAAGGCTTAAAACCACAAACTTTTTAAAACACATAGCTGCAAACGGTTCCACACAAAGATATAAAAAAGAGGTAATAAAAGGCTGCAAGAAATCCAGTATTATTCCTGATCTATTTCTACACAGGCTGGTAATATGTCACATTTGTCAGTGGACTGTTAACCATGTTTAAAGCCCACCTCTCCTCATGTAGAATATCAGCCTAGAAACCCAGACTTATAATTTCTCAAGCAAAACGGTGGCTTGCATTTGAGAAAGAATGTCTAATAAACAAAGATATATAATGTTGGCGTTGCTTCTAAATATAAGTCACAATACATTTTTCTCTGAATTAAGCCAGGTTACAAGAAAGCTGTAAATCTGTACTACATAGTTTTGCCTGCCCTGCTGGGTCCCCTCCATTCCCTTTGAATTTCTTTTTTGTTTTTTAAATTTATTTATTTATTAATATTATTACTTTTTTACATTCTAAGTTGCTGCAGAGCAGTTGAGGGGGAGAATGGAAGGGCGAGTGATATAGCATGTGAGGAGGAGGAAGGACGGGTATGGTCGAGGCCCCTGTCATCCCCCTCATTTCAGTAGTCCCTTTGAATTTCTTTCACTGAACTTTGGTGCCATCAGCTTATATATTGAGAGATATTACATAGTAGAGCCCTGTGAGACTTTTTGTTGCCTTTACAGTAAGGATATCATTGAGGATGTTATTGTAGCTTTATATAGAATCCCCTCCATGTCTTAAGGTGTCAGTACCAGAAACAGGTGAGCTGCTTCTAAGCAGAGGGTTGTTCTTTTTTTTTTTTTTTAACTCTTACAGAAATTTAACATACATGACATTAAACATCTGTCAAAAACCAGAAAACTATACAGTGCACAGAATGAACCCTAATGTAAGTTATGTACTTTAATGTACTATTACTGGTTCATCAGTTGTAACAAATGTACCACACTAATGCAAGATGTTAATAATAGAAGAAACTGGGAGAGAAGGGGCACATGGTAATTCTGTGTATGTTCTGCTCAGTTTTTCTGTGAAACTAATTGCTCTAAAAAATAAAGTCTATTAAAAAAATAAGTATATGTATACATATGGCAAAGTCTATCTGCAATGTATGGGATTCTGGGGAGATGGCGGCAGTGGTGGCAGCAGCATAGATGTTCAATTTCTCTGAATCCTCATGTAAAAACAGACAAGGAACTTGCTATGATCTGAATGTTTGTGTCCCCACCCCACTCCCAAAATTCATATATTGAAACCTAACCCCCAAGGTGATGGTATTAAACGTGGGGTCTTTTGGAAGGTGATTAAGTCATGAGGGCAGTCCCCTGATGAATGGATTAGTGCCCTTATAAGAGAGACTTCAGGGAGCCTATTTGCCCTTTTCACCATGTGAGGGCACACAGAAAGCACCATCTGTGAGGAACAGGCCCTCACCAGACACTGAATTTCATGGTGCCTTGATCTTGGATTTCTCAGCCTCCGGAACTGTGAAAAATAAATTTCTGTTGTTTATAAATTACCCAGTCTAAGGTATTTTGTTATAGCAGCCAGAATGGACTAAGACACAACTAGATAGCAAAACCAAAACCTCACAGACATTTACAATAAAACTAAATGAAAAAGCATCTCCATGAACTCCAAAATACAAGGAAATGGGGATAAATCAACAGTCACAAAACCTGCATGGTATCAGCATCAGAATGGGAGGAAGAAGAAGAAGTAAATGCAGACAGTGTGTGATAGACCTGAGAACCCCAAGGTACAGAAAACACAGCTGAAATGAGAGATTTTGCTCTCTCCGATACTAGGTGAGTGCAAGGAGCCCACAGTAAGAACTAGGGGGCTGCAACAGTCTGGACCCTGGGAACTCTCAAAACTCATGTGCCTTCCAGGACAGGATCCCGTGCTGGGAGAAACTGCAGGGAATGGAATTAATATTGAGCAGGACAGGGACAAGAGAGAGGAGATGAAGAGAAGGTCCTGATCAAAGTCGGGGAGAACAGCCCAGAATCGCAGAAAGCAAGCTTCCATATTTTTAACATTACACCAAAACAAGAGCAGAGGGAGTTCTAAGAAGTTAGAAAAGCTTTCTTGCCTCATTCTTTAAAAGTTCAGGAAAACTACTTTCATATAAAAATGAGCAACAAAAAAGGATTTAGGTTGAATCCTCACAAAGTTATTATAATAAAAAAAGAGAGGAACAGAATAACATCCCTACAAACAATAAAGCAATGTCAGAAAGATATGCCCACAAAACAAATAAAAAATAGGGCCGAGCCTGTGGCGCACTCGGGAGAGTGCGGCGCTGGGAGCGCGGTGATGCTCCCGCCGCGGGCTCGGATCCTATATAGGAATGGCCGGTGCACTCACTGGTTGAGTGTCGGTCACGAAAAAGACAAATAAATAAATAAATAAATAAATAAATAAATAAATAAATAAATAAATAAATAAAATAAACTTAAAAAAAAATAAAATAAAATAAAAAATGTAACCTGTTACTTCAAAATGAGCTATAAGACATTAAGAATATGACATGTATCTTAAGGGTACAGCTCAATGGGTTTATACAAATTGATATATCCATGTAGTCACCACCCAGTTCAAAAATTGGAACTTGTGGGCTCCCTTGTGCCCCTGCTAATGAATCACTACCACCACCACACTCCAAAGGTAAACATCATTTTGACTTCTATCATGCTAAATTCGTTTTGTCTATTTTTGAAAGTGATATATAAATGAAACTTAAATGCACTCTTGTATGTCTGGCTTTTTCACTTAACATTATGCTTGTGAGACCCACCCAGGCTGCAGTGCGGGGCACAGTCCATTCTTTATCACAGCAGTAAAGAATTGTATGAGTTTACCACAACTTATCCATTCTACTGCTGATGGATATTTGGGTTGCTTCCACTTCAGTGCTATGATAGGAGAAGCTACTATGGACATTTTCTTGTCTATTTCGCTCATTTCTGTTGGGTATATACCAAGGAATGGAATTGTTAGGTCATAGGGAATGCATGGTTCAGCCTTCACAGATACTGCTGAACAGTGTTCTGAAGTGGTTTTATCAATTTACACTCTTACCTGCAGCGTATGAGAATTCCAGTTGCTCCACATCCTTACCAAAACTTGCTGTTGTTGGTTTTGGGTTTTGGGATTTTTTTGGTCAGTTTTTTTTAATAGCTACTACGATAGGTGTGTATTGGTTAATTTTCAGTTCCCTAATGACTAATAAAGCTAACTACCATTTCATTTGCTTTTTTCTTTTTAAAGAAAATGTAATTTTATTAATTTTTTTTTACACTCTACGATGTTGTTGTGGAGCAGTTGGGAGGGTGGGGGAGAGAGGAAAGAAGAAGGAAACGGGATGGAAGAAGGAGGAAGGAGGAGAGGTGGGACTGAGGCCTGTGGCACACCCCTCATTCCCACAGGAGAGACCAGAGGGCTTCCAGTGGTGGCTTGGTCATTGCTGGGCTGGGTGCAGATGTCAGGGGGGTGTGGCAAAAGCCCTCACCCCCCACCACCCCAGCTCAGGAACTCAGGGCCCTTCTTGCTGCTACTTGGTGTTCATCGATGGGTTGGTTGCATGTGTTGTGGGGGTGTGACTGAGGCCCTCGGCCCCCAACTGCCCCAGCTCGGGAGAGCCCAGGGTGCTTACTATAGCAGCTCAGTGGTCATCACTGGGCTGGTTGCACATGTCAGGGGGGCATGGCTGAGGCCCAAGGTCCCCCACCACCCTAGCTCGGGAGACCCTGGCGCACTTCCTGCAGCAGTTCAGTGGTTGCAGCTGGGCTGGCTGCAGGTGTTGCGGGGAATAGCCAAGGCTCTCGTCCCCCACCCTCGGGACTGGTTGCCAGTGTCAGGGGGCATTGCTGAGGCCTGGCCCCATCCCTCCTCCCTTTCTGGCTTGGTAGCCCAGGGGACTTTCGGTCTTTCTAGGTGTTATAGGTATTCTTTGGTGAAATGAGACTTTTACTAGTTGATATAAAACTTTGTATCTGGTTGCAGGTACTTTGTTTTTTCAGTTCTGTGTTGGATTATTTGCTGTTCCCACCACTTAAACTCTGTGCTGGAATTAATGTGTTGTCCTTTGCTTACTTCTAAAATGGAACTTCCTGTGGGGACCAGTACTTCTGCTGAGTGGTTGAGCTAAATTTCTGCTTTGGTGCTGATTCCCTAGGGAAGCCTTTTTGTGCAGCTCAGGTTTTAATGGATGACTTTATAGGTATTTCTGGGTCTAGTGAAATCTGGTGTACCTGGGTTGTGTAGAAACTCTGGTCTGGGCCTGAGTCTTCATCAAACTGCATCCCATGCAATTCTGTATTCCTCACCAGTCTCCTCTGAGTGGTCCTGTGCTGATTGGAGTGCAGATCAGCTGTCCTTGCTGTACCCCAGTGTTCTCCCAGTGGGCCTGTGTGGGGAAAGTGAAGTTAAATGGTCAGGGTCCCTCGGGGGATTGGGAATCTTGCTGAGCATTTGATATAAATATGCACGTGTGCCCAGGTGTTCCTTGGTTGTCTAATGTAATTGCGTATGTGCAATTACATGTGCAAAGTCAGGTGTCCTGACTTATCGGCCTTAAGTATAAAGGATAAATGTCTCTGATCCACGAGGCACCCCCACCCCAGGGATGCCCCCCGGGGGGGACCATGGGGAGGCCACTACCACCACTGCTGCTGGATATGCTGTAAGCTGCAGCTGCCAAGGAAGTTGAGGACTGAGCTCATGTCGTCTGCCAATGGTTCCCAGGATCTTTTCCCAATTACCTAGCATGGAACTGCATGTGAGGGGTCTGTGACCCAGTCTGTACAATGGGTTTGAAGGGTCTGTGGGCCCTAACCCCTAGCTCTAACAATACAAATGGAAAACTAAGTGTAACTAAAATAATGAAACATTTTGGCTTTAGTTATGAATTGCCTAGCCATACAATTGACGTAGTCACTTAGCAATACAGCCCGTCTCCCCCACCACCCATGCTGCAAATGCTTCTCATGGGATGGGTTGTGAGCCAGTCTCTTGCAGTGACTCACTGGCCTCTGAGTGGCTCTTTTTTTCAGCTGTTGGGGCTCCTAGCTCCTATGTGGGTCCACAGGAACCCTATTAATGGTCTTGCTGTCCTGGGGGCCACCAAGGCTCTCTTTTCTTCTGCTGCCTCCAAGTAACTCCATCTGAAGGGCACAGCTGCAGCTTTTGCCAGCTCCTGCTCTGTGCGCTCACCAGCTCCAGCCTGGAAGCGGCTGGAGCTCAAAACGATCAGAGCAATTTTTTCTTTCTCTCATCGTGACTTCTCCTGCCTTAATGAACTCCATAGGTCTCTCCTCCTCCCCCCCGATCTCTAGCAGCCCCAGCTTGGCTGTCATTGCTTTTTCATAGTTGTAAACTGGTTGATTTGTGGGAGAGAGTGAAGCGGGGGACCATCTATTCTACCATCTTGACCAGAAGTAGATCTCATTCGCTTTTTGACCATTTGGATATCCTCTTTTTTGATGTGCCTGTTCAAGTCTCTTTTTTTAAATTGTGTTTGGCTTTTTCTTGTGAGTGTGTAGTTCTTTTCTTCAGATGTGTTTTTGCAGATATCTTCTCCTACTCTCAAGCTTGGTTTTTCATTCTTTTATTGGTACCATTTGATTAATATGAGTTTTTAATTATGGTGAAGTCCAATTTATTGATTTTTTCCTTTATGGTTAGTGATTTTTGTATTCTGTTAAATATTGTTGTTGCCCTAAGCTCATTCAGATCTTCCATGTTATCTTCCAGAAGTTTAACTGTTTTACTTTTCATGTTTCTATCTACAGTCCCTCTGGAACTGATTTTTGTGCATGACATAAGATGAGATCAAGCCTCATTTTTTCCATAAATACCCAATGGATCTAGCACTATTTGTTAAAAATACCATATTTTCCCTGTTACATTACTTTTATTGTAAATCAGGCATCCATATATGTGCGGATCTGTACCTAAGCACTCTATTCGATTCCATGGGTCTATTTGTCTGTCTCAAACCTAATGCATCTGGAATTGAACTCCTGATATTCTCCTCTAAATCCAGCTCTTCTTACTGTCTTCCCCATCTCAACTGTTGGCAGCACCATCCTTTCTGCGGCTCAGGCCAAAATTCTTGGTATTATTCTTGAGTCCTCTCTTTTTCTCACATTCTTCTTGCAATTCATCAGCAAATCCTGTTGCCTTTACCTAGAATCACTGCTTCCATCACTCCCACCCTGGTCCATGTCACCATCTTCTCTTATCTAGGTTACTTGCAATAGCCTTCTAACTGGTCTCCCTGATTGGTGGTAATTGAATGTGAGGCATGGTAATAAAGGAGGAGTCAGGATGCCGTCAGGTTTCTGGGCTTGGATTATGGAAACTGCTTTCTGAAGTGGGAGATAGGGAACAAATCAGTTTGAGGACAGAGGGAAGGAAGGCCCCCCCCCCCCCGCTTTGGTTTCTTCTGTACTTAACAGCCAGCATAATATACTGCTCAGATCATGTAAGTCAGATCATGCCCCTGCTTTGCTCAAAACCTGACAAAGTAAGAGCCAAAGTCTTCTTGTATCTCATTCAGTTTCCTTAGAATTATCACTCGAAATTCCTTGTCAGTCATTTCAAGGGCTTCTTGTTCTATAGGATCTAGAGTTTGAGATTTATTAACTTTTGGTGGTGTACTTTCTTGATTTTTTGTATTTCTGGTATCTTTTTTTTGGTGTTTATTCATTGTGGCCGGGGGTTTCACAGTTCACCGGTTTGAGACTAATGACTAACTAGGATGTTGCTGTGGTTGCCAATTTCGTATGGCTCCCTCCGTGACTGCTCAGTTGGCCTCTAGTGCCTTGTGTGTGTGGTTGTCTCGGGTCTTGGGCTTCTCCGGGGAGCCACCTTTCTGGTCAGCTTGGACTCTGCTGGGCTGGTGGATCACGTACCACAGGGTGTGTGATCTCTGTTGAGCTTTCACTTCCTGTGCAGGACTTCTCCCTGTTCCGTGTGCTCTGGCCCAGGCTGTTAGATCGTGCAGTGGCGACCCCACCGGGTGTGTGGTTTCTGTCGAGTCTCCCCCTCCCTGGCCGCACGTCTCCCCACTCTGTGCGCGCTGTGCTGGGCTGGGGCGTGTCTTCTGCACCCCTCGTCTATCAGCTGGGCCTTCAAGACCCTGCTCAGCACCGCCTCGCCCAGGAAGTCTACCAGGTTTCTGCTGGGCACAGACGAATGGTCTCTCTGGGTGCCTTTGTAGCACTATGTAGATCTTTCTCGGGTCTTGTTCACCTTTGTATCCCCCCAGTATAAACCGAGTCTAGCGCCCACCTGCAGCCTGGTCTCCGGCAGGTTCAAGCGGGCCTGGGAACTCTCCTACCACACTATTCCCAACCAGACATTCGTTAGGCTTTTTTCCAAACTGGTGGCCGCAGAGATGGTATCTGCCTCCCAGTAACAGGGAGTTTACCTGGGGCCGGAGTCCAGGGTATGGTGGAGTGACAGTCGGCCCGCCCGTACTTCCTTGCCATCCGACACTGGCCCGGGACACCCCCTCCACCAGCCCCGCCAGAGAACCGCGGAGGGAGTGGGAGCGGAGGCCCCCGCCCCAGGCCAAGCAAGTGGGAGGGCTCAGTGATGGCCGAGCAGGGCGGAGCTGCCCGCTCCTGGGAAAATGGAGGCAGCACCAGGCGGTGAGTGGCCTGGTGGTGCAGGCGGGAGCCGCGTGGGCATCCACCCCCCGAACAGAGCTGTGCCAGGGATCACTCACAGTGCTGTGCCAGGTCGGGTGCTCGCTCTCTGTCTCTGGTTTGCCGCCTTTCCCAGTTCTCGGCCGCTGCCGCCTCGGGCTGTTCAGTCGCGGCGCGGCTCGGGCACTCCCAGGAATCTTCTTTAATGCCGGCCTGAAACCTCGAATCCTGAATAGGGCAGCTGGCCGCCTTCAGCACGGCCCCGGCCTCTGGGATCCTGGCTGCATCCACAGCAGCCCTGGCGCCGTGTTCCCTGTTTCGAGACTCGCTTTTGCAGCTAAGAAACAGTTCTTTTCCTGCTCCACACTTCAAAGCTGTTGTCTGTAAATGAGGCAGCCTCTCCTGCCGGGGGCAAAGTGGCGGTCACCCCTCACGACCGGTCAGCAGCAGCAGTCCTCCCTTAAGAGATGGCAAGAGGAATGTCCACAAGATTCCCAGCTGCCTGAGGCCCAGTGGCCACCTTTTCCACCTCAGCTACTCCACGCCAGCCGCCGCAGCCGCCGCCATCTTGAAAAAAAAGAAGAGCCAAAGTCTTTACAATGACCAACAAAGCTCTGTATAATTTGATCTTCATTGGTTCTTTCCATATTATTCTCTCCTTCATTCACTTTGATCCAGCCATGGTGGACTCTTTGCTGTTCCTTGAAAAGCCAGGCATATTTCCACCTCAGCTCTTTATACTTGCTGTTTTCCCAGATACCCAAATGGCTAGCTCCTTCTTTTTCTTTAAGTTTTTGCTCAAATGTCATATTTTCAGGGAGGCCTTATCCTGACTAGCCTATTTAAATTGTAACCCAACTCCATTCTAGTGCTCTGTATCTGCTTTTCCTGCTTTATTTTTTACCCTTTAGTTCTGATTACCTTCTAGCTCTGAACAAAAGCAATGTTGAGAAGGTCCAAGTCAGGACTCTAGAATGAGAGCATTAGCAGAACCTTTTGAGGAATGCGTCATAACATCCATAATTGACTTGTTAGAATTTGCATTTTGTTCACTACTGTGTCCCCAGTGCTTAGAAGAAAACCTGATAGTAGATGTTCAATAAACACTTTATTCAATAAACTTAATAAATGAATGAATGAATGAACTAACAAAGTTTTAAAGACCTCCAACACATTGGCTTAGTAAAGAAGGATGAAACTTCAAAGGAGACCAAGGAGAAACAAATAGATGGAAAAAGAACTAAGAGTCTAATATCCCAGACACAAAGGGAATTACCTGAGGAATAGAAGTGTCTTTTGCTATTCATAACAAAGTCCTTACAAACACACTGTTTATACTAATAAAGTAGCTCAAGGCATTCAGGATTCAGGAACCAACCATGTGACTAGAGGGTTGGAACTTTCAGCCCCACCTGCTGTTCAATCACCAATGGTCTATGATTTAATCAATAATGACTTTGTAATGAAACCTCATTAAAAAACTCAGAAGGACAAGGTTTGGGAAACTTCCAAGTTGGTGAACGATGCACTGGGAGGGTTGCATGTCTGGAAAGGGCATTAGAAGCTCTGCGTTGCCCGCTGCATGCCCTAGTCCCAACCCCATCATACCTTGCCCTATGAATCTCTTCCATTTACCTATTCCTGAGTTGTATCCTTTATAATAAAACTGTTATAGTAAGTATAGCACTTTCCTGAGTTCTGTGACTCATTCTAGGGAATTATTGAAGGGGAGGAGGGGTCATAGAAATACCAGAATTTGTAGTCAGCCAGGTAAAAGTGCAGGTAGTCCTGGCATCCATTTGTAGCTGGCATCTGAAGTGAGGGCAGTCTTATGGGATTGAGCTGTAGGCTAACTCGGAGTTTGCACTAACTCAGGGTAATTAGTGTCAGAATTTAATTGAATTGTAGAACACCCAGCTGGTGTCAGAGAATTGGAGAATTGATTGTTGTGTGGAAAAACCAGTCACTCAGCCAAGAATGTACAGAGTCCGATTTAAGCCCAAGCATTTTACCAGAATGTAGTTAAAGCATAGCTAAAGTTGCCAGAAGACCATAATATGAGAAGAGAGAACAGAGGACAGATGTTCCAAGATTGAATGGGAAAGTAGATGATTACACAAAGAAGCAAATTTCCAGAGATGTAGGAATTAAACTTGGGTGTTGTATTAGTCCATTTCTGTTGCTTATAACAGAATACCTGTAACTGAGTAATTAATAAAGAAACAGTATTTATTGCTTACAGGTTCAGAGGCTGAGAAGTCCAAAGTCCAGGGAACACATCTGATGAGGGCCTTGTCCTGGTGGTGACTACAGTGACTCAGGGTTTCACATGGCAAATACGGCAGAGCAGAGAGAGAGTGAGCTCCTCATGTGCTCTCCATTTGAAGCCCTCAGAACCATGCCCATGACCATTAAACTATTAATTTATTAATCCATTTACTATAGTATGGTCCTCACAACCTAATCACCTCTTCAAAACTCCACCTTTCAATTACCATAAGAGGATTTCCCACCCTCAACAGTTACAGTGGGGATTAAGCTTCAGTGTGTTTGAGGGGACATCCAACCTATAGCAGATGAGTTGGTATAGGAACCAAGAGAAAAAGGGGCTGGCCAGTTAGCTCAGTTGTTTACAGCACAGTGTTACAACACCAAGGTCAACAGTTCAGATTCCCCCATCAGCCAGCTAGCCGAAGAGATAAAAACTTTAAAAACTTTTTTTTTTTTTTAAAGATGACCGGTAAGGGGATCTTTAACCCTTGACTTGGTGATGTCAGCACCACGCTCTCCCAAGTGAACTAACTGGCCATCCCTACATAGGGATCTGAACCCATGGCCTTGGTGTTATCAGCACCACACTCTACCAAGTAAGCCATGAGCCAGCCCCAAAATAGAAAATATTTTAAAGAAATAAACAATCTCATTTTTCCCTCCAGCTGCTGCTCTCTTCTCACAGTAAGGTCTCTGAAAAGTAGTCAGTCTATTTCTGTTTGTTTGTATTTACTTCCCACTCATTCCTCCAGCCTCACATCTCCACCTCTATAGCTCTTGCTGAGGTCTCTAATATGTTGTACATCCTAAATCAAGGGATATTCTCAGGTGTTTCTCTTAAGTTCCAAACTTTTCTATCATCTCTACAGGTACCTCCAATTTAGCATATCTAAAACAGAACTCACTTTTTTTCTTTCTGCCCCCAAATACACTCCTCCTTTTCCCACTCTAACGAGTACCTTCCACTATTCTCCATCCATGCCCAGAAACCCAGATGACATCCTGAGTCCTGCTCTCCTGTGCCCCAGGCCTCAGCCATGACCAGATCCCTTCACTCCCACAGAGCACTCAAGCATTTCCTTGATTTACCTTGCCTCTATCACCATCCTTCTAAAATATAAATCATATCACGCCAGTCCTCTTCTAACAGTCTTCCTGTGGCTCCCCACTGCCTCCAAAGTAAACCCCAAGCACATTAGTATGGGTGTAAATGGTACTTCAGGATCTTGAAGGCCCTTCCTCTTTCTCCAGCCTCATCTCTCACCACATCCTCATCTCTCTCCACATCCTCCTCCTAACTGATGCCCAAACCCTGCAGAAACCACCTTGGTAGTTCCCTGAACTTGCTGAGTGACTCCATGCTGTCCATTGGCATGGAGAATTACTCAGGGACACCTGGCACCTACAATGTCCCTTCTTGCCTCATTTGCTAGGCCAACTCTCATTTGCCCCTCAAGCCTTAGCTCAGACTTCTTCACCTGCTCAGGGACTTAGGAACTCACAGAGAGACAGTTTCATTATGAATCTATTATAGCTTTTCTTTTCAAGACACTTACAGCATTTGGATTAGTGACAATCCTAAATAGTTTTATACAGTAGTAAAGGAAGTGTGGTCTACAGTAACCCCATGACTACATAAGTAGATTTGTTTCTTTAGTCACATGTTGGTGACTTAAAATCTGTATTGAGCATTTATAAGTATTCATAAATGGTGCTTTTTATTACTAATAGCATACCAAGGGAAAAATTAGCTTTCTTAAGTCAGAATTCTGTAAAGAATGCTGTTTATCCAATTCATCCCACTCCACTCATTACCAAAATCTTCATGTAATAGCTTGGTTGGTCCCTCAATTCTTTCTTTCTTTTTTCTTTTTTTGATTTAACAAAATTTGTTTTTTCAAATGTGCAGTTGGTGGGACCTGTTCATGCATCTTCACCAGCAGCTAGGGCATCTCCACCCTTGGTATTTCTGGTGTAAATTACTTGAGCTCTGTGCTTTGAAACCAGTTCGATAAATCCTTTATGAAGGAGCTCCTAAAGGGCTGTGATAGTTAGGGAACCACAAATCTTCAATCTCTCAGAGACCACAGCTGGGCTTATAAATTTGTAGTTGGGAACTTCCTTACAGAGTTTGTCATATGTAGCTTTGTCAAACAAGACTAGGTTATTGAGCTTGTCCCCACCTTTGACTTTGGACCACTTCTTCTTTTTGGCCTTGCCTCCAGATTTGTTCACTTGATCTTTGTCTTTCTTGGCTGGCTTTCCAGCATCTTTCTTCTTCCTGTTATCCTTGGGCGGCATCGTGAAGCTCAGAGAGCAGCAGCAACCAATGCAGCCTCACTAAGATGTTGGACTGAAAAAAAAAAAAAAAAGCCAGATGTCTTTATATAACAAATCCTACAGGGGTCTTCACCTCTGAATTCAGCAGAAGCAATGTTGAGAAAGACCAAGCCAGCACTCTGTGAAGAGAACGATATGGCAGAACTTTCTTAGGAACGCATCGTAACATCCACAAAGCCCTACATATGATGATGGCATGGGAACATATAATTTTCCCCAGGTGTTTCAGCTGTAAAATAGGGATAATAATGGTTACCTCACCTGATTATCCTGATGATTAAGTAAAGAGAGCTTTGAACTGGAGATAAAAAGTAGGGAGTCACCAACCTGTAGATGTTATTTAAAACCATAAGAATCGATGAGATAACCTAGAGAGAGGGGTTTGAGAGAGAAAAGATCTCAGCCCTCCTCCCAAATGTTTCCCAGTCATTGTTCATTCAACAACTATTTTGGGTGACTATGATCTGCCAGTTACTATGCTAGGCACTGGGGATGCAGAGTAAGCCAAAGAGACATGGGAAAAGCTTATAGTCTCCTGGAGACTATAATTCAGGATCTAATTCAGAGTAAATGAAATCATGTATGTAAAACACCTAGCATAGTGTCTGTCTCATTATAAGCACTTTGCTCAGGGAAGAAGGCCTCACTAAGAAAGCAGCAATTATAGGCCGGCCCGTGGCTCACTCGGGAGAGTGCGGTGCTGATAACACCAAGGCCCTGGGTTCGGATCCCATATATGGATGGCCAGTTCGCTCACTGGCTGAGCGTGGTGCTGACAACACCAAGCCAAGGGTTAAGATCCCCTTACTGGTCATCTTTAAAAAAAAAAAAAAAAGAAAGAAAGAAAGCAGCAATTATGCTGACACCAAAGGATTAGTAGGAGTTAGTGAGGTAAAGATTGGGGGAAGGAGTACTGCAAACAGAGGAACAACTTACAAGAAGGCCCTGACGAAGGAAAGAGCCTGGAGCAGCCCAGGAGCTGAAGGGGGAAACTGTATGGCTGGAACATATAACCATAAATGACAACACCATCTCCCTCTCCCCCACGTGATCAAAATGACTTTAAGAACTACACAACTCTAGATGCTTTATCAAAATATTAATGATGCAGTCCTGGTTCAGATCCCTATATAGGGATGGCCGGTTAGCTCACTTGGGAGAGTGTGGTGCTGACAACACCAAGTCAAGGGTTTAGATCCCCTTACTGATCATCTTTAAAAAAAATATATGTGTGTGTGTGTGTGTGTGTGTGTGTGTGTGTGTGTGTGTGTGTGTGTGTGTGTGATGCAAATGAATTGCATCTGCCTGAAAATGAGCCTGCAGTTTCTCTTTTCAACCTCCTCTTTCACAGTCACTCTTCTTTCACCACTGAAGGAAAGAGGTATCCTTCATCCATCTCACTTTGGTGCATCGCCTGCAGATAACAGTTCAAAATGCATCCTTCCTGAGAGTCTTATGACAAAAAATACAAGAGGAATTCAGCAAGAAATATTAAAGGAGGAAGCATCTTATTGTCATTCAGCTTTCATATAAATGCAAGGTTTGGAATTTAACTTAAGACTCAAATGTGAAATAGTTATCAGAAGGATACATATTAACACCATTATTGACTTGAAAAATGACTTTCTAACAGTCTGATTTGAGTGAATGATTTTCCAGTGAAGATTGGTTTTGCCAATTAGTTCATATGACAAACACATTTTCCAAAACTTGAATGAGCTAAATCTGCAGCACTAGGTTTTGATAAAAATATATTTAAAATATATATTCATTATACAATACACAAAAAAAGTATAAACCTTGCAACTATTTAAATTAATGAGAAAAAATAGATACTGATTATAATATATCAGAGTACGTAATCTTTCAAAGTTATTTTAAGGTTACACTAGCAAAAAACAAAAATGCAAAGACAACTGGTTTACAAGGTAAGCTCCAGTTCCTGCTCACTGGATTGGGGAAGAAGGTGGAGCAGAACAAGGAAAAAGGTCAAGTGTAATTCCCAGATTTCTAACCAGGAAATATAAGTTTGGTATACATTTAACATTCATGTATGTTCATGATTCATTAAGGTATTCCTTAAATTTTTTTAGTTATATTTTATTGTATTTTGGGAAAGATGGTATATTATGGTAATATGGGAAAACTTGGAGGTTTGTGAAGACCTTGAAACTTAATTCTCAAGAATGTTTGAGGTACACTGTTGTATTCATGTTCATTGTGACTTTTTTCTAATATAAAGAGGCCTAAGTTCACAATAGGGAAAAAAATGTAATATAAAAGTTTACCAGGAAATGAGGATCTGACCAGTTAGCTCAGTTGCTTAGAACACGGCCTTGTAACACCAAGGTCATGAGTTCAGTTCCCAGTACCAGCCAGCCACCAAAAAAGAAAAAAAGGTTACCAGGAAATTAGGCACCCAATCCAAGGTTAAAAATTAAAGGACCTACTTGCAGCCAAGATGCAGTAAGAAGGACTGGATTTGCCCTCTTGCCTTAAAGAACATCCTCCTCCCCACCCTGAAAACACCACACACAGACATTTGTATGAAACAATTGTTAAAATTTATTTATCAACAAAAATTATATATATTTATGATGTACAACATGATTTTTTGAAATATGTATACATGGGCTGGCCCGTGGCTCACTCGGGAGAGTGCGGTGCTGATAACACCAAGGCCATGGGTTAGGATCCCATATAGGGATGGCCGGTTTGCTCACTGAGTGAGCGTGGTGCTGACAACACCAAGTGAAGGGTTAAGATCCCCTTACCAGTCATCTTTAAAAAAAAAAAGAAAGAAAGAAAGAAATACGTATACATTGCAGAATGGCTAAATCAAGCTAATTATAACATAGATTACCTCATATACTTATATTTGTGGTAAGAACTCTTAAAATCTACTCTCTTAGCAATTTTTGAAAATACATCGCTATTAAGAGTCACCATATTGCACAATAGATCTCTTGAACCTATTCCTCCTGTCTTACTGAAATTTTGTATCCTTTGACCGTCATCTCCCCAACTCCTGCCCCACCCCTGACTCTGGAAACCACCATTCTACTCTTTGCTTCTGTAAGTCAACTTTTTTAGATTCCACATATAAGTAAGAACATGTTGTAATTGTCTCTCTGTGCCTGGCTTATTTCACTTAATGTAATGTCCTCCAGGTTTGTCCAGGTTGTTGCAAATGACAGAATTTCCTTCTTTTTCAAGCAGAATATTATACTATTGTGTATTTATACCACATTTTCTTTATCCATTCATTCGTTGATAAACAGGTTGATTCCACATCTTATGAAACAACAATTTTCAAGCCACTGAACATCTAGTTATAAAGAACAGTGATCCCTGAGAGTTGGGGAACAAATGGGGAGAGAGCCTTGCAATTAACTTAGAAGAGAGTCCAGGCTGGGGCACAGGGAAGGACCCTGTGAACTGCGGACCCTGTGAAGCCGAGCATCTGGGGAGAACAATGCGTCTAGCATTTGCAAGATAAAGTGCCGGGGAGGAGAGACCTACACAGAGAAAGAACTCTGGAGATCTGCAGAGGGTATTCAGCAGAGTATAGGTTGGTACATGCACATAAGGAAACCACTGATGCTGGGGAAAGAACTATCTGAGAGAATTAGAACAGTGCCAACCATTTATATAGGGCTGGAAATAGAGCCTGTTTCCAAAGCCTGACTGGAAAACCGCATGAGCCACAGGGCACTGGGTGATTAAAAAGGTCTCTCCTCAGTACTGGGAGATAATTACCCTAGATGAGTGTCTCTCAACCAGGGGTAATTTTACTCCTCCAGGTGATATTTGGCAATGTCTAGAGACATTTTTGATTGTCAGCACTGGGGGGGAGGTGCTACTAACATCTAGTGGGGACACCAGGGATGCTACTAAACATCTTACAATGCACAGAACAACCCCCCCACCCCTAACAAAGAATTTTCTGTCCAATATGTCAATACTGCTGAGGTTGAGAAACCATTCCCTAGACTAATCACTGCTCTGGTCATTCCTAAGAAATCTTAAAAGCAAAACTCAAAAAGAATCATGTTTGCAAATAATTTAACTGCATCCCAGAGCAAAGCTCAAGAAGATTTAAAGAAATGTAAAACTATCTAGCACCCAACAACAGTAAAATTCATAATGTCTGACATCCAATTCTTCCTCACTGAATCAAAGATTATCAGGAATGCAAAGAGGCAAAAAAATACAACCCATAATGAGGAGAAAAATCAACCAATAAAAACCAATCCAGAACTGACACAGATGTTAGAAGTAGCATAAAATGACATAAAAATAGTCATTATAACTGATTCCGTAAGTTCAAAAGGTTAAGTAGAGACGTGGCACATATAAAAAAGACCCAAATCAAACTTTCAGATAAAAATGACAATGTCTTAGTTGAAAAACACATTGAATGGGATTAACAGCAGATTAAACATTTCAGAAGAAAAGATTAGTGAATTTGTTTTTTTGTTTTTTGGTTGTTTTTTTTAAAAAGATGACCGGTAAGAGGATCTTAACCCTTGACTTGGTGTTGTCAGCACCATGTTCTCACAAGTGAGCTAACCAGCCATCCCCATATAGGGATCCGAACCCACGGCCTTGGTGTTACCAGCACCACACTCTCCCGAGTGAGCCACAGGCTGGCCCTAAAGATTAGTGAATTTGAAGGCATAGCAATATAACTAACTATCCTAACTGAAACAAAGAGAATTTTTAAAATGAAATTTAAGAAAAGAAAGAAAAGGGCCGACCCCATGGCGCACTCGGGAGAGTGCGGCGCTGGGAGCGCGGGATCCTATATAGGAATGGCCAGTGCACTCACTGGCTGAGTACCGGTCACGAAAAAGACAAAAAAAAAAAAAAGAAAAGAAAGAAAAAAGCATCACTGAGCTGTGAGACAATTTCAGGTGGCCCAATGTACAAATATTTGGAGTCCCCAAAGAAAAAGAGAAAGAGGAGAGAACTAAAAATATAGTTGAAGAAATAATGGCTGCAAATTTACCAAACTTGATCAAAATTATATATTCACAGATCCAAGAATGTCAACCCCAAACACTAAGAAATATGAAAAGACTACATCAAGGCTATGATAGTTAATTCTGTGTCAACTTGACCGGTTCACAGAGTACCCAGATATTTGGCTAAATATTATTTCTGGGTGTATATGTGAGGTTGTTTCTAGATGGGATTAGCATTGAAATCAGTAGATTGAATAAAGCAGAATGTTCTCCCCAATATGAGTGCGTGTAATCCAATCTGTTGAGGGCCTGAATAGAATAAAAAGGTGGATGAGGATGAATTTGCTCTCTCTGCCTGACAGCTTGAGCTGCAGCCTGAGTGTTCCCCTGCACTTGGACTAAGACTTACACCATTGTCTCCCCTGGTTCTCAGGCCTTCAGTATCAGACTGAACTACACCACTGGGTTTCCTGAGTCCCCAGCTTGCAGACACAGAATTCTGAAAGAATTCATTGCCAGTGGACCAACACTACAAGAAAGTTAAAGGAAGTCCTTCAGGCAGAAGAAAATGATACCAGATGGAAATACAGATCTCCACAAAGGAATGAAGAGCACCAGAAATGGTAACTACATGGGTAAACACATAAGTTTTTTCTTATTATCTAAAACTCTTTAAAAGATAACTACCTAAAAAAAAATAGTAACAATGTATTGTAGGGTTTTTAACAGTTGTAAAAGTAAAATGCATGACAAAAATAACATAAAGGCCAGGAGGAAAGAATGGAAGTATAGTACAATGGTACTTCAAAAAGTTTGTGGAGAAAGATGAAGAGAATGAAAACACACACACAGGGCCGACCCCGTGGCACACTCAGGAGAGTGTGGCGCTGGGAGTGTGGCAGTGCTCCCACTGCGGGTTCAGATCCTATATAAGGATGGCCGGTGCGCTCACTGGCTGAGTGCAGTGCAGCCAGTCACAAAAAGACAAACACACACACACACACACACACACACACACACACACACACAAATAAATAAATAAGGTTTGTGGAAAAATAGAATTAAAAGATAATACAAATTTTTCCATGAACTTTTTTTTTTTTAATTTTATTTTGTCGATATACATTGTAGCTGATTATTGCTCCCCATCACCAAAACCTCCCTCCCTTCTCCCTCCCCCCCTCCCCCCCAACAATGTCCTTTCTGTTTGCTTGTCGTATCAACTTCAAATAATTGTGGTTGTTATATCTTCTCATCTTACAAGGTTCTTATAGTATACATAATGTCACTCGAAGGTAGAGAATGATAAGTTAAATTCTAAGGTATAAATTCTGACTACAAACTCTAAAAAAGAAATAGACAAGCAGAATAGCTCTGCATCTATTAAATTGAATGTGTGGTTAAAAGTCTTCCCACAAAGAAAACTCTAAGCCTAGATGGCTTCACTGGTAAAATCTACCAAACACTTAAGAAAAAACAATGCCAATTCTACACAAACTCTTCCAGAAAATTGAAGAGAAGGGAGTACTTCCAAACTCATTCCATGAGGCTGGCATTACTCTAAGACCACAACCAGAAAAACACATTACCAAAAAAGTACAGACCAATATCCTTCATATGGTTTATTCCAGGAAGTCAAGGTTAGTTTAACATTCAAAAATCAATCAGTGTAATTCACAATATTAAACAAATTTAAAAAGAAAACCACACGATCATCTCAGTAGATGTAGAAAAAGCATTTGACAAAATCCAACATTCATTCCTGATATAAATTCTCAGTAACTAGGAATAGGAGGGAATTTCTTCTGCCTGTTAAAGAGTATCTACAACAAAACCCTACACCTAACATCATACTTAATGGTAAAAGACTGGATACTTACTCCATAAGATCAGGAACAAGACAAGAATGTCCATTTTCATCAGTAGTATTCAACATTGTCCTGGAAAGTCTAACCAATGCAATAAGCAAAAACAAAATAAAAGCTGTCCAATAGGAAGGAAGAAGTAAAACTGTTTACAAATAGTATGATCATCAATGTAGAAAATCTAAGGAATCTATTAAAAAGTAACTAGAACTAATAAATGAGTTTAGCAAGTGCTGTGGATTGAATGTCCCCCAAAAATTTAATCCCCACTGTGACAGTGTTAAGAAGGTGGGAAATCCTATTATGATGATTGAAAGGTAGGGCCTTAAAGAGGTGATTAGATTGTGAGGACCATGCCTAAGTAAATGGATTAATCCACTGATGGTTTAATGGTGGTCACAGGCGTGGTTCTGAGGCCTTTAAAAGGTTAGCTCTGTGAGGTTAGCTCGAGTGAGGGGTTAGCTCTGTGCTTCTGCCATCCACCTTGTGGCATGCTGCTCTGCTGTGAAGTCACCAGCAATGCTCTCATTGGATGTGTTCCCTGGACTTTGGACTTCTCAGCCTCTGAAACCAGTAAGCAATAAATGTTGTTTCTTTATAAATTACCCAGTTTCAGGTATTTCTGTTATAAGCAATAGAAACAGACTAACACAACAAGGTTGCAAACATAAGATCAATATATAAAAAGCAATTATATTTCTATATACCAGTAATGAACAATCAGGGATTGAAATTAAAAATACTACTTACAACAGCATCAATACATATGAAATACTTATAGATAAAATACTTATAAGGCAAAGATAAGCCAGACCTACACATTGTAAATTACAAAACACTGCTAAGAGAAATTACAAATGTAAATAAATAGAGAGATACACCGTGTTCATGGGTAAAAAGATTCAATATTTCTGAAATACCAATTCAAAATCCCAGCAGGATTTTTGTAAACATTGACAAGCTGATTCTAAAGTTCATATGGAAATGTAAAATATGTAAAATAGCCAAAACAACTTTGAAAAAGAACAAAGTTGAAAATAATTTCAAGAATAATTATAAACCTACAGGAATCAAGACAGTGTCATATTGGCATCAAGATAAATAGATCAGGGCTTTTTCAAGATGGCGGCGGCTGCGGCGGCTGGCGCGGAGTAGCTGAGGTGGAAAAGGTGGCCACTGGGCCTCAGGCAGCCGGGAAACTTGTGGACCTTCCTCTCGCCATCTCTTAAGGGAGGACTGCTGCTGCTGGCCGGTCGTGGGGGGTGACCGCCACTTTGCCCCCGGCAGGAGAGGCTGCCTCATTTACAGGCAACAGCTTTGAAGTGTGGAGCAGGAAAAGAACTGTTTCTTAGCTGCAAAAGCGAGTCACGAAACAGGGAACACGGCGCCAGGGCTGCTGTGGATGCAGACAGGACCCCAGAGGCCGGGCCGCGCTGAAGGCGGCCAGCTGCCCTATTCAGGATTTGAGGTTTCAGGCCGGCATTAAAGAAGATTCCTGGGAGCGCCCGAACTGCGCCGCGACTGAACAGCCCGAGGCGGCAGCAGCAGAGAACTGGGAAAGGCGGCAAACCAGAGACAGAGCGAGCGCCCGACCTGGCACAGCACTGTGAGTGACCCCTGGCACAGCTCTGTTCGGGGGGTGGATGCCCACGCGGCTCCCGTCTGCACCACCAGGCCACTCACCGCCCCGGTGCTGCCTCCATTTTCCCAGGTGCGGGCAGCTCCGCCCTGCTCGGCCATCACTGAGCCCTCCCACTTGCTTGGCCTGGCGCGGGGCTTTCCGGAGCCTGCAGACCGGCCTCCGCTCCCACACCCTCCGCGGTTCTCTGGTGGGGCTGGTGGCGGGGGTCGTCCCCGGCCAGTGTCGAGAGGGCAAGGAAGTACGGGCGGGCCGACTGTCACTCCACCACACCCTGGACTCCGGCCCCAGGTAAACTCCCTGTTACTGGGAGGCAGATACCATCTCTGCGGCCACCAGTTTGGAAAAAAGCCTAATGAATTTCTGGTTGGGAATAGTGTGGTAGGAGAGTTCCCAGGTCCGCTTGAACCTGCTGGAGACCAGGCTGCAGGCGGGCGCTAGACTCGGTTTATACTGGGGGGATACAAAGGTGAACAAGACCCAAGAAAGATCTACATAGTGCTACAAAGGCACCCAGAGAGACCGGTCGTCTGTGCCTAGCAGAAACCTGGTAGACTTCCTGGGCGAGCAGGGTCTTGAAGGCCCAGCTGATAGACAAGGGGTGCAGAAGACACGCCCCAGCCCAGCACAGTGCACACAGAGTGGGGAGACGTGCGGCCAGGGAGGCGGAGACTCGACAGAAACCACACACCCGGTGGGGTCGCCACTGCACGATCTAACAGCCTGGGCCAGAGCACACGGAACAGGGAGAAGTCCTGCACAGGAAGTGATAGCTCAACAGAGATCACACACCCTGTGGTACGTGATCCACCAGCCCAGCAGAGTCCAAGCTAACCAGAAAGGTGGCTCCCCGGAGAAGCCCAAGACCCGAGGCAACCACACACACAAGGCACTAGAGGCCAACTGAGCAGTCACGGAGGGAACCATACGAAATTGGCAACCACAGCAACATCCTAGTTAGTCATTAGTCTCAAACCGGTGGACTGTGAAACCCCCTGCCACAATGAATAAACACCAAAAAAAAGATACCAGAAATACAAAAAATCAAGAAAGTACACCACCAAAAGTTAATAAATCTCAAACTCTAGATCCTATAGAACAAGAAGCCCTTGAAATAACTGATAAGGAATTTCGAGTGATAATTCTAAGGAAACTGAATGAGATACAAGAAAACTCAGCTAGACATCATGATGAAATGAGGAAAAGTATACAGGATATGAAAGAGGAAATGTACAAGGAAATCAATGTCCTGAAAAAAAATGTAGCAGAACTTGCTGAACTGAAGAAGTTATTCAGCGAAATAAAAAACACAACGGAGAGTTTAACCAGCAGGCAGGTCGAAATTGAAGAGAGAACCTCTGAACTTGAAGATGGGCTGTTTGAAATAACACAAGCAGACAAAAAGAAAGAAAAAAGAATCAAGGACATGGAAGAAAATCTGAGAGAGATATCAGACAACCTTAAGCGATCAAATATCCGAGTCATGGGTATTCCAGAAGGGGAGGAAAATGGAGATTCCATTGAAAACATATTCAACAAAATAGTGGTAGAAAACTTCCCAAGTATAGGAAAAATCACAGATCTTCAGATCCAGGAAGCTCAATGATCTCCAAATGTATTCAACCCAAAAAGACCTTCTCCAAGACATGTCATAGTCAAATTGGCAAAACTCAGAGACCAAGAGAAAATCTTAAAAGCTGCAAGAGAGAAGCGTCAAATCACCTATAAGGGAGCCCCAATCAGGTTAACATCAGACTTTTCATCACAAACCCTAAAAGCTAGAAAGGAATGGGATGATATTTTCAAAATACTAAAAGACAAAGATTGCCAGCCAAGAATACTCTACCCTGCAAGGCTATCTTTCCGAAATGAGGGGCAAATAGTATATTTCTCAGACAAACAAAAACTGCGGGAGTTCACTACCACACGACCACCCTTACAAGAAATCCTCAAGGGAGTACTGGGTTTGGTTCCTGAAAAATAACTACCACTGCCATAAAAACCCAAGAAAAATCTAAACCCGCTAGTATAATAAAAATGGCATTCATGAAGAGAAAACAAGCTAACAAAAACACTATCTACAACCTAAGGAACCAACAAACACAGAAAACAAACAGTGAATCAGAAAGCAAGGAACAAAAGACACCTAAGACAACCAAACAACCAATAAAATGCTAGGAATAAATCAGCACCTTTCAATAACAACTCTTAATGTAAAAGGCTTAAATTCCCCAATTAAAAGACACAGACTGGCTGACTGGATCAAAAAGGAGGACCCAACTATATGCTGCCTACAAGAGACCCACCTCACCCATAAAGATTCACACAGACTAAGAGTGAAAGGATGGAAAAAGATTTACCATGCAAACAGAAAAGAAAAACAAGCTGGAGTAGCTATTCTTATATCTGACAAAATAGACTTTAAACTAAAAACCATAAAAAGAGACAATGAGGGACACTACTTAATGATAAAAGGACTGATCCATCAAGAAGACATAACAATCATAAATATGTACGCACCCAATGTTGGAGCAGCCAGATTTATAAAACAAACTCTATTAGACCTAAAGAAGGAAATAGACACTAATACCATAATAGCAGGGGACCTGAACACCCCACTGTCAATATTGGACAGATCATCTAGGCAAAGAATCAGTAGAGAAACACAAGATCTAAACAAGACTCTAGACCAATTGGAATTGGCAGATATCTACAGAACATTCCACCCAACAACCTCAGAATATTCATTTTTCTCATCAGCACATGGATCATTCTCCAGGATAGATCACATATTAGGTCACAAATCAAGTCTCAATAAATTCAAAAAAATTGGAATTATCCCATGTATCTTCTCAGACCACAATGGATTAAAACTAGAAATTAATAACAAACGAAACTCTGGAAACTATACAAACACATGGAAATTAAACAGCATTCTACTTAATGACATATGGGTCCAAGAAGAAATCAAGCAGGAAATCAAAAAATTTATTGAAACTAATGAAAACAACGATACATCATACCAAAACCTGTGGGATACTGCAAAAGCAGTATTGAGGGGAAAATTTATTGCATTAAACGCTCACTTCAGAAGAATAGAAAGATGGCAAGTGAACAACCTAACACTTCACCTTAAAGAACTAGAAAAACAAGAACAATCCAAACCTAAAGTTAGCAGACGGAAAGAAATCATTAAGATCAGAGCAGAACTGAATGAAATTGAAAACCAAAAAACAATTCAAAAGATCAACGAATCAAAAATTTGGTTTTTTGAAAAGATAAATAAAATTGACAAACCATTAGCATGGCTAACAAAAAAAAGAAGAGAGAAGACTCAAATAACCAAAATTAGAAATGAAAAAGGCAATATTACAACTGATTCATCTGAAATACAAGGAATCATTCGAGACTACTATAAACAACTATACGCCAACAAATTTGAAACTCTGGAGGAAATGGATAAATTTCTGGACACACACAAGCTCCCAAAACTGAACCGTGAAGACGTAGAAAATTTGAACAGACCAATAACAATAAAGGAGATTGAAGCTGTTATCAGAAGGCTCCCAACAAAGAAAAGCCCAGGACAAGATGGATTCACAGCAGAATTTTACCAAGCATTCAAAGAGGAATTGACACCGATTCTTTACAAACTATTCCAAGAGATTGAAACGGACGCAAATCTCCCAAACTCATTCTATGAAGCAAACATCATCCTGATACCAAAACCAGGTAAAGATATAACCAAAAAAGAAAACTACAGGCCAATATCCTTGATGAATATAGATGCAAAAATCCTCACTAAAATACTAGCAAACAGAATACAGCAACACATACGTAAAATTATTCATCACGATAAAGTGGGATTCATCCCAGGGATGCAAGGTTGGTTCAACATACGCAAATCAATAAATGTGATACACCATATTAATAAACTCAAACACAAGGACCATATGATCATATCTATAGATGCTGAAAAAGCATTTGATAAAGTTCCGCACTCATTCATGACAAAGACCCTCTATAAGTTAGGTATAGAGGGAAAGTATCTCAACATAATTAAAGCCATATATGCCAAACCCACAGCCAATATCATCCTGAATGGGGAAAAGCTGAAAGCTTTTCCTTTAAGAACAGGAACTAGACAAGGATGCCCACTCTCACCACTCCTATTCAACATAGTGTTGGAAGTACTAGCCAGAGCAATCAGAGAAGAGAAGGAAATAAAGGGCATCCAGATTGGAAAAGAGGAACTCAAACTGTCCCTGTTTGCAGATGACATGATCCTATATATCGAACAGCCTAAAACCTCTACAAAAAAACTGTTGGAATTGATAAATGATTTCAGCACAGTAGCAGGATACAAAATCAACACACAAAAATCAGTAGCATTTCTTTTCTCCAATAGTGAACATACAGAAAGAGAAATCAAGAAAGCCTGCCCATTTACAATAGCCACCAAAAAAATAAAATACTTAGGAATTGAGTTAACCAAGGAGGTGAAAAATCTCTATAATGAGAACTACAAACCACTGCTGAGAGAAATTAGAGAGGATACAAGAAGATGGAAGGATATCCCATGCTCTTGGATTGGAAGAATCAACATAGTGAAAATGTCCATACTACCCAAAGTGATATACAAATTCAATGCAATCCCCATCAAAATTCCAAAGACATTTTTCTCAGAAATGGGAAAAACTATCCAGACATTTATATGGAACAATAAAAGACCACGCATAGCCAAAGCAATGCTGAGCAAAAAAAATAAAGCTGGAGGCATAACACTACCTGACTTTAAGCTATACTACAAAGCTATAATAACCAAAACAGTATGGTACTGGCATAAAAACAGACACACTGACCAATGGAATAGAATAGAGAATCCAGAAATCAACCCACACACTTACTGTCAGCTGATCTTTGACAAAGGCACCAAGCCTATTCACTGGCGAAGGGACTGCCTATTCAATAAATGGTGCTGGGATAACTGGATATCCATATGCAGGAGAATGAAACTAGATCCATACCTCTCACCGTATACTAAAATCAACTCAAAATGGATTAAGGATTTAAATATACACCCTGAAACAATAAAACTTCTTAAAGAAAACATAGGAGAAACACTTCAGGAAATAGGACTGGGCACAGACTTCATGAATATGACCCCAAAAGCACGGGCAACCAAAGGAAAAATAAACAAATGGGATTATATGAAACTAAAAAGCTTCTGCACAGCAAAAGAAACAATTAAAAGAGTTAAAAGACAACCAACAGAGTGGGAGAAAATATTTGCAAAATATATATCTGACAAAGGATTAATATCCAGAATATATAAGGAACTCAAACAACTTTACAAGAAGAAAACAAGCAACCCAATTAAAAAATGGGCAAAAGAGCTAAATAGGCATTTCTCTAAGGAAGATATCCAAATGGCCAACAGACATATGAAAAAATGCTCAACATCACTCAGCATCCGGGAAATGCAAATCAAAACCACATTGAGATACCATCTAACTCCAGTTAGGAATGGCTAAAATCCAAAAGACTGTGAACGATAAATGCTGGCGAGGCTGCGGAGAAAAAGGAACTCTCATACATTGTTGGTGGGACTGCAAAATGGTGCAGCCTCTATGGAAAATGGTATGGAGGTTCCTCAAACAATTGCAGATAGATCTACCATATGACCCAGCTATCCCACTGTTGGGAATATACCCAGAGGAATGGAAATCATCAAGTCGAAGGTATACCTGTTTCCCAATCTTTATCGCAGCACTCTTTACAATAGCCAAGAGTTGGAACCAGCCCAAATGCCCATCATCAGATGAGTGGATACGGAAAATGTGGTACATCTACACAATGGAATACTACTCAGCTATAAAAACGAATGAAATACTGCCATTTGCAACAACATGGATGGACCTTGAGAGAATTATATTAAGTGAAACAAGTCAGGCACAGAAAGAGAAATACCACATGTTCTCACTTATTGGTGGGAGCTAAAAATTAATATATAAATTCACACACACACACACACACACACACACACACACACACACACACACACAAACCAGGGGGGGGAAGAAGATATAACAACCACAATTATTTGAAGTTGATACGACAAGCAAACAGAAAGGACATTGTTGGGGGGGAGGGGGAGAGGGAGAAGGGAGGGAGGTTTTGGTGATGGGGAGCAATAATCAGCCACAATGTATATCGACAAAATAAAATTTAAAAAAAATAAAATAAAATAAAATAAAATAAAAAATTACTTAAGCAATTTAAAGAAAAAAAAAGATAAATAGATCAGGCCGGCCCGTGGCTCACTCGGTAGAGTGCGGTGCTGATAACACCAAGGCCACGGGTTCGGATCCTATATAGGGATGGCCGGTTTGCTCACTGGCTGAGCGTGGTGCTGACAACACCAAGCCAAGGGTTGAGATCCCCTTACCGGTCATCTTTTAAAAAAAAAAAAGATAAATAGATCAATGGTAACAGAACAGAGTCCAGAAATAGATTCACACATGTATGGACAACCAATATTTGATCAGGTGCAAAGGCAATTGAATTGAGAAAGGAGAGTCTTTTAACAAATGAAGCTGGAATAATTTGATATCTCTATGCAAATAACAACAAGCACACAAACAACAAACTCTTCAATCTATACTTTGTACCACATATAAAAATTAGCTCAAAGTGGATCTTAAACCTAAATGTAAAACCTAAGGTTTATATAAAACTTCTAGAAGAAAACATAGGAGAAAGTTTTTGTGACTTTGGGTTAGGCAAAGATTTCTTATATATGACACCAAAAGCACAATCCATAAAAGAAAAAAATGACAGATTGGACTACATCAAAATTAAAAACTTTTGCTCTTTGAAAGACATTTAAGAGAATGAAAAGTCAAGTCACTGACAGAAAAATTTTGCAAACCATATATCTGATAAAGAACTCATATCCTGAATATGTAACATGAAATAATAAGAATACAAACACTTCATTTTTTAAAATGAGCAAAATATTTGAACAGACATTTTACTGAAGAAGATTTACAGATGACAAATAAGCACATAAGATGTTCAACATCATTTATCATTAAGAAAATGCCAATTACACAGAAAGAGAAATGCCACAGGTTCTCACTTATTTGTGGAAGGTAATAAAAATAAATAAGTAAATAAATAAATGGTGGGGGTGGGAGAAGAGGACAGAACAATCACAGCGATTTCTTGAACTTGTTGAGACAAGTGAACAACTGTGATGTTGATGGTGGGGAGAGGGGAGAGGGAGTGAGGAGCAGGAGGAACTGGTAACATGAAAATCAACTATATTGTATATTGATAAATTAAAATTTTTTAAAAACTTAAAATCTTAAAAATACAAGGGATTTTCTTTAAATTCTAATTTTTTTTTTTTTTTTTTTTTTTTTTTGGTCGTTTTTTCGTGACCGGCACTCAGCCAGTGAGTGCACTGGTCAGTCCTATATAGGATCCGAACCCGCGGCGGGAGCACCGCCGCGCTCCCAGCGCAGCACTCTACCAAGTGCGCCACGGGCTTGGCCCTTTAAATTCTAATTTTAATAAATCAAAGACTAATTAAAAATTTAAAAAGAAAATGCCAATGAAAACTACAATGAAATAAAAATAAAATAAAATTTAAAAAAAAGAAAAACAAAACAAAAAACTAAAATAAAATACATAAAACCATAATGAAGTGCCACCAAATATTATTTAGCAAGGCTAAGATTAAAAAGACTTACCAAACCAATGATTGACAATGATATGCAGGAACTGAAATCCTCTACTGGTGGGAATGTAAAATGGTACAACCACTTTGGAAAACAGTTTCAGCTGTTTCTTAAAAAGTTAATTATATACCTACCATATGGTCCATCCATTCTACTCTTAGGCATTTACCCAGGAGGAAAGAAAGCATACATACATAAAAAACAATAACAAAAAAAAAAAAACTTGTGCTCTAGCAGCTTTATTTATAGTACACACAAACTTGAAAAAAACCAAATGGTCATCAACAGGTGAATGGAAAAGTTGTGGTACATCCATACAATGGAATACTACTCAGCAACAGATATATTGTCCTCCCAGAACTCATGGAAATCTGATCCCCAGTGTGACAGTGTTGGAAGCTGTTTGAGTCATAGGTGTGGATCCCTCATGAATGGATTAATGCTTTTCCTTGGGGGTGGGCGTAGTGAGTGAGTTCTCACTCTATTAATTCCCTGCAAGAGCTGGTTGTTTAAAAGACCCTGGCACCTCCCCCTCTCTCTCCTTTGCTTCCTTGCCATGTGATCTGCTTGTACCCGCCAGCTGCCTGCTGCCTGCTGCTTTCCACCATGAGTAGAAGCAGCCTAAGGCCTGCACCAGATGCAGCTGTCCCAGAATCATAAGCAAATAAACCTAATGTTTTTTATAAATTACCCAGTGTCAGGTATTCTGTTATAGCAACACAAAGTGGACTAATACTGAAAATTGGTACCAGACAAGTGGGGTGTGTCTTATAACAGATACTTGAAAATGTGGAAACAGCTTTGGGACTGGGTGTTGAGGAAAGGCTGGAGGAGTTTAGGGGACTTAGAAGAAGACAAAAAGATAAGGGAAAGTTTGGAACATTTTAGAGATTGATTAAATGGTTGTGACCAGAATGCTGATAGAAATGTGGACAGTAAAGGCCATGCAGATGATGAGGTCTCAGATAGAAATGAGGAACTTATTGGGAATTGGACAAAAGATCACCCATGCTACACCAGAGCAGGGAACTTGGCTGCATCCTTTCCATGCCCGAGGACTTTAAGAGTTGTGAACCAGAATGTTTGGCAGAAGAAATTTCCAAGCAGCAAAGTATTAAGGAAGCTGCATGGCTACTTGCAACAGCCTATGCTGAGTTATGGCAGAAAAGGCATGATGTAAAGCCAGAATTTAAAAGGAAAGCAGAGCATAAAGATTTGGAAAATTTGCAGCCTAGCCATGTAGTAGAGAAGCAGAGAGCAGGAGAAAAATGCAAGGGTGAAGCGGATAAACTGGTTGTTAAAGACATTAGCTTGGCAATGAGGCAGCCAAATGCTAACAGCCAAGACAGTAGGAGAAAGGCCCTGAAGGCATTTCAGAAGTCTGGAAGGGCATCCCTCCCATCACAGACCCTGAGGCCTATGAGGCCTGAGTTGTTCTGGAGGACAGACCCAGGGCTGCCCTAGGGAACCTGCCCCCTGCATCCCATCTGCTCTGGCTGGAGCAGCCCTGCCTCAAGCGGCCCCTGCCTCAAGTGGTGTTAAGTCTGCAGGCTGGCAGAACATGAGAGCAGTGGAGGAGTGGCAGCCTCCACCCAGATTTCAGAGGATTAATGGAAAAGCCTGAGGTCCCAGGCAGAAACCTGCTGCAGGGGTAAAGCCACCACGGAGGCCATCTACTAGAGCAATGCCAAGCAGAAATGTGGGGTCAGAGCCCCCACTGGGGAAATGTCAAGTAGAGCCAAGGCAGTGGGGCTGCTGCCAGGACCCCAGAACTGTAGTGCCACTGACAACATGCAACAACAGCTGTGGAATATACTATAAAGCATAAGTACTTCACAGGGCCTGGTTTTCCAAAGTCTTACAGTTTCAAATATTGACTTTGTGGAGGACTGGAAATTTTCCTCAGGCTATAAGGCTTTGGTGTAAGATAAAGATTTGTGGCACAGCAAGATTGCTGGCTCAAGGACAGACTAGTTACTGATTACTATGTAAAGATACTGAGAATTGCTGTAAGATTAATTGTCTAAAGGAATGTCATCTGACTTGTTTCACTGAAAGTTACCAGCCTATATTGTTAAACTATAACCCCACCTATGTTCTCTTCCTGTAACTTCCTGGTCTGAAAAATAAATGCAGGAAGAGAACGCCAATTTGGAGTTAATTTCCCAAGGAAGGGTTGCCTCTTGCTGGAGGGTCCCAGGGCAGTTAACCACTTCGGGGCTTCTCACTGCTCAGAAGAGATGGGCTTTGAGTAATCCTTTATGTCTCTGTCACCCAGGGGAAGTGGGGTGACAAATCTGTGGGGGGTGAAGCAACACAAAGCAACAAACAGCCTGGAAAAGCCACAGTTACTAGTGCAGCCCAGTGGGCTGTGCCCAGCAGAGCTGTGAGAACAAGGTTGCCTGATGCTTTGGGGGCCTAGATGCTTCATTGTGCCCAGGATACAGGACTTGGAGTCAAAGATGATTATTTTGGAGCTTTAAGATTTAATGTCTGCTCTGCTGGGTTTCAGACTTGTTTGGGACCTGTTTCCCCTTTCTTCTGACCTATTCCTCCCTTTTGGAATGGGAATGTGTACCTAATGTCTGTTTCACAGTTGTATCTTGGCAATAGATAAATTTGTTTTTTGATTTTTACAGGTTCACAGCTGGAAGCAATTTTGCCTTTGGTCTCAGATGAGACCTTAGACTCTGGAGTTTTAAGTTGTTGCTGGGACAAGCTAAGACTTTTGGGACTGTTGGGATGGAATGATTGTATTTTGTATGTGAGAGTGACATGAGTTTTGGGAGGCCAGGGGCAGAATGATGGAGTTTGGATGTATTGTCTTCCCAGAACTCATGTGGAAATCTTATCCCCAATGTGGCAGTGTTGGAAGCTGTTTGAGTCATAGGTGTGGATCCCTCATAAATGGATTAATGTTCTCCCTGGGAGAGTGATGGTAGTGAGTGAGTTCTCACTCTATTAATTTCCCACAAGAGCTGGTTGTTTAAAAGACCCTGGCTCAGGACAGGCCTGTGGCTCACTTGGGAGAGTGTGGTACTGATAGCACCAAGGCCACGGGTTCAGATCCCTACATAGGGATGGCTGGTTAGCTTACTTGTGAGAGCATGGTGCTGACAACAGCAAGTCAAGGGTTAAGATTCCCTTACTGGTCATCTTTTTTAAAAATTACAGATAAATAAATAAATAAAAGACCCTGGCACTTCCCTCTCTCTCTTGCTTCCTCTTGCCATGTGATCTGCTTGTACCCACCAGCTGACTGCCGCTTTCTGCCATGAGTAGAAGCAGCCTGGGGCCCACACCAGATGCAGCTGTCCCAGAATCATAAGCAAATAAACCTCTGTTTTTTATAAATTACCCAGTCTCAGGTATTCTGTTATAGTAACACAAAATGGACTAATACAGAAAGGAAATGAATTACTGATTCAAGCAAAACATGGATGAATCCCAACATAATCATACTGAATGAAAGAAATTCAGGTCACAAAAAGACTACCTACTATATGATTCCACTTATATAAAACTCTATAAAATGCAAATTAATCCAGTGACAGAAAGCAAATCAGTGGCTGCCTAGGAGGTGGAAGGAAAGTTTACAAGAGCATGAGCAAACTTAATGGGTAACAGATATGCTCATTATCTTGATTGTGGTGATGGTTGCATGTACCAAAACTTACCAAATTATACACTTTAAATATGTGCAGTTTATGCCAGTTATATCTCAATAAAGATGTCTACAAAATTAAATAATGGTAAGAATACTATTAAGTTTCATACCATTGGCTTATTTAAAGTGTAATTCTTTCAAAAGCAAGGTTGAAAATTTTTCCTTGCCTAAGCCACACAAACTTCAGAGAAAAACTCTTCCACTTCCACAGACTACCAATCCTATTCCTAGACCTGTTCCTTCCCCCTCCAAATTTGGCCAGACATTTCATATATGCTGCTAACAAAAATACCCCAGAGAAAGCCAGGTCAGAGTGACTTAGCCAAATGTATTGCCACTACTTGAAAAATCTGAATTTTTTTTTTTTTTTTTTTTTTTTTTAAAGATGACTGGTAAGGGGATCTTAACCCTTGACTTGGTGTTGTCAGCACCACGCTCACCCAGTGAGCCAACCGGCCATCCCTATATGGGATCCGAACCCGCAGCCTTGGTGTTATCAGCACCACACTCTCCCGAGTGAGCCACGGGCCGGCCCGAAAAATCTGAATTTTAAACAATGTAATTGACCTATAATTTTCCAAAGTCCAAAGTCCTTTGAGAGACTGATAGATGAGCTTTTGGAACATTAATAAAATAGACAATCTTAGCAGGACTGAAATCTGTTTATAGATTTTGATAGACTCTGACTACATTGTAAATTGTAAATATATACAATTTTAAGTTATCTGTGTAAACTGTTTTTTATTCATTAACAAAAGTTATCTCAGTTTTATGGGTTTATTTTACACTTGTGCCTCCTTCTGCATGCACCACACCAAAGATACTTTGGGCTCTTGCTGCTAAACAAGTATTTGAGCACTAAATGGGAGTTATTACAAGAAATACTACAATTAATAAGACAATTAGACACCATCCCTGCCACCAGGAAACTGTAAAACTATATTAAAGAGAAGACAACTGAAAGGTTATGGGGCAGGGAAGGATACGTTATGCCTGATCTTCATTCAGTTCAGTTGCTCTTGAATTCCCAGGGTCCAACTGCATTTGTCTTATCTCTTTTTTTTTTGGTGGCTGGCTGGTACAGCAATCGAACTTGGGCTCCAACCAATTGAGCTAACCAGCCAGCCCTGCACTGTCTTATCTCTCAAACTCCCTTTGTGTCCAAATGTTATACTTTCCCCTCAATGAATAGTGTAGGCTTAAAATATACCCGGGTGTTGTTATCTACTGAAAAACTGATGAAGAAGTTCATGCGAAAGAAATCAAGGCAAAATATCTAATACATCCAGATCCCTGGAGTTTGACAAATACTAATTGCTCACACACACACAAAAAGTAGAGAGGGGCTCTCAGGACTGAGAGCCAAGCCACAAGGCCAAGTTTATATATCTCTGATAAACCTTTTCCAGTAGTGGTTCCTCCAGTCCCACCTTTATTGTGTGAGTGGCTACAGAACTGTGTTGGTGGAAAAGTACAAGTATTGTGTAACCCACCAGTCTTAATTAATTAATTATGTAAACTTACATAATTATTATAATTTGGTAAGTTTGATACATGCAAACTTACATAATTAATTATGTAATTACACAATTTTTTTACATAATTAGTTAATTATGTAAACTCACCTCAGGATGTACTAGGACTGTGGCATACTGGTAAATGTCTAATAAAGGGGAGAGAGGATGGCCCCGATTTGCCATGAGTGAAGTGAATACTCCCTCCCAGTCCATTTTTTTTTTAAAAAAAGATGACCGGTAAGGGGATCTTAACCCTTAACTTGGTGTTATCAGCACCACACTCTCCGGAGTGAGCCACAGGCTGGCCCGTTCTCCCAGTCCATTTTCAAGCTACCACTATGATGTCACTGAATTCAAAGTTGGGATGATATATGTTTAGTATTCCCACCATACAAATACAGTAGAGGTAAATGACCCTTGTTGGAATGAGCAGGACTGAAGCCAGATTGGGAACTAAAACCATAGATTGTATGCAAATTTTAAAAGCACAGTTTTTTCCTTGATGCATTTCCTTGATTTCTCTTAGTTCCCTCTTTTCCCACGGTTATTTGATATTTTGAACCTTGGTTATGGGACAAGGTAACATTATTTATGTGAACCTAAAGTTGTTTTCCAGCCAGCCTGAAGCTGCAAATTTGCAGACCCTGGGAAACAAAGGAAGACATCAATAAAGCTATGCTGATTCCACCCCTCCAGCAGTGTCACCTCTTGCAGAGTGACGGAGACACAAAAGATTACATAGGGGGCCGACCCCGTGGCGCACTCGGGAGAGTGCGGCGCTGCGAGCGCAGCAGTGCTCCCGCCGCGGGTTCGGATCCTACATAAGGACGGCTGGTGCGCTCACTGGCTGAGCGTGGTGCTGACAACACCAAGCCAAGGGTTGAGATCTCCTTACCAGTCATCTTTAAAAAAAAAAAGATTACACAGAGCCCATGTATTCAGAAGCCCAAAGGGACTACACCAAGGGAAAACTTCAAGAGAGGAAAGCCCAGGCATAGCCCTGAGTCAGGTTTTGTTTCATTTTTTATTGTAAAGACAAAGTTACAGAAGAAAAACAGGTAGTTGATCAATCATAGGGAAAACACAAACGCACTGGCTACGTGACAATCTTCATTAAAGCAGGTGTAACTTAAAATAGTTTAAGCAATTTACCATCAAAAGGAGTCATAAAACTAAGCTATTTGATGTACAAAAAGAAACAATGAGATAATCATCATAGCGCTTAGCTCCCCAAGAAACTCAAACAGCTTAAGGGCAAGATGTGGAACATCCCCCAAGCACTAACTAGCAGAATATCCTTGAAGATTTTAGCTTACATACTTTCCCATCATTTAGGTTTAGGTGCTCCAAGGCAACTGCCCCCAGAGCAATCACTTTTTGTTGTGCTTCAAGTCTATCTACATCAAAGGCTTTAGTCCTGTAAAATTTTCTGGTCTTTCTTAATCTTAGCATTTCTATGTGTTTTCCTAAAGGGTTGGGCTTTGGCCCCCTAAGCTAGAGGCTCTTGCCTCCTAAACTACAGGACTTTGGTCCTTCTAAGCTACAAGCTTTGCCCCTGTGAAATACATGTGTTTTATTTCTTTCTCATTAATGTCAATATCCTCCACACAGCAGGACCTTGAGATAACAACAAAGATGGGAACAGAAACCAGATGGAGTCTTGGCAACACTCTGCACCTGAGTCCTTGCATAGAGCCCTTGCAGCTCATGTCCCCTACCCTCCTCCTTTTTATTTCCCATGTTCCGTTCCCTTGGCCCTCTCTTTAAAAATTCCTCAGTAAATCTTTGAGATGGCTTTAGCCTGGCCATTCTCCTTCAGGTTTACCAGAGAGATGGGTTAGCCTAACATTTCTTCTCAGGTCACAGGTATTCCTGAATAAAAGCTGACTTCCATTTTTACCAACATTTGCTTTTTGAGTTGTTTTTGAAAGGGGACAGGCAGCCAGATCTCTGTACCAGTAGCAAATTTTGGCGAGCCAATCCAGGAGTTGAGTGGCTCTGGTAACAACCTCAAGAGCACAGATGATAGTAAAATGTAGTAAAATAACCAGGAAATTACAGTGTCTATTCCCTTTTTAGGATCGACTATCTTCGTTTTTAATATAACTTAATTGTAAGTTTACATAATTTAAATTTTAATAATGGTCGTGTTTAAGATCTGGCTTGCCAAATTCTTGAAATTTTAATAATCAGGCTTACATGAGGCTGTACAAGACAGACCTTGGGACACCAAGACAGCGCCATTGCACCACTGTCCTGAGGGCACTTTCCTTGAAAAAAGACGGTTCTGTTAATAGCAAAACCTGATATACATTCTTATTAGTACTCACAACAAACAGATAAACAGGGGCCAGGAGCAATTGAAGAGTTTGTACAAGATGTTACTAAGCGGTGGAGGAGGAGTTTGAGCTGGTCAAATCTGACTGCAAAGCTAAGGGTGAACATCCTTCAAATGTTCCTATGATTCTGTTTGACAGTCTGACTCAGGGACTTCTGGTTCAACTTGAGGCCTAAAGGGTCCTCTCTCTAATGCGCAAGCGCGCGCGTTGGCCGGGGTGTGGGGGTAAGGCGGGTGTAGGCAGCAGGAAAAGCAGCATGTTAATTGGATGAAGGCCGGATGTACCCAGAAGGCTCTCTGTAGATCAGCAGATCCCAAAGACTTATCCGTGGTCTATGAGAAAACACTACTCATACCACTCCTTGTCCGCGCTCCTGCCCTCCGAGGGCCTTCAGTTTTCTGCGGCAGGGAGAACTACCTGGGAACAGGGAACATTGCTTTCGTCCGGCACGTACGGTAGGGGTGATCGCGAATCTTCCACTGACAGCGCGCCGGCGCCAGGGCTGAGGGGCCGAGGGCGCTAATCCGGGACCGCCCCAGCCGCCCTCCGCCGGCTTTTGAGTGGCCCCGGAAGTGGCCCGGGCGCCTGGCGACGGCGGAAAGTCTTTCGGAACGAAAAGGCCGAGGCCAGGCTGTAGCCAGACGACCGCGTCCTCACTCAGCCGGGGTCCCACCAACCTCACGCCCCTCCGGCCCGCCTTCCCTCCAGGACGCGCTGCCTGCCCTCCAGGCTCCGCCCTCGGCCCGCCCCCAGAGCTAATACCGGTGGGCGGGCGTGTGGGGAGCGAGCTTGCTCTTCTGCGCTAGGACGCTGGCACCCTCGCTCCCGCCGCCACTCGGGGCCATGCTGCGGATCTGTGCCGCGCGCCTGCGCTCGGTCGGGGCCCCGCGCTGTCCGCGGGGAGGCGCGTGCCCGCCTGCGAGCCAGCCGGGACCGGCGCGGGTGAGTCCGGGGGGTGCGGGCGGGCGCCGGGGACAGACAGGACTCACAGTTAGAGACGAGCTTGCAACTGCGGATCCTTTTAATTGTTTATCCCTCATCCTGCCGGTCTCAGAATGAAAGCTAACGTCGGCTCCAAACGGTCCTGAGATGCAAACCTTCGGAAACTGGACGGGAAGGGAACTGTTTGGAAGCAGTGTGCTGGTTGCTCGACTGCTCATCAGGGAAAGGACCCCCCACTGCTACTGGTATTAAAAAAGAAAGGTTAAGCAAGGTCACACAGAAAACGGGTGGCCGAGTGAGCGTCTGAACCTAGGCAGCCTGGCTCATACAGACCTCCCTAGAATACCACTGTCTCTTCCGATGTTTTAATCCTGATGGTCTGTGACTTGTCTTATTCCTGAGAGTGAAAGCCAACTCGGGAAGTAAGTAGAAGGCTTCTGTTTGTCCGATAATCAATCATACCCTCTCTAAGCCAGTTTCTTCACTTTTGAAGATATATTATAAGATTAAATGATGGTTAAAGCTTGGATGTTGATAACACCAGGGTCAAGGGTTCGGATCCCCATGCCGGCTAGCCGCCGAAAAAAAGAAAGCAAAAAATGAAATGAGATAATACAGGGAAAGTGTTTAATGCGGTGCCTGGAACATAGTTTTAAATAAATTTTTCCCGCTCTTATATCCCTATATTTTGTTTCATTGATGTATTCAATTAATATTGATTAAGCCCCAACAAATATGCCAGGCATTATTAGCTACTGATGATATATTAGATGAGTAATAAATACTCCTTTCTCTCAAGGAACTCACAATCTAGTTTGGGAGAATGTCAAAAAGACAAAGTTACAACAAACTTTTTTTTCAATTTAACAATTACTCCCTTTTGGTCAGGCTCTCACCTAGGTGTGTGTGTAACCAAAACTTAGGGCATTGGTGCTACTCTCAGTCACCATCGTTTTGTTTTCAGTCTCAACACATCACTCGTAGGTTACAGTATCCTATCATTATGATGTGTTTCTTGGACATTTCATCATTCCGGGAGAGAGGCCATTTAGTGTTCAGCAGGTGGCTGCTTGTAGATAACTTTTTGAGAGGATACAGCTGACCAGAGAGACTACTATTTTGACTCTCAGGAGTCAATACCAAGAGTTTCGAGAATGCCAGGGTCACTATGAAACAAACCAACTAAAATCAAATAGATCAAACCCATAATTCTTTTTTTTTATTGAAACAATTGATTATACATATTTGTGGGTTACAGAGTTGACTATCGATACTTGAGTACACTATGTGATGGTCAAATCAGGATAATTAGCATATTCATCATTACAATACATAATCATTCTTTGTGTCTGTTAACCAATTTCTCGCCGCTGTTTCCTCACTCAGTTCTGTTTTTTCCTTCTGAAAGTTCAACATATTATTGTGATTGTTGTTTCTTTTGTTTTTGGGGTGGGGAAGGGACCGCCACTTCTGCCCCAGCGTTTTCCTTACCCCCTTCAGCCTAGTAGGTACCCACATTCATATGCCCAGCCTGTCTTGCAGACTATGTTACCCTCTTCTGGAAAATATTTCTGGCCTAGATGTCAGTGGAGATACTAGCCAACGAGGGGAGAGTTTCAAAGAAAGAGTGGTATTAGTAGTATTAAAGGTCACGAGAAGACTGAGGACCGTGAAAAGGCCATTTGACTTAGCTGGTGAGGGCTAATTGTGGCTTTCAAAGTTACAGTGGAGGCAGAAGCCACGTTGCAGGGGTTATGAATAGAGGAGCTGTAAACCACTCTCCCACTCAAACTTGTCAGGGACAGGAAGGGAAAAATAAGATGTTGGAGAGTGCAACTACATAATCAACTGAAAGTTTTTCTCAAGTTAGAAAAATCCTGGGGTTATTTTCCAGCAGAAAATAAAGAAATAGAATATGGAACCAAAGTCTAAGGTGCGATAAAAATTTCCTCTTTTTGATGAAATATTTATATCTATTTGCCATCAAGAATTAACTTCATTTTCCAAAAGCTTTAATGAGCAAGTCAAGTGTATATGAATATATAGGTGGTTGTTGTTTCTTTCTCCCTTTCTTTCTTTCTTATTTGTTTATTTTTTAGCTCTCACTTAAGAGTGAGGACATGCAGTATTTCTGTGTCTGGCTTATTTCAGTCAACATTTTTTTCTCCAAGCTCATCCATGTTGCTATGAATGGCAGAATTTCATTCTTTTTTATGTCTGAGTAGTATTCCATTGTGCATATATACCACATTTTCCTTATCCAGTTGTTCATTGATGGACATTTTAGGTTGGTTCTGTAACTTGGCTATTGTAAATAGAGCTGTGATAAATATGGGAGTGCAGGTATCCCTCTGACATGATGATTTTCGTTCCTTTGGGTATAAATCCAGAAGTGGGATTGCTGGATCATATCGTAGTTCTATCTATAGTTGTTTGAGAAACTTCCATACTATTTTCCACAGTGGCTGTACTAATTTATAGTCCCACCAACAGTGTAGAAGGGTTCCCTTTTCTCCATATCCTTGACAGCATTTGTTATTCTGTCCTTTTGATAATAGCCAGTCTAACTGGGGTAAGGTGATATCTCAAAGTAGTTTTGATTTGCATGTCCCTGATGATTAGTCATGTTGAACATTTTTCATGAACCTGTTGTCCATTTGTATGTCTTCCCTTGAGAAATGTCTATTCAGCTCCTTTGCCCATTTTTTATTTGGATTATTTGGTTTTCTTACTGTTTAAGTTCCTTGTGTATTTTGGATATTAATCCTGTGTCAGATTTATGGTTTGCAAATATTTTCTACCATTCTATAGGTTGTCTTTTCATTCTGTTGATTGTTTCCTTTGCTGTGCAAAAGCTTTTATGATCCCTTTTGTTTATTTTTGTTGTTGTTGCCTGTGCTTTGGAGATCTTATTCATAAAGTCTTTGCCCAGTCCTACATCCTGAAGTGTTTCCCCTGTGTTTTCTTCTAGGAGTCTTTTTCTGTTGTTGTTGTAAAGAAAAGAGGTTTATTTGGCTCATGATTCTGAGGCAGCTGCATCTGGTGTGGGCCTTAGGCTGCTTCTACTCATGGTGGAAAGTGGCAGACCACTGACAGGTGCAAGATCATACGGCAAGAGGAAGCAAGGGGGGCGGGGTGTGCCAAGGTCCTTTAAACAGCCAGCTCTCACAGGAACTAACAGAGTGAGAACTCACTCACTGCCCCTCCCCCAGGCATTAATCTATTCATGAGGGATCTGCCCAGTGACCCAAACAGCTCCCAACATTGCTATATTGGGGATCAGATTTTGACATGAGCTTTGGGGGGACAACATATCCGAACTCTATCATTCTACTCCAGCCCCACAAAAGCTCATGTCCCTCTCACATACAAAATATAATCATTCCATCCCAATAGTCCCCCAAATCGTAACTTATTCCAGTACCAACTTAAAAGCCCAGAGTCTCACCTGAGACCAGGGGCAAAACTTCTTCCAGCTGTGAACCTGTGAAAATCAAAAACAAATTTATGTACTGCCAAGATACAATTGTGGAACAGACGTTGGATTCATATTCCCATTCCAAAAAGGAGGAATAGGCCCCAAACAAGTCCAAAACCCAGCAAGGCAAACATTAAATCTTAAAGCTCCAAAATAATTTTCTTTGACTCCAAGTCCTGCATCCTGGGCACAGTGGGGAATTTGGGCCTCCAAAGCATCAGGCAGTCCCACCCCTATGGCTCTGCCGGGAGCAACCCACTGGGTGCACTGGTGGCTGCATCTTTTCCAGGCCAATGTTGCAAATTACCAGTGGGCCTACAGTTGTGGGGTCCTTGTACTCCTATCGCTCTACTAGACATTGCCCTGGTAGGAGCTTTCTGTGGGGGCTCTGATTCCACATTTCTGCTGGCACTGTTCTAGTAGATGCCCTTTGTGGTGGCTCTGCTCCTGTGGTAGGTCCCTGCCTGGGTCCCCAGGCCCTTCCATACATCCTCTGAAATCTGGGTGAAGGCTGCCACTCCTCCACTGCTCTTGCATTCTTAACACCACACGGACACTACCAAGATTTCTAGCTTGTGCTCTTTAGCGGTGCTACAGGAAGCACACTTGGGGCTACTTGATGCAGGGCTGCTGCAGCCCTAGCAGTGGGGATGCAGGGAACAGTGTCCCGAGGCAGCACAGGGCAGCAGGCCCTGGGTCTGTCCACTGGAACAATTTGGTCCACTAGGTCCTCCCCTGTGATGGGAGGGGTGGCCTTGAGACTTCTGAAATGATTTCAGGACCTTTCTGCCATTCTCTTGGTTGTTAGCATCTGGCTGCCTCATAGCCATGCTAATATCTTTAGCAACCAGTTCTTGCTCTGCACCTTTGGACTTTTTTCCTGAAAATGCTCTCTCATTCTCTACCACATGGCCAGGCTACAAGTTTTCCAAATCTTTACACTCTGCTTTTCTTTTAATTATAAATTCCAGCTTTACGTCATGCCTTTGCCACCGTAATTTGAGAATAGGCTGTTACAAGTAGCCATGCAGCTGTTCAAATGCTTTGCTGCTTAGAAATTTCTTTTGCCAAATAGCCTGGGTCAGCACCTCAAAGTTCCATGTTACATAAAACTTTTGAGCACAAACAGAGTGCAGCCACGTTCCTTGTAAGTTCATACCAAGGGTGATCTTTTCCCCAGTTTCCAATAAGCTCCTTCTCATTTATATCTAAGTCCTTCTCGGAATGGCCTTTACTGTCCATATTTCTATCAGCATTCTGATTACCTACATTTAACCAATCTCTAAACCATTTTAAACTCTCCCTGGTTCTGTCTTCTAACCTCACCAGCATTTAGGCTTTTCCCAGCCTGTTTCTCCAAAATCTTCCATCCTGTCCTCAACGCTCAGTTCCAAAATTGCTTCCACATTTTCAAGCATCTATTATAAGAAACACCCCATTTCTCTGGTACCAATTTTCTGTATTAGTCTGTTTTTGAGTTGCTATAAAAGAATACCTCTCATCAATTGCGACCCCTCAACCTTGAACTTCCCGGCATTCGGAACTGTAAGAAATAAATTTCTTTTCTTTGTAAATTACCCAGTCTTAGGTATTTAATTATAGCTGTAGAAAACAAAGATACTTCCTGTATAATTAATATATCAAATAAGCCTAGTTAGTTTACCGATCCTTGAGATGTTCTGATGCCCTGTGTAATATCCCAAAATTAGTTCAAGGTCAAAAAGACTTAGTTTACAATTTGATTTTGGAAGATTTGTTAAAAATATAAAAGGTTTGAAACACTTGACCAAGGCCTGGCTGGTTAGCTCAGTTGGTTAGAGTGTGGTGCTGATAACACCAAGATCCGGGGTTTGATCCCTGTACTGGCCAGCCACCAAAAATAAATAAATATATATAAATTTAAAAAACACTTGATCAAAATAGGATCATAGGTTACTGTGAAATAAGTTACTCATTTAACCGGAGTAATAATTTTAAAACTTCAAAAGGCAAATACAGAGAGTTACATAGTTGTGGAAGCAACCTTAGGTCTTTAAAAGAGAGGACTCAATTTTCTTAAGTAATCTAAGACCTAATAAAGACAACATGAAGCACAGGGACTCATCTTTTTTTTTTTTTTAAAGATGACCCGTAAGGGGATCTTAACTCTTGATTTGGTGTTGTCAGCACCACGCTCTCCCGAGTGAGCCACAGGCCAGCCCCCACAGGGACTCATCTTAATAAAACACAAAGTCTTTGTTTCCTAGAGCAATTACCTAAAAGGTAAAGAGAAATCTTTTACTATTTCCTATTAAGAGCAGATTAATACTCCAAGAAAACCTTGTTTTAACAGAGAGGACCAAATTCTAGTTTTGCACCAGTGTACTTTTGATATTAGGTCTCATTTTTATAAACTTATCAGTTTTAGTTCACTTAACAACACATGAAATTCTTGTCTGTTTACAACCCTTCTGCAACTTTTTTATATCCATTAATTTGTCCTATACTCTTCCTCTTTCCCATAAACAAAATACATTTTCACCCTTTATCACTTCCTTTATAAAACATGCCTCACTTCTCTCACATAGAGTTGTTTTCCCTTATTATTTCTAGTTTTGGTTACCATATATTAATTAGAATTTTTAATCCTTAGTAATCTTGATTTCTAGTGAAAACTAGCAAGCATTGTGTATTGTTTTATAGCAGCATTCACCATTTCACAATTTCTAGAATGATGTATTTCCTCAAATTTTATGTTTATTAACAGACCCAAATATATTTAGTTTCTCTATATATATTTTAAATTTATGTTCATTAATTAATGTTTTAGTATTTTAACTTACTTAGAAATGACTCAGACATTTCATGATTTAATTTAACATAACATGACTTTAAGATTTCAAGTTACTAAGAAAGACTTTTGAAACTATGACAGGATTGTCTATAAACTTTTATCCCATTTAAATTTACCTAATTTACTATTTCTTCACAATTATGCTTGAATTGCACCTTAAGTCATTGAAAGAGTTCAGGAAATGTCACCCCAACATATGTTGCTTTGGTATATTGATTACTTCGAGCTAAAGACACTTGAAAAATAGCAAAGTGCAGGGCAGAGCTTTCTTAATTCCCCTTTTCTGCCTAAAGGTAGATCCTCCAAGAAGTTGTCATTACCTCTCCCCAACTAGTTCCAGCAACCAGGGAACATTAACTTTCATCACAGGAGAGGAGACTTAACCACACCCAGATGGGTGGTTGTCATAACCATCATCTATTCTTCTTCAAGCCTATTTATCCTTCCCCAGGATTATTTACTCTGAGGATATTTCTCTTCTTCACCTCCTGACTATTAAACCCATTCCAGCAGGGAGGTTGAGTCAAGGGACCTTTGCCCTTTTTGTGATTGACCTGCCTGATTATTGCCCTAAGCAATTGTTAGGTATGTTGCTCATTGTAATCTCTGCCTTTCAGCTTTTTAAATTTATACAAACTGGAATAGGTAGAGTGGACTGGTTTGGGGCCCTGTAGTTTTGGAAGACCAACAGGGTTCCCTCTGGTCTGTCCAGTCTGGTAGATTTTAACCTTTTGTATTAGTCCGTTTCTGTTACTTATAACAGAGTACATGGAACTGGGTGATTTATAAAGAAAATAAAATTTATTGCTTACAGTTTCAGAGGCTCAGAAGTCCAAAGTCCAGGTAACATATTTGATGGTGGCGATAGTGATCCAGGGGTCTCACATTGCAAGGTGGAGATGCACTCTCCTTTTAAAGCCATCGGAAACACACCCCTGAACCATCATTATTAATCCATTCACTGTGGTGTGGTCCTACAATCTAATTACCTCTTCAAGACCCCACCTTTCAATTACCATAATAGGATTTCCCACCCTCTTAACAGTCTCGGTGGAGGACTTGGGGGACACAATTCAAGCTTCAATGAGTTTGGGGGGGACATTCAGTCCACTACACTTTTGTTTTAACCCCATCACTGTCCACTTTATTCATCCCACTTTTAATAACCATCCAACAATTTTCTACCCTAAATTTGCATTTCCAAAGGAATGGCTCTTAGGTTAAAAAAAGAAAAAAGGTAGAAAATTTACATTTTAAAGCCATGGGACTTAAATTTCATGCCTAAATACTAAACAAAGGTGTAAGTAGGAAGCCCAGTTAAGACAAAATTACCTCGTATGAGGCGCATTTAGACCAATGTTTTCTCCTATTATAAAAATATCTATTGATTTTCCTTTATAAGTGTACATTTTTTACAAAGAGTTTCAGAATACCTAGCTAAATGCCAGAAAGGTGTATTTTGGAGACTGATTTAGTTTGATAGGTAGGTTTTCAATTTAGCTTCTGTTTCTTAACTAGATTACTGATTTCAGGACAGAGCCTATAAATGAATAGGACATTGAAAGCATTTTCTATGCCTGGATTCAGCATGGATAGCTCTGAAAAGGAAGCAAAGCTGCTTGACCTGAGGGCCAAAAACACTTTATCTTTCTTTTTGCTTTTGGGGTAGAGTAGTAACTAAATGAAAAAGTTGGTAGATTCAGTTTTCTTATCAACTAGTTGTTTAAGCTTTTCATTTGCCTTTTGGAAAGTCTTTTAAAAAAAGCAATAAAATTGTTTGACCTCTTTTTAAATGCTCTGCACATCAGTAGGTGTCCCTGAGGGCCTAATTTGGGAGCCCTTGTTTTTAAATGTAAAGTTCACTGTTGTTTATCTGAAATGTTCCACACAATGGCCATCTAATTCTAAATTATCTTTAGCAAGATTTTGCCATTTTTGTAAATATTTCAGCTTCTGGGGCTTAATTCTTATACATGTAAAAGGAAGGAGTAGCCAGAAGGCAGAATACTCAGTTCTTTAGAAATTAAGGATCCCATTTTTACATTGAATCTTGGGTCTCTCAGAGCCCAGATAAAAGCCTAAGAAGGAGATGCCACAGGGTTGGGTCATGTAATGCTTTCACAGTGTTCCTTTGTTGCATGGAAGTTTTTTTGAAGGTGGTAGGTGACCTAATGTCAACTAACCTGTTTCTGTGACAAACTTTACCTTTCTTGGGAGGCTTATTTTTTGGTGGTGAGCAAACTAATGCTCTTAAGTTCCCAACTCGTGCCCACCAGTCAAGTTGTGGCTGTGGTTCTGAGATCCCCTTGACCAACTTAGATTTTCCTCTACCTAAGCTCACAAGAAAAAGACACAAAGACTATAATACAAAATCCCTGCAAATTTCTGAAAGCCAGAGTTTACAGCCCCTGCAGTAATTGCCATATACTGCCAGTTTCTGTCTGACCCAGTCAGACTCCTGAGACCTCCCTACAGGAGCAAGTCCTGTTTCTGTCATGACTGCTGCTCTTGCCACCACAAACCCCAAAGGGTCATGTGATCTCTCACAACACAAACAAACCCTGGATTCAAAAGCCAGAAAGATCAGGAGACTCAATGCAAAAAGAACAGAGTCTGACATGACAGGAATTTACAATGCTCAGGGCTCCATGAGGAAGACAGGGGACCTCAAAAGGGGTTAGTGGCTCCTCTCCTGTATTCCTCAAGGGGTCTCGGAGTCATCAGCAGTGTCCTTCAGGTTTCTTTGTAGGTCACTAGAACTGTCAAAAGACAAAATTACAACAAATTTATTTTAAAGATTTTAATTGGCTTTTATTTGTGATTCTAGAATCAGGCAACACCTCATTCTGTAAAATAGAATGACTATTCAGATGAGCTGAGTAGAAGAGGGTGGCTTTATAGACAGAAAAGAGCTGAAAAAAGCAGAAACAGAACAAAAAACGGATTGCTCACTTCAAAGTTATTTTCCTTGTAAAGGTTAAAGCAGAGGGGACTTTCTTATCATGCTGGCTAAAACTGGTTTATTTAGGGATTAGGCTATTATCTCTCTCCTGATTTCTTGGAAGGTCAGATAAACAATTCAGTTTCTGCTTGGTGGCATGGAACTTCAGCGTGAGTAACTTCATTTTGGTTTGAACTGTTGGGCCTAGTGCAGGAGCTCAGTCCAAACCAGTGGCCTCCTATAAATTTTATTTAACTGGTGAAATTGCAAAATTAAAGTATGTGTGTACTATGTGCCATAATGAAGTACTAAGGGAACATCTCTATCAAGCAAGAACTGAAAAAGAAGTTTAGTAATTTAGATGAGTATAGCGTCTCCATTAAGCTATTGTAGCCTTCTTTTAAAGATAATGAGTGCAGATTGGTCACTAATCCTGTATCATCTTGCACATTGGAAAAGAAAATGTCTTGTGCTAATCTTACAACAAACATGAACTCACTTCTTTAATTATATGTTGGTGCCTTGTAATCTGTGCTAATATTCATGTTAATATTTATAGGCTTTATAAGTCATGCTCCTTTTTGCTCAGTAACTTAATCTTAAAAGAGACACTTAAAAAAAAGTCATAACTTTTCTTAACCAGTCCAACTTTATAAATGAATAACGAAAGATCAAGCAAGACCTTTCTTCCATTGGGGCAACAAAAGATAATGATTATCCCTAACATTTGTCTTTCATGTATACTCTATGCTATGAATTCACTAGTTCCTTAATTTCAACTATCTCTTAGTTCTTGCCTCCTTGAACTGAAACTTTTATTATTTTTATTTCCCACAACATTATAGCATCCATTTATTTTTTTTTTTTATTTTTATTTTTTTTATTTTTTTATTATTTATTTTTTTTTTTTTTTAAAAGATGACCGGTAAGGGGATCTTAACCCTTGACTTGGTGTTGTCAGCACCACGCTCAGCCAGTGAGCGAACCGGCCATCCGTATATGGGATCCGAACCCGGGGCCTTGGTGTTATCAGCACCGCACTCTCCCGAGTGAGCCACGGGCCGGCCCTATAGCATCCATTTAGGGTAACAAACTCAACATGCCCCAAGCTAAAATTAATAGTTCCACTCCCATTTTCTCCTGACTCACACACACATGCACACTAACAGAAACTTTGTCTTTGTTTTCCTTCTATCCACGCCAGTCTTCAAAGCCTCAACTCTGGAATTATACAAGACTCTTCTACTTTCTCTTTCCCACAGTCAGGAACTGCCCTCATACCTTAGTTCCAATGTCCTAAATATCTTAAAACTTTTCTTCTCATTCTTCTGTACCCAGTTCAGGTTGTTACTATATCTGACCCAGATCTTTGCAACCGTCTTTTAACTGGTTTCTCTATCATTGTGTCTCACCATTTTAATTTATCCTTTACACCAGATGCAGCTTTCCAAAACCTATGTTCATGTTGCTCCCTTGCTTAAAAAGTCTTAAGGCTCCCTGTAGAGGAAAAAGTTGTTTTATCATTCAAGTATTATCTTCATGATTCTTTAAAGACTCCCTTTCTTTAATTAACTTCATCCTAAGTAATAGCATTTGTGAAATCACAAGTGTTATGTGCTATTTATGTCATCTTATGTTATATAAATATATATTTTATATATGAAATATAAATATTTTTGATATTTAAAGATATGTGAATCTTCATCCATGTGCCACCCCAAATCATCTTTCATACCGGTCTTTGGAAACATTGACCTAGAAGATGAAATCTAAGACCTGCATTAGGGCCAAAGAGTCTCTGTGGCATGGTGCCTCTTCTGCTTTGCCAACCACACCTTGTTGCTCTTCTTCTCTTTGCCTCTTACATCTGTGAGGCTGAAATCGTAGCAGTTCCCCAAAGTGTCATATGCTTGTTTCATCCCTCTATGCTTTTACTTGAGCAGCCCTCCCATTCTCTCCTTTATGACCTTTTTATCCTATAAAATCACTCCATCATTTTGAAGTTTTCCCTGAAAGTCATTATGTATGTATCTGTATCTACTTCTGTTGTATTTTTCACATCCAAGGTTGCTAACGCTTGAAGACAGGGCCTGAGTCTCCTTTCTTTGTCTTACCTGACCCTTGCATAGAACTAGAGCATATACCAGGGCTTTAAAAAGTTTGTTGGATTTAGCTGGATCCCAGACTTTAAAAGTTAAAATCAGTTAAGAGAGCCTACAGTTGAGGGAGTCATTCTAATTCCTAAAAGTCTTTGATTAGCTGTTTCACTGGTCCAAAAAAGAATGCTGGAACTGATCGATCCTGGAGTCAGCTATTTCATTTATTTATTTATTTATTTATTTTAAAAGATGACCGGTAAGGGGATCTTAACGCTTCACTTGGTGTTGTCAGCACTACACTCTCCAAAGTGAGCTAACCGGCCATCCGTATATAGGGATCCAAACCCATGGCCTTGGTGTTATCAGCACCACACTCTCCCAAATAAGCCACGGGCTGGCCCTTGGAGTCAGCTTTTTTAGATGAGACCTGTGGATGAGATGAATTCTTAATTCCAAAGCCTATACACACTGTTCTACCTTTCATTTGACATATATTGGTCAATACATATTAATCTGTGATGAATTGTGTTTGTTGGGTTACTTCTAGAATTCATGTATTTTAAAAACTACATGACTGGAGCTAGATTCTAAGGAAATAATCAAAATAGAGAAAAGAATGTAAAAATATATTCCTAGATTACAGTCTTGGACACTCCTACTACCTTTCAGATAAAGGCCAGATCTGATCATGTCCCTCTCCTGTTTAACCCTGCAAATACAATTCAAACCAGTTAGCTAATATTGAGGCTTTGCCTACATTTCTGCAGCCGTCCACTCCTCCTCTTGTGCCATAACAATGCCAAACTTCTTTTAGGCTTTAATTGCTTTCTTATCTTCTTTTTTGGTGGCGGCCAGTACAGGGATCCGAACCCTTGACTTCAGTGTTGTAACACTACACTCTAACCAACTGAGTTAATTGGCCAGCCCTAGGCTTTTATTTCATCTGTAAAATAGGGATAATAATTACTACCTGCTTCAAGTGATTGTAATAAGACCCCTCAAAACTATTTTATGCCTCCTTGCTTTTGCACACAGTGTTCCTTTACAATACTCTTTCCAGCTGGCTAATTTCTACTTGCCTAATCAATATTCAAGTAAAAGAACCCCTCCTTGAACCTCCAATCTGAGAGGCATACCTATCCCTTGTTCTCTAGCTTCTTGTGCATTCCCAGCTGATAGCACTTTTTACCTGAAGGATAATGTCTGTCCTTTATCTGTATCTCCAGTGCCTGGCTCACCTGTGCTTGATTAAGGTTGGAAAAAAGAATGGAATCAGCAGACCAGGGCTTAAGTCTGGCTCTGCCAATAACCAGGTGGGTGACACTGGGCAAATCACTCACCCTCTTTCAATCTCCCATTTCTCCCAAGCAGGCTGGACCAGGTGATCCCTGAAACTCCTTCCATTTTGAAATGACAGGCTTCTGGGAAGAAGAAAAGGAGCAAGATAGTTGTAGACAGTAGGAGAATGTGTTATGAAATAGAATGCATCTCCCATTACTCTTCTTTTTCTTCTTTCTGTCTTTTAGAGATTATTTTCTTCTGAGAAACTCACTCAGAGGGACCATTCTCTCCCCAACCCCAGCTGGAGCAAGGATTTAAGACTCCTCTTTGACCAGTTCATGAAGAAATGTGAAGACAGCTCCTGGAAACGTTTGCCTTCATATAAATGTGAATTTTCTCAACAGGTTCAAGACTTCAAAACCCATTTTCTTGGTAGGAACAGCCACTTCCCCATCAATAATATTTAAACATCAAATATAAAACTAAGAACAGATTGAAGCACTGGTTACCACTTGAAAAAGAAAGGAGTATAGTATACAGTTTCTATAGTTCCCAGTTTTTTTGTTGTTGTTTTGTTTTTGTGGCTGGCCAGGTTTGGAGATCCGAACCCCTGACCTTGATGTTATAATACTGCACTCTAACCAGCTGAGCTAACTGGCCAGCCCTATAGTCCCCAGTTTTATAGGCCAGAAATCTCAATAAGTTTTGCAGATTGTGGGAAAACATAAAGTCTGTTGTCAAGAACCAGACTGCCCCTACTCTGGCACCTTCATCACCATCAGTAGGAGCAAAAAAGGAGCCCCAGAGAGCCTCCACCCTCCCACAACTCATCACCTCTCTGTCCTGAGGCTGTCATCACTAATCTCATTTTGCCCTTTATCCCAGTATCTGGCTGTGTTATCCTAAGAAGCTCAGAACGCTCAAATCACCCCTCATCTCTCAGACTGTAAATCCCTCAAGGCATCCCACCCCGCATCCAACACATGCATATTTCACTTCTTATCCTTCTGGGTTTTTTGTTTGTTTGTTTTTAATTAGTACCCTTTTTTATTTTTTAAAACAATTTTAAGTTTATTGAAAAAATGAGCAGAAAGTACAGAGTTCCCATGTATACTCCCTGCCTCTAATAACCCCTATTATTAACATCTGGCATTACTGTGGCATATTTGTTATAATTTATGAGTCAATATTGATACCTTATTATTATCTAAAGTCCATAGTTTATATTAGCACTTATTCTTTGTTTTGCCTTCTATGGATTTTGACAAATGTATGATGACGTATATCTACCATAGTACTATAATATGAATAGTTTCACTGCCCTGAAAATCCCCAGTTCTCCCTCTGTTCACTCCTTCCTCCCTCCGCCCTGAACCCCTGGCAACCACTGATCTTTTTACTGTAACCATAGTTTTGCCTTTTCCAGAATGTCATTTAGTTGGAATCATTCAATATGCAGCCAGATTTCCAGATTGGCTTCTTTAATTCAGTAATATGCATAATTGGTGCATTTAATTTTTCCATAGCACTCATCATCTCACATACTTAGTGTTTTATTTACTTAATGGCCTGTCTCTCACCACTAGAGTGGAAGCTCCATAAAGGCAAAGATTTTGTATGTTTTATCCCCTACTGTATTTCTGGTGCTTAGAACAGTACCTGGCACACAGTAAGTGTACCTTATAAATGTTTGTAGGAAGAAGGAAAGCAGGGAGGGAGCCTGCTCAAGATGCTCTACTTGTTTTTCTTTATCTTTCCCCTTTTTAGTCCCTAGAATGTGGTTCCAGATCCCTCGTATAGGAATCAGGGAGAATAGCAAACCCTTTTCTTTCTTGCCCATAGCTTTCTTCATCTTCCTTTTTGGATCTGGTGGGAGTAGAAACTACAATCAGGCCAGCTGTTGTGACTTAAAAGGGGCACATCTGAAAAACTTGGAAAACTTCTGTTTGCAAGTCTGCATTGGCTTATCAATTTTGCAGTTACTGAACTATTAAATTGCTGTTTGTCAGTCTATCTGAAACCTGACTCTTGATCTGAATCACCTGGACCCTTAGCGTAGAGCCTGAGAATATGTATTTTTAACAACCTTCCAGATTGCTCAGATGCATTTGGTTCTGGAATTTGAGGACCACTAATTTCTGTGACAATGTTAACAATTAACTAGAAATTGAAAATTCTTTAAACTGGTTTTATCTTCACACTGCAAAAGCCAATCTTATTGAACTCATGTTTGGGGTTTTGGTCTTGAGGGTTTTTTTTGGCAGCTGGCCAGTATGGGGGTCTGAACCCTTGACCTTGGTGTTACCAATACCAAGTTGAACTCATCTTTGTTTTTATCTCCCTTTATTTTATTTTTTTTTTATATCTTATTTTATTTTGTGGATATACAATGTGGTTGATTATCGTGGCCCATTACCGAAACCTCCCTCCCTCCTACTTCTCCCCCCTCCCTCTCAACAATGTCCTTTCTGTTTGCTTGTCGTATCAACTTCAAGGAGTTGCAATTGTTATGTCTTCTTCCCCCTCCCTCCCCGGTTTTTGTGTGTGTGTGTGTGTGTGTGTGTGTGTGTGTGTGTGAATTTATTTATTTATTTTTATCTCCCACCAATAAGTGAGAACATGTGATATTTCTCTTTCTGTGCCTGACTTGTTTCACTTAATATAATTCTCTCTAGGTCCATCCATATCGTTGCAAATGGCAGTATTTCATTCTTTTTTATAGCTGAGTAGTATTCCATTGTGTAGATATACCACATTTTCCGTATTCACTCATCCGATGATGGACATTTGGGCTGGTTCTAACTCTTGGCTATTGTAAAGAGTGCTGCAATGAACATTGGGGAACAGGTATACCTTCAACTTGATGATTTCCATTCTTCTGCGTATATTTCCAGCAGTGGGATAGCTGGGTCATATGGTAGATCTATCTGCAATTGTTTGAGGAACCTCCATGCCATTTTCCATAGAGGCTGCACCATGTTACAAGTCCCACCAACAATGTATGAGAGTTCCTTTTCATCCGTAACCTCTCCAACATTTATCGTTCAGAGTCTGGATTTAAGCCATCCTAACTGGGGTGAGATGGTATCTCAGTATGGTTTTGATTTGCATTTCCCAAATGCTGAGTGATGTTGAGCATTTTTTCATACGTCTGTTCGCCATTCGTATATCTTCCTTAGAGAAATGCCTATTTAGCTCTTTTGCCTATTTTTTAATTGGGTTGCTTGCTTTTTCTTGTAAAGTTGTTTGAGTTCCTTGTATATTCTGGATATTAATCCTTTGTCAGATGTATATTTTGCAAATATTTTCTCCCACTCTGTTGGTTGTCTTTTAACTCTGTTAATTGTTTCTTTTGCTGTGCAGAAGCTTTTTAGTTTGATATAATCACATTTGTTTATTTTTCCTTTGGTTGCCATGCTTTCCTTTGGTTGAGGTCATGTTCATGAAGTCTGTGTCCAGTCCTTTTATCTCCCTTTAAATGAAGATAATAATGTCCAACTTTATCTGCTGTTTTAGAAGATACTATAATTCCTAATTAGGCTCTTAAATTACTTTTACTTTTAAAAGAAAAACAAAAATTTACAGCACCTGCCCCTATGAGAATGCAAAAAGTACACTATTCTTTCAGATAAGCACTCAGAAATTAATAGTTTCCCCTCCCCAAAGAATGTCTATTTTTTAAAGGAGATATCAGTGGCTTTCATAGGATTCTCAAAGGAGTCCGTGACCTAAAAATGTTAGGAACCATTAGTTTAAAGAGTTTTATAGGGCTGGCCATTTAGCTCAGTTGGTTAGGGCAAGGAGTTCATAACACCAAGGTCAAGGGTTCAGATCCCTGTACCACCAGCCAGTCACCAAAAAAAAAAGTATTATAAGTATGGGTAATTATTAAAACAAATAGGTTAATTAGATAAATCAAATCAGGATAAACAGAAGAACAGAATCTGAGAGTTGAGACCTCGAAGATCATTTAGTCTGGTCATGCTAAAATACCATCAGAATCACTTAAGGGGTGTTATCTCCAGTACTTCTTCCTCCTATTCCCCCTTGAGAATCACTAACCTTCTTTATACAAATATTTATTGAGCACCTACTATGTGGCAGCTACTGTGCTAGGCACTGGGGTATAGCACTGAACAAAACAGGTGAGATGCCCACTCTGGTGGAGCTCATAGTCTTATTAAGCCACTGCTAATGAAGAAAAGACAATGGCTCTCTCAGTTGTTTGGGGCTGGAAGTAGGGTTGGGAACCACTATACAGTCTACCTTTTTTCTGCCTCCTCTTGCTTTCTGCATTAACCCTTAAATCAGTCATCTGAATTTAACTTGAACCCCTCCAATGATGGGGTACTTCAGACAAAGGGGCTTCTTCCATTTTGAACAGCTATAATTATTAGTGATTTCTTCTTTCTCCTATATTGAGCTATAATATTTCTTGTGACTTTCACCCATTTGTTGAGTTCTGCCATCCAGGAACACACAGAATAAGCATAATTCTTTCACTTGGCATGCTTGCATGTGCAGGAATTAGATTTTTGTATCTCACGCCTGTGCACCTGACAGTTCTTCTCTTTGTCAGGCCATCTTCCCTGTTGTTTTCTGGCATTTCTCCCAGAGTATTTCAGTCTCTTCACATTCCTGGTTGCTCTTCCCAGGATATGTTCCAGTCTGCCAGAAAACTTCTTAGTGTTTGTTTCCCAGAACTACACTTGGAACTCAGATTATGTTCTATCCGGGCAGAATAAGAGCCATGTGTTGGCTTGCAGTCAACTAACAACCTGTCTCCCATGTGAAATATTTGTTTCACCTCTTCTGCACCTATGTGGCCAACTTATTGAACCTAACTGAAGAACTTTATATATGTATACCTAATACATTCTTTGTTTTTAGAATCTTTTTTGTTTCTTATTTGCAACATACAGTATTTATTCATTCAACAAATATCTGTTTAGCATCTGTGCAATGCCAAGCATTGTATTCCTAAAATAGGCCTGAGTACACAGATGGGGTTCCTGCTCTCATGGAGTTTTGTTTTGTTTTTGTTGACTGGCTGGTGCAGGGATCCAAACCCTTGAACTTAGTGTTATAACACCACATTCTAACCAACTGAGCTAACTGGCCAGCCCCCTTCTCATGGACTTCATACAGACATTTCCAAGTTACTTGTTATCTTTTAATCATATAAACACACCTTTAGATAGTAGTTTGGGAATTGTTATGGTTTTTTAAAAATGACCTCAAGTGGGCCCTTAAATGTTGCCTGACGATCATATTTCATATTTTCCTAGTCTGTTCACTCTCCTGCTCCCCTAGATGACTGTTTCCTACCTTTTTCTTTCTTTTTATGCCTCTAATAATTTTTTTCCCATTCTCACTCTCAGCTGATCTCACTTCCTATTTCACTAAGAGAAAATAAAAGCAGTTAGAAGAGCACTTCCGAGCTCCTGCTGCCTCATGTGTACTCCTCCCAGCATCTGTGCCTCAGGTTCTGCTTCTTTCCTGCTGTGAATGAACTGTCCATACTCTTAGGGGAGGCCACGCCTTCCACCTGTGCACTGTGTCCCATCCCCTTTGGCCTACTTAAGGATATCTCTATGCCGGATCTTTCTCATCAGCATACAGATGTGCCACAACTGCCTTTTTCTCTTTTCTTGGTCTCTCTTGAACCCGCTCCAATCAGGCTCTCACACACATATCCTCCCCCACTCTATCACAACTACACTTGTCAAGGGCACCAGTGACCTTCATGTTGCAAAATGTAATACCATCTCTGAGCTTCTGGCACAACTGGTAACTCCTTTCTCCTTTTTTTTTTTTTTTTTTTTTTTTTAAAAGATGACCGGTAAGGGGATCTTAACCCTTGACTTGGTGTTGTGAGCACCACGCTCACCCAGTGAGCGAACCGGCCATCCGTATATGGGATCCGAACCCGGGGCCTTGGTGTTCTCAGCACCACACTCTCCCGAGTGAGCCACGGCCGGCCCCTCCTTTCTCCTTGAACTTGGCTTTCAGGATACCACATTTGCCCTCTTAACTGGTCCCTCCTTTTCAGTTTCTTGTGCCAGTTCCTCCTCATCCTCAAATTTTTAATGTTAGGGATCCCCCAGTTCTTAGTACTCTTTTCTTTTCTGTACTCCATTGGTAATCTCATTCAGTCTCATGGTTTTAGAGGCCATCCAAAAGCCAACAACTTCCTAATTTAATTGTTGAAATTTAGTACCTGGGTTCAAATTCAGGTTCCACAGTTCAAGCTATGTGACTTTGGTAGTTTACCTTTCTGTGCCTCAGTTTCCTCATGGTAGATACTTCATTATTTACTGAAGGAATGAATGAAACAAAAATAAAACTACTTTAACCAAGAAAAAATGGTAGAGCTCTTAATTTTCTTTGTAGAATCTCTGATATAGAGATAAGAATTATTCTATTTTATGAATAAAGGAAAAAAATAGCAATTTGTGTTGCTGATCCCATTCTAACAATTACCACCACATCACACAATTAATTGAATGTCCTTGCCCCAGTGTAGTCTACCCTAACGGCTCTGCTGAAATGTCTTCCCTGAAGCCACTGGCAACCTAAGTGCCAAGTTCAGTAGGCGTTGTTCAGCCCTTATGCTGTACCTCCCTGATGGTCTCATTCTCCTTGAAATTTTTTCTCTTTTGTCTTTCATAAACCTCTCTGACTAATCTTCCCTCTCTCCTTCTACCTACTCCTTAAATGTCAATGTTTTCCAGGGTTCCATTCCTACATGGTTCTGTCCAATCCCTCATTAAGCCTCCCACCCCCTCTTGACTGAAACTTGACCATCTCAGAATCAAAAGGAGTTTGAGGCTCTCTGCTGCCCACACTTGCTTTCAAACCATTATTTATCCCCCATCTTAGAAGACCCTCTGTTCCTTTGGGGTATATACCATTTGACTTTATCACCCTCCTCTTCCTTCCCTCCTCGTTGCTGTCATCTACTAACCTCTCCCTCAAGGCTTGAATATTTCAGCACCTGGTTAACTGTCTTTCCCTCTACCCAGCTCTGCCACCATTCTCAGCAACTCCGGCATCCACGGTGGCTCCTCACTTCATTTGCTTCCTCGTCACCTGTGAACTTTTCTCCCTGACAGCCCCAGCCACTCCCATGAATATCTTGAGCCTTATCTTCAGAAAGTATACAACCTACAAATGCACACATGTAGACATCCTGTGTTCTTTCTTTCTCTCTCTGCAGCTGGCCAACACAGGGATTGAACCGTGGACCTTGGTGTTATCAGCACCATGCTCTAACCAACTGAGCTAATCAGCTAGCCCCAGACATCCTGTTTTCTTACCACAGCCTTTTCTCTTCCAGCCTACTTGTTCAAGGGCCCCTTAGAAACAATTCTGTGATCTCATTAAGATATCTCTGTTCATTGAGTCATTGAACAGACTAGCCCTCTTCTATCTGAATTTCTCTAGCCCACTTACCTAGGAAAACCCCAGCCCTGGATGACTCTGATCATCTCCCATCTCTTCTTTGTACAGACCATCATATAACTGAGCACTACTAGAGAAAATCACTCCACCTAGCAATAAATTTGGTGATTGTGATTTTATAGTGTTACAGTGGTCTTCTAACTCATCTCCTGACTCCTTTTTTATCCTCTTCAAAGCCCTTTTCCACCCAGCTGTCAGAGTGATTCAAAATGCAAATCCGATTATGTTACTCCTCCACTACCTTCACTGTTATCCCTCATCTTAAAAGGCTAGTACCTCGGGCCGAGCCCGCGGCGCACTCGGGAGAGTGCACGCTGGGAGCGCGGCGACGCTCCTGCCGCGGGTTCGGACCCTATGTGGGAATGGCCGAGTGCCGGTCACGAAAAAGACAAAAAAAAAAAAAAAAAAAAAAGACTAGTACCTCTCAGACTTTAAAATGAATATGAAGCACCTAGGAATCTTGTTAAAGTGCAGGCTCTGCTTCAGAAGGTCAGAGGTAGAGCTCAAGATTCTGCATTTCTAACAAACTTGTTCCATCTTCCTTATTTTTCTCATTTTTATGAGATAATCTCCAGGTTTAGTAATCTAGACCAGGAATTTTCAACTTCTAAGTAAAAAATTAGAAGGATTTGATGCTTACCTTATCCTGAAGTTCCAGAATGTCAGATTTGGAGGACATTTTAGAGGTCGTTTAGGTTTATTTCCTCGTTGTATGGATGAAGTATGGAGCAAAAGAACAAGTTCTAGGCCAGAGATAAGCCAGGAATTTAACTTTCCCGACTCCCAGGGTAAGGTTTTTTTCCACTATACCATAATGCTGATCCTCAGTTTTAAATTTCTTTGTCTGGCCCTCTGAATCATTAATTTACTCAACAACTGCTGGAGTACATATAGCGGATTCATATCTGTGCCAGTTGTTGGGCATACAAAGTCTAAAATATAGGGTACCTGCTCCCAGGATGCTTGTGGCATAAGTCCAAGGCATCCTCCCCTGTCCTCCCCACTTCTCCCAGATCTTCTCATGTCGTATCTTTTTCTAAGTTTGTAAATGTAAATTCAGCAGAAATAAAAGAAACTTAGACAATTTTATGCATGGAAAATTATGATGAGCTATAAAAGAAAGCTAAGAGTATGAGGGATTAAATTTTTAAATAGGTATGAACAGACAAGGGCTGGCTGGTTAGCTCATTTAGTCAGACATGGTGCCGATAACACCAGTGTCCACGGTTTGATCCCTATACCAAGCAGCTTCCAAAAAAAAAAATATATGAAAGGACAAATATATCCTTCCTTTAGAGCAGTAGCTTTACAGTCTTTATTTTGAAGTGACCTAAATTTTTACTGAACTCAGAACACCCAACTTGCACATAGTTGTATAAGTGAAAAAACTGTTAACAAGTACACTAGTACTTACTCAGAATATATGTAAAATAGTCTGTTTCTCTTTAAAGTCTGGTTACAACCCCACTAATTTGATTTCACAAACCCTAATTATTCTAACCCCCAGTTTGGGGGCTTAGAGTCACAATCACACTGAACATTGGGCTGAACTGGCCCTGTTTGAGTCAGTATAACTGACAGGCTAAACTCATGTCTTCCAGTAAAACTGTTACATTATTTATTTATTTAAAATAACATTTAAACCACATTTATTCCAAGAAAGATTTCTGTCTATGCCTTACCATTTTATTCGTACACTGGTAGCTTTATATACATACTGTATTTCCTGATTGCCATGTGTGGATAAGTACTTTTTTTTTATTTCACGTATGTTTACTCTGTGCTTAGTTACGCTGTTAACTCCACAAGAACAAAGATTGTATATTGTTTCTTTGGGACCCTCCCATCTTGCACCCAGTTGACATATTTTTTTTTTTTTTTGACCAGTAAGGGGATCGTAATCCTCGGCACGGTGTGGTCTGCACCACACTCAGCCAGTGAGCGCACCGGCCATCCCTATATAGGATCCGAACCCGCTGCCTCGGTGCTACCAGTGCCGCACTCTCCCGAGTGAGCCACAGGGCCGGCCCCTAGTTGACATTTTAATCGGTCACCCACTGAAATGTGATTCCAGCAGGGAACAGGTGCTTAGCTTTGTCATGGCACTTCTCTCATACCTGCTTCTCATGCCATCCCCCTCATGTCCCTTCAGACCCAAAGTTTATGAACGAACAAATGGTACATGGCCAGCTCTTCACCAGAAGCTTTGAGGATGGCCTTGGCTTCGAATATGCAATGTTCTGTAATGATGCTGAGAAAAGGATAGTTTGCTTGTTTCAAGGAGGTCCTTACCTACAAGGAGCACCTGGGTAAGAATGATAGCCTAAAAGTGTGGATCTAAAACATTTTTTCTTACAGCACCCCAGTATATCCATGGACTATAATGAAGGCATTGAAATAGTAATGCAGATATATATTTATTGACATGGAAAGATGTTTATAATATATTATTAAAGGACATATTATCTAAATTTTTAATATTTTTCAAACAATATTAAAGGATATATATATATTATTATAGGACATAGGGCAATTAGAGTATAATTTGAGGGAGTATCATTAACATGTCAACAGTGGCTTATCACTGACTAGTCGGTAGTATTATGGGCCTTAAAATTTTTATTTAAATTTTTCTTCTTCTTATCTGTATTTTCTAAATTTTTACACAATGAATGTATATAGTTTATTTGATAAAAACATAATATAAATTTTCTAAATTATATTTTAGCTTTTTACTTGCTTGTGATCTGATTACTATTAGGTTTCAGTTTTATTACAAATGCTTAAAACTACACTATTATGCTATGAACAAAATAAAGTTAGTGATATGGGTATTATCTGACATTCAATATACTTAATGTGGACTAAGTGAACCTTTCCTAAGTAAATTGTGTGAAGATACTTGGATAATTTTTTTCTCCTGAGTGGCTCTCTGTTTTCAGAACTTCTAAAAACATTTCTCTTCCCCTCCTGTCGTAACTAGATTTCTTCACGGAGGTGCCATTGCAACCATAATTGATGCTACTACTGGTATGACTGCATTGTTAGCTGGGGGAATTGTCATGACTGCCAATCTCAACATCAATTTTAAAAGGTAAATTTGTATTAATTCTCTGCTTCTCCTTAGGTGTTGTAAGTCAGGTTTCCCAGCAGCAGATCCTGAGACAAAGGTTTGTGTGCAAGTGATAAAGGAAGTTCTCCCAGAAGAAACTAGCAAGGGAGTGGGAAAAGCAGGACAGAGAAGGGGAGGAAGCCAACCAAGGCTGAGCTCTCAGCATCCTGCAAAGAGAAAGCCTGATCATGCAAAGGATTTCTGGAATGAAGCTTATGCCTCAGAATTATCCTTACTTCAGGCAAGGGAGCTGGAGTCTTCATACTGTTGCACACTTCAGTCATAGGATAAGGGCCATCCTGGCGGCCACAAATTCACAGGCATTTCTAAGACTCTCTGTATTTGAGCAAAGAAGGCTATAGGGAAAATAACCAAAAAATGATAAAAGGATCCAAGGGGATTGCGGTAGAGCACTGACATCCACTACATAACAAAACATACAAGTTTTATATAACTTCACACAGAGAAGTAAGAGGGCAGCAAGATGAGTTTGGTATCCATCAGAAACAAAGCTCAGCATGATCTTATTTAATTCTTCAACCATACAGCTGTATTCCTAAAGTAAACAAATAGTATGGATACTGGCACAGGAATAGAGGAAGAGAGTAATGGGACAGAACAGAATTTAAGAACAGAAAGTTCAACGGATGAGGACTTCATGTGAGGTTTTGTGGGTATCCTACCTCATACAGTAGGGAGCTGTGTTAGTCTGTTTCTGTTGCTTATAACAAAATACACAGAACTGGGTATTTTATAAAGAAAACAAAATTTATTGCTTACAGTTTCTGAGGCTGGGAAGTCCAAAGTCCAGGGAACACATCTGGTAAGAGCCTTGGTGGTGGTGACAGTGACAGCAGAATATCACACCGCAAAAATGGTGGAGCAGAGAGAGACTAACCTCCTCATTCACTCTCTTTTTAAAGCCCTCCAAACCACGCCCATGACCACCATTTTTAATCTGTTCTTTACAGCATGGTCCTGCAATCTGATCACCTCTTCAAGGTCCCACCTTTCAATTACTGTGATAGGATTTCCCACCCCCAACAGTTACAATGGGGATTGAAGTTTCAATGAGGTTGAGCGGGGAGGCAGGTTGAGCAGTCTACAGCAGGAGCATTTAAGTTGCTAAACATCTCCATTTTATACCCCAGATTGTTGTATGGTTTATGTGACAGTCAATAGGGAGCCATGCTTCATAGATTATGGGTTTATTTACTTTTAGTAATCCTTACCAGGACATATTGTACTCTTCCCTGTAGAAAGTATCATTAGTTTATTTCAGGGATCAGCAAACTTTTTCTTTAAATATTTTCTGCTTTGAGGGCTATATAGTCTCAATTCTGCTATTATAGCACAAAAGCAGCCATAGACAATACATTAAAAAATGAGTATATCTGTGTTCCAATGAAACTTTATTTACAAAAATAGACAGCTGGCCAGTGGGCTGTAGTTTACCATCCCCCAGTCTATTTACCTGGAGATCAAGTTGGAAGAGATTAGACAGATAGAGCCACTTGCCTTCTTTTGTTTTTCCTGGGAGTATTTTCCTCTGCGCGCGTGCACGCGCGCGCACACACACGCCCACACACAGGGAACTGAAGGACAGCTGCTTTACCTTCTTCCTCCCCAGCTGCCAATAATAGTAACTTCAAAATAAAAACGACTTAACATAGAAATTTATCATGTAAAAGAAGTCTAAAGGAAGGCCTCCTGGGCTGCTGTGGCAGCTCTATGGTTCCCAGAGATGCAGGCTCCTTCCAGCTTACCTTTTTACAGTCCAGAATGGCAGCAAGAGCCAGCACATATCCTGGGCAGCAGAATTGAGGAATGGGAGAAGGGCTGTCCTTTCTTTTTTCTTAATTTCTATTTTACTGTAGTAAGAACACTTAATGTGAGATCTACCCTCTTAAACTTCTTTTTTTTAATTTATAGATAAACAGAATTTATTTTCAGAGTTTTGAAAGCTGGGAAGTCCAAGGTCCAGGGAGGCACATCTGGTGAGGACCACTTTTCTTGGTGGGGACTCTCTACAGAGTCCCACAGCAACACAGGGTGTTACATGGCAAAAGGCTCTTAACAAATTTTTAAGTGCACAGTATAATATGAGGGTATTCCAAAAAGTTTATGGAAAAATAGAATTAAAAGGTAATACAAATCTTTCCATGAACTTTTTGAAGACCCCTCATATTGTTAACAACAAACACAATGTTGTACAGCAGATCTCTAAAATTTACTCATCTTACATGATTGAAACTTTGTGTCCATTGATTAGCAACTTCCCATTTCCCTCCCCCACCCCAGCCCCTAGTAACAACCATCTACTCTCTAATTCTATGAGATTGACTATTTTCAACACCTCACATAAGTGAAATCATGGAGTATTTATACTTCTGTAACTGGCTTACTTCATTTAGCATAATGTATTCAAGTTTCATCCATGTTGTCTCATATTGCAGGATTTCCTTTTTTTGTGAGGCTGAATAATATTCCATTGTATGTACATAACTCATTTTCTTTATTCATTCATACATCAATGGACATTTAGGTTGTTTCCAGATGCTATTATGAATAGTGCTGTAGTGAACACTGGGATGCTAATATTTCTTCAATGTTGATATTTTATTTTACTTATTTTATTTTTTAATCTTATTTTTTTGGCGGCTGGCCAGTGTGGGGATCCGAACTTGTGACCTTGGTGTTACAAGGCTGCACTCTAACCAACTGAGCTAACTGGCCAGCCTAGTGCTAATAGTTCTTTAAGATCCTGATTTCAATTCTTTTGATAAATATCCAGAAGTGGCATTGCTGGATCTTATGGTAGTTCTATTTTTAATTTTTTGAGCAACCCCTATACTGTTTTCCACGTGGCTACTCCATTTTGCATTCTCACCAATAATATACAAAAGTTCCAATTTCTCCACTTCCTTGCTAGCATTTTCTGTCTTTTGTTTTTTTGATAATAACCATCCTAACAGGTGTGAGGTGATAATTCATTGTGGTTTTGATTTGCATTTCCCTGATGATTAGCGACATTGAGCATCTTTTCATATACTTTTGTCTTTTTTAGAAAGATGTCTTTTCAGATTTGTAGCCCATTTTTTAATTGGGTTATCAGTTTTGTTTTGTTTTGGTTTTTTTGCTGCTGAGTTGTATGAGTTCCTTATATATTTTGGAAACTAACCTCATCAGATATATGGTTTGCAAATATTGTCTCGCATTCCATATATATATATATATATATATATATATGTATGTATGTATATGTATACGTATATATATGTATATATATATGTGTGTATATATATGTGTGTATATATATATGTATATGTATATATATATATTTTTTTTTTTTTTTTTTTAAAGATGACCAGTAAGGGGATCTTAACCCTTGACTTGGTATTGTCAGTACCACGCTCACCCAGTGAGCTAACCGGCCATCCCTATATGGGATCTGAACCCGTGGCTTTGGTGTTATCAGCACCACACTCTCCCGAGTGAGCCACGGGCTGGCCCTTATTTTTTTTTTTTTTTTTTTTTTGATCATTACATACTGTAAACATTTTTGGTGGCCCTTTACCAATTTCTCGCTAACTTCCCCTCCCCCTTTCCCACCCCTGGTGGCCTCAGTTCCATTCTCTCGTTTTGGAAGTCAGGGAAGGGCCGGCCCATGGCTCACTTGGGAGAGCGTGGTGCTGACAACACTAAGTCAAAGGTTAAGATCCCCTTACCAGTCATCTTAAAAAAAAAAAAAGAAAGTTCAAAGAATTATCGTGATTGTTGTATCTTTTTTTTTTTTTTTTGTCAGCTCCCACTTATGAGTGAGGACATGTGGTATGTCATTTGCTGTGCCTGGCTTATTTCACTTAACATAATTTTCTCTAAGTTCATCTATGTTGCTGCAAATGGCAGAATTTCATTTCTTTTTATGGCAGAGTAGCATTCCATTGTGTATATATACCACGTTTTCCTTATCTAGGCATTCATTGATAGACATTTAGGTTGGTTCCATAATTTGGCTATAGCACACAGAGCTGCTATAAACATGTGAGTGCAGGTATCCCCTTCAACATGATGATTTCCATTCCTTTGGGTATATACCCAACAGCAGGATTGCTGGATCGTATGTCAGTTCTATGTGTAGTTGTTTGAGAACCTCCATACTGCTTTCCATAATGACTTGATACTAATTTACAGTCCCACCAACAGTGTAGGAGGGTTCCCCTTTTCCCACATCCTCAACAGCATTTGTTATTCTCTGTCTTTTTGATACTTGCCAGTCCAACTGGGATGAGATATCTCAGTGCAGTTTTGGTTTGCATTTTGCTGATGCTTAGTGATGTTGAGCATTTTTCATGTGTCTGTTGGCCATTTGTATATCTTCCTTTGAGAAATGCTTATTCAGATCCTTTGCCCATTTTTTAATCGGGTTACTTGTTGGTTTACTGTTAGCTTGTTTGAGTTCCTTGTATATTCTGGATATTAATCCCTTGTTGGATGCATAGTTTGTGAATATGTTCTTCCATTCTGTAGGTTGTCTTTTTGCGCTATTAACTGCTTTTGCTGTGCAGAAACTTTTTAGTTTTATATAATTCCATTTGTTTATTTTTTCTTTTGTTGCCTGTGTTTTGGGGGTCTTATTCATAGTCTTTGCCCACTCCCTAAAGTATTTCCCATATGTTTTCTTTTAGGAGTTTTATAGTTTGGGATCTTATATATAAGTCTTTAACCCTTTTTGAGTTGATTTTGGTATATGGCAAGAGGTACAGATCTAGGTTCATTCTTCTACATATGTATGTCCAGTTTTCCCAGCACCACTTATTGAAGAGGCAGTCTTTTCCCCAATGTATGCTCCTGTTGCTCTTGTCAAATATCAGTTGGCTTGGAAGTATGTGGGTTGATTTCTGGGTTCTCTATTCTGTTCCATTGGTCTGAGTGCTTGATTTCTTTTTCTGCTAGTTTGTTGTTGTAGTGTAAATACACAACTGATTTTTGCAAGTCCATTTTGTATCCCACAACTTTACTGAAAATGTTTATCATCTCTAAGGGTTTTTTTTGTAGAATCTTTAGGTTTTTCTATATAAAGGATCAAGGTGTCTGTAAACGAGGGACAGTTTAACTTCATCTTTTTCAATCTGGATGCCCTTTATTTCTTTCACCAGCCTGATTGCTCTGGCTAGTACTTCCAATACTATATTAATAGGAGTGGTGAGAGTGAGCATCCTTGTCATGTACCATTCAAGATGGTATTGGCAGTGGGTTTGTCATATATGGCTTTTATTGTGTTGAGATACTTTCCTTTTATACCTAATTTTCTGAGTCTTTATCATGAAAGGATGTTGAATTGTCAAATGCTTTTTCTGCATCTATTGAGATAATCATGTGGTTTTTGTCCTTGATTTTGTTGCTGTGGTGAATTACATTTATTGACTTGCATATGTTGAACCATCCTCTCATCTCTGGGATGAATCCCACTTGATCATGGTGTATAATTTCTTTGATGTGTTGCTGTATTCTCTTTACTAATATTTTGTTCAGAATTTTTGCATCTATGTTTATCAAGGATATTGGTCTGAAGTTTTCCTTTTTTGTTATATCTTTGTCTGATTTTGGTATAGGGTGATGCTGGCCTCATAGAATCAGTTCGGGAGAGTGGCCTCTGTTCCATTTTTTGGAATAATTTGAAGAGAATTGGTATTAATTTCTCTTTAAGGGTTTAGTAGAATTCAGCAGTAAAGCCCTCGGTCTTGGGCTTTTCTTTGTTGGAAGACTGCTGATTACTGCTTCAGTCTCATTGCTTGTTATTGGTCTATTCAGGTTTTGTATTTCTTCTTGGTTCAGTCTTGGTAGTTGTATGTGTCCAGAAATTTATCCATTTCCTTCAGGTTTTCATATTTGTTGGCATATATTTGTTTCTACTAGTCTCTAGTGATTTTTTGTATTTCTGTGGTGTCAGTTGTAATGTCCCCTTTTTCATTTCTGATTTTTGTTATTTGAGTCTTCTCTCTTCTTTTTTTAGTTAGCCTAGCTAATAGTTTGTCTGTTTTGTTTGTTTCATTGACCTTTTTATCATTTTGGGGAATCTCTTTTTCATTTAGTTCTGCTCTGATCTTAATTATTTCCTTCTATCTACTAATTTGGGGATTGGATTGTTCTTGTTTCTCTAGTTCTTTAAGGTTAGGTTGTGCATTTGAAATCTTCTGTTCTTTTGATGTAAGAATTTATTACAGTAAACTTCCCTCTTAGTGCTGCTTTTGCAGTATCCCACAAGTTTTCATATAATATGTCTTTATTTTCATTAATTTCAAGAAATTTTTTGATTTCCTGTTTAATTTCTTCTTGGACCCATAGGTCCTTCAGGAGCATGTTGTTGAATTTCCATGTATTGGTATAGTTTTCAGATTTTCCCTTGTTATTGATTTCTAGTTTTAATCCATTTGTGGTACAAAAAGATACTTGAAATGATTTCAGTTCTTTTAAGTTTGTTGAGACCTGATTTGTGACCTAGCATGACTATCGTGAAGAATGTTCCATATGCTGATGAAAAGAATATATATTCTGTAGTTGGATATCTGCCAGGTCCAGTTGGTCTAAAGTGTAGTTTATATCCTGTGTTTCTCTGTTTATTTGTGGCCTAGCTGATTTGTCCAGTGCTGAGAGATGAGTGTTCAGGTCCCCTACTGTTATTGTATTGGGGTCTATCTCTTTCTTTAGGCCTAGTAATGTTTGGTTTATATATCTGTGTGCTCTGGTGTGGGTACACATATATTTATGATTGTTATGTCTTCTTGCTCTCTTTATCATTATATAATGGCATTCTTTGTCTCTTTTTATGGTTTTTATTTTAAAGTCTTAATTTATCTGACAAGCAGGAGTAGATTTGGGTTTCTGTTTGTGTGATATATCTTTTTCCATTCCTTCACTTTTAGTCTGCGTGTGTCTTTACAGGTCAGGTCTCTTGAAGACAGCATATGGTTTGGTATAGCTTTTTAATCCAATCAGTCAGTGTGTGTCTTTTGAGTGGGGAATTTAATTTATTTATATTTAGGGTTGTTAATGAAAGGTATTGTCTTTCTCCTGGCATTTTATCAATTTGTGTTTGGATGTTTTAAATATCTTCTGTTCCTTTCTTCCCCTTTTATTGTTTGTCTTTGGCTTTTTGAAGTGGTAAGATATAGTTTCTTTCTCTTTCTTGTTTGTATTGTATTTTTGTTCTACCAGTGGTTGTTTTTTGTTTTTTGTTTTTCTTTCTTTCTTTCTTTCTTGTGTTTTCATGGTTTTGATTACCATTTTTTGGATTCCATATGCAGGATTCTCTTGAAGATTTCTTCTAGGGCTGGTTGTGTGGTAGTGAACTCTTGCAGTGTTTGTTTGTCTGGGAAATACACTATTTCTCCTTTATTTTTGAAGGATAGCCTTGCTGTGTATAGTATTCTTGGCTGGCAGTTTTTTCTTTTAGTAGCTTGAATATATCATCCCATTCTCTTCTGGCCTGTAGAGGTTCTGTTGAGAATTCTGCTGTTAGTATAATGGAGACTCCCTTATAGGTGACTTGATGCTTTTCTCTTGCTGTTTTTAGGATTCTCTCTTTGTCAGTTTGACTATAATGTGTCTCAGAGAGGACCTTTTTGAATTGAATCTGTATGGGGATCTTTGAGCTTCCATGTCTCTTCCTATATCTGGGAAGTTTTCTGCTATTATTTAATTGAATGTGTTTTTTTTTCTTTTTTTCTTTTCTTTTTTTTTTTTTTTTGTCTTTTTCATGACCGGCACTGAGCCAGTGGTGCACCGGCCATTCCTATATAGGATCCGAACCCGCAGCGGGAGCATCGCCGCGCTCCCAGCGCCACACTCTCCCAAGTGCGCCACGGGCTCGGCCCTAATTGAATGTGTTTTTAATGCCTTTTCCTTTCTCTTCTCCTTCCAGAACATCCATGATTTTTGTCCACTTAAGTTTGTGCACTTAAGTTTGTCTACTAGCTCTCTTAGATTTTCTTCATTTTTTTATTATTTTTTCCTTTTCCTTTTTGTCCACTTTGGTTATTTCAAAAAGACTATCTTCAAGATCAGAATTTCTTTCTTCTGCTTGCTCTAGCCTGCTGCTTAACCTCTTGGTTGCTTTTTGTTTCATTGAATGAATCCTTCAGTTCCAGGAATTCTGCTACATTCTTTTAAGGTATTAATCTCTTTGTAAATTTCCTCCTTCATATCCTGGAAAGTTTTTCTCATTTTGTTGTGTCATCTAACTGATTCTTCTTGTGTCTCATTGAGTTTCGTTGAAATTGTTGCTTGGGGGCTGGCTGGATAGCTTAATTGGTTGGAGCTCAGTGGTATAACACCAAGGTCAAGGGATTGGATACCCACAACAGCCAGCTGCCAAGAGATAAAAAAGGAAGATGAAAAAAAGAAAGAGATTGCTGCTCGGAATTTCTTTTCAGTCATTTCAAGGGTTTTCCTGATGTATGGGGTCTGTACTTGAGAATGATTTTATTCCTGTGGTAGTGTCATATTTTCTTGGTTTTCTGTATTTCTAGTATCACAACATTGATGTCTGGTCATCTGATAAAGTTGCTTCTTCTCTTCCTCTGGGGTGGGATTTGAGGAGAGAAACTTCCTCCTGTAGATGTGTTTTATATTGGCCATTGAGGAAGGTGTTTTAGTATTGGTTCCAGGTAGATGCAGTAGTGTAGTCTCCATGTAGGTGCTTTGGCCATATTCAGTGTTGGAATTGCATGTGAGTGCCTCCATCATCTAGGCACTGGGGCACTTAGTGATTCTTGCTGAGGTTAGTGACACTGTATTGTGTTGTCAAGGATGTAGGTGAGCTTTTGAGTTCTTGGGAGAAGCATTTGTGTGCCCTTTCATCCTTTGACTGGGGTGGGTGACCCTGGGCACTCTTGTTGGCACCTTGGCTAACATCCCAAGAACTTGATGTGTACACTGGGGCATACTGGAGCTCCTCAGTTTGAATGGATGACCCTGGACAGGGTTTCTCTTTCATCTTTCCTATAGGCAGAGGCTCCTCCCGGGTCCTTGCTTCTCCCAGTTGGGAAATTGGTTCATCATGGTTGCAAATTTTCTTCCTTAATCTATTTGGCTGTTCTGGGTTTCTGCACTCTCTGGAGGTTCCACATGTGTCTCTCCCCAGATCAAGACAGTCATGTGGGCTGTGCATGTACCTCCCACCCCCAGGTGTGCTACTGTGGGGAGCAGAATAATTCCACCTGTGGTTTGGGCCACTAGGTCACAGGTCTGTGCTTGTTAACCTCTTTCTCCAGGCTCTGCTGGTGACCCTCCTTGTGTCAATGCAGTCTAGTGGTCAGTGGGCCACCTGCATGGCAGTGGTGTCTGCTGCATCAGTGGTGGCTGCTGCTGTGGTGGTGGGCTGCCTTTTTGGCAGCAGTGGCAGCAAACTGCCCTTATGGTGGTGGTGGCTGTGGTGTACCACCCATGCAGTGTCAGTGGGAGCTGCCCTCGGCTCCTGAGATCCCTATGCTCCTCTGTAGTTTTCTTTCACTGTGATGTCTTTATCTGGCTTTGGTATCAGGGTAATGCTGGCCTCCTAAAATGAGTTTGGAAAGGTACCCTCCTCTTCAATTTTATGGAAGAGTTTGAGAAAGATTGGCATTAATTTTTCTTTTTTTTTCTTTTTTTTTTTTTTTTACAGGTAAAGTCTTGTTACTATAATTTTTTTTTTTTTTTTTAAGTTTTATTTTGTCTATATACATTGTGGCTGATTATTGCTCCCCATCACCAAAACCTCCCTCCCTTCTCCCTCCCCCCCTCCCCCCCAACAATGTCCTTTCTGTTTGCTTGTTGTATCAACTTCAAGTAGTTCTGTTTGTTATATCTTCTCCCCCCCCCCGTTTGTGTGTGTGTGTGTGTGTGTGTGTGTGTGTGTGTGTGTGTGAATTTATATATTAATTTTTAGCTCCCACCAATCAGTGAGAACATGTGGTATTTCTCTTTCTGTGCCTGACTTGTTTCACTTAATATAATTCTCTCAAGGTCCATCCATGTTGTTGCAAATGGCAGTATTTCATTCGTTTTTATAGCTGAGTAGTATTCCATTGTGTAGATGTACCACATTTTCCATATCCACTCATCTGATGATGGACATTTGGGCTGGTTCCAACTCTTGGCTATTGTAAAGAGTGCTGCGATGAACATTGGGGAACAGGTATACCTTCGACTTAAAAATATGGAACGCTTCACAAATTTGCGTGTCATCCTTGCACAGGGGCCATGCTAATCTTCTCTGTATCGTTCCAATTTTTAGTATATGTGCTGCCGAAGCGAGCACTTAATTTTTCTTTAAATGTTTTGTCTTAAATGTTTGGTAGCATTCACCAATGAAGTTATCTGGTCCTGAGCTTTTCTTTGTTGGGAGGTTTTTGATTCTGATTTGATCACCTTACTAGTTATATGACTACTCAGACTTTCTGTTTCTTCAGTCTTGGTAGATTGATTTGGTCTTGGTAAGTTGTATGTTTCTAGGAATTTATTCATTTCTTTTGGGTTATACAGTTTTTTGGTATATAATTTTTCATAGTAGTCTCTTATGATCTTTTTTATTTCTGTGGTATCTGTTGTTGTCCCCTTTCATTTCTGATTTTGAGTCTTCTTTTTTTTCTTAACCTAGCTAAAGATGTGTCAGTTTTGGTTTTTTTATGAAAAACAAACTTAGTTTCATTGATTTTTTTTTTCTTATTGTTTTTCTATTCTCTATTCTATTTATTCTGCTCTAATCTTTATTATTTTCTTCCTTCTGCTGTCTTTGGGCTTAGTTTGTTTACCTTTTTCTAGTTTCTTCAGGTGTAAAGTTAGATTGTTTATTTGAGATCTTTTTTCTTTTTTAATATAGGTGTTTATTGCTATAAACTTCCCTCTTGGTACTGTATTTGCTGCATTCTAAGAGTTTTGGTATATTGTATTTTTACTTTTATTTTTCTCAAGTTATTTTCTATATTTCTTTTGATTTCTTCTTTGACCCATTGGTTGCTCAAAAGTGTGTTAATTCCCACATTTTTGTGAATTTTTCAGTTTTCCTTTTGCTATTGGTTTTATAGTTTTATTTCATTGGGGTAGGAAAGGTACTTGCTATGATTTCAGTCTTATTAAATTGGTTAAGACTTGTTATGTGACCTAATGTGGGATCTATCCTGGAGAATGTTTCATGTACTTCATAAAACATATATCTAATGCTGTTGGGTGGAATGTTCTGTATATGTCTGCTAGATCCATTTGGACTATAGTGTTGTTCAAGGCTGCTGTTTCTTTGTTGATTTTCTGTCTCTTGATCTCTTCAATACCCCATTATTTTAAATGGGGTATTGAAGTCTCCTACTATTATTGTATTGCTGTCTATTTCTTCCTTCAGTTCTCTTAATGTTTATTTTATATATTTAGGTGCTCTGATGTTTATATTTGTAATGGTTATGTCTTTCTGTTAAATTGATATTTTTATTATTATTTAATGTTCTCCTTTGTCTCTTATGATGGTTTTTTCCTTAAAGTCTATTTTGTCTAAGTATAAACACCCCTGCTCTCTACTAGTTGTCATTTGCATGGAATATCTTTTCCATCCCTTCACTTTCAGTTTGTATGTCCTTAAATCTAACGTGTTTCTTGTAGATAGCATGTACTTGAATCTTGTTGTTGTTATTTATCCATTTAGTGACTCCATCTCTTTGGATTGGAGAGTTTAATCTGTTTATGTTTTTTTTTTTTTTTTTTTTTTTTTGTCGTTTTTTCTTGACCAGCACTCAGCCAGTGAGTGCACCGGTCAGTCCTATATAGGATCCGAACCCGCGGTGGGAGCGTCGCCGCGCTCCCAGCACAGCACTCTACCAAGTGCGCCACGGGCTCGGCCCAAATCTGTTTATGTTTAAAGTAATTATTGATAAAGAAGGATTTACTATTGCTGTTGATTTTTGTTTGTCTCATAGTTCTTTTGTTCTTTTTCTCTTTTGATGTCTTTTTCTGTGTTTTTTTTAAAGCTATTATGTTGCTGTTTAGCATTATTTCTTTTCAACTTGAAGAAGTCCCATTAGCACTTTTTGTAAGGCTTGTCTGGTGGTGATGAATTCCTTCAGCTTTTGCTTGTCTGAGAAGGTTTTTTCATTCCTGCATTTTGAAGAACAGTTATAAGGTATAGTATTCTTGGTTAGCTTATTTTTTTTTCTCTCAGCACTTTGAATATATCACCCCACACCCTTCTGGCCAGCCTGGTTTCTGCTGAAGAATTCATTGATAATCTTAAGAGGGCTCCCTTGTACTTGAAGTGTCACTTTTCTCTTACTGCTTGCAAAATTCCCTCTTTGACTTTTAACAATTTGATTAGTGTGTATTTTTTTTGAGTTCATCTTGTTCGGTTTTCTTTGGGATTCCTGGATTTGGATGTCCATTTTCTTCTACAGATTTGGGAGGTTTTCAGGCATTATTTCTTTATTTTCTGTTTTTGGTTTTTTTATATGCTCTTCTTTTTTTATTTATTTTTTATTAGCTTATTCATTATTACAAATCATACTTATCTTTTATGCCCCTTATCCAATCTCTTCCCTTTTCCTCTCCCTTCCCCCCCCTTCAATAACCAAAGATTCATTCTCTCCATCTGATAGATTAACTGTTCCTCTAGTGGTTTATTGCCTAGATGATCTGTCCAGTACTAAGACAGGTGTGATCAAGTCCTCCCTTATTATCGTAAATTAGATACTTCTTCTGTTACTCAGGAGTGTGCTTTGTGGAGAAAGAGGAAGAAGACCTCTTCTTTTTTTTTTGGTCTCTGCTGGTGCCTCTCCTTGTGTCAATGAAGTTGAGAGTCTGGCATGCCATCTGCATGGTGGCTGTGACTGCTGCTGTAGAGACTAGCTGCTTTTGCAGCAGCTGTGGCAATTACAGTAGCTGTGAAGGGCTACTCATGTGAAAGTGGTGTTTTTGGTGTGCTCTTTACCTGGTTGCAGCTGGCTTCAGCTTCCTTTGGCTCCATGCGACCTAACTCTGATTGACTCGCAAAACTTACAAAAATTTATATTGAGAATTCAAAGATGTTATATTTGGTATTATTTCCAAGACAACAAATTATCTATTAAGATGACAAATTGGAATTTCACTTTTCTCTTTAAAAGTTATTTTCTGTGGTAGACACAGAGATTTACTACCCATGTCCCCTCAAAAAAGGACTTGTTGTCTGCTAGGGAGGGTGGTCAGCAGTTTCTAGCTATTAGGTACATCATTGCCTGCCTCAGCCAAAAAAAAAAAAAGAGAGAGAGGGCTGGGGGCACTTCCAGTGGCTGCTCAGTGGTTATCATTATATTGCTTGTGGAGGTTGGGGGCATGGCTAAGGCCATCAGCTATTCCCCCTCCCTGGCTTGGGAGCCCCGGGAGCTTCCAGTCCTTCTAGGTTTTATAGTGTTTGTATTAGTCCATTTTTGTTGCTTACAACAAAATACACTGCACTGGGTGATTTATAAAGAAGATGAAATTTATTGCTTACAATTTCTGAGGGTTGTAAGTCCAAAGTCCATCTGGTGGTGGTGACAGTAACCCATGGGTCTCACATTGCAAGATGGTGGAAGCAGAGAGAGCAGAGAGAGAGACAGACTCTCCTCCCTCTTCTTTAAAAGTCCTCAGAACCACTCCTCTGACCACCATTTTTAATCCATTCACCACTGCATGGACCTATAATCTAATCGCCTCTTCAAGGCCCCACCTTACAATTACCATAATAGGATTTCCCACCCTCTTTACAGTCACAGTGGGGGCTAAGTTTCTAATACATAAAACTTGGGGGACACAGTTCAAGCTTCGGTTAGTTTTGGGGGGACATAATTCAGTCCACTATGGTTTTCTTTGGTTATGTTAGACCTTTACTAGTTAATATCAAACTTTGTCTCTGATCTGTGGGTATTTTGTTTTTTCTTTCAGTTTTGTGTTGGATTATTTGCTATTCCCACCACTTAAACTCTGCACTGAAACTAATTTGTTGTCCTTTGCTTACTTCCAAAATGGAGGAACTTCTTGTGGGGACCAGCACTTCAGCCCTGTAGTTGAGCTAAGCTAAATTGCTTCATTGCTGCTGATTCCCTGGAGAAGGCTTTTGGTGCAGCTCAGGTTTTAATGGTTGACCTTGTATATACTTCCAGGTATCATGAGGTCTGGTTAACTCTGTTTGTGGGAAACTCCAGTCTGGGCCTGAGTCTTTTCAGCAAACTGCACCCCCTGCAGTTCTATATTCCTGACTAGTCTCCACTGAGTGGACCTGTGCTGATTGGAGGACAGATCACCTGTCCATGCTGTGCCCCAATGTTCCCCGAGTGGATCCATCTCCCCCACTGCCTGTACTCCAAACACTTCCCATACAATGGACCATGTGCCAGTCCCTTGCAATGACTCACTGGCTCCTTTTATCACTTGTCTGTGGCTCCTCGCTTCTGTGTGGGTCTTGCTGCCCTGGGGGGCAAGGCCCTCTTCTCCCCTGCTGCCTCCAAGCAACTTCATAGGAAGGGCACAGCTGTGGCTTTTGCCAGCTCTTGCTCCATGTGCTCACCAGCTCCAGCCTTGAAGCAGCTGGGGCTCGAAATGATGGGAGCAGTCCTTTCTTTCTCTCATCATGGCTTCTCCCACCTTCATGAACTCCGTGGATCTCTCCTTCTCTTCCCCTGAGCTCTGTTGGCCCCACCTTGGCTATTGTTGCTTTTTAATAGTTGTAAATTTGTTGATTTGTGGGAGAGAGTGATGCTGGGGACTGTCTATTCCACCCTCTTGACCGGAAACTGCCATTATTTCTTTGAATAAGCTTTCTTGTCTTTTTTCCTCCTTTTTCTCCTAATGGGTTTCCTATGCATCCCTTAGGCTTTCTTGACCCTTTTCATTCTTTTTGTTTGTTTGTTTGCTCCTCTGAATGAATAATTTTCAGTGACCCGTCTTTAAGTTTGATGATCTTTCTTTTCAATCTAGTTTGTCATTGAACCTCTTCAGTGAACATTTCAGTTCAGTCATTGTATTCTTCAGCTCCATGATTCTGTTTGGTATTTGTTTAAGTTTTCTACCTCTTTGTTGAAATTCTCACTTTGTTCATGCATTGTTCTCCTGACCTCGGTGAGCATCTTTATAATGGTTATCTTCAATTTTCTGTCAGTTAAATCAGATATCTCCATTTCATTAGGGTCAGTTTCTAGACATTTATCTTTTGTCTTTGTTTGATAAATATTTACCTGTTTGTTCATTCCTTGACTGTCTGTGTTCTGTGTTCAGAAACCTTTCAGGCCAGAAGGAAGTGGTCTGCATCTTAGACAAAACAGCCACCTCTCCTAGTCTTCACAAATTGGCATCATACTGAAGAAGACCCTAAGCAATCATGCTGACAGATTCTGGAAGACTCTAAAACCTTTGTGCTAGTATAAATGACTTTCTTTGTTCTTAGTGGCCCCCGGGTAGCTATAGCATGCCCTGTTCCATTAGCATACCTAGACAAGCGAGATTGAAGCCACCTCTTCAGGGATCCCACAGATAAATTGGGTTGTTCAGTGCGCTGTGCATCTCTTTTTCCTCTCGAGGTATAAGCTGGGAACTAGAGTTTTTGGTTCACTCCTCTGCTGAGCTGGGGAAAGTCACTGTGGCAACTGCCAGCCCAAATTGATGTTTCTGTTCTCACTTGTCCCAGGTGGCTAGAGGTATGCTGGGTTACCTCAGCACTCTTGAGACAGACTAGGCAGACCCAGTCCTATGTGTAGTCCCTAGAAAAGTTGAGGCATTGGACTTATGGTTCACCTTTTACCCTCCCCAGGAAGAAAGGGGGTAGGTGTCCAGGAGACTTCCTGGAAGTACTACACAACACATCCATTTAAACTCATTAGTAATAAAGGATATTAGGAAATGTGGTTTCTTAACTGGTGACACTATTGCCTGAAATAAATTCAGCGTAGGCAACAAGCACAACTACAGACACATTAATAAATCCAAACTTACAAATTATACAATGGAAATTCTTTTGAATACTGAAGCTTTGCTTATAAACATAATCTCAGATCCCCACACTGGCCAGCCATCAAAAAAATAAAATTAAATTAAAAAACAATCAAATTTAACTAAATACTTCAGTAAATAAGATAACAAGCCTCATAGGTGAGCTTTTCCTAAATGCCTCAAACACAAAATTATCTCAATGATTATAAAACTTATTGTTTCACCTACACTTAACCTATTAAAAGTTTTTCATTCTGGGTTTGATTAATATTTTCAGAATATAAGTAGTTTCCTGAGGGTAGAAGAAAACTCAGTGTTATCACCTCCCTAGCGTTCGAGTGATTGTGTCAGACCCAAAAGAAACTATCTCAGATCAGCCAAATTTGTAGGTTCTTGACTGTCAACCTGGTTATTATTGAAGGAACAGGATTTTTTTCTTTGAAGGTGATTTGGACACAAGCCTGAATTCCTGGGGCTAAGCCCCTCTTGAAATCATGGTTTCCTTACTGTGTCAGAGGGACTTTCCAAACCTACACCTTTCCTTGCAACCTGGTGCTTCCACTTTGTTAGTGTCCAAGTGCATTGTGTCTTAGTCACATGTTTTCTGCTTTAGTTTACCACTTACCTACAATTAAATGCATCTCATTTAACTGGCAGAGGCATCTTGAGGTTTTGTCTCCAAGAGACAGGACATGAATCTGTGTGGTTTTCTTTCAGGGATATTCAGTTAGGCAAGACATTCATATTTGCACACACCAATGAGCCTTCCTTCTAGCATGTTACTTTCTGTGAAAAGGGTGTCTGTTAAGGGTGCAGTTCCTGCATTTTCTGGAGTTTGGCTTTCTCAAGGTTCTGTGCCTGTTGATGGGCTACAGGGGGTTAGTGGGGGTTCCAGTGGAGAGTGTGAGTACTATGTACCCCCAAATGGCATTTGTCCACAGGTATAAATCAACTGAATGTGCATAGATATTCTTTTTACGTGTCAGCTCAACTGTACCTCACACACTTTGGGAGGATGTGAGAATGCTAAGGTCTCTCCAAGTCTTTGCCTACCCAGAGTTCATGCAGAGTCTGAAGCCCGTTAGACTAACACATGGAAGACTCCTTGCTGAATATAGGTACCCTGTATATACCTCTACCCACACCTTACAGCTAAGAAAACTATTGGTTTTCTTATGCTGTGATATGTGTAAACATACTTTTTAAAATGCAACCTTATAAAACCTGTCCTATACACATCTCTTGCTCTGTCTCCCATTTCCTACTTCCATAGAGTAAAATACATGTAAGACAGACATAATTTCATAGAAGATACACCTACTTGTGAACACTGTTCTTTATGTGTAAACTGCGTAAAAAATTAAACTTGTTTTAGTCATCCTTATTTTTGAATTGTAGCCATGGTTTTGCTCTTGGAACTCATGGCTTTCCATAATGTAGCTAGCTATAAGTATCACCTTCTTTTCTATGCTTAAATTTGGTCGGTAAGAGTCTCTTTAGACTGAGTCCTTGTTCTTTGAGTTCTATCCAAGTACTTGTGTCTCCTTAGAGACAGTATAATATACTCTTTCAGAGGACAGATTCTGGAGCAGGCTCAAATCCTTATTTTGCCACTTACTAGCTACGTTATCTTAGACAAGTTATTTAACACCCTGTGTTTCAATTTCATCATCTTAAAAAGGAGGAGGATACCTACATCATAGGGTCATTGTGAGCAGTAAATGAATTAATCCATGTAAAGCACCTAGAACAATATTTAATCACATAGCAAGTATTCAGTGTTAGCTGCTTGTTATTATTATTAACATTATTTTTGTTATTATTACTTTTATTTCTAACAACAATGCACATCTGTGCCAAGAAATGAAATAGCTATTCCATATGATCTTTGTTTTTTTCCGAACCTATGACCTTGGGGTTATAAGGCTGCAGTCTAACCAACTGAAATAGCTATTCTATACAGGTTCCTGTTTTTTTAAAATGGAAAATAGTGCTAAAGACCAGAAAAATACAAGATTGTCTCATATGTGTTCTCATGGTAGGCAGGATGACCTTGTTGTTGGGTCATTTCAGTGGCAGAGCTGGAAAGTTTTAACGTTTAATAAGGTTGTGATTTCACACTGATATTTTCATTTTAACATTTTTTGTACCTTATGTTTATATTTTAGTTATCTCGCACAAGTGGAGTCATACAGTATTTGTCATTTTATCACTGGTTAATTTCACTTAGATAATGTCCTCAAGGTTCATCCACATTTTAGCATGTGTCAGAATATTCTTCCTTTTAGGGGCCGGCCCATGGCTCACTTGGGAGAGTGTGGTGCTGATAACACCAAGGCCATGGGTTCAGATCCCTATATAGGGATGGCTGGTTAGCTCACTGGGTGAGCGTGGTGCTGACAACACCAAGTCAAGGGTTAAGATCCCCTTACCAGTCATCTTTATAAAAAAATTTAAAAATTAAAAAATTTTAAAAAAGAATTTTCTTCCTTTTTACAGCTGAATAATATTTTATTTCTGAAAAAAATACTGTTGGGATTTTGATATGGACTGCATTCAATCTATAAATTGCTTTAAGTAGTACGGACATTTTAACAAGATTAAATCTTCTAGTCCATGAATATGTGATGTCTTTCTATTTGTGTTTTTAATTTTTTTCATCAATGTTTTGTAGTTTTCAGTGTACAAGATATTTGCTTCCTCAGTTATTTCCAAGTATTTTATTCTTTTTGATGCTATTGTAAATGGAATTGTTTTTTAAATTTCCTTTTCAGATTGCTCATTGTTAGTGTATAGAAATGCAACTGATTTTTGTGTGTTGATTTTATATCCTACAACTTTGCTGAATTTGTTTATTAGTTCTGATGTTGGAGGTAGGGTCTTGGGGGCCAATAGTCGGCCTCCACCCACCCCATCCTCTGGAAAGAATTGAAGGTCAGAGTCACAGTAGAAAGTGAGAACAAGTTTAATATAACAGGTAAGAGATACAGGTTCCACAGAGAGACTGTGGCATAGCTCCAGAGACCAAGCAGGGTCCACACCAAGTTTAACGCAAAAGCAAGAAATACATACCTAAAGTTCAGTACAGAATGCAGGCTGGCTCAAGAGAATGAGCAGGTGCTTGCTGAAAGTAAATTTGATACAAAGTAAAGTATACACACCTTAGCCAGCAAAGTGCAGGTTGCATCCAGGAAAGTGAGCAACAACCTGGCCTTCTGCTGGGATTCGGATTTTATAGTTTATCTAATGAATACTCAATTAAGTGGGTGTTTCCAAGTTACATAGCATTAGTCTTGCATATTCTCACTTGGTCTCTTCTTGGAGCATGTTCATTGGTCAAATTCTATCACATGCACCAGGCATATTCAAGAATATTCTGTGCTCTTTGGCATCTCTAGTGGAAGGTCATTCAGAGGATAAACTCCACTTTACTGAGCATGCCCAGCCACTGGATTTGCATAAGCCAGCCCCTTGTGGTTTCATTTTCCCATGTTGGTGCTGAAAATAGGTCTAATTGGCAATAGTAGCTTTCCTCTAGGAGAGTGCCAAAAGGAGGACCTGAAACCTTGGGGAATGGCTTTTAACCCAGAGGCATGACCTGTAACCCAGACCCAGGGAAACTGAGCACCTCCTATATCAGTTATAACAGGTTTTTGTGGAATCATACGGTTTTCTACATACAAGATAATGTCATCTGTGAACAGATCATTTTACTTCTTCCTTTCCAATTCAAATACCTTTTATTTCTTTTTCTTGCCTCATTGTTTTGGCTAGGACTTCTAGTACTTTGTTGAATAGAAGTGGTGAAAGCAGGCATCTTTATCTTGTTCCTGATCTTAAAAAGCTTTTCCTTTAAGTTTTTCACCACCGAGTATGATGTTAGCTGTAGGGTTTCATAAATGTCCTTTATTATGTTAAGACAGTTTCTTTCTATTCCTAGTTGTGCCTTAAATTTTTAACCTCTCACCAGACTATCATTGTACCTCTTTCTCTTATATAATCCTTATGTCTCATCTACCACCTGTGTGTATCACTTGAATGAACTAGATGAACATTAGAATAAATTTGTCAAAATCTACCCAAAAAGAAAGTATGATTTTGATAGCAATTGCATTGACTCCAAATGTTAATTTGGAAAAAGTTGTCATCTTTACATATGGCTAATATTTATATTATTTTTTACTATAAAATTAGATCCTAAAAATTATTTTCTTAACATGATAAAGGATATATTAAAAATTAAGTTTTTAATATTTTCCTATGTTTTATGTTTTAAAAAATATTTTTTCGTGTTTAAATAAAGCTAAAGAATGAAGTATACAACATCCCTTCCTCAGAAAATTTTTTTAAAGTTTATTTAAAAATAATCTCAATTACAGGATTTGGATTGCAGTTTAAGTTAAAAAGTGTTTGTGTCTTGAGCACATACTACCTGCCAGACTGTACACTTAGTCCTTGTCCTATCCAAGAAACTAACCACATAAATCAGTTGCATTGCTGTTCATTTGTTCCCCACAATTACAAAACATACTTAAAATAAGTTTTACCTAAAGTCATGTGAATAGCTAGCCAGGATTAGAACTCACATCTTACGACTCAAAGTCTGGTGATGTTTACTGTAATACATAATCTCCATTCTCTTCTATCAATTTATGACTAAAGACCAGAAAAAAGCATTGGATTATATAGTTTAGAGTTTAATATTTATGAGGCCCCATTTTTTTTGTATAAAGACTCATAGTAATAATAGTAGTAATAATAAACATCCTTAATCCAACCAGTCAATGGCCCTTCAGGATACTAGAGATAACAACCTGGGATTAAAATTTAATTAAAGATAATTTGCTGTGTTAATTAAGCATCAGGTGCCCTAATCAACCCTGTTGCTTCTAAGAAGCAAGACTACTTCTTAGCCATCTCGTGTACTTTCAGCCCTCTGATACAAATATCACATTTTTTATTTCCTTGTGCCTAGCACATTAAGATAAATAGACAAAGTAGCTCATGACTTCTGGAGACTAGCCAGCTGAAAGGATCACTACCCCAGCATGCCTATAACCCATTCATGGCATATCAATTAGGAAACTCTGGATTAGACTTCTTCATGAAACATGGCAGACAAGAAATGCTGAAGGACATTCCTCCTTCGAAACAAGTAGATCCTACTCCAAATACATAGGAAATAAATTATCAGGAGTATCAACAGGAACAATGAATAACAGATTTAGACCCTTGGAGACTCAAGATATCATGATATTTAAACATATAAAAGAACTGTGTATAAGATGTTTAAAGAAATAAAGTGAAATCACAAAACAAGAAAGCAACATGAAACTATAAAAATTACTAGTCAGATTTTCTTTATTTTATTTTTATTTTTTAAATTTTTTAAATTTTTTATTTTTAAAAATACTTTATCAATACACAGTGTAGTTGATTTTCGTGTCCCTTTACCAATTCCTCTTTCCCACTCTCACTTCCCCTCCCACCCATCAACATCATATCTGTTCACTTGTCTTAACAAGTTCAAGGAATTGTGATTGTTGTGTCTTCTTTTCTGCTCCCCTCCCCAATTGTTTGTGTATTTATTTATTTATTTTTAGCTCCCACAAATAAGTGAGAACATGTGGTATTTCTCTTTTTGTGCCTGACTTATTTCACTTAATATAATTTTTCTAAGTCCATCCATGTTGCTTATTAGATTGTCCATGAAACCTAGTAGAACTTAGAAAAATGAAAGTGTAATTGTTTAAAAGCAAAAACACCTCAGTGAATAGGTTAAAGGATTACTTAAACACAGCTGAAAGTGAACAGAAATATAGAACAAAGAAATTACCCTGATAAAAGTTAATGCTGGTAAAGCCAAACACCTTTTTTTCTGAATCTTTTTAGAAACTCGAAAGCTGTGGAATGTCATTTCTTTCTCATTATTTTCGTGCTGTAACTACCCCACCTAGTGGTCAATCCGTATAGACAGGTTTTACTGCTGCCTGAATGGTACAAGACAGTGCTAAATGTGAATTCTTGAGGATAAATGGAGTTCCTCTCTAAACATTGCTTCACTACAAGAAGTTAAAACAAAGCTTTAGGGGCCGGCCTGTGGCTCACTCGGGAGAGTGCAGTGCTAATAACACCAAGGCCCTGGGTTCGGATCCCATTTAGGGATGGCCGGTTGGCTCACTGCGTGAGCATGGTGCTGACAACACCAAGTCAAGAGTTAAGATCCCCTTACCAGTCATCTTTTAAAAAAAAAAAAAAAAACTTTATAAACTACATTCACCAGTTTTCTTCAAGAGAAAAGGAAATATGGCAATCCCTAGGCTTCTGCTTTTTGTTTGCTTTTTAGAGTTTAGGTTGCTCTTCATTCTGTTTTTATTTTCCAGAAGCTTAGATCACTTTAACAGTCTTGTGGCACTGAGTCTGTACTTTGTAGCCAATTGGTTTCACATTATGGAAGCTTGTTCTTTTAAATGTAGTTACATCCTGTCCCGTGGTTTTTAGTAAAAATTTGGTTAAATACTTTATAACTCATGATTTTTATAATCTCATAGCCCAGTGAACCTTCCAATCACTTCTCCCTACAACATATTTCCCCCTTCCAATGAGATTTATTTATTCAAGAGTTCATCCAACATCTACATGCACCGTGATGATAGTGGTAGTAGTAGTAGTGTTGAAATTAGTTACCAGCTCCATTGTTTCAGTGTGATATTGCGATATATCCCATAAATACGTCAACATGCCCACCTCAACTCAGTCATTGCAGATATAATAAGCTCAAATGCGCAATGATAGCAGCACTTTCAGTCAGACTCACGGGAATTTGAATCTTACATGTGCCACCAAATACACATATGGCTTTGGCAAGTTACTTAACCTCTTTCCAGGCCTCAGTTTTCTCATTCATTAACCAGAGGTAATAGTACTTTTCTTGGAGGGATGTTGTGAGAATCACAGTTCATGTCTTTGGAACTATTAATTTAATATGTTTAATGAGGCTTTTTAATTATTACTTTCAGGTCTAGTCTTAGCAAAAGAAAAAGAAAAGAAATTATCCTCAATCCAGCACAGAGAGAAAAGGAGATGGAAAATATAGAGTGCTTAAGCCATGGAGGATAAATGAAAAGTTCTAATGTGCTCTAATCAGAGTTCTTGAAAAAGAGAATAGAGAATGGAAGAGATCCCGTATTTGAGGAGATAATGCATGGGCATATTCTAGAAATAAAGATATTCATGAATCCACATATACAGAAAACACATCTGTCAAGAAAGTTTAATAAAAATAAATGCATATCTAGAGATATAAGAGAAGTTGCAGAGTACTGAAGACAAAGAGATCTTAAAAGTAATCAGACAAAAGACAGGGCACCTATTACAGGGCAGTCTTGCTTCTTAGAAGCAAGGGGGCACCATTACACTGGCAGAAAATCTTGCAATAGCAACAGTAGGCACCAGAACACAATAAAATATCTTCAAAGTGCTGAAAGAAAGATGTCAACCTAAAATCATGCTATCAGCAAAGCTAAAGTCGAAAAATGGGGACAAAATAATGGTGTTTTCATTTAAGCAAAAATAGAGAAAATTTACAGACAGCAGGATAGCACACTGGGAACTTCTAAAGAATATATTTCAAAAAAAAAGAAAGTAATTACAACAGGCAGGAGGATGAAAGAAGGAATAAGTAGCAAATAAATTGGTAAACACGCAGATAACAAATCTAAACGGCCTATATAAAAGTAATAATGTCTAAATTCTGAGGATTAACAAAAGGAGAGCTAAAATACTGGACAGCAACAGCATGTTTGGGAGGGTGAACAAAGTTAATGTTCAAACATCTTTGTGTTTTTCAGTGGGGAGGGGGATTAAAATAAGAGAAAAAGAGTATATAACTAATGGCTAAAAGAGTAGAAGACTAAAAATAAAAATAAAGAAAAAACTCAATTTTTTAAAAAGCAAGAAAGAGAAAAAAATGAGTGAAATAGAAAGCCAAAATAAGACGTAGAAATAAGTTTAAATACATCAGTAATTGCACTCAATATAAATGGACCAAACCATCAGTTCAAATACAGATAATAAAATAGAATTTTAAAATCTATCCCCATACCGGCCAGCCACAAAAGAAAAGAAACACACGCACTAAACTTCCTAAAATGTAAAAAGCCAGAAACTTTATATGAGAAATATGTAAAACGTGATACAGACAAGTTTAAAGGAAGGAAAAATATGCTAGGCAAAAGCTAACCAGAAGCAAGCTAAGAGCCTTCTGATAACAGCTTCAATCTCCTTTATTGTTATTGGTCTGTTCAAATTTTCTACATCTTCATGGTTCAGTTTTGGGAGCTTGTGTGTGTCCAGAAATTTATCTATTTCCTCCAGATTTTCAAATTTGTTGGCGTACAGTTGTTTATAGTAGTCTCGAATGATTCCTTGTATTTCAGATGAATCAATTGTAATATCGCCTTTTTCATTTCTAATTTTTGTTATTTGAGTCTTCTCTCTTCTTTTTTTTGTTAGCCATGCTAATGGTTTGTCAATTTTATTTATCTTTTCAAAAAACCAACTTTTTGATTCGTTGATCTTTTGAATTGTTTTTTGGTTTTCAATTTCATTCAGTTCTGCTCTGATCTTAATGATTTCTTTCCGTCTGCTAACTTTAGGTTTGGATTGTTCTTGTTTTTCTAGTTCTTTAAGGTGAAGTGTTAGGTTGTTCACTTGCCATCTTTCCATTCTTCTGAAGTGAGTGTTTAATGCGATAAATTTTCCCCTCAATACTGGCTCCCAACAAAGAAAAGCCCAGGACCAGATGGATTCACAGCAGAATTTTACCAAACATTCAAAGAGGAATTGACACCGATTCTTTACAAACTATTCCAAAAGATTGAAACAGACGCAAATCTCCCAAACTCATTCTATGAAGCAAACATCATCCTCATACCAAAACCAGGTAAAGATATAACCAAAAAAGAAAACTACAGGCCGATATCCTTGATGAATATAGATGCAAAAATCCTCACTAAAATACTAGCAAACAGAATACAGCAACACATACGTAAAATTATTCATCACGACCAAGTGGGATTCATCCCAGGGATGCAAGGTTGGTTCAACATACGCAAATCAATAAATGTGATACACCATATTAATAAACTCAAACACAAGGACCATATGATCATCTCTATAGATGCTAAAAAAGCATTTGATAAAGTTCAGCACTCATTCATGACAAAGACCCTCTATAAGTTAGGTATAGAGGGAAAGTATCTCAACATAATTAAAGCCATATATGCCAAAGCCACTGCCAATATCATCCTGAATGGGCAAAAGCTGAAAGCTTTTCCTTTAAGAACAGGAACTAGACAAGGATGCCCACTCTCACTACTCCTATTCAACATAGTGTTGGAAGTACTAGCCAGAGCAATCAGAGAAGAGAAGGAAATAAAGGGCATCCAGATTGGAAAAGAGGAAGTCAAACTGTCCCTGTTTGCAGATGACATGATCCTATATATCGAACAGCCTAAAACCTCTACAAAAAAACTGTTGGAATTGATAAATGATTTCAGCACAGTAGCAGGATACAAAATCAACACACAAAAATCAGTTGCATTTCTTTTCTCCAATAGTGAACATGCAGAACGAGAAATCAAGAAAGCCTGCCCATTTACAATAGCCACCAAAAAAATAAAATACTTAGGAATTGAGTTAACCAAGGAGGTGAAAAATCTCTATAATGAGAACTACAAACCACTGCTGAGAGAAATTAGAGAGGATACAAGAAGATGGAAAGATATCCCATGCTCTTGGATTGGAAGAATCAACATAGTGAAAATGTCCATACTACCCAAAGTGATATACAAATTCAATGCAATCCCCATCAAAATTCCAAAGACATTTTTCTCAGAAATAGAAAAAACTATCCAGACATTTATATGGAACAATAAAAGACCACGCATAGCCAAAGCAATGCTGAGCAAAAAAAATAAAGCTGGAGGCATAACACTACCTGACTTTAAGCTATACTACAAAGCTATAATAACCAAAACAGTATGGTACTGGCATAAAAACAGACACACTGACCAATGGAATAGAATAGAGAATCCAGAAATCAACCCACACACTTACTGCCATCTGATCTTTGACAAAGGCACCAAGCCTATTCACTGGGGAAGGGACTGCCTCTTCAGCAAATGGTGCTGGGATAACTGGATATCCATATGCAGGAGAATGAAACTAGATCCATACCTCTCACCGTATACTAAAATCAACTCAAAATGGATTAAGGATTTAAATATACACCCTGAAACAATAAAACTTCTTAAAGAAAACATAGGAGAAACACTTCAGGAAATAGGACTGGGCACAGACTTCATGAATACGACCCCAAAAGCATGGGCAACCAAAGGAAAAATAAACAAATGGGATTATATCAAACTAAAAAGCTTCTGCACAGCAAAAGAAACAACAGAGTTAAAAGACAACCAACAGAGTGGGAGAAAATATTTGCAAAATATACATCTGACAAAGGATTAATATCCAGAATATATAAGGAACTCAAACAACTTTACAAGAAGAAAACAAGCAACCCAATTAAAAAATGGGCAAAAGAGCTAAGTAGGCATTTCTCTAAGGAAGATATACAAATGGCCAACAGACATATGAAAAAATGCTCAACATCACTCAGCATCCGGGAAATGCAAATCAAAACTACACTGAGATACCATCTCACCCCAGTTAGGATGGCTAAAATCCAAAAGACTCTGAATGATAAATGCTGGCGAGGTTGCGGAGAAAAAGGAACTCTCATACATTGTTGGTGGGACTGCAAAATGGTGCAGCCTCTATGGAAAATAGTATGGAGGTTCCTCAAACAATTGCAGATAGATCTGCCATATGACCCAGCTATCCCACTGCTGGGAATATACCCAGAGGAATGGAAATCATCAAGTCGAAGGTATACCTGTTCCCCAATGTTCATCGCAGCACTCTTTACAATAGCCAAGAGTTGGAACCAGCCCAAATGTCCATCATCGGATGAGTGGATATGGAAAATGTGGTATATCTACACAATGGAATACTACTCAGCTATAAAAACGAATGAAATACTGCCATTTGCAACAGCATGGATGGACCCTGAGAGAATTATATTAAGTGCAACAAGTCAGGCACAGAAAGAGAAATACCACATGTTCTCACTTATTGGTGGGAGCTAAAAATAAATAAATAAATTCACACACACACACACACACACACACACACACACACACACAAACAAACCGGGGGGGGGGGGGGTAAGAAGATATAACAACCACAACTACTTGAAGTTGATATGACAAGCAAACAGAAAGGACATTGTTGGGGGAGGCGGGGAGGGAGAAGGGAGGGAGGGAGGTTTTGGTGATGGGGAGCAATAATCAGCCACAATGTATATCGACAAAATAAAATTAAATTAAATTAAATTAAATTTTAAAAAAGTAGCAAGCTAAGATAGCACAAAAAAATGATAAATTGGCAAAAGGTATTATTAGGGATAGAGAAGGCAACTTCATAATAATAAAAGATTCAGTTCAATAGCAGATAATAACAATTCTAAATCAGTATGTACCTAATAAAATAACTTCAAAGTATATAAACAAGGGGCCGGCCCGTGGCTCACTTAGGAGAGTGTGGTGCTGATAACACCAAGGCCACGGGTTCGGATCCCTATATAGGGATGGCCGGTTAGCTCACTTGGGAGAGCGTGGTGCTGACAACACCAAGCCAAGGGTTAAGATCCCCTTACCGGTCATCTTTAAAAAAAAAAAAAAAAAGTATATAAACAAAATTGATAGAATCATAGGCAGAAATTGACTAATCCACCTTCATAGTAGGAGATTCCAACACACTGTTGATTATGGATAGATCAAGCAGACAAAAAAATTAGAAAACAGAAGATTTAAACACCATAAGAATAACAAGTATGATTTATTGGACATATGTAGAACCCTATATTCAGTAATTAGAGAAAAATACACTTTCTTCCCAAGCACACATTTACAAAAATTGATCCTGTATTGGTTCAAAAATAAAATCTCAATAAGTTTTAAAGAATCATAATCTTACAGGCCAAGTTCTCTGGCTGCATTAAATTAGAAGTCAAAAACAAGAGAATTTGGAGGTGGGGGGGAGGGGGGAGAAGGAGGGAGGTCAGGGATTAATTAGGTGGGGGACATGGGGAATAATCACAATTTGTGGTAGTGGGCATGCTGATAGTATTGATCTGGCCATCACATCTTGAGCACAAGTGGTGACAGCTTTGTACCCCATGAATATACATAACCAATAAAAAAAAATAATAAAAAAATAATTTTTAAAAAATCTCTAGTAAATTGCCATAACACTAGCTACTTTAACAACTCCTACATTTTACTACCTTAAGCCAGTAGATGTTTTTTGTTTTCATATAGTCGTGTGTGGTTATCCTGGTCAGTGGACTTACCCGCATGAAGTGATTCAGAGGCCAGAGCACCTTCCCAAGTATGGCTCCTCTAGCCTCTTAGGATCTCAGTGTCTTCTGTATTCAACTACTCAGGCTTTCTAAACCTTTTATTGTCTATTTTGATAATGTATTTTTCTGAAATGTTTTCCATTTTGTCTAAGTTTTCAAATGCACTGACATGAAGTTATTCACTCAATTTTTTAAAATTTCAGCTAAATCTGTAGTTATGTCCTTTTTGGCCCCAATAGTATTTATTTGTGCTCTTTCTCATTTTTTTTGATATATCTTGCCAGAGATTAGGCTTTTCAAAAAGCCTTTCTGTTGTGTATATATGTTTTCCCTCTTATTTTTAGATTTTGCTTTTATTGTTATCACCTTTCTACCACTAATACAAGTCAAATTAAGTTGTGCAGGAAAACCGAATGATCTAAAGCATTTTTTTATGCTAACTAAATTAATCTGTGCCTAAATATTAGTTACATTTAGAAAATTGTACTCTATAAACATGGTTGTTACATTATTTTGTATTTTCTGAGATCCTTTCTTTTAGCTTCTTTTCTAATCAAGGACTTTCTGTTGCAAGGTATAGAATTCTTAACTCACACTAGCTTAAGCAAAAAAGAGAACATATTGGCTTGTATAGTTGAGAAGTCCGGTGGGGCGGGGTGCAGATGTTCAACAGTGCCATCAGGAATCTCAGCCACGTTTTCTCTGGGTCTGTTTCATCTCATGTAGCCTTTCCCAATGTGTGGCACAGTGACCACCAGAGAGGCCTGTATCTGGTAAACCTAGCATCCCCAGCAGAAAAAGAACCCAGTGTAAGGGCTCCAGCACAAGTTCCAGGATTTACTGTTTCAGCCTGTACCCACCCCAACAACTAGTCACTGTGGGGAGGGCGGGGGAGTCGACTGTCAACTCCAGTCGACCTACATGGGCTAAGAATGGGGGAGAGGCAGTTCCCCAGAGCAAGGGGTGTATGAGTGTGTGAGAGAATGAGGTGAGGGGTAGGGGATAGATAAGTGAAGGGAGTAATATTAGGGAGATGCTGGGCAGACAACACCTAATGTCTCCTGGGTCTTAATAAATCTTGAATTGGCTTAACAAAGGAGCCAAGCTTGGCTGTTCATTGAGGGGTTCAGGAAAAGCTAATGGGAATGGGAGTATTAAAATGTTATAGGAGGAGGGCTGACCGGTTAGCTCACTTAGTTAGAGCACTGTGATGGTAACACCGAGCACCAAGGTCAAGAGTCTGGATCCCTGTGTCGGCCAGCACCAAAAAAAAAGAGGTTATAGGAGGGGCTGGCCAGTTAGCTCAGTTGGTTTGAGCATGGTGCTGATAACACCAAGGTCCAGGGTTTGATCCCTATACCGACCAGCTATCAAAAAAAAAGCAGGGGTGTGGGGGTGTTAGAGGAGGGAACACTACGCAGAGGGATAATCACAGTTCCTTCATCCACATGGTGGTACTGGTACCATAGGAGCACAAATACCCCATACTCTACCTTATGTTTCTGCCAACTGAAATTTCACCTTTAAAGAGATATCTTTTTTATTATGGTACTATAGCTCCAGGATTCCCAAAGGTGACTGTAGCTACTAGTCACATATAGCTATTTAAATTTAAATATAAATTATTTAAAATTAAATAAATATAAAGATTCAGTTTCTCATTTACACTAGCCACATTTCAAGTGCTCAGTAGCCACATGTGGCTACCATATTGGACAGCTCAGATGTGGAACATTTGTATCATCACAGAAAGTTCTTGTGTGGGACAGCACTGGCTTAGAACAGTAAGCTGTTACGAGTAATTTGTTGCTATTAGGTGTCTTTCTAGTGACAGATATTATAAGGTGAATTGGGTGAGAAATTTTGATTATGACAGAAGAAATAAGAGAAGTAGACTGGGACCATCCCATGGCCCCATTTTCACTTCTTTAAAGGATTTCAGCTCCCTTCAGACTTTTCTCTGAATCTCCAGATGGGACAGTCTCTGCCATCACAGAGCAAGAATCCCTAGTGATCTCTTTGAACCAAGCCAAGAAGGGTAGTCTGGGACCATATGTCTAAGAGCCACCCAAGAGCAATGGTGGTTAGAGAAAGGGGGCTCAAGAGGCTGTTGGTGTCAGAACCCTTAAGGAACATTTTGTCTAAGGCACTTAGTGCCCCCTGGCATCAGGTGTCGTCAGTTTCCACCCCTTGTCGTGCACTTGATCATCTTTCAATGTTACATAACTCTGATAAAAACTGAATTTTTTCTTTTCTTTTTTCTTCTGCAGACCCATCCCCCTTTGTTCTACTGTTGTGCTAAATAGCCAACTTGATAAAGTTGAAGGAAGGAAATTTTTTGTTTCCTGTAATATTCATAGTGTTGATGGGAAGATACTGTACTCAGAGACAGCAGGTAAGAAGCTGCCACTTTCTCTTTGGTTGGGTTTGGTTGGGTTTTTGTTTTTGTTTGGGGTTTTTGGGGGGTGTTGTTTTGTTTGTTTGCTTGGTTTTGTAACCCACACATGCCCAGAAATTCTTAATTGTCCATCATGCAAAGAACAAGTTAATAGTATTCTTATATATTGCTAGTAAAGGGCTATTTGCAAATATCTATCAAAATTACAAAGTTATGTCCCTTTTGACCCACTTCCAGGACTTGATCTCACAGGTGTACTAACGTAGAAATTACAGTATATTGCGTTGCTATAGGATTTCAGTTATGTGTTACACATGAACGTTGTTTGCAATAGCAACAGATTGGCAAAACATAGATATCCATCAGTGGAAGACTGGTTAAAGTACAGTTCATCAATAAACTATATTATGTGAGTGTTCCATAAAAAATATTGTGATGCCATAATTAAGAATAAAGAAACTGTTTGATACAGAGCTCTCTTGCTAACATATACTGAATGAAAAACTACAAGATGCAGGACAGTGAATATAGTATGTTATCATTAATGTAAAAAAAGTAGAGATGTTTTTCCCATTCTCTTCCTTTTCCTCCTCTTTCCTTTTTACCCTTTCTTCCTTCCTGAATAATTTATTCCTAAAGCCATCAGGTGGAGTTAGGCATGGTAGGCTCAGGGATGAGGTGAGGCCCCAGGGGAGGAGTGATTACAGTGGCCCAGCACAGGATGACGGAGGCTGGAAGGTAAGGAAGGTGTCCGATGGAGATTGGCATGGGTGTCCGAGCCCATGCCGGGTGTGGGTAGCGTCATACAAGTTGGCAGCAGTTATGGGAGCCAGGTACTTACTGTCAGAGAAGAGGGTTACAGATAGGGAAAGGGAAAATAGAATGAACCCTATGTAGTTGGATGGGAACTGGGGATACTGGACATGTAAGTTTTCCCAGTCTTTTGCTCTTACAAATAATTATATTGAGTAACTTCAGAAATTGTCGTTTTGCACACATTTTGGCAAGTTACTCACCAGTTGTTTGTGGGAAATATATCTTTGTACCAGTCTTGTTACTGAGCACACAGGTCTGGCTGCCTGCCCCCTTTCAAAAACAAACCATTCAAAAGTCAAATGCTGGGGAAAATGGAAGCCAGCTTTTATTCAGGAATACCGGTGACCTGAGGAGAGATGTTAGGCTGACCCATCTCTCCAGTAAACCTGAAGGAGAATGGCCAGACTAAAGCCATCTCAAAGACTAGGATATACCGAGGGGTTTTTAAAGAGGCAGGTTGAAGGAATGGGACGTGGGAAATGAAAAGCAGGAGGGAGGGGGATGTGCAAGAGGCCAGGTGCAAATTCTCGCCAAGGCTCTGTCTGATTTCTGATCCCATCATTGATGTTATCTCAGAATCTGGGTAGTACATGCAAGCCTGCAGCTTCAGGCTGGCTGGAAAACAGCTTTACATTTATGTAAATAATGTCTTGCCCCATAATCAAGGTTTAAAATATCAAATAACCAGTGGAAAAGAAGGAACTCAGAAAAATGCATGCCAAGAAAAAACTGTCCTTTTAAAATTTGCCTACAGGCCATGCAGTTTTAGATCCCAACATGGCTTCAGTTCTGCTCATTCCAACAGTCTCACAATTTTTCTTTAAGCTTGAAATTAATTCAAAATAAAAAGTAATAAATGGGAGGGAGGGGAAAATACATATTATACACATAATGTGTATATTACACATAATACTATGTGCATAGACTATTTCAGGAAGTCACACATATGACTTGTTACTTACCTCTGGGAAGTGGACTGGGAAGATTGGGAGGGAGCTTCCACTGTATACCCTCTTGTATCTTTTGAAAGTGGTTATATGAATGGATTACCAGGAGAAGTGCTAGGTTTCATGGAGCCCAAAGCTTATACAATTTAAAAAGCCCAAGTTAAGAAAAGGAATACAAAGTTAGATACAAAAATGAAAATGTATTTAAAATGAGCAAAGAAATTACAGCATACCGCTTCTGTCTTGGAAATGCAGGTCCCTTCCTTCTGAGATCCCTATAGGCAATTTGCCAGAAATTTTACCTTAAAAATGCTGCCTGCTCACACCCTGGAGCACTGTGCAACTCCTAGCTCTCCCAGGGCCTCTGAAAGTGAGGGGTCCTTGAATCCTTAACTTCATTAGCTACAGATTTAGACAAGTTAGGTTACATATCCAGTGGTTTTTGTTTTTATTCTTCTCTATTTTAATGGACCTCAGATGCACAGGTTTGAATTAGTCATAATCCTTGAGTTAGTACACATCATCACTGGTACATGAATAGTCATTTTTTGTTTATTCATTCACTAATAGATTTATTTTTTAAATTTAATAATAAACACGTACACGAGGACATACCATCAAACAAAAACCAGAATCTTAGTAATATTTTATCCCTGCCAACTTACTATTCTCATCTCATCCTCCTACTTAGAGATGATTCTGATCTAGAATTCTGTATTTTTCATTCCTTTGTACCTTTTTATTTTTTAAAGTTTTATCAAGAATACATGTATACCTAAGGAATATATTGTTTAGTTGTTTGTTTTTTACTTTGTAGAAAAGAGATTGTGATATATGTGCTTTTCTGGGACTTGATTTTTTTTTTCACTCAGCTTTGTTACTGTAGCTTGCTCATTTTTACTGCTGTTTAATATTCCATGTGTGATTATGCTGTGATGACTTTATCTCTTCTGATAAAGTGCCTCTACCTATTATGAATAGGGCTGCTGTGAACATTCTTGTTCATGTCTCCCTGTGGTATAATATGGTCAAGAGCTTGGCACATAGGAGCAGAATTTCTGGGTTGTAGGATATGTGAGTGTTCACCTTTACAGAGGAATGCCAAATTGTTTTCTAAAGCTGTATCAAATTACACTCCTGCCAGCAATATCTGAGATTCTTTTGATACCTATCTTTTCTACTTATTGGTAAAGTCAGATTTCTTGATTTTTGCCAATCTAATGGTTATAAAATGGTATTTCAGTGTGCTCCTGATTTGCGTTTCCCTGATTACCTATGGGGTTGAGTATCTCTTCATATGTTTAGTGACCATATTTGTTTCCCATTCTGGGAAATTCCTGTTTGTTCAGTTCATTTTTCTATTTTTCTCATTTCTTACTGATTTATAAGAGTTCCTTATATTTTTAAATTTTTTTCTTTTTTTCTTTTATTTTTTTCATTGCATGTTTGTGGGGTACAGTTTATTATTTCAATATGTGCATATATTTATATATTTTATATTAGACTAATCCTTTTGTTGGATATATAAGTTGCACATATCTCTTTCTAGTGTGTAATTTGTCTTTTATTTGCTTTAATGTATCTTTTTTATGAACAGAAGTTTTGTGTTAATGTAGTTGCATTTATTAGATTTTTCCCTGTATAGTTAATGCTTTTTGTGTCTTAATTTGTTTCCCTCGTAAGTATCAGCTGTTTGCAGAAATGATGGATAAGAGGAGCACGACAGATATCAAGAATAGTTTGAATCCACCGTCAATTTAAGAACTCCATTCCAGGCTGTAGTTTGTTCTTCCTGTCTCTCTTAAACCTTTCAATATCATAAAAGTACCAGATGGCTCAGTTGTAATTTTACTGATTTTTTCATTTCCCTATTTCTTTTTCTTTTTTTTTTTAAAGATGAACGGTAAGGGGATCTTAACCCTTGACTTGTGTTGTCAGCACCAAGCTCACCCAGTGAGCTAACCGGCCATCCCTATATGGGATCCGAACCCGTGGCCTTGGTGTTATCAGCACCACGCTCTCCCGAGTGAGCCACGGGCCGGCCCCTTCATTTCCCTATTTCTAATAGAAGTGGTAATGAACCATGAAATGGCCAAGTGGTAGAGGACCTGGTTACCCAGAGGGAGGTAATACAGTATTGTGATAGTCAAAAGTTGATTCTTAATTTGGCTGAAAAATGAAATGGGCAGATAGACCGACGATACAAATATGAATCTAAACACTTTCTTTTGTGTATGTCTTTCTACTTAGAGTGGTCCCACCAGATTGTAGTCAGTGGACTTATAATCATCTTCTGTTATTTTGTTTGTTTAGGCTTATTTATAAAGCTGGATCCTGATAAACGTTTGAAATAAAAGAGCGTCTGGTGAATTCCACACCATTCTGCATAAGGTTCTCCTTCGTACAGAAGAAGCAGTTGTCCCCACACATGCTCTGCTCACCCACTGCTGAATACCCCGTAGGGGAGAAGCCTGCTAACACTGCCCTTCCTGAACAGTCTTCTACATATCAGTCCAGGAGTTCAGTTTCCTCTTTCTAACCTTTTTAACACAGAAATGCTGCCTATGAGGGAGAGTATCAGTAGGTCTTTTTGTCTCCTTAGCATAAGTGTCTGGTTCTCCTGAGATGTTTTATTGTTTATTAAAACATAATTGATTATATGTATTTTTGGGATACAGTGTTGACTATCATTACTTGTATATGATAAAGCAATGATTAAATCATTATTAGCATATTCATTATTACAAATCATAATTATTCTTTGTGCCGCTTACCCAATTTCTCCCTAATCCCCCTCTCCCTCCCCCTTTCCCACCTCTCTCCTGAGATTTGAATGGGCTCCTTAAAGTTGCACAAGCATGAAGTCTGCCCCACTGCAGGCTGAAGAAAAAATTTGTATTGAAACTTTTACTGCAAACTTGGAAATGCTAGAAAACCAAATGAAGGAATAAATATGTGGGGGGTGGGGAGAGGTGTGCATGCTGGTGTGTGTATATACACACATTGTTACAAAGTTACAAAGCTAGCTTTGTTGTGGCTGAACAAACAAATCTTTTTGGCCAGAGTAGGACACACACCTAGTTCCTACAGGAATGAATACCTCAAATCTGTTGCCTGGGATTCAAGGGATTAAACCACTGTACCATTTTTAACAGAGGCTGTGCTATTGTGTCTTACCAATAGCATAGTTTATCATCACTAGAAGGAGTCTGTATTAGTTTCTTAGGGCTGCTGTAACAAATTACCACAAATTGAGTGGATTAAACCAACAAAAATTCATTAATCTCATGGTTCTGGAGACCAGAGTCCAAACTCAAGGTGTCCACAAGGCTGTGCTCCCTGAAGGTGCCAGGGAAGAAACTTCCATGCCTCTGTCCTGGCTTCTGTAGCCTTGAGCTTCCCTTGGCTTGTAGACACTTCACTCCAATCCTCTGTCTTCACATGGCCTTCTCTCTGTGTGTCTTTACATCATCTTCCCTCTGTACATATCTTTCTCTGTGTCCAAATTGTCCCTTTTTATGAGGACACCAGTCATATTGGTAGTGATGCTGGAGGAGAGGGTCTGGGAGGTCAGATAGTTGCCCTTAACCCATCCTGTCTTACCAGGTTCTTGACTCGCCACAGGAAAGAATTCAAGAGCAGAGTCACAGTAGAAGATGAAAACAGGTTTAATATAACAGATAAGAGATACAGACTTCACAGAGAGAGTGTGGCATAGCTCCAGGGATTGAGCAGGGCCCCCACCAAGTTTAATACAGAAGTAAGAAATACACACTTAAAGTTTAGTACAGAGTGCAGGCTGTCTCAAAAGAGTGAGCAGACACATGCTAAAAGTAAGCTTAACACAAAAGTAAAGCATACATATGCACCTCAGCCACTGAAGTATGGGTTTGCCCCAGGAAAGTGAGTAACAACCCTATCTTCTGCTGGGATTTGGTTTTTATAGTTTTGTTATCTAATGCACATTCCTGCTATCTAATGAATATTCTATTAAGGGGGTGGTTCCCTGTTATGTACCAGTCTTGCACATACTCAGTTGGTCTCTTTTTAGAGCATGTTCATTGGTTAAATCCTGTCACATGCACTGAACATATTGAAGAATGTTCTGCGCTCTTTAGCACCTCTAATGGAAGGTCATTCAAAAATAATTTCCCTTCCACTGAGCATGCTCAGTCACTGGGGTCATATAAGCCTATAAAAATTCCTTTTACTGAGCATGCTCAGCTACTAGATTTGCATAAGTCCGCCCCTTGTGGTCTCAATCTCCCCATATTGGTGCTGAAAATAGGTCCAACAAGCTACAGTAACTCTCCTTTAAGGGAGAAGCCTGAGACCTTGGGGAGTGGCTTGAAACCCAGAGGTGTGTCCTAAAACCCAAACCAGGGAAACTGAGCACTTCCTATCTCGGTAGGGTGTACTTGAATGACCTCATTTTAACTTGATTACCTCTGCGGGGTCCTGAAGCATGGAGTGGGGACCCGACCCTCCTCCCACAACGAGGCACACCACCAATGCCACCACCAACTAGGTAAGGAGCATGCCAAAAACATCGCCTCCATGTGGGTGGCCCACCACAGCCACCATAATAACCACGGCTGCTGTGAAAATGGCTAGATGCCACAACCACCATACAGATGGTCCACCAGCCACTGGAGTGCATTGACACAAGGAGAGTCACCAGCAGAGACCAAAAGAAGAGGATGTCTCTCTCCACAAAGCACATTCCAGAGTGACAGAAGAAGCATCTGCTCTACAATAATATTGGGAGAACTGCACACACCTCTCAGCATTGGACAGATCGTCTAGGCAACAAATCAACCATTACTCTTTCAGAAGGAAGGAGAGAAGAAATCTAGGGTGACTAGAGGTGGGAGTGGGGCAGGAGAAGAGGTTGGGGGAGAGTGAACAAGGGACATAAAGAATAAGTACAATTTGTAACAATATATATATGCTAGTAATATTGATTTGATCAACATATGTCATTATTGAATCCCAAAAATATGTATAATCAATTATGATTCAATAAAAATGTAAAAAATAATAATAATAATAATTGACTACCTCTGTAAAGACTCTGTTTTCAAATAAGGTCACATAATGTGGTACTGGAGATTAGGACTTCAACATACCTTTTTTGGGTGGACACAATTCAACCCATAAAAGAGCTTCACACAAAAGTAAAAATTAATTAGGAGACTAATGTTCTGGAAAACATATTCTGCTTCCTAATGCAGGCAGTGGATTATTTAGGATTTAGTTTCTTGCCTTCCTTTACCCTTATGGAAAGTTTAAGCCGAATCATATGAAACCGCCATTTTTGAAGGTTGGAATGGTCAGATATTGATAATTTTCTATGGCTCAACCTAATAAATTAGGGATAGCCTTGTGGTACCCTACCTAGTCATCCTTCCACAACCAGAAGATCAGCTGGAGTCCTCCACTGACCCTGGGATGGCCAAGCCAGAGGAAGACCCAAGTCCTCAAAGTTCTGTCTCTAATGCCCACTGAGTTCCCAAACTGCGAGAAATGGCCCAGCAGATGGGGAAGGAGGGGACACTACAGAGGGGAAGCTGGCAGTTCCTTCTCCCTGGAAACTCTGATGGAGCTTGGGAAAGTGCTCGGGAGGTGGCTGGGCTCACAGCTCTGCATTTTACATGTCTGGCACAGCTTTATTCCCAGTCTTCCTTCCAGCTAATTCTGAAACTTCAGAGACAGTGAGCCCTTATAACAACTGTATTTCACAGCTTGCTTTTCGTGGAAATCAGCCATGTCAAAAAATGTGAAGCTGAAAGAATGAGCCAGCACTGCTGTCTAGTTTCACTTAACTAGGAGAAAGGAAAATTAGGCAGTGAAGGGACTTCGCTCTCATCACTCAGTTTATCTGAACAGGCTGTCAAAACTGACCTCCACCCAAGGCAGAGGAACCTAACTGAAAGAATGCCAAATGACCAGTTTTTCTTCTTCCATTGAGTATGCCATACCTCCCTTCCTGTCCACTTTTTCTCCCCCTTTCAATTTTTTCTGTCCACTTTTATAGTTTTAGTTCTCACACTGGTTTGGTCATGTCCAGGGTACATTGCAGCATGAGTGAGACTGCACAAGATCAACCAAGAGAAAAGCTCAGTGGCTGTTAACACAGTTTCCCATAGCCAATGAGGACAAATGTGGGCTACACCAAGCCTTTATCGGGTTGTATTTTGACAAATATGTAAGATGGCGAAAGGTAGCTGAACAGTCAGAAAGGAGGGAGGTGCAATCAGAATCGCTGCCAGCTCCACTCCATCACTGGCCTGCTGTGTGACACTGGGTGGTAAACAACATTGTGAATGAAGATTAGAAATTGATGCCAGTTAGTGCTAAAATCCTTGAACTGTTAGTGCAAACATAATTAGGCAGTGAGTTTTGGCTCTTACCCCCAGGTTTCTAAATGTTTCTAAATGCCTAAAAAGATAGTCATGTACAGAAATACATTGTTGGAAGAATAAAACATAAGTTTTTTTTCTGTAATGGGAAGGTTGAATGAAACACAAGGAAGTTGAGAAAAACCTTTTGTTCTGTATTTAAGGAAGGTCATGTCCCCCATATTCCTATATTTCCCATCCCATTACCTTCTCAGGACCCTTGACTTACCTCCTTGAGGCCAAATTACTGTTCTCCTTAATAACTGGCCATCATGAACCCTAGCCAAACACATGTTTTTCAATGCCAAGTATATAATATTGTCTATGGTGGAGACAACAAAGCAGTCTCTTTTGAATTTAGGTCACTAAAAATAAGTCATGGATTTTATGTCTCAGAGAGGTTTAAAATTTCTTTTAAAAGTATTCTTGGTCTGGCTCTACTATGACTGGTTCAGAATTACAGAATTGGTTTATTTCTCATCTTAATTATAGATTTAAATTTTAGTGGGCTGCAGACAAAGATACAGGGAAAAATCAAAATTTACAGACCAATGTCTCTTATGAATATAGATGCAGAAATCCTCAACAAGATCCTAGCAATCCCATCCAACAAAACATTGAAAAGATATATACTATGACCAAGTGGGATTTTTCTCAGAAATCCTCTAGTGGTTTAACATAAAGTCAATCGATGTAATACACCTCATTAATAGATCAAATGAATAAAGGCACATGATCATCTCAATTGATGCAGAAAAGGCATTTGACAAAATCCAACACCCTTTCATGACAAAAGCACTCAGAAAACTAGGAATAGAAGAGAACTTCCTAAACATGATCTGTGAAAAATTCACAGCTAGTATCAAACTCAATGGTGAAAGAGTGAAAGCTTCCCCTCCAAGATGAGGAAAAAGACAAGGATTCCCACTTTCACCACTGCTATTCAACATAGTACTAGGAGTCCTAATCAGAGAAATTAAGCAAGAAAATGAAGTCGAAAGCATGAAAATTGGAAAAGAAGTAAAATTAGCTCTATGTTCAGATGATATGTCTACACAGGTAGAGAAAATCCCCCAAAATTAACAAAACTAATAGAGCTAATAAACGAATTCAGCAAAGTCACAGGGTACAAAACTTCATAAAAATTAAAAACTTTTGTGTTTCAAAGGACATTATCAATAAAGTGATAAAAGTCTACAGAAAGGGGAAAATATTTGCAAATCATATCTGATAAGGCTTTAGTATTCAGAATATATAAAGAATTCTTACAACTCAACAACAAAAAGACAATCCAATTTAGAAGTGGGTAAAGGACTTGAATAGACATTTCTCCAAAGAAGATATGTAAATGGCCCACAAACCCATGAAAAGATGCTCAACGTCACTAATCATTAGAGAAATGCAAGTCAAAACCACAATGAAATAACACTTCACACCCACTAAGATGGCTATAATTAAAAAAAAAAAAAAAAGATAAATATTAGGATGTAGAAAAATAAGAGCCCTTATGCACTGCTGGGTGAATATAAAATGGTGCAGCTGCTATGGAAAACAATTTGGCAGTTCTTCAAAAAGTTAAACATAGAAATACCCTGTTAACACCAAAGTCAAGGTTTCAGATCCCTGTACTGGCCAGCTGCCAAAAAAAAAAAAAAATATATATATATATATATATATATATATATATATATATATATATGACCCAGCCATTCCATTCCTACATATAAATCCAAGAGAAATGAAACATACATCCACATAGAAACTTGTACACTAATGTTTATAGCAGCATTATTCGTAATAGCCAAATGTGGAAATGACACAAATGTCCATTAATGGCTGAAAACATAAACAAATTGTGAGGTATATACACACACACACACAAACACACACACACACACCCCATGGAATATTATTCAGCCATGAAAAGAAATGAAATAATGATACATGCTCTGACTTGAATGAACCTCAAAAATGCTATGCTAAGAAGGCAATATTCAGAATAAGCAAGTCCATAGAGACAAAGTGGATCCGGGGTTGCCAGGGGACGGGGTTCAGGGGGTGTGGGCTGTTGGCCAGGGTTGGGTTCTGTGCTCGTCCAAGGAGGCACATAAGCCATGGTTTATAGCCTCTGGCTACTGAGAGAGTTCACTAACTGTAGGTCCTTTCTCTGGTAGCTCCTTATCCTGCCCAGACTGCCTCAAAGGAATTCCTCTGGTCGCCTCTGATCTGTTAGCGTTTGTCGCAATGAAAGAATGCTGAAGCTTGAGCTTTGTAGATAGACGACTGGGCTCGAGACCTGGCTAGGTGCCTTTGGGCTAGTTAGGGAGCCTCTGAGCGCCCCTGTTTCCTCACCTGTGAAATGGAGGTATAATATTAGTCCCCATTTCCTAAGATTGTCATGGGGATGAAATGAGTAAATGAACGTAAAATGCTCAGAAGCATACATTTTAAGTACATGTTTATGTGTTTACTGTCATTGTCTCTATTGTCTCTGCCCACACTGGTTTGGAGCCAGGTCATTATCATCTTGAACCCACAAGGTACACAGAAATGTGCTATGTTAAATGTATGGAGCTTAAATATTAAATAAGCATACCTGTAGTCAAGGAATGTATAAGCTAAGGGAGGAGATGAGCTCCACATGTGATCAACAGAGAAGTGCCTAGTGAGTAAAAACTTCAAAGCATTTTTCCAAGAAATGTAGCCACTTCTTATTGACTTATCTTCCCCTCCCCCCTTTTCTGTCTCCAGTAGTGGGAACTTGTCAGACAGGCAGAGGGACTAGTGCAGCCGAGTCACACTTCTTTCCACCCCTTCACACACACATACCATTTAACTCATCGTATGTAGAGCCTAGAGGGTCACTGAAGAGGTGGAGGGGGATAATTCGCACAAGTATCCTGGGGTCTTTCTAAGAGGGATCCCGAGATTCAAAGTTTTTCAAACGGATCTGGAAATCGCTAGGCAGCATGGGGGAGGTGCAGTGGGAGGGGGGAGGGCAGAAAAAGGCAGGAGCAGTGGACAAGAGTTGGAAGGGGAAGGGTCTGTAGAGTTGGGGCCTTGACATGGCTGGACTCCAAAATGGGCCCCATTCAGCCCTGAATGTCAGAATCTGCCTGCAAGGAAGCGGCCACATGTATGACCACAGCTGAAAGACTGTGTCAGTCTGTTGGGCATCACAGCAGTTAGAACCCAGGCTCACCCTGTGGGAGTACCCAGAGGTGAGCCTCACTCTTGAGAGAGAAACTTCCTGTTCTTACCCCATCCCTAGAAAGCAGCAGTGGATCTCATCACGAAAGCAGAGGTGTGCCTGGGTGGCCACACCAATGGAGGAAAGACAGGCTAGGAGGGGGATGTGCCTCAGTCACCTCAGGGAACCCTTGGAGACATAGCAGAGGTGACAGCAGCACCAGCCTCAAGGACTGAGTCGCCCAGTAGCCCTCCCACCCTGTTGTCCATTAGGAACTATGACTACCCCCTTGGTCCTAGGTGGCTTCTGGCTTCTTGGACTTCCCACTGGAGGACAGAAGAAGGACCCCTGGGGCAGAGTAAGATATGACTCACTGCCTGCCTACACAGGGTAGGAATGACTTTGCAGCTCACTTATCAAACTTGGGGCACCTTCTGTTAGACCAGCATTCACACCTGAATAGAAGATGCACAATTACACAGGCCGTTAATGAAAATAAGAATCCATGCTGGCTCTCCTGGGGCCACATGCCAAGCCTTGAGCTGTGGCAGTTCACTCCTCCTGTAATCCCTCTCACGCACTCAGCCTTACCCTTCCAGAGCAAGGCCGTCTAGCCAAGTGCAGAAGAGAGGTGTAAAGAAGAGGGGCAAAAACTGAGGAATGTCAACTTCCAGGTAGAGTAATTTACAGTGACCTTAAAGGGCCTTTTTTATGAGTATATGTGCAATTGACTTAATGCAAGGCTTTCACCCTACTCAGGTGAAAAGCAGTGCTACAGGAGACCTACAGAGGCTATTTATGAAGAGGATGTATCCATTCCTGAGTGAAATGAAGATGAATTGGGTCATAATGCTTCTCTTCAGTGGTTCTAGCATACTGCAGTACCAGTAATTAACTGTGAAAAAAAAAAGATAGCTATTACTTAAAATGACAATTTGTTAGGCATTGTGTAAACGTTGTCTGTGTCACCTATTTTGCTTCTTAGATACTATTTATCAAAATCACACAGCCACCCTGTGAAGTAGGTACTCTTATTATTCCCACTTTACAGATGCATAAGCTGAGACAAACCTGGAATTTGCATCTGGGTCCTCCTGAGCCCAGATCCGAAGCTTCCAACGGTGGGATTTACTATGTCCTTGTGATTACAAACTCAGCACGGAAGTGTGTAAAAGCATGATGGAGTAAGTAGAAAGACATCCTGGAGAAGGCAGAAGTAGAATGGACATTTCTTTTATCACTGCACTTAAGACTCAAGTTTTCAAACCTGAATTTTGAAAAAATTTATATTTCATAAAGATTGATACTTTGATCAAGAAATTGATAAGGTCTTGATCTCAAGGCAAGTTTTGATAGTGGTATGTCATTAGTTCCATTTTAGGATCAGACAAAGAAACCTCTGAAATAATAACAGTAACAAGTAAACAAAAATATAAAGAACCAAGAGTAGATATAGAGTTGTAGTAAATTGTGTTTAATTGCTTATTTATTTATTTTTTGTTTTATCATTACACAATGTAAACATTTTTTGTGGCCTTTTACCAATTTCTCCCTAACTGCCCTCCCCTTTCCCCTTTCCCACCTCTGGTGGCTTCAATTTCATTATTTTATATCCTTTTTGAAAGTTCAAGAAACTATTCTGATTCTTGTATCTTTCTTTCTTTTTTTTTTTTTTTTCCAGTTCCCACTTGTGAGTGAGGACATATAGTAATTCTCTTTTTACACCTGGCTTATTTCACTTAACATAATTTTCTCTGAGTTCAGCCATGTTGCCACGAATAGAAGAATTCCATTCCTTTTTATGGCAGTATAGTATTCCATTGTGTATGTATACCACATTTTCTTTATCCAGCTGTCCATCAACCAACATTTAGGTTGGTTCCAGCTCTTGGCTACTCTAAATAGAGCTGCAATAAACATGGGAGTGCAGGTATCCTTTCAACTCAATGATTTCCATTCCTTTGGGTATATACCCAAAAGTGGGATTGCTGGATCATGTGTCAGTTATATCTGTAGTTGTCTGAGGAACCTCCATACTGCCTTCTAGAATGGCTATACTAATATACAGTCCCACCAACAGTGTAGGAGGGTTCTCCTTTCTCCACCAGCATTTATTGTTCTGTCTTTTTGATACTGGCCAGTCTAACTGTCATGAGATGATATCTCAGTGTGGTTTTGGTTTCCATTTCCCTGATGCTAAGTGAGGTTGAGTGTTTTTTTGTTTTGTTTTGTTTTTTCATGTATCTGTTGGCCATTTGTATATCTTCATTTGAGAAACATCTATTCAGCTCCTTTGCCCATATTTTTTAATCAGGTTACTTGGTTTTGACTGTTCAGTTGTTTGAATTCCGTGTGTATTCTAGATATTAATCCCTTGTTGGATACATAGTTTGCAAGTATGTTCTCCCATTCTGTAGGTTGTCTTTTCACTCTATTAACTGTTTCTTTTGCTGTGCAGAAGCTTTTTAGTTTGGTATAATCCCATTTGTTTATTTTTTCTTTTGTTGCCTGGGCTTTTGGGGTCTTGTTCATAAAGTCTTTGCCCACTCCTACTTCCTGAGTGTTTCTCCTATGTTTTCTTTTAGTAGTTTTGTACTGTTGGGTCTCATATATGTCTTTAATCCATTTTGAGTTGATTTTGGTATATGGCAAGAAGTACAGATCTAGTTCCATTCTTCTACATATGGATGTCCAGTTTTCCCAGCACCACTTATTGAAGAGGCAGTCTTTTCCCCAATGTATGCTCCTGTTGCTCTTGTCAAATATCAGTTGGCTATAAGTATGTAGGTTGATTGCTGGGTTCTCTATTCTGTTCCATTGGTCTGAGTGCCTGTTTTTATGCTAGTACCATGCTGTTTCAGTTACTATAGCTTTATAGTATAATTTGAAGTCAGGTAATATAATGCCTCTAGCTTTATTTATTTATTTTGCTCAGGATTGCTATGGCTATTCGGGGTCTTATGTTGTTTCACATGAATGTTAGGATTGTTTTTTCTATTTCTGTGAAGAATGTCATTGGTATTTTTGATGAGGATTGCATTTAATCTGTAGATCACTTTGGTTAGAATGGACATTCTCACAGTGTCAACTCTTCCAATCCAAGAGTATGGAATGTCTTTTAATCTTTTTGTGTCCTCTTTAATTTCTTTCAGCAGTGATTTGTAGTTCTCATTGTAGAGATCTTTCACCTCCTTGGTTAAATTGATTCCTAGGTATTTTATTTTTTTGGTGACTATTGTAAATGGGCTTGCTTTCTTGAGTTCTTCTTCTGCTAGTTTGTAGTTGGAGTATAAAAATGCTACTGATTTTTGCATGTTGATTTTGTATCCTGCAACTCTACTGAAATCATTTATCAGCTCTAAGAGTTTTTTGGTAGAGTCTTTAGGTTTTTCTATATATAGGATCATGTTGTCTGCAAACAGGGACAGTTTGACTTCATCTTTTTCGATCTGGATGTGCTTTATTTCTTTCTCTTGTCTGATTGCTGTGGCTAGTACTATCAATACTATGTTAAATAGGAGTGGCAAGAGTGGGCATCCTTGTCTTCTTCCCATTCTTAAGGAAAAAGCCCATTCAGGATGATATTAGCAGTGGGTTTGTCATACATGGCTATTACTGTGTTAAGATACTTTCCTTCTATACCTAATTTGCTAAGAGTCTTTATATTGAAAGGATGTTGAATTATGTCAAATGCTTTTTCTGCATCTATTGAGATAATCATATGGTTTTTGTCCTTGATTTTGTTGATGTGGCATATCACATTTATTGACTTGTGTATGTTGAACCATCCTTGCATCCCTGAGAAAAATCCCACTTGATCATGGAGTATAATAATTTTTTTGATGTGTTGCTGTATTCTGATTGCTAATATTTTGTTGAGGATTTTTGCATCTATGTTCATCAGAGATATTGGCCTGTAGTTTTCTTTATTTGTTGTTTTATCTTTGTCTGTTTTTGGTATCAGAGTGATGCTGGCCTCATAGAATGAGCTTGGAAGAATGGCATCTGTTTCAATTTTTTGGAATAATTTGAAGAAAATTGGTATTAATTCCTCTTTAAAGGTCTGGTCAAATTCAACAGTAAACCTATGCAGTCCTGGGTTTTTCTTTGTTGGGAGACTGCTGATTATTGCTTCTATCTCATTGCCTATTATTGGTCTGTTTAAATTTTCTATTTCTTCTTATTTTAGTCTTGGTAGTTTGTATGTGTCCAGAAATTTATCCATTTCCTCCAGGTTTTCAAATTTGTTGGCATATAGTTGTTTCTAATAGTCTCTAATGATTCTTTGTATTTCTGTGGTATTGTTTGTAATGTCTCCTTTTTCATTTCTGACTTTTGTTATTCACATCTTTTCTCTTCTTTTTTTAGTTAGTCTAGCTAATAGTTTGCCTATTTTGTTATCTTCTCAAAAAAAACAACTTTTTGTTTCATTGATCTTTTGTATCATTTTGGGAGTCTCTATTTCACTGAGTTCTGCTCTGATCTTAATCATTTCTTTCTGTCTACTTTTGGGGTTGGATTGTTCTTGTTTTTCTGCTTCTTTAAGGGGTAACATTAGGTTGTTTATTTGAAATTTTTCTGTTCCTTTGATGTAAGCATTTATTGCAATAAACTTCCCTCTTAGTACTGTTTTTGCAGTATGCCACAGGTTTTGGTATGTTATGTCTTTATTTTCATTAGTTTCAAGAAATTTTTTGATTTCCTGTTTAATTTCTTCTTGGACCCATAGGTCCTTCAGGAGCATGTTGTTTAATTTCCATGTACTTGTACAGTTTCCTGAGTTTCACTTGTTATTATCAATTTTTAAAAATTTGTTGAGACTTGATTTGTGACTTAACACGTGATCTATACGAGAGAATGTTCTATGTGCTGATGAGAAGAATGTATATTTTGTAGTTGTTGGATGGAATGTTCTGTAGATTCTGCCAGGTCCAATTGGTCTAAAGTATAATGTAAATCCTGTGTTTCTCTGTCAATTTGTTGCCTAGATGATTACCTAGAGAGACTGGTGTTCAGGTCCCTTACTGTTAACATATTGGGGTCTATCTCTTTCTTTAGGCCTAACAGTGTTTGCTTTATATGTCTGGGTGCTCCAATGTTAGGTGCTTTATATTTATGGTTGTTATGGCTTCTTGCTGGATAGATCCTTTTATCATTATATAGTGGCTTCTTTGTCTCTTTTTATAGTTTTTGGTTTAAAGTCTATTTTATCTGATATAAGAATAGCTATTCTTGCCCATTTTGGTTTCCATTTGCATGGTATATTTATTTCCATCTCTTCACTGAGTGTGTCTTTTACAGGTGAGGTAAGTCTCTTGGAGACAGCATTTAGTAGGATCTAACTTTTTAATCCAATCAGTCAATCTGTGTCTTTTGAGTGGAGAGTTTAATCCATTTACATTTAGGGTTGTTATTGAAAGGTATTGTCTTACTCCTGGCATTTTATCAATTTTTGTTGAGATGTTTTAAATATCTTTTGTTCCTTTCTTCCCCTCTTATTGTTTGTCTTTGATGTTTGTTGGTTTTTTGAGGTGGTAAGATTTAGTTTCTTTCTCTTATTCATTGGCATTTTTATTCTTCCAGTGGGTTTTGTTCTTTCTTGTGTATTTGTGGTACTGATTATCACTTTTCCAATTCTGGATGCAGGACTCCCCTTGAAGATTTCTTGCAGGGCTGGTCGTGTGGAGGTGAACTACTGCAGTTTTTATTTGTCTGGAAAATACACTATTTCTCTCTTGTTTCTGAAAGATAGCCTTGCTGGGTATAATATTCGTGGCTGGCAGTTTTTTTCTTTTAGTACTTTGAATACATCATCCCATTTTCTTTTGGTCTGTAGAGTTTTTATTGAGAAGTCTGCTATTAGTCTGATAGGGGGTCCCTTATAGGTGACTTGATGCTTTTTTCTTGCTGCTTCTAGGCTTCTCTCTTTGTCTTTGAGCTTTGCCAGTTTGACGATAATGTGTCTCAGAGATGATCTTTTTGGGTTGAATCTGTTTGGGGATCCTTGAGCCTCCTGAATCTGAAGGTCCATGTCTCTCCCTATACCTTGGAAGTGTTCTGTTATTATTTCATTGAATAAATGTTCAATGCCTTTTCCTTTCTCTTACCCTTCTGGATAACCTATGATTCAAATGTTTGTGCACTTAAAGTTGTCTGTTTAGGGCCGAGCCCATGGCGCACTCGGGAGAGTGCGGCGCTGGGAGTGCAGCGACGCTCCCGCTGCGGGTTCAGATCCTATATAGGAATGGCCGGTGCACTCACCGGCTGAGTACCGGTCACAAAAAAAAGACAAAAAAAAAAAAAATTTGTCTGTTTAGCTCTCTTAGATTTTTTTCATTTTTTTTAAAAATTATTTTTTCCTTTTTTTTGTCTGCCTGGGTTATTTCTAAAAGACTGTCTTTGAGATTAGAAATTCTTTCTTCTGCTTGCCCTAGACTACTGCTTAAGCTCTCAGTTATGGTTTTTATTTTGTTGAAAGAATCTTTCACTTCCATGAGTTCTGTTACAATTTTTTAAGGTATTAATTTCTTTGTAAATTACCTCCTTCATATCCTGGATTTTTTTTTTTTTTTTTCTCATTTCATTATGTTGTCTAGCTGAGTCTTCTCGTATCTCATTGAGATTCCTTAAGATTGTTGCTTGGAATTCCTTTTCAATCATTTCAAAGTTTTCCTGCTTTTGTATTTGAGATATTATTTGAGTATTTGAAAGGTATTTTAAAGGTTTTTGGGAATTACCATATTCTTTTGGTGGCATCATGTTTTCTTGGATTTTCACATTTCTAGTATTTCTGCATTGACATCTGGTCATCTGTTAGAACAGTTGCTTCTTCTGTTACTCTGGAGTTGGCTTTGAGGAGAAAGACATCCTCTTCGTTTTCCAGTCTTTGATGGTGACTCTGTTTTTGTCAATGCAGTTGAGTGACCGGCAGGCCACCTGCACAGTGGCTGTGGCTGCTACCTTGGCAATGAGCCACTTTTGCAGCAGCCATGGCTGTGGCGGTGGCTGTGGTGGACCACTTGTGCACAAGTGATGTTTTCAGTGTGTTTCTGCCTTCTTCCAGGTGGTGGAGGCTGCCCATGGCTCCTGCCTCGGCTCCTATTAAATCTGTGGTGTGCTGACTCTGTGTACCTCTCTTAACTTCTTTCTGCTTGACATAAAATTTTAGGGCAAGTCAGGTTGGGAATCCACAGAGGTGATCCTGAAAGCATCCTGGGTTCTGGAGTGCTCTGATACACACACCCCAAGCCAGAGCCCCATGCTCCTGCTCACACACACAGCATTGCTCACACCTCTCTTGGGTTTTGTATCCACTCACATATATGTTCTTTTTTTTTTTTTTTTTTTTTTTTTTAGTTTTATTTTGTCGATATACATTGTGGCTGATTGTTGCTCCCCATCACCAAAACCTCCCTCCCTTCTCCCTCCCCCCCTCCCCCCCAAAAATGTCCTTTCTGTTTGCTTGTCGTATCAACTTCAAGTAGTTGTGATTGTTATATCCTCTCCCCCCCCCCCGGTTTTTTTTTTTTTTGTGTGTGTGTGTGTGTGTGTGTGTGTGTGAATTTATATATTAATTTTTAGCTCCCACCAATAAGTGAGAACATGTGGTATTTCTCTTTCTGTGTCTGACTTGTTTCAATTAATATAATTCTCTCAAGGTCCATCCATGTTGTTGCAAATGGCAGTATTTCATTCGTTTTTATAGCTGAGTAGTATTCCATTGTGTAGATGTACCACATTTTCCGTATCCACTCATCTGATGATGGGCATTTGGGCTGGTTCCAACTCTTGGCTATTGTAAAGAGTGCTGCGATGAACATTGGGGAACAGGTATACCTTCAACTTGATGATTTCCATTCCTCTGGGTATATTCCCAACAGTGGGATAGCTGGGTCGTATGGTAGATCTATCTGCAATTGTTTGAGGAACCTCCATACCATTTTCCATAGAGGCTGCACCATTTTGCAGTCCCACCAACAATGTATGAGAGTTCCTTTTTCTCCGCAGCCTCGCCAGCATTTATCGTTCATAGTCTTTTGGATTTTAGCCATCCTAACTGGGGTGAGATGGTATCTCAATGTGGTTTTGATTTGCATTTCCCGGATGCTGAGTGATGTTGAGCATTTTTTCATGTCTGTTGGCCATTTGTTTATCTTCCTTAGAGAAATGCCTACTTAGCTCTTTTGTCCATTTTTTAATTGGGTTGCTTGTTTTCTTCTTGTAAAGTTGTTTGAGTTCCTTATATATTCTGGATATTAATCCTTTGTCAGATGTATATTTTGCAAATATTTTCTCCCACTCTGTTGGTTGTCTTTTAACTCTTTTAATTGTTTCTTTTGCTGTGCAGAAGCTTTTTTAGTTTGATATAATCCCATTTGTTTATTTTTCCTTTGGTTGCCCATGCTTTTGGGGTCGTATTCATGAAGTCTGTGCCCAGTCCTATTTCCTGAAGTGTTTCTCCTATGTTTTCTTTAAGAAGTTTTATTGTTTCAGGGTGTATATTTAAATCCTTAATCCATTTTGAGTTGATTTTAGTATACGGTGAGAGGTATGGATCTAGTTTCATTCTCCTGCATATGGATATCCAGTTATCCCAGCACCATTTGCTGAAGAGGCAGTCCCTTCCCCAGTGAATAGGCTTGGTGCCTTTGTCAAAGATCAGATGGCAGTAAGTGCGTGGGTTGATTTCTGGATTCTCTATTCTATTCCATTGGTCAGTGTGTCTGTTTTTATGCCAGTACCATACTGTTTTGGTTATTATAGCTTTGTAGTATAGCTTAAAGTCAGGTAGTGTTATGCCTCCAGCTTTATTTTTTTTGCTGAGCATTGCTTTGGCTATTCGTGGTCTTTTATTGTTCCATATAAATGTCTGAATAGTTTTTTCCATTTCTGAGAAAAATGTCTTTGGAATTTTGATGGGGATTGCATTGAATTTGTATATCACTTTGGGTAGTATGGACATTTTCACTATGTTGATTCTTCCAATCCAAGAGCATGGGATATCTTTCCATCTTCTTGTATCCTCTCTAATTTCTCTCAGCAGTGGTTTGTAGTTCTCATTATAGAGATTTTTCACCTCCTTGGTTAACTCAATTCCTAAGTATTTTATTTTTTTGGTGGCTATTGTAAATGGGCAGGCTTTCTTCATTTCTCGTTCTGCATGTTCACTAGTGGAGAAAAGAAATGCTACTGATTTTTGTGTGTTGATTTTGTATCCTGCTACTGTGCTGAAATCACTTATCAACTCTAAGAGTTTTTTTGTAGAGGCTTTAGGCTGTTCGATATATAGGATCATGTCATCTGCAAACAGGGACAGTTTGACTTCCTCTTTTCCAATCTGGATGCCATTTATTTCCTTCTCTTCTCTGATTGCTCTGGCTAGTACTTCCAACACTATGTTGAATAGGAGTGGTGAGAGTGGGCATCCTTGTCTAGTTCCTGTTCTTAAAGGAAAAGCTTTCAGCTTTCCCCATTCAGGATGATATTGGCAGTGGGTTTGGCATATATGGCTTTAATTATGTTGAGATACTTTCCCTCTATACCTAACTTATAGAGGGTCTTTGTCATGAATGAGTGCTGAACTTTATCAAATGCTTTTTCAGCATCTATAGATATGATCATATGATCCTTGTGTTTGAGTTTATTAATATGGTGTATCACATTTATTGATTTGCGAATGTTGAACCAACCTTGCATCCCTGGGATGAATCCCACTTGATCGTGATGAATAATTTTACGTATGCGTTGCTGTATTCTGTTTGCTAGTATTTTAGTGAGGATTTTTGCATCTATATTCATCAAGGATATTGGCCTGTAGTTTTCTTTTTTGGTTATATCTTTACCTGGTTTTGGTATCAGGATGATGTTTGCTTCATAGAATGAGTTTGGGAGATTTGCGTCCGTTTCAATCTTTTGAAATAGTTTGTAAAGAATCAGTGTCAATTCCTCTTTGAATGTTTGGTAAAATTCTGCTGTGAATCCATCTGGTCCTGGGCTTTTCTTTGTTGGGAGCCTTCTGATAACAGCTTCAATCTCCTTTATTGTTATTGGTCTGTTCAAATTTTCTATGTCTTCACGGTTCAGTTTTGGGAGCTTGTGTGTGTCCCGAAATTTATCCATTTCCTCCAGATTTTCAAATTTGTTGGCGTATAGTTGTTTATAGTAGTCTCGAATGATTCCTTGTATTTCAGATGAATCAGTTGTAATATCGCCTTTTTCATTTCTAATTTTGGTTATTTGAGTCTTCTCTCTTCTTTTTTTTGTTAGCCATGCTAATGGTTTGTCAATTTTATTTATCTTTTCAAAAAACCAACTTTTCAATTCGTTGATCTTTTGAATTGTTTTTTGGTTTTCAATTTCATTCAGTTCTGCTCTGATCTTAATGATTTCTTTCCGTCTGCTAACTTTAGGTTTGGATTGTTCTTGTTTTTCTAGTTCTTTAAGGTGAAGTGTTAGGTTGTTCACTTGCCATCTTTCTATTCTTCTGAAGTGAGCATTTAATGCAATAAATTTTCCCCTCAATACTGCTTTTGCAGTATCCCACAGGTTTTGGTATGATGTATCATTGTTTTCATTAGTTTCAATAAATTTTTTGATTTCCTGCTTGATTTCTTCTTGGACCCATATGTCATTAAGTAGAATGCTGTTTAATTTCCATGTGTTTGTATAGTTTCCAGAGTTTCATTTGTTATTAATTTCTAGTTTTAATCCATTGTGGTCTGAGAAGATACATGGGATAATTCCAATTTTTTTTAATTTATTGAGACTTGATTTGTGACCTAATATGTGATCTATCCTGGAGAATGATCCATGTGCTGCTGAGAAGAATGAATATTCTGAGGTTGTTGGGTGGAATGTTCTGTAGATATCTGCCAATTCCAACTGGTCTAGAGTCTTGTTTAGATCTTGTGTTTCTCTACTGATTCTTTGCCTAGATGATCTGTCTAATATTGACAGTGGGGTGTTCAGGTCCCCTGCTATTATGGTATTAGTGTCTATTTCCTTCTTTAGGTCTAATAGAGTTTGTTTTATAAATCTGGCTGCTCCAACATTGGGTGCATACATATTTATGATTGTTATGTCTTCTTGATGGATCAGTCCTTTTATCAAGTAGTGTCCCTCATTGTCTCTTTTTATGGTTTTTAGTTTAAAGTCTATTTTGTCAGATATAAGGATAGCTACTCCAGCTTGTTTTTCTTTTCTGTTTGCATGGTAAATCTTTTTCCATCCTTTCACTCTTAGTCTGTTTGAATCTTTATGGGTGAGGTGGGTCTCTTGTAGGCAGCATATAGTTGGGTCCTGCTTTTTGATCCAGTCAGCCAGTCTGTGTATTTTAATTGGGGAATTTAAGCCTTTTACATTAAGAGTTGTTATTGAAAGGTGTTGATTTATTCCTAGCATTTTATTGGTTGTTTGGTTGTCTTAGGTGTCTTTTGTTCCTTGCTTTCTGATTCACTGTTTGTTTTCTGTGTTTGTTGGTTCCTTAGGTTGTAGATAGTGTTTTTGTTAGCTTGTTTTCTCTTCATGAATGCCATTTTTATTGTACTAGCGGGTTTAGATTTTTCTTGGGTTTTTATTCCAGTGGTAGTTATTTTTCAGGAACCAAACCCAGTACTCCCTTGAGGATTTCTTGTAAGGGTGGTCGTGTGGTAGTGAACTCCCGCAGTTTTTGTTTGTCTGAGAAATATACTATTTGCCCCTCATTTCGGAAGGATAGCCTTGCAGGGTAGAGTATTCTTGGCTGGCAATCTTTGTCTTTTAGTATTTTGAAAATCTCATCCCATTCCTTTCTAGCTTTTAGGGTTTGTGATGAAAAGTCTGATGTTAACCTGATTGGAGCTCCCTTATAGGTGATTTGACGCTTCTCTCTTGCAGCTTTTAAGATTCTCTCTTTGTCTCTGAGTTTTGCCAATTTGACTATGACATGTCTTGGAGAAGGTCTTTTTGGGTTGAATACATTTGGAGATCGTTGAGCTTCCTGGATCTGAAGATCTGTGATTTTTCCTATACCTGGGAAGTTTTCTACCACTATATTGTTGAATATGTTTTCAATGGAATCTCCATTTTCCTCCCCTTCTGGAATACCCATGACTCGGATATTTGATCGCTTAAGGTTGTCTGATATCTCTCTCAGATTTTCTTCCATGTCCTTGATTCTTTTTTCTTTCTTTTTGTCTACTTGTGTTATTTCAAACAGCCCATCTTCAAGTTCAGAGTTTCTCTCTTCAACTTCGACAAGCCTGCTGGTTAAACTCTCCGTTGTGTTTTTTATTTCGCTGAATAACTTCTTCAGTTCAGCAAGTTCTGCTACATTTTTTTTCAGGACATTGATTTCCTTATACATTTCCTCTTTCAGATCCTGTATACTTTTCCTCATTTCATCATGATGTCTAGCTGAGTTTTCTTGTATCTTATTCTGTTTCCTTAGAATTATCACTCGAAATTCCTTGTCAGTTATTTCAAGGGCTTCTTGTTCTATAGGATCTAGAGTTTGAGATTTATTAACTTTTGGTGGTGTACTTTCTTGATTTTTTGTATTTCTGGTATCTTTTTTTTGGTGTTTATTCATTGTGGCAGGGGGTTTCACAGTCCACCGGTTTGAGACTGATGACTAACTAGGATGTTGCTGTGGTTGCCAATTTCGTATGGCTCCCTCTGTGACTGCTCAGTTGGCCTCTAGTGCCTTGTGTGTGTGGTTGCCTCGGGTCTTGGGCTTCTCCGGGGAGCCACCTTTCTGGTCAGCTTGGACTCTGCTGGGCTGGTGGGTCACGTACCACAGGGTGTGTGATCGCTGTTGAGCTTTCACTTCCTGTGCAGGACTTCTCCCTGTTCTGTGTACTCTGGCCCAGGCTGTTAGATCGTGCAGTGGCGACCCCACCGGGTGTGTGGTTTCTGTCGAGTCTCCGCCTCCCTGGCCGCACGTCTCCCCACTCTGTGCGCACTGTGCTGGGCTGGGGCGTGTCTTCTGCACCCCTCGTCTATCAGCTGGGCCTTCAAGACCCTGCTCGGCACCGCCTCGCCCAGGAAGTCTACCAGGTTTCTGCTAGGCACAGACGACCGGTCTCTCTGGGTGCCTTTGTAGCACTATGTAGATCTCTCTCGGGTCTTGTTCACCTTTGTATCCCCCCGGTATAAACCGAGTCCAGCGCCCGCCTGCAGCCTGCTCTCCGGCAGGTTCAAGCGGACCTGGGAACTCTCCTACCACACTATTCCCAACCAGAAATTGGTTAGGCTTTTCTCCAAACTGGTGGCCGCAGAGATGGTATCTGCCTCCCAGTAACAGGGAATTTACCGGGGGCCGGAGTCCAGGGTGTGGTGGAGTGACAGTCGGCCCGCCCATACTTCCTTGCCCTCCCGACACTGGCCGGGGACGCCCCACACCACCAGCCCCACCAGAGAACCGCGGAGGGAGTGGGAGGGGAGGCCGGTCTGCAGGCTCCGGAAAGCCCCGCGCCAGGCCAAGCAAGTGGGAGGGCTCAGTGATGGCCGAGCCGGGCGGGGCTGCTAGCACCTGGGAAAATGGAGGCAGCCCCAGGGCAGTGAGTGGCCTGGTGGTGCAGGCGGGAGCCGGGTGGGCATCCACCCCCCGAACAGAGCTGTGCCAGGGATCACTCACAGTGCTGTGCCAGGTCGGGCGCTCACTCTCTGTCTCTGGTTTGTTGCCTTCCCGGTTCTCGGCCGCTGCCGCCTCGGGCTGTTCAGTTGCGGCGCGGCTCGGGCGCTCCCAGGAATCTTCTTTAATGCCGGCCTGAAACCTCGAATCCTGAATAGGGCAGCTGGCCGCCTTCAGCGCGGCCCCGGCCTCCGGGATCCTGGCTGCATCCACAGCAGCCCTGGCACCGTGTTCCCTGTTTCGAGACTCGCTTTTGCAGCTAAGAAACAGTTCTTTTCCTGCTCCACACTTCAAAGCTGTTGCCTGTAAGTGAGGCAGCCTCTCCTGCTGGGGGCAAAGTGGCGGTCACCCCCCATGACCGGCCAGCAGCAGCAGTCCTCCCTTAAGAGATGGCGAGAGGAAGGTCCACAAGTTTCCCGGCTGCCTGAGGCCCAGTGGCCGCCTTTTCCACCTCAGCTACTCCGCGCCAGCCGCCGCAGCCACCGCCATCTTGAACTCTCCACATATGTGTTCTGACACAGTTTCAGATGCTGAGAAATCCAGAGTCCAGGGGACACGTCTGGTGAGGGTCTTCTTTGGTGGTGGCTTTACAGCAATGCAGAGGTCTCACATGGCAGAAAATGGTGGAGCAGAGACTAATCATCTCTAATTGTACATTAGCCAAGTCAGAAATACAAATGAAATTCATTTTTTTAAGTAAGGAGATAACACTTAGCTATTGATTCCCTCTGAAGTGCCTTTTTGTTCTTCAGAAAAAAATTAATCCATCACTGCAGGTAAAGATAAACAAAAGGAAAAGTACTGGAAACAAGATTTGGGAATAATATCCACCTCACCCAAATCTAAAATACAGGAAAAAAATGTTTTCATAAAGTCACCCAAGTCCTCAGTCCTTTACAAAATGTCTCACAAACTTTAGCAAGTGTCTGAAGAACTCTAGGGTTAAAAAAAACTCTGAACTATAGCGCTTTGAAAAGAGCCTCAGCAAGCAATGCCACTTTTATTCCTCCTTCCTCTTACTTTGTCTCCATTTCATCCCTCTCTCCCAAAACACAATCTTCACACTGGTGACATGCCTTCCCATCATGACTGGCTTCTTTCTTTCTTCTATTCATCTCTGGGGCTGAACCTTCCAGCATTTCACTGTCATGGACAGCATTTATTTTTTTGTGTGTGCACCTTCCCTTCCTCCCAGTCTTCTGATAACAGAACTATGCTGAGTTTGCAGACAGCCCTTTCAGCTTTGTTTGATTCTAGCAGGGAGAGGACTGCCAATCATGCCCCTGGCCAGCCTTGGTCACTCAAAGCTCCTTATCCCCTTGACCACAAACATTGATCCAAGGAGGAGGCACATAACCTAATATTACAGTCCTTCCTGGGATTTTATATGTGGATGAGAGGTGAGGGAATTGGACAGATTAAGATATATTTTGGAAATGCAATCCCTGAGGCATGATGGACAAGTCACTTACCCTCAAAAAACTTGAGTTTCCTCTTCTTTATAATGAGGGACTTGGGCCAAAGGCTCTTGTGAGCACCTCCAAACTCAACCTGAGGGTTCTGCGAGGCTTCACCTGTGAAGAGGTCAGTCTGTCTGGTCCAGCCATGACCTTTCAGGGAGGGGCTACCTGGCAAAAGTATGTATCCAGGGAAATTTTTCTTCCATAAACTCGGACTCAAGGTTGTCACTTTTGTCATCTTTCCCCCTTCTCCTTATCAAAATCTATCAGCAGGGGCAATGCCCTATCAGGGCCAAGGGACTTGGCTCCATACCCATCTGATTTTCCTGTGTGGACACACACTCCACCCCTAGAGAGTTTCCTGCTGAGGAAAGGGGCTGGGTCCTGGGCACCAGCAGCGACTGCTGAAGTCACCATTACCTGTATTTGGAAGGCTCAGGAGCTTGGCCCCTGATCTGGTTCAACAGTTAGTGACACCTCTATTTCAGAGTTTTCAGGGGAGCAAGGAGTTCAGGATGTCATGGGGGTGTATCAGTCATTTAATATGCTTTTTAAAAGGAGTGTGGCCTTACTTTGTCCCTCAAGCTTTAAAGTAGGTGTGCCAATGCCACTACGAGTATGTGGCTGTCCTATTGGTTTGAAGGTATCACCTCTCAAGTTATTGTCTGAGTTCGAGGAGGAGGGGATTTCAGGTATGGGGCTGGCCAGGGCCTTTGAGCCTCACCCCCCCCCCCCCCCCACACACACACACAAAACCCTTCAGGATTTGTCAGTGCAGCTTTCTGAACTGGCTTTTCTTGAAAAATCAGAAGAACTGGCAACTGGGCCTGCATTCCATCATGGCACCTCCTGAGTGGAGCGAGACCAGGTTGCCCCTCTAAGCACCCTTGGCTTTGCTCACCACCCCTGCTTTGCACGGCCACTGCTGCCCAGCTGGCCTCTGAACCTTAGCTCAGGAGAAGGACAGGAAACAAAGCTTTCCTGAGGGCAGGGCCAGCCTTGGCAGGCATTTGGGAATCAGCTACAGACGGACAAGAAAACGGGCAATCTTGGAGCCCTCCAGAAATTGCCCATGGTGAGCTAAAAGGCAAAGTCTTCAGGAGGGATTTGAGTTCAAGAATGGCATCTAGGGAATTTCCTTTCTCATCCAGAAAGGCCAGATGGGAGTCAGCCCAGACAGAACCCCTCCAAGTGCTGGGAACCCCGTGATCACGGCAGGGAGTCAGCCAGCTGCATCAGGGAGCTGCACCACATGTCCAGAATTATCTAAGAGGGACTCCCAGGGCCACACAAGATGAGGAGGATTTTGTGAGATTTCTGGAAATGTTAATAATTCTCCTTTTTCCTCTTCGTGATTAACAGTAAATATCTTTAAACAAAAAATATCTTGCGAATTTGTTTGCGGGCAGCAAGGAGGACGGGCTGGGGAGACTAAGTACTACTGCAGAGTCAGTCTTATGAGGGAAGGGAACCCAAAAGACAGAGAAGTGGGAGTGAGTTTAAATCTGGGACCAGGAACTGATCTGCTGAACCTATCAAGGCCTTGGTTACTCCTGTTGCTTCACTCCAAGACAGAAGTTACTAGTGCAGTGATGTGCTAGAGCCGGTTCCCACCAGATTCCAGGGGCGGATCGTGTACATCTCTTCCCAGCTTCGCAGTCAGGGTCAGTGATTTCACACTGGTAGCTTGAAATCAGCCATGGTGAGAATATCTATGCAGCATGTTGGCAAATGCTACAAATCAGAGCCACCCCTCACGTGACCCCCTCCCCACAGCAGACTGTTAATCATTTGCCAGCACGCCGCTGCTGGTTCTTCTGTGGACCACCAGCCAGGTCAGGCCCAGATGCGCTTCTGGGTCCAGGTCTTCTCTCAGCGAGAGATCCCCATACGCAACATTCACACATGAGTCCCAAACTGGAAATGAACCAGGCAGGCCACAAGCTCAATCAGAATACAAGGGAGTTCAACTCAACTATGCCGAACCTCCCTGATGTCCCTCTTTTTTCTAATTGCTTCTCCAGAGAGTCCAGGTCTAGGGAAAGGCCTTCTTTTCTTTTAGCTGAGTTTTCTTTGTTTTCTCTGAGCCAAATTCATCCAAAAGGAAAAGGGTTGTGGCCAAAGCTCACGTTGTAATGAGACCTATTCCAGTACCTTTCCACCTCCCTGGATAGCTGACCTCTCAGCCCACATCTAGGAAGGGCTCCGTGTTGCAGAAGGAATCCACAAAATGTGTGGGTGGAATGGTGGAAAAGGGAGTTGCAAAGGGGGGATAGAGCACTTTCTCCATGATCCTAATCTTTCTCTTCCTAGATGGCTTTAGACAACCTCCTCCACTCTCCTCCTGCCACCTTAAGTCAGGGCCACACCCATGCTTTTGCCTTCACCCATAGATGTTCTCCTCAGATAACTTTCTAATTACCTTCAGTGTGCCATGCCCTTGCTCCCACTGTATCTGCGCTCGGATATCAGAGACATCACCAGATCCTTGTTTCTTTCCTTTTCTGCCTCCTGGACACTGTTCCCTCCCAGGTGAGAAATGAAGCTTGATTCCTCTAGCCCTCGTCAGCTCCTTCCTGTCCCCTGTATCCTGGACCACATCATCCAGCCGAACCTTGGTTATTACCCACTCAAGGAAAATAAAAGTTATACGAGAAAGAAAATGGAACTGTTGTATGTGGCCGGGCTGAAAACAAAGGTTACATAGTCATAATTATGTAAATATTTGAAAGTCGATTTAACCAAAAGTTGGGAAACAACTAGAGAGGAAGGGTGTTACTCCTCCAGTGAGGCGATAAAGATTTAGATCCCGCTGGATGTCCAATCTGAAATAAAAGCCTGGCTGTGCCTGGGTGATAATCCAGCTCCCAAGTGGCTCTCGGGTAATAAAACAGTGGTTTCCTTTCCCAGGTTCACCTACTGACTCTTTTTTGGAGGACAGCCCTTTTCTCCTCCTGGGGCCACCTTGCCAGGATCAGCTCCCAGCTTTCAGGAGAGCCTGAGGACCCTACCTTCTCCCCACTCCCCTTTCTCCTGACTCCTCTTCAATCTATCTACCCTTTCTGAGATTCTTCTTTTTGCTCCTGTCTCCTCCTCAAGTCCTGTCTTCCAAATCAACCACACATGGAGCCAGCAGAAGTAATGAGGGAATGCCCAGTACCAGGGGAGCCCGGGCAAGCCCCAGGCACAGGGCGTGGGCTCCAGCCACCTGCTGCTGCACAGGAATGAAGACACATTGTTGCCAGATCTTCCCACTAATCAGGAGATCCTTGACCTTCTGCTTTGTATGAAACTCCCTGTTTTTAAATGTTGGCAACTAATTCAGATATCTTCGGTTAGACCCAGAGCCTGAATCAAAGAACTGGTTCCCCAGTCCTTGACGAAGCTTACTTCAAACTTTCACAGGAGGAGGTGAGGGGAAATACGTATATTCTAGTCTTTTAGGACAGCCAAATATAGAGCGTAAGACAAATCCTTTAAATATCCATATTAAGTCAGTTTGATCTTTTGGAAGCTGCCAAAATATCATAATCTTCACTATTATTATTATCATTACCATTATTATTATGATTCCACCTTTGCACAGTTCTAGAACATGCTCTATTTTAGTAAATTAAAAACTGAGACTTTTAATTGAAAACTGGCAGTTTTAATTCAATAGAAGACAGAATGCCACTAAAAAATGTCCACAACTATTAGGTTCGGCAAAAAGGAGAAAAGGGAGAGAGAAAGAGAGAGAGAGAGAGACCCAAGCCAGGTGCTTTTTCAGCCAATAGCTTTTATTCCACTACCGTGGAGAGGAGACTGAGCCAGATCAGTTCTCCTGAACTAAGGAAAGCAGGGGGGTTATAAGACTTTTAGGGAGGATTCAAAATAATGAGCAATTTTGAAATCAGTGGTAGGCAAGGTGACACAGTCCTTGTGGTCTGATGACATCTGGTCGATTATGTCATAGGCTCCCGATTAGCCACTATCTCCGTACAAAGCACTCCAGCCCCAAAGCCTGCTAGACACAACCCACAAGATGTTCCTTTGATGATAACAGTATCGTTTACCCCTTCCCAGGAGAGGAATCCCAGTTCCCAGAGAAGAAAGGAAAATGGGCGGGGGGAGGGGGAGGCTCAACACGGCTGGGCTGAAGCTAAGCCAGCCATGAGACCCAATAACAAACTTGCGGAGGCTGGAGGAGCACGCCTCCCCACTCACCCACCCAAAGCGTCCAGGCTTGCCAGTGACAAAGCCACCACTGCCCCACCCTCACCTCACAACCAGCACTGTCTGCTGCCAGCATCCCTCCCTGGCCTTCCCAAAGCAAGGAGTTCCCTTGCTCAGCTACTTCCTCCCAAGTGATTTTCTGTCCTCCCATTCAAGCCCTCTCCCATCCCCAACTCCTATCCTGGCCAGGGACCGGCAGGTGGAGGCCTCCCTGTGCCAACCCTTGCCTAGGAGAGGAAGGGGGTGTCTCAAGGCTGTTTTCTGAGCCCCAGAATCGGGCCACAGCTTTTAGAGTCTTACTACAGAGCACATGTCACAAATGCTCCACCAACACCCTCTAATCAAGGGATAGACCTGCCTTGTCTTTCTGGAAATTTTCTTGGGTTTTGCCCCCGGGGCAACTCTCCAAGGCTCCAAGTATCCCACACTATTTGTGTACTTTTTTGCTTCTTTAACAAATGTTTCTTTCTGAACTCAGGCAGTTCTGCCCATTCATGCCCAAGCAACGTCTGCCCCTCCCCAAGCTCTGGGTGGGGCTCTGGGACCAGCTAAAGGCCCCAAGCATCTGAGGGTGTTGTACTGAACCAGCCCAGCCTTGCCTAATCAGCCTCTCTGCTGTGGAAACTCGCTGCTGAAAGAAAGCTGGTGACAGAAAAGAGAGGCTGGTGAGAGCTGCCATAGAGAAGCGCTCATTTACCTTGCCACCTCCCCAGGAGGCAGCCAACACCCCCAATCCAAGCAGGACTGGCGTCCTAGCACTCAGCCATGATAAGGAGAGGCTTCCAGGTGGCAGCAAGACTTGGCCACCACAGAGCTCCTCTTGGGGCCCCTGGTATCCTGCCCAGGGTCGCCCCGGCCTCTGCATTTGGATCCTCCACAGACTCCCTGGTGAGTGAGTTCCCAGATCAGCCAGATGGGCAGCTTTCTCCCAGAGCCTAGGGCTTAAGGAGCACCCCATATCTCTTCTTCCCAGCTCATGGCCGGGGCTGGTGGGCAGTGTTTTGGGAAGCTATTTGATCTGGCAAAGAGAAGGTGCTCTGGGATACCGAGTAGCCCAGATCCAAAACTAAAACCATTGGGATACTTGCATCCTGCTCTGAATATTGAGTGGCCACCACCAAGCTCTTTCCTCCTGTGTTTCCTGACTGTTGCAGCTGTTAGGGCATCCCCAGATGGAAGACCCATCTGTGGTCCTGGCAAGCAACTGCCCACCACTGTGATTGGTGTGTGAGCAGTTGATGCTGCAGAGGACTCCCCCTGATTACACAGATAGACATGCTGTCCCTGCCCCGGCCATGGTACCACACCTCTGCGGGGGCCCTAACGTGTTTCAAAGGGGCCACCCTGCCGAGGCAGGCCCACAGCTGTGGAGCTGCAGTGGCCCCTAAGGTGAGGGGTTATAAAAATGGCCCACACCTCTGGCTTCTCCCCCTAGAATAGACAGTGTCTAGTCCGGCCACAGCTCTCACACTCTAAAACCTGGCCACCTGAGCCATATTTCCTCTGGTTCCCCATCAGTACAGGGGGGCCAACACTACCTGTTCTCAGTCTTAAAGAAGTGCTCACATTTTAAAATAGAACGAGTGTAATGCACCACGACAGAGCAGCATGCCTAGAGGTGGTAGCCCCACTCCCTTCTCTCCCTTCCTTTGCTCTTTAGTGTCCCCTTGCCTAGTCACCCACAGGGCTCCCTGAACCCTCTGCAAGGAAGGTGGGCCTTACCCTCAAGTCAACATTCTGGCAGAAAAGATTGAGGAACCCAAGAACACAGGAACAGACCAGCTAGAAGTCCCACAGCCCAAGAAGCAGCCTCCACCCTCCAGAATTAGTCCCCCTGATTTTTCCTGCCCAGGTCTCAAGATTTTGTCCAGAGAAGACAGACTTGAAGGATTATGCCCTTCCCAATGCCACCTGGTGTCCAGACATGCTGAGCTTATACCATGAATTTCTGGAGAAGACCAAATCCGGTGGCTGGATCAAACTGCCCTCCTTCAAATCCAACAGAGACCACATCCAGGGACTCAAGCTCCCATCTGGGTTGGTAGCTACTTCAGGTAAGGCCGGGCCTAAAAGGGCCCATGAACACACATACATCCCAGCCTACCTGGGGCCATCCACCCTGCCTGGAGCCTGCCAGTGGGTTCAGCCAGTCCCCTTCCCTGTGTTCAAAGCTCCCTTCCAGTTCTCAGCCTAGAAGTTCTTCCTGCTGTCTAACTACACCCAGCATGCTGCGGCTCCAGGTAGGTGGAGGGGAAGAGTGTTCTCTCAAGTCTCTGGCCCCTTCCTCCCATCTGAAGAGAACACACCCTCACGGGCCCGCCTTGGCTCCCAGCCAAGCATGTCCCTCCTGGCGAACTACCAGCTCAGTTCCTTGCCCTTTTTGACTTCTCATTAGTTGTTCTTCCCTTACACTTCAAATCCTATCCCAAGTCCTCCTCCCCAACCCCATAAAAGCCCATTGAACCTCCTTACCCACACAGGCCTCAGCACTGCTCCTCTGCTAGGCTGCAGCAGCACTCCTGAGACACCCGCTGGATCTGACTGATGGAGAGAGTTGCCGCCTTCTTCTTTCTATCTCTCTCTCTCTCTCTGTGTGTGTGTGTGTGTGTGTGTGTCTATGTGTGTGTGTGTTTTCTTGTCTCTCTCATTACACATAACGTCTTTCTGCCCAGTGATGAATGGGTGGTATGGTGGGCAGAGTGCCTTTGAGTTTATGGGACAAAGCAGGGACACTGAAATAATTTTTTTAAGAATTTAATATTTCGGGCCGAGCCCGTGGCGCACTTGGTAGAGTGCTGCGCTGGCAGCGCGGCGACGCTCCCGCCGCGGGTTCGGATCCTATATAGGACTAACCTGTGCACTCACTGGCTGAGTGCCGGTCACGAAAAAAACGACAAAAAAAAAAAAAAAAAAAAAAAGAATTTAATATTTCCAAAAAAAGATGTAGTTGTGTAGCTGTCTTTGGGGAAAAAAGCAGGACTTCTCTGCACTTATGTATTGTTATTTTGAATTATATGTGAATTACATAAGTTATTACATCTTTAATTTTCAATACTTATGGTCTCTTAAAGACTTGACCTGACCCTGATCCTATCTCCATCCTCAGGAACTTCCTTAGTGTTTCCCCCCTTCCCCCACCCCAGACAGAGGGCTCTTTGAGGACAGGGACTGTGCCTCTGCTCCCAGATTGAAGGCTCCCTGGGAACAGAGCCTGGGTGTCCTCTGGTTCTCTCTCCTTGACCTTGCACCTGAGGCAGGGCTCAAACCATGGTACTGCATCCTGACCAGGCCTCATGTCCCCCATATCCTCCCTTCTCCAGCTGTGACATTGCCCATCTCTCCCCAGACAAAAGTGACTGGCGCATCTTCACCAGGTGCATCCAAGTAGAAGGACAAGGCTACGAGTATGTCATCTTTTTCCAGCCATCCAAAAAGAAGTCCATCTGTCTTTTCCAACCAGGCCCCTACCTGGAGGGGGCTCCAGGGTGAGGCCACAAGTAGGGCCAGGGAGACACCCTTGACTGCCTCCTGGGCTTGGCTTAGCAGGGTGGGTTTGGCACCCACTAGGCCCTGGAGTCTGCATCTCTCTCTAAAGAGCTAGGGTGGGGGTGAGGGGCACTGAGCTTCAGCCTCACGGTGCCAGGCCTGGAAAGACACATTGGGTTATCTGGTCTAGTCCCCATTGTGCAGATAAGGGAGAGCATCTTTATCAGGTCTCAGAATTCTCCAGACAAGAAGAGACCTGAGAAGCCACTTTGAGAAGGGTGTGGTGCACTTGGAAGAGGGCAAAATCTGGAATCGAGAGCCCAACTTCCAGTTCTGCTCTGCTATAGCTGGCCTTGAGACCCCAAGAAAGCAATTTGACCTCTGCTCTTTAGTCTTCTTAGCTGAAACCTGGGGCAATAATATCTACCTGCCAGGGCGACTGAGAGATATATATGGGCCTATGTGTGTGTGCTCATGAACCATAAAGCACAATATAGCTATCAGACACCATCTACCCAAATCCCATGTGTTACCCATAGGGAAACTGAGTTGTACATAGGTAAAGTAACTTGCCCAAGGTAGCACAGGTATTCAAGGTCAGACACAGGACTCTAATCCAGGAGTTGGGACCCCATGTCCATTGCTCTCTACACTGTACTCTGCTGCCTCCAACCTGTGATAGATCTAGGGAGGAGCTCTCACTGGACATAAATACACCCACATGGGAAATCAGGCTGGCCCTGGGCCACCAAGTCTGTGGTCATCTGCCTTCTCTTCCCTCGGTCACTGAAGGCTGTTGCTGGTGCCGGAGTTCCTGCAAGAGAGAGAGATGGGAGTGGGGAGGAGCAGCATTAGAGTTCTGAGGCCTGAGAGGGACTCAGCTGGGGCTAAACAGAACCCAGAATGCTAAATAGATGTCAGCGCCTCCTGGGGCCCTTGGTTGCCTTGGCCATCCAAAAGGTATCCTCGATAAGTCTCCAAACTAGTGCATGCAGACACTGGGGTGATAGCTCAGAAACCTACCCAGGAATTGATCCCCTCCCTTCTGAAGAGAAAAACCCCAAGGAGGCAGGGCTGAGGCTGAAGCAAGGCTGATTTTTATTTAGGGGCTCATGGAGGAGAGGCTGAAGAGGTAGAGGACCGTCCGACACTGTTTTGTGTTATTTGCATTCTAAAGTTGGGTGCCTTTCTATTTCTTCAACTTAACCAATGATGAAGTAACTTTGGCATGAAGGTCAGCTTGCACAAGTGAGAATGAGAATTTTATGCACTTTAAATAAAGCAAATGTTTGCAGCATCCTGCTGAAGAAGGCTCTCAGCTTTCTGCGGGCAGTGCTGCTCAGGAAGTCCGTCTTGCCAGCACTTTATACGTCATAAGTTACATTTCACATTTACCTGTCTTGAAAGTGTGGGACCAGCACTGACTGCAGTGACTGGTAAGGTGACAGATGGCCCAAGGTCATGCTTCAAAGTGTAAGTCAAGGGCTGGCCCGTGGCTCACTCAGGAGAGTGCGGTGCTGATAACACCAAGGCCATGGGTTCGGATCCCTATATAGGGATGGCCAGTTAGCTCACTGGGTGAGCATGGTGCTGACAACACCTAGTCAAGGGTTAAGATCCCCTTACGAGTCATCTTTTAAAAAAAAAAAAAAAAAGACTAAGTCAAAAAGTTCAGGGGCGAGTTCTGGTCAAGATGTTGGAATAGATGGTTCCTAGTGTCACTCTTTCCCACAAAGTGACCAACTTGCAACTATTAAAAAGTTCAGGGGCTTTGTTATTGCCTGTGTGCATGCACCCTTCCAAATTACAGCAATTGCTGCCAGTAATTAGGTGATAAATCACTAAAATGTTTCCCTTTAACTATCAGAAAAAACTTCCTGGCAAAATAAAATAATTGTATCAGTGGTTAATAACAGATGACAAAGCAAAACAGGAGAAAAGCTCAGTTGATTTTGACTGGCTTGATCAGATGAGATGCAGCTCTGTTTCCTTCCCATTTGGCTGCTCTGAAGCTGAAGGTCTGTGGAGGGGTCTGGGGAAAGGGAGAGGCAGGGGGTGGTTTCACCACAGGATGGAGAGAAGGCCCAGCAAGGCACCCTGCCCAGTGGTCCCAGCCTTAGCCTTGCTCCCTACCCCCACTCCCACCCCCAGATTTGCCCACGGAGGGTCTCTGGCAGCCATGATGGACGAGACCTTTTCTAAAACTGCCTACCTGGCTGGAGAGGGGCTGTTCACACTAAGCCTCAACATCAGATTTAAAAAGTAAGTACAGATCCTTGGATCACTGGCCGAAGTCACTGGGGGTGGCCACCTCACCAGCTGGGTGTGGTGAGATCCCTGCCCACCACTCCTCTTCCCAGCCCATTCCCAAGCAGTTCCTGCAGTCCCTGGCCAGAAGGCAACCTCTGCCCTCAGACTTTGGGACCACTATGAGTTAGTAAGGTGGGGAGGGATGAAGAGAAGGATGGGGCATGGGAGGGCAGGCTCACGTGAGGGATGGGCTAAGCCGCCTGCTCTCCCAGCTTGATCCCTGTAGGCTCTCTGGCTGTACTGAATGTTGAAGTAGAAAAGATCGAGGACCAGAAGCTTTACATGTCCTGCATCACCCAGAGCAGAGACCAGCAGACAGTCTATGCCAAGTCCTCAGGTAAAGAAGTCCTCAGCCTCCACCCCAGGCCCTGCCCTGCTGCCACACACCCCCAGAACAAATGGGAGGGAGGAAGAATGCTAAGGTCCAGGCCCAAGCTGGGGTCCAGCTTTTATAGGGGTGGGATTGGGCACCTGCTGGAAACACAGATGAAGTGAGCAAGAGCCCAACCAGGATTTTTTTCTACATATGAGTTACCCCAGCTATACCCCAGGATAGGATCCAGGTAACAGGTGGCATGGAGTCAGGTGCTCAGAGCGCCCCGGCAAGCTCCAGCCACCTCAGCCCTGGCTCTCACCACCCCGCTTACCCTTCTCTTGCAGGTGTTTTCCTTCAGCTGCAGCTGGAAGAAGAGTCATCCCAATAACAGTCACTATACCTTCCAGAGGGCCTACCGCCGGCTGCCCTGCCTGCCTGGGACCTGCCACAGAGCAGGGAGGGGTCCCCAGCAGGCAACTGGAAAAGTGAGGGAAAGGGTACTTTCCTCTGAGTGAATAAAGTCTCACAGCCCCATTCTCAGCCCAAGACCCTTCTATAATTGAAAATGAAAATCCTTCCAGGTCCTCCCACGTACCCACCATCCCATTCTGCTCCAACAGAGGAGATTTACTAAGCATCTGCCAAGTACCAGGCCCGGGTGAGGCCCCAGGCATGCAACAGTGAAGGGCAGGGCCCCTGGAGTTGCACAACAGGGGCCAGGAGCCGAGGGCACAGAGTGTCCCATCAAGCTCCTCTCACCCCACCCTGGCTCCGTCATGAGTGCAGTGCAGGCCCCAGGGAGGAGGGGTCAATTTTACCCTACAAAAGCAATCAGAAAAGGCTTTCTAGAGGAAACTGTGCCTGAACCAAGTCTCCAAAATGAAGTGTTGTTCCGCAAGCAGGTAGGGGAGGGGAGGCTATTCCAAACAGAGGGAAGAGTAAGAACAAAGGCACAAAGGTGAGCAAGAGTACAAGGACTTGGAGAACAGCCAGGTGTTGAGCATGGCTGGAGACGGTGGCAGGGGCAGGAGCAGGTCATGGAAGGCTTCATGAACCCTGCTATGGAGCTTGGACTTTGTCTTGTGGGCAGCAGGGAGCCTTTAAAGTGCTTGGGGTGGAGAGTGACAAAGTTTTGTTTTTTAAAAAGATGACTCTGGAAGGAGTCAGGGGTCAGCAGGAGCACTGGGTAGGAGACCGCTGCAGGGCTCTGTACTAGAGACAGGAAGGGCCTGCAAGAGTCAGAGCTATGGAGATGAGAGATATGGGACATGCTGCAAATAAACAAGTGCAGGACTTTGCCACTAACTGCACATGGCAAATCTGTGAAGGAGGGCCATCTAGCATGACTCCAAGTTTCTGGCCTGGGGAGTTCCAGGTGGTATCATTGGAAATATAGAAGGAGAAAGTTGGAGGTAGGGGTAGAGAATGAGCTCGGTTTTACGCACATTGAGCTTGAAGTGCCCATAGAACTTCCACCATGTTCCAAGCACCAGCAGGAACCTGGCTGTTGTGATTTGGAGCTCAGGAGAGATGAGCTACTGCCTCAATTTGTGTCAGTACAAAAACTGATGTGGAGCCCCTGGGAGTGGCTTATGCAGAGTGGAACTGAAGGGGAGGCAAGCGGAGTGGAGGGGAGGGGAGGAGAAGGAAAGAGGGCAAAGGTAGACTCCGAAGTCGCACTAAGGCTTAAGGCTGGAGCAAAAGACCAAGGACTCACTAAGGAGAACAGGACAAGAGTGACCATCCTCAAGAGGACAAGGTCAGCAGTTATCACATGCTGAAGAGAAGGCAAGGAAGCTGAGAACTGAAAAGAGGCCTTTGGATTTGGCAATGAGGAGGGTGGTGATTTCTTTTGCCAGAGCAATTTTAGGAGGTGGGAGCGAAATCTAGATTACAGTGGATGAAAAAATGAATGGGGAATGAGGAAATGAATGTAGGTGATTCTTTCTAGGAATTTTGTTGTTATTGTTATTCGAGTAAAGAGATTTTACTGTGTTTATAAATTGCTTTGGAAAGAGCTAGTGGAGAGAGGCTGAAACCTTTAGGAGATTGAAAGGTTTCATCCAATGGAACAACTCTCTGGTCTTAGAGATGGATCAAGAGCACAAGTAGATGCAGGAGTCACAGGACAGCATCAGTGTGACTCTGAGACCAAAAGGAAGGAGGTGGGGTGCAGAGCAGGACGGGAAGTTGAGGGGATTCACGCCAGAGCACCTTGACTTCCTCAGTGGGGAAAGAGGTCCAGAAGAAGGGCCCAGAAGAAGGGGGATGATTTGGGAAAGACACTTTGGGGATCCAGAAAACAAACTGACCAAGTACATGTAACCAAGACATGCTGAGGGACCAGCTGCTGGTTGAAAACAGGTATCTGGAGTAGCACCAGCCCAGGGTGAGAGGAAGGTGGGAGCCAGCCGGCAAACCCAGGGGCAATAGAGGATAAGCTGGATGAGAACGATGGTAAGAGGGAAAGGGAGCAATGTGGCTGGTACACAGCCATGAGAACAATGGGGTGGAGCAGGAACTGCCACCCTGGAGGAGCCCATACCTCCTGTGGCGCCGGTAGAAGAGGGTGGGAAACTGAGACGGAGGGCTGCAAGAGAAGTGGTGTCCTGTCCTGGGACAGCCAGAATTCCAGTAAGGCCAGTAGAGGGAGGAGACGTTCAAGAAGAGGTCAAGATTAGGGAGGTTTTACCAAAGAATGAGAGCTCCAAGGGCCGTATCAAAAAGGATTTTAGTATTCAGTATGGTAAAGCCAAATGCTGAAATGGATAAACCATTAAATCTCTGTACCTTAATCTATTTTAAATAGAATATATTCTCACTCACATAAAGTTCAGTTGGTGGTGTCTGGGAGTCATTCAGGAACCTGACAAAAGCTCTGCCATCTTCAACACATGACTTCCAAATTCATCCTGGGGGTTGGCATCCACTTGCCAGATGAGAGGAGAGAGAATCCACAAGGGAGGTGTTTGGGGGCCAGACCTCAAAGTGGTTCCATTGGCTTGAACTCAGTTGCAAGCCTTTCCCCCAAACTGCACAGGAGATTGGCTATAAAGTATGGTCTAACTATATGTTGAAGAGGAAAGGGAAATGGGTTTGGTGAGTAGCTAGCAGCCCCTGACTTAGTTTGAGAGGAGGGCCGGTGAAAGAAAAAAGAATCTATGTCCAAACTCACTCTGGTATGTGAAGGGTTTGTCTTCAGGCCTAAGTTAAGATTCCAGGATCTGGGCTGGGGCTAGAGATTCAAAGGATCAGAGAATGAGACTCTTTGTGACATGGAACAGAGTCAGTGAGTTGCACACAAATTCAGCAGCAGTGGTGAGGAAGGTGGATCAGGTTCTCTTTCCAGTAGCCGGACCACACACTTCCTAAGCTATTAGTCTCAAATGATGAGCAAAGGATAGGTGGACATGGGTTTGAAGGGCCTTGACCCAGTGCCTTCCAAAAGCTAGAGATGTATTGGAGGCCATAGCCAGAAATCTTGTGACAACCACCTCTTCTCTCCCCCATACATTCACATAAAAACCCTTTCTCTTTTTGTGCTTTCACAGTTGCCCTTGAAAATCTGTTAAACCTGGAGTCTAAATCATTGTACACTGAAAAAACTGCTTGCTCTTTATTCATGGCCAAGGAAAGCCTAAGCTTCATTCAAATGCTCCCGGAAGAAGGGAAATATATTCCATTCTTCCTATGCAGTCAAGAAAAAGAAAACAAAACAGTTGTATTTGAGTTCCTATATTAAAATAAGCTGAATGCATCCTAGCACATCACTACTAGGGCCAGTTTCTAACAGAAAAAAGCACAGGGTGAAAACCTATGGAGGTGGGAGCCTCTCAGGCAAGGCCCTAGAGCCAGGCTGGGAGCGTCAGCCTTGACTGTGTAAGGACAGCTGGGTAGGCAGGAGTCTTGGTAAAGGAAATAAGGTCATCAGCTGCTGGGATACTTCTCTAGTGTCTGGGGCTTTGACAGATGCCTCTTCTCTCCCAGGAAGACAAATATTGCAGATGTGTAGGTAGAAGCAAGGGGAGCTGCTTCCTCGACATTTACAAACCCAATTCCATATATAATGCGTTTATCTGGAATGCAGCTACTCCAGAGGTAGATGGGATGGAATCCAGTAAGCCATCCAGGCAAATGTGGCAGCTTATTCTGCTTGAATTGGAGGATATGTGTTCTCCAGATGTCTGAGGCAAGTGCCAAGAGAAACCAAAGAGCAAACAAGGCCACTGCAAGATCAACCACTTCAAGAAGACGGGGATGTCAGTCACTCATAGCAGCTGTATTAGCCTGTTTTCTGGTGCTTAGAATAGAATACTTAAAATTGGGGAATTCATAAAGAAATGGAATTTATTATTTCTTACAGTTTTGGAGGCTGGGAAGTCTAAAGTCGAGGTACACACCTGTTGAGGGCCTTTTTGGTGGGGACTCTCTACAGAGTCCCATGGTGACTCTGCGTATCACATAGAAGAAGGTTGAGCAAGAGCATGCTGTAATGTCTTCTCTTCTGCTTATAAAGCCCCCAGTCTACTTCCTGATAACCCATTAAATTACTAACCCATTAATCCATTAATCCATTCATGAGAGCATAGTGCTCAAGATCTAATCACCTTAAATGCCCCACCTTTCAAATACCATATTGGGAATGAAGCTCCAATATAAGCTTGGGGGGACATTCAAACCATAGCACTAGCTCTTAAAGAAGGGGCTCCCTAAGGCCTTCCTGGAACTGAGATTGCAGAGCTAAGTCATTCATTACAGACCCTGGGTGAGGAGCCAGAGCGGCAAGACACAGTTTATCACCAACCCATCACACCAGAGCCCACAGCAAGCACTGGTGGGCAAGTTGTGCTGCCTGAGGCCACCGCTCAAGATCACCAGAAATATCGCTTAACAAGACCCAAAAGCCCAGGTAGCCTTGTAGCAGTTGCCTGCCTATTTGGAGTAAAGGACTGTCTCCTCTCTGCCTCCTCCATCTGGCTTGGACCCAGGGAAGCTCTCTGTAATGCCCAGTCCTCCGTGTGTCCTTCTACAATAGCAGCAGCAAGAGAAGGGAAGTCAAGGCCCTTGGGTTGCCTGGGAAGTTCTGGAGGAGTGGCAGCAATGGCACTGGGAGAGGTGAGGAGGCAGCACTCTGGGTCTCCACTCAAGGGAGCAGCTCTACTCAAATCTGAAGACCCTTAGGTTACAAGAAAGAACAATGCTTTTCGAGATGGAAGATCCGGGTTCTAGTCTCAACTCTACTACTGTTTGGCACATATTTCTTTCTGGGTATCTTTCCTGCTCTGCAAAAATGAGGGTCGGTGAGGAGACATCCAAGTTCCTTCCAGGTCAGATATCTTATTGTTCCAATAAAGCCAACTTTTGGCAATGCGTTTGCCAGTCATTTGCCTGATTGCTCTCAGATCCCTAGCCTTCCCCTATTCCACTTTATATCACAGAGGGCTAGTGCCCGCAAACTACATTTCCCAGTCTAATTTGTCATCTGAATGTGGAAGGCTCTCATGTCACTTTCAAAGGTGGTCTGAAGAAGGGAGAAGCAAGGATATTTCTCCCCTTCTCTTTGTTTTGGGAGGCAACTCAAGTAATGACTGTGTCTCAATAGTAACATCCTTCTGATAGTCCCTTACCATCTTGTTTGCCATTTAAGCTCTTCCAACACCTTTGTAACAAGTTCCCTGTGTTAAACTCCCTCTGGTGAACCACCCAGCAATTGCCATTTTTCTGACCAGACCTTAACTAATACGGCCGGCCTGTGGATTATCTGCAGTCGGTTTTCAATCCCACTGCTGTACAGTCAGGGTGGTGTGCAGTCTCGTTTGCAACCTTAATTTAACATCCACAAAGAGAAGAAAATGGGAGGAGGGAGCAAGAAACTGAATGGTCAAAGACTGAGCACAATCCTGGCTAAATCCAAATCTGCCCATTTTCCCCCTGCACACTGCACAGATGAATACAGCTGGGGAAAAAATACACAATCATGCTCTCCAGTTTCACTTTCAAGTCATGATCACTACCCTAAAGTGGGCCCATAATGCTGCCCTGCAATCATTCTGCAGTTCCCTAGACCATTCATTCTCCTGCTCTCCTAGACAACTGTTCCATTCCTGGCTCTCTACTCAAACCCCATCACCACCTTCTCCCTCATTATCACTCTCAGCTGATGACCTTGCTTCCTGTTCCATGGAGAAATTAGAAGAATTCAGAAGAGAACAAGCTCCCACCACTACATCTTTCCACCTACCAGCCTCTACCCCCTATTCTACCTTCTCTCCAGGGCCTTGGGGGTGAACTGTCCACGTAGCAGGCAAAGGACAACCCCTAGAAATATTTCTTATGCACAACATCCACTTCTTCTTGTCTGCTCAGGAGCATTGTTCCAACACTTCTCCCTTCTCTCTTCTGCATTATCAGTTTTTTCCCTTTCTATTGAATCTTTCCTCCCCCCCCCATTTTTTTCTTTTTTTTTTTAATCTATGGGGTCTTTCTTATCAGCATACAAACATGCCATCGTTTCTCTCATATAAAAATTCTCTCTTGAGTCTACTTCTCCCTTGGCCTCTGCCCCACTTCTCCCATACTCTTTCAGCAAACTCTTCAAGAGAGTTGTCTTTGCTCTCTTCTTCCTCCCAATCTTTCTTGAGCCCACTCAAATCAGGCTTTTGCCCCCACCACTCTGCTGAAATTGCTCTTGTCAAAGTCACCAATAACTTACTGCTAAATCCAATGGTTAATTTCCAGTCTTTATGTTACCTCACCCCACCTCAAAATCTGGCATAGCTGGGGGGGGGGGTCCTCTCCCCAATCTCTAAATGTTGGAACACCCAGGACTCAGTCAGTCCTTGGATCCTTTCTCTTTTCTACCTATACTTCATGGGCATAAGCCAGCCTGATCTTAACTCATTGCTGCAACCAGCTCTGTCTTCGCTGTCTCTTGTCCAGAAATCCTGAGCCTGTTCTCTTTTCCCTGGGCCAGTATAATTCACAGAACTGGACGCTGCAAATCACTTTGCCTGAGAGCTATTGCGATGGCTCCAGAAGTGGGCAATGGGGACCAAGGTGGGATTCCAGCAAGGAGGGTTTTGCAGAAGATGGCATTAGTGTGGTCACCACTATGGGTGGGCTTCACCTAAGAGGGCTGGGGTGGGGCCACTGCAGCACAGAGGAATGGCGGCCACTGCCCACTGATAGCAGTCTCCCTCTTCTCTGTAGCCTCCCTCAAGACCCAGCAGCCCAGATCCAGCCTGGGCAACAGGGCTGGCTTGCTGTTAGAAACCTGGCTCCAGCTGGAGGAAGAAGTTAAGCAAGCCGGGCTGATGGCCTCTGAGACAGAGCCCGTGTTTATCTAGGAAAGGAGGTCGACGTAGGCAGCTGGGGCCTCTGCCAGCTCCTCCCAGAAGGACTGGACTCGGGGAGCAAGCTGGAGAGGAAGCTGCTCCCCTCGGGCTCCAAAAGCCTCCGGGCCAGAGGCCAGGACTCAGCGGCGGCCCACAGGTGAGGCCTGCGCTCGAGGGCGAACAACGGAGTCCGTGGTGGGCTTGGACTCCGGGCAGAAGGTCGGAACATCGCGCTCCTGGTGGCTTGACGCTGGGGTGCGGTGAGCGCGCGGCAACAGAGCCTTCCCCAGCGCGCTCTGGGGGTGGCCGGGAATCAATGCTGCCTTTGTGCTCGGTGGTTTCCTAGGGAGAAAAGGAGTGGAGAGTGGGAGGGGAGAGCCGACAGCCCGGCTCCGCCCTGCAGACGAGGGATGCGGTAGGGCTGGCAGGCGGGGGAGCGGGACGGTCAGGACTAAAGGGGGTGGGGGAGGGTGGGATTCTGTGCCACTAAAGGTACATATCCTTTAACCGGTCCTGGGTGTCTTCAGGTCAGCAGGAGCAGAAGTGAGTCCTCTTCTGACAGGAGCGCCTTGAGAAGGCGCGGGGGAGCCAGAGGAGGCAGGTGCGGCTAGGACCAAAGGATGGCTCAGTCTGAGGAAGCCTGTGCCGGGGAGGCAGTCCTGAGGGGCACCAGACCATCTTCGAGGAGAGCCTTCGGAGTCTTCGGAGTGGGCGGGGCAGAAGGGGGTGTGCCTGCCTAGGGCAGCAGTGTCCCCTCATGGGGAGCGTGTATATGAGCGGGGTTCGGAATCTGGGTCCGTGTTTGTGACTACAGACCTTTGGGTGATGCGTGTGTTATTCTATTTCTCTTAATAGTGCCCTAGGATTCTAGTAAGTGTGTTGGGCCCTCTAAGTCTCAGGTGGGCGGGGCGTCTTGAATACCTGTGACAGAGTTTGTACTTGGGCCTGCATCTAAAAGTGTGGCTGTCTGGCCCTGGGCTTCTTCCACTCCTCCCCAGCCCCCCAAACTTCGCCTTTCTTTCTTTCTTCCTCCTTAAATAGGGGTCCGTACGCTCCGAGGACCTGGGGACAAGGGCGCGGCGGCGCACGGCCGGGTGCCCGTGCGCAGCATCACCCACGTCCGGCTCCTCTTCTCGCCTCGCCCAGCCCAGCCCCTCCCACCACTCCCACCCCAGAAGCCGGACTGGGACCTTCCCGGCCCTGTGGGATTCGTTGTTCATACCCCCACTCCACCGCATGTGGCTCTTGGAGAAAGCTGGCTACAGGGTGGGCACCGCGGAGCCCGCGGCCCGGTGGGCGCCCTCTGGCCGGTTTCCTAAGCGCCCCGCCCCGGGCCCGCCGTCCCGCGCCTATCCCAACGTCCTCACCCCGGATCGCGTCCCGCAGTTCTTCGTCCCGCCTCGGCTCCCGGACCAGGGCGGCGCCGAGCCTCCGGCCGTGCGCGACGCGGGCGGGCGCGGCCTCTCCGCGGCCTGCTCGCTGCCGCACCTGGCGGGCCGCGAAGGCTGGGCCTTCCTGCCCGAGAGCCCGCACACGCGCAGGCGCGAGTCCCTCTTCCACTCGCCGCCGCGCGCCCCGGCTGGGGGGCTGCCCCCGGCGCTGTCCCAGCTGCGCGTCTCCACCCCGGACCTGCGCCTCTGCCTGGGCCCCGAGAGCGACACGGCCTCGTCGCCCGACTCGTCGCCCACGGGCTCCACGCGGCCGGGCCCCGGACGGCGCCGGCCGCCCAGGCCGAACTCCCTGTCCCCGGAGGAGGCGAGCTCGGCCGACACCAGCCCGTCTGCGCGCCGCCGCGCGAGGCCGCCCACGCCGCCGCTCTTCCACCTCGACTTCCTGTGCTGCCGGCTGCTGCCGACCAAGGAGAGCGTGCTGCGCCTCGGGCCCCGCGGCGGGCAGCTGCGGCTCTGCGCCGAGTTCCAGGCCGGGCCCGGGCGGCTGCGGCTGCGCCTGGTGAGCGCCGAGGGCCTGCCCCGGCCGCGGGCCAGCGCCGGGAGCGGCGGCGGCGGCTGCTGCGTGGAGCTGAGGCTGCGGCCCCGCGTCCGGCCGCGGGCGCAGCGGACCCGCGTGGTCAAGTGCAGCGCCAACCCCATCTTCAATGAGGACTTCTTCTTCGACGGGCTCGGCATGCCAGACCTGGCCGCCCGCAGTCTGAGGGCCAAGGTGCTGGACAGGGGCACAGGGCTCCGCAGGGACGTGCTGCTGGGGAAGTGTGAGACGCCTCTTATTGCCCTGCTGCCCCCCTTGGGTGGGGGACTAGGCCCAGGGGCGTCCCTGGCGCCCGCCCATCTCAGCCTGTAGACAGACTGTCGCTTCCTCAGGAGGTCTCCGCTGGGCCTGCCGTCCTCATTCTTCCCATCTGCCTAGCATGTATTTATTTTTGCTAATAAAATGTCCGTTTGTCTCTAGCCGACCTCTCCCCTTGTTGGCACCCTGCAGCCTCCCCAGGTGTGCAGCCTACCTTCTTCCCTCTGTCCAGACCATACACCGGATGGAAGAAACTCCTTCAGATTGTCCGAGTTGGAGCCGACCTTAAACAGTGGTTCTCAAACTTGAAGGATTATCAGAACGACTAGACATCAGACATCCTGAAAGAGCTTTTTAAACATGCAGGATCCTGGGCTGAATCCCCAAGAGATGCTACTTCAGTAGGACTTGGCTGGATAGGTCCTAGGGTCCTGGTCCGACAAGGCCCCCACACCTTCAGGGAGCCTTTCAATCAATGAGTCACTCCAGCAAAAGCTCTGTGACTGAAAGCAACACAAGCCACCTTCCCCTGGGGTTCCATGGGGCTGCGCAGGGGAAATTAGCACTCTCCTCCCACCCTCACCCCTCACATCTGTCCTGCAGAGAGATGAAATGGCTGAGTCTTGGGAGTGAGCCAAGGGGTGTCAGACTAACACACAGTGCCCTTTAGTTTTCCTGCCTCCCCTCTTGCCTATCTCTTCCACACCTGTGCCACCCTGGGGTGCAAGGCTGGTTCCAAAAACCAGAGAAGCACTTGAGTACCAAAGGACAGATATAATGTCCCAGGGATTGAGATCTGGGAGAGGAGTGGTACTACTGGAGTGTAAGAGCTGTTCCCAGGGATGCAAGCTGTTCTCAGGCTACCCTGGTCAGGAGGAGGAGGGGGTGGAAGATGGATAAATGTGGGTCAGATTGTATTTACCTCTACCTGAATGTCCCTGACGTCAGCAGTGACCTTCTCTCACCCTTCCTCCGCCTTCCTGGGAGCTGGTTCCTTTTCACTCAGTCAGGCTTGGAGGAGGGAGGGAGGGAGGGAGGGAGGGAGGGAGACAGGCAGGCACTGGGCCAGTCCAGCTTCTTTCTCCCTTCCCCTTGGGCCCTTTCTCATTTCCCATGGTGCCAGCTATGCCCACACCAGGGCTAAGCCTTCTGGGTCCCAACACAATCTCAGCACCTCAGCACATGCAGCCCTAACACAATACGCGCGCACACACCCCTCCATTTAGATACCTTCCCAGTTCCTCCTCCCTCTGCTGATTAGGTCCTCACCACCCAGCCCTAGGCCAGGGAAACCTTGCTCCAGGTGTCCACAAGGTGGTAGCATTGACCTAACAATCATAAGTGCTAACAGCTACACATAGATTATCCCCACGCAAGGAACTGTCCCTACAACTCGTCAAGCCACTTATTCCTTCCAGCAACTCCCATAAGGATGTAAGTATATTGTTATCCAATGTGACCCTGGGGTAGAACTAGGACTTTAACGCAGAGTCTGGCTCCAGAGCCTGGGCTCTTCATCACCTCACTGTAATATCCCCAACTGCCAGCTGCTGCCTCCCAGCCAGGCCACTCTGAAATGGGCCTCCTTTCCCTAAGATGATAGCTCTCTAATCATATCACACCCCGCCCGTTTGAATTTTGCAACTGTGAATTTGGGAAAGTCCACCTATATGTCTAGTTCTATCCCTGGTATTATACTGCTTCAGCCCCCAAATCCTCCCATAATGACCCTTGGTGAGCACCTGTATTTGATGCCCATTTGGAAGTATCTGGAAAGAAACTTAAAGGTCATATAACCTTCATTCCTACATTCCTTCATCAAATACTTAGGCGGGGTCTATGAAGTGCCAGGCAATGGAGACAGCAGTGATCAAAACAGACACAGGGATCAGACAAGTTACAAAATGAATCAGTAAAATGTAAAGAATGTTACTTGGTGATATGTTATAGAGAAAAATAAAGCAGAAAAGGGAATAGTAAAGGGGGGTCAGATAAACAGGAAGAAGTTTTTGGGAATGGAAAGAGAGAGGGAGGGAATGAAACATTTGAAACATTTTTTTTTTTTTTTTTTAAAGATGACCAGTAAGGGGATCTTAACCCTTGACTTGGTGTTGTCAGCACCACGCTCAGCCAGTGAGCGAACCGGCCATCCCTATACGGGATCCGAACCCGGGGCCTTGGTGTTATCAGCACCGCACTCTCCCGAGTGAGCCACGGGCCGGCCCTGAAACATTTTTTTTTAACCACAGTACTTTGTACCAGGTCCTGTACTTTACCTGTATTATCTCAGTTAATCATCACAGCTACTCGGTAAGGTAGTATTTTTATTCCCATTTTACAAAGGAGGCAATAGATCAGAGAAGTTAAATAAACTTGCTTAGGCATCAGCCCTGGCGCAAGGAAGGCTTGTGACTGTGGCTCCACCCAGACAACCTCACCCGCACCCCAGCCGCTCAGGGGAGCCTGTGAGGTGGAAATTCAAGGCCACTCCTCTCAGGAGCAGTTCACTCAGCATTCAGCTGGAGGCCCTGTGACGGTGGCCACAATGTCCCTGGACTTTCAAACATCCTGGCTAGCTAAAGCCACAGAAATAAGGTCCTAAGAATCCATCCTGTGTGCAAACTGCTCTGGCCCTGAAGCACTTTCACAAACACAAGTCAAGACAGTTATTGTTGCCCCCTTTTTACTGATGTGGTAACTGAGAGCTGTGATTTGCCTCAAGGCCCACAGCTCATGGCAGACCACATTCTTACAGGTCTTTCTGCTCCAAAAATCAGAGCTCCTGCTTTTCAATCATCCTTTCTGCCTGTAAGCCTGTGACTATAAATGTTAATTGATAGATGAGAGGTCATTCTGGAAAGTTCAAGGCCAGGAGCTAGGGTCAAACTCCCACTGTTCTCTCCACCCACAGTGGCCTTTGTGACTGGAAGGGGGAGGGGTGGAGACTACAGATGTTCATAGAACCTGGGTTGTCCACTTTTTAACGGTTGAGGCACAGCCCCCTCCCTGAGTCACTACGGTGGGGGGAGGTCTCCCCAGGCATGGAGACCCCTAGAACACAAAGAACGTGGTCCCTAATCTCTGGATCAGGCTTCCCACAGGAGATGGCCCTACAAGGATGGGGCTGGGTGGTGTGTGGCATTGCAGGCTGTCCAGGCCTCACATATTTTCCACCCTTAGCCCCCAGGCCCTCCCTGGAAGGGCAGGCTTATGCTGAGCTTTAAGTGGTTTCTGTGGTTTGGGGGTGGAGAGGAAGGGAAAGAGAAGTTGGTGACTGCTCTCCAGTTCCAAGCCACCACTACAACCTCCTGCCTCCTCTAGGCTGTTTGCCCCCTGCACTGAGATTCCCCAGCCTGATAAGGGGACTGGGCACGTGGGGGTGAAATGATTCTCTGATCTCTATCAGCCTCCTCCTTGCATAAGAATGTAAAATGTATTTGAAAAGGAAATAACTACTGCCCTGCTTCGAAAGGACTGATTCCTTCAGAAAATGGGCTGTGATTGCAGCAAGGTTAAGTGAGAGGGGAGACTCCCAAAAGGATAACAAAGGTAGCTTGTTGTCCTGGGGATTATGCCATCAATGATTAGAGCAGGGAAGGAGCAGAGACATGAGAATGCCTAGGAAGCATGTGACTCTCTAGGCGCAGCGGCTAGGACCCGGTCTTCCCAACCCCAAGTCACTTCCTCTCCACCCCATGCAGCAGCACAACTGAGAGAGGCAGCCATAGCTGAAATATTTGGGGTGCTGAGTGCCTGCCTGCAATAATTCTGCATGACCCCTACTCTGTGCCTACAATTGGGGTCGGAGGTTTGGAAGGGCCCCAGGAGACCCGGAGTCACCAAGAAAGAGAGGCCTAAGAGGAAGAGAGATAGAGAGGGGAGTGCTGGGGAGGCACATAAAACAGGAGAGCCCTGGCCAGGCAGGGCCAGGCAGGGAGAGGTGGAGAGAGGATTACTGTGGAGCTCTGGAGAGAGGAGAGTAGAAACACACTGCCCAGCAAGCCCCCCACATCCCCTGCAACCTGTCCCCTGCAACCTGTCCCCTGCCCTTGCTGGCTCCGCTTGTCAGCCAGAGGGTACCGGGTGGGGTGGTGCCACAGAAAGCTTTGCCTCTTACTCAAAACCTGCCCAATAGCAGAGCTCCAAACAGACTGACATCCTGTTCTATGCAGAGAATTATCCATAGACACGTGGGCCCACACTTGCTGGAAGAACACCGGGATAGTCAGAGCCTTGCAGGCGCAGACACAAATCCTCAGACTCACAGTACAAGAAGCTCCCCAGAAGCTTCCCCTCCCTCTTCCTTACACTCCATGCCATTGTCAACCACTCTAGGAGTTGGAAAGTCCTTCTCCACATCTGACCTTTGTCCCTCAAGCTGCAGACATTGGAAGACTCTGGGAGCTACCCAGGAATAGAGGTGCTGATGGTAGCAGAGAGTGAAGCTCCAGAGTAGGGCAGGAGTGGAGGATAGCGAGATGGGAGGGCAGAATAGGGAAGGGACAGCTGCCTGCGCTCTCCACACCAGGTGCCACGTGCTCCAGGTGGGGGGAGTGGGTGAGTCACGAGGCTCTGGCGTGGCCGGCTCCTGCTCTGCTGTTTACCAGCTGGAAGGAGAGCAGGAGGAGGTGCCAGGGAGCCTCCTGCTGCAGCCTGGCACCTGGCCAGCTCCTGTTGGGTAACTAGGAGAGCCAGGCCCAGCTAATCAAACTCTGGGCCCAGGCCATGCAGAAAAGTGGCATCCTGGATCCTTGGCCCTCCGCAGACCCTTCAGTGCAGGCCTCAGAGTGGGCCTGCTCAGTCTGTGGGGCTCTCCTCCTCCCTACTGGTCCAGTGGAGGTCTCTCCTCTTCTCTCCCCTCCCATTGCTCCTCTTCCTCCACACTCCTCTAGGCCTGCCCCTGGCCCCCAACAAACCAGGAGCATGTGGAAGCCTCGGGGAGTCAGGGAGTTCTAAGAAAGGGCAGCAGGGACAGGGGCCAAGCAGGTAGTGGCCTTAAGGAGCCAAGGAACCACTGGACAAGTCTGACCTCATCCTGGAGAAAAGGCAGAATCCCCCCAAATATGCCCTCCCTTCCCCATCTCCCCTGTTCTGTCACCTGTCTTAGGTAGAAACCACAGGATTCTAGGGGCCGGCCCGTGACTCACTTGGGAGAGTGCGGTGCTGATAACACCAAGGCCGTGGGTTCGGATCCTATATAGGGATGGCCGGTTAGCTCACTTGGGAGAGCCTGGTGCTGACAACACCAAGTCAAGGGTTAAGATCCCCTCCCTTACTGGTCATCTTTTAAAAAATAAAAAAGAAAGAAACTACAGGATTCTGAAGGCCTGAAGACCTGGATTCAAATCATAGATCAACTGCTTGTTGTCCTTGGGCAAATCCTTGGGTAAGAAATTAATATCTCTGAGCATCATTTGATTCATTGGAAAATCTGGAATAATTATGCTTCCCTGTGGTGGGTGTTGTGAGGAGTAACATAAAAAGTAACATCATGGATTTACATAAAGTGCCTGACAAAGGACCCAGCACACAGTAAGTGATCAGTAAAGGCTAGTTCCCTTCCTTTTACCTATCCTGTTTCTCCTCAAGGCTCCAGACTCTGGTCCACTGGTCTCTTCCTACGTCCCCTCCTGGTGCCAGGATGCTCTGCCAGCCACTCCTTTCCCCTGCCTGCTGACAGGCCAGGTGCTCCCTCCCTCCTCCCGCCTCCCTCTCCTGGGCCCTGCTCCCTGCCCTCCTGGGCAGCCAGGGCAGCAAGGACGGCACCAAGGGAGCTGCCCCATGGACAGGGCCCCACAGAGACACCACCGAACCTCACGGGGTAAGAGGCCCCACAGCCCTGCAGGCAGCTGGAAGGGATAGCCAGGAGGCTCAGAGGAGAGGAGAGATGGAAGAGACTGGGAAAGAAGTGAGCGGGGGAGGCAGGGACAAGAGCACAGAGAAGGAGAGAGAGATGGATTGGCAGGGGAGTGCAGCAGGGTGAGTCTCGATAGAAACTGAAGGAGAACCAGGAGGAGGGGCTGGGGAAATGACAGAGGAGAAGAAATAGGAAAAGGGGAAAGAAAGGAAGAGGTGAAGACGGAAAAGACAGGTTGGAGTGGGGGAGGAGAGGGAGAGAGCAGTGTCAGGGAAGCTAGATCAAGGGAGGGATCAGAATGTGGGCAACTCTCCCAGGTATGAGCGTGCCCCTGGGAGGTGGTGAGGACACTGCTTTACTGATCTCAGCTGGCCAGGCCCCCGGGCAGCGGTGGCATTCACCAGTGGAGGAACCTGTCCTCCCTTTAAGGAGTGACAGACTTGGGGGTGGGGAGAGCAATCACATTCTGTCGGCTGCCCGTGGCCACAAGCCTGGCACTTTCCTCCCCACTGGCCCAGGGGTATGGGGTTTCATTTCAGCACAGTGTGGGACACTGGGCCAGGGACAGGGAGGGACAATCAGGTAGTCCCCACTGACAGTCTAACTCAGGAACCCCCTCAGAGCAGGATCCCATGGCCACACACTTGGTCAGCCGTGAGCACCGAGGGAAAAGTATGAGTTCTGGAGTTGCCAAGCTCCAGAGCTGCCTGGCGGAGGAAGAACTCAGCTGCCCGGGCAAGCAAGGGGAGCACCCCCATCCCAGTTCTTCTCTGAGGTGCGAGGCTGGAGGCCAGAGAGACAGGTGCCATGTCAGGGAGGAAGCTGGGTGGGGCCAGGTGGGAGCCACGCCCCCTGCGGGCAGCCCTCCCCCATCCCCCATCCCAGCAGAGCCTAGGCCATCAGGCCCACTCACCCCAAGGCAGCCCGGTGTAGGAAGCCTGCCAGTGAAGAGCATCTCCCAAGCAGAGGGACAGTGTGCATGTGGGGTGTATGTGTGTGTCAGGATTGGACAGCAGGAGGAAGAAAGTAACAGAACAGAACCAGACGTTAAGGAAACTATAGGGGGCATAAGGCGGGGTTGGAGGGCTTTCTAGGACAAAAGACTGGCCCCGTGCTCTTTGAGGCACTGCTCAGCAGATGTAGGAACCCTTGCTAAGTGTTTCATAAATGCTAACTGTATGAGTGAATGACCCCCCAACCATTCTGTAGCAAGGGCTCTCCCCTCAGCAGCTGCCCCTTCTGGAGGTCTGTGCAGCCTTGCAACCCCCATCAACCACCTGTATTCCCTACTGCCTGGTCTCCCCCCAGACCCAACCATGCAGCAGCAGGGAAGGGATTTGTCGCTCTGCTCTGCAGGCTGCTGGACCAGTGAAGCCTGGTCCGTGGAAGCCAGAGAGGGGTCTGTATTTTCAGTTCTCCCTTCTTCTTCCTCCAAGCATCCTCTCCACTCTACTCCCAACTCCCATACCTCTGGAATTCCCTGGTGCTTTCAGGCATGGATAAACTAAGAGATTTCACTCCCACAGAGATTTAACTCTGGCTGCAGGACATTTATTGTGCACTGCTAATGTGGGAATTACAAGGTGAATAAGACAGACACAGTCCCTTCACAGGGCTTACAATAGAGCAAGAAAGATCCATTTCATAAACAGTGGGGACTATAGAAATAGCAGTCAAGTCATGTGTTGAGCGCCCCTAAATCAAATACAAGGTGCTGAGTGTGTCCGCACGAGGGCGGGGAGGTGCTCACATGGCTTCTCCAAAGAAGAGATACAATCTGAGACCTGAGGGATGAAGGGAAGTTGGTTAGATTAGGAGGTGTGGGAGGGAAGGGCATTCCAGGCAGGAGCAGCAGCTTGGGGAAGTCCCAGAGGCAGTGGGGAACCGGGCACTTCGGAGGACCTGGAAGAGGGCCAGTATGGCCGCAGAGCAGAGGAGGAAGGAGAGGGGGGCACTGCGCAGTCAGCCCACCCTCTCCTCAGGCGCCAGGCTCTGCTGGGAAGGAAAGAGGTGGGATCCTGTGAATGGGGGAGAGTTTCAGCCCTGCCTTGGTCTTCAACTTTTGACCCCAACCCCTCTTTTCCCTTTACAGAACTGCTGGCTGCAAAGAAGACCCACACCTGTGAGTAGGGGGATGGGGGCAAGAACTGGTGCACGGTTCGCAAGATGGAGAATTCAGCAAGGGCTCTGGGACAGAGATGGAGGCGCAGGGCAGGATGGCATGGGCCTGAAGGGAGGTCAAGCCAGGAAAATAGAAGGGTGAAGAGGAAAGGAAGGGGAGGGGTGAAGAAACCACAGATAAGTGCCACGGGGGTAGATAACGAAGAAGCCTGAAGAGCGAAAGGGAAGCCTGTAAAGAAACAGGGAGAGCACAGAGGAAAAGGGAGCCATGCAGAGGGCAGAGGTGCTGGACAGAGGCACAGGTGGGGGCGGGGGCGGGCCAGACTGCTGGGCCCAGGAGGACAGGAGATGGAGAGCGAGGGAGAGGAGGTGGTCTCAAGAACTCAGCACCACTGCTAAGGGAGGCCAGGGAGCCTGCACCAGGTTTTGTGGCGGCACAGCCAGGTTTGGTGTTCTCTGTGGTTAACACATCCTGAGGTGTGAACAAGCCTAGAGCCAGGTTGTGCAGGTTTGGAGGTCAGGAAAGTCTCTGTAGGAAATAGAATGAACAGGATCTGTGAATGAAAAGAATGACACTCTGTGCCCTGGGGCCCTGAAAGACTGAGACTACAGCATGTGAGAAGGGGCTAAAGCTCAAGAAGGACTTCCCAGTGGACTCCCGCGAGTAAGCATCCTCTCTAGGGATCCATCCCTCAGCACATCAGATCTGTCTCTTAGTTTGTGGGAGAGGCTACTCCCCCAGAAAAGGCACCAATTCCACCTCAGTCCAAAACTTATGCCCATCAGGCCATGCAGGCCCTCAGCAGCCCGAGGGCACTCTGAGGAAGGCTTCCGTAAGCGTGGGGCCCTGAACTGGTAAGGACCTCTCTGGGGTGGGAAAGGCCACCTCCACTTCCCCATGGCCTTCCCTGGATTGCCTGCCAGTTCCTCCTGAGAGCTCACTGTCCACCTCCCACTGCCAAAATCCCCTAGAGCCTCCCTGTTCCACGCAGAGACATCTCAGAGGGCAAGGCATCACCCTCCTGCCTGAGCTGGCCAGACAGGGGCTACAGACCGTCTAGGACGCTACACCCTCTTGGGTGGGGGCTTGCTTTGCTCAGCACAATCCTGATTAGTGCCTCGTCTGCCCCTAGCCACAGGGCCCCACGGAAATGCTGAGCAGGGCCCTGGGAGGAAAGCGGGTCAGGGAGTGACGCGGGTGAGCTGGGGGAGGGGGCCAGGGACCATATGTGGGTGGGGGGAGTAGGGGGACTTTTGGAGCAGTGGGAACTGGGAGAGGCCAAACCCATTCCTACCCTTAACCCCTTACCACAGAGACCTTGGCCAGGACCATACTTCCTTATCCCCTTCCCAATCTCCTGGCCCTCTGCAGCCATCCCTCACCCCCACCCATGAGTGTCCTCATGAAGATCCGGGCTGACAGCCTCTCCCCCAATCCACTGTCCAGCTCCTGAGGCCCCAGGAAGTCCAGCAGGGAAAGGCCTGTACCTGGCTTAGGAGCTGCTAGAGTCCTAGCAAGATCAAAGACATCTTAGGAGGTTTGGCCCAGAGAATCCAGAGCTATTAAGACCTCTGAAAAATGGAAAGACTGAAAAATGGCCCTTAAATTAAGAAAATCCCAAGAAGGGGTCCAAGATGAGGAACCCAAAGGTACCCCCAGACCAAGAGGAGGTCTGATTATGAGGGGCCCTGAAGAGGGACTCCCAAGGTTGAGGTACCCTACAGAGCAGATATGAGGCTGAGAGGGCCTCTGAAATTTTTTCGCCCCTCAGAAGGATCCCCAATCAAGAAATTCTACAGAGAAACTCACATGCCAGACCTCCAAAGCTAGGACACCCTCCAAAGCAGACTTGAACCAGAGAAACCCTCTCATCCCTCAAGTGGGATCTGAGGCCAATCTGCCTGAACTTGAATCCTGACTCTACTACTTACCAGCTGTGTAACCTTGGGCAAGTTACTTTACCTCTCTGTGTCTCACTTTCCTCATCTTTGAAATGGGGATAATGGTAGCTACCTCATAAAGTATTTCGTGACGATTAGATAATCCACATAAAACATTTAGAACCGTTCCTGGCACACAGTAAGCACTATCATTATGATTATGGGGAGGACGAAGAAGAGAATCTTCATTCTCTGCATTCCAATTTTAGCAGTTTTGCTCCTGAGGAAATTTCTGATGGACTAATCCCTCCTGCAGATCCTGGGTGTTTACCTGATGATTTCTACCCCTACTAATATTTTCATTTCTTCCCTAGTCCAGAGTATACATCATGTCTGTAGGGAGGAGCGTGGGCATGGTGGGTGGTGGGACAGCCCCCAGACTCCACCATGCTGTGCATGGCTGTTGGCAGTCTACAGGGTCTCAGGTGGCACATGCCACCAACCAGGCAGACATCCTGTGACTTACCTCTGGAAACATCCCTGTCCCTGGAGTCACCTGGCAAAGAGGGTCAGGCACAGGGGTCCTCAGAGGGAGGCGGAGCAGGAACCTGGCCCCATGCTCCTGTGAGCTCCATTCCGGCTCCCCAGCCAGAACTACCCTGGCGGGTGGAAACAGCTTTTACCGCGTGTGGCTGTCGCATGTGGTTTTGGAATTTTCCAACGCCCCCTACGATTGGCTGCCCCGCCCCTCATACCCTGCTCAGGCCCAGATTGGCCACGTGGGGTGCCTGTCATCCTACCCACTGCACCCTTGGGGGGTGGAGTGGGGGGGGTGTCACTTGGCCACCTGTGTGGTGCTGAGCTTAAACCCCCCTGCCCAGAAGCACCGGGGGAGAGATAGGTGCAGAGCTGCGGGCTGAGGCACTGCTGAGAGGGCTTTGCCCCCAATCTGCTGCCAGCTGCACCCCATCCCTGGGCCACTCTCTACTGAGAAGGACTGTGAGCCAAGGCGGCAAAGCCCAGGCTCAGTCATGAGAAGTAAGTGAATGGGGCACCTGGGAGCGGGGGAGGCCTGGATCCTGCCATCACCCTGAGCCCTCTGGAAAGAATGGTAGGTGCAAAGTCGAGTGCTCCTCCCTGGCAGGGAGTGTCCTGGTCAAGGCCAAGATCTGTTGGGAGATGGGTGGGGCCCCTGGGGAGTCTCACTTACAGCAGCGGTGGTAAACGGACTGTCAAGGAACTCTGTCATGAGTTCTGGAAAGAAACTCCAAGAGTTTCTGAGGTATCCAGCCCCCTCATTTTACAAAAAGAAACCGAGCCCCAGGGAGGCTGAGTGCTTCACTCAAGGTTACACAGTTGGTAGTGAATGGAGGCTGATTACCGGGGTCCTGCACTGACTCTCCTGGCCACTGCTGCGGTGTTTCCCTTTGTGCTTCCAACCTGCTTGTGGGTGGGGTGGAAAGAGGCCAGGGCGGCTGCTGTGCCTTGAAGCAGTAGGACAGTGAGAGTAAACTGAGGTCAGCAGGCAGCGGGGGTCAGAACCCCAGCATCCAGGCCTCAGAGCCACCACACTTTCTGCCCAACCCAGGGACATGAGGACTAAGTGGAATCCAGGCAGTGTGTGTGCGCGCGTGTGTGTGGTCCTCCCACTTCAGTCACCCATCTGATGGGGGGTAGAGGCAGTGGAGATGGGAGTAGTAAGTCCTTGGCCTCACCCCCTTCGTGGCTTGGAGCTGTGGGCCAACAGCTGGTGGGCAGATGTCTGGGGTCCCTGTACCTTCCAGCAGAGCAAGGGTGCCCACAACAGACAGTCACCCATGCTCTTGCAAAGGAAGCCAGAGAACCTCTCAGAGCACAGAGTGAATGAGAAAAAAGGAAGCCCATGCCACTATGGCCTGAGGCGGCCCTAGCGTCAACCTGGGGTCTTCCCACAAGCCACAGGAGGAAGGCCATATTGGGTCCTGGAAAGACCCATGGACTGAGAATCTGGTTCTGGTGCCATCTCTGTCACTTACTAGCCATGTAGCCTTAGGCAAGTCACTGGGCCCTGGCCTCTAGTTTGCAAAACAAGGGGGCTGAGTTTTCGCAAAACAAAACCAACTATAGAGAGTTTCCCAATTCTGAAATCCCAGGACCAAGAAGAGAGCCCTGGTCCCTCAAGTAGGCATCCCCAAGGGTAGTGAAGGAGACTCAGCAATCCCAGAGAGGTGAAGGAAAGGAGGCCATGGAAAGCAAAGAGCGCCACTTCCGTGATTGGGACTGAGACTGCAGTGCAGGGGTGTGAGCTGGGATGGATAAGGAGGGGTGGGAGCCAAAAGAGGAGTCAAAAGCTTCCAGACAAAGGAAGAAGAGCCTCTTGGAGCTCCAGTTTCCCTTCTAGCTTCTCCCTATTAGCAGCAAAGGCTGGCAGACTGGTCTTCCCAAAAGTGGCCCCAAATCAGCAAATCAACCACGGGTTGCAATGATTGGGTATGCTCCAAGCCAGCAGCAGGGCAAGAGTCCCCAGCAGGGGCTGAGGGAGACACTTGGGCAGCTCTCCATTGTATCCACCCCCCACCACACACACAGCACTGTCCAGGCTGGTGGGTAGGACAGGGGGTCTCCTCCAGTCTGGGGGTCACTGCCAGTGGTCCTTCCCACCTGGACATTTCTGGGTATCTCATAGCCCCAAGTTATCTGACCCTCGTGAGTGCCAGCCACCACCAGCCCTTCTGACCACTGCTGGGGAGTCAGAGCACTCGGGGCTTGGGACTGTGACCCACCCAAAGAGAAAGGGCCAGACACACAGAAGAAACAGACCAAGAAATAGAGATGCAGAGGATGAACTCAAAGAACAGATAGATTAACATGGAGAGAGGGTAATGTCCAGATGGAGACATGGATGAGAAATACCAGGAGAGCCTGAACATGGAGATGTGAAGCTCAGAGACTTCTGCTAGAGTGTAGAAGATCACAAGGCACGCATACGCAGGGCAAGGCAAGGGGGAGACAGGCAGGAGAGGGGAGACATAGAGTGAGTTATTGCTGGGTCTAGGAAAGCAGTTGTGGGAAGCATGGAAGTTCTGACAGGATGGTACAGGCTCCCTGATATGGTGACTTGCTGCTGTCAAGTAGAGAAGAAATGTCCATTAGCAGAGAATCCCCACCAGCCAGAGGGAGGGTGGCCCAGTCATCTCACTCCAGGGGGCTTGTGTGTGTGGAGCCAGTAGGTGCACAGCCCTGGCACAGGCCTGGATGGGAAGGTGGGAGGCCAAGGGGTGCGGGGTCACATGCCTGTCTCTGCTGTGCCCGGATCTTTCTTGGGTCTGATCACAATCATGAGAAGCAGCAGGCCAGAAAGAACTCCAAGTCCCCAGGGTGCCATGGGTCTCACCCTGCAAGCCCAGGGCAAGCCGAGGACTGTATAAAGGGCTTCCTCCTTCCCTGCAGCACCCCTGTGCTTTCCTCTTTCCCTTTCTTCCCATTTCTGACAGAAATCCCAAACACCCTGAACCCAAGGTACTAGAATTTGGAGAGCCCCAGCCTGTCCTGTCACAGCAAAAACATGTATGTCGGTACTGCTGTCCCTACCAGGGGCTCACTCTCTCCCTCCCCTGCCTCTGTGCCGCTGACTCAAACTAACAGGGAACAGGGACTTTCCCATGCTAAGTGCTCCAAGGAAGGCAGCCCTGGGGTCTTGCTCCTGTCCCCAACAGCTGGCACTATTTGAGGTCTAATCTCCACTCCCCCTGCAGCTGCAATGCAGCCCCTTCGCCGGATCTCTCAGGCTCAGAAAAGATGGAGATGTCTATGTGGGGGGAGGGACAGTAACAGGGCAGAGACTCAGGGCCAGAGCCAGTGTCTTTCTGGGTCCACTGGCCTCCTGGAGCTTCAGAGGTGCTTTGGAAAGGAGGAGCTACAGCCCTGGAGGAAGGGAAGGCGCTGGTCGTGACGTCTGGGCTCCCACTCCTCAGAGCTTCCTCCTGGTGATTCATCCCCTCCCCCCATGCACTGGTTGTTTTCACTCAATTCTTTTGTTTCCCCTCCTTTCTCCTGTCCCAGACTGCGGGGGTGGCGGGGGCACCAGGAGGGGGTTTCGGGTGGCTGGCTGTCTTTCATGGCTTTTCAAAACCCCAGACTCTCCCTCGCCCACCTGAGTTTTAGCTTCACTATTTTCTCAGCCCTAGGATCTGGGTGTATCAGCAGAAAATTCTCACCAGGGGCTGTGGGAAGGGCCCTGGCCTGGGCTGGGGGTAGTGTGCACCAGGTAGAACCGCTTCTCCCTGGCCCCCACCCTGCCCTCCCTCTCCTGCTGCCCTGTGGCAGCACCCACCACCTTGGTTTCCAACTTTGCAGAAGCTGGGGGAACTGAGAGCTGAGAAAGGAGGGAGGCTGGTGGCAGGTTGGGGTATGCAAGGGACCCCTGGCTAGAGTTGTGGTCTCAGTGGGGAGAGGCACTGAGAGTTTAGTTTGTGGGGAGACAGGGGGCCTAAGCTGAGAAAAGAGATACATTCCTCTTTCTCATTCATTCATTCATTTCTGCCGAGAGAGGTCTACCAGGATGTAGGAAACCTAGTCCACACCCTAAAAGAAGCCGTGGTCTTTGGAGCAGTACCAAATCTGGAACTCTGCTGGGATGGACAAGTTGTCCCACCTTGGCCTTAGAGAAATGGAGAAAGGCTGGGACCACAGAGGAAGAGTTGGGACAGAGGGAACACTATCTCTCTGGATTTTTATACTACAGACGAGTCCTGGCTTTAGTTCTATGGGTTTCTTCCCTGAATTGCATTCCTAGCTCACTACCCTCACTTCACACTTTTTCCCCTGCAGCCAATAACCATGTTCCCTGTCCCATTCTCCTCCATGTATTTGAGCCTCTCATCCTCCTAGGGCATATAGCTTAATAGTTGAGGGCATTGGCTCCAGAGTTACAGTGACCTGGGTTCAAATGCCAGATCTACCACATCTGGCTGTATAACCTTAGTCAAGCGACTTGTTCTTTCTAGGCCTCAGTTTTCTCATCTGTAAAATGGGGACAATTCTAGTAGTACCTACTTCATGGGGTTGTTGTGATGATTAAATAAAAATGCATATAAAGCCTGGCTCAAAGTAAGAATTCAGCCAACACTTACATCTATCATTATTATTCCTCCTTAATCAATATCCATTGATAAAAAGGGAGAAAGAAAGAGAAGAGAGGAAGGGGCCCAGCTCTAGACTGACAAAAGGAGTTGAGGACCCCAGGGTTCCTCTGTCTGAATCCATTCTCCACCCTGACTGGGGCTGGTTCTGGGGTTTGTGGGGAGAGATCCCCCTCCTCTGCTCCTACCACTTCCTCTCTGTGGCATAGGGCACCTGGACAGGACCCAGGGTTGGCTTCCTAGGGTGGCACAGGGCCAGGCTCTGTGTGCATTCAAAGAGCACTATCAATGAATCTTGCAGCTGTGAGGAGGGTGCGATTAGAGGGGGCTGGAGGTAGAGAAGGACTACGTTGCCTCTACCGTATTTCTCCTCAAGGAGGTTCTAGTAGGATGCTCCCTGGAGATCGTTTGATCTCTGAAGCAATCCAGAGGAGATTCATTTTCTTTTTCTAGTACTGTACTAGAATGAAGCTTTACAGGTCACACTGGATGGCAGGGAAGATACAACAATGAGCTCAGGAAGATAGCCAGCCCTATTCCCATCCCCTGGGAGCAGCAGCCTAGCACAAAAGCAGGAAGAAGGACTAAATTCTTTCTACTCATAGTATAAGCTGAAGACCAGCATGCGCAGGCACCACCCAGGAGCTTACGAAAATGCAGAACCTCAAGCCCCACTTCAGATCTTCTGAATAGGGACCCACAGATGAACAAGATTCCCAGGTGATCTTGTTTGAGATGCAAAAGGCTAGAGTCATTCAGTCACTAGATGATTTAAGGAGCTAGTATGTGCACCGCACCAGGCATTTCTCTCTCCTTTTAGAGGCAGGTGAGATACAAAGATCTTCGCAAGAAAGCAGGCGAGGGTACGGAGAGAGTGAGGGCTGCTGTGGGAGCTGAGTGATGCAGGGGCTGGCCTAGAGGTCCCTGACCTTTGCTTGGCTCTGGTTCCTGGCACCGTCAGGCCCTTAGATGGTAAGTTCCTGGCAGGCCAGGCTCCCAGGCAACAGTTTGAGTAATCCTGTGATTACTCAGTTCCCCCTCCCCAATCTGGGTTCCCACCACCTGCTGCTTCAGGGAACGGGCTCGCAGGGGCAGGTTTTGAAGGTGTCTCCTGGAAGGTGTTTTCAGCTCCTCTCACCCCACCACCACTCTACCAGTCCCCTTCCCGTTCTCTCCCCTCCCCTCCTCCACAAGTCACACACACTCAGGCTCACTGGTACTTTCTCTTTGAGGTTTGGGGTAGATGGCATCGAGGGAGTACAGGTGGCAGGGGAAGGAGGGAGGAGTAGGACAAGAGCACCTGATGGTGGTGAGGGGGCCACCAGTTGGGTCTGGGGCCAGGACACAAGTGTGTGTTTTTCTGTGTTTCTGTGGCTCTCCCTCCATCTCTAGGCCTATGTCTTTGTTTTCTCCCAGTCCCAAACTTCTTGGTCTCTCTAGCTCAGAGAGGCTAGAAGGTCTGACCCTCTAGCTCAGAGTCTCTGACTCTATGTGCCTGTCTCACTGTGCGCCTCTGTTTTGGACTGTGGTTAGGGAGGACAGAGGAGGGGCGGGCCTGGTGGCTGGGGCCCGAGGCTCCAGCATCCCCCATACATGTATATTTGTGAAGGGGATCCTTGGCTGGCCACATCTTCCTATGAGAAGGGCAGGGTCTTAGTGACATTGTCGTGAGGTTCCTAGGGTCAAGACCAGCAGTGGGTCAGGTGTGGGGCAGGGAGATGTGTCTAGGGTCACCCATGTGGTCAGTGCACACACGCACACGGATGTGGCTCCTGGAGAAGGGAAGAGGCAGGGAGGCCTGTGGTTGACTGCTGGGCCAGAGCCCGAGTTCCCACTGTGGCTTGGCCTAATCTCCCTCCCACTCACTTTTTTGTGTGACCCACGTTGGTTTCTCCCCTTTCTGGTCTTAGGGCCACTGAGGAGAGAGATACCGCAGTGTTGGAGGGAAAGGTGTGGGGCAAGAGCAGAATCTGCGGGGCCCACATGCTTCACCGGCCTCACCGTGCCCAGTGGGTTCCCCCGCCTTCACCCCCACCCAGCAGTAACTAGTGTATGCAGCGCTTTCTCTCTGCACAGGGCTTTCCATCAGTGATATCATTTAATTACTCTGTGCTACCTGCAATCACCATGGACAGGCAGTATTGTTTTTATCCTGATCTTACCGACAAGGGAGAGGCCTAGAGAGAGAATCTAAGTGACTGGAAGTGCGAGTGCCCCCACATTTTCCACCCCTCTTCCAGGCATCTAATCCCCTCTTATTCTTTCTTCCCCCTATGCATTAAAACCCGCTCTTAATTTACTGGAAAGAACCTAAAAAGCTCACTTGCCGTCTGGTCCTGGGGTGCCCACAGCTTACTGCGTGGGTGTCAGGAGGGCAAGTGTGGCTGGGGGAGGGGAAAGAATCAACTTCTAATCGAGGGACTTCAGACACTCACGTGTCCTGGCCCCATGGGGAGGCAGCTACTGACTCCACTCAAGGCTGGCCTGAGGGGATGATGGCTTAGGCTGATGAAACTATATTTGGGGACTGGTGGGTAGGCCATAGTCTCCCTCCCCACCTCACATCAGCAGGCCCTGCATGTGGCCAGGGGCCAGGCCTGGGGCAGGAGGTGAGCCACAGGAATATAGATTTGCCCTCCAGGGAGGCTGCCACTTCTCTGACCTTTGGGTGGGAGACACATCGCAGAGGAGAAGGGGCTTTGGCCCTAGACCACTTTTCTGGCCGGTTCCACCTCAGGCCTCCACCCTCAGAGGGAGACAGCAGGTCAGTAATGGCAGAAGAGACTCACATGCCCGTGGAAGTACTGAGAATATCTGAAGTAGCCAGAGACCTCAAGCTTTGCCCAGCTGCCTTTCAAGATGGGCCAGGAGTAGGCTCCTGCTTGTCCCTTAAAACTCAGCAGAGAGCCATGTGCTTCAACAGGGACGGGGCAAAATAGAGGAGTCAGACCTGGGCCAGCAGCAAACTACAGGGGAGAGGCAACAGGCACAGGTTATAGTGAGCTCAGTGGAGAGAGAATCTGGGGTCCTGGTGCCTGGCGAGCAAATGCTAACATGCACGTGTGTACGCCAGCTCAGGCAGACCTGCCCACTGGCTCACAGATCACATATACCTTTCATGCATGTACACACCTCTTCAAACTTGCCCATTGATATATATGCCCCAAAAGTGATGTACACAGATCAGCATAATGGGAAGCTCAGGAGAACTGGGATATAGAGCCAGCTCTCAGGCAAACTAGTTGTGTGAACCAGGGCCAATACCTTTACCTTAGCTAGCCTAGTCCATCTGTGAAACTGAGTGGCTGAAAGAGATGGTCTCCAGTTTCAGCCAGTTTTAGCATTCATGATTTGTGCTTACACAGTTGGACACAGATGCCCTTATACACACATAAGTATATGCACTCTTGCACACTGATATACACAGAGCCACCCTCTCTCTGCTCTGGGGCCAAGGGCCTAGGAGCCCTGTATCATTTTCCCCCAGGCTCTCGGGCTTCCAGCAGAGCTGGGTTGTTGAGCCCCACTCTCCTGGGCTCCTGGGCTCTGTGCAGCCCCTCCCTGCGCCTTCACTGTCTGGCTGAGAATGGCTGGCATCTCTGCCCGGCCCCCAGTTGCCTCCTGCCTGGTAGTCCACATCTTCCTGCATGCCCCACACTCTGCCCATGGCGCTCAGCCTCAGTGGGGGAGGGAGATGCAAAGGAAGCCCCTTGGGCGGGAAGCAGGTGTGTGAGGTGGTGAGGACTCCTATGTCCCAAGGCAAGAGGGAAGCAACTGGAGCTTTTCAACTCGAAGGGCTGAGCAGGTGGCCTCTTTGCAGCTGCTTTCTCTACCTCCATAGAGCTGATATAACTCCCGCCTGCCCCCTATACACCCCCCTCCTCTGTGAAACAAAAACAGCCTCCTCAGGCCCTCTGTAAGAAGCATTTGGCACTTCACTTCCCCTTCCATTTTGCAAGAGGGAAACAGTAAGTTGAAGCTGGTTGGAGAAGTGGGGGAAGCACCAGGTACCTGTGTCTGCAGTCCAGGTACGTGGCAGTAGGATGCAGAAAAGCCTCCTGGACTGACCTACTTCTCTCTCTCTTCAATTCCAGCACAAATTGAAGTAATCCCTTGCAAAATCTGTGGGGACAAGTCATCTGGGATCCACTACGGGGTTATCACCTGTGAGGGCTGCAAGGTGAGTTGTAGTCACACATGTGTGGGCACGCATGTGCATACACAGTCTCTTCAGAGATGGAGGAGAAGGGGCTCCATGGCTCTGGTTCTGACTCCAGGGATGTTCTCCTGTGGCAGCTAGGGAGCTGCCTTGGTGATGCCTCCCTGGAGGGCCATGAGTACAGGGAGGGCCTTGTCCTAAGCTGCAGAAGTGGTTGCAGGACAAATTGCAATTACGCAAAGAAATGGAAGAGAGAGACCTGACAGGTCACAGGATGTAGGAAAGCTGGGGCCAGAGCTCATGGCTGGAGGCCCTCAGGATCAAGCTGGGTCTGGCCAGGATAAGCAGTCTTGGCCTCCACCTGCTTTCCCCAGGGTTTCTTCCGCCGGAGCCAGCATTGTAACGTGGCCTACTCCTGCACCCGTCAGCAGAACTGCCCCATCGACCGCACTAGCCGAAACCGATGCCAGCACTGCCGCCTGCAGAAATGCCTGGCACTGGGCATGTCCCGAGATGGTGAGGCCAAGCAGGCAGCCCCCGGGGTTTCCCTGGAATCTCCAGAGCAGCAGCCTGGCCTGCTGTGCTAGATAGGGCTTAAGCCGCAAAAACGTCCTTCCAGAGGTCTGCTCTCCATTCCTCCTGTTGACAGCCCCATGTCTCTTCCACTGTGGGGAGGAGCAGGTCACCCCATCTGAAAGCTCTTCAGATTTGCCAACTTCAGGCTCTGCTGGGACAAACCTCCTTTTGCTGAGGTCCCAGACCTTTTCATCCCTTCTTCTTTGGGATGAATTCTCCTCCCTCTGCTCCTCTCTGGTCCTGCTCCCATCCAGTTTCTGCATCTTTCACTACTACCCCATCACTCCATCTCCCTTCCTAGTCCCCCATTCCTGTCCTAGGACTCAGGACCGTGGCTATGAAGGGAAACAGAGTCGGCCTGAGAATAAGCCAGAAGGTCGGAGGGGAGGCTGGTGTTCCTGGTGACTTATCCCCCTTCCTCACCCCCGACCTCCTCACCAACCCCTCACCCCCCACCACAGAAGGAGTCCAGGGCGGGGCTGGGGAAGGCGTGAGGTGACAAGGAGCCTGAAGGAGCCCGTCAGCACTTTTCAGCACCCAAAATAACAAAGCAAAAGGAAACACGCAGGAGTGCAAAGGGGCAGGCGGGGCGAGGGGCTGTGCCCCCACACCTGGGAGGGGTGGCGGGGGGAGGAAAAAGGCAGGAAAGAGAGAGCAGAAGAGGATGTTAGAAACCAGCCGCGGAGCGGGTTGGGCTGTGGTGAGTATCTAGGTCACCAGGGAGCCTGCAGACCTGACCACAGGGAGACCTGTGTTCTCTGTTCTCCTCTTCCTCTGACCCTCCCAGACAGGCGAGTTGACCCCAATACAGCTTGAGGCCCCCTACTCAACCACCCCCAGCACCAGCATCAGGAGGCCAGAATGCCTAGCCCAGACTCATTGCTCGAATTCTATTAGAAGTTGGTTTAGAACATAGAAGATTTTGCTCAGGAGATTGAAATGGCAGGGTGGACAGATCCCTGAGCAAACAAGGGAGAGAGGTAGGAGAGGTCTTGAAAATAAGCTCCCTAAAGGGAGGTTCTAGGCAAGGCTGGAGAAGCTGTGCTTGGAGTCAGCTAGCTATTCAGGGAGCAGCAAGTTAGTCCTGTCATGACCAAAATGCCTGGCGACCCTGCCCTTTACCATGTTCTCCTGCCTCATAAACTCCTGACCCCTGGACCTCTTTCAGCTGTCAAGTTTGGCCGCATGTCCAAGAAGCAGAGGGACAGCCTGCATGCAGAAGTGCAGAAACAACTGCAGCAGCAGCAACAGCAGCAGCAGGAACAAGTGGCCAAGACCCCTCCAGCGGGGGGCCAAGGAGCAGACACCCTCACTTACACCTTGGGTCTTCCAGATGGGCAGCTGCCCCTGGGCTCCTCGCCTGACCTACCCGAGGCCTCTGCCTGTCCCCCTGGCCTCCTGAGAGCCTCAGGATCTGGGCCCTCATATTCCAACAACGTGGGCAAGGCAGTGCTCAATGGGGCCTCATACCACCTTGAATACAGCCCTGAGCGGGGCAAGGCTGAGGGCAGAGAGAGCACCTACAGCACAGGCCGCCAACTGACCCCTGACAGATGTGGACTTCATTTTGAGGAGCCCAGGCATCCTGGGCTGGGGGAACCAGGACAGGGCCTGGAAAGCTACTGCAGCTCCAGTTTGCGCAGCACCCCAGAGGCACCTTATGCCTCCCTGACAGAGATAGGTGAGCGGCTGAGGAGGTGGAGGGGTGGTGAAGATGAGGGAGGGGCTTCCACCAGCACCCCACATCAACCAAGCACAAGCCCAGGGACTTGGGGGTCCTGGGCAAGAAGCCAAGGGAGGAGGCAGAGCAGGGCATGCCAGGCAGCGAGGGGCCCTTGTATGGGTAGGAGCAGGAGCTGGCTGAGATCGAGCCGTGCCTTCCTTGTCTGGCCCCAGAGCACCTGGTGCGAAACGTCTGTAAGTCCTACCGAGAGACATGTCAGCTGCGGCTGGAGGACCTGCTACGGCAGCGCTCCAACATCTTCTCCCGGGAGGAGGTAACCGGCTACCAGAGGAAGGTGAGGCCGGGAGACCATGCAGGAAGGGAGGATTCCCACTGCCACTGGGAGAGTCCAAGGACGGCTACCTGCACACACAGGGGGTCTGGGGTCGGGCAGGCTTTCATAGACAGGCGCAGGCTGGCCAGCAAGTGTGTTTATCACTTTTAAGTGTCGTTGTGTGTGTGTCTGTGTACACCCTAGCAGATGGATGAGAGCTTTCCCTTATACCCTGCCTACTAAAATTTTACCTGGCCTTCAGCCTACCTACTCAACCACCCAGACCTGGTGTGCTCTCCTTCCTCCTCCTCTATCAATAAAATCAATAACCAAAACCCTGATTAGCATTTGTTAAACACCCCTTCTCTGCCATCATTTACATAATTTATGTAAATGCTTTACATAAATTATCCTCAACCTTACCACAACCAACTGATGAGGGTGGCATTTATTCCTATTTGAAGTAGACTGGGAAGCTGAGCTCAAAGGGGTTAATACTTACTCAAGGTCACAAAGGGGTGGAGCCAAAGTCAAATTCAGATGCATCGGGCTCCAAGGTTTGTGCTCTCTCTCCTGTCACACTCCAGCAATACCACTTGATCTAAAAACACTAATTTGGCACATCACATTTGCTTCTCAAGGTTATGAAGACCTTGGGTATGTCCTTTTCGGCGGGGAGGGGAGGCAGTATGTCCTTTTCACCTCAACAAATGAAATTGTGTGAAAGCAAAGCTGCATTTCCCAGGTGTTTTGTTCCCTCACAACGGCTTCTTCAGTGCTGGCAGCTGGTGGGTGCTCAGTGAGTGGGACTGATGGACAGGAATTGATCCCTGAGTGCATCTGTGCTGAGAATAGCCTTTTAGAAATGCCAGTGTTGAGAATGTGGGAGTTCAGAACCTACCCCTGCAGTTTATTAGGCGGGGCTCCCATAGCTTGGGAGGATCACAGGGTCACACAGAGGGCTACAGCGGGACCCTGCTCCCTCCCTGCAGTCCATGTGGGAGATGTGGGAACGCTGTGCCCACCGCCTCACCGAGGCCATCCAGTACGTGGTGGAGTTTGCTAAGAGGCTCTCAGGCTTTATGGAGCTCTGCCAGAATGACCAGATCGTGCTACTCAAAACAGGTACCCAGGGATGGTTGGACAGGCCTGGGAGGAGCAGGGACAGAGTGCGGATTGGGGCAGAGCCAAATGGAGGGAGCTGGCTTACGGAAACCAGGACACTGAGGCAGTCAGAGACAGATTCCTGACTTTGCCTGATGCTGTCCCTGCCTCTTTTCTCCCTGCTGCCCAGGAGCAATGGAAGTGGTGCTGGTCAGGATGTGCCGGGCCTACAACGCTGACAACCACACAGTCTTTTTTGAAGGCAAATACGGTGGCATGGAGCTGTTCCGAGCCTTGGGTGAGGGCAGGGGGAAATGAGAGAGAGGATTCTGATGCCAACCCCATCCAAAGCTTCATGACCCAGGTCACCCTCTTTCCAGGCAGATTGCCCCTCAGCTGCGAACATGAAGAGGGCAGTATCTGGGGCACCACAGTCACACCTGCCTTGCTCATTCTTTCCATTTCTGCTCCATCAGGCTGCAGCGAGCTCATCAGCTCCATCTTCGACTTCTCCCACTCCCTCAGTGCCTTGCGCTTTTCTGAGGACGAGATTGCCCTCTACACAGCCCTTGTTCTCATCAATGCCAGTGAGTGTCGCTGGGCTTGGGTAAGGGACATTCAGGTGGCGGGGCCCAGCAGATACTGGAGAGTCTAGACCTTCAGATGTGGTTACATCTGGAAATTGCTCTAAATGGCAGAATGAGTCCCACCAATGTTGCTATAAGATAAAGTAAGTTAAAGCGAAGATTCAGAGGAGCCTCAGGAAGGGACACGAGCAGCACAAGATGGGTGGTAGAAGTGGGGGGAGAGAGGAGGAGGGGCAATGAGCCACTTCCCTGATAGAAATTAGTCTGATTATTAGTCTACGTCAGTGATTTCATTGTAGCACACATTGGGATCACCTGGGCAGCTTTAAAAACTGTTGCTGCCTGGGTTCCTTTTCCAGAGATGCCAGTGTAATCTGGGGTGCACCTGAATTTTAACAGCCTCCCTCAGGCCACCAACACTGAGAATCACTGCTCTGTGTGAACTAATTCTAAGACTGTATGGCTATAATGGCAGGACCCCGCTTACCCACTCCACTGAGGTGGAGTGGGCTGGGCTGAGCCAACTGAATGCTAAGTATTTAGCAAACCTGGGAAGTGGGCCAAACTGCTCACCTGAGTTTGTGGACCAAGAATCTTCTGACTCTGCCAATGTGTAGAAACCTAAACGTAACACTTGGACTGGAAATAAAAACCTTAAAAATGACACCTGGGTATGGAACCAGGCAAAAGGCAGTTTGTGTGTTGAAGTTAGTCACAGACTGCTGCAGAGGCCCTGGTGCTGGCCTGGGTGGCTTCAGGAAGGCCACCTCCTATCTGGAGCCATTCTTGGTAGGAGGCAGGGGAGCTCTCTTCCAACACTTTCTTTCACCTCAGTCCCCCACCCACCCACCCATGGCAGAATCCTAGTGCCTCGCATTGAATGGGCTACGTAGAATATTAGGTTACCAGGGAAAAGGTAGCTTGGAGTTAGGAGGTTAGAAGTTCTCACTCCTTTCATCTCTCCCAGTGTTCCTTGTAGGCAGCTAGCCAAGCCCAAGGTCCCAGAGCTTACCATTATCAAAACAAGACACATGCACAGAGATGAGAAGGCCTCTATCCAGCACAGATGTACAAACACATACACCCTTTTGCTGGAAGTTAACATCGTGTTCTTTCTCGTTCTTGCTATGGTCCCATCCCCTCCGTCAGACCGGCCAGGGCTCCAAGAGAAAAGGAAAGTAGAACAGCTGCAGTACAGTCTGGAGCTGGCCTTTCATCATCATCTCTGCAAGACTCATCGGCAAGGCATCCTGGCAAAGGTAGGAGCAATCCCTGGGGTAGAAGAGGCCAGGCCCAGTGCCAGAACTGTGACATCAGAGCTTGTGGGCTAGCGTCTGCAGGCACAGGGGAGGGAGTGCTTGAGCGGCACATTGTGTGAGAGAGCTTGCAACAGCATCGGGAACTAAAGGAATGAGCAGCGACTGCCATGTGGTTAAGGATGGAAAGTTAGCCTGGAATTGGAAGGGACCTCCAGGGAACAACTCGGTTTAATATAGCCAACACTTACCCAACACCTGCATGTACAGGCACTGTGGAAAGATACAGAGACTTCGTCCTTGCCCCCACCAAGAGATTTTAATCTGGTATGAAGAAGAGACATGTGTGCCAATAAATATAGAGTAGAGTGTGGTACCTGATAATGATGACAAAGTGATTAACAAAGTGCTTTTGCTGCTATGCTCTCTCATCCTCATGGCAACCCAGTCAATAGGACAGGTGTTAAAATCTCCCTGTAGCAATAAGGAGACTTCAGTGACTTATTTATGCTGTTAGTTAAGTGATAAATGCAAGATTTAATTCCAGTACTCTTTCCACTACATCCCTATGCCCTGGGATTATATCACTATAATAAGAGATATTGGGACATTGTTATAGGAGCATAAAAAAGGGATTACAAATAATTTGGGGGTAAAAGGAGTAGATCATAAGTGCTTCCTACAGGAGGTGGCATTTAAACTAAGCCACGAAAGATGTAATAAGATTTTAACAGTCATTCATGGGGGTGGGGCAGGCATTGTAGGCTTAGGGAATAATATGAGCAAAATAAGGAGACAAAATAGTGCATACATGAAGAATAGCTCGTGGCACATTTTGATCAAAGTGTAAGATCAGGAGCTGGGATAGATTGGTGAGACAGAAGAATAGCAGAAGATAAGCCTGAAAATTAGGTCAGGGGCAAATCAGGACTTCCAATGCCATACTAAAGAGTTAAGGCTTTATTCCTCGGCAGTGGGGAGCCCCAAACGCTAGAGGAAGGATATAATCAGAGCTGTTCTTTAGACGATTTACTTTGGAACCAGTGTAAAGGAACAATTTATGTAATTATTCAAGTGAGCCCTTGCTATGTGCCAGGCACAGTGCTGGGGGTTGAGGATACAGAAATGACTTAAACAGTCTCTGCACTAAAGAACTTAAACTTTAATCTACCATAAAATAGATTAGAAGAAGAGACTGGAACCTGGGAGAGCAATTGGAAAGCAAATCTTGGATGCACTTTCAAAATATATCTCCTCCTCTGCCATCACCCCCCAGCTATCTGCTCTCACTTGGACAATTAGAGGCCTCCTAACTGGACCCCTGCTCCACCCTAGTCTGCCCTGTAGCAGCCACACAGCACCTACTCAGCACTTATGATGGCTCTTTTAAAAAGGCAGTCATATCATGTCCTTCTCTTGTTCTCAACTCTCCGATAGTTGCCTGTCATGCTGAAAATCAAATCTAGAGTCTGTGTCATGGCCAATTGGCCTCCTGATATGACCCCTTTCTCCTTTTTACATCTGACCTTCTTCTGCCCCCATCAATCACCTATTCAAACCACACTGGCCTCCTCACTAGTCCTTGGACACATCAAGCCCAGTTGCATCTCAGGGCTTTTGTACCTGCTGCTACAGTCACCTGGAAGGTTCTTCCCCCAGTTTTCCAAATGGCTCGTTCCATTCCTTCATTCAGGGGAGGCTTTCCCTAGCCGCTTACTCCATACAGAAAGCCTTCCACCTGTCACTCTGCTTTTAAGAACTTATTATCCAACATACTATATATTTATTTATTTTCTGACTCCCTCACTAGAATGTAAATTTAGTAAAGGTAGAGATTTTATTTTATTGACTGATGCATCAGTATACAGCCCATCGCAGTGCCTAACCCAAATTCAGACAGGTTCTCAACAAACATTTGTTGAATGAATGAATGAAGTTATTGCATTAGCCCAGACAAACTCAGAGTAAAGCAGCAGAGAAGAGAATGAATTCAAGAGCTATGAAGGGATCTCCATGCTGCCTGCTATTCCCTGACTGTCCCTTTCCCAGGAAACTAAGCCGCAGGGAGCAAGGCGATGGCTGGTGAGAGCTAAGGGTCACTTAGCTATATGTGACACTGCAGGAGATAAATGGTTTTCCAGCCTTTCTCCAGTGAGGTCTCCCTGCTTGTGTCTCATCATGGGTTTCTGCGCCTTTTTCATTTCCCGTTTGGCTGAGGGCCAGCAGTGTTGGTTTGCTATTTGCAGTGTTGCATACCTGCTTAGAGAGTCTGTTTAGTTCGGCCATGGAGTATGTGTCTTGTGCCAAGCAGTATGATAGGTACAGAGGGGACAGAGGGAGAGCTCCCCACCCAAGGAGCTTAAATGCAGGGTGGGAAGGCAGACAGATTAGATCATTTTCTTACAATATGGTAAGTGCCACTGAGGGAAGCCCAGAGGAAGGACGCTTGCTCCAGACAGGGGGAAATATTCCAGGTGCACGTGACACTGGTAGGTGAATAAGAATCAGCCAAGCAAAGATGAGGTGGAAAGGCATCCCAAAGAGGGGAGAAACATGGGCAAAGACAGAGGGTGTGTGACAGCACATGACAGACAGAGTCACAGAAGGTCGCTGTTGTAAAAGCATGAAGTGTGAGTTAGAGCCTTTTACAAGGTTCATGTTAGGAGTAGCAGGAACATGATGTGGGGGCTTCACCCATAAGACATTCCCCTGTCCCACATCAGCTCTCACTTGCCTCCGGTGTCCTGACACACACATGCTCGTACTTCTGCCAGTGGGTTAGCCCAGCCCAGGAAGGATGAGAGCACTTCTTGCTGAAGTACTGACCCTCTCTTCCCCATTAACCCATCTCTAGCTGCCACCCAAGGGGAAGCTTCGGAGCCTGTGTAGCCAGCATGTGGAAAAGCTGCAAATCTTCCAGCACCTCCACCCCATCGTGGTCCAAGCTGCTTTCCCCCCACTCTACAGGGAACTCTTCAGCACTGAAATCGAGTCACCTGTGGGGCTGCCCAAGTGACCCAGAGGAGGGGCTCCTTTCCTCTCCCCACAGCCTGCTGGCCCACCACCCGGACTCTGTTCCACCCCCAGCGTCTTCCTTTCCCATGTCCTCTGAAGGGTGGTCCCTGCCTGCTCTTTGGGAGTGAGAAAGTGCTGAGACTAGTTTACTGCCCACAGGCTTTCCTGCCAGTGGGACAGCAGCCAGAGGGTGGGATGGAGGAACACCATCTCCAACCTCAGCTTTGTTCTGTCTCATTTCCCTTACCCTTTCACCCCAGCTTCTGGGAGGCATGGGGTGGGTGGGATATATAAGGACCTCTAGGGAGGACCAAGGTGTCCTCAAGAAAGTGGGGGAATCCAGGGTACCCTGGATGAACAGAACTCAACTCTGGGCTCAAAAGCCACTAACAGGCCTTTGAAATACCTCATTGCATTTCCCCATGGGCTTCGGCTGGGGGAGATGGATCAAGCTCAGAGGCTGGTGGCAAGAGCCCAGAAGGACCTGTATATGATATGAATCTGGACCTCTAGATTTCCTGCGTTCCCTCTTCCTCCTAGCTCAGCAGGGAAGTGACTGGGCAGCCTGCCCTTTTCCTGGGGTCTTGAAAAAAACAGATATGTGGAGGGTAAGGATGGGATGAGGGTGAGGGGCTGGGGATAATTGCTTTATGGGATTTGGGTATGGGGATAGGGTACGATGAAGGCAAGAGCATCACAGACATATAGAGTTAGAACTCAAACCTCTTATGTGCACTTTAAAAATAGGCTTTATTGGTTAGCACAGATCTGATCAGAGACACACATCCACATACAGGTGAAACACATTCAGACTCAACCTGCAATCTTGCAGCTCTATAGACACATTTAATCTGACACAATCTCTCACCCTTGAGGTCACAGCTCAGAGGAGCCTAGTGGCCTCAGGGAAGAGTCCCAATCCTGAGGGACCCCAGAACATTTCCATGGTGCTCTAGTCCACCAATCTGAGACCTGGGGTGGTCTAAACTCCATCCCAGCTCCAGCTGTCTTCTACCATGAGAAGCCCCAAGAGAAGCAGAGATGGCTGGACACTGGTCAGTCAAAAGGCCAAGGACAGACCCTGGGAGGACTTTCCTAGCCCTGCCCCTCAGCCCTACTCTTGTTATGGAGAAAGGAAGCAGATGCAAACCCACCACTCTGTGACTGGGGACCGCTGACTCCAGCATGGAGGAGGAGACCAGGGGACAGAGGACAGACCTGTTTCTCCAGCTGTGATCTTGCCCTAGAACTTCTCTTGGCTTTATAAATAGCTGTGAACCCTCTTCTGAGGGAAAAGCAGCAAATGATGGGAGGGGGATTTTTTTTTCCCCCTCTCAGGGAAGGCGTTTGGCTGGGTAAACATAAACCCCAACTTGTGCCATTCTTTACAAAATGATTTTAAAGGTAAACAGTATGTGTGTTGGGGAGTAGGGGAGCCTTAAATAAGATTACCCATATGCCTGCTGTCTCATTCCTGTGTGGAGACCCAGGTCTCCAGGTCAGCAATCCATCCGCATTGTAAGGCTTCTAGCCCCCGCTACTTTCTCCCCAGGCTGAGGAGTCCCCCAAAGAGGCTTGTGAACTGATCCTCAGGAACCCTCACTGAAGGAGTCTCAAACTGTTCCATAGGGGATGTTCTGGACTGAGAACTTTCCCACAAATGATACCCACAGGGCACATTTAGATTTAGAGATTGTACCAAATTGCCCTGCATCTGAGAGATCAAAAGACAATCCTCTGAAAGGTGGTTGACCCGAGAGCTCCCCGGCTTCCCAGAGGGGAATCAGGATGTCAGAAAGACCCTTTAGAGCTTCGCAGCTGCCTCTGTTGCATGAGCCCTCCCCAGGCACCAGAGCCTCCCTCCTCACCCCCTCCTCCCCCCTCACTCGCCATCCTGTAGTGGTGCTTGCTGCAGCCCTCCCTGGTTGCCTTATTTATTTATTTTGCACCAACAGGGTTGCTGCAGACTCATTCTCATCTGGTTTAAAAAGAGAGAGAGAGAGAGAAAAGGAGAAATGCTTTCTGGCTCTTTACCTCTGTCTTGGCGGAGCAGCTGCAGCAGCAGCAACAGCAGCAGCGGCAGGCAGGCGGGCGGGCAGCGGGCAGTGGGGAGTGAGGCACACAGGGGAGGTGCGGGGCCAAGGTGCAGCTCGAATGGGATGGGGCTCCCAGCCACGGACAGATGCAGTGCCCAACTTGATACCACCCTCCAGCTTCTCCGGTAAGTGCCCTTACCCTCGGTCCTGAAGCTGCAACTGCCCTTTCCCATAACATTCTCAGAGGCAAGGCCAGACCAGTGTGCCTGTCAAAGCAAGAGGGTTTGTGCCCCAACCCCAGTCTCATCATTAATCCTGGTCCCACAGGAATTTGATGGGGAAACTAAAATGTCCCACGTGCCCCTGGGTGGAAGGACTCCAAGGAGACCTCCCTTCCATCTCCCCAGTGCTCTCTCTAGCTCTGGGAGGGGTTTCCCCCACAATCAATGCAGGTATTCCAGAAATCTTGCTCCCAGGAGCCCCCTCCCCATGCCTCAATCAGGTATGCTCTAAAGAGGATATCCCTGTTCAAATGTGTCCCTGGACTGCCACATAGAGACAAGAAGAAAGATCGCTGTCCTTGAGGGGGTGATGTCCCAGACCCCACCCCACTGAAGGAGAGAAAAAAGTGGTTCTGACACCCATCTCTTCCTGCCAAGTGGACAGAAGCCAGTCCTGTAGCCTTGGAGGTTGGCAAAGGAAGTTTGTGGTTAAATTAGCTGCCTTCTAAATAACGCAGATTGGCCCCAGAGCCCCCAGCCCCTGGCCTGGCAGGCTTTGGCAACTAAGAGGAAACTCAAAGGAGCAGGAAGGAGGACAGCAGGGTACATGCTTCAGTGCACTTTTGCTGAATGTAGAGCCAAAGGGTGAACAGGAACTGCAGCAGTAGTGATGAAAAGCTAGCTGTCAGGTGGACTTCCCAGAACAGGCACGGGGAGAATGGGGGCGGGGCTGGGACACTTTCTCCCTGGAGAACTCTTAGTATGCCACTGATACCTGTTAGGTCAGCAGCCTTGGCCCCAGGCCATTCTTTCTCATCCCAAGCCCCAGAATGGTTTTCTGCATCTCTCTGCTCTTCTGGACTCTTTCTTTAGTTTCCAAACTACTACAATCCTCTGAAGTGGCTACGGAATAGCCACTAGAACGATCCTTCTAGAGGAGAGTGTTGAGTGGGTAGGCAAGGGGAAGAAATCACACTGTCTCTTAAACTGCCTCTGCCAAGTTCCACATGGGAGAAAATAGGGTATGTGGTAGAAACGAGGCTCTGTAGAGTCCAGAAGGCCTAAAGCCCAAAAGCCCAAGGGATCAATTGGGATCTGCAGCTGGGAGCAACTCAGATATGCTGCCTCACAGGGGGCCCGTGCCTTGCCAGTTCCAATACTCCCCTCGCCTAAGGTCCCAGTTGGCACTGAACGGGGTGAATTGAAGGACTCTCACCACTTCGCGGACCCCTTCTCCTCTATCACCACAGCCAGTCCCCAGTGGTCATTGTAGTAACTGCCTTCCTGATATTGTGCAGGCCTCTGGTACCCAGAAACCCACTTTAAATCAATAGGCTCCACACACTGCCAGTGCCCAGACATCTGCAGTGCCAGCCAAGGACTCCCCCCACCCCACCCCACAGCATCTGGTCAGCTGCTGTCTCCCCTCGCTTATCTACATCTCCCTAGTTCACCATCCATCTCTTGGGTATTGCTCAGGCAAAAGGGAACAGAGCTTGCCCTCAGATTCACACACTGGACTAGAATCAAAAGACCATTGCGGAGGATATGAGAAGTCGAAGATTGAGGACTGAGCATCAGAACTTAAAACGTGGGCATCCTTTGTGTCCCTTATACACCCCAGCTCCATCTGTAGGGGAGGAGGGATCCCCAGCTCCCCAGTCAAGTGCCCCCTGCATCTTGTGCCATGGCTAATGCACAGCTTGGCTGTAGGCCACACAGGCATTCTGGGGAGATTGGATCTTGCTGGTCCAGGGCTCAGGCCCTGGGCCAGGCTGGAGGAGGGCAGAGACTGGGGGCAGAGCTGAGGCCTGCATGTGTCCCAGCCTTGGGTGACTTAGTCAAGGTGAGGACCTCTCTCCAATCAGGACAGGGAACTCTAGCTGAGGATGTGATCTCCCTGAGCCTTAGGCAAAGCTATGGGTACATAATAGGGCGAACAAGAGAGGGCAGAGATGGACAGAGCAGAGCTTGGGGAGAGCAGATATCAGGGAGAAGGGACCTGAGGCATTCCTAGACCTCACAGGCACTGGTAAAAACCCATTACAGGGAGACTCAAAGTTACTTCCCTGCTGCTACCTGTGCCATTCTCACAAAACTTTCTCCACAGGAATCAGGCTTGACTAGGGTTCCATGAGCTACAGTAAACACTTGGCTGGTTATCCAGGGCTAGAAGGGGAGGAAAGTAGAGATTCCCCAGAGAGGAGCCCCAGGAAGTCCTAGGGAAGTGGTGCACCAGAATTCTTCCTGGTTCTGTGCCCTAGTTGCTGGCAATGCTGAGACAGATATACCAATTTCTCCCCTCTCTAAGGAGGGCCAGGGAAGCTTGGGGTCACCATCATCTGAAGCCACTTTCCAAAAAATGGCCATGTTATCATCTATTCCAGGATTGAAGAAGGGATGGATGCGGCCACAGCTCCAAAGCAAGCCTGGCCCCCATGGTGCCCCCTTCTTTTCCTGCTGCTCCTGCCTGGAGGGAGCGGTGGCAGCTGTCCTGCTGTGTGCGACTGCACCTCCCAGCCCCGGGCAGTGCTCTGTGCCCACAGGCGACTAGAGGCTGTGCCCGGGGGACTCCCGCTGGACACTGAACTCCTGGACCTGAGTGGGAACCGCCTGTGGGGGCTTCAGCGGGGAATGCTCTCCCGCCTGGGCCTGCTCCAGGAACTGGACCTCAGCTACAACCAGCTCTCCACCCTGGAGCCCGGGGCCTTCCATGGCCTACAAAACCTACTCACCCTGAGGCTGCAGGGCAATCGGCTCCGAATCTTGGGGCCTGGCGTCTTCTCAGGCCTGTCTGCCCTCACACTGCTAGACCTCCGCCTTAACCAGATTGTCCTCTTCCTAGATGGAGCTTTTGGGGAGCTAGGCAGCCTCCAACAGCTGGAGGTTGGGGACAACCACCTGGTATTTGTGGCCCCAGGGGCCTTTGCAGGGCTGGCCAAGCTGAGCACCCTCACTCTGGAGCGCTGCAACCTCAGCACAGTGCCCGGTCTGGCCCTCACCCGGCTCCCAGCACTAGTGGCTCTAAGGCTTCGAGAACTGGATATTGGGAGGCTGCCGGCAGGGGCACTTCAAGGGCTGAGGCAGCTAACAGAGCTGGAGATCCACCACTGGCCATCTCTGGAGGCTCTGGACCCTGGGAGCCTGGTTGGGCTCAATCTTAGCAGTCTAGCTATCACCCGCTGCAATCTGAGCTCAGTGCCCTTCCAAGCACTGCACCACCTGAGCTTCCTCAGGGTCCTAGATCTATCTCAGAACCCTATCTCAGCCATCCCAGCCCGAAGGCTCACCCCCTTGGTGCGGCTCCAGGAGCTCCGACTGTCAGGGGCCTGTCTCACCTCCATCGCTGCCCACGCCTTCCATGGCTTGACTGCCTTCCACCTCCTGGATGTGGCAGATAATGCCCTTCAGACACTAGAGGAAACAGCCTTCCCTTCTCCAGACAAACTGGTCACCCTGAGACTGTCTGGCAACCCCCTGACCTGTGACTGCCGCCTCCTCTGGCTGCTCCGGCTCCGCCGCCACCTGGACTTTGGCACATCCCCCCCTGCCTGTGCAGGCCCCCAGCATGTGCAGGGGAAAAACCTGAGGGAGTTTTCAGACATCCTACCTCCAGGGCACTTCACTTGCAAACCAGCCCTGATCCGAAAGTCTGGGCCTCGGTGGGTCATTGCAGAGGAGGGGGGGAATGCCATTTTCTCCTGCTCTGGAGATGGAGACCCAGCCCCCACTGTCTCCTGGATGAGGCCTCAGGGGGCTTGGCTGGGAAGAGCTGGGAGAGTAAGGGTCCTAGAGGATGGGACGCTGGAGATCCGCTCAGTGCGGCTGCGGGACAGAGGGGCCTATGTCTGTGTGGTCAGCAATGTGGCTGGAAATGACTCCCTGAGGACCTGGCTGGAAGTAACCCAAGTTGAACCACCAAATGGCACTCTCTCCAACTCCAACATCACCACGCCAGGGATCCCAGGGCCTTTCTTTCTGGATAGCAGAGGTGTGGCTATGGTGCTGGCAGTTGGCTTCCTTCCTTTCCTCACCTCCGTGACCCTCTGCTTTGGCTTGATTGCCCTCTGGAGCAAGGGCAAGGGCCGGGTCAAACATCACATGACCTTTGACTTTGTGGCACCTCGGCCATCTGGGGATAAGAACTCTGGGGGTAACCGGGTCACTGCCAAGCTCTTCTGATCTTTCCTTCCACTCTGGGGACCTGGCCAAGTCAGTTTCAGATACCAAAGAAGACAGAACCAAGGCCACTTGGACCAGAACCTAGTTCCAAGCAGCTCAGTTCTCCCACCTGCCTGCATTGTGCCAGCAATGCCTCCTGATAAGAGTCTGCTTCCGCAAGCTTTTCCAGCCCAAGGATAGCATTGTAATCTCTTCTCTGAGGGTCCCCGGGAGCTGACCATATAGACCCTGTAGTCAGCCCAGCCCTCTCTTCACCACTGCACCCTCCTCCCCACCCCACCCCCATACACCCAAAGCAGGAAACATAACCAAGGCTCCAGTCTTCTATGCTAACCACTAAGCTTTCTTAACACACATGTCCTTTAATAACAAATACCGATTGCCGACCACAGCTATGAGATTAATTCAGAGGTGGATCTGGGAAGTGCCACTTGCTTCTTGGAGTCTCTTCTCAACCAGGCAGTCTCTTTTCTTTTCTGCTCCCCAATCCCACCACAGCCCCCAGGCACAAGGAACTAGAGCCCAGGACCCTCAGACTAAGGAGAGGACCAGGATGCGAGTGTGGGATGGGTGAGAACAGACTATACACCAGCACTGTGTCTGCATGAGCCTCCTTCACCTTTCTCTGTCATTAAACCTGCTGCCAAGGGGCACAACAGGAGGAGCCAAAACTAAACATGATCTCTGGAGTTTTCTTTACTTCACTCTATTTCTCCCCGCTTCCTACCCTTCTGCCTGCCTCTTGATCATGTATCCCGATGGTCTTGCCTCCATCTAACCCAGCCTGACAAGCAGGTTAAGCAGGCTCACCATGCCTGAGAGATCAGCACCCTCAGCCCCAGTTTCAGACTCAATCCTTTCTCTTTCACTCTCCATCTTCTGGAGCTGGAGAGATCCTCCACCTTCCAGGAGATCCCTCTGCAGCTCCTTCCCTTCTTTCTCATTTCTCAGTGGGATCTCCCCATCATTCCTGTGTCACAGATCCCTAGTGCCCTTGGGGGAAAACCAGAAGGGAACTCCTAGGAAATGACTAACAAAAGAGAGAATCTGTAGTTGTCTAAGAAGAGAGACCCAGAATACGGTAGGACTGGGCTTGGAGGAACAAGGGAGGAGGGGCACAGCAAGCTGTAGTGAAAAGTGGAGGGAAGCGAGGAGCAGCAGAACTGCCTGCCTATTTAATTTCCACCACCCTTCTGCAGCTTGCTTATGTTCTGTGTTAAGTGCAGCCCCAGGGGAAGCTGTCTCTGGATAGAGGTCACCGACTTACTTACATATGGAGACCCCAGATGGGGAGGCAGAGTGGGAGGTGGAACTGCTGACTACCACTGAGAGTGCTTCAGAGGGCAAAGCAAAGCCAAAAAAAAAAAAAAAAGTAGAGATGCTGGGAGCTCAAGGGACAGGGCAGCAGCCTCAGCATCAACAGAAGGGGAGGAGTGAAAGGGAGAGGGGAGGAGGGACTGAGAAGTGGAGAATCACACCACCCTGGGGAGCCAGCCCTTCTCTCTCTGCAGCAGCATCTGCCCAGTATCCTTGAGCTTCTCTGCACTCTCTGCAGCTCCCACTCACCCCACACCAAACCACAGGCAAGCATCGTGAGCTTCCTAGCCGATTCCCTGCCACTGTTGTCCTCATTCTGAGGAGACTTTACTTCCCTAAATTCCCACTCATTAGAAGATTCCCAGCTCAAACTGTCCCTACAGGTAAGAGGAACAGGTGCCACTGAGGAGACAAAGCTGGACTTCACAGGCATGCAAGCTCTTTAGTGAGACAGGAATGGGAATTTGAGGGTGGGGCCAGAGGTGAGTTTTGAGAACTGGCCATTTGGAGAGTGAAGCTGGATAAACCTACATTCTTGAGAAATGGGTGTATCCCTGAGCCTCCAACCTCCCCGCCCCCGTGCACAGGCAACTCATTAGCATCCCAGCAACCACCCCCACCCCAGCTCCAGTTATCATGTGCCAGAAAGGTTTCCCAGGGCACAGCCCTCCCCCTCATCTCCACCAGCAACTTATTAGGCTGGGACTTGGGAGTTGGGGGCTGGAGGTTCTCATTCTAGTTGCCCTCTCTGCAATGCAGATAAGGGGAGAAATAGCGTTGCCGTTCAGAGAAATCTTCTCTGGGAAGCCTCTGAGGCAGTCGAGAAAAGATGACTTTCTGGCGAGGGGAGGTGTTGCTGCCCAAAGTCTCCAGAGAGCAGCACTGCCCAATAGAAAGAGAATTCAAGTCACATGTGTAATTTCAAATTTTCTAGTAGCCACATTAAAAATATCAAAATGAAACAGATACAATTAATTTTAATACTATATTTTATTTAACCCAACGTACCCAAACCATTATCACTTCAATATATTATCAATATAAAAGTCAGTAGTGAAATATTTAACATTATTTTTCCACACTAGGTCTTTGAAATGCAGTGTATATTTTACATTTATATGACATCTCAATTCAGTCACCAGGAATTTAAATTTTCACCAGGAATACCTTATCTGTATTTAGATATCATAAAATTCTCTGTTGAAAGAAGTAGATTCACACATCCAAGTTGCTTCAAACATACTTAAAAGTTTTCCAATAACTGAATCAGGTATGTTTTAAATTTTAAGTTAATTAAAATTACATAAATAAAAATTTTTATTCCTCAGTCACACTAGCTACCTTTACAAGTGCTTAATAGGCACATGTGGCCAGGGGCTACTATATTGGAGAGCACATCTCCAGATACGATGACCCTGGGCATAAACTAGGGTCTCCTTGGCAGCCATGGACAAAGTGTCCCCCCAAAAAACACACTCAATCTTGGGGAAATGCCTGTGGAGGTACTCCCCGGTACAACCCGTCATTCTCCATTCACAGCTTTTCCAGGATACCTTCAAGGGGTGAACGTAACAAGGTCACTGTGATGAGCACGTCCACAGCTTGTCCAATCATCAGCAAGCCAGGCCTTTATCTTGTCTGTCTGAGCAGGATGCCCTTAGCTAAGGTACGACTGTACAGGCTGTTTTGTGCCAATAAGTATGCAAATATAGCCAGGGACATGAGCGTGTGGTTTGCATGTGTGGGGGTGTTATATCACACTGTGGGGCAACCCAATGGAGGGTTTGCCCAGGTGGGACAGTAGTACAGAGAGAAGAAAATCACATCTACTGAGGACCTATCCTACACCAGTGGTTTTATGTTTTTTTATTTAATCCTCACATCAACCCTATAACGTAGATAGGCCTCTTAGCTTATTGACTACAAGTCAAATAGATTCAGTTGCTTGAGGGTACAGAGCTAGTTAGTAAGAGGACTGCATTTGACTCAGCCATGTGCATTCTGCCACACTGCCCTCTCCCAGGGCCTCTCAGTTGCAGGACAGGGCCTGTGAGAAAGGTGAAGTCCACCCAATGTGAACTTTTATTAGAGTGCACCGGGATCACTTGCTGATCCTCAGCTTCCTTCACTCTATCACTCTAATGCACTTGGATTCAGAAAGTTGGGGTTTTTTGTTTTGTTTTTACTTTCTTCTCAGTCTCTTCTCCCAATGTCCTTAACTACCTCTGCCTCAGGGACTGGTAGAAAGGAACAGAAATTACAGGGGTCAGATAGATGGAAGTGAAATGACTGGCTCCCAGCAAAGGACCCTCTCATTGATTAAAAATGGAGGCTTCAGATTTCCAACTTCCTTTTCTGGGTTCTAACCTCAACAACCTCTTAGGCTAGACAGAGAATGCTCAGGAATTCCCAGTATATCGGAACAATCTGTGAGCTGTTTCAGATTTGAGAAGAATTTGACCCTGCTCACCTTCTGCCTACCGCTGCTTGACAGAACCTTCCTGAGGTCATCCTATCCCACCCTCCTCCCACCCCTCCTCTCTTCCATTTCAGACATGGTCTTGCCTAAGCTGGGAGAACTTTGGACCCAAAGACCCTCTGGCACCATTTCAGCATTCTCCATTTTTGTCCCTGATACATTCTCTAATTTCTGACTTCTACTTCCTTTGCTGTGCTGAATCCCTGATTCAAGAGATGAGAGCTCTGAAAGGCAATTCAACTTTTTCGAATCACAGACCCCTCTAAGAATACCTGGTGCAAGCTATAAATTCCCCTCTGGTGTAAGCTGTGAACAAAAATGTTTATACATTATCCAGGCATTCTGAAGCCTTCACATACTCCATGGAGCACAGGTTAAGAACTTCTGCTGTGAGAAGCCTCAGGTTGCAGGAGGAAAGCTGAGGGTTTAGGCTACCTTTGCTTGAAAGTATCCATTAGAGGCAAGGAGAAAAGGCTCGGAAGGATTACAGTGTGAAGTACATGTTAGCACAGGTAAGAGCAGGTGGTAGGATGAGCTCTGTAAGAAAACACACTATTGCCTCCAGCATTCTCCCTTCCCCTGACCCCTTCTCCCACCAGCACCCACTCTCAGGGAGAGGCAGAAACCTTTGGGTGGGACTCTTCCTCTATGAAGTGAGCATTGTAGTGACTCAGGCTGGAGAGCTTCTGAGACCAGGGACTCCTGAGTCGTGTTCCTCTACACTGATTTTTAAGGGGAACTACATGGGAAGACTTCGAGCTGGGTGGTGGTGGTCAGAGACACTGAGGAGAATCTTTCTCCTAGGGCACTTGCCACGATTCATCAATCTGACCTAAAGACTGAATGGTAGCACCAGCATAAATTATGATACTAAGGCTCAGGCTTCCAGTTGCTGGTTTCTAGTGAAGAGGTTTGATTAACGGGGAAGGAAGGAGTAATACCTACGATGGGCAAAAAGAGAGATGAGTACTGTTTTTCGAAGACTTAAGACAGCTGAATATCATTTGAATGGATCGTTTTCACGCTGTACTTGAGGGGAACTCTGAGCATCCAGGGTTCTGGAGCCAGGCTACTTGTGTTTGAGAACCCCTCACTGCCCAGACTTGTAGCCAAAGACTATATCCCCTGCTTTGGCTTCTTGAGTGGAAACACCTGTTCATTGAACTTTCTGGGCAACCCAGACCTCATGTTATCTCATTTCATCTACTGCCTCCTGCTGCCTGTTCAGAACACCCCTGAAGGAAAGAGAATAGACTCTTAGGAACTGGAGATGAAAATAAATAAATTACAATTCACCCAATCACAACTCAACCTTTCAATCCTGATTTGGGCTCATAGAGGGGAAAAGACATGACAAATCCCAAATGCACAGCGACTTGAGAGTGAGTTTGGAATCACCTCACCTAAAGTTATACCTTCAACTCCCCCGGCCTCTCTATACCCAGTTAGAAGTCAACCCTCTTTTTAAAATTTTCCAGGAAAAGTGATTTCACCTGCTTTTCACTGCTCTGATTAAGAAATTCCTTCTGTGGTTTAATTTTTAATGCCTCTTTTTGGACTGCCACTTCATTTCCTCCTTTTTGCCCACCCCCACCCCCATTGGAGCTGGAAGATGAGGGCCCATAAAGTAGACCTGTGCTTTTTACAGCAACACCAGACATTCTTCCTTGGAATTGAACTATTTTCAAATACTTTTTACTTTTTTAAAAGTAAAAATAGGGGGCTGGCCCATGGCTCACTCGGGAGAGTGTGGTGCTGATAACACCAAGGCCGCAGGTTCGGATCCCATATAGGGTGGGCCGGTTAGCTCAATGGGTGAGCATGGTGCTGACAACACCAAGTCAAGGGTTAAGATCCCCTTACCAGTCATCTTTAAAAAAAAAAAAAAAAAGTAAAAATAGGGCTGGCCAGTTAGCTCAGTTGGTTAGACCACACACAGCCTTATAACAAAAGGTCACATGTTCAGATCCCCGGACTGGCCAGCCACCAGATTAAAAAAAAAAAGTAAAACTAGCTATAGAAATCAAGGCACTCAAATACCTAGAAATAATCTTAACAAGAAAAATGTAAATTCTACATGAATGAAAACTTTAAAATGCTACTGATGGGACATCAATGATTTAAATGTATGAGAAGATTCTGTATCATAAATACAACAACAATCCCCAAGGAAATCTGAAAATATGATTCCAATCAAAATAACATTAACAGTAGGACATAAAAGTAAATTATAGTGTATTCCCATAGTACAATAATATACAGTAATGAGAACAAATGTACTAAAATTATACACAACAATATGGTTGAATCTCACAGAAATAATTTGAACAAAGGAAGCCAGACGAGAGTACATACTCTGTGATTCTCTTTATATAAAACACAAAAACAGGCAAAACTAGTTTATGGTATTAGGAGTTGGAAGAGTGGCTATCCTTGAAGGGAGTGTGACTGGGAGGGAACAAGGACAGCTTCTGGGGCACTGGTATGTTCTGTTTCTTGACCTGGTGCTGGTTACAAGAATGTATTCCACTTCTGAAAATTCATCAAGATGTACGCTTATCATTTGTGCATTTTTCTGCATGTATATTGTACATTAATTTTTCAATTGTGGTAAAAAACACAAGGTACATCAATTTTAAAAAACAGTATGGTAGAATATGAATGGACATATCAATGGAACAAAGTGAAAAATCCAGAAATAAAACCAAATACATGTGGCAATTTGTGTATTATAAAGACAGCATTCAAAAAGGAGAAAATATGGGGTCTTTGAATAAGATTGGATAAAACAAAGTAAAGTTGGATCCCTAGCTCACAACTTTACACCGAAATAAATTCCAGATGAATCAAATACATACACAAAAAGATAGTACAAAAGTGTTTAAATAAAGCATAGGAGTTTTTAAAATTATCTAGGTAGTGGAAGCCTTTTCTAAATATGGTTTGAAATCCAGAAGTTATCAAAGAAAATGTTGATAAATTCACCTATGTAAAAATAAAAAATATTTGTATAACAAAAAATTACCATAAACAAAGTAAAAAGACATAGGAAAAACTGGGAAAAGGAAAAAATATTTTTAACTTCCATACAAAGAGCAAATATTAAGAAAAGATCCAACAACCAATAAAAATATGAACAAAGTATAAAGCAGATAATTTACCAAAAAAGTGCAATTGTCACTTAAACATATTAAAAGATTCTCAAACTTATATATAAGAGAAATGAATATTAAAATTGCAGTGAGATACCGTTTACACTATCAGATTGTCAAAAAACAATAAGTTTGATAACACTGTGCAAGTGTGCAAACTGATCCTTTTCAGACATCGCTGATGGGAGAGAAAATTGGCAAAACTTCTGTGGAAGGCAATTGGGTAATACTATACTTGCCAAAATCTTTCTCAAACATTGCAGATGAAATGAAAATGAGAAAAATCAGTTTGAGAGGAAGGGAATTTGCAAAAGTGCATATATCCAAATGAAAAAAAAACAATGCACACACTTCTTTAACCTGTTATTTGCATCCCTAAGTTTTTATCATACAAATATACTCATAGTAGAGTGGAATGAAGTATGCTTGCATATCAATATAATGTTAAAGGACTGGTTAAATATATCTTATATCCCTCAGGCACACTATGAAACTATTACTGTGAGGCAGATCACATGTGCTGTCATGCAAAGATTTCCAGACTATATAAAAGGAAGTTGCAAAATAGTACGTGTAGTGTGTTATTAACCAGGTAAAAATATATACATATGTTAAGTACAGAATATCTTGTAAAAAAAAAAAATGCACAAGAAACTAGTAACACTGATTGCCTCTCAAGGAAAGAAAGACATTCACTGTAATATCCTTTTGTTGCTTTTTTTTTTTTTTTGGCAGCTGACTGGTACAGACAGGGATCCGAACCCTTGACCTTGGTGTTAAACAACACGTGCTCTAACCGAGCTAACCCGCCAGCCCGCCTTCTGAATTTTGTAGAATACGCATTTATTATTTATTTAAAACACATACTTTTTTTAATTAATAGAAAACGAAAAACTGAGACCCAAAGGCATCTCCCTAACTGACCAAAGATACAATCTAGAGTTGCGTTCATTCAAACAAACATTTATTGAGAGCTCATCACGTGCCAGGCATTGTGCGGAAGATCTTCCAACGACAAGGAGCGCACGACCCCTGGTCTCCAGGATGAGCCCCTAGTGGGGGGCGGCGGACCGGGTGGGGCACAGAGCCCGGCTCGCGAGGAGGTCGCAGGGACCAACCGTTCTCAACGGTCCAGCGACCTGACGACGGCTGGAATTCAATCTTCCAAAGCAAAGCGCAGCCTGCAGAAACCCACCCCCAGAAACGCCCCCCCACCTCCCCCCGGCTCGGGCCTTCGCCTGCCGCCCGACCCGCCGCACTCGATCCCCGGGGAAGGGCGGGCCCCTGACGCCCCCACTAGCCGCAGCCCCCTTACCACGGCGTCGGAACTCCGGCCCCATCTCCACCTCTCCCGCACCGTGTGTTCATGCCTCGGCCCAGGAATAGAAGAGTGCGTCCTCGCTCTCTGCGGTTCAGGGCCTTCCCCTCGACCTTCTCTCCATCTGCGAAGCCTAGTTCTTTTTTTTTTTTTTTTTTTTTTTCTCTCATTTCTCCTGAGCCCCTGTCACACATGGGGGACCGACCGAAGCAAAAGATCCCAAGAGAAACAAGCCGTGGAGCATCGCCCATCATGAGGCTGCTTTCCTGCGGTCACGGGGCTGTGGAGTGGCAATCGCTTGGTACAAAGGCGCCAATTTTGTGCGAGCGGTTACAAGCATGAGTGAATGATACCCAACCCCCTCGCACCTTGGTCACAGCCTCGGGAGCGCTGATTCTCCCCCAGTGTTTAGGAGGCGGAAGCCTCCTCGGTAATAGCCTAGCGGTGGGCTGAGTGAGAGCTCGGTGAAGCTTGTAATTGGCTGTTTAATTCCCAGCAGGTGCGATCCCGATGAACAACATCGCCTTTTCCCGGACCTTATTGGCTGACAGGGTGCGCCGGCTTTGGATTCCATCCGGGTAATTAGGAATCAGCAAGCAGCTGCCCCGTCGCTCAGAGGCAGCTCACGGAAGGATTGGTTGTGGCGGGAAAGGCGATTGGTCCGACTGCGAATGGGGCGTTGATTGGTGCAGGTGGGCTGCGGGGGCGGGGAAGTAGCGGCTGAAGCACCTCCCTCAGGGCTGGGCGTGGCTGTGTGAGTGGGAGGCGGCGGGGGTGGCCGTGTGGAGGTGCGAGGTGCGAGGAGCTAGGCGTGAGGTGGGGCGTACCACAGCTGACTCTGGGAGGAGCGGTAAAGGCGGGGATCGAGAGCGGAGGTTTGGGGAGTGGGAGAGGCTGGGCAGTGGTTGACGGAAATGCGGGGTCCAGGGAAGGGAGGCGCCGACGCGCCCGGGCAAGGCGCGGGTGTGGGGCCCAGGGCGGGTGCCAGAGCCCCGGTCTCCGAGGCGCTGTTTGGGGGTAGCTTTCCCGGCGGGGGCTAGTAGCTGCATCCAAAGGAGATGCTTTGGTCCCAGGGTTAGGCCCCAACGGACCCGGTGCGAGAGACAGTTTGCCCCGAGTTAGTTTGCCTTTTACTTTCCCCAGCTTTTTCTTTAGTTACTTGCAATAGGATGACTGTTTACAGTCGTCGCAGTAATACACTAGGGTGTTTGTTTGTTTTTCCAATCTCTCTCCTTATTCTTTAATGCAGGTATCGTTATGGGGTTTGGCTGAAGACCCCCATTTCAAAGCCTGACCTTTAGATCCTTTCCTTAACTTGAGAGAATGGCCTGAGGCCTTTTTTAACTCACGGTTTTAAAAGAAATGTACCAAGGATGAGAACGTATGAGGTGCTTCAATTCTATAAGCAGGTTACCATGTTTTATTTACGTTGTAGGTTCTGGTTATCAGGAGATACTGGAATGAGTTATCCTTACTGGCATGGAGCTCACAATGTGATTTAACTGCTACAAATGTTTTTGAAATGATAACATAAAATTAAGACTAGTTATGCATAGAAGGTCGTCTTTGGCAACTGTCTAATACAAATGTCAGGAAATTTCAGAGTTAGCTTTTACTAAAGCCATTACCTAGCTACATTTCACACTCAGAAATGATCCACGTCTCTTCTTAGCTTCCCCAGGAACTATGGCCGTAAGTTCTAGTCTCTTCTCCCTTCCTATTCAGTATTTATTTAGCCTCCTCTCTGCAGACAGACCATTCAATTTTAAATAATACAATCAAATTAGCATTCAGTGCTATGAAATTATCCCCATTTCCGCCATTATTTCCCACTTTTATTTAAGGGAAACTTATAGCTGTGAAAGGATATGCAAATGGTAAACAAAACTATTCTTATGAATCAAGTAGATACTCATTCTTTGAGACATCAGTTGATAAAAAGCACAAATTCATTTGTAATATCTAAAGAGGAGTTAGTGAAATTTTGCTTTTGTTTCATATAGAAATCGCCCCACAGATTTATCCTCGTCATAGATATTCATCTTCCTGGGACACACACTCCGTCCACCACCAAGTCATCAATGTTCTCTATCTCAAACACCACTGTATACCACGTGCTTAAACCAGAAATTTGATAGCCAGCTGTTTGGCTCTGCCCTCTGCTTTTCCATAAATCGATTGCTAAGTCTTGTGTATTCTGCTTATTAAAACTCTAATCCATCTACTTCTTCCATCGTTGACACCTCGACCGGTCTCTGATTGGTCTTTCTGCACCCTGCTTCCTTCAATTCATTCTCCTCACTACAGAGAACGCCGTTAATTAAGACTTTACAAGCATGGTGTGTGTTATGAAGGAATGGTTGGAATACTATGGAAGCCTATAGCAACGAAACCCAAGCTAGTGCAGGGTGTCAGGATTTGGGTGGTAGGGAGACAGGTTGGCTGAAGAGCGAGAAGAATATTAGGTATCCTTTTGTCTTGATCCTTATATTTTCAGAGCTAGAGGGAAAAGAATGGTATTAGTCCTTTGAGCTTTTGTAAAGAGGTACGGTTATGACTGCCCCCCTTTTTTTTTTAAGATAACTGGTAAGGGGATCTCAACCCTTGGCTTGGTGTTGTCACCACCATGCTCAGCCAGTGAGCCAACCGGCCATCCCTATATAGGATCCGAACCCGTGGCCTTGGTGTTATGAGCACCACACTCTCCTGAGTGAGCCATGGGCTGGCCCATGATTGCCCTTTAAAGCAGTCTTTTTCCCTTGCACACTGTATTGTGTAGAAATAACTTAATTAGCTGTGTTACCTTAGGGAAATCCTTTTATATCCGAGAGCCTCAGTTTCCCCAGTTGCAACATTTTAATCGAATCAATTTTTGTGATCACTTCCAGTTCTAAAATTCTGTGATTTCTATGCCCCATACATGTGAATTATGGCCAGAAAGGTGGTGGTAAAGGCATTAAAATACAGAGCAAGTTATTGCTCTTGTTCATAGGGATACATTTATTTCCATTTTCTGAAATCTTGAACACTTACAGACTCTTGCCTATCAAGACCTTCCCTGCTGGAGGGGAAGCTCCGTGAAGGTAGCTACTTAATTTTGTATCTTGTCTGTTCCGTCCCAAGGGCCAAGTACACATCAGATACTCAATATTTATTGGTTTGAATGCAGCAGATAAATGAGTCATTTTAATGAGATGGTTTTCAACTATGTGCCATCTAAGAAATAAACCTTTTAACTTCTAGCTCCTCCCTACTGTTGCATTGACCAAGACTTCATGTTGTCTTTGTATTGCCATGTAATTACATGTTTTTGTTTATCTTTCCTACTAGATTGTGTGTCTCAGAGCAGGAATTCTTATTTCTCCTGTCCCCAGTATGCTCAGCCCACATCAAAGAACTATCATTACTTAACGAGCCACATTAATAATGAAGACAAGCTTTGTACTTTAGAGACCATCTGGGAAGATATATGAAGTAACTAGGAGATAAAAGTCATCAAATCTTTTCTAGAAACCCGGAATAAGCCACCCTTCAGTGTAGGAAAGTAGCAGTTTGGAGGTTATGTGTGCAAGAATTCTTTAAGCAAAAAATCTTTATGAAATGGAACTTGTTTCCTTTCCTTTGGTGTATACAAAAGTGTTTACATGATACCACCCAAACTATCGCAGTAGTGAAAGATTTTATTTGGAGTCCGTTTTTCACAAAAGCTGATTTTTATCCAGTGAATTGGGGACTGAACCTCATAAATGAAGACAAACAGCCCACATTAAACTCAATCCTTCCCATCCTACCCCCTAAAAAAGTGTGGGGGGAGGAGTAGAGGAGTATTCTCTCACCTTGATCAGTCTCTAAAAGCGATATACTGGGTATATTGAGTAACTAATTGCCTGGAATAGATGAGACACTTGAAATCTCCACCAAAATAAGGTTTTTTTATTCCCCTCCAGAGCATGAGTCTGATCGAGAGGGTGGATTAAATTTGTTTAATACTATTGGCTAGAAAAAAATAGATTTGGCAGATTTCCTGTAGTTCTCTGAAGAACCTTATTCAATTCTACTGATCAGTAAAGCTCTTTGAGACCAGATGCAAATTCAGGTTGTCTGTATGGCAGTAATAAGAAATTCACCTCCAGTCTCCTTACCTGACTGTATCTGCTGCTTAGAATGAGATTTCTCTGCTAGGTCTCCTTTCCCTCTTCCTGATAGGCTTTCAGGGACAGCATATGTAGAACCAAAGTTTTATTCCAGAGTAGGTAGGTCCTCTATTAATGAGTATGTTTTTAGCCTTACTAGGATACAACTAGTTTGGTTTTTTTCCCCCAAGGTGAAAGACATTTTTATGTATTATAATTATTTGGGTTGAATTTTTGTAGCTGGAGGCAAATTATAGCATAAATCACATTTATTTATCCTTAAGCAAAGGTACAGTTTTGGTGAAGGAGCAGGACAGAACCCCATTTCATAGTTGGTTGAGGATTAAATTTAAAAAGTAGAGACAGTAAATGAACACTACACTTCAAAGAAAGATAAGTAGCGTGAAGAACTTTACTATGCTTGGAATGGCATTCCATGCAAAGACAACAGCTTCTCGAAAGGCCAGGAGGCATAGAAAGATAAGGGATTTTAAGCAGTTTTATATAAAATCTAAGTATATATTTTTTAAATATTTGATTCATTTAATAATTTTTTTGTGTCTTTGTCTTTTAAAACTGTGATCAATGTATAGTTCAGTGGGGTGGGGAGTGAGGTAAGCCTCTACTTAGTTGTATGTGTCCCTTAGCTAACTTTTTAAAAATACTTTGAGATCTTTTATATGAAATAGATTTTGAGATTGCTGAAGCTCTTGAAATGGGAAAGTAGGCAGTAGTATTCTTTTCAATACTGTTCCCTTGCCTCTCTGCCAGTCATACAGGTGTTGGGTGAAAGCTGCTTTTCCCTGGTTTGCTTATTTCAGGATGTAAGTAGGAGTACAGCAGAAAATGTCCACTGAAAGGACTTCTTGGACAAGCTTGTCCACTATTCAGAAAATAGCCCTGGGCCTCGGGATCCCAGCCAGTGCAACAATTGCCTATATCCTATACCGCAGGTATAAGGAAAGCAGAGGTATGTGAACCACATGGCTGTGCATGTGAAAATGTTCAGACTAAGTTCCTGCCTTGTTAAGTTGAAATGAAAACTCCTTGCCAGATGGTATTATTTGTTGGGATGTGATTGGCTTTCTGTGAGGAATCTTTGAAACTGTTTGGTTTTATCTTTTCTATGTTCTTACTGTGAAGCTAGTCTATGAAATGAACTCATCTTATAACTCTGTTGATCTGTTTCCTTCAGCAACATCAATGTAGCAATGGGTTTTTTAAATATCTATATCTTATCTTTTTTATATGTGCCTTCTCTCTAATTAGTTGTTAGGAGAAGGCAGTTTTCCCACACGTTGGACCTGGAAAAATGATTTTATGTACAAATCAGTCAGAAGTTCTGAGCCTAATGTATGCCTGGGGCAACTTCTGGCCTTCATTCTACTCTAGGAGTCTTATCTTAGAAGAAGCAGTTTGCCCCAAACCCAGCACCTCTTCTTCACAGTCTGATTTTCCCATTTTAGCATCTGAAACAGTATCCCAGAGAAAATACCCATCCCTGGTCTTTTGAGACCTTCTAATTCCCACTGCTACTTCTCCTTGTCACTATGATTGAGATGCTCAGTTTATCTCTTGGATCAGTGCCTCTTTGACAGCCAGAATTTGGGGAAGGGCTAGTGGTAGCTTTGGGTGTTATCTGAAGTCTGATCTGATAAACCATGACCTGTGCAGAAGAGCGGCTAACATTTGTTGGGGAAGATGACATCGAGATAGAGATGCGGGTTCCCCAGGAGGCTGTGAAGCTCATCATTGGCCGGCAAGGAGCCAATATTAAACAGGTAAGTGTGTGAGCAGGCAGTCGGCTTTCCCAGGGATTCTATTTATTGACTCATTCCCTTGTTCTGACCCGATATCATAAAACACACCCATGCTATGTATATTTTAAAAAGAAAAAATACAGGAACTTTTTAGCTAACTGTGCTGTTACTTCTAGAGAAAAGTACCTCTATTCCCTGGAGAATGGATGACTTCACTTGAAATAGGGGTTTTAGAGTGAGTAATTGTCAGCTTGGTATAACTTGAACTATTCTGTTATGGAATTAATGAACCTCCTGTTAATTGACAGTAAATATTTAATTGCTTGGCTCTTATCATTTTCCATTGTTCAGTTGAAATGGCAAAACAAAATATTTCATTCTCTACTCAAATAAAATGATGGGGGGAAAGGGTTCTAAACATAACAAGGAATGGTTTTGAAATAACTGCAATTTGGAGTTACCTTTGTTACTAATCTCCTTCCATAGGTACAGGTAATTGAGGACCAATTATAGCATTTTTGATCAGCTGATGCCTTTGGCCGACTCCATATACCTCCAGAGTTTGGTTTAGAGTGTCCTTAGCCAGGCCCAAATGGAACCTCTCCCAGAATGTACTGCCACGTATCCTTTTCTCTGCAGCTGCGGAAACAGACAGGTGCTCGGATTGATGTGGACACGGAAAATGTAGGCGATGAGCGAGTGCTTCTTATCAGTGGTTTTCCTGTTCAGGTGTGCAAGGCCAAAGCAGCAATTCATCAGATCCTGACAGAGAATACCCTGGTGTCTGAGCAGCTCTCAGTTCCCCAGAGATCTGTGGGCAGAATCATAGGTACCACTGGATGGCTTCCTCTGCTGTTTCCTGTATTCTTTACCTTTGCCTTTTCTTTCATACCTTCCCAAGGGTTTTTACTGGCCTACTGCCCCTTCACCTTGCTGAGGGGGAAAAAAAAAGACAGGGACATTGAGACCAGAGCTTTACCTTTTTACAGAACTGGAGGTAAAATAAAACCCATTAGTTCAGGAAGTTGTGTGATGTGAACCTTACAAATAGGTTCAAGAAGGATTCTGGTAAATGTACAAGGGTACTTAACATGAAACTTTTTTTTTTTTTTTTTTGTCTTTTTTGTGACCGGTAAAGGGATTGCAACCCTTGGCTTGGTGGCGCCCGCACCGCGCTCAGCCAGTGAGTGCACCGGCCATCCCTATATAGGATCCGAACCCACAGCGGGAGCGCCGCCGCACACCCAAGCACCACACTCTCCCGAGTGCGCCACAGGGCCGGCCCAACATGAAACTTCTAATGAACTTTTTTATCTTTCAATTCTATTTTTCCACAAACTTTTTGGAGAATACTTGTATTTACCTCATAACAGATTTTTAAAGGGAAGCTAGGGATGCTCGTGTTGTCCCAGATCTTTCAAGATAATGCTGTAGAGACCGCCTATTATGCTTTCCCCTAGATCATTCCTTAGTGCTGCTGTTGGAGACAGAGAAATGTCCCATCCTTGGTCCAGTGTTCTGCCACCATGTAGCATATCTTCTTGAGAGCTGGAGATATAAAGTATGGCCTTGCTGAGTGGTCAAAAAATGGAAATGACATGAAGTTAACCTAGCCAAAGTGTGGAGTTTAAATTTGCTAAAGCAAAGAATCCATTATTTTCTTTCCTACAGTAATGATTTCAGGATTCTTGTTTTCCATTCAACATCTTACATTTTGTTTAATTTGGAAATGAGAACTGTCTCCCTTCTCCTATTATATACAACATATGGACTTCTGTAGTTGTTAAGGTTTTTTTTTGTTTGTTTGTTTGTTTTCTGTAGTTGTTAAGGTTGACCAGGAGGGAAGGACAGGTTTTTATGTATTGTTCAATGTAGGGAGAGGCGGTGAGACGATTCGTTCTATCTGTAAGGCCTCTGGAGCCAAGATTACCTGTGACAGAGAATCAGAGGGGACATTACTACTATCAAGACTTATAAAAATCTCAGGAACACAGAAGGAAGTGACAGCAGCTAAGGCAAGTAGCTGATAGACTTTGAATTGTCCCTAAGAATGAAAAGAACCCTTTACTCCATCCTGGGTCAGAGTATCTGTCCACATAGATAACATCCCTTTTTAAATTTTCCCCAGCATTTGATACTGGAGAAAGTTTCAGAAGATGAAGAACTTCGGAAGAGAATTGCCCACTCTGCAGAAACCAGAGTCCCACGCAAGCAGCCAATCAGTGTGAGAAGAGAGGAAATGACAGATCCAGGTGATGCTGGAGAGCCAACTTTATGGAATAGCACCAGTTCTAGCATGGAGCAGGCCACACCCCTGGTGGTTCTTCCTTGCAAAGGAGGTGGCGACATGGCTGCGGTAGGACCAAAAGAAGGTTCCTGGGAGAAACCTAATGATAACAGCATTCAGAAGTCTGGAGCTCAGGCCAGTCCAGAGATGTCCATGTTTGAAAGTATGTAACAAAGAGAGAACCCGTTAACTGTATGGAAGATGGAAATACTATCTTAGATGATCCAAAATAGGAAGCAATAAAAAATTTCTTTTCATGACTGTGCTTATACGTGTGTCATCACAGATGTGCCTTGCTGTTAATATCTTACTTGGATTAATACTAAACAATAAATAATATTTTTCCAAATATAAACAAGCTAATGATAAAGGAAATGAGATAGAAATATGCTGACACAGAAAACTAGTTTGTGAGTAATACGTCAAATATTCTTCCAGATAAGTAAATGATATTCTTCTTCCAAACAAGTAAAATTTAGGCAAGTAAAATTTAAATGAGTAAAATTCTCAGCCTGATTTTTTTTTTCTGTCTCATTACTGTATTTAAAAATCATTATTCAAGAATAAAAAGGCCACGAGCTTTCTCTTCTGTACATAGGTACTAGCATGGGCAGAGATGACTGTGGCCCCCAAGAAGCTCATGGACTTGTCCAGGGCCACATAATGAATCAGCAGTAGAGTGGGATCTCGAACAGGCCCATAACTGTTGCTGTCCACATACCTTTTTACTGATCCATGCTGCAGCTAGCGTATGGAGGATTTACCTTTATTATAATTGGTGAATGACTTAAATACATGGCATATGACGAAGAATGTTACTCAGATACATAGAAAAGTACAAGAGATAGTTTCATAACCTTTCTACAGAATGTTCTTTATGAATCATCCATTTGTCCCTCCAGCCATTTTAAATATGGTAACAGCCACTTGGTATTTGTACCTCTCACCTCCCTGATGCAGTCTCCCCATTTCAGCCAGAGATGGTTCTGATATTACCACCATCTTATCCCTGTGTTCAGTTCCCAGTCCTGACTTCAGTTTTCATGCTGATGAGTACCTAGAAGTCTATGTCTCTGCTTCTGAACACCCTAACCACTTCTGGATCCAAATCATTGGCTTCCGCAGCCTGCAATTGGATAAGCTTGTCAGTGAGATGACCCAGTACTATGAGAATAGTCTGGTGAGTTGCCATAGAGACAGGGCTGGGGTTTGATGAAAAAGGGGCATATCTTTTTCATTGTAATATGTTATCTTCCTTTTCCTGTGGGGCAGTTACTCGTTTGTTCTTCCTTCTGGTTTTCCCTGTTTGTTTATTAGCTTACCACTTTGTAACTCTACCCCCTCCTGACTCCTTACCCCCATGTATAGCCTCAAGACTTGATTGTGCACGTAGGAGACATTGTAGCAGCACCTTTACCTACAAATGGTTCCTGGTATCGAGCCCAAGTACTTGGGACCTTGGAAAATGGGAACTTAGACCTCTACTTTGTTGACTTTGGAGATAATGGAGATTGCCCACTAAAGGACCTCAGGGCTCTCAGGTCAGTGGGGAGGCCAGGGTGGAGACAGCTGGAATCCCAACTGTTGACTCAGCCCTGGCTCTGGAGTGGTGTGCTGTTAGCACTCCTCACCAGGGGAATTTAGAAGGGAACCTGTTTACAGAGAGCGGATGATTATCTTATGCTTGTTAGTTGGTTTTGTCTAAAAGCAAGGAATGTAAGAAGGCCCTTCTGGCCCTATGATTTTAATTTCAGTTTCTTTCACTTTAGGAGTGACTTCCTAAGCCTTCCATTTCAAGCAATAGAGTGTAGTCTGGCACGGATTGCCCCCTCAGGTAAATTGGTCACAAGGCCTATTGACCTTGCCTTTGAATAGAATAACTTTCATGCAGCACATGGGAGGAATTCCCACATTTCCAGGCTTTTTGTGTTCGGGGAGCTCAGATGCCTTTTTCTCACCAGTGTTAGAGAGCAACAGCCAGAAACTTGCCTGGCAGACCCAAACCCACCAGAGAAGACATAAGTGCCTTCCTGAGTAGAAAGGGGTAGTTCCAGCTTCCCTCCAGGGTATAATCCCCACCCCTGTCAGCACTGACCTCTTCTGAGGCACCCCTTACAATCTTTTGCCAGGTGAACAATGGGAAGAGGAAGCTTTGGACGAGTTTGAGAGACTCACTCACTGTGCTGATTGGAAGCCCTTGGTGGCCAAGATCTCTAGCTACGTCCACACTGGCATCTCAACCTGGCCAAAGATTTACTTATATGATACTAGCAGTGGAAAGGTAAGATTGAGATTCACTCACTCCTCACTCTGTCTTAGTTGTATTCATAGCCTCTTTTACTTTTCCTTTCCCAGAAACCCTTATCCGATATTACACCTACTTTGTAAGTTCTTGCTCACCATCCCACAAAAGGGATGCCTTTAAAGCATCAATCCTAGCTCTTCTGCCCTGTTTGCTCAGACTTGCCCTTCCTTACAGAGAGAACATCATTCCCTTTTCATTTTTCTTCTCAGAAACTTGATATTGGGCTAGAATTAGTTCGTAAAGGATATGCAATTGAGCTTCCTGAAGACATGGAAGAAAACAGAACTGTCCCAGACATGTTGAGGGATGTGGTAAGTGAGCCATTGTAGTTATTAGGGTGCTGCTTCTGAGCAAATCTAGTGCATAGAGAGACAACGAGGGTTTCTAGTCTTGATATTTTCTTAGCTCTCCTAAAGACTGTGTTTCTCCACTAATTGATCAAAGGAGGTATTGTGTCTCTAGCAGAAGCCACCTTCAACTGCCTTAACCATATCCTATGAGTAAAGTAACAGGGTGGCTTCTCCTTTCCCACCAGCACACATGGTCTTCCTTTTTCTTTTTTCATCTCCTCAGGCCACAGAAACGAATGCCTCTCTCAGCAGCATGCTCAATGAGAACAAAAAGAGTCCTGGAGAGATAACACATACTCTGTCCTGCCTCAGCTTATCAGGTACAAACAGCATTTTCTCCCTAGACCATCAGTCTCTCCAAACTAGGGAGGTTAAAGCCTTGGTTCCTAGGTCATTGAGCATTGAGAGGCTCATTTTTCTCCTGAGCCTCACTGGCAGTGCATGCTATATAGGACAATGTCTAACTTTCTCCTCCTCGTTTCTGCTCAATAGAAGCTGCCTCTGTGTTTGGTGATGATAACCTTGAAGATGACCACTTACTCTGAAGTCTGGGCTGCAGCTGGCTCAGCCATCTGCTTTGCCGTGTGAGTGGAGCTATCTATCTGTATGAACAGGAAAGTAATGAGGGTGACAACAGGGGCCTTGCTTTATTATTCCCTCTTCCCCATGCCCTATTTTAATATACTTCTTTGCAGCTGATTTCCTGTAGCTTAACTTGCTCTCAGATTGAGCCCTTTCAAGCTTTTTGTCTCTTTTTTTTTTTTTTTTTTTTTTTGTCATTTTTACGTGACCGGCACTCAGCCAGTGAGTGCACTGGTCATTCCTATATAGGATCCGAACCCGCGGCGGGAGCGTCGCCGTGCTCCCAGCACAGCACTCTACCGAGTGTGCCACGGGCTCGGCCCAAGCTTTTTGTCTCTTTGTGTCTTTGGCAGGATTTGGCACAGGATTTGGTACCTGGAGAGAGGAGTCTATGATAAGGAGATCCATGCAGTTCTTCGTTTTTTACACAAATGGTCTGGCTTGCTGTGGACCAAATCCATTTTCTCCTTCCCTTGGACTACCAGAAAGAATATGGGGCAGAGGGAAACAAGTACTTCTCCCTCACTCCAACCCCTTACTTCTCCCCCGCCCTCCAGTGTTTGAATACTGCTGTGTTACTTCCAGGCTGTTCAATGTCAGGCTCAATCTCCTCTGCCAGTCATGCACATTACTGCTAGTCTGTGTCCTTTTTGAGCCTAGGAAACAGCCAGGGTTTGGTCACTGGAAGTGATGATTCTGCAGACTTCTGACTCACCTCATCAGGTGATTCTGATTTAAAGAAGTGTTTGAATGGTGAACTCAGATTGGGAACTCAGTTGAGTCAAGACGGAAAGGAAAAACCAGCATAATTATATTAAAAAGCCTCAGGAAGTGGGAAGAGAATACCGCCTCCCAGCCTTAATTGCTGATGTTATTGGAGACAGGTTTTTGAAACAGTGCTGTGGTTATTTTTCTGTAAACTTTAAAGTTCAAGTAGAAAAGGAGAGGAGGCGGCTCAGGAAATACTCTAAATTGCTAGTATGGTATCTATAATGTACGTGTATTCATACATCCAAAGAGAAAAAGAACATATAGTTCTGTTTAAATCATTTGGGGGATTCTTTGAATAAAGTTCTCAAGAAAATTATACAAAAACCAAATGCTGATTGAATCACAAGGTGAAAGCAGGCCTGTGGGTAAAATACGTTCTGAGCCTAAATCTGGTGAAAATTGCCAACCATTTTACATAAAGGGGTCCATCCGTTAAACAGGTGGTATCCCTCCCATGTACATATCCATATTCTCTTCCTAAAGTTACTTCAGAACCACTCACTAAGACCCAAAACCTTAACCTATGTTTAGGGTGTGCAAATAAGACCCCCACCTAAAATGTCTGCATGAGGAGGCCTGGATCAGGATTCTAGAAACGTGGAATTTAGGAATAATATCTCTACTGTAAACTTATTGTAAGACTTTAGGTAATCTGTTTCCTTACAGTATCTTTCCATTTCTGACAGTATTTCAAGGCTCCAATGAGAACTGCAAAGGTACTTAAAAGTAAATATAAATGTATAGTAATGGGGGGTGATAAAATAATGGCAGATGAATCTTTTTTTTTAGATCCAAGTAAGGTAAACTGGAAAACTTAAAATTAGCACATAAGGATGCCTTATGCAGGTCCTTTTTTCAACCTATGGATTAGTGCAGTCTACCTGTATATTACATGGCAATTGTGTTTTCCTACAACCACAATTTTCAAAATGTATTTTCTCAGAAAAACCTCAGTACCAAGTAGCAGAAAGGCTCTAGCAAAGGAGCAGCTCTGAGTAGCTTGTTATCTTGGAGGAATCCATGAGAGGCTTCCACTGACCTTATATTTCAGACACTGGCTGCAGTGAACTCACTGAAGCATACCTGGCTCTCAAATTGGAGCTACTGTACAACAGGATCATGAGGACATTTAATCCTCAGGGTCCTCATTTCCTCAGAGGCCTTTACTCTTAGAGATAGTGATCCCTTCATGTAAGTTATTCATAGGACTTCCCACTCTACAAAATAAGTAGTGCCTCATTCCTACCTGCAGTTTGTTACTGTGTAATAAGTTTATTCCCTTAATATGGCCTTTAAGTCTTGTCAGTTTACTTCCCATTCTGATGAGTTCCTTATTCTTCCAGTACAACCCAGTACTTTTTTTGCTGTCAGGTAGCATAGAAGAGGGCATTCCAACTTCTTATTTTGTCAAGATCCTTCCCTTGAGCCAAAGTCAAGGGATCCATACATCTCTGGTTTTCTCCACATCCAGAGAGAAGGAATTAGCACTTGTCTACAATTTGAACTGAAATATATGGATGAAAACATCCTAACAAGACTCAGTCTTTCTGAACTCCCTTGTTGGTTGGGCCTTGGCCTTGGCAAGTGCTCAGTAAATGGTCAGAATAAACGAGATAATGATCTGGGGGCATGGGGAAGAGCAAAGGGAATGTAAAATCCTTAGGTCCCTTCCCACCAGTTCAGATGCATCTGATCTTTTCAGTCATTAAGTGTTTATCCTACAGTGAATTCACCTCTGTAAAGTTCATGTTCCACTCCAGCCAACCCTACTTGCCCCCCAAGAAACAAACACTAGATGATTGCACTACCCTTTATTCTTAGGATGGAGAAAGGTGTCCTGAATCACATCCTGGGTCCTTGGGTGCCATGTGTCAAGGCCTGCAGCCCTTTACAGAGTTGGAATGAGTCTATTCAGGGAGGGTCATTGGGCAGGTGGCCAAGGTCCCTTTCAAGGGGGTATACCATAAAGATGGCATTGTCCCAGGGAGGGAGGGCAGGGTGATCTGGCCTGACCACCTCAAAGCCCATGTAGCTGAAGGCCCGCAGCAGGGCACCTGTGAAAGGACAGAACAAATGATTAGAACACTAAAGCTCAATGTATTCCTCCAGAGATCTTGTTTCTTCCATGAGGGAGTGGCCTATGGGAAGCACTGTAGCGCAGGTATTAGGATGTGCTTTGGAGTCAGATGGACCTGGGCTCCCACCCTGGCTTTAATACTCAACTTGTAGTGTTCCAAGTTAACCCTTCTGAACTTCAGTTCTCTCGTTTGTGAATGGGAGTCATGGAACCTGCCTCAGGCAACTTAGGACTAAGTGAGATGTTTATGAAGTGCTTAACACAATGATAACATAGTAAAATCTGAAGTGGTATCTGTTATCCTCCTGGCCTTATTTTGCCTGAACTTTTCACGCTGCAGGTGCTCAGTATATACGAGATCTTTTCTGTTTTGCTGATCACATCCCTTGAATGGATTCTGTGTAATTTCATTCCTTCAGCCTGGCCTCTGACACCACCTGCAGGGGCTTCCTGATAGTCCAGTTCTTACAACTGAACAAAATGCTAGGTGCCTTAATTTCCATCGTGGTGGGAGGGAAGAAAAGAATCCCTGAAATGCCTGAGGGTGCCATTTTTAAAGAGTAGGTGGAAGAGGGTCTCCTACAAACGAAAAGGGGCTGTCAGCTACCTCAGCATGAAGAACAAGGAAGGACAGCAGATCCCTACCTCTATCATTCCGATCATTTTGGAAGTTTACAAACACAGAGTCCACATTGGTCTTCTCCTCCACATACTCCAGTGTTGCAGTCAAACTAGGAACCAGAGAGAAAAACACAGTTAATGAAATGTTCTGCCAACTCAGAATCCTGAAAGACACCTACTTGAAGGTGTCTTAAAGAAGTCTTTATTGGTCAGTTTTTGCTCTCTACCCACCCAAGCCAGGAAATGAAAGTTGCTAAACTAGTTTTGGTAGATTTTTCTCTGAATCCAAGGGATTGTGTACTACAGGATTAAGGCCCAAGCCACAGAAGGGGTCTAGGTAGAAAGGAGTACTCTATTAAGATGAACCCCAGAAAAGTACTTCCTGTTATTTAACTGTTTCTGGGTCTTCCCTTCTGTGTTTTGAATCCAGCAACTTCCCATTGACTTATTCCTTGAACCCCAGATCCTGGTTCAGCTCACAGGTTTGTCTGCATGCCAGTTGAATGTTTTGAATCAGCCCCCTTACTGATTATGACATGATAAAGGATGGAATCCCTGCCTCTTCCCTCCCCAACTGTCCCATCAGGCTCAGTCACCTTTCCCGGTTGCCTTGATCCAGGGCACGATATGGGATATCCAAGAACAGTCGATGGTCACAGAGAAGGCCGTGCCAATGGGCAGAGGTCTGGGGGCTGAGGTGGAAGTGAAAGTCTAATTGTACTGGGTTCTGGTGGAACAGGGAGTCAGTTGCCAGCACCGTCAGATTCCCAGCCTGAAAAAGGAACATACAGTAATATAGTCTGTTTCTGTGCTCATCTAGTCTTCAAATCAGATCTCAGGCAAATTTGAGTACATCTGAAGAAGCAAGGAATGGGCTGATGGGGGGAACCTGGGAGAATTGGAGCCAAGCCCTTAGAGATGCAACATTATTCCTTAGTCCTAGGAACTAATTGCCATCTCTGTTATGGAGTTCTTGATACTAAACAATCTGTAGTCTGGAGATGAGGCAGTATTACTTACTGCCTGCCTGCTAACCTCCCCCCGATGGGTATGCTAACCGTTCAGAAATTTACAAACGTTTATATCTGAGAGCTTGTTCTGTTTGGCGGCTGGCAGGTAAGTCGCTCTGAACCCTTGATCTTGGTTTAAAACCGTGCTCCAACCAACTGAGCTAACTGGCCAGCCCTTGAGAGCTTATTGTTTAAAGTTTTCTTTCTCACTAATAATACTCGTCCACTTTTTTAATCATATGGATTTCCTCTAAATTTGCCCATTTCTTTTTAAAATGCAGAGGTCACAACCAAGCATATCAATATGACACTCATACAAGGGCAAGTGCAGGAGTCCTGGATTGTAGACCCAGCTAAGCATCTAAACACCTTTCTGTCCCAGAAGTCCTTATACAGTCTGCTTTACCTTTATTCCCACTTTCTCTTTTCCTATCCTGCTTTTCACTACCAGCTGTAGGACATTAAGATCTCTTGGCCAGAATCCTTTTCTATAAAGTAGCTTTTACACATGAGCTCTAAGGTCCCATCTACCTCTAACTTTCTGACTCATCTTCCAACTAGCTAATGTTTCTCCACTGCAAGTTATTACAGCAAGCAAGGAGCTGCCCTGTCACAGAACCAGCTCACAGTTCACTTACCGAATACAGTTCTTTAAGCTGGTCTTGGTTGCCCTGTTTGGTGTTTCTGCCCACCTGGAGGCCTGCTAGGGACTCAGGAGCACTGGATACAGGAACGGGGCCGGAGTGTCAAGTCCTCCTGTTCCTTATAAGTAATGCTGGTTGGGAAAGAGAGACCCATAATAGTTTATCTCAGAATCTGAGAAAGGGAGACATTCATAACTTCCAGGTACACAGGACCAGGTTCTGGCGCTATCTTCTGTATTTTCTGTGGACCAGCCTATTTCCATTTTCCCAGGCCAACTAGATGGAAAAATTCTTAAGTTCCATGTCAGCCTTCCACCCTATCTTGCTATTATCATTTCTTGCCACTTGAGAAGTTCTTTCAAATTGTTTATTTTTCCTTACAGTGTATATAAAGCACAAATAGAGATGAAAACAAGTACCTTTTATAACAACAAGGCAGCATCTTCTCCCGGAGGGTGATCCGGTATTTGTAACAGTAAAGGTAATAGGCGTATGGTGACCAGATCGGGTAGAGGTAGTTCCGTGTTTTTCCCCTCTTGATATAAGAAAGGGAGTAGGTAGAAGGGCGACACCTGTTACAAGGCAGTTTTTCAGTTCAGTGCCTCCCTGCGGCAAAGTGAGGTTCAGGGATGGGTGGCAGGGGTTCAGGCAATCTGGTGCCATTGTGACCTGGCAGCACTATGACATGGACAAGGGGTCAGTATTTACATCACTTCAGGACCCCACCTGCTCCCCTGCCTTGCCTTACCCCCTTAACCAAGGTTCACACTCAGCTCGTATGCACTTTACAGCTGTACCAGTGATTAAAATACAATAACACTTCTGTACTGGTTAACAAGTAGCCCTGCCTGAGTGCTTATGCCCACCCACCTGGGCCCCTCCTTTGGGACACTCCCCTTCTCCTAAAATTCAGCAACTAGAGAATTGGTGTTTGACACTGTGGGAAGTTTCTAAGGCCCTGATCTAGTGTTGACCTGTAGCTGGTTCTCAGCTCCTCCCAGTTCAATGTTCTTAACATCCCTGCCTTTGCTAACCCAAGGGTGCCACAGATGGTTGAACTTTCTCATTGCCTCATAGGGTGGGAATTGCTGACTAAACACCTCCAGGGCCCACACGGCTGATGGAAGTTAGTGGAGCTGCAGGGTGGGTCTATAGCAAAATGGAAAATGTCTAAAAGAAGCCACACAGCTCAGCTCCACTTAGTTGCTATGCAGGAGTGGAGACTTGGTGGTGCCAGCAAAACTAGAAAGACGGAGTTTTCTGCTAAATTTCTTCAATTTCTAAAAAATGTTGGCTACTAACTCAAAAAAACTGATTATTAAAAAAGTCAATATTGTGGGGGCCAGCCGGTTAGCTTGGTTAGAGGGTGATGTTATAACCTTGGCCAAGGGTTCAGATACCCATATTGGCCAGTGCCAAAAAATAAATAAAATAAACATTGTGAGCAAAATTTGGTTCTGGGGCCACCAGTATGAGACCTCTGCATATTTATTTATTTATCCACTCAACAGATGATTACTGAGGGCCTACCATGAGCCAGGTATCATTCTAGGTGCTTGGTATACATCAGTGACAATGTACATTCCTGCCCTGTGGAAATTTTCTTCTAGAAGTGAGACAACAAACCTAGAAAATAAACATAAATAATTTATTTAATATGTTAGAAGATAATGCTATGGGGGGAAATAGAGCAGGATAAAGGAAAATCAAGAGTGTGAACGGGATGGGGCAGGGTTGCGGTAACAAATAGAGCGATCCAAGTGGGCCTCACATTTAATCAAATATAACATTTAATCAAATATTTGGAGGAGGTGAGTTTGTTAACCAAGCCAGCAACTGGGGATAAGAGCATTTCATGCACAAGCAACAGCAGGTGCAAAAGCCCTGAGTAGGAAATGTGCCTGGTGTTTTCAAGAAATAGCAAGGAGGCTACTGTGGGTGGAGCAGTGTGAAGAGAGCTAATGGCGCCAGATTACATAGGGTCTTGTGGACCATTGTATGGCCTTTTTCTTTTACTCTGAATAAAGGGGGAAGTCATTGCAGCATTTTGGGTGTAAGAATGGTATGATCTGACTTATGCTTTTAAGAAGATCATTCTAACTGGTATGTTATAAATAAGCTGTAGAGAATAAAGGGAGATCGGTTAGGAGACTATTGCATTAACCCAGCAGAAAGATAGTGTATTATTCCAGGGGCGAGCATTGGAGGTGGTAGCAATGGTTGAATTCTGGAAATACAGGTGCTCTTCAACTTACAATGGGGTTACATCCAATAAACCCATTGTAAACTGAAAATATCAAGTCGAAAATGCACTTAAAATACCTAACCTACCAAACATCATAGCTTAGCCTAGCCTACCTTAAATGTGCTCAGAAAACTTACATTAGCCTGCAGTTGGCAAAATTATCTAACACAAGGCCTATTTTATAGTAAAGTGTTGGAAATTTCATGTAACTCAGTGATGTTCTACTGAATATGTATCACTTTTGCACCATGGTAAAGCTGAAAAATGTTAAGTTGAGCCATCATAAGTCAGGGACTGTCTGTAGCTCACAGGTAGAACCCACAGGATTTCCTGATGGTGTATGAGAGAAAGGAGTTGAGTCCAAGAACTGAAAAGAATGGAGTTTCCATCAGTTGAGACAGGAAAGGCTGCAGGTGGGGCAATTGTGGGGGAGGGAGGCAGGTATCAGTTTAGTTTGGACATACTAACTTTGAGATGTCCATTAGACATATGAGGGGAAGATGACAAACAAGCAGTTGGTGTTGCGAGGCGCTCACACAGAGGAATCCAAGACCAACGTTGGTTTTATAGCTCTTTTAATAGTTGTCAGCTCTTTTGGGTGTTACAGCTCTTTTTGATGTTACAGCGCTTCATTGCTTGCATTAGGCTCCTGTCTCCCCAAACAAAGGAAAGAGGCAGTCTTTATAGTAAAAATTCCCGCCCTAACTTTTCACCCAAGTTCCCATTCAGGTCCTTTTATGTAAGTGAGGGATGTAGCCCTTCTAATTCGTATTGGCTGATTATGGGACACAGTCCATTTGTCAGCTCTGGAGCCTAATTTGCATGGGTGCAGGAAGCAAGCTGGGTTGCAGAAGCTAAAGTTTGTGATTAAGACAGCCAAGCACAAAATTTCTAAAACAGTTTCTCCAACAGAAGGGGGCAGGTTTAACAATCAGAAAATGCTCAGGGTTCCCCACTACATTGGATATTCAAGCCTGGAGTATAGGAGAAGTCTAGGATGGAGATAAAAATTTGGAAGTCATTGGTATGTATATTGTAAGCTATGAGACTGGATGAGATCAAGAATGTATATTGAGAAGAGTAAAGGTCCAAAGACTGAGTCCTGGGGGCACTCTAAGAAGTGGGGACAGAAGGAAAAATCAGCAAAGGAGTGTGTGAAGAAGACTAGTGAATTAGGAAGAAAACAAAACTGGTGTCCTGGAAGCCAAGTAAAGAAAGTATATTTAGGAGGAGCGACAACTCATAAGTCTAAGGGCCAAATATAATGCATTGGGCATCTTTATGTAATCTCCTCTGTCAAACAGACCCTCTTTCAGCCCATTTTAGTGGTTTTCTCTCCAGTACTAAGACCCTCCACAGAGAGAACTGTCTGAGCCCTACCATAGTTTCTGTTCTCTACGGCTTATCCCTTGTGGACTTAGAACTCTTTAAATATTAGTTTAAATACTGCCCTGTAATGAATAAGGGTTAGACTCCTGGGGTCGACGGAATTTTCCAAAGGATCCCATCCTACCACTTTGGGGTAGACTTAAATAAAGTAAGGAAAAGAGCAGCATCCTTCTTCCTTCAGTATCTAGTTATCATACATAGAATGTCAGAATTAGAAGTAACCTCAGGCAGCAACTAGGGCTAAACCAAAGCCCCCATTTTAAAGATAAAGTGAAACCAAGTGGAAGACAGTGTCTTTTCGGTGTCAGTCCACCTAACAATCAGTATCTGTCAATGATTATGGGCGTCCCTCCCCCCGCCTGAAAATAAAATGAGAGGAGTGAAGAAAATGTTGAATCATGAAACATTTATCTCAGTTCTCTTATCTTACGGCCTTGGTTACGCCGTGAAGCCGCGGCCCAACCTGTCCCCGCTCTTCCCCTCATCTCAGCCCAGACCAAAGCCGATCCGGCTCAGGCGCGGTGTGGACAGCCCCGGTGAGGGGCTTTCTGCCGCCGGGCGCCCGGGTCCTTCATCAGGTCTCCCTTTGTGCCCGCGAACATGGCGGCGGCCACGGTTGCAGCCCCGGGCAGAGCTCTGCGGGCGGGCGCTGAGCGGCTGCTGAGAGGAGGAGTCTGCGAGCTACTTAGGCCCCGACGTGAAGGGGGCACCCCCGGCCTGGAGCGTGACTTCAGCCTCTCTCAAAATCGGGTGAGGGCCGGATCTGGGTTATGGGGGTCCTTGACCTTGATAGGGCTATTTACTCCTGAGTATTGTTTCTGGGGGCGCGTTGAGACCGGAAGGGGCCTGCCCGGGGGTAGCGGGCCTTCTCTATGGTGCCGGCGGCCGGAGCCGGGGGAGGAGAGTGTTTTCTGTGGACTCTTGCTCAACTTTTCTTTCCTGGCCGTCAGGGCACGGTCATCGTGGAGCGCTGGTGGAAGGTGCCACTGGCCGGGGAGAGCAGGAAGCCGCGCCTGCACCGGCGACACCGCGTCTATAAGCTGGTGGAGGACACGAAACACCGGCCAAAAGACAATCTGGAGCTCATCCTCACTCAGTCTGTGGAGGGTAAGGCACAGCCGAGGTACTTCATCTCAGGCGGGTCGTTTGGCATCAACTTTTACCTGCCTTTTTCCTGCTGTTTGCCGTGCTTTCTCTACTTTGTGGAAATAAGCAGTTCTGTGTGTGAGACGAGTAAGCCATAAAAAGTACTGTGATCGTAACACTGACATCCGAATTGGAAATGAAAACACCAGGGCAGCAACATCATTAACGATGTGTGGGGAAACAGGCCTGATAGTTTGTGCCACAGATACTGAAATCCTCTGATGGGACAGTTCTTCACTCTATACAGGGAATACCAAGTCTCTGTATCAGGTTGTGAAGAAACTAATTAGCAGTCTCTTAATTGTTGTTCCTAGTGAGTATGAGTTAACATTTCTTTTTGGAAGAATAAGTTAGCACTGGGAGAAAATAAGAGTTGCTTCTCTTTTTGATCATCTTTTCTTAGTGACTTCTAGATAGTGCTAATCCAGTGTCTCTGTTGTTCTCATTGGCAGAACTTGGAGTCCGGGGTGACCTGATCTCAGTGAAGAAATCTGTGGGCCGTAATCAACTCCTGCCTCAGGGACTGGCTGTATATGCATCCCCTGAAAACAAGAAGCTCTTTGAAAAGGAGAAATCGGTGAGCTCAAAGAAGTACAGGGGAACTTGAAGGGATAAAACTTTAGAATTTTCTCCAGCAATTTTCTTACTTTTGATATTTAATTTGAAAGTGAAGTAAGGGCTTAGAAGTACAAGAATCCAAAAGCTGAGCCTATGCCCAGCATAGTAAGAGTTTGGTATTACTAAAATGGGCTCATTTTTCTTTTACTTATTTTCATCTTTAATTTTCTTTTCCAGCTGAGACAAGAGGGAAAATTAGAGAAGATCCAAACCAAGGCAGGTGAGGCGGTGAGTAGAAACAAACAAAGTCTTTATTTATTGATCACTTACAGGAGTTACCAATCTCTTCCGGAGAGTCTCCCTGGTATCCTTTAAGTCTTCTGATTGAAGACACAAGGGTGGGAGAAAGGGGAAGTGTTATGGATGCCCCACATAATTGGTATGGAGATCTCTGGAGATCCTGACCTGTTCGGTGAAATCTTCTAGCTTATTGAAGGAGGCCCCAATCTGGTCATCAGGGGACCCATGGAAAAGTGTGAAATAAGGGCTATGCCTTCAGGGATATTTACAGACAAGCTGGAGAGAACATAGACACATTAGAAGTTGGTCAGTAGGGCTGGCCCGTGGCTCACTTGGGAGAGTGTGGTGCTGATAGCACCAGGGCCATGGGTTCGGATCCCATATAGGGATGGCTGGTTGGCTCATTGGGTGAGCGTGGTGCTGACAACAACAAGTCAAGGGTTAAGATCCCCTTACCAGTCATCTTTAAAAAAAAAAAAAAAAGAAGTTGATCAGTAAACTCAAGGCAGTAAACTATAACAGTGCCATGGGCCATAATGGGTTTTGTGGAGGCCCTTTTTCCCAATGGGATTGAATTAGGCTTTGTATGATTAATAGGCGTTGGATACGCCAGGAGGATGGGAAAAGTGTACTTAAGGGAGAAAAAGGCTGGTGGGTTAGCACAGTTGGTTAGAGCACAGCCTTGTAAAACCAAGGTCAAGGGTTTGGATCCCCTTACCGGCCAGCTGCCAGAAAAGGGGGAGTGGGGAGAAAAAGTATAAGTAGAAATTAAGGCATATTTTAATACAGAAAGTAGACCCGTCTAACTAAAGCAGAGGATTTATATAGTGTTATAGTAGAAAACATGGCCGGAAAGAGGATTGGGGCAAGAATTGCAGAACATCTTGAATCCTCAGCTAACTAATTTATACTTCATTCTGTAAACAGGGAGAAAATATTAATGGGGTGTGGGTGGGATTGAAACGCCAGAAGTATAGAGTTAAAAAAGTCTATGAAAGGGCCGAACCTGTGGCTCACTCGGGAGAGTGTGGTGCTGGGAGCGTCGTGGCGCTGGGAGCGCCGAGGCTGCAGGTTTGGATCCTATATAGGGATGGCCGGTGCGCTCACTGGCTGAGCGCGGTGCGGGCGACACCAAGCCAAGGGTTCCGATCCCCTTACCAGTCACAAAAAAATTTTTTTTTTTTTTTTTGTCTTTTTCGTGACCGGCACTCAGCCAGTGAGTGCACCGGCCATTCCCATATAGGATCCGAACCCGCGGCGGGAGCGTCACCGCACTCCCAGCGCCGCACTCTCCCGAGTGCGCCACGGGCTCAGCCCCACAAAAAATTTTTTTAAAAAAAGTCTATGAAAGTTGTCCCATCCTGAGATATACTGATGTCTCTCGTTGATTATTCTAACTTATACCTGGCCTGTTTCTCCTCATTTAGGAACAGCAAGGTATAGGTGACATCCTCCCACAAAGTATTTCTGAAATATCTTTCTACAGGATCGGCCTTGAGACAATGAGAATGGTCTGTCTTTCCCATTCATCTTCTCACTTGTCTTGGCCATGGGGCAGAAATTATGTCCTTCTCCTGAACTCTCAGACCTTGTGACGCTTGCTAACATGTTTCCTCTCCTTTGACTCCAACTCTAACCCAGCCCCTATTTATAATTCCTTTCAGACAGTGAAATTTCTGAGAAGCTGTCACCTGGAGGTGGGGATGAAGAACAATGTCAAATGGGAACTGAACCCTGAAATAGTTGCCCGCCACTTCCTCAAGAATGTGAGTGTTCCCAAACACCACTATACCCCTGAGGGTGGAAACTACCTCTGGGAAAGAGGCCCAGGATTGATCCTATTGTTAGAATCATTCAGCTGAAGTTAGGGATAGTATTCTTGGTTTGTAGGAGTGTGGGCATGATATGGCTAAAAGACTAACGATGGTCACAAAGAATTTAAAGACAGATAGGAAAAGGTGGTGGTTTCCATTTATTTCCTCTCTAGCTAGGAAAAACCTGGGGATATGTGACTCACTGGAGAATTGTTAGGTTTGTGGATTAAGGATTTTAAGCCCTGTCTCTCTTTGTGAATCCATCTCCCTTTCTGAGAAATTAGGACTGAGTTTCTTTGCTACCATCTACGGAGGTCTGTGTCCTCCCATGGGATCAGCCAGAGTAAACTCCCCAGTTGTATTTATACCTGTACAGGAAATTCTAGAACCCCCTTTATGAGGTTATCTAGAGTGGCAGCCATGAAAACAGAATTTGTTTTGGCCGTGATTTTTTGCAGCTTGGTGTTGTGGTTGCCCCACATGCATTAAAGTTACCAGAAGGGCCTATCACACGGTGGGGCGAGTACTGGTGTGAGGTGACGGTGAGTGTTTTCACATACTTCTTTTCTGACTGAGAGGAGAATCAGGGTGGAAAGCTGGGGTTGAGTGGTGTTAGCTTTTATTTGCCTGACTGATCTCTGAGGATTCCTGTTGTTTTGTGTTCAGGTAAATGGGCTTGACACTGTGAGAGTGCCTATGTCTGTGGTGAACTTTGAGAGGCCCAAGACTAAAAGATACAAGTACTGGTTAGCCCAGCAAGCTGCCAAGAGCATGGCCCACACCAGCTCCCGGGAGATCTGAACCTGCTCTCTCTTAAAGATAAGCAAAGCAGAATCAGAAGAGCAGTGGAACAAAAATAGACCAGCACTCTGATCCCAATCTCAGCACTGACCAAATATGGAATTTTAGAGAACATATAGAGACATCAGACTGAACTGCATATACATGTTGAATTCTTCACGTTTGCCATTTCCATCTTCAACTGTCATGATATCCAGCCTTATTGGGGCAGTCCTGCTCAAGAAGTACCAGATTTGATAAGCTGGATATCAGTGGACTGAAACAGTCCAGATTCTGTTTCGCCTTTCTCTCCATTGGAGTTCATTGGAACAAAAGGAAGAGCTAGCCATTGTCTCCAGTACTTGGCTCATTCTCATCATCCAAACAGAACATTTGTATCTCAAGCAAAAATAAAGAGGTTGTGTTCTTTTTAGGTGTTGTTTACTGGACTTGAGTAGACTGGGGACAGGACATCCAAGTGGGATGTTCTCTTAAGCCACTGAGGTTTGCTGCCAAAAAGGAATGAAGAAGAATACATTAGTAGGCTACATCCCACAGTTGCTATGAGCACATTACTCTGAACAAGGTAATTATGTTTTTGGTCTTAAAACTTACTCTCATTAGATATATTGATAAAGTCATCTATGTGAATAAGCACAACAGATTCTACTTCTCTAAGAGGACCTAAATAAGAGTAATTGTTGAAGAAATTGAAGCTGGGATGAAAGACGCTCAAAAAGGGAACTTCTCTATTGTTTCTTGAACCAGCTCCTAAAATTCCGAAAAGAAGATACCTTGATTTCCAGACCAAAGTTAAAATATGGAGCTAGTCTTTAGGTAATTCTAGAATAGATGTCTTGATGGGAGATGAGGAAAGTAGATAGTTCTGCATAAGCTCAGGGACCATTACTAGAAAAAAGAACATCCATTAACAGGTGGATTGTGCCAGGGTCCTGCAAATATAATGTGAGGCCATGCAATTTAAGGAGGTAAAAATGGGATCATTGACTCGTTTGCTGTCCTTACCAGGAGCTCAGAGACATTGGTTTCTGTCATCCTATTTGAACTCACCTACCACTCTGAACCAATTAAGCACTTTCATCCTATCCCAACTAACAAGAGGTCTGTTATCAGTTTGGTACTGAACACTATACCCAACTTCACACTTGTCAGAACTCCATAATTCAGGTCTGGCACTGGTACTATTTGAAATTTGCCATCTCAATGATCCGCATCCCTACTCTCCTTGAAATGGAAGGCTCATTTAACACAGCATCTTTCAGTATCACTACCACCACCATCACCATCATGAAGCTCTTTGAAATTGTCAGAGGACAGGCACATTTCACACATCTAATCTCAAAAAGTGTTTAAATACTTGCCATAGGTTGAGTTCTTGGCAAAAACACTGAAGCTGGATATTTGTGTGCAGGAAGTTTATTAGGTCAACACCTGTGGGAGAATGAAGGAAGCAGTATTGGGTAGAGGGAGAAGGTGAGCTGATGCAGTCTCAACAAAGGCCTCAGCTGATCCCCCAGGGAGCTCAAACTAGGATGGCTCTGCAGGTGCCCCAATGTCCACCATTTGTACTGCTCAGATCCATTTGCTTTATAAGTTCTGGAATGATTCCTCCAGGATTTTGATGGGTCTCTTTTCCTGGGAAAACTTAGGAAAGTCTAAGACAGACCTGCACAACCACTGCTGCTGTAGCTGGTATTCCTCTCCTTCCTCTATTACCCATTCTAGATTCCTTCCCCAACCCCATCAGACTTGCACTTCTGCCAGTCCAGGTGGGTTACCTGATGAAGTACCTGGCCAACATGCCCTTCTCTGGCCATCACTGCACTTGTTCATTTATTATCAAAATTGGGCAAGGGCACGTCTAGGCCAGCAACGGAACCAGCCAACACCCGGGATCCTGGGACGGGGGCCAGGCCAGCCCTGCGCCTGCCCACAACCAGATCTTAGAATGTACCTATTAACCACATGTGTTTCTTTGAGGTGTGTGACTTACCTGCTCATATCCTTCACCAAGTGTCTGCTTAGATTTTTCTAATTTATTTTTAAGAGTTCTTTTTGTAGTAGAGAAGTTAATCTGTGTGTGTGTAAAAAAAAAAAAAGAAAAAGAAAAAAAGAAAATAGAACAGTGGTTACCAGAGGCTGGGAGGGGTGGGGGTGGGGAGAAGATTGGGATGGACTAATGGGGACAAAACTATGCTATCTACCCTAAGTGAATCATTGTGCAGTATATGCGTGTATTGAAACAACACTGTATCCCACAAAAATAAATTGAATTTTTTTAAGAAATTGGGCAAGGGATGGAAGCTGAGATTAGCAGCTGTGTGGCCTCAAGTTCTCTTCAGCCTAGCTCTGCACCTAGGCTCCAGCCTACAAGAGCCCAGGAAGAGGAGTCCTGGCAAAGAGCAGCTCCTTAGTGGCCCCTGGGTCTGAAGGAGGGACAGGGTGGGGGGAGTGAAATGGAGAGACAGCTGGAGTGATCAATGAGAGCAAAGACCACACCTGGGACCAGAACCAAATTAGTCTAGAGCTAGCAGGGCCCTGTGCTCATCTCAGCAAGCTCCTAAAACTCAATTTCTCTGTCCATAAAATGGGTGTGATAAATAAGAAAAGATACACAGAACCAAAGCCCAAAGTAAATGTCCAAAAAATGGAAAGGAAAAAAAAAAATGGGCAAGGGGGAAACAAGATACTTAAGTGGATGACCTGAGTGCCAGATATAGTCTTCCTTGTCCCCATTGTGTAACAACAGCCTTGATGATCAGGGTCAGTTTCTCTTGCTGGGATAGTGACTCCTTTCTTTACCTCCTTGTCTCTTGGTAGTGATCTGAAATAATCTGGTGACAGCCAGCCATAGCTTAAAGTTTAATGAGACTCTTGGTGTGTCCACTGGTGGAAATACTCCCCTTCTAAGAACCAGGACTTCTAAACCTTAAGAGCCTAGAGTTGGGATAGGAGGCATAGATTCCCCAACTGGGAATGGGGGGCTGCTCCTACGTCCACCCCTTGTTTCCCAGATGTATTTTACACAGGGATACAGCACTATATGATGGCTATTGATCAGGGTGTATACTGCATCCTGGAGGATGGTGCCTCATTCTTACAGGGTATCATCTCCAAGCTGGTGCCTCAGCTGCACCTTTAACAGGCCATTCCATCACTATCAGGGGGGCAGCTTCTAGGTAGTATGGTATGTGGTTAGGAGATCCCATGGTTGTGTACCCAGTGCTGTACCTCCTTGCTATAAAATGGGTCTCTTGATCCAATGCAATGTTATGCAAGACCTCATACCAATGGACCAACATTATGTAAGCCCTTGGATGGTGGTGCTGGACTGAGGCATTGAAGGCAGGAAAGGCAAATCCATACCCATAACATACATTAATTCCTAGTCGAGATGGAACACTTCCCCTTCCAGGGTAGCAAGGATACAATGTAATCAACCTACCACCAAGTGACTGGATAGTTTCCTTTAAGAATGGTGACATAGGATAAGTGTTGGTCTCTGTTGCTAGCAAGTTGGACATCCACAGCAACAGTAGTGATCAGCCTTGCTGAGTCCGTGATGTTGGGCCCACGCATAGCTTCCACCATGGCTCCTCCACTCATACACTCATTTTGCCAGCATTGGGGTGCCAACAACAAAGGCTGGCTAACATCATTTGGCTGTCATTCAGTCTGCTTGGTTGGTTGGTGCTTTTTCTGTGGTGGATATCCTTAGGTGGGCATTAACATGCAATGCAAAGACCATTACACTTTATACCCATTCTCAGGTACACTACGTGCCTATTCCCTAGACTTCCTTGTCTTTAATCTTCCAATTTTTCTTCTTTCAGGCTCCTGATCAACCAGTCAAGTCATTCAACATTGCCCGTAAGTCTATATATATTCTCACTTCAGGGAGGTGCACAGGCCATCTCTAAGTAGGGCCACAGTGCAGCCACAGTCTATTTTCAGCTTACTTCCACCTACTGAAACAACCCATACATTAACCAGGCTCAGCCATTTTCCTCTCTGTCATTGATCATGAGGGATCCCCCAATCCTTGTGGCTGCAGATGTAAACGGAGGTAGAAGCAACAGTGCAACAGTGAGCAACAGGGGGTCTGGTCACCTGCTTATGCAGCTTACTTTTGCCTTCTGTCCCTGATTGTGGCCAATTCTATAAAACCACTTCATCTTATGAAGGATTGCTGCTAGACCTATGCAACCTCACTTATGGGTCTGACAGAACCCAGGTTATAATAGGCATTTCTGGCTGCATGGCCACTTGATGTCCCGTGGGCAAGCACTTTTTCTCAACTAGGATTCAATAACATGTGAGGAGCTATTTTTTGCAAGATGTATAATACTTTGTTTCAGATGGCATGGCCTTGCTCCAGAACTGAGGGTTCTATGTGTGACTTCCTATTGGGGCTTTCCATAAACAGCATGTGGTATTTTTCCATTACTGACACCTCTAATGTGGTATCTTGTGGACCATGCAGCATGGCCACTTGTACCACAGTCTTGACGTGTTATTGAGCCTTTTTCTTCTCTGGGCCCCACTCAAAACTGACAGCTTTTTGTGTCAGTTGATATTTGGGTCAGAGAAGTATTCCCAAGCATGGAGTATGTTATCTATAGACCTGAAGAGGTTTACCAGGCATTGTGTTCCCTCCTTAGTGGTGAGAGGTGTGAGATGCAAAATTCTCCTTTACTTTGGAGGGAATGTTCGGGCATGCTTTAGACCACTGGACTTGTAAAAACTTCACTGATAAGGCATGATCCTGAATATTTGTAGGGTTTGTGTACCATCATTTAAAGAACATTTATCTTACCAAGGTCTCCAATGTACTTGCCATTTCTTGTGCATCCTGTACATTACCATGATCTCATCAATATAGTAATAGAATGTCCTATGGAATGTCCAAATGGTCCAGGTCCCTTCAGACTATATTATGACAGAGAGTAGGAGAGTTTACATGGCCTAGGGACAAGACTGTAAATGCCTGTTATTGCTCATCTCAATATTGAAAGCAAACTTTTATTATCTTCCTTTCTTATATAGAAAAAAAATGCATTGCTCAGATCAATACGTACCACGTACCTGGGAGTGTGTTAATCTTCTCCAGCAAAGACACCACATTTGAGACACAGTGGATAGAATTAGAATTACTTGTTGATTGAGATTTCAGTAATCCACTGTCCAGGATCTGTCTGGTTTGGACAGGGGCCAGACGGGTGAATTAAATGGCAATATGAGGAGGACCACCATCCCTGCATCCTTTAGGTCTTCAAGAGGGGCACTAATGTGCTATTTTTTATTTATTATCTTGCTCTGGAATGGTGGAGGCAGTTTCAGTGGCTTTATGTTGGCCTTTCTCACTATGATAGCTCCTACCTCACAGAAGAAAAAAACAATGTGGTAGTTCTGCCAACTGTCAAATAATCCATTACAACTACCCTTTAAGAACTGGTAAAATAACCACTAGGTAGGTCTGTGAGCCCAGCAGACCCACTGAGGGCCAGACCTGGGCATGAAATATGTTTATTACCTAGCCCCATACACAGCCTCTCTAACAGAGGGTTCTAATGCAGCTTCCGATCCAGGAGTATCAATATCAAAAAGGACTCTATCCAACAGTTCTTGAAATGTTTGAATATTCCTCTTTCTACAGTGTGTGTTATGTAAATAAAAAGTCATAAGTTCCAGTGGGATAAGACTGCAGGAATTATTACTTGTCATGGTGTGTGAGGGTCCTTTCTCCTAGAGACGTAGCCTCTTTAATCAATTGTTTCCAGCTGAAAATCTGGCTCAAGAAGACTTCTGATCCCATCCATGAGGGAATTACAGTTACAGAAATTGCCCTCCAACTATAAACAACTATAAAACCAGACAAAATTATAAAAGAAATATGTATAGACATTGAAAGGCAGGTCGTAAAGAACTGTAACTGAGAAAAGTGAAACAAATGAGGTGAGCCCAATGATTGCCTCAGCTTACTGACTAGAGGTAATTTCCTACACTACACTATTAGGTAGTGCAGAGAGGGGAACACAAACAGAGCCAGCAGTCCCACTGAGTGGAGAAGACAGAGATTAAAGTTGGTGGGGGATGAGTTGGCTAGAAATGGAAAGGAAGAACACTGGAGTTGAGGGAATGACACTGAGAGTGTTGGAGATCTACAGAGGAGCCCCTCTGATCTTCAGCTGAATACTGCTGTGTACATGCATGGGGTGAGATCCCATGAGGCTAGGGGTGGAAAAGCACCAGAAAGTGGTATGCCAAACAATTCTCAGGGATCACACAAGATCAGAAATATTTTGTTTGTGTTCCTGGAGCTAGAATTAATAGATCTCATTTATGCACAGGGTATCAGATAGAGACTTCAAAAGAATTCAGTAGTGAACACTAGAATAAAGGCTACTCTGGACCTGCAGTGCAGAGCTTGAGAGCAAGCCTTGAAAGGATCAAACTGATACCAAGCATGCCAGAATCAAGTCCAACACTCATTAAAGAAATGCGACAAAATCTAACACAGAACAAAGTAAAATCCCAGTGTCTGACATCCAAGTAAATATTACCATGAAAAGAAACATAAAAGAAATAAGAAAATGTTACCCAGAACCAGGAGAAACAGTCCCAAAAGTGTCAGAGATAGTTGAATTAGTAGATAGGACGTTTAAAAAGCTGTAAATATGCCTCATATGCTTAAGAAGGTAAAGGAAAAGAAATTAGACCATATCTCATTCCATATATAAAATCAACTGAAAATGGATTAAAGACATAAACATAAGATGTGAAACTGTAAAATTACTAGAAGAAAACATAGGGGCAAAGCTCCATGACATTGGGCTGGGCAATTATTTTTGAGCATGACCTGAAAAGCACAGGCAACAAAAGCAAAACTAGACAAACAGAATTACATCAAAGTAAAAAGCTTCTGCACAGCAAAAGCAACAATTAACAGAGTGAAGAAACAACCTATGCAATGGGAGAAAATATTTACAAACCATTCATCTGACCTTCTATCTCCACCTGGCAGCAATGAAGTGACATCCCCTCTCATGACAAAACAGTGTCAAAGTTAACTAAAACAAGTTTTAAATTAAAATCCAAAGTCTTATATTACAAAAATGTCCAATTTCCAATAAAAAAAAAAATCTCATCAAGAATCTGGGTGATCTCAAACTAAGTGAAAAAAAGACAATAAATGTCAACACTGAGATGTCAGCACTGAGATGACAGAGATATTGGAATTATCTGACAGATTTTAAGGCAATCAGGTCAAAATACATCAACAAGCAATTAGGAACACATTTGAAACAAGGGAAAATAATAGCAAGCTTCAGCAAAGAAATAAAAGGTGTAAAGAAGAACCAAATGGAAATATTAGAACTATAAAGTACAATAACCAAAATGAAAAGCTCAGTGGATAGGCTCAGCAGCAGAATGAAGGACAGAGGAAAGAATCAGCAAATTGGAAGACAGAACAATAGAAATTACTCAGTATGAACAATGCAGAGAAAATAGACTGAAAAAAAAGACTCAGGGATCTTTTTTTTTCAGAATAACAAAAAAAAAAAAAAAAAAAACCAGAGCTGAAAAAGTACACAAAGAAATAATGGCTGAATGGGCCGAGCCTGTGGCGCACTCGGGAGAGTGCGGCACTGGGAGCGCCGCGACGCTCCCACCGTGGGTTCGGATCCCATATAGGAATGGCCAGTGCACTCACTGGCTGAGTGCCAGTCACGAAAAAGACAAAAAAAGAAATAATGGCTGAAAACTTCCCAAGTTTATCAAGAGACATAAGCATATTGATTCAAGAAGCTGAGCAAACCCCAAGCAAGATAAGCCCAAAGAAATCCGTGCCAAGACACATTATAATTAGATTTCTGAAATTTAAAGACAAAGAAAAAAATCTTGAAAATGATCTTACCTATAAGAGAAAAACAATTCTAATGATAGTGGATTTCTCATCAGAAACCACAGAGGCCATAAGGAAGTGGTATAATATTTTCCAAGTGCTGAAAGAAAAGAACTGTCAACCCAGAATTCTATATTCAGAAAAAATATCCTCCAGGAATGAAGGGAAAATTAAGGCATTCTCAGATGAAGGAAAACTAAGCGAGTTTATCACCAGTAGACCTACTCTAAAAGAATGACTAGAGAAAGCTCTCTAAACAGAAATGAAACAATAAAAAAAGAAAGAAAGAAATTTTGGAACATTAGGAAGGAAGAAAAAACACAGCAAAAAATATGGGTAATATCCACAGGCTTTCCTTTTCCTCTTGAGCTTTCTAAGTTATGTTTGAAAGTTGAAGCAAAAATTATAACATTAATTTAGTTCTAAAGGTATGTAGAGGAAATATTTTTTTTAATTATATTACAAATGGGAGAGGAAACAAGAAAAAAGAGGTAGGGTTTCCATACTTCATTCAAACTGGTAAAATGATGATGACAGTAGGCTATAATAAGTTATGTGTATATAATACCAAGACCAACCAATAAAAAGGCTATACAAAGAGATATACTCAATAACACTATAGATAGATCAAAATGGAATTCTAAAAAATGTTCAAGTAATCCTCAGGAAGCCAGGAAAAAGAAAACAGAAAATCAGAGAGAACAAACTAAAGCAAAAATAAAATGGCAGACTTAAGCTCTAACATACCAATAAGTACATTAAGACTGGCAGAGTGAACTAAATCATAACTCACCTATATGCTCTCTACAGGAAACTCACTTTAAATATAGTGATGTAGGTAGGTTGAAAGTAACAGAATGGGGAAAGTTATACCATTCAAACATTAATCAAAGGAAAACAGAACTGATATATTGATATCAGATAAAGTAGACTTTAGGGCAAAGAAAATTATCAGAAAATTGTCATTATATAATGATAAAAGGGTCAATCCGTCAAAAAAAAAATAGCAATCCTAAGTGTACATGCAACAAAAGGGCTGAAAAACATGTTATATAAAAACTAATTGAATTTAAAATAGAAACATGCAAATCCACAATTACATTTGAAGACATCAGCACCCCACTCTCAACAACTGATAGAACAACTAGACAGAAAATAAGCAAGGATACAGAAGAACTCAACAACAGCATCAACCAACAGGACCCAATTGATATTTATAGAACACTCTACCCAACAACAGCAGAATACACTTTCTTTTATGTCCCCACAAAACATACTAGGTAGACCATAGGCTAGACCATAAAACAAACCTCAATGACTTAAGAAGGACTATTATGACTCGAAGGACATCATAAAGAAAAAAAAGGACTGAATCATACAGAGTGTGTTCTTTGACCACCATGGAATAAAACTAGAAATGAATAATAAAAAGATAGGAAGAAAACCTCCAAATATTTTAAAAACCTAAACACACCATGGGTCAAAGAAGAAGTGTCAAGTAAAATTTTTTAAAATACCACACAACCAGCACTGCAAGAAATTCTCAAGGGAGTTTTTCATCTGGAATCTAAATAATGATGACCACTATCACAAATACACAAGAAAGAGCAAAACCCACCATTAAAAATGCCAGCGAGAAAGAGAAAGAAGGTAAATCATGCCACCTTCAATTTCCAACTAACATTGAAGAAGAGAAATAAAAGGGGAAGCAGTGATCAAAATATATTTAAATCATCTAAACAAAAAGCAATTAAATGACAGGAATTAAACAATACCTGTCAATAACTACCCTAAATGTGAATGAATTAAACTCCCATTCAAAAGATACAGACTGACTGATTGGATTGAAAAGCTAGACTCAAGTATATGCTGTCTTCAAGAGACCCACCTCACCTATAGAGACACACACAGACTAAAAGTGAAGGGGTGGGAAAAGATATATCATGCAAATGGAAACCAAAAATGAGCAGGAGTAGCTATTCTTATATCAGACAAAAGAGACTTTAAACCAAAAAACATAAAAAGAGACAAAGAAGGCCACTATATAATGACAAAAGGATCTATCCAGCTAGAAGACATAACAATCATAAATATATATGCACCCAATACTGGAGCACCCAGATATATAAAGCAAACACTCTTAGACCTAAAGAAAGAAATAGGCCCTATTATGTTAATAGTGGGTGATCTGAACACCCCTCTCTCAGTATGGGACAGATATTCCAGGCAACAAATCAACAAAGAGGCACAGGATTTAATCTAGACCAACTGGACCTGGCAGATATATACAGAACATTTCACCCAACAGCTAAAGAATATGCTTTCTTCTCATCAGCTCATGGAACAGCCTCCAGGATAGACCATATATTAGGTCACAAATCTAGTCTCAGCAAATTTTTAAAAACTGAAATCATTCCAAGTATCTTTTCAGACCACAATTGACTAAAATGGGAAATTAATAATAAGCAAAACTCTGGAATATATACAAATACATGGAAACTAAACAACAGGGTCCTGAATGACCTATTGGTCCAAGAAGAAATTAAACAGGAAATCAAAAAATTTCTTGAAACTGATGAAAATAAAGACACGTCATACCAAAACCTGTGGGATCCTGCAAAAGCAGTACTAAGAGGCAAATTTATTGCAATAAATGAAAGAATCAGAAGACTTCAAATAAATGACTTAACACTATGCCTCTAAGAACTTGAAAAACAACAACAATCCAATCCTAAAGGTAGTAGATGGAAAGAAATAATTAAGATCAGAGCAGAACTAAATGAAATAGAGACCCAAAACACAGTAGGAAAGATCAACAAAACAAAAAGTTGGTTTTTTGAGAAGATAAATAAAATAGACAAACCATTAGCTAGGTTAACAAAAAAACGAAAAGAGAAGACCCAAATAACAAAAATCAGAAATGAAAAGGGAGACATTATAACTGATACCACAGAAATATGAAGAATCATTAGAGACTAATATAAACAATTGTATGACAACAAATATGAAAACCTGGAAGATATGGATAAGTTTCTAGTCACATACAAACTACCCAGACTAAACCAAGAAGAGATAGAAAACCTGAACAGACCAATAACGAGCAACAAGATTGAAGTGGTAATCAGCAATCTTCCAACAAAGAAAAGTCCAGATCCGGATGGCTTTACAGCTGAATTCTATCAAACGTTCAAAGACATATTAATACCAATTCTCCTAAAACTATTCCAAAAAATTGAAACAGAAGCTCCTCTCCCAAACTCATTCTATGAAGCCAACATAACTCTGATACCAAAACCAGATAAAGACACAACAAAAAAGAAAGAAAATTACAGGCCAATATCCTTGATGAACATAGATGCAAAAATCTTCAACAAAATATTAGCAATCAGAATACAGCAACACAACAAAAAATTATACACCATGATCAAGTGGGATTCATCTCAAGGATGCAAGGATGGTTCAACATACGAAAGTCAATAAATGTGATACATCACATCGACAAACTCAAGGGCAAAAACCATATGATTATCTCAATAGATAACTATATCTCAAAAGACAAAGCATTTGACAAAATTCAACATCTCTTCATGATAAAGAGTCTCAATAAATTAGATATAGAATGAAAGTATCTCAACACAATAAAAGCCATCTGTGACAAGCCCACCACCAGTATCATTCTGAATGGGGAGAAACTGAGGGCTTTTCCCTTAAGAACAGGAACAAGACAAGGATACCCACTCTCACCACTTCTATTTAACATACTACTAGAGGTACTAGCTAGAGCAATCAGGCAAGAGAAAGAAATAAAGGGCATCCGGATTGGAAAAGATGAAGTCAAACTGTCCCTATTTGCAGATGACATGATACTACATATAGAAAAACCTAAAGGCTCTATCAAAAAATTCCTAGAGCTGGTTAATAATTTCAGTAACATTGCAGGATACAACATAAATGCCCCAAATCAGTTGCATTTATATACTCAAATAATGCACTAACAGAAAGAGAAATAAAGAAAGTAAGCCCAGAGTCTGGTCAAGATGGTGGAATAGATGGTCCCCAGCATCACTCTCTCCCACAAATCAACCAATCTACAACTATCAAAATGTAACAACAGCCAAGCTGGAGCCCCTGGAGCTCAGGGGAAGAGGAGAAAAGACCTACAGAATTCATGAAGGTGGGAGAAACCACAATGAGAGAAAGAAAAAACTGCTCCAAGTGTTTTGGGCCATGACTGCTTTAAGCCTGGAGCTGCTGAGCACATGGAGCAGGAGCCAGCAGAAATCAGCTGTGCCCTTCAGATGGAGTTACTTGGAGGCAGCAGGGGAGAAGAGAGCATCAGTGGCCCCCAGGACAGCAAGACCACTAATAGGATTCCTGTGGACCCAATGCAAGAGCAAGGAGCCAGAACAGCTGAAAAAGGGGAGCCATTCAGAGGCCGGTGAGTTATCACAAGGGACTGGCACAGGGCTCATCCCATGGGAAGTGTTTGGAGCACAGGCAGTGGGGGAGACAGGCCCATTGGGAGAACACTGGGACACAGCAAGGACAGCTGGTCTGCCCCCCAATCAGTGCAGGGCCACTGAGAGGAGACTGGTCAGGAATGCAGAATTGCATGGGGTGCAGTTTTATGAAAAAACTCCGGCCCAGATCAGAGTTTCTACACAACCCAGGTGCACCAGGTCTCTGAAGAGCCAGAAGTACCTATAAGGTCAACCATTAAATCCTGAGCTGCACAAAAAGCCTTCCCTAGGGAAACAGCAGCAAAGAAGCAATTTACCTCAACTGCACAGCTCAAGTACTGGTTCCCACAGGAAATTCCCCCATTTTAGAAGTGAGCAAAAGGGCCGGCCCGTGGCTCACTTGGGAGAGTGCAGTGCTGATAACACCAAGGCCACGGGTTCGGATCCTATATAGGGATGGCCGGTTTGCTCAATGGTTGAGCGTGGTTCTGACAACACCAAGCCAAGGGTTAAGATCCCCTTACCGGCCATCTTTAAAAAAAAAAAAAAAGAAGTGAGCAAAGGACAAAAAATTAGTTCCAGCCCAGGCACACCACCAGTGCCTCATGTCCCCACCCAGAGGCCCGGGGTATGGAGCTGAGGACCAGACCCCCCCCCGCCCACACTGAGGCACACGGCCAGCACCTCAGGGCCCAGGGCATGGAGCTAGGGACCAGACTCCCTGCCAACAACCAGGCACACCACCAGCGCCAAGGAGCATGCCAAAAATATTACATCCATGTGGGTGGCCCACCACAGTAACCATGGCTGCCGCAAAAGTGGCTAGACGCCACAACCACCATGCAGATGGTCTGTCAGCCACTGGAGTGCATTCACACAAGAAAAGTCACCAGCAGAAACCAAAGAAAAGAAGAGGATGTCTCTCTCCACCAAGCACATTCCAGAGTGACAGAAGAAGCAGCTGCTCTACGGTAATACTGGGGGACCTGAACACACCTCTCAGCATTGGACAGATCATCTAGGCAACAAATCAACAGAGTAACCATTACTCTTTCAGAAGGAGAGAAGAAATCTAGGGTAATTAGAGGGGGATGAGGAGAGATCAGACAAGGGGCATAAAGAATAAGTAAATTTGTAACAATATATATGCTAATAATATTGATTTGATCAACATATGTCAACGTTGATCCCCAAAAACATGTATAATCAACTATGATTCAATAAAAATTTTTAGGAAAAGAAAAAGAAAAAAGAAATAGACCCACACAAATATGCCCAACTTTTTTTTTTTTTTTTTTTGCAAAGGTACCAGTGCAACTCAATGGAGGGTTTCCTCCTCTCTTCCTCCTGCTGACTCTTCCGTGCAGAACTAGAACAGGCTTTCTCCAAGTGGAGTGTCAATTCTGCAGTCATCCCAGGAGAGGGCAGTAGAGGCCAGCCCAGCTAGACTCAGAACGCCCTGCTTTCTGGATGCCGCCTTTCCCTCCCAGCCTGTGAGCACAGTAACATTGAAGCAACCCTTACTGCAAGCCTGTGCGAGAGCTACCACTTCAGTTTTGAGGACATGGAACCCACACAAGAGACGTTGCTGTAGATCACTTAGTGGCAAAGCCAGGTCTGCCTCTAGCCCCCTTATTAGCTCATGTGTTCACTCTCTAGATATCAGGTCCAATCTGAGTAGCAATTCCAAGAAGCTCCTCTTTTAGCCTAAAAGTAAAATAGATCAGAAGAGATGAAAATGTCAGATCACTGGATACGGAAGCATCTCCCATTACAAGAGCCCACCCTTGACCCTGCTTCCCTTTCTAACTACTGCCCTTCCTCCATTTTCCTCTCACAGCCATGCTCCTAGAAAGCTGTCTCCAGGGGCAGTGTGTATCCAACTTCCACAGCTTCATCTCACAATTGCTACTAATCCCAATGCAGTCTGACTTCAGCCTACCCACCAAAGCTATTCATATTAATATCACACATCGCACATTTGCAAATTCACTGGAAACCTTTTGGTCTAAATTCATCCCCCATTTTCCCTACACCTACCTACTTCCCCTCTGTATTAGTGAATGATCCCATCACCCCACTCCCTGCCCATGCAAGAAACATGGGAAGACATTCCAGAATCAACACCTTCTCTTAGAGCTCCACTGCATTCAAATCTCTAGTCTTGTCAATTCCTCCTTCTAAATGTCTTAAATTCATCTCCTATTTTCATGCCACTGCACAGGTCAGGGCCTTGTCCTGCAGTTCAGTCCTCCAACTGCCCATGCCTCCACCCACCCATGCAGTCACTCAGCACATGTGTCCTGAGCAAGCTGCCTGGGCCAGACTGCTGGGACTGCTGGCCAGGGAGTGATGAACAGCACTGACAAGGCCTGATCTCACTCATTCTTGGGGCCATCGACAACAACAAAATAAACAAGACAATACCAGACAGTGATAGGTGCTATGAAGAAAACACAGAGGGTGATGTGATAGAAAACAGCTGGGGAAAAATATTATCTTAATTAAATATTTTTAAATGTCTGGGGGAGTCTACTTTAGTTGGATCACTAGGAAAGGACAGTCTGAGACAGTGACAAGAAGCTATCTAGGGCACTGTTGGTGTGCCGCCTAAATGCTCAATTTCCCAGCCTCCTTTAAAGAGGGGGCATGTACACAGTTCTGGCCAATGAGATGCTAGTGACAGGCAAGTGGGGAGGAGGGGGTGTTCTGGGGAAACTCTCCTTCCCTGAAAAGAAAGACAAGTATCACTGGCACAGTCCCTTCCTGGTCTCCTTGCTCCTCTGACCATAAGGGAAAATAAGGAAATTCCACAGATGCAGGCCCTGAACCAACACAAGTGGTTGCCACCTCCAGACTCACTATGTGAGAAAAGCAAGCCCTATTGGTTTAAGCTACTTTTGGTGGGGTTTTCTCTTCTTTTCAGCACAGGGTATCTCAGCTTAGACAACTAAGCATGTGAAGATATGAGGAAGAGAAATCAGGCAGAGTTCAAAGGCCCTAAGGTGGGAACTACCCTGGCATGTTTGAGGAACAGAGAAAAGAGCAGCGTGGCTGGAGCACACTGAGGTGGGAGGGAAAGAGAAAATAAAGTCTGAGAGGTGGAGGGGGTCTTGCAAAGCTTTGTATCCCCTGGAGAGCCATCTGGATTTTATTTTAGGTTCACGGGAGACCATTGAAGGGTTTTAGGCAGGAGAGTGACATACTCTGATTTAGGTTTCTTAAAAGCTCATTCTAGCTATTACATGGAGAATGAAGCAGGGAGTGCAGGTGAGGCAGACACTGCTTTGGGGCTGTCCCAACAGCTATTCCCAATCTCCTTTTGCTCCCTTTCCTGGTCTCTGTTGAGCTTGGGATGACCCACATGACCCTGGTCTGGCCTGTGAGACATAGGTGGGGAGGACTCCCAAGAAAGCTTTTTTTTTTTTTTTTTTTTTTAAAGATGACCGTTAAGGGGATCTTAACCCTTGATTTGGTGTTGTCAGCACCACACTCACCCAGTGAGCTAGCCAGCCATCCCTACATGGGATCCGAACCGGGGGCCTTGGTGTTATCAGCACCACACTCTCCCGAGTGAGCCACAGGCCGGCCCAGAAAGCTTTTCTTTCTTGATAAAAAGGGATGGAGTCAGCTGATATGGCTCTCTGCCCTTCTCCCTGCCTGAAAAACAGAAATGACACCTGGGATGCAGGAGCCTTCCTACAACCATGAGGTGACAGGCTAAAGCTAGAACAGTGAAAAGACAGAAAAAAGCCTGGTTTGGGTACCTGCTGACATTGAACTTTTGTATCTTGCCTACTGCCAGACTTCATATTAGGTGAGAAAAAAAAAACCCAAAACATTTGTTTAAGCCACTACAAATTGGGTTTCCTGTTACTTGCAGCTAAATACATTCTTAACTGATACAGTGAACAGGAGAGTCAGCAAAGAGACTGTGTACGAAGTGACTGAAGGGGTGCAGGTGAGAAATGGTGGGTTGGATGACTGTGGTTGTCTCCCTGCAGCTCTTTCCATTTCCAGTCCTAGTCTCCTGTAATTTGTCTTCCATACTATCACACTTTCTAAATGCAAATCCCTTCGTGAATTCCTCATGGCTTAAAATTTTTCACAGGTTCTCCATAGCCTATGTGATAAAAAAATCTAACCTCCTTTGCCTAGTCCGTAGCACCTGCTGTGATTTGTCCCACCATCCTTGGCATCTCCTCTCACTACGCCTAACGTTGCACCTTACACACCTCCCCCACACCAGGCACTGTCCATTCTGTGTCTCTAATCCAAACAACCCTGAGAGGTGGGCACTGCCAGTATTATCTTATAGATGAGAAACCTAATGCTCAAGGAACTTAGGTGACTTGGCCAAGACCACACATCTAGCAAGTGGTGGATCAGGATTTAAACTCTTGTTTGATTTCAAAACAAGAGATTCACCATTCTCACTTGCCAAGAAGTCTGAAGGTAGGTGATTGCTGTGCTAGTCACATGCTCAGAGATGCCTTCAGGGCTCAAGAGTCTTCGATCTTTAGAGGACTGGCTTTCACCCCACACTTGTTACTTCATCCTAAGATGGCTGCTCATGTAGACACTGCATTCAGGTCCAAACCAGAAAGAAAGGGAAGGCTACACCAGCTTAATCTGTCACCTCTCTCCCTCTTTTGTTAAGAAAGCAAAAACTTTCCTAGAATCCCCAGCATCCCTTCCCTACAGTTCATGGACACATGGCTGCCCCAGCTGCAAGGAAGGCTGGGAAATCAGGGCATGTCACTGTTACAGCCGGCCTAGATCAAACATGATCAACTACCTGGGCTGAGCCCACTGCTGCCCTCAACAAACCTGGAGTTCTGTTAGCAAGGAAGAGTAATAAGAACAAGCAGATGACAAACAGTCTGACACCACCTTCCTGCTCAGCAGAACAGAAGCACCCGAGGTGCTCTACTTCACACCTTTCCCCAGGTCTGCCTGGTAAACCCTTTCTTATCCGTCACATGCTGCTTTCCGTGAGGCGCAACTGAAATGTGATTGCTCATTCAGTTACTCTTGCATTCATTCTCTCTACACATGCTTACTGAGCACTTGCTATTTGTCAGACACTGCTAGGAGCCAGAAATTCAGTAGTGAACAAGTTAGATCTTTAGGTCTAGTCCCTGACCTCGCAGAGTTTTCAGTCTAATAGGTGAGATATTCAGACAGGTGAGGTTATGGGAGAAAAGTTGTCCATCTTCCCAGACCATAAACTGTATGGCAAGACTGTCTGTCTTATCCCCAGAACCTAGCACAGCATCTCATTAAAAGTAGACTCACTATGACTATGTGTTAAATTCATTCTTTACTTACGTAGGCTTTAAAATGTATTTTAAACGTATAAATTTTTTAAAAATGCATTTTTATCAAGAAACTCCCCAAGAATGAAGCACTGTAGTCTCCTAGTATTAAATCATGCACTCAAGCATCTGGAAAACCACTTTGCTCTCTCCCCACATTGTTGCAGGTCTCTTTTCCCAGGAAGGGTTCTAAGAGTATTTTTTGCTGAAGGCCTCATTTGGATTTTCTAAAGAAGGATGTCTCATTGTCAGTGCCATACCTGCCAAAGTGTGACTCTGAAAGCACTTAAAATAACTCCTCGGATTCCTATTCCATCCCATAGCTTATTATGTGTAGTTTTAGTAGTTCTTTAAATGCCCTGTTTTGTTGCCCTCTCTACTATTGCAGGTGATGGCAGCTGGAAACAAGGCAGGCAGAGACAAGGGAAATAAAAATAATACAACCCCTGCTTTGGTCTGTGCTTCTGTTGCCACGGTGATGTTGACAAGTGACACACAGGTGAGGTTCTTCATACAGTGGAGCCAGTGCATTGTGGAGGCCAGAGGGGTAAGGACATAAACACGAAAGACCCCCAATCCCCAAAGGCCTGGAAAGGCCCACTCCCCTGCCTCTTAGGTGAAAATCAAATGGATGGGCAGCTTGTTCCTAAAACTCCTCAAGAACAAAGCCCACACCCTCCCTGAGTCACGTTAGGCTCCTATTTTACAATATTCATGACCCTGAATAGGGTTTCTATGTCTAATCTCCTACTCTCTTGTCCTTCCAGCCCAATTCCTTACTATTGCTTCTATGGAAGTAAAAGTTAATCATCAGCTTTCACTCTGCATAGTAACCCAGGAGGAAAGATAAAGAAAAAATAAAAACTGCAGCTGAAGTGTGGACTTGCTTGTCTCTACACGACCACAACCAGCTGTGGTCCTCTCAGGGTCCCCAGCCCTGTTCTCTGCACCAATCATGGCTCTGGGGGTGAATGGCTGGAGTGGAAACATCCCACTGACAGTGAGAGGCCCCAGCCACCAGCAAAAGAGAACCAGGCCTGCTGCCTAACAGGTCAAAGTGGGGCAGGGCAGCCTCCCATGAAGGCTGTCTTCCTCCTTCCGAGTGAAATAAAGCAGAGAGCACAGGAAGGTCTGTTTTTAATGAGGATCTTTAAAAGCCTATGCGACAGCAGACAGAGCTCAAGGCAGCTTGGAAACCCACACTGATGGCAACACGGCCCTCATGCTTCCAGATGACCCTGCAAAACAGAAATGGTTCCACTAAATTAGTGTGGCATTTTCCCACCTCGCATTTAACAAAAAAAAAAAAAAAAATCCAGCTTTCAAAATCGTTTCAGGAATCATCTTGCCTGAGAAACATGTGATGGCCTTAATGGCACAGCCTCATTTGAAGGTGAGGGGAGTAGGAAGGCACCTAATCCGAGATGCAGTGAGAGAAACTGTTCCCACCCCTCCAGAAGAAATAGGGAAACCCCCTCCCCTCTCACCAGCAAGGTCCTAAGAGAAAGGCCACTCTCAGGAGCACCCTCTTGATGCTAACAGGCCCCATCCTCATTTCCATGTCATTCTCTTTACCCCTGAACTACTCCCATTTTCATCCTCTTAATCCATTTCACTAGATTAAAAAGATTCCTGCCAAACTGACATGCTAGACCAGCCCTGGGCCTCTATTCACAGTACTGAATTCCCCAAAATAGTGTCAAGAAAACTGAACACTTGCATTAAACTTCTCTTTAGTTTCTCTACTCCATTTCTTTCACATCCTGGACCAATAAACCAGCGCTTATTTTCACAAGAGTAAAGAAGCCTCTGTCTGCAAGTGAGGTTAACACCCACCCCGAGGCTGGATTCTGTCTGGTCTCTCGCAACAGCTGAGCATCACGAGTTTGCTAATTAAGCTGCTTTCTTGTCTTTAATTAGCTGCATGTGAATCTTGTTGGGAAGTCTTGGATCCGTGAAATAGTCTGGGATAAAAATCAAAAAGAAATCATCTACACTCAAGGGGAAAAAACTGGGAGGGAGAGAGCTTACTCTGCTAAAGTTACGGTGCTTGGTCCTAGCAGGTCTGTTACTGGTGACCCTGCTTTATTTAGCACGTAATGAGATGTCACAGCAAGTCCCACCCGTACAGTTCTGAGTCTGCCAGCTCAACTGTTCCCAGAAAGGGCTTTCACAGGATGGCTCACTCCCTCCACACTGTGCCCTCAGCCTGCTTGCTGATGCCCAGGGAGCCATCAGAGGGCTCAGGGCATCTCTGGGTTTTGCACCCAGCCCATCTTGGGGCCAAAATAAATGCCAAGATTATTCTTGTCTCAACTCAGCTTGCCAGCTCCTGTCTCTGAGATATCACGCCTCTCTGCAAATACCCTCTCGGAGAAGAGCCAGGCTCTTGCAGGATGACGACAGAAGAGGGTTTTTATACACCCAGCATAATGTGAATCAGAGGCGGCATCTGCTGTGGCAGCAAAGACGTACTTAGAATCAGTTAGAAACAGTTTGAGGACGTAACCAGCTCCCAGGGCTAACAAGACCCAAGAAATAATCCCAGCCTCTCCCTTCCTTCTAAATATCATTGACCTTAAGTCACCTTTGGCAGTTGAGTCCATTAGAATCACCTGGGGAGCCTTTAAAATTATGGATGCTGGGCCCCCCCCCCCCCAAATTAAATAAACATCTCTGGGGGTGGAGCCTGAGCATCAGTATTTTTTTTTTTTTAAGTTGCCCAGGTGATCCTATCCTAACGTGAGGCCAGGGTTGAGAACCCTGCTTTAAGATTCCCAGGGAAAGAGGTGCCAGTATGTTCCTTTGGGAATCTCAAAATTCTTAACAGTACTCACCATGAGGAAATTCTGCCTCATTTCTTATCTGTCCTCATTTTAAGAAAATGACAATGGAGGAAAGAAGCCTTCTCAAAAAAGCTCCTTTGGGGGACAAGAGGTGAAGGAGTCTCCCAGACTGTGCAGGGAGAATCCTGGGCTCATTCGAGTCTGATTCACAATAATAGTCCTTGCACTGGCTTTGTCAGACACTCAAACCTGATGCTGCCTTACTTACCTGCAGCAAATTCTTGGATGTTGTCTGGTCTCTTCAAAAACATTTCTCTGGAAAACATTAAGGGATAGGATAGGAGGTAAAATAGACTTTAAGGCAGGCTGCAGCTACCGCTTTGGGTCCTGCGCTTTCATTAACCTGAGACACCCATCTTGGTAGTCAATAAACCAGCTGACTCCTGACAAAGACCCTTTCATCATGATTTCTCTTCAACTTGGGATCTAAGGCAAGGAGCAAAATATCCTTAATGGCAATAAATCTAGGATATTGCTCAATTCCCAAGAGTTGTGCTGCAGCCAGGTGGGGCCTGTAATTCATTCAACAAACATTTTCAAAGAACCAGATACTAAGCCAGGAGTGGAGGCAAAGATGAAAAGCACACTGCCCAGTCCTCAAGGGCTCACGTGTGGTGAGACAGATATGCAACCCCACAATGGTCTGAGGGAGTTTTACCATGAATTCCCATGGGGGGACAGGAGAGCTACAATAAACAAAGCTGAAAAGATGGACTTCAGATGGTTGTTGGCTCTGCAGTACAGCAGACAGACACGGTGATAATACTGGTAGTGCCAACGCTGCTGGGGAGTCAAATATGTCTTACATCACATAGAGTTTTATGGTTCATGAAGTATGTTCACAAATATTATCTCGCTTTACAACAACCCTGTGAAATGGCAATTATTATGTCCCCATTTTACATATGAAGAAACTAAGTCTTCAAAAGGTTAATCATTTGCCCAAGTTCGTAAAGTTAGTAAATAAAGGAGAGAGCACCCAGGTCTTGTGACTGCAAGGTCAGTGTTCTCTATGATACGTCCTCCAAACATGGGCTGCTGCCCTCACCAGCCCCACTTCCACATGTTCTCTTGGCCGAGGCCTCCCCTGTATCCCAAGCTTCAAAACTGTTGCTCTTCTTCTCCTTCAATTCAATTTGATAATCATTGAGCAGAAATTATGCATAAGTAACTGCACTAGATTTGAGGCATTGATTTTTTGAAAAAAAGACAAAAAAATATAGTCCTACCTAGAAGAATTTACAGTGAAGTAAAAGGGAACAGGTAAGTTCCCAAATGTCCAAAAGGCCAAGTAACCTCCATAAGTGCTAAAAGAGGGGTATTAAAACAGCATTCTGAGAGACCAGAGCAGGGAGAAAAGTTACTAAGAGGAGGGCGCCAAGAATCTTCACAGAGCAGCTGGCATTTGAGAGGACCCTGAAGTACACATGGGGTTTCAGTAGGCAGGATGAAAGTTAAAGGACAAGAACATTCTATACCCAGGGAAACATCGAGAGCAAAGGCCCAGAAATAGAAAGGAAATAGTCCATGTTCTATAGACTGACTCCTTGAGGGTAGGAACTGGGTCGTATTCACCTTTGCATTGCCAGAGTCCAGAAAAGCACTCAGGGGTGTCTGTGCCCGGGCTCCACGAGGTCAGTGGAACGATCAGATGCTCAGGGTGGAGTAAGGGGTGTATGTGCAGGGAGTTGTGGGAAAAGGGAGGCTCTACTATGGAGGGCCTTGAATGCCAGGGAGAGGCGTTTACATTCAATTCCAAAGACGATGGGAATAGAGAAATAAAACATGGTATAGTCACACAGTGCAGTACTGTACACAAGTGAGAATGGAGGATCCATGATACTGAGCCAAAGAAGCCAGCACAAAAGAGCGCAGACTGCAGAGTTCCATTTGCATAAAATACAAACAGGCAAAATGAATCTGTGCTATTTAGAGGTCAGGATACTGGTTACTGTTTTGGGGAGAGTGACAGAAGGGTCACAAAGGGTCCGAGGTGCTGGTAACATTCTATTTCTCGATCTGGACACTAGTACCATATGTGCTTTCAGCTTGTAAAAGTTAATCCAGCTTAGAATATGTCACTTTTCTGTATGTTATATTTCAATAGAATGTTTAAAAACAAAAAAAAGATAGTGGTGTGGAGCCACTTAAGATTTTTCCAGCTGAGGAATAATATGGTCAGTGCTGTATTTTGGAAAGATTCATTCGCCTGGATATTTACAAAAACACCTAATACAGCCTTCCTACAATTTCACATGGCTATCTTATCTGGGTGCCTAAAATAAGTTAGAACTCTACTCTTTCTATTTTTCAAGTCCAAAATTCAAGGTATTAAGAGTTCCATACACTGTATTTATGAGTATAGAGTGGAGAGCTGTGGCTGAATGGCCATAAATCATTAGGATCTAGAAAACCCAAGCAGGGAGTTCACTTCCCAATAAGAATAGCTCACAACTTCGCACGGTTTGTAGTGAGCTGAGAGCAGAGACCTGCAGAACAGACAAGGACAGGCATGCTGCTCAGGGTTCTGTCCCCTCTTCTCCCTTCCTCTTTTCTCACAGTAAGGACCATGTGAAGTATCCAGCACAGACGTGGGACTGATTCTGGTTCATCCTGGTACCACTCACAGGAAAAAACTGTTACACCAAATGAACAAAAAGAAACCCTCAGACTTCAACCTCCCCCCCACCACCTCCAACTCCACCCCAGAAAGAAAAAGGCCTAAAAGGGGCCAGGAGGATTTCATGAGGGTAGCTTCAGGGACAGCAAAATGAAAAACCTGGTGGCCTACCTGGCCTGGGGAGGGAGATGGTAAGAAAGGTACCTGGGGCTGTCCCTGAAGCAGCCAGATCCAGACACCTAGCCTCCGCCTGGAAACTGTTCCTGGACAAACAGAGAAGTAGGGCCGTCCCTGACATGTGACCAAAGCAATGCCTTCTTCATTCACCACCCCCAAGTGTTCTAATCCTGTTATTTGTGAACAATGCAAACTGTGATTTAACTCAGGCTTTTAAAAGTCTGTCTCCAGTCTCTCTGCGGGAACCACTCCTAACTTGGATTGCAAGCTCCCCACGATAGGAAGAAGTCATCTTTTATTTCCATTTAGAAGAAAAGGTGCAAAAAGTGATGGCCTGATCCCCAGGGTCTGATATGGACAGAGGACTCCTAAACTATCTTTTGCCCAAGACTTACCCCCCCGGCCCAAATAAACCCGACCTATATAGAGTAACTGCATAGGTTTCAGTTTTCCCTGTCTCCTTCCCATATCTGCCCAGAGAGTCTGCTGTCACTTGGAGAAACGGCTAAAATATGAATAGTGAGATCCAGGAAAAAAACAAAGGGGCCTTGAAAAAAGACATCCCTACAGGTCCTCTTTTGAGAAAACAAAGGAGAGCCTCACCCCTGAATGTAAGTCCACAGACTGAAGAGCTGGGGACCTTATGGTTACAGAACAATACAATGGGAAAACCAAGGGTTTGAATCCTAGTTCAGCAATTTGAGGAATTCACCTTTCTGAACTTAACTTTTCTCACCTGTAAAATGCAAATAATAACCTATTTTTTATAGGGTTAATGGGAAGATCAGCAAAAGTATACCAAGAAGCCACATACTACGTGGGCTCTAGGGACACAAACATGACTCCACCAGGTTGGAGCTTTGAACCAGTAACAGAAACAGAAGATTGACAATGCAATTATAAAACAGTGTGATAACTGCTAATGAAGGGAAACAATACAGTGCATGAAAATGGAAGCCATTATTATTATTTAAACTTCGCCTATCTGTCTATAGCCAGTTTTTGAGATAGCTCTGTTGTTTTCGTCCACTACTGCTCTATGATATTTATTTAGTTAGTTAGTTATTTGTTTGCTTGCTTGCTTGCCTCTCATCCCATGAGGAGATTTTTCCATTCAAGCAAACACCAGGGATAAACTAGAAAATAGTCTTCTTTTCCCCAAGAAAAGCGTGGCTTCCAACCCTGGGAGTTTTTCTACGACAGTGTTCTCAGGCAGAGAAAGGCCAGACAACTGAATTTTACTTAAGTTCTTCTAGTGATCTTGTTAAGCTCCTCTGGTTGAGAATAGTGTTCAATACCCAGTGGCTGCCTGTTGGGTTATTCAATGCCAAATTCCCTCTTCTGAGCGTCATAAGGTATATATCCTTACAGCTAAAGTGAACGAATATTAATATTTTTAAGAATTTAGAGGTAACTGAAGGAAGCCTCCAGAGATAACTGAAGAAAACCCTTGGTGCCACAAATCCCAGAGTTAGAAAAAGTTCAATCGTAGGGTATTTTCTAACTTTTAGGAAGTTAGAAGCAATACGGAGTGTTTAAAGAAAGAAGGCGACACTCATATTCATCTATCCCCAACAAGATTTGGTAAAATTTTCAATTAGTTGCCCCAGGCCAGTCTGGAAAACCACCTACCTGAAGAAGCCACTTATGAGCAGCTCCACTTCTTTGTGGGTCCTCAGGTACTTTTCGTTAGCAATCCGAGTCTGAATCTGGGAGGCAAGACCAAAAGGTCAGGCGCCATGAGGAGACAGATTTAGGGTTCAACCCTAGAGGGCTGAAGGACTGGGGGAATATCGAGAGCATTTAACCCAGGCCTTTCCCCCACGATCCTTCAAAGTTTAAGCTGCCCATCTTCTAGAGAACACCTCCGTGCCGCTTCCTACTCAGGCTTGGGGGCCTTAGCTAAGGTCGGATCCCGGCAGTCGGTAAGTCCTTATTTGTATCTAACTTGGCGTACGGCAGTAATTTCGGCCCATCTCCAGCCAGATCCCTGCTTTAGTTTTCTCTGCACTTTCAGAGGCACGTCGGGCTCTGTTCAGGGCCCCAGAAGCCCAGAGGTCCGCCAGGGGTCTCCCCCGAACCCTCCGCCCCTTTATCTGGGAACGGACCCCGCTCCCCTTCTCTCGGGGCCCTCTTCCCTATCTGGGGGCCCCTGTCCTGCGGGAGCTGCACTTTGATGGAGGCGGGGGCGGGGGACTCGGGCGCACCCACCTTGAAGTTTCGCAGCTGCTCCAGCTGCGCAGGGCTTAGCGCCCCGGGGTCGGACCCCAGCACCCTTCCCCGCAGCGTCGCCATCTTGCTGCGGTCGTCAAGACGACGGGCCGCACGCTAGCAAGGCCCCGCCCCGCCCCCAAGCCCGGCCCTCTCCAGCGACGAGGGGAGGGGCTGAGGGAAGCCATGTGGGGTCTGCGGTGGAGCTGAGGCGTGAAATCCCAGGGCCTCTACAGGATCTACTTTCCCATATTTGGAGACTGATTTCTGGGCTTTATTGTATACGGAATGAGCTCTTCTTGACCCTACCCAACCTCAAATGGTTTTTTCCTTAGCTCTAGAGCAAAAACAGGAGAAGAGGTTCCAAGGCAGGGTCTCCCAGAATCTGGTTCCTGACTCTCTCACTTGGGCAGAAGCTGGAGGAAGTCTAGTACTGAGGAAAGTCAACCCAGTCCTTCCCTTTCCACTGGCCCAGAAGCTAACCCTTCCATCTCTCCTGTAGACACCTGACATTGAAGTCTTGGATTCTTAAAACAACATGAAGGCACCCCAGTGCATGGAACGAACTGAGTTCCACAAAGGAACGAAAGTTCTCAGACTAAAGACGCTGGAAAGGAAATGGGGACATCCTGTCAGAATTTCCCCTCTTGGACTGACTTTCTTGTGTACATTTATTTTCTTTTCACCCTGGGCTCCTCATAAATTCTAAATTATTTCTCTCACTCCCGATTGAATAGGGGAGGAGAAAGGAAATTGGTCTTCAAGATTTGTTCTTCTAGTATCTAATTAAGAAGGGAAAATGAAACATAAAGCCAGAGAGCTGAAAATAGCTGCCTGGAAAGGGCAGGAGCCTGTCTGTCAATACACACATGCTGAGCTTCTCCACCCACAGAGATTGTGCCCAGCAGAGGTCTTCTGAGAGGCTGGGGAAGAGAACCCAAAAGGGAGGCTGTCTTTTCAGATGTGTGAACAACTGCCCCAAGGAGCAAGGAAAAACCACGAGAAACAAACTCAGTATTAGGCCATGGCCTTGGAGGAGTCTCTCAGAGGTCTGCCTCTATCCTTCCCAGCAAAGACCAAGGAAAAGAAGCGAAAATTTTGGCAGTTCCCAAGCCAGGGAAAACCACAAGAAGTAAATTAGGTAGTGGGCTCCAAGCCTCTTCCCACAAACCCCATCCAGGTTAGTAATCATTTGGTTGTTTGCTTTTTAGGAGAGAGAGTTAATAGAGTGAGAGGGAAATAAGCTGCCATCTGTCAGAAGTGATTTTTCCCCAGCAGAGGTTAACCAGAGGTGACAGTTCCTGTTGGCAAAGACCTGTCTGTCTCTCCCCACCCCACACCCCCCAGAAGCCAGTAGTGGAGGCTCCAGAGCTGCACTAGCCAATATGGCCACCACGTGCCACCTGTGGCTCCTGAGCACTGAAATGTGGCTGTGTCAACTGTTCTAGAAATGTAAAATACACACTGGATCTTGAAGACTTAGTGTGACAAAAATAATGTAAAATATCTTATTAATAATCTTTATATTTATTACATGTTGAGACAGTATTTTGGATATATCAGGTTAAATAAAATCTGTTATTAAAAGTAATTTCAGGGCTGACCAATTAGCTCAGTTGGTTAGAACACAGTGTTATAACATCAAGGTCGAGGGTTCAGATCACCCCACCTGCCAGCTGCCAAAAAGAAGTAATTTTAGGGCTGGCCAGTGAGCTTAGTTGGTTACAGCATGGTGCTGATAACACCAAGATCCAGGGTTTGATCCCTGTACTGGCCAGCTGCCCCCCCCCCCCCCCAAAAAAATAAAAGTAATTTCACTTGTTTCTTTTCACTTTTTTAATGTAACTACTAGAAATTTTTATTTATTTATTTATTTATTATTTTATTTTATTTTATTTTTTGTCTTTTTCGTGACCGGCACTCAGCCAGTGAGTGCACCGGCCATTCCTATATAGGATCCGAACCCGCAGCGGGAGCGTCGCCGCGCTTCCAGCGCCACACTCTCCCGAGTGCACCACGGGCTCGGCCCACTACTAGAAATTTTTAGATGATATATGTGTGGCTTGCATTATATTAGACAGCACCAGAGTTTAAACCAGCAAAACCCATGCACACACACACATATGTACAACGCTCCCCAACCCCTCGCCCTATGCGTAAAACAATTGATGGCCTCCTTCTGCCAGTCTATAATCTTCTTGTGCTGCTGGACTCAGTCAAGCATTTCATGACTGATCACATCCTGTGGCCCAAATATCCGTGTATGAAAGAGGCTACTTTTATTTTCTTAACAGCATTTCAGTACTCACTGTTACATATTGTGTTGGCCTGTCTTCCACTTGAGGTAGAAGCCACTTGAGGGCAGGAAGGTTATGTAATCAATTCTTCATAAATTCTGTTGCAGATGTCTTCACCCTGTATTCAGTCAGTGAAGCCAGTAAGTATTTGATAACTAGCCACTCTGCCCACATACACACCCCACATTTTGTCCTTTCTGAAAAATACCCCAATTATCTGGCATTTCTCATCACCTACAGATCTAAACCCAGGAACACAGCTCTCCCTTTGTAAAGTCAATAATCTTTTTACGTAGGTCAGCTTGGCTTTGACTGCAGAGGAATAAGAAAGAGGGTGAGGGGGCCGGCCTGTGGCTCACTTGGGAGAGCGTGGTGCTGGTAACACCAAGTCAAGGGTTGGGATCCCCTTACCGGTCATCTTTTTAAAAAAAAAGAAAGAAAGAAAGAGGGTGAGCTTGGGGATAGTGGGGCAGAGAAAGTATCTTGGAGGAATTAGGGCTTGGAAGCCTCATTTCCTCCTGGAGAGAAACTCCACAGAATGGGCCTCTGAGTCATGGGTTTTTTTCACCCAGTCTTTACCTCACAGGGCTCCCATCCCCCGTGGCCTGAAAGAACACCAGAGATGTGCCCACAGTCATTCAGCAAGGAGGGTCTGAAAGAGCCGCCACCTCTTCTCCCCTAAAACCTGCCTCTTGTCTCAGACTGACACCTTCAATCTGGGGATCACAAACTAAATGAAGGATTAGAGGCTTTTGTTGCCTACAGCTGTCTCCCCAATCACTGACTGGGAGGAGAAGTGAGGGGAGTTCATTATAGTTCATTTTTGTGAATATTTAATATTTCAATTAATATGATTAGCCCCAAGCCTGAATGAGCAGCAGGTCAATAGATCTGCTGAGAAGACACAGAGTAATGAGATCAGCAGAGCCATGGGGTCTTCCCCTTCTCCATCCTCAGAGGGTGTGATCTATTTAGCATCCCCATAAATACCAGGATCAGATTAGAAGGTCAGAAAAGGAGGGGTGGGGGTGGGGTAGGTGGGTGGAAAGTTACTTTTGAGATGTGTTTGCACTTCTTGATTCCCTGGCACTGCCATCACATCTTCTGACCACCACCATTGAGTCCACTACCACCTCCCAACCCCCATCTTAGGGGCGGGCTCCTACTGGGAAGACCATATTATGACGTGTAATCAAGTCCACACACACATTCATTCAATCATATGCACCTCATAGCCCAGAAACCCAGGCTAAGGAAGGATAGAAGGTGTTCAACAGGGAATCAAGCCATAGAAAGGACTGTCTCTCACCAAGGGCTTAAATGAAGACAGAAGAGGAAAAAAGGCCAGGCTTAACCACTGCTCCCATTCCCAAAAGGAATGTTTGATGCAGGAGTTAAATGCACGAACTCAGGAGCCAGACTACCCAGGCTCCCATCTCAGCTAGACCTCTTGCTAGCCGCATGGTCTTAGGCAAGTTGTTTAATCTCTCTGTGCCTAGGTTTCCTCATCTCTATTTGGAGATAATGATAGAATCTATATCATAGGGTAGGGATTAGGGTTTAATGAGTTGGTAAATACAAGACACTTGGAACAATGCCTGGGACACTCTTAGTACTCTAAGCGCTGACTGTTACTATCATTTCACTTTCAGAAGAGGAGTTCAGGAATGGAGGCCACTGGGATTTTGTGGGGACACACTTCAAAAACACCAAAGCCGCTGTGGAGACATAAGCTCCACCCTGGGGTGAAGAAGGGAATGACAGGGAGGAAGGGTGTTCCACAAAAGCTGTGAGCCAGTCCGTGAGCACCTGATGGAAAGCAAGGGCTGCCACGGCTGGGGAGGAGCTGGAGAGGTTTGCTGTCGGCGGCAACTCTCTGCATCAAGGGGTGCTAAGAGTGGGCCGAGTGCATGGAGGGGCCAAGCTCCCTGAGATTAGGGACATGCGGATCATCCGTGGAAGTACAGTGTTCAGGGGAGTACTGCCTCCAAATGTGCTCCCACACTCCTCTGTGCTACCTGACTCCATTAGAGAGTCCCACTCAAGGACCCCAACAGAAGGGAGAAGCAAAGGAAGGAGTAATTGTGTTCCTCCGCCCTTGACAGCTGTGGTTCTTCCCAGGAAAGGAATCAAGAATCTACTCTTGTCAGAGGTTTTAGGCATTGAGCGTTTGTTAAGCACCCACTATGCACGAGTGAGACACTGTGCTAGGCACTGCGAACAGTTAAATGATGAATTAAACGGTGTCCTGGTCTTCAAGAAGCTTACAAGTGAGAGCTCCCGCCGCCGCCTCCCTGCCCACGCACTTATACTCACAAACCCCCCAGAGGGAGGGAAGGGGGCGTCGGCAAATGCCAGAAACCTTAGTTATTCTTGGTTCCTTTTCTGGAAAATATACAGTCCTCTTTCTGCACTCAACTCACCCTGCTCTCCCCTTCCCCACCGCACCCCCCTTTTCATTTTTCCTTTCTGGGTCCCTTCTGCCCTTTCCCTCCAGACTCTGCGACCTGCTTCCCTACCCATCCACACCTCCTTCCTTGCCCCTCAAGCTGCCCAACTGTCCTACCCCATTTTCCTTTCCCTGGTTTCTTTACTTGGCTCCCTAGATGTCGGGCTCCCCTCTTCCCCCCTCCCCCCGCCCCCCACCCTCTCCTGGGTCTTCTCTTCCAGCACCGGGGACAGCTCCAGCCCCCGGAACAATGGACCTCACCTTAGGGCTCCTCTATAAATTCTCCATCTTAGTGCCTTGCCCAACTCCTGATCGGGAGTAAGATGGGGGAAGGGTTATTATCAACAAGACCAGCTGCTCTTCTGGGGGCGGGTAGGGAGTCGGGGAGGAAGAAGATAGGAAGAAGGCGTGGCTCTTGCCTGGATTGTGCGTCCCTCTCCAGGGTAGAGAATTTGTGTTCTACCCCTGAGACTGACATCACTGATGTCAGGGGAAAGGAGGTGGGAGTGGGGGGGGGTGTAGAGGGGGGAGGTTTTTGTTGAGGAGAGCGCGGCCGAGAGCAGAGCTCCGGGACCCAGGTGACCGGGAAGGCAGGCAGCCCCAGCGGCGGGAGAAGCCAGCAGCAGCCCAGGCCTGGGGACTGGGGTGGGGTGGGAGGGGGGCTGAGGGGAGGACCCGAAGGGGGGTGGCAGGGCAAAAGGGACCCCCGGAGCCCTGCCGCCATCAGAGATCAAGCATCTGGCATCAGGGATCTTCGGACCCAGCAGAAGGAGCAGCCACAGGGGAGGTATCCTCCCCAGGGAAGCCAACAAGAGATCCACCTGCCCCACATCAGGAGTGGGCCCCTCACTGACGCTGCTGGAAACCATAGCAGGCCCCTAACTCCTCAGTCTCCTCCCCATCGCCCTCCTCAGACCTTTTCCCCTGTCTCCAGCTCTCATCTCTACCTACAGTTTCCTGCCCTCTAAGCCCCAACACCCCTGCTACCACCTTAACCCTCCAGGCCTTGGCCACGCTGACCCTTAGCCTGGGATATTTGCCAAACCTCGCCGGGAGGGAGACCATTTGTTTGGGCTATGCCCCCTGGTGGCATGACAGTGTCAGCCTAGACCCCTGACCCCTAGCCTTCGACTCGCTGAGCCTCCTTTGTGTGAAGAGTCACCTCTCTGCTCAGCAGTGTGGTTGGGGGCCAAAGGGAAAGCCAGCCGGGCTGGGCCCCCGGCCCCCACCACTTGCCTCCTTGTTGGGCAGCTCCCCTTGGCCTTTGGGCCTCTCCCTGATCCCCTCGGCCCCTCCTCCTGGGCCGCCCCAATGAAGGAGCCGGATGCCATCAAGCTGTTTGTGGGGCAGATCCCGAGGCATCTGGAGGAAAAGGACCTGAAGCCCATCTTCGAACAGTTTGGTCGGATCTTCGAACTGACTGTCATCAAAGACAAGTACACCGGGCTGCACAAGGGTGAGGGGTCAGGCCTGGCTGGAGAGGCTTCAGGGAATGGGCCAGGAGGCTGGGAGGAGGAGGGAAGCCAGGCTGGAGGGATGGAGTGGCTGGAAAGGGCTGATAGGGAAGGAGAAGAGTTCAGGGGCTGGGGAGTGTGGATGGAGGAGCTGGAAGAGAACTCAGAGTGACCAGGGGACTCCAGGATGAAGGACTAATGGGAGCCTCTTTTGGGTGAAGAGTTGTCAACAGGGCTACAGGGATGTGAATCCCAGAGATTGAGGTTGGGGGTTGATGTCGTGGGATGAACTCAAGAAAGGACAGAGGAACAAGAAAGCTGATTTGGGAGATAAGCAGCTGGGCAGATGTGTGTGTGTGTATGCACGCACGTGCGTGTTGAGCAAGACTGAGAACCTGAGTAGCCTCAGATAATATGGGAATGGGACACAGGGTCAGGTGCTCAACCTGAAAAGAATGGACATGGACTGTAGGGCAGCTTCAGGAGTATAGAGAGGGCCCTGAGAAGCAGGGTGTGAAGGAAAGAGATTGGTAAAGATCTGAGAAGTGTGGGAGACTTAGAAAGTTACAAGAGCTGGGTGTCAAGGGAGGCCACTCCTCAGGCCTATCCACAGGCTCTGGGCTGAGCAGGGTGGGCTGGGGATCAGGACTTGGAGAGCTCCAAGCACTGGGGATTGGAGGGGCCACACTGCCTCCCCGCTCCCACCAGCCCAGGGAAAAGGCACTTCCAGCTAACTGCTCTTTCTTTCCTTTCCTTTTCTGTTCCACTCTCCACCCTCCATCTGCCTCCCATGGAGCTGGGGAGAGATGAGAAAATAGGGAAAATGGAAGAGGAGAGGGGTGATGATGACCAAGATGGAGGGAGATGGAGGGAGATGGAGGGAGATGGAGGCAAAGGAGAAAGGGGAAAGGAGAGCAGATAAGGATGAGAGAAAACCACACTGCACATACTGGTCTGGCAATCACATGTCCCTTCTCCAACCCTCCCACAAAGCCCCATCTCCCAACAGCCCAAGTGTCCTCCCTCTTCCATCACCACCAGCTTTTAGGCCTCTGTACCTCTGCCCCACTTCTGGGGCAATGTCTACCCCCTTCAGATGTCTCCCCACCCTACCAGGCAGAAGATGGCAAGAAGAGAAAAGCTTCCCAGTCCTCAGTCTCTTGCGGGGAGCCCTTTAGGGAAGGAGAGACCAGGGACTCACCCCCACCCTGTCTCTCTGCCCCTGCCCCTCCTCAGGATGTGCCTTCCTGACATACTGTGCCCGCGATTCAGCCCTGAAGGCCCAGAGTGCCCTGCACGAACAGAAGACGCTTCCAGGGGTGAGTCCCGTCCTTTGCAGGGCCAGGGGGCTGAGAAAGGCCTGAGAAGTGGCAGGGGGCTCACCACCCTCCCCAGACACTGAGCATATTTTCCACCTCCTCTCATCACCAGGAAGTCCCTCTTTCTTTCTAGCTCCATCTTTCTTGCTGTAGATGCATGCATTTCTGCTTACCTGCAGAGAACGAAAACAGCAATTAGTGGAGTAAATGTGACCTTTACAAGGAGCAGAAGCAGCCCCTTCCTTACTTTCCAACCTCTCCATGAGGCAACACTAGAGGGAGGACTTAGCTGATTGGGTGTTATGGGGAGAAGACTCTGGACACCAAGTGTGGGTCAGGGTGAGCAGGAGGTACCCAGGCATTCTTTTGTGGCTCTGGAAAGGAAGTCTGGAAAGGCAGGTTGGGTGACTGTGAGATGGGGGAGGGGGACCTGCTGGCCTGAGAATAGGCAGCTGGTGCCTACTGGATTGGCATCTCAGTACTGATTTCTGAGCTCAGACAGTCTTCCCTCTTTTCTCCCAGGAATGGCCTGAGGAATAGAGCCACAGGGCATCAGGGCAGAGCAGGGCCCAGGCAGGCCTGGGCTGGCAGCAAGCTGGGGTAGCAAGCAGGACAGGGGCAGACATCATTGTGGAGGATCAGGCCTGAACCCACCAAGTGTCCAGGGAGGCAGCGGTGGCCTCTGATGCCACCTCCCCCCTGCAAGGTCATGCCTCTTTGTTTCTTCTTTTTCTCAACCAGCTTTGCAGATTGTCCCAAGCTTGGGCTGGCTACTGAGGGCAGGAATAAAAAACCTCACACTGCCCCCCAGTCACAAAACCTTAGGGGAAAGGATGCCCTATTCCCTTTTGCTATGTCTTCTTCTCCCAGACTGTGAATCCAGGAAGTCCTACCTGAGACCTAACTCCATCCTTGCATTTGGCACACATCTGCTCAGCATGGTCTGGGTGCTGGAGACAAACCTGTCCTGGCCTCTCCTCTTCCCCATGTGGGAAGTGGAGAATGATGCTGGTCATCCATCTCTTCCTGGGAGGGAAATAGACAAAACAGATGTGGAAAGCGGGGTCTAGGAAAACTAGAACTGCTTCAACCACCCCCAACTTCAAATGCTTCATAGGTCCATGACCAAGCCCTGCCATGCCCTCAACCCTTGAGTACTGCCAGGAAAGCAAATTCAACTGCAGAAATCCAGCTGCCCCCCACCCCCAGCTATCTCATCCCAGTTGGTGACAAGAACAGCCACTGCCCCGCAGAGTTAGGACCTGTGCGTGTGTGTGTTCAAGGCAAGTGTGTGTTTGTGCACACATGCACATGAGCACCTGACAGGCCAGATGTGTGGGGTGTGGGCACGCCTGCCTGGGAAGTGGGGACTCTTCAAGTCCCAACTTTTCTTTCCCCTCTTTTCTCTGTGGAGGCCCCTTACAAATCAACAGTTTTAATCTCCATTGCCACTTGTCTTTCTGTTGTCTCCTCATTCAGAGCTCCTGAAGGAACCAGAGGAGTTGGGGGAAAAGAGAGAAAAAACAAGACCAGAGTGGGGATATGGATGAGAGAGATGGCCGGGCGGTGGGCATGTGCCCTGACTCTGTCCCCCTCCTGCTGCTGTGCAGCTCGGGCAGAGCTCTGTGCTGGGTGCCCCTCCTGAGAAGTCAGGGCAGGGAGGGAGAAGGCACCCAGATTAATGATTGTCTAGCCCTGCTCCATAGCTCCCAGGCGACAATGCTGGGTTCTCCACTTTGGCCCTTGACTCACGGGATGGAATCCAGAGGGATCTGACAGAGTTTCTACTAGGAAATGAGGGGTTCCATCCTCCAAGGGGGATCCCTGTTAGGGATTTGGGGGAGCAGACCCAGGCCAGTCAAGGGAAGCAGAGGTCTGTGACCAAGCCCCACCTGATCCCTTGGATCCCCCAGGGTTTTTCTCCTGCCACCTGCCTTCTCCCTCAGACAGTCGTGTATGTGTGTACGTGCAGTGTGTGCATGTGCACCTGCACACAGTGTACCAGCTCAGGCACACTTGTTTTGAGAAGTCCTTCCTACGAAGTCTAATCTTCCTGCTCTCCTACTTCAGGTTTTTTTTTTTTTTTACTGGTGGCATTTAGCCCTCTCTCCTTGCTCCCCATGTTTGTCACCCCAGAATCTAGAAGGTGCCACCATATCGGGGTGATGTTTTGGGCAGCAGAGAAAAAAATGGGGGCTGGGATATGGCTGTTTCCTGTTCTCTCCCCTAAGAGTCACCGGGAGTGGCTCTGCCACAGGTCCCTGGATTCATCCTGGGAGAACAGTATGGCCTCCTGGAGGCCATGGTGTGAGAGACACCCTCTGTCTGGCCCACCCTTCCTTCTCTTCTCTGGACTAAAATTCCAGTCTGAAGACATGGGCCTTTCCTATCAGCTTGTGACTGGGAGGGTGGATTCTGTCTCCATGAGGAGGACCTGTGTGTGGTCTGGGACACCACAAACAAGTGTGGATCTAGGAGTGACCAGGCACCAGGTCTGTGCCCTGAAGAGAATTAGATTTTGTGGGAACGATGAGCTCTTCTTGGAAGTGGGGTCTTTGCTATGGGTGAGAGGGATGAGGGCCTTAAAATCATGATCATGTTGGTGGAGGGAGGGAGCTCAGCAATAGGGATTGGGGTATAAATAGCCCCTTCATCTTTGGGAGGCTCTAGGGAAGGCTTATCACCTGGTGGGTGTAGCCAGGGAAGAGAGGCACTGGCGCCTGGTTGCCAGGTAAACAGGGCACAGCTGGACTCAAGGGAGGGGGCAGGTGTGCCCGAGCTGAGCTAACAAAGCCTGAGCTTCCCACAGGAAGTGCTGGGCCGAGGAGGAGGAGGCTGGGAATGGGGCGCTGGGGGCACCGAGGGAGCCTGCCTGTGAGGGTGTGTGGGGGTGAACCTGCCATCATTGTGGTCCGTACTGTGGTCTGTACATTTGTGTGTGTCTTTGTGCAAATCCACATCAGCTGTGGGTATTTACTGATATGCTATTTTTGTGCCTGGAGGCCTGTGAGGGAAAGAACCACATCCTTTCTCTCTGGGTCCCAGGCTCCCCATCTCCACCTACAACAGCAAATCCCCAAGGGCTTGGTGGGAAGGAAGGGGTTTGTGCCAAGCATAAAGATCCTCCAGTGCTGTGACCCTGGTACCGACTCTACCTCTGGTGGGGTGGGGGCAGGTGCCTGGCTGTTAAGGTGCCTGTGAGGGAATTTCCTGATTGCTTTAGCTAGAGTACAGCAGAGGAGGTGAAAGACCCCCGAGAGCTGACCCCATGCCTTGCCTTGCACACACATGCGCACGAGTGCACACGCACACGCACACATGCACACTCCTAAGGAGATTGAACCTCAGATGGGATAATCCCAGATTGATGGAAGATAAAGCTGGGGGCAGATTGGCTGGAGGATTTGTGTGGTGGTTACCCTCCTTCCCCACCAGCTGCTCTCAGAGCCAGAGCTCTGGGGGCGGGGCCCTGGGAACGACTATCATTTGAGGTGAAGCTTAGATTTGGTGCAAGGCTGGGACATTTAACTGGCAGAGTCCGGCCAGACTGACTGGTGTGATCTGATACTTGGAAAGAGGATCCAGTGTGAGAAGGGGCAGGGGGACAACTATTATTTCTGCACTTCTCTGTGTTAGTGATGCCACACAAGATCTCCAAGCGCTAGAACACTAGAGCTAATGGGAATCTGACTAGCGATTGTCTGATCCACCCCCATGTTTTACAGACAAGGAAGTTGAAGCCCAGAGGAGAGAATGACTTGTCCAAGGTCACCCAGCTAGTGAGTGGCAGGGCTGGTCCTCAAACCCAGGTCTCCTTTCCTCCCAGTTCTGTGCCTTTCCAGAGGGTACCTGTAGCCCCACCCTCAGAATGCAAATGAATGGGTTATTTTAATTTTTTTGGTCACTGGAACCAGGACTGCCCCACCACCAGAAAAATGGGGCAACTAGGTGTGGCCCCAGTAGTCAAAGTCCTCAACAGCCAAATATTTTCAGACACTGAATACTGAGTCCTTCTCCCTCTCCAGTTCCTATGATGCTCCCCATCCTGGTTAAGGAAATCAACCGGCGAGAATAATTTCTAAGTCCTCTCACCAGACAAGAATATGGAGAGTGGAACTAGGACTTTCTCCATTCCCTCTGAAGACTGAACAAAGGGAGATGCTGCAGGGGTCGGGGAGAGGTTAGAGCTCTGGAGGACTTCCGTACACAGGAAAAATTGTGAAGGAGCATGGGACAGCATCTCTTCATTTAGAGCTGTCTCGGTGCTCTGGAGACACCAAGGATTTCTCTGGAGGAGGCAGGCAGGAGAAGAGACAGTAAGGCCCCCGCGGAGCGTGCTCTGCACACCTCCCTCCAGAATCAGGAAGCTTTCCTGTGCTCCTCCCCCACTCCCAGTCCCCACCAGATCCTCCACCCCCAGCATACCCTGTTCCCACCCCCCTCCCCACTCCTACTCTGGGTGTGTGGAGCAGTAATGACGTCACCATGGTCGCCAGGGCGACGGGGACGGATAAATCAGGCTGAGTGGGCGGTTGCCATGGTGCGCATTCTCCTGTTGCCACGGAGACTGGGCATCTGCTCCCTTTGTGCTGCCCGAGTGCCTTCCCCCTGGGGTCAAGGGGTGTAGGAGGACAGAAAAAGAGACAGACTCACCTCTAGGGGTCAGAAGGAAGTCCAGACCTCTTTGGGGTCTCCCTCAGACCTGAGTCCTCCCTGGAGCTTCTTCATGGGGTGGCTTCTATTCCTACCTCGTAGAATTGAGGCAGCTCTGTTGAATAGCCACCTTGGCTAGGCTCTATCTCAGCATGCAGGTCCTGTGGGCAGGCACCCTTCTCCCCCTCAGGAGAGCAGCACCTATTCCTGGCCAATTCAGCTGGGGCCCAACCTAAGCCTGGAGCTGTGGCCCATGAGCATCTTCCTCTGCATCCCTTCTCCACTGCCTCTAATCCCCGCAGGTCCTAATCCTAAACAAGATTAGGCCTTGTCCCTTCCTTCCCATCAGAAATTTAGAGGGCCAGGGAAACCGAATGAGTCTGGGGCTTGCTCCCAGGTTCTGGCCTCGGGAGGGCTCTTGGGTGTTCTGAGGAGATCCCCAGCAGCTGCCTTCTCTTCTCTCCTTTAGATGAACAGGCCGATCCAGGTCAAGCCAGCTGACAGCGAGAGCCGAGGAGGTAGGTTCTGTACCTTTCCATTCGGTCCCTATCCTGCCATCACCAGGCCCAGGGCTTGGAGTAGCTGAGGGGCAGCCTTTCTTGAGGAAGAAAGTCTGACGATTCTGAGGAGTTCCCAGTCAAGGTGGGGTTAGGAGTTAATGCGGTCAGAGGGGGTGAGATCTGGTCCATTGTAGAGATGGCAAAACTGAGGCCCAGAGTGGAGAGCAAGTCCTCAGAGCTGGGATGAGCACTCTGTAACTGTGCTTCATTCCCCAATCATCGCCCCTTTCACATCCGAGAGCCATTGGGCTTCAGGGTGGGGGAAGTGGTGTCAGGAGCTCCAGGGAAGAGTGGAAGGTGAAGGGGCTGAAAACGCAGCTGGAGGCCCTGAACACGCCCTCTTCCTGTCCCCACCCCCCAGAAGACCGGAAGCTCTTTGTGGGGATGCTAGGGAAGCAGCAGACAGATGAGGACGTCCGGAAGATGTTTGAGCCTTTCGGGACCATAGACGAGTGCACTGTGCTCCGGGGACCAGATGGCACCAGCAAAGGTAGTCCGCCCCCTGCTGCCTTTCCCCGTGGGGCCACTGGCTTTCCCGAACACCCCCATCCCCCACCTCCACCCCGCTCTCTGAGCATTGGGTTTGACGGGGAGGGATCTGGGGAGAGGGGCGCTCACCTTTTCCTCCGCCATCTTAATCTCTCTAGGCTGCGCCTTCGTGAAGTTCCAGACCCACGCGGAGGCCCAGGCAGCCATCAACACCCTTCACAGCAGCCGGACCCTGCCGGTGAGCCCTGCTTCCCGCCCCTCGGGCCTCTCCTTTCCACCTGGCCTGCCCGCCTAGCCCTGGCACAGAGGCACAGTCCACTCAGAAATAGATCTTTGAATTTATTTGAAAGAAGTGTTTTGGCAGAAGAACCAAACCGCTTAGGGACACACTCACATCTCAGATACCATCCCTCCTATTCTATCCCTGTCCCCCGTCTACAGTCCAAATTCCCTCATCCTCTTCTCCTGACCTCTACGTTCCTCAGCCCTCCCTTCATCTCCCATCTCTTCTGCCTTCCCATACCCTCCACTGTCATTTGCTGGGACATCAGGACACAGGCTTAGAGACCCCACATGCCTTCTGCATGTTTTTTCTGCAGCCCCAAACATTATTAGCATTGGGTCAACAGACTGCACTCTAGGGGGTTCCCCAGCAGAGCAAACCTCTAAAACGAAACCAGCTGGTGCAGAAGGAAGAGTGGAGTGGTTCCCATAATTTGGGGTTCTCCAGCAGAGGCTGATCATGCACTCAGCAGGCACTACTTGGTCGAGGATGCAGCAGCAGATAGAGAACTGTATTAGGTGACCCTAGGCTCCTCTAGCTCAGAGCGTAGGATTCAATGACAATCCTTCAGATGTTCCAGTTTGGTTTTTATTTGGCTCAGGCTGGTATTAACATTGAGGCTGCATCTCCTGAGCACACCATCGAGATTGGGAGGTAAGGCAGATGCAAGGCAAGACCAGGCTGTGATAGCACATTTTCTGTGACTGATCCACTGTGGGGATGATTTCCAGCTGAATCCTCACAGAGAAGCCAAGGATGCCCTTTCTGTTCATTAGGCCTTTCACTTTTCAAGTGCGTGTCTTTGCATTCATCAACTTTTTCTAGCCTCTTGCACATCCTAGTGCAGGGAGAGGATGGGATTAAAATTTCCCCATCTGATGTAGGCAAAATGGTAGCTGCCCTCCCAAAGAGGCTGAGCCATGAGGGTGGACCTGAGGCCAGGTCCTAAGGGATCTGGGAGGAGAGATCCTGACTCTGCCCTGCTGACCTGCACATGGGGCCCCTGCCCAGGGTGCCTCGTCCAGCCTGGTGGTGAAGTTTGCTGACACAGAGAAGGAGCGAGGTCTCCGCCGAATGCAACAGGTGGCCACCCAGCTGGGCATGTTCAGCCCCATCGCCCTCCAGTTTGGAGCCTACAGCGCCTACACCCAGGCTGTAAGCACTGCTCCTGGTGCTGGGCCCAGCCCACCCCGTGTCCCTCTGGGCTACCTGGGTCCTGCCCCCACCCTCCCATGCCAAGGCCCAGGACTGGGAGGGAGCCAGGCCAGGTGCAAGAGGCCTGGCCCCAGTGTCCTCTCTCCCCTGCCCCCAGCTGATGCAGCAGCAGGCGGCCCTGGTAGCGGCTCACAGTGCCTACCTCAGCCCCATGGCCACCATGGCTGCCGTGCAGATGCAGCACATGGCTGCCATCAATGCCAATGGCCTCATTGCCACCCCCATCACCCCATCCTCAGGTAAGACCTGGGCAAGGCAGGGCTGGGTGGGGCATGAACAGGGCCAGGCAAGGGAGCAATAGTGAGATAGGGGTGGGGAGGGACACAAGGCATTGCTCAGAGAAGTCGAGGGACCTGGGAGGGGCTCAGAGGTCAGAAAGTGGTCTGCTTCCTTCTTCAGACTTGCTGACTGGTTCTCTGCATCTGTATGTGTATGTCTGCTTTTCTGCTTTGTCTCTGTAACTTCTCCCCCCCAGGAACCAGCACCCCTCCTGCCATCGCTGCCACACCCGTCTCTGCCATCCCTGCTGCCCTGGGTGTCAACGGCTACAGCCCAGTGCCCACCCAGCCCACTGGGCAGCCTGCCCCTGATGCTCTGTATCCCAACGGGGTTCACCCCTACCCAGGTGGGGCTCTCTTCCTGCCCACCCCTGTCCCCAGCAGCCATCCAATCCACCACTCCCATTGCCAGCAGCCAGGACACACCTTCCCTCCCCAGCTTTCAGGGTTACTGGTGCTTTCTCCTGCTCTGTCAGCCTGAGCAGAGATGCTTCTTCCCATTCTTGGCCAGGGAAGTTGAGGCTTGAGGAGGTGAAGTCACTTGTCCGAGGTTGCAAGACAGTCATGGACTCAAGTCTTCCTATGCTGTGCTCTCCCTGCTTCCCACTGTTTTGTGCATTTCCCCCTTCTCACTTCATGCCCCATGCCTGGATGAGGCTCCCCTCCCCACTTGCCCTGCCTCTGCTCGGAGAGGTGCTGGTGGGGCTCCCACTGTGTCCCAGGTCCACTCTCATGGTCTGGTGCTGCTCTCCCCAGCCCAGAGCCCCGCGGCCCCCGTGGACCCCCTGCAGCAGGCCTATGCAGGGATGCAGCACTACACAGGTGAGTCACCCTAGCCCAGGCCCCTGCCCAGGTGGGAGGGATAGCAAGAGGAAAAGAGGCTCAGAAACTGGGTCTGGGCTTCTTGGCTCCCTGCCAACCACCCCCTTTAGGCTTTACTGACAAGCCATACCTGGGAGGATGGATCTTTAGGGGCAGCACACCCAGTGCTCTGAGGCAGCTTCTTCCCTGACAAACTCTCAGCCCTGTAGATTCCATGGCCAGGACTAGGGCAAGGGAGCGACGGTTGGCTGGGAGGGCCCAGGAATCAGGGAAGCCCATTAGCTCTCTCTGTTTTCCCCACCCCAGCAGCCTACCCAGCAGCCTACAGCCTGGTTGCACCTGCATTCCCGCAGCCTCCAGCCCTGGTCGCCCAGCAGCCCCCGCCACCCCCTCAACAGCAGCAGCAGCAGCAGCAACAGCAACAGCAGCAGCAACGAGAAGGTGTCTGGCGGGGTCCTCAAAGCTGAGAGACTTCAGATAGGAATGCCCTGTGGGCTTGGGGACTCCTGTTGCCCTGCACCAAGCCTAGCTCTTGCACCATGTGTGGGGACAAAAGCAAGTGGGGAGGAGAGGTCTGGAGCCCTGGCCCACATTGTTGACACTGGGATTGGAGAGTCCTTCCAGGATCTGCTTTCCCTGGGACTTTTGCTTTGAGAGTCTGTGTCTCCCAGTCGCTGAGTCCTTCCTTCTGTCTCTGCTGTCACCCAGGCCCTGATGGCTGCAACATCTTCATCTACCACCTGCCCCAGGAGTTCACTGATTCAGAGATCCTCCAAATGTTTGTCCCTTTTGGCCACGTCATCTCAGCCAAAGTCTTTGTTGACCGGGCCACCAATCAGAGCAAATGTTTTGGTAAGAATATGATGATCCAAAAGACAAAATATGGCACATTTTTTGCCAAACTGCAAGTTAGTACAAGGTATGATACATTTGAAGGCACTTAGGTCACAACGGACCCAGTATCTGAAATCCTGATTGTTCAAGGATACAAAAGAACCACTTTTAACTCACCCAGTATCCCATAGCAGTTGTTGTCCAGGCCCACCTCTTTCTTCAGAAAACCACAGCTTCATTCATCTCCTTAAGAACTGGCCAGATTCATGTTCTACGAGGTCTGAAATAGGCTCAGTGTCTGGCGATGTTTGTTTTTCAAAAGGAAGACTTAGGGAGTAGGCTTTAGTTGCCTTCACATCTTTGAAAGGCTACTCCAGGAGAGAAAGGGAATATTCTCAACTGCCCTGTTTCAGAAGCCACTTAGGGTCTGGAAGTGGCAGCTTTCAAAAGGCAGAACCAGAGCTATCCAGGCTAAGGGGCTACCCTGAAAAGAAAGCTATAAAGTATGTCCTAGTTTGTGTGAGTAGTCAGACTGCATTCATTCATTCGAAGCATAAGTCAACTAATTCTTACTGAATGCCTACTATGTGCCAGGCAGTTTTCCAGGTACTTGGAATACCTGGAGGAAGTAGGGTGGTGCTGGGAAACCAAAGAACAGGCCCTGGCCCAAAGCACAGGAGAGCAAGATGGGGCCAGGCTGGGCCTCATGCCCCTCTCATCTCAGGTTTTGTGAGTTTCGACAATCCGGCCAGTGCCCAGGCTGCCATCCAGGCCATGAATGGCTTCCAGATTGGCATGAAGCGCCTCAAAGTCCAGCTAAAGCGGCCTAAGGATGCCAACCGGCCCTACTAAGGGCCTCAGGTGGGTCCTGCTCCTGTCTTGTGCCCTCTGTCTCCAGCCCCTGCACACTGCAACCAGGGCCTTCAGACTGCCCCCACCCCATCTTCCACCACCCTCAGGGATGCCTACCCCACTCCCATCCCCGACACTGGGCACTTCAAGCAGGGATCTGGGACAGGTCCCTCAGCTGTTTTCTATCATCTGAGTCTCTCTCTCTCTCTCCCCCTCCCTCCCCCCTCCTCTCCCCCTCCCTCCCTCCCTCTCTCTCCCTCTCCCTCCCTGATGCGCACACGCATGCGCGTGCGCGCGCACGCACGCACGCACACACACACGCACACACACACACACACACACACACACACCCTTGTGACCCCAGAAAGAGCCAAGTCTGTATATATATCTGTGTCCACTGCCCAGATTTTCCACAATATCTGGTCTCATTTGTCTGGTCAGTGTCCGTGTTTCTGTGTCTTTCTCTTTCTGGTTTTCCTTTGGGTTTGGAGTGGAATTAGGGGATTAAAATTTGGGAAATAAGGGGGCTTGTGTAGGGTACTGGAAGGTCCTAGAATCACTGACTCTTGGAATCTCTGCTCTCCTGAGAAGTAGGGACTTCAGGTCCTCATTGTCCTGGACTTCAGGTGATTTCTCTTATGGAGCAGTAGACCCATGGGGCAATAGAGAGAGTCCACAAGATAGACTAGGGGGAGCCCAATCTCCAGGCCTCCTGGGAGTTGTTTTGGTTTAGGTGGAGGAGGTTGAAATGTTGCATTGCCTATGAATTTTACTTATCAGGTCCCCTCCACCCCATTGCCTGCCACCACCCCGATCTCATGGCCATAGAGCTGTGAACTTTGGTTACTGTTGTGTTATTTAATATTTTTTGGACCAAACCCTTGAAAAAACACAACCCAAGAACGATACCCACATTTTTTGTTTCTCCCCTTTCCCCCCAATCCTGGCTGCTTAACTTCCCCCACCCTGGGGGCCCCCCAGCCCAGGGCCCGTGTCCATTGTCGGCCGAAGCCCCCATCCCCGGACCCCTGCTCCGGGCCCCTGTAAGTTGCATGGAATGAGCGTGTTGTCTTTGGAGCCAATTGTTTGTTATTTGGGGAGGGGGCCGCGGAGGGAAGCGCCCCCCAGCCCAGAGTCAGGGCCGGGGGCAGTGCGCGGGATGTGCTTGGTCAACAGTGGTTGGTGACTGTGGTTTGTGTTCTGTGTATTTCTCTCTTGCTTTCTTTGTTCCTTTCCAAAAAGGAATTAGAGCATTACCTAGGGGCTGGGGTGGTCTCACCCACTGAGATTCCATCCCTAAGCCCATTCCTGGGTCCCGGGTCCCACCCTGGCCTTCTCTGCAGATGTTCCCTTCTCTTTCTCTAGGAGTCTGTCTCACATGCATCCCCTTCTTCCTTCTCTGTTATCCCTGCTTGCCCGTCGTCTCCTTTCTTTGTCTCTCTCCCCCACTAGGTCTCTCTGTATCTTCCAGTCTTTTATTTTTCTCATGGGCTGTTTGACTGTTTCGTAATATCTTTTGGTTTCTTGTATCTTTCACCCCCTCCCTCCTGTCTCCCCTAACCCTGCCCCTTGCTCTCGTGGCGGGGGGAGGGGGGGAGCCAGATGGTTCCATTCGGACTGAGGCCTTTCTGATGACCTGCCTTTCTCAGGCAGCCCCATCCTAGACACTGCCAACCCTCCGCCAGCTTCCTCTCTTCCGAGAGCCTGTGACCTGCATCAGCTGCTGTCTTCCCTATGCTTCACCCATGTTTCCTTCCTTCACAGGTCTGCAGATACCAGAGGAAGGGGCACCTCACACCCTCTTCCCACAGCTGACCCCAGCCCTCTCTGCACATCTGCCCCAGGCCTTGACTGGGCTCTGGGACAAAAGCTGCTTCGTGGCCCTGGGGGCAAAGGACCAGCCCACTCCCACCACCCTGCCTCTCTGGAGAGCCATGGCTATGTTTCCCTGGCTCCAAGGGCCTGATTCCTCCCAGAGGCCCTTTTGGCCTTTGTGAGGGAGCAAGGAAAAAGCTTGAAGGTTCCAGGGTATCTGCCTTCTGCTGGGGCTTCTGTGGTGGACCTTCTGTGCCCAGCATCTGTACTTGCCTCCCCATCAGGGGGCCTGTTCTACCTGTGCAGGCCCTGGGAGGGCAGGGGGGCCTCCTACACATTCCCCAGCCCACCCTTGTCCCAGCCAATTCCCCGCATTAGGGGTTTCTCAGACGCTGGTTCTCCCACCCTCCTCCACCCTCAGCTAGAGGTAGGATATCCCTGAATCCCGGGCTCCCAGCCCTAAAACTCACTGCCTCCCCCAAGGGCCCCCTCTAAGTAAGATGTGGGGGAGCCCTGAGGGCTGCCTCTCTGCCAGTCAGCCACAGAGACCCTCCTCCTTTCACGAGGAAAAGACCTCCCCCTGAACCCATAAAAATGTTTACAGTCTCTGCTGGTCCCCTCTGTGTAAATACCACTACCACCCGTGCGTTATCCAGCCCGCCCGGCCTGGCCCGGACGCTGCCATCTCTCTTTCTGGGAGTTTAGACAATGTTGCCCTTGGATTTTTTTCTCTCTTGATTTCTCCCTTTGCTTTGGGGGTAATTGGGTATTTGGGAGGAGGGGTGTGGGGAGGGCCAAAGGGGTTTATTACCTGATCATTTTCTTTAGGAAGAGGTTTTAGGGACAATAAAAGGGTGGGGGTGGGAGTGGTAAGGGGAGACTGGGGAGTCAGTTTCAGACAGTTCTCTATGCTTAACTTATTTATTTATTGCATTTTACTTTTAAAGAGTTGGTCTTTTCTGTCTAAATAAAGAAAAAAGTTTAAAAGCATAAAATAAGAGTCTTGGAAGGTTGAGGGTAGGGGACTGTACTCATTGGGGATGGGTAGGGAGGGAGGAAAGAGAATAAGGTTTGGGAGAGAAAACGATATCAGGGAAGACCCAGCTCTGACTTTTGAGCAGTGTCCAGGCCTTGCTCGTGGCTTTATGATCCTATTCTACAGCCCTTCTTTGGGGTTTAACTCTGGAATGTTCTGCAGAGCTGGGCACAGGGGAAAGAGAACAGGTGAGCAGGGGCATGTAGGGCAGGAAGATACTGAGAGGTAGCTGTAACACCACCATTTATTAACCACTGCTCTAGGCCCCTAATGTGCATTATTTCATTTAACCTCTCAACAACCCTGTGAGGCAGGATATGATTTTACAGACAGGGATAAGAAGGCTTTGAAGGTTAACTTAGAGTCGCAAAGCCAATAAGGGACAGCCGTAGGAGATGAACCCAGTTTGTCAAAATCCAAAGCCCATGATGCTCTCTTCTTACCTGTTCTTTGACCTGAGACAAAGATCCCAAGAAATGTTGAGCGGGCTGTAGCAGTGAGCCCCATCAGGTAGAAGATGGACAACAGAAGCCCTAAGGTCCCTCCAATCCCTAAATTCCTCTCTGTGAACTGCTTTAGGGGCAGGCTCAGAGGATAGCACAGGTGTAGTCTTTGACTTGATAGCACATTGACCATTAGCTTCTGGGCAGCTACCAGCTACCCCACCCTCATTATGTCCCTTCTTATAGACTTGCTTACTCTCCAGCTCTGATCTGGCCTCAGGTCTGAGTTGTTCTGTGAAAGCACAAGGATGAGTAAATCCCCACAACTCACCCCCCACTTCCACACCTTCTCTTAAATTGCCTCGAATTAAGAATAGTTTAAAAGAAGCAAAATGTGATCCACTATGGCGATGTACCTGTGGACACTGTTTCAGGGGAAAAAGTCTCTTGGATTGATATAGATGAGGAAATGGGACCTTAGGAGGAGGAGAATTCAGTCAGGATTCTTAGCCAAGAAGAAAGCATCTGGAATTTCAATTAAATACAGATGTAGGGGTGTGTATGTGGTCAGAGATGGAAAGAAGTGTGTAAGAAGGGGGACAACAGGAATTGGTATTATGGAAGGTGCATTTTAGACCAAAGGGCATCTCCGACAGTGATTCACTGACTTGTAGGTTCTCTACTGGGATGCTGGGAGTAGGAGGCAACAGGACTGGGAATTCTCCTCCGTCCTGGCATCTTCCCAGGCAGCGCCTCAGTGTGGCAGCCCCTCATGCAAACATCAATGACTACCTTTATTTGTTTCTTCTAAAATAATCAAGTTATATTCAAATGTTAATGGCAACATAAAGAGAAGGAAATAACTTCTGGAACAGAAGAGGGGAGCTGACAGGTCAATAGCAGGGACTAGGGGAAGCCTTTCAGTTGTAGGAATGAAAACATTCAGAGAAATATTCTCAGTTAAGGAGGCTAAGGTGATGAGAATATAGCAGGGGAAAAAAGAGCCCAGAGTCATTCTTTCAATGTGTTCCCATCCCTTTCTATATTTTTAGAGCTTTGAAATGTATAAACATAATACAAGGTGTCTCCATTTCCTTTGGGGTTGGATCCTGCTATAGCTTGAGAGCCATGGCCTCTCCAACTCTCAGGGCTCCCTTTGTCTTTTAATTCTCCTGCTATAATTTCAAAGCCTTTGAAATATAAAGCCACGCCAGATCAGCCTTGGCTTCTAGTATTTGTGACTGAAGGAGTTCCCACTCATCCCTAAGCCTCAGTCTCTTCTCCAAATTTAAGAACTTGAAATAGCCCTGACCTAAAACTACTACTGGTTCTTGTAAGATCCTTGTTCTGTGGCTCCTCTTTTAATCTATTTCACCAAGTAGTCAGCTTCCTCTTGCTCCCCATAAATAGTTTCCCTACATTACATCCTCTCCTCTACTTAATGAAAACGAATCACAGCTGTGTTTATAACCTAATTTTTCTCCTACTCATCTCAGCATTACCTTTTCTCCCTTAGTCTTCCTCATTAGTAAATATCACCACCATCTACCCACTTGAGCCAAAACTTTGATTACACCCCTTTTCTCATGTCTAATTTCCAGTCCAACTGCAAAGCCCTACTGGGTCTACATCTGAAACACATGGCTCATGTCTCTCCATCTCCACTGTCCTCAGCACATCACCCCCCAGAGGCCTGCTGTAGCCTCATCTGCCTCCAAGTTTCTCTTCCTGTTCTCCCAAGAAGCCAGAGTTATCTTTTAAAAGTTAATTCAGATGCTGAGTACCTACTCTGCCTTGCTCACCACTGTATGCCCACTAAACAGTGCCCAGAAAATTAGAAGCTCCTTAAGTAAATGACTGCTGGACATCCATACTGGATTTCCCACCTGTGCCTAAATCATAATAGGTCCAAAGCTAAAACATTTTCTTCCCAAAGTTTCAACTCTTAAATACTTCTATTTTCCAGTTACACAGGCATGAAACCTTGGGAGTCTTTTACTCCTTTCACATAAATTCAATGTTATTAAATCATAAAATATTTTACTTCTACAATTTTTTTCTCATATCCATTTTCCCTCCTTTCAATTATCACTGCCTGTACTTATTAACTGAATAATCATAGCAGTCTCCTCATTGATCTGTCTATATTCTGAAACATCAATCTTCCTAAACTGCAGAAGAAACAAAACTTCTCTGCTGCTGCCTTTTTTTAAAAAACATAGAGCACCTCAGCCTGGCATTCAAGGCTCTTCAAACCTTACTTTCCACTTCATTCCTACACATACCCTAAGTTCTGTTTGAACAGGGACTACTCATCGTTCTCTGGACAAGTTTGATCCTTTGCCAGCCCCCCACGCCATGTCTTTTCATTCCCAATGGCTAGTGTCCGGCACATAATGGCTCAATAAATGTGTGCTGAATGCCTTTTTGTTGAAATCCTGCTCGTGCTAAACAGTTCACCTTAAACACCACTTTCTTCATGAAGATTTTCTTTATCGCCCTCATCCACATGGCTTCTTCCCTCCTTTTCTAGTTCTTATGGCACTTAAATCTTCCACTGCAATGCACCATGGTCATTTGCAAATGTCTCAATCCTCTGTGAGGCGGAAGTTGGCAGAATGTTTCTCTGCTTTTATATCTGTTGCAGTATCTCAACACAATGCTCTGCACACAGTAGATATTTTTCAAATGTTTGTTGATTTTAACCTTTGTAATTCTAATTCTAGAATTCTACTTTCTACTTTTCTATGGATTCTCTCTTTGTTAAAGAAAAAAAAAAATCCCCATTAGCATAGTAATATTTATCAGATTCCAAATATTCAATGCTGATGGCTGGGTGAATGAGACCTTGAACAACGTCTGTCCGCAAACTGCCAAACAAGATGTCAAACTTGTCCTTGCTTTTATAATCATCAGTTAAGGAATGTGGTCAGGGGTTATAAAAATAATAAGGTTTATAAAAATAATAACAATGTCTGCCCGACTACAAATGCTGAGCTTTTCAGAGCAGACTCAGCCCATAAAATAGTGCACAGAGAGAAGCAAGTACTATTAAGAGCAGGTAATTAGGCCCCAACACCTGAGATTACCCTGTCAAAGCAAAGGGCATGCAGGACCACCCTTATTCTCAGGGATGTGGGCAGAAGAGGGAATACAACCACCCAGAGCACCTGGTATTGTGCTGGGCATTCATTAGGGGTAATATGTTCCTCTCAGTTCAGACCCTATAGAGAAAAAGTTTCCTGAGTTACTTAAAAAATGAAGTACATACATGTCGTTGGGGAGGTATGGGGGGTGGCGGTAGCAGGGATCTGCCCCAAGGGCTCTACCAGGCTCTATCTGCATAAGGCTCAAAGAGGAGTCCTATGAATCTTAACAGGATTTTGTGCAGGCTGGCAAACTAGAAGGGTAAACTCAATCAGATCTGAGGGAGAAGAAGAAATTTTCAAAGGAGACTCTAGAAACAGAACTGCAGACCAGAGGACTCCTTGGCTCTTCCTTTTCCCACCCTTCTCCATCCCCTGCCCTCAAATGACTGACCCACTAGTTACTTGGGAAAACTCATTAGATGTTACTTCTCATTTTCAGACTGACCATTCTAACTCAAATCCCAAAAGTCTCACTTCATTTCTTCCCACACAACCCAAAGGATTTGTAGTCTAGGAAACCAAAGAACTGTCTCATCAATAAATCAATTTATTTAAAAGAATATGTTACAATTAATTACACTAAGTGACATTACCAAACAATTTTAGAGTGGTTAGCTCTAGAACAAGGAATGAAAGAAACACTGTTAGCCATTATGTGTCTGTATTTTCTTTCCACATTTCTTAAATCACAAATAAAAAATACAAGATACTGCAGTGAAAATACAATTAGAGTTTCTCTCAATAAATTAAAAGTATGCATGACCTGGGAAAAACTGAAGCCCAGCTCACTGGCTTAAGGGGAGGGCGGGGGGTGTGGTATGATATAAAATTGGTGTCCAAGTTTAGCAGTTGACCAAGTGCCCCCACCCACATCACTCCCCTCCTTCAATTCTGTTCCTTCCCAGGGCCCTAAACTACCCACACATCCTAGATTATTGCTGAGGAGTGAGCTGATGCTGTCCTGGTATGAATGAGGCCTGGCATGATGTGCTCAGGTTTAGGGGAAGAGAAAGACAGGAAGTGGAACTGGAAGCTGGAGAGCTAAAAAGTACCCACTATCTCTATTCTCCCTTCCGCCCTCCCTCTCTGAGTATTCAACCACATCATCTTCCCTCCAAAAGGAAGCTAATGTGACACAATAAAGCTGGTGAAGGAATAGCAGTATGTTGGTGTTCCACAGACCAAATAGTTTCTACTGCTGAATAAATCCAGCCAGAGCCAGACAGCATGATGGAGAGAAGCGAGGGCACAGTAGTCCCTCCAGGTCTGGAGACTACAGGTCAACTAGGTTGTAGTCCCCTTAAAGAAAACTACCTCCTAGGAGTCAAGCCCATAAATTGGCAAATTCTGAAATATGAGAGAGAGAGAGAGGTATCACCTCCTGTCAGTGCCCTATTTTGCAGCTCCAAGCATTGGGTCTGGAGCTACAAGAGGGGATAACCCAAAGCTACTGGCCTGGGTAAATAAAGGATGAAACTAAATGGGCCAGGAATGAGAATGTTGGAATATTATCTAATTCCTCCCTGAGAGCTCTGTCCAGGACTAGGAGCTGCGCTGAGCACAGATATATCTGTACCTGTGTTGAGCTGAGGCCTAGGGCAAGGGGAGGGCAGAAAAATAGAGAATAAAAAATATAAAGAACAGAGAGCCCACAGCATGGCCCAAGGGAACCTTTCTGCAGGGGCAGGTTTCTTAGGGCCTACATTTTCTCCTGATCATAAAAAGCTCTGACCTTTTGCCCCAGAGGACAGAAACCAAGTGTGGAGGGGAGAACAATGGGAGACCAGAAAGATCCTGCTAGCTCTGCTGGGGCAAAGCTGGGGGGAGGATGAGTCCCCCTTTCCGAGACAAATTGCAAAAGAAGACTGGGTAGAAGCCTCCCTGGGCAGAAGCCAGGACTAAGAAAAATAGTAGGGGTTAGACAAAGAAGTGCAGAGGAAGGGGCGGGTGGGGGGAGAAAAGTCACACCTAACACTGTTTCATGCAAAGGGCTTGACCCTATAGACCTCCACAGCCACGGTGACCTCTACCTCCATTACTGGAGGCCTGCTGTGGGTGGAAGAAGAGACCCTGTCCTTTAGGGTCTCCTTCCCCCTTCCTTGCTGTAGCTGGGTGTTGTTGGAGGGACAGCCTTAAGTAGGGGCTGTTCCTAAATAGATTCTGCCAACAAGCCAACTACCAATGGGGTTCGCACCCAATCTCCAAAGCACCATGTGAGAAAGGAACATACCACCATCTACCCACTCCGAGGGGCCTCCAAATTCCTATGTCTCATATCCTGAGGTCAGCAATTGGGCTGTCACATGGACTCTCAGATTTGTTCATTCCTTTCCCACTATCAGGGAATAGGGGCAATTGTTATTTTTACAGTTTGAATAAAACTGGTGTCAAAAGCCTCTTCAGCATCTTGGAGTGGGAAATCATATCTTCTTTTCAGGGTCCATTGGCTCATAATTAAATTCATTTCGGCCAAAAGTTGACCCTGTGTCAAAGCCTTCAAATCAGGGATCACTCTATGCACCCTTAAACATTCAGCACTCTTACATTTTGCACTCTGTGATTCCACCTGGGTCTGGGAAATAGAGGGAGGATAGGATGTCCTATATGATCCCACATCATCCTGGGGCAAGCCGCTGCTGGGATAACAAAGTGAGAGAGAAAGAAAAGTGGCTTCATGATGATCCACAAAAACAAGTTACAAAAAAGAAATCAAACCACCCCAAAACTGCTCAGTGGAGCTGACTACAACTGTGACTGCCTCCCAGTTAGACAAAGCAAAAGCTGCCCCTCTACGGAGGTTTTTGTTTAGAAGATGAAGAAGGGAAAAAGAAAAAAAGAAAAGGCTCAAAGATGTGTTTCAGTTGCATCTGAGCCTGATTTAGTGCTTTTTATGCAACATCTATAGAACTCACAGGCTGAGAATATTGTCCTACCCCAGTCAGCCCTGGCCTCTGATCCTGGGATACAGCTCTTAGGTGTCAAATGAGGAGCTCTTGGAGGAACAAAAGGGTTTTCCTTCTGTCTCCTTTTAATTAAAAATGGAGATCCAACTTAAATCAACCATATTCCTACTACACCCTCCTGGATCCTCGGTCGGCTTAGATGAGGCTATGGTTTGGTTGGTACAGACCATAACCCATTCCAAGTTTCCCCAAGGCCTTGAAGATATTGTCAGATCCCTCCCCAACACTGCTATTTATGTAAGTCACAGAGAACATAATAGTTATAGGTGGTTACTGGTCAGGAATGGAATAGGTAAAACCTTACGTACAGAGGGCATTGCTTCCTTCCTTCCCTTATATAACTCCAACATTTGTGCCTAAGGTATCAGTTTCAACACTGGTCCCTAACACTATACCTGCTGCAGAAAAAGCAGGGAAATGGGAAGTTACCACCAGGAAGTGTTTCAGGTTCCTGTGGAATTAACCTCCTGAACCCACCCTCAACTCCACTCTGGCCAGTTGAGAGAAAGTAAAGGGCCCTAGAGAAGCAGGAAGGAGATGTGGAATGTGGCTAGAAAGCCATGAGTGGAAGATAGAGATGGACCAGGAAAACTGTCTTGGAATCAAGAGACCACACCAAGTCTTTAGACTCTCCCTGCAGATATGCAGACTTGCTGCCCTTAAGAAACACACTTTTTTCTCTTTCCCAGCACCCTCTTGGAAGATAAAGAAACTACACTCCTTGCTCCTCAGACTCTGTGGCAACCCATGAGCCAGAATATGCACTTAATACAAAAAAGTGAGAAAAAAACCCAAGCAGGTTGTAAACTTTTTGGGTCCTTCACGAGGAGAGGTATTTTCCCTGTAAAATGTTTTGTTTTGTTCTGTTTTTTTTTTTTCTTTTTAAAGTTTGTTTCAAAATAAAGAGAGCAAGAGAGAAGTCATGAATTGTAGTGAAAGGTGTGTAAAAACACAAGCTAAAAAAGGTACTGCCATCAATATGAAATTTAAAAAGAAATATATATATGTATATACGTGCAGCTAATTTGTGTATATATAACTTTTTACATACATACATATATATGTCTGAACAGTGCAAATGGATGAAGTTCATAGTTCCAGTTTTAAAAATATAGTACAAGGAGAGTCTGTTGGTATGAGGCCCAGGTGAAAGATACCTTTGGCAAGTTAGTTGGGCTTGTTTCTTTTCCTGTCTTAACTCAGTTGACTTCTGGTGCTGACCAATCTGTTGTTCTTTACCAGCTCAATTCCAGAGACATGAAATTCAGAAGGGATTATTAATAATATTTAGTTTAGAGCTTTTGAATATAATGACTTTTTCCTTTTTCTCTTCTTTTGTGTTAATGGTTACTCTCTCTGACATGGGAGACAAAAGGGATAAGAGAATGAGGGCGAAGGGAAGGGGATAAGGAAAGGCTAGGTGGCCACATCCCTCTGCTGTGACCTCACCATCTGGAAAATGTTCTGAAAGAAAAAAAAAAAAGTTATTGGGAAGTCACATCTCCTCCCACCTGGAGACAACTTCTCAAACAGAAACTAAAAAGGTATGACTGGTTGATTCAATCTGATTTGCCTCTTTCCCTGATATAACTTCCCAACTAGAATTACAGCCTCCTACTGCTGGAAGGGACCTTGGATATTACTTTTCTGGTTCAGTCTTCCTATTCTACAAGAAGAGAAAACTGCGATCTAGAGAGGTTGATTTATGCAAAATTATAGAGAGAAAAAAATCAAGGAGATAACCCAGGTATGATTTCCAGAGCCCAATGTCCTTTCTATTGTACTAAGAATATAAATTTTCATGTTCCTGACTTTACTTCCTGGTTCCTCCGAAAGATTTTCTTTGAGAATAAGTAGCTAATTATTCAGAACCTTTCAAATTCTGCTCCAGCAATGGCATCTATAGAAGTAAAAGCAGTAGCACAAACACATACTTGGTTACCCTAGAAAGACTGTCATGACTTATCCAGTCAGATGGCTAAAACTGAGGACAGCTGTCCTTCTGGGTCAGGAAAAACATAGAGGGTGATTTGATTTAAAAAACAGGCAGAGGAGGGTCCATGAAGTCATGAGAGATGGAAAAGCTTGAAGCCAATGTCCACCCTCTAGACAAGGGAAGAAGCACGGCTTTTTTGCATAGCCTATTCACCATCCAGAGGCCAAGCTCACTGGAAAAATGTCCTGGCTCACAAGGGATAACCAATCTCTAACTAATAGTCCTAGAAAGACAGAGATGGTGGGGGTCCCAGGTATTTGGCCATAGGCGTAGAAATTTTAAAACAAAAAGATGAAAAAGTCAATTCAAGAATTATTTAGAATTACCTCTTTTCTCCACTTGAGCTCGCAGAACACTCTCTCAAAGCATTCATGCATGTAATTGAACTGAAAAAAAAAAAAAGTAGCAATGCTCATTGACTTCTCAAGACCAAGGACCACAGGGCCATGCCTTCTAACTCCAGTTATCCCATCTTCCTAACCTGCTCAATCTAGAGAAAAACCCTGACAACTACCACAAAAACTTTGCCTCATCTACTACTCTCTAGCTCCTTCTAGTGGTAACTATGAGTCAAGTAGGATGTGAAATTGCCAATCTTAGTGGGGCCTAAAGGAGAGGGGATGAACCTGGAGCTCCAGGGTTCAAACAGATTCAGATCTCAAGATAAGTATCTCTCTCCATTTATTCCTTTAGTTTAAAGAAAACTATAAGCCCAATCTACTTTCCCTAAGTATGCTTCCCCATCTCCCACTCACATATGGTGTGAAGATTTTAACCCATCGCGGCTTCTTCTCTCCTCGTGCATATTCAAAACAGAAAGCCATTCCTTCTTCATCTGTATCCCATCGCTGCATCTCATCCCATTCAAATGCTATTACCTGGTTCTGGACAACCAAGAACAAGATAGTAAGTATAGTTTGAGTTTGAGAGTGCTGAGGAGCTGAGATAAGGGGATTCTGAACCAGGCAGCAGAAGAGAAAGGAATGGAGATGTCTGCATCGATGCATCTTTTGACTGTGACAAAAGAATAAAAGTCAGTGAAAGTAGCCAGTGAAGTTGAGAAACAGTGTAGTATTTATTTACCCCAGTCAAAACATAGTTTTGATTTCATTTTTCCCCCAAAACGAACTAAAACATAGCAAGTGAGTGAGTTATCAAAGTATCTCTAGCCCCAGCCCCACGCTGAACTCTCACCTCCAGCTGCCCTTCTTCAGTGCAGGCATGCAGTTTAAAGTGCGTGATGCTGATGGCTGTGATAACATGCCCCTTCCTCCTGGAGTCACAGGCACAGTGGGGGAAGATGATTTCATTGTAGCCCTCACAAGTCCTTAGCATGTTGAGGTACTAGAAAAAAAGGGAGGGGAAAGTGTTACTATGGAAGTAAATCACAATGAATAGCTGCTGAGATGGCACATGAGAAGGAACAAAGAGAATATTCTCATCCAACATCCTGAAGTCCTGGCCTCTGGTCTCACACCCACCCCTAAATTGGGACAGGACTCTAAGACAATCCTTTATCCCACTTCCAACTTCTGCCTTCACACATCCAACCCTCCTTTCTCTATTTAAAAAAGATACACAAATGAAAGCCAGAAGAGACACTGTAACCAAGACTAGCAGGGCAAGAAGGGAACTCACAATGCTGTTTAGTCAGGTCCTCTATTTTATTGTGCCTAAGGGATGAGAACCTAATCTATTCTTATTTAAGAAAGGGAGTTAATGTTTCTCCCCCATCTTTTCTCCAATCAAAAGTTACAATCATCTCAGTGAGGAGGATTAAGCTACCCCAAATCCCATATTCATAAAATGTTAAAACTGAAAGAAACCTTAAAAACTAGTAATTTTACAGAAACCCAAAGTAAGATGAGACTAGCTTAAGGACACAGGTAATAATAAGTGGCACACCAGGACTAAAACCCAGGTTTAATTTCTAGGCTCCTTTCACTTTTACCAACTAATCCCCAAATCAGCCCCACTGTCCCCTGGGTCTTCAGCATATATACTTCCTTAAAAAGTATCTGGACCAAAACCAAGTAGCATATGTGACTCTCACGGATACAATGCTACAAGACTAATTCCGAGATGTCTCTGAACTAGTGAAGTTAACTCAGCTTTTGTCCTTTTTCCTGTATAGTTAAGGCCAGCCTCTCATTCAACTCACTAATTTGAGTTGAGAGAAGAGAGAGTAAAAGGAGATGAGCAGCAGGACAGTATAAGAAAAATAGAGGAAGGAAGATTTTAAAAAAGAAAGAAGAAGAAGATTCATGAACTCTGACCTGGTTTCCTCTCAGGGATTGCCTGGGAAACAAGCAAATCACCTAGAGCCACCATACCCCCAGTTGCATGTCAAACAGGAAGAACAGGGCATACTGGTGATGTGTGCAAAGTGCTGAAGAGAAGAAGACAAAGGCACAGCACCTCAGCTGATTTCAACTAGATGGGCCTGGAGATTAGAATACACTGGAGAGATGCCTTCTGCCTTACCAGGAGAACAGAAGAAAGGACACAGGCACAAAAAGGACACAAGACAACCTATAACTCTGGTACCAATGAAAGGCACTTGAGAACACTGCTACTGCCACCAGGGACTGTCTGAGAAGACTTAAGGGCCCAGGGAAAAATATCACATGCTCCCTTCTCTACTTCATATTTCTGCTTAGGTAAAATAATAGCAACTTTAAAGATGAAAAATTATAAAACAGTAGCAGGAATACAGGGACAGGGTCTATTCAGAAGTGTCACAATACTTCACTCACATTTTTCTTCTCTCATTTCTCTCCTCTTCTATCACTCTTGTCCACTCCCCTTTTTTATTGTCTTTCCTACATCAGAGATAAAAGTAGATACTGCTAATCCTGCTATTGACACTATGAACAAAAAGAAATTCCTGACTGCTATACTTTGGTAAATATGACAGGGTGCTGGGTAGTATAGAATAGGAGAGAACTCTTCAGGGTTTATAATAAGCAGCAAAGCTTGGGACAGAGAGCAGTACACAGAGGAGTGGTTAAGAGGTCGGGCCCAGACTACTAGTCTTGAATCCTGACCCCATTACTTCCCAACTGTGCAAACTTGGGCAAGTTACTTAAACTCAGGCAAATTACTTAAATCCCAAGAGCCTTAGTTTCCTCCTCTGTAACATGGAAAACAATAATAACATCTACACCATAGAGTTATTTTTGAGCATTAAATACAAAATAGCAGAGTACTCAGTACATAATTAGGCATTTAATAAATGATAGCTAAAAGAAATAATTTTAAAACCTCCATTATCCTTAGCCAGAGGGCTTAACTATTTTCTTCTCAAGAAAGCCATGTGAAATGATGTATCTGTAAATCATTTTTTAAAACTCCAGGGGAAAAAAAGCATGAGTGAGACAGATGAAACATGAATAGCAGAAAGTTGGAGGCTGTTGAAGCTGAGTAATGGGTACACGGGGGCTAATTGTAGTATTTATTCTTTGAACTTCTTTATGTATTTGAAAATTTCTACAATAAAATGCTAAAAGAAAAATAACAACCAGGCCTCCAGCACTCAATCCAAGTCATCCTCCTAATGTACTCATCAGAAACTTTCACATGCTCAGTAAGCAGCAAATCTGCTCAAAGATGCTGAAGACCTCTGCAAATGTCAGTGGGTATCATGAAGCCTTGAGACTAGGTCTGCTCATGTCCTTCAACAAAGAAGGCGTACATATAACACATCTGTTGAGAGTTCTCTTCATTGAGGGGCAACAATACTGTTTTGATAAATATTTCTGTCACATTCCTAATTGAGACTTTTACTGTATAGATTTTTTAAAGAGAGAAGCATGCAGATAAAGGCAGGGATTAGGAAAAAAGACATGGAGCTCTGCATATCTTGAGCACTCTGCATATCTTTGTGACCTTGAGTAAGTTACTCTACCCAGGTGCTTCCTCTCTGCCATCGGGAAATAAAGGACATTGCTGTCACCCTCTCTTCCCTGATGTAGGGAAAAACACATGCATTGGAGTCTGACAGAAATGGATTCAAATCCGATGATACGCAATCAACATGGTGGAATAGACGGACTGCAGTACCATTCTCTCCCACAAATCAACCAAATTTACAACTTTAAAAATATAACATCAGCCAAGCTGGGGCCGCTGGAGCTCAGGGGAAGAGGAGGAGAGACCTACGGAGTTCATGAAGGCGGGAGAAACCATGATGAGAGAAAGAAAAAGCTGCTCTGAGCATTTCAGGCCGCGGTTACTTTAAGGCTCAAGCTGCTGAGCGCATGGAGCAAGAGCCGACAGAAGCTGCAGCTGTGCCCTTCAGATGGAGTTACTTGGAGGCAGCAAGAGAGAAGAGGGCCTTGGCGGCCCCCAGGACAGCAAGACCACTAATAGGGTTCACGTGGGCCCACGAAGGAGCAAGGAACCAGAACAACTGAAAAAAGGGAGCCACTCAGAGGCCGGTGAGTCATCACAAGGGACCAGCGCAGGGCCCATCCCATGGGAAGTGTTTGCAGCATGGACGGTGGGGGAGACAGGTCCACCGGGAAAACACTGGAACACAGCAAAGACAGCTGATCTGACCCCAATCAGCACAGGACCACTCAGAGGAGACTGGTCAGGAACGCAGAATTGCATGGGGTGCAGTTTGATGAAAAAACTCAGGCCCAGATCAGAGATTCTACAGAATACAGATCCACTGGGTCTCTGGAGAGCCGGAAGTACCTATAAGGTCAACCATTAAACCCTGAGCTGCACAAAAAGCCTTCCCTGCAGAAAGAGCAGCAAAGTAGCAATTTAAACAACCACACAGCTCAAGTACTGGTTCCCACAGGAAGTTCCCCCGTGTTAGAAGCAAAGGACAAAAAATTAGTTCCGGCCCAGGCACACCACCAGCACCTTGGGGCCTGCCTGGGAACTGGAGGTCCCACTTCCAGGCAAACCGCACCAGCGCCTCGGGGCCAGCCCAGGGACCCGAGGCAAGGAGAAGGGGACTGGACCTCTCTCCCACAACCAGGGACACCATACCAGCACCTTGGGGCCCACCTGGGTACCCGAGGCAAGGAGAAGGGGACTGGACCTCTCTCCCACAACCAGGGACACCATACCAGCACCTTGGGGCCCACCTGGGTACCCGAGGCAAGGAGAAGGGGACTGGACCCTCCTCCCACAGCCAGGCACACTGCGCCAGTACCTCGGGGCCTGCCCAGGGACCCGGAACATGGAGAAGAGGACTGGACCCCTCTCCCACAACCAGGCACATGGCGCCAGCACCTTGAGGCCTGCCCAAGGACCAGAGGCATGGAGAAGGGTTACTGCCAGTGCCAAGGAGCATGCCAAAAACAGCACCTCCACGTGGGTGGCCCACCACAGCCACCACAATAACCATGGCAGCTGCAAAAGCGGCTAGACGCCACAGCCACCATGCAGATGGTCCGCCAACCACTGGAGTGCATTCACACAAGAAGGGTCACCAGCAGAGACAAAGAAAAGAAGAGGATGTCTCTTTCCACAAAACCCATTTCAGAGTGAAAGAAGAAGCATCTGCTCTATGATAATATTGGGGGACCTGATCACATCTCTCAGCATTGGACAGATCATCTAGGCAACAAGTTAACAGAGTAACCATTACTCTTTCAGAAGGAGAGAAGAAATCTAGGGCAATTAGAATGGGGAAGGGGAGGGAATGGGGGAAGGGGAGAGGTTGGACAAGGGGCATAAAGAATAATTACGATTTGTAACAATATATATGCTAGTAATATTGATTTAATCAACATATCTCAATGTTTAACCCCAAAAATATGTATAATCAATTTTGATTCAATAAATAAAAAAAATAAAAAAAGAAATGGATTCAAATCCCATTTTAAAATCTAGTTCCACTTCTTACCAACTGTGTGATCTTGCGTAAGAATCTTAATCTCTCAGACTCCACTTCTCCTCTATGAAGTGGGGATAATATCTGCAGGGTTTTTACATGAGAATTTACATAGAGTGCCTAGAACAGTATCAGGTATTAATAGTACACCACTCCTCCCTTCTGAATCAAAAGGCTGATTTATCACTCCATATTCAAGAATGTAGTCCCTGAAATCCAAAGACCTTCAGGGAACTTCTTAATGGCATAAGTTCTAAAAATAACCTCACTGAAAACAAAGGGCTCTTTGCCCTTGGTGAGAAGAAGAGGTAAAGTCTCATTGGGAGACAAAGTTTTCAGAGATTCTTGGGTTGTAGTATTTCTCAGCTTCAACTGGGCAATCCTTACTTTCCTGGGTTTGCACAAAGCCTAAACAGAAGAAATATTAAAAATTTTACATAAATCCAAAATTTGCAAAAGAAAGGTGCATTTTTGCTTTTGATCATATTTACATAAGGGTAGGTAAATATTTAAAACAAAATTATCCTGTCCATTCTCCTTTCATATTAAGTTTTGAGCAGTTAAGTATGTATCCTAAATTACCTTCCTTGATTCACATACCACCTGGATGGTAGCCTATTTAGGCCAAAAAGAAGGTATAGTATGGGAAATTTTATAAATGTTCAATAGTCAGCAAGACAGGTAAATACTGAAATAAGACAGTTATTAAAGTAGAGACTCAGTATTTAACAGAGCAGAACACTTTAGGTGAAAAGGTCAAAGTCCATTTTGAAGAACTTTCTGTTCTCCCAAACAATCTGCCAAGGGTCAAGCTAGGTCTAAAATTAAAATAAGGGCTTGAGAGGAACCTGGGGGGCCAACTCTCCAAAAATCCTAGAGTAGTGACTCTGAAGAACCTAAAGATTCAGAATCACCAGTATGGTTTTTAAAAACAAAGACCCCTAGGTCCTACCCCCAGTGATTCCAGCTTAGTAAAAATAGGATGAGGTCCATAACTCTGCATTTTAAGTCACTTCACAAGTGATTACGTATAAGTGGGCTGGGGACCACACTTGGAGAAACTCTGTCTTTCACACATACTGCCTCGTGTGAAATCATTACAAACTATGTTGAGAAATGCTAACACAGAAACTATTTATCAGGGTTCCATAGTGTAATGGTGAGCACTCTGTACTCTGAAACTATTTATCAGTTCAACAATGGCAAAATCAGGCAACGTCAACATAAGAAAAACATAATTTACACATGTCTATTGTTTATATGAGTGTAGAGAAAAAAAGAGAGAGAGAGGGAGGGAGGGAGGAAGGAAGGACTCTTTCTTATACATTATATTCTCAACCATCCAAATTTGAGATGCAATCTAACCTAGTAGATAAATAGAAAACAAAAATGTTTTTGACCCCACTGGGTATTACAAACTATGGCAAGGATATGAGCTGTCCTCTGTATTTGGAGATTTGGAGACAAGAGAACTTACACAAAGCTTATTTATCTACCAAGAACTTTGGAGTATTTTGTTAAGATTCTACTTGCTAGCTAACAATCTGAATATCCCCATTTTGCAAAAAAAGAATCTAAAGCTGAGAATTGAATTGCTGAAGGTCTCACGGTGATTTGACAATTAATTGTAGTGATTTGGATACTAAGTTGCTATAGTTAATGACAACAGGGCATATAGGCTCTGAAAGGTACATCTGAGTTGAAAGTTTCAATACTGACCATGACCCAAAGTCGGTGAGACTAATGTCTTTGAACACTGATATTTGAATACGTATTATACTTGAATAAAATTCAAACTTGGTGACATTTCCTTCAAAATATGACTGCAATATTATGTGGCTAATACATGCTCATACGTTGGCACTAGGTTTTCAAGACATTCGAGTTCCATAGATGTTTAAGCATATTTTATACTCAACGCCAATGACCCATGGGAAAACATATCTGTGTATTAACTGCATATGAGTTCTTAACTGGGTGATTACGAGACGTAAACTTGAGTCTAAAAATGATTTCATAATAGATTACTGTGCTTATTAAACTCAGATTTTCTATATTTTGCCACAGAACAACCTAAACTTCTTTATTTTTCTAGCATCTTGCACTGTGCCTGGCACATACTTGGTGCTCAACAAATTTTTTTATTGAATGCATAAATGGAAGGATAGTATATTTGGAGTACTACACATGCAAAGAAACAATATGTATTCCACACTAGTATCATCAGAAGCCCTCATGAAATTACTCTGATTTCTATTATAGTTTCAAGAACAGGAAAATTTTGTTGGCTTTGGTAAAGACAAAAAACTACTGCAGAGCTTGATGGCTTTTTAGTATTTGGCTCTTTTCACCAAAAAGATACACATGTTTTGGTCAAAAGCATGCATTAGTATATAAAAGACAATGCCATTACCTTAACAAATAGAAGTTGGATTTTATTATTTTTTTATTTTTTCAAAAGATGATTGGTAAGGGGATCTTAACCCTTGACTTGGTGTTGTCAGCACCATGCTCTCCCAAGTGAGCCAATCGGCCATCCCTATATAAGGGGTCTGAACCCTTGGCCTTGGTGTTATCAGCACCACACTCTCCCAGGTGAACAACAGGCCGGCCCTGGAAGCTGGATTTTAAAATTCTGTCTCACACATTGCAAAATCCCTTAGCCAAACTTCTGCCAAAGCTTAATTATATTCAAAAGATTTTTGGATTTTTTGTTTCAGCCTGCTGATGTGCAGACATTGATAAGATGGCTCCATGATCTTTAGCAATGTTCTAAGGCAAAGAGATTTGTTACTTTTTATAATATAAATGATAAAATGACCATCCTAGCTAAATATAAGATTACAGACATTTAGATGGATGAGCTTTCTCTCATAAAAAGTACACAGAAGGTACAAAAGAATCCAAATGACCTATCAGAATCATTACCAAGGCAATTACTACCTTGTGTTAAATCATGAAAAATTATAATTGGAAAAATTTCAACTGCATGTGAATCTGCCAAGAGAGAAATTTCAAAATGCTATACAAGAGGAAATTTTTGTAAGCATTCTTTACTAATTCCATTTTTCACAATTTCCATCCCTGTATTTATGGCAGATACAGATAGAAAGCTAATTTTAAAATATTTAAGGAACACTCTAGGCAGCCCTGTCCAACATAACTTTCTGTGATGATGAAAATGTTCTATATTTGTGCTGTCCAATATGGTAGTTACTATCATATGGCTACTTGGCACTTTAAATGTGGCTAGTACAACTGAAGAAATGAACTTAAACTTAAGTGAATTCAAATTTACATTAGAAAGCCACGTGAGGCTAGTAGCTATTGAATCGAACAGCACAGATCTAGAATATACTAACCAAAAGTACTACTGAGTATAAATGTTTCAGCAACTATAGAAATGCAAGGTGTAAAAGCAAGTGATTTTGTGATTGCTAAATAATTGCTAGAAACTAAAATAATTCCTAATGTTACAAACCTAAATATTAGTTCTTACACAAGCTTATCTTTATATTAAAATGCTTTGCACATTTTTTGTTTTAGTATTTTTTATCAACAAGAATACTGTTTAGTTATATTAATAATAAAATTATATACCTACGTATGGTTATTCAAGCTCTCTTATGTTAAATGGAAGAACACAATGGACTTTGCATAAAGGTCTACAGTCCCCCCCCTTTTTTCCCCTTCTCTTCTCCTCCCCCTACTTTTGACCTCTTTTTTTTTTTTTTTTCTGGCAGCTGGCCAGTACGGGGTCCCTTCCTTTTTTAAATTAGTTAAGGCTTCTGGTCAACATGGCGGAATAGACAGTCCCCAGTGTCACTATCTCCCACAAATCAACCAATTTACAACTATTAAAAAGCAATGACAGCCAAGCTGGGGCCGCTAGGGCTCAGGGGAAGAGGAGGAGAGACCTACAGAGTGCATGAAGGCAGGAGAAGCCACGATGAGAGAAAGAAAGGATCATTCCCATCATTTTGAGCCCCAGTGGCTTCAAGGCTGGAGCTGGTGAGCACATGCAGCAAGAGCTGGCAAAAGCCGCTGCTGTGCCCTTCCTATGAAGTTGCTTAGAGGTGGCAGGGGAGAAGAGGACCTTGGTGGTCCTCAGGCCAGCAAAATACTAACAGGATTCCTGTGGACCCACACAGGAGTGAGGAGCCACAAAAACTGAAAAAAGGAGCCACTCAGAGGCTGGTGAGTCATCGCAAGGGACTAGCGCAGAGCCCATCCCATGGGAAGTGTTTGGAGTGTGGGCGGTGAGGGAGATGAGCCCACCAGGGGAGCACTGAGGCACAGCAAGGACAGCTGATCTGCCCTCCAATCAGCACAGGACCACTCTGTGTAGACTAGTCAGGAATATAGATCCGAAGGGGGAGCAGTTTGCTGAAAAGACTCAGGCCCAGACCAGAGATTCCACACATCCCAGGTGTACTGGAATTCACAAGACCTGGAAGTCAACCAAAAAGCCTTCCCCAGGGAATCAGCAGCAAGGCAGCAATTTAGCTCAACCACAGAGCTCAAGTGCTGGTCCCCACAGCAAGTTCCCCCATTTTAGAAGTAAGCAAAGGACAACAAATTAGTTCCAGTGCAGAGTTTAAGTAGTGAAAACAGCGAATAATCCAACACAAAACTGAAAGAAAAAACAAAATACCCACAGACGAGAGACAAAGTTTGACATTAACTAGTAAAAGTCTCACTTCACCAAAGAACACCTATAAAACCTAGAAGAACTGGAAGACCCCTGGGCCCCCAAGCCAGGGAAGGGGGAGGGCCAGGAGTCTCAGCCATGCCCCCTGACACCCACAACCAGTCCAGCAATGACCACCAAGCCACTGCAGGAAGTGCCCCAGGCTACTGAGCCAGGGCGGTGGGGGACCTTGGCCATGCCCCCCTGACACCTGCAACCAGTCCAACAATGACCACTGAGCCGTCACAGGAAACACCCCAGGCTCCCAAGCTGCAGTAGGGGCCCAAGGGCTTCAGCCACACACCCCTGACATCTGCACTCAGCCCAGCAATGACCAGGACATCACTGGAAGTCCCCTGGTCTCCCCTGCAGGAATGAAGGGGAGGCCACAGGCTTCAACCATGCCCTCCATCCTTCCCCCTTCTCCCACCCTATTTCCTTCCCTCTTCCCCTCTCCCCCTGCCATCCAACTGTTCCACAACATCTTAGAATGTGAAAACAGATGGAACCAGGGACTGACCCCTCCTCCCACAACCAGGCACATCACCATTACCAAAGGGCCCACCTGGGGTCCTAAGGCTTGGATCTGCGGACCAACCCCTCCTCCCACAACCAGGCAAGGAGCACACCCAAAACACCACTTCCAAGTGGGTGGCCCACCACAATAGCCATAGCTGCCACAAAAGCAGCTAGATGCCACAACCACCATGCAGATGGCCCACCAGCCACTCAAGTGCATTGACACAAAGAGAACCACTACGGAGACCAAAGAAAAGAAGAGAATGTCTCTCTCCACAAAGCCCATTCCAGAGTGGTAGAAGAAGCATCTACTCTACAATAATAGTAGGGGATCTGAACACACCTCTCTCAGCACTGTACAGATCATCTAAGCAACAAATCAACAGAATTAACCATTACTCCTTCAGAAGGAGAGAAGAAAATCAGGGTTATCAGAGGTGGGAGGCGGGAGGAAAAGGGGGAAGGGGAGAGATTGGATAAGGGGCATAAAGAATAAGTACGATCTGTAATAATACATATGTTAATAATATTGATTTGATAAACATACATTAACATTGAACCCAAAAAATATGTATAATCATTTATGACTCAATTTAAAAAATAAAAAATGAAAAATAAATAAATAAATTAGTTAAGCCACTGACCAGGTTGCAATACCTTTCAAAAATGGCAAGAAGGGGCGTTTTATAAAGGGATTACAGGGACATAAACTTACCATGACCATTTTCCTTTGTTCATATAGCTTCTGTAATTGGTAGGACTTTTCCTCCGCTTTGATGTAACCTTTCTTCACATCGTCAACAGCCTATCACCAAAACAAAGGCAGGGAAGAAGGGAATGTAAAAATCATTATCGAGTGCATTGTTGATAAAAATAATGAGACACAGATGCATTTTCAGAAAAATTCTTATCCACTTGGACCATCAACATCATCACCCATGCTCTGCCACATGGGTATATTTATTTGAATAACTAGCATTTAAAGAGTTTCTGGTAAATGCTTACGGATTATTCTAGGCATGTGAGGGATCTGGTTTTTCATGTCAAGAGACTTAAATTCCAGTTAATTTGTAATGTGAAAACAATTAGAGAGCCATGAAAGACAGTATATAACATTGTATTAAAGGTAACAATGAAGTAGCAGAAATGTACAGTGCAGACTAAGTGATATACACAGTTAGAAAAGGAGTGTTTATTGCTAATTATAGTTATCATCAGGTGGACTTCCAAAGGATAGGCTGGATAAAAGAAACTACAAGCTGAAGTTAGGAAATAGGAATGGGTTTGAGCTTAAATACATTCAGGAAACAGATTTGTCTGATTTGAATAAAGAGTACATATTAGAGGACAACGAAAGATAATGCTTAATAGGTAGGTCAACAATAGATGATGAAGAATCCTAAAAAGCAGGCACAGGAAATAGTAGGGAGCTAAAATAAGCAATAAAAAATTGTTAGCTTTTTTAAAGAAAAATTGGTTCGTATCTGAGTATCAGATTAAGTAAGCTGAAGAGAGAATGGAATAAGGGAGATCGATGACGCTGTGTAACTTAAGATAGAAATCATTTCCCATAGCCTTTTATAGGAAAACAGCTAGATAACAGAATGAATTCAGGACTGAAGTCAAAAGACTAGCTCAACTTCCAGCTCCATTACCTACCAAATGTGTGCTTGGGTAAGTCACTTAAACCCTCTCAGTCTGTAAAACAGGAATAATACTCATCTCATAGACAACAAAATTAGATAACAGATGTTGAGAGTTTTGTAAAGTATATACAAATCGTTATTTTTAGTATCACTGTTATTAGTATCATTCAGCTGTTTTCTTCAAAGAACTGCATAAGGATATTAACGTTCTGCCAAGGACTGCCTGATGAAAAGATTATGCCAGTTTCTCCCCAATCCTGGACATTACAAGTAAGGGCTCATTTAGGCTCAAAGGATTATATTCACAGAGGGGATGCTCAATAAGAACTGCCACACAACGTCCTGAAGAACCTGAACAATTCTCTATTTAACACCAAGGGACTGTGCTGCTCCAGGCCAAATTTAAACCAATTACTGAAAAGCTGGGGGAGAAGTAAAGAGGGAAATAAACAAATACTGGTCTGTCCAGTTTCCCTTGTAATTTAAAGTGTTATTTAGCTAAGGGAAAAAGCTTTACAATTCTTTTTCTGGTGGTCAAATAAAAATATTGTATATCTGTTTTACTGTACACCCTAAATATCTAGAACTGTTTTTGATTCATAATAGTACTTAAATATTTGGTGAACATTTCCCCAGGGCAGAGGAGGTAAGAGTGATTGTCTACTCAGTAATTCCAAGTGAACTCTTTTTTCACATAGGGCAGTAAAATGTTCTCTTCTCTTTCATTTCTTTTTTTTTTTTTTTTTTTGTCTTTTTCATGACTGGCACTCAGCCAGTGAGTGCACCGGCCATTCCTATATAGGATCCGAACCCACGGCGGGAGCGTCGCTGCACTCCCAGGGCCGCACTCTCCCAAGTGCGCCACGGGCTTGGCCCTCATTTCTAATCAAGACTATATTGCTTGATGAGCCCTAAGTGGAAAACATAAATATTACCACACTAGATTCCTTTTTTTCTTAATTTAAAATAATTTTTATTAAAGTAAAAGATGTACATAGTTTAAAAACCAAAACCTAAAAGTCTCCTAATAAAAATAGCAGTCTCCTGATCCCAGAGTCTCATTCCACAAAGACAACTACTTTTAAGCAATTTCCTGTGATATTCTTTCCATAATTCTAAATGACATACTTTACTACTAATTCCTGACTCACCAATTTTAGACATTGTTGACTTGCTATGTTAAAAACATTTAGGTTTTGGGTCTTCTACCACCCAAACACTCTCACTACCTCTTCCCCCAACCTCTTAATAAATAATTATTTTTTAATTATTATTTTTATTTTGGTGGCTGGCCAGTAACACGGATCATATCCCAGACCTTGGTGTTATCAACATCACACCCTAGCCAACTGAGCTAACTGGTCAGCCCTCTATCTCAATAAAAAATTAAATTAATACTCAGTAATTACATTATTGTAAGTATATAATAAACATTGTTCCCAACTATGCCACGTACTGTACTATGACTTCTTTTCTTGTATAGTTTTGTTTTCCCTGAGATTTACTGCTTTCAGTTTCTGTTTGTAACTTTCCATGTACCTATCACCAATTGTTCTTCCACAATAAACAAACAAAACGCCTCCTGATCATATGAACATTTATTTTCTAAAAATTGTTGACAGCTGTCATCTGCTGTGGTATCCTCTCCTGTTCTCCTTGTCTCTGGTAGGTTTACACCTTTTAAAACCTTTGTAAGGTTTACGCCATTACTATTATTTTAGCAAGCTTTCAGGAAAGAGCAGCTAAATTTATTACTTAGGAAAAGGCTCATTATCATTCTTATTATCTAATATCTAATATTTTATCAACTCTAAGGTATGCATTATTTCACATTCTAACGTCTCTGAAATTGGGATGCATCTTACAATCAATGTGTCAGTTTAATTGGCAGCTTTTTTTCTTCCTTAGCAATACATAAAATAATGGTGCATTTTATAATCGATGGCATCTTAGAATCGATGAAATACATTAGATATTCCCATCAAAATATGATACAAAATATAACTAAAACTAAGTAAGGGAAAAAATTAATATTATTTTCCAAAAGACACATCTGTTTACCTAGTCAATCAAAAAACCATTTGGGCCCTGTACACTGCTGGTGTGAATGTAAAATGGCACAGTCACTATGGAAAACAATATAGTCGTTCCTCAAAAAATTGAAAATAAAATTAGCATATGATTCAGTAATTTACTCCTGGGTATACTGAAAAAATGATCTTCAAAGAGAGAATCACATACCCAAATGTCCATCCACAGACGAATGGAAAAACAAAATGTAGTATATACATACAACGTAATATTATCTGTCTTTAAAAAGGAAGAAAACCCTGCCATATATGAGTTCTACAACGTGAATGAACCTTGAAGATGTTATGCTAAGTAAAATAAGCCAGTCACAAAAAAGACAAAGACTGTGTGATTCCACTTACATGAGGCATCTAAAGTAGTCAAATTCAAAGAAGCAGGAAGTAGAAAGGTGGTTGCCAAGGGTTGGGGGAGAGGGAAATGAGGAGTTGTTATTTAATGGGTACAGAGTTTCAGTTTCACAAGATAAAAAAGTTCTGGAGATCTGCTGCACAGCAGTGTGAATATACTTAACACTACTGAACTATACACTTAAAAATGGCTAAGAAGATTTAAAAGAAAACCTTATCAAACTGTATATTTTAAACACATAAAGTTTATTCTATGTCAATTTTTATACCTCAATAAAGCTGTTTAAAAAATCATTTGAAAGGGTTTGGATCCCCGTACCAGCAAGCCGCAAAAAAAAAAAAAAAAAAAAAAAAAAAATCATTTGAAGCAATAGGAGAGTTCAGAAAAGTTGCTGGATATGAGATACCAATACAAAAACAATAGATTTTCTATATTCCTAAATATTTTGTTTTTGTCTTACAGTTTTATAATTCAAAAAGTAATTTTAAATGCTCTGCCTCATTTGAATTTTGATACTCATTAAAAAAAAATCGTGAGACACTATTCTCCTTTAACAGATCAGAAAACAGATCTTGGCAAAGCTATTCTAAAGATTTACCCAATGTAGCGTTTATCCTTGAAACAGATATTCTGACTCCTAGCTAATAAGATTTTCCCACTCCAACAACACAAAGAAAAACATTCCATTCGTAATAGTAATAAAAATATAAAATACTTGGGAATTAATTTAGGAGGCATATGTGAAATAGAAAACGACAAAATTCTGAGGAAACAAAACAGGAGTTGAATAAAATGGAAAATGCATTTAGTTGGGAATACTACATTTAATATAATTGAAGATATTTCTCCAGTAAAACTGCAAATCTAACAAAATTTCAATTGGAATAGTACTATGAAGTGATATGAAATGGGTTAAAAATTATTTGGAAAAATAAAATGGGCAAAAATATCAAGGCTTTTAAAAGAGGAAGGCTTAGCCTTACCAGATATTAAAATGTATTATAAAGAAACAGTAATCAAAAGGGAATATTCAGAGCCCCACAAAAAAAAAAAAAGAACTATTGAGTCAAAAATAGAAAAACAGATCAACAGAAGAGAGATCTAAGACATGTGCCATATATATGTATGTGTGGTATCTATATAAAAATAAATTTAATAAAAGACCTGTTAAGCACAATATATTACAAATGAATCATTTAATACATCTCGCTGTGCTATCTGGTTAGCAATACTAAGAAAATTTAACTCAGACCAACCACTCATACTACATACCACAATAAACCTCACGTAGATTAAAGCATTAAATATTAAAAACAAAATATTGGGAATTAAAAAATAATAGCACACTTATACTTACTATTGAGGAGAGAAAATGTACTCACTAGTTAAGAAACAGAAAATACAAAGGAAAAGATAAATACTATTATACAAAATGTTAAAACTTCTGTAAAACAAAAGACAATAACACTAAAATAAAAAGAAAAGCAATATAATAAATATCTATAAAAATGACAGATAAAGATTTGAAAGTTTAAGAGTTAAAGTACAGCAATAGTTCACACAACCAAAACAATAAATAACACTAGCTTATTCAAAAGAAAAACACACAAAAAAGTGATATTACAAAAGTTAACAATAGCATCATTTATAATCATCACACACTCAAAAAATACCCTGGAACTAATGAGAGGGAATGATTAAACAATGTATAGTACATTAATTTAGTCATAAATGATATTTAAAAGAACTATGTAGATAGGTGAAAAAGAAAAAAAGAGTAAAAAGTTATATCTATATCAGAATTATAACTATGTAAAAATTACACATCAATATTATCTAATGCCAAATATAAGTATAAATACTTGTAGGAAAAGTTCATAAAAGAGGACTTACAGGTAAGGATGGTAGATTAAAAACAAACATCTACTCTTACTTCCTTTTAAAACCCCACTAAAGATGTCCAGTTAGCTCACTGTGAGAGAGTGGTGCTGACAACACCAAGTCAAGGGTTAAGATCCCCTTACCAGTCATCTTTAAAAAAAAAAAAAAAAAAAAAAAAACCCACTAAAATGTCAGTAAAGTAATTTTTTTAAAGAAAACCCACAACATCAGAGTGAATGGGAGGAAACAATGAGAACAAATTTTTATAATGTGGAACACAGATAAACAAGTAGTAACTTAGAAAACCTGAAGAAACAGATTTCTATACTGGCAGTAGACAAAACCACTCAATTTACACCACAAAATTCCAAAATGCCCAGGAATTGGTAGCATGGTGATCATCCAGGAGAGGGGGTAGGATGTGGCTAAAATGAGGACTGACTGAAACCTACTGAAGAAGCAGTCAAATTCTCTCAGATCCTCTATTACCTGTAGCCAGAAGACTGCCCTTCCCAGTGCCAGCAGAAGACTGGAGCTTTAGGTTTTCTATAGTGAAGCTCACAGTCAGCAATATGTACTCACATGCTGAGCTCCCAATCAGCTATGTAGTCTCCCAATCTTAAATATGAGCAGAAAACTGTGTAAGAAGATAGACTCTAACATGAACAGAGACCAAAACAAACACACAAACAATGAAAACAAGGGAGGAAACAGAAGGAAGAAAACTTTAAAATTTAAAACAATGCTATTTTTAATATCCTCAGAAAGTTAGCAAAAAATATAACCATGAAACAAAAATAGAATACTATATACAAAAAAAGAATATTCACAGAACAAAAGGAAGCCTTTAGAAACTAAAAATATAATAGCATACATGGAAAACTCAAATAGAAGGACTTGAAGATAAATCTGAAGTTTTCTAGAAAGTAGAACAAGGAGACAGAGAAATTAAAGACGTAAGTATGAAAAAATGCTCAGCATCACTAGTCATCAGAGAAATGCAAATCAAAATCACACTGAGATATCATCTCACCCCAGTTAGACTCACCATTATTAAAAAGGCCAAGAATAACAAATGCTGGTGAAGATGCGGAGAAAGGGCAACTCTTCTACATTGTTGGTGGGACTGTAAATTAGCACAGCCATTATGGAAAAGAGTATGGAGGTTTCTCAAACAAATACAGATAGAGCTACTATATGATCCAGCAATCCCATTACTGGATATGGAAATCATCATGTCAGAGAGATACCTACACTCCCAAGTTCATTGCAGCTCTATTTACAATAGCCAAAATATGGAACCAACCTTAGTGTCTGTTGACAGACAACTGGATAAAGAAAATGTGGTATATATACACAATGGAATACTAGTCAGCCATAAAAAAGAATGAAATTCTGCCATTTGAAACATGGATGAGTCTGGAGAAAACTATGTTTAGTGAAATAAGCCAAAGAAACAGAAATACCACATGTTCTCACTCATAACTGGCTGCTAGGAAGGAAAGAAGGAAGGAAGGGAAGGAGGGAGGGAGGGAAGGAGGGAAGAAGGAAGAAATGAAGGAAAGAAAGAAAGAAAAGACCACAACAATATGTTGAACTTTCAGAAAGAGAGAACAAACCTAAGGATACTAGAGAGGAGGGGGGAGGGAGGGAGAGGATTTTGGAAGTGATAGGTTGGGTAAAGGGCATAAAGAAATATCACAATTTGTAAGAATGAATATGCTAATAATAAATAAAAAATAATAATTAAATAAATTTTTAAATAAAAGATCAAGTGTAAAAAAAAAAAAAAAAGAAATTAGAGATGTGAGACAGAGGATAAGAAAATGACAGGGGTAGACCAAGAAATCCCATATCAGAAAAATAGGAGTTCCAAAAGGAGAGAACAGAAAATGGAAGAGAAGAAATTATCAATTTAATAATCCAAGAAAATTTGACAAATCAGAAAGACAAATTTTTCGTAGAAGTCCCAACACAATAACTGAAAATAGATCTACAGCAAGGCATATAACTATGAAATTTGAGACCTACGGTGGAAAAAAAGATCTTATAAGCTTCTGGAAAGGAAAAAAGGTCACATAAAATGGTACAGAAATAAGAAGACCTTGGACTTCCTAACAGCAGCACTGGAAGATGGAAGGTAATTCTTTAAAATTTCTGAAAGAAAATCATTTTCAACCTAGAGTCCTATACCCAACCTTAACATCAATCAAGTGTGAAGACAGAATAGAGGCATCTTCAGACATTTAAATTTTAAAAATGTTAATCTCTCATGTGTCCTTTCTTGAGAAGCTATGAGAATATATTCTACCAAAATAAAGAAGGAAAGCAAAAAAAAAAAAAAAAAAAAAGACATGTACTCTAACACTGGAAAAAGAAGATCCTACATAGGAGATGTGATGGTGATGGGCAATCCCAGAATGATAACTGTGTACCCAAGTTGAGGGCCACCAGTTCAGACTGGGATAGGCCAAAAGTCTCGATGAGAGATTTCTTCAGACACTGATGAAGTATCTAATGGGTCTAAATACTTTTAGAGGAGATTCAGTCAACTAGTAAAGAGTATGATGCTAAATCAATTATAAGTACACAGAAAACTATGCAAATGTAAAAGAAGGACAATAATTAGCTGAGGAAAAACAAAATGTTGTAAAGGAAATGAGAAGTAAAGATAGTCTTTATTACATGGCTTTGCTATACATCTCATTATTTATAGAGTCATAATGATGTAAACACTGAATACTGACCTACCAAATATTATAATTTGACCATATTAAGGCAGTGGGAGAGATGAAAAAGGTATGGGTATGTGGTGAGAATGTGGGAGGAAAGAGAGCTAGTGTCTCATCTTCAATAGTGGGAAATGAAGAGATACTGCTTGAATCTGAAAAATTGAGTAGAAGCAATACAATCAAATTATAATAGAGATGTGAAAGTAAATACCAAACCAAACAACAAAAAACAAAGCTATAAGATGTGAAAGTGGTAGGGTATGGGGGGTGGGGTTGAGGGTAAGTGGAGGCAACTACTATTTTTCATAATAAACTGTGTAGAACTATGTGATGCTTTAAATTGTATTATAATATTGATGAAAAACTTTTGAACAGACACATAGCCATAATGCTCATTTTCTGTTGTTTAAAAAACTAGAATAAATATTTCTTAAACTTCAGAATATCTTTACTTCTAAAACTTATTTATTTATCTTTTGTGAAATCTGGGACAAAACATTTTACAAACGTAACTACTCAGACCCAGGAGTAAAGCAGCTTACACAAGGATTCACACTGATTTGGCAAATTACCAGCTATATACAAACAGAAAAAGGAATCAGGCCTTTCACGAAGATCAATTCACCTACCTGATGAAAGAAGTAGGTAACAGCGAGGTCATTGTCATTTAAGAGGATTTCTTCTTCTGTCGTAAAAAGCCATTTTCGAATAGTCAGACAGGTGCCTGGCACAGCTGATGTATAATTCTGGACGTAGAGTTTGTGAGGAAATTCATTAGGTGCCAGCTTACGTACTGAAGAAAAGAAAGCCAGAGCAAAAAGATATAAAAGGAATTTCCCTAGGATAAACTACGTAAAGCAGATCAAGAATGGTAGATTATCATTAACCAGAACATCAGCTCAAATCCATAAAGGAGCTCTGTTTTTGGTAACACAAAATAACCATTTGTCTAACCACATCTATCCCTTTTAACTATGACTATGGCCAGTTGAGCCTCTGACTTAAACCTACCACTTGAATGACAGGTTTTTCTGTTAACATGATGACTCTACAGACAGCACCAACTCCAAATTCAGTTAAGACATCTGATCCGTTATCTGGTAAATTATAGCTGATGTTCATTGAACATCTTTAAACCAAACCTGTCTTCTTACCTAGCTATGATGTACTCAGAGTCCCTCACGTGGCAATTCTCAATGAACTGCTTTTATTGTGAAAAGCTAAAAGGCTCTTCCCACCCCACACCCAAAACCATAAGGTATTCACCAAAGTGAAAAGTGTCTTCTGAGTAGTTATGTCCTCTTCCAAACAGTGCATAACATAAGCAGGTAAAACACCATCACTTTTCATTTCTATATTGCTTTTCTTTGGGAAGGCTGAGTTTTCCTCTCTTGATGTTTACTTGGCTTTATAACATTGCTAAAGACAGATTTAGTATTTCCCATTTTATATAAAGTGAAACTAAATCTTGGAAAAGGATAAAATTAGAATCCCAGTGTCCTGGTACTTTAGCAATCCTTTGTAACATCATTTATATTCACCTATTTAGGGTGTTAGGAGTTAGGAAGAAAAAAAATAATGAGATGACTGCTTTGGGAAATCAAAGTTGTTCTGCCTTGACCTGGGATGGCAAGTCAACCCAAATCCACCAAATTCTCCCCATTTCTGGGATGAGAAAGATCTGATCAACCAATATTATCTATGTCATTTCTGGCCTTAGAGTACTTCAAAAGTTCATGGAAAGATAGAATTAAAAGATAATACTATCTTCTCCATGAACTTTCTGAAGTACCCTCGTGTGTGTGTGTGTGTGTGTGTGTGTGTGTGTGTGTGTGTGTGTGTGTGTGTGTGTGTGTGTGTGTGTGTGTGTGTGTGTGTGTGTGTGTGTGTGTGTGTGTGTGTGTGTGTGTGTGTGTGTGTGTGTGTGTGTGTGTGTGTGTGTGTGTGTGTGTGTGTGTGTGTGTGTGTGTGTGTGTGTGTGTGTGTGTGTGTGTGTTTGCGGTGTGTAGAAAAGACCCACCCATAAACTGTAGGAAATCTGTCATTCAAAGCAAGCCCTCAGGCTCCCTCCCCTTTGTCATCTCAATGCAACCAATGTGACCACCATCCTAGCTTTTATAAAAGAAATTGCTTGTCACCCAGCAATAAAACTTCCTAGGAAAAGGAAATCTATTCTTATAGAAACTTAAATATATGCATTAAAACGAAGGCTTTTAAGCAATGTATCTCTTTCTAACTTCTGAAAACAAAAAGCTATTCTTAAAAATCTTTACAAAAAACAAAGTACACTAAAACAACATGTGGCTAAAGAGAACATCCCCTCTTTTCAAGGCTGTTTCATTGGAATATATGAATTTTAAACCTCTGACTTAAAAGAACCTCATCAAAGTATCTAATTCAATGCTGGATGTAACCTATACTTACAAAAGAGGAAAAAGGATTAACAGTGATCAGATATCTTTATGACCTAGGCTTAACAGGATTTGCCTGGTCTGCTTGTTGGAGACCGTTCTAATGAATGGGATCTCCCCTTGTCCTCAAGCTCTTCTCTAGGCACACAGTTTCCATCGGACAACATTAGAATAAAATACCCCCAAACAAGACTTAATATTAGCCACTGGCACTTACCGAAGGAATGATTGATCACTTCAAATAAGGCAAAGTAATTAGCTGTCGTACTGTCCATGCCAACTTTTGCTGCAATAGCCTAAAGTGTAAACAAGGTAGATTTGTTTCAGGAAAAGTACATTAGACAATGCTGCAGGAAAAGGCAGATGTATGCATGTGAAAGGGAGGAGAGGGGAAAGGTTCTGCTATCTTGGCTTCACAAAAACTAAATTCATGGTCCATAGCTATCCTTCTTTGTATGGATGTATACATGCACACATGTATACATATGTATGAAAGAAAAGGAAAAGATACCTGTATTTGACCCAAACAGCTATGATCTCCGAACATGAGTTTCTCCCTTCCAATACAAGCTGATAATAGTCTCTCCTTAAATATCAGCTTTGTCCTCTGAAGTATGACTTCATTCCACAAGAGTCTTTTTAAACACCACTTATAAGAAATGTGCTTAATAGAACAGATCTTAAGAAGAAAACAAATTCCTTAAATAGACAATTTCACACATGTTCAGCCTATATTTAATATAGGCCGTTAACACACAAGATCTCTATCTTTGATTCTTGAGCTTAAAATATTGTTTGAGTTTTAAAATATTGAATTTTATTCAAGCTTTACAAATTATTTTTTATTTTTCAGATGATTTATTTATCAGGCTGGGGAAATTAGGCACCTCCATTTCCTAAGAATTACCATCATCAATATCCACATGAAAATAGCAAAAATGTTGGGGCAACAGAGGCATAGTAAACACAGATCAGTCTTTCTAGGAACTAAGGTCCTAACATGACAAAAAAGAAATTGAAAGACTCCAAATCCAGTTAAATAAAAATTTAAATTACAAACAACAAAAAAAGCACAAAGTAAAAAACACAAACTAGAAGTAATAAAACTCTTCAAGATCAATCCCAATATAAATAAGGTGTTAATTGAACAAGATAAAACTGCTGAATATTAGTATCTCAGTAAACCAAATATAATTATATCCCTTCTTCCTATATGTGTTCACATATCAGGCCTAGGTTCATCCCTGAAGTGATATAAGAACTAGAGATTATAAGCGTTCTAAATTACAATTGCATACTGCAGTGGATAGAAACTGAAATGCTCTCAAGGTTTAGAAAATGACTTTGGCTAGAAGTCTCAGTAACAGGGTAACAGGAAAAGTACAAAAAAACCTAGGCCACAGAAACATTGGAAAAAAGCAAAGAAAACAAAACAAAGCACCAGCAAGCTGTAAAACTAGGGTTTTTCTTGCAAATATTCTATCATTGTATAACTTAGAAATGCCTCAGATCTTCACACATCCTTTGCCATAATATACAGTAGATGAACAAATGTATGGGGAATGTATTTTTTAATGTTTTCTCCAAAGGAGAAATAAGCATTAATACCAAGAAACTGCTTGTCTCCCTGACTATCTTGATCAAGTTAGGATTAAAGGCCAATTAAAAGCCTACAAGCAATGACTAAACCCAGCACCCAGATCATGATATTTAAATACCATTTCTCAGGAAAAGGAAACCGGATTCCTTGGGGAAATGTCTTATTCTAGATCTAGTGTAGGAAATATACAAAGATGAGCCCAGGGCATCTTGTACTAAAAAGCACGTATGCTATCATAAACTAATGGGTTGCATCAAAAGCATATAGGAGCAGACATGAAGGAGCTTCCACTGGCCAAACATGGATCAATTCGACCATTAAAAAGATAATAAATGCTATTGTCTAAATCACATTGAGTCTAAAAACCCACATGATATTAAAAAACATATATAACAATTATCTCATTGGACATCACTGAAATCAACTGGACACCAATTCTTTAGTCTGAAAACTAGCAATAAAAGAAACTAATTAAATATGTATCCTCTCTTTCCCACAGACTGTATTTCAAGATAACTAAAAAGTCTTAGTTATTAAGGAAAAGTTATTTACAGAAGAATTCTAGTTAATAAGTGTAAGGAAATGAGAAAATTAGCACTTTATAACCTTTAATAAAATCGCTGATTAAGGCAACAATCATCAATGGATACACTCATTTAATAAAAGATCAATGAGAAACTTTACAATAGAGAGATCAGGTTATCAACACCTAAACCTACTGATTAATCTTAGCACCACTAAAAGTGAGATAACCAGATATTGTGTACCTCCTGTTGAGAAGCAACATGAAGTATATAGCACCAGTTATAAAGTATTCTTATCAAAAAAGCAGAACCTGAATCTAATCAAGCCTCTAGAGCAAACTTCCATTTACAGAAAATATAGGGAGACAGAAGGACATATTAAATGACACTACAAGGAGCCGGCCCGTGGCTCACTCGGGAGAGTGCGGTGCTGATAACACCAAGGCCACAGGTTCGGATCCCATATAGGGATGGCTGGTTAGCTCACTAGCTGAGCGTGGTGCTGACAACACCAAGCCAAGGGTTGAGATCCCCTTACCAGTCATCTTTAAAAAATAATAATAATAAAATAAAATAAAATAAAAATAAATGACACTACAAGGAAACAAACAGATAAATTCAGAATGTGGAACATTCCACAGGACACTGACCCAATTTCCACAACAAAACAATGGCATGGAAAAAAAAGTTGGAGAGAGGAAGGGTGACCACTCTATATTAAAACAAACGAAAACTAAATGTGATATAAGGACCTTATTTAGATCCATATTTTAACAAACCAACTGACAATTGGAAAAATTTGACTATGGAGTGGTTATTAGTTAATACCAAGAAAATAGTGCTAGTTTTGATAATGGCATTGTGGTTATGAAAGAAGAATGTCCATATTTTTTAGATGCATACTCAAGTATACACAAGTCCAATAACATGGGGATTTGCTTCAAAATACTTCAGGGAAAAAAGGCTACATGATGCAAATGTGGCAAAATCTTGATAATTATTAGATATGAGTGATAAGTACATGGAAATTCATTGTACTGTTCTGTTTTCATGTATGTTATAAAGCCTTTTGCAATTAAAAGAAGGAGGGGTTAATCACAACCACTACAACCTGGGATATTTACTGTACCTTTCTATCAAGAAGGGCAAAGTACTTTCACATTAATAATAACTTATTATGTGCCAGACACTCTAAGCACTTTATACGTATAAGCTCCTTTAATCTGTCTTTCTTAGCTTCACACCATCCAATTCCAAGTCTATTTGTTCAAGTTTAATTTACCTGATATACTTGGTCTGTAGTACTGTTCTTTTTAACCCTGACTGTAACTGTTGTTCCATCTGGTAATGCTACTCTCAGCTCTACGTCGGACACACCATTGTAGTTCTGGGAGAAAAGACACAAAGAAAGAGTTTATGATCCCGTATATCCTCACTCTCCCTGTAACATGGTAGCTCAACAGTAACGCACACATGCGAGAGAGGAAATGAGTTCCAATGAAAAGGGGAAAAAAGACACTTTAAAAGTCAATACATTTACAAGTCATAAAGCTGACCTTAGGCAGCAGCTGTTAACCTTTAAGATGAATAAGGAGGAAAGAAATATGTTGCAGCCAGCATGTTCACATTTCAAAACAGAAAACTTATATGAAGCAGTCGAGGTTAAACACTGATGAGATTTTTGGTTCATTCCTTCACCCTATTCAGAACTCACAAATGTGAAAAGAAATCAACTAAAAGCAGTGGTTTCAACAAATATTCTTTGGTTTCAATGGTCAGGCAGACGGATTGGCCCAAGGGGTATCCTAAATTCATTTCTGAACCCTGAAACAATCAGGACACCTTTGAAAGGAAAATGGATGAGCTGAGCATTCTGAGTTAGTCTGATGCCCAATTTTCTTCTAGCAAAAAGTAAACAATTCCTATTTTCCTTAATTCAAAAGAAATCCTCTCATTGTGTTTGATGATTAATAATTCCTCTAACAGATTTTTGATTTTGTAATTTTTATTAGAAACAACTATTTCTGAGAAAATCCATCTTCATTTACCACTTAAAGATGATCAAGATTTACCTCTTACCTACAAGTAGCTCACGCTCTTGTAAGCTAAAAATATAAAGTGACAATCTGATTATATGTATAAAAATGAGAAAATGAGATAGCAATCAGTACTGACTGAAAAAGTTCTTAGTGGAATGAAAAATTGATGACTTGGGTCATCAGGGAAGGCTTCAAAGAGAAGATGAACCTGGCACTGGGCCTTAAAAGACAGATAAGCAGGCTATATAAATGAAAAGGAAGTAAAAAAAAATGTATTTATTTGGAGAGTTTATGTTAACCCAACTCATAATCGATTATTTTAATTTATTTTCCCCCACAAGGAGCCAAGAGGAAAACAGTTACTAAAAACAGCATTCACCTACCTCATCTGATTCTGATAGGAATTCCTGCATGATGTCACTCTCACCAATGACTCGTATCGAACACACTGTAGAAAACAAAGATAGAATCTGGCATAAGGCCCTAAAATCAAGAATATAAGGTCAAGAATATATCAAGGTTCAAGTTTTTGTTTGTTTTGTTTTGTTTTGATGTCTGGCTGGTATGTGGATCTGAACCCTTGACCTTGATGTTACAACACTGTGCTCTAACCAACTGAACTAACCCACCAGCCCTTCAAGGTTTAAGTTTAAATCATCAGGGAATGATCAGGTAACATGCCATTCCTGGCATAGAGGATTTTTAGGCAAGACAACCATTCATGTAAATATAATCTGGGGCTGGCTGATTAGCTCACTTGGTTAGAGCATGGTGCTGATAACACCAAAGTCCAGGGTTTGATCCCTATACCAACCAGCTACCAAAACTAAAAACAAACAAAAATACACATAGAGAAAATAAATATGATCTAGTACAAAGGAATAATAAAAATGTAACTTACTAAAAATATTAAACATAGCCAGAAAAGAGAAATAAAAATTCTGTAAATCTAACTTTGCGGTCTTGTGTGACCTATTAACATGCTAGAACAACAGAACATGGGGGGAAAGAAGCTCGGGTAGGGAAAAGTCAATCAGGAATAAACTAAATATAAAACTGAAATACAAAAGGAAAAATATCTATTTGGCCTGGGAACAGACCAGTCAGAGAACCGTAAACATTTAAGGTCACTTTGGAAAAAATGGATAAGTAATTAAGAATTAAGCTGAGCACATCATTTTACTTCACTGACTTTAGCTTCAAAACAACCACCAAAAAAAAAAAAAAGTAAGAAGGAAAGCAGGCAGGTAGGTAGCTAATCATCTAAATCTAAGAAAGTTAATTTCCTGACACTCTCATGAGGATGGTAAATTACACTGATGATTTTGCTTCATTTGATTAAAAAAAAAAACTGTTCCCTTTCTCATTTCCCAAGAGTTGTATTCAGAGGCCAGTCCCTGTTAGAAAAAGCTAAAAACAGATGAGGAAGTTTCACTACCTTCTATGAGGGAAAATGGTTTTTCTTTAGGGATAAGGCTCCCTACCAAATTTTTAAAAAAATTCAACTAGGTCAATTAGTTCTTACATGAGGACACAGAATTACTAAATATCACATAATACCATTATTCTATCATACTGGTATTTTAAAGAAAAATATATGGCATACCTAGCAAATTATATAACTCTATAACATAGTAATGCAAGGTCTTTTTTCTGAACGACATCATAAACTATCTTATTCAGGAGATCTGTGTCATGTCCCTGCCTTTCTAGATAAACAAATGTTTCAGCATCCACATCCACAGACTCTTAATGTATCATTTGGAAGCTCCAAGACGAAAAGCAAATTTCAATACCTCTACCTTTGGCCTGCTTAGAACAAGAGAACTTTAGATCACCTACAACTTAGCAATCTATCCTTGGATACCCACAGAAAGAGTACAGAGTTTTCATGTAGGATATACCAGTGAGCCAAGAATTATTTTAATGAAAATGTCTTCTATACTGCCCACTTAGTTCCCAAATCAATTCCGCATATTGGTGAGTCTGTCTGTATGTGTTTGGTGGTAAATAATATAATCCTATAGACAAAGGTCCATTAAGGACCATCAAATGCATCAAAAACTAAATATTCATTTTTCTGTTGTTACGTGCTCAGCAAGCCAGTAAAACAGGTTACCAATTACTGTACTGGACATTTCAGTCTTGCCTTCAAAGCTCAGTTCATTCAACACTTACAGAGTCAGAAACTTGACTTACTTTCACTATCGAGCTTCAGGAAACTTAGCTATGCAGTTTAGAAGTTGCAATATATATCTAGATCCCATGTCTACTCAGGATAGTAAAGCTTAATGGGCTGGCTTACCTTTTTCTAGATATTCTTCCAACCCCCGACGTCGGGCATCTAATTGCTGTTCTGATAATGAGAATGGCCACTTCCCTGGAAGTCGGGGAAATGTAAAGTTGGCAAACTCTCTCTTCAGGTTCTGATGTAGGATGGCAAACTCCCGGTACCGCTTAGAACACAGCTGCCTCCCTGCCATGTAAACATTGTATACCTGGTGAGAGAGAAAACAAAGAAAACAAAGGAAAATCTACTTACTACAAATCACAAAATCATCTAAAGTCACGCTCAGACTATGTTCGAGGTCAATTTAAAATAAGACTTATTTTTAACAAACATTCCAAAAGTTTTATGTACAAAAAAGGGCTATCCTCTTCAAGGGGGGCATGATCTTACTTTTGCTATTAAAATTATCTCCAACACACTTTTAAATATCTTCAGAGGCAATTATCAGTTTTTAAGGGTGGATTTTATTTTCAGAAAGTTAAAAGTCATTCGAAGTAAATGTGATAAACGTAGCAAATGAACAAGCAAGGAAATTTGAGGGAGATGAAAACCTAAGTTTGATTATAAAGCAATGTGACTGATATTTGTGTGTGGCTCAAACTGGATCTAAAGTTAAATCCAAAGAAAATACATAAAAATGATTTAAGCAATAGTGGAATTTTTGTTAGCAAATAGACACTGCAAAAAGCAAAACATAAGCTAAGACCTTGATAATAATTTAATTTAAACCATATAGTCTCTGCTGTTTTCCTGACCCAAAAAGTTATCATATCCAACCATGTTCATCATTCCCTTGTTTTTCACTTTATAGTGGTTTTTTTTTTTGCATTTATATATAACCCTTAAATTTTTATTTTTCATTTTAATTTTTAAGGGTATTTTAGTTTTAAAAAAGAGTATCATGCTGAATGAGACTTTTTGAAACTTACTTTTCTCACTTAATATTATATTATGCAGCCTCATCTACAGTGTTATATATCTTTGTGGTTTATTCTGCTGTCTATAGCATTTTGTTGTGTAAATATATCATGATTATTTCGTTTTTAATGTGTTCTCCCACTGATGGGCCTTTGGGTTGTTTCTTGGTTTTAGCTATTTTGAACAATGCTACTATGAACATTTGTATATGTGCCTCCTGTTACATGTGCAAAAGAGATTCACCTGAATATATACCTAAGAGTGGAACTGCAGGGTTATAAGATATGTGCATATTCAACCTCAGGAGATAATGCCACACTATAAGCTAAAGTGGTTGCACCAATTTATACCCACTTCAGCAATATATAAAAAGATCCTCTTAGTTTTTGCCAATGGGATAGGTGTGAAAAGATTTTACTGTGGTCCTAATTTACATTTCCCTAATTACTAATGATGTTAAACATCTCTTCATATATTTATTGGCCATTTGAATGTTCTTTTTTGTAAAATACCTAATTTATGTGTTTTGCCTATTGTTATATTGAGTTTTTGTGTGTTTCTCATTGATTTGTGGAGTTCTTTATATCTTCTTGACACTATATTTTTCATTTGTGTATATTATGAATATCTTCTCCCAATATGTCACTAGTCTTTTCATTTTATTAAAAAGTCTTTTGAATTTTAAAAAGCTCTTAACTTTAAGAGTTAAATTTATCAATCTTTTTATAATCAACTTTTTTTGTATCTTAAGAAATTTTTTTCTATCTCTAAGCTAAAAGCTATTCACCACTATTTTCTATTAAGAGCTTTTAATTTTTGCTTTGTCATTCAAGACCTTAATTCATCTGGAATTGATTTTTCTACATAGTATGAAATAGAGTTTTGTTGGTATTTCTTTTAAAGCCAAGGATATTTAAAATAAACTTTTAATTGAATTATCCCTAAAACAAATATTCTGCTTTTACAGGACAATCTAGGGCCCTTCAGGTGGTCTGTAGTTAACCTCCCACTATAAACAACTAGAAAACTGGACACAATATAGGAAACAACTATTTTCAGACAACAGACAACAAGCAACTAAGAACTGTGACCGCTGAGAAAAGGGAAACAAACAAAAGGAGCCCTACCATAATGCTGGCTTTCTACCTGTAGGTAACTCCTAAACTGTAGCTCAGAGAGGGTCATCCAAACAGAGCTCAGCAACTTTACTGAGTTGAACAGACAGAGACTGGAGTTCAAAGAGGTAAAATTCTGCAGCTAGAATTTGCAGGGTAAGCACACAAAGAGAGACAGAGCTCCAGAACTCTGCATTGGATCCTCTTGAGTTTTGGCTGAATAACACTCCAAGGAAAGAACTATGACCAGGGGAGCTAGAAATGAACAATTTCCAGAGGTCACACAGAGCACTGAATCATTCAACTTCCCTCCAACCAGAGACCTCCCTGAATCTACATGGAATTCAGAAGGGAACTCCAAAAGACCATGTTTTAGGAGGGGGACTAATTAGTTCTAGAGTGAAAGCTAAACCACCCTAAAAGAGCTTAAAAACAAACCTCAAAAGGATCAAAGTAATCTGTAAGTAACTTTTGCATGCCAGAAAAAAATCCAACAGTCTTTAAAGGAATATAACAAAACCTAGCACCCAATAACATTAAATTCACAATGTACAATATCTAATCAAAATCAGTACCATTTCCATATACCAATAATGAGCTAGCTGAAAAAGAAATCAAGAAAGAAATCTCATTTACAATAGCTACAGAAAAAATAAATAAATAAAAATAACACAAAATACCTAGGAATAAATTTAACTAATGAGGTAAAATATCTCTACAAGGAAAACTATAACACACTGATGAAAGAAACTGAAGAGGATGCACAAAAAAAAATGGAAAGATATCCCAAGTTCATGGATTGGAAGAATTAATATTGTGAAAATGACCATACTACCAAAAGCAATCTACAGATTCAGTGCAATCCCTGTCAAAATACCAATAACATTCTCCACAGAAATAGGAAAACTTTTGAAAGCCAGAAATTAAGAGAAAACTTTGAGAGTAGCCAGAAAGAATTAAAACAGTACATAGAGAAGACCAAAAATTAAAATAAGTAGGCTCCTCATCAGAAACTATGCAAACCAGAAGACTGGAGTCACATTTTTAAAGTACTGAAAAAAAAAAAAACTATCAACCCAGTATTCCATACCCCGTGAAAAATATCTTTCAAACATAAAGGTGAAATGAAGACTTTTTCAGACCAACAAAAGCTAAGAGAATTTATTGCCAACAGACCTTCACTATAAGAAATATTAATTAACGGACATTCTTCAGGCAGAGGGAACATGATGCCAGAGGGAAACTGGATTTACACGAAAGAATGAAGTACACCAAAGATAATAAATATGCAGTTAAATATAAAAAGAACTCTTTTCTCATTTTTAATCTCTTAAAAGGTAATTGTTTGAAGCAAAGATAACAATGTATCATGGAGTTTATAACAGATACAGAAGTAAATGTGTAACAACAATGGCACAAAGGACGGGAGAGGGGAAATGAAAGATATTCTTTAAAGACTCTTATACTACATGTATTATACTATTTGAAGGTAGATGCTTTTAAGTCAAAGATGTATATTGTAAACCTAGTACAACTTCTAAGAAAATAAAAGAACAAATTATACCTAATAAAATAGTGGAGATAAAATGGAATCACTTAAAAATACTCTAATAATCCAAAAGAAGGCAGAAAAGGAGGAAAAAAAGAATAAAGAACAGATGAGATATAAATAACAAAGAACAGATGGTAGATTTAGCCTAACTATATCAATAATTATACTAAATGTAAGCAGACTATCAGAGATTAATTCCTCCAATAGTTTCATCAGTCGACTGGACACAGCTGAGGAAAGAATTAGCAAACTTAAAGACTGGTCAATAAAAAGTATCCAAATGAAAACAAGAGAAAAAGAAGTGCTAAAACAGAATAAAACATCCAAAGGCTCCAAATAAAAGACCAAGATTGCCAGATTAAATAAAGAAGCAAAACCTGAGGCTGGCCAGTTAGCTCAATTGGTTAGAGCGTGAATAACCAATTCACCTTAAATTATAAAAATTAAAGTGAGAAATTCACTTTAATTATAACTATATAGATAGGTTAAAAGCAAAGGATGGAAAATATATACAATAAAAATAAACAAAAATAATTAAAAAATGAAGTGACTATTATTGGCTACATGTCAACATCAGAAAGAGAATTCAGAACAAAGAATATTACCAGGGATAGAGAGATATAGTTCACAATGTTAAAGAGGTTTATTCATCAAGAAGACATACGGCCTCTTTATACATAAAGAAAAACCTGATAGAACTGAAGATTCCACTTCAGGTATACTTGTGTAAACTCGCTATAGGCCAGGTCCAACCCCCAGCCTGCCTTATAACAACTACAAACTCTGGACAAAATACAAAAACCACAATTACCTGAGGCTTCTGAGTAGTACACTAAAAACAAGCAGATAGTAGAGGGGGATCAAAACATGGAGCAATGACCTGCATTGGGTGAGGGGGGGGGGTAAGCGTCAGTACAAAGTAGTGTAACTTAAGCAACTAAAACATAATACCCTGACATCTTTCTGGCTCGAAAAAATAGGGAAAGAATTGCAGGCAACCACAGCTGCCACCAGAGTGGAGAATCCCCAGGGAGAGAGAGCCAGAGAAGGGGATCCCTTAATTCTGTGAATGAACACCACATGTATCTCAGGCTAATCCTTTCTTGAACAATATATACAAACACAAGTAGCAAAGTCTGAAAGAATTGAACTGAGACTTGAAGTACAATCCACAGAAGGTGACACAGCTTACAGTCAATTGTCAGGTAAAATAAAAACATCACCATCCCTAAGAATAATATCACAGAACACAGAGTCTACACAATGTAACATTCACAACATCCAGGATACAATCCAAAATTACTCAATATACAAAGAACCAGGAGGATATGACCCATTCTCAAGAGAAAAGACATTTAAGAGGCCAACCCCGAAATGACATAAATGTTGAAATGTTGAGACATCTATAATCAATGAAATAGAGTCCAGAAATAGAACCACACATTTCAATAGGGAAAAGATAACGCTTTTCCACACAAGTTGCTGAAACAACTAGGTATTCATATAAAAAAAAAAAGAAACTTGGCCCTTACATCACACAATATACAAAAAATATCATCTCAAAATGGATCACAAACCAAAACAAAAGAGTGAGAACTATGGTATGGCTACTTTGGAAAATAGTTTGGCAGTTCCTCAAAAGGTTAAACATGAGTTACCATATAACCCAGCATCCCTAGGTATAACCCAGGAGAAAACAAAACATATATCCACATAAAAACTAGGACACAAATGCTCATAACAGCATTATTCATAATAGACAAGTAGTAGAAACCACCCAAATGTCCATCAACTTATTTTTTTTTAATGTTATTTGGTAATAAAAATGAAGTTCTGAAACATGCTACAACATGAATAAGCCTTGAAAATATTACGCTAAGTGAAAGAAGCCAGTCACACACACAAAAAACATATTTAATTCCATTTATATAAAATGTCCAGGGCCAGCCAGTTATCTCACTCTGCTAGAATGTGGTGCTGTTAAGACCAAAGTCAAAAGGTTGGATACCCATACTGGCTAGCTGCCAAATAAATAGATTAAGTAGGTAGATAAGTAGATGGATAGATGGATAGATGGATAGATGGATGGATGGATGGATGGATGGATGGATGGATGGATGGATGGATGGATAGATAAAGGTAGATAGATAGACAAAATGTCTAGAATAGGCGAATTTACAGGACAGAAAGTAGATCAGTGGTTGCCTACGGCTGGAGGGGATAGAAGACTTGGAAGATGATGGATACAGGATATGGGGGTTTCTTTTTGAGGTGATGAAAATGTTCTAAAATTGATTGTGGTGATGGATGCATAACTCTGTGAACACACCAAAAACCATTAAATTGTACACTTTATATGAGTAAATTTATGGTATATAAATCATTCCTCAATAAAGTTATTATTAAAAAATTGCTAAAACTATAGAACTTCTACAAGAAAACATAAAAGATTAGTGTTCTTTGGTTAGGCAGATTTCTTAGAACACAAAAAGCATTATCCATAAATTTAAAAACTGAAACTGATAAATATTTATCAAAATTTAAAACTTCTGTTTTTTGGAACACTGTTAAAAAAGAATGAAAAGGCAAGCCACAGACTGGGAGAAATATTTACAAAACATCTATCTGATAAAGGACTTATATCCAGAATACATAAGGAACCCTTACAACAAAACAATAAGACAAACAACGCAACTTTTTTAATGGGCAGAACAGTTGAACAGAAACTTCACCAATGAAGATATATCAATGGCTATTAAGTTCACAAAAATCAACTCATCATCATGAGTCATTAGGTAAATGCAAATTAAAACCAGAATGAGAAACCACTATATCCATGAGAATGACTAGCAGTAAAAAGACTAAAAATATCAAGTGTTCAAGAGGTTAGGGAGCTACTGGAACTCTCCATTGCAGATGAGAATGCAAAAATGATACAGCCACTTTGGAAAACAGTTTGGCAGTTTCTCACATGGTTAAACTTACACTTACCATAAGACACTGCAATTCCACTTCTACATACGTACTCAAGAGAAAAGAAAACATATGTCTACATAAAGACCTGTACATTAATGTTATTTCATGGCAGCTTTAGTCAACAGACCCAAAGTGGAAGCAACCCGAATATGCATCAGCAACAAATGGATAAACAAATTGTAGTAAATCCATATGATGGACTCAGCAATTAAAAAGGAACAAATTATTGGTACGTGCAACAACGTATATCAATCTTAAAAGGACTATAATAACTGAACAAAGCCAGACACAAAAGAGTACATATTGCAAGATTCTATTTATTTGACATTCCAGAAAAGGGAAAAATAGTGACAGGAAGCAGATCAGTGGTTGACAAGGGTAGGGTGATATGACTGACTGCAAAGTGGTATGAAGGAACTTTCTGGGGTGATGAAAATTTTCTATATGTTCACTGTGGTGGTGCTGGCTATGAGACTATGTACTATGTGTCTATGTCTATGCACATTTGTCAAAACTCACGAAACTGGACACTTAATGTGCTTATTCACATTCATTCACACTTAATGTAGTTAAACTATACCTTAAAAAGTTGATCTTTTTAAAAAAGGACACTTCATAGTTTCATTACTTTTCTTGAGTCAACAGAAGTTCCCAAAGTTTTAGGTAATTCCCAAAAGGTTTCAACATCCAATCTGCTCTACTTTCAGGACCTGACCTTGATTTCAACTTCTTACATGCCTTATGATTCAAAATTAGCACTTTTGAAGTATAAACTCAATTTTTAGAGATTGGCTGGTTTTAAGAATACAGAGACCATGTTGACATAAATTAAGCAATGTGCTATCACCTCCAGCTAAACTACAGATGTAATCAAACACTATTTGATCCCTCTGCAACTTTTCTAGATTCCTTGCTTCTTTCAAGTCCCCACTAAAAAGAATTTACCATAAATGTTTAGTGGCTCATTTCTATGCAGCAGACAAACCCCAGTTTCAGAGACTACAACTTTAGTCAGCAGGCCAGCTTTAAATACCTGTACTTGGCCAATATCTAACAGAACCTGCTGCATTTTCTACAAAGAATAAGGAATATTTATCATTATATCAATATTCCCAAAAATAATCAAAGGCAAATAAAGCATACTGCAACCAAAAGAAAAGTTAAGTAGACTTTTTTCTTTTTCTTTTTTTAAAGATGACCGATAAGGGGATCTAAACCCTTGACTTGGTGTTGTCAGCACCACGCTCTCCTAAGTGAGCTAACCGGCCATCCCTATATAGGGATCCGAACCTGTGGCCTTGGTGTTACCACTACCAAATTCTCCCAAGTGAGCCACAGGCCGGCCCAAAAAGTTAAGTAGACTTGACTATCAGAGGCAATTAGGTTTTGAAGAACAAAGGCATTCAGGAAAGGGGCTGGCACACATCACTCAGAATTCAAGATGGGCTTTCCTGCATATCTGCCATAGCAACAGACAGAAAATGTGTAAAATGGTTTATGGGAACTGCATTGTGTATAATTAGGACCTTGGGAAAACCAGATTTAATCATTTACACAGATACCTCCAAAGAAAACGAAAAAGAACAAAATATGGAGAGGAATGTTAGGACATGTAGGTTCTGAAATGGACAAACCTCTGTATTACTCAAATACTTCAAAAGATATCACCTTTTTATATTAATCTTGCTCAGAGTTGGAACCAGCCCAAAGGTCCATCATCGGATGAGTGGATATGGAAAATGTGGTATATCTACACAATGGAATACTACTCAGCTATAAAAACGAATGAAATACTGCCATTTGCAACAACACGGATGGACCTTGAGAGAATTATATTAAGTGAAACAAGTCAGGCACAGAAAGAGAAATACCACATGTTCTCACTTACTGGTGGGAGCTAAAAATAAATAAATAAATTCACACACACACACAAAAAAAACGGGGGGGGGGGGTCGGGAAGAAGACACAACAACTACAATTCCTTGAAGTTGATACGACAAGCAAACAGAAAGGACATTGCTGGGTGGGAGGGGGGAGAGGGAAGAGGGAGGTGGGTTTCGGTAATGGGCCACAATAATCAACCACATTGTATATTGACAAAATAAAATTAAGGAAAAAAAAAAGAAAAAAATAATTAATTAATTAATTAATTAATCTTGCTCTTTAGCTCCACAGAGTCAACAGGAAATGAGAGACTGCTATTAGCAAAGAGATAGAGCAACCAATAAAAGAGCAAACATACAAAAACTTACAAATGTTTACAAAAGACCAGAATGCAAACATGAAACTGTATGAGAATAAAATGGAATTATATTTAAGCATAAATAGGATTCTTCAATACTGTAGCTCAACCCTGTAATAACTCAGGGTCAGTGTTTTTTATTTATGTGTGAGCCCATCTTCCTGGCAGACAAATTGACCTAAGTTGCAGTCTTTTATTCTACTGCTTTAATATATTCATAATTATAGGACTGGGGGAAACAAAACCTAGACGTTTGAGGATGGAATTGGGCTGACACTCACCACAAACTTCTCACCATTCTGCTCCACATGTTTGTATGTGGGCACCGATATGGGCACTGCTTGCTTTTCTGTGTAATCATAAAATGACTGTCCCAACGAGTCGTCACTGGGATCTAGGTTATCTGCCTCATGAGGAGGTACAGATAACACTGTCAAGATCAATTCCTTCTCGCCTGCTCGGATCAGGTCCACCACCTGCTTGTGTGTCGCCCCCTCAACATTCACGCCGTTCCTAAGGGGAAAAAGGGAAAAAGACAATCCCATAAACCAGAAGGGTCCAAACACCTTGTATCTCCACCCTCCTGTACCCGCTGCAGTCTCACACAATATGAACCGTAAAATAAAAAGATTAATTTGGTTCCAGAAAAGTTTACATTTTTACAGATGCTAATGTAAAAAATTGTTTGTGAACTCATAGCAAGGGGGAAAAATGGAAACAGGAGAGAGGACCTACCCTTCCTCTACATTAGAATTCCACTCATAGCTTCTGGAAAGCACATGGGAAAAGAGGGTGAAGCTGAGGAGGAAACAAAGCTTTCAAGCTAAACAGTCCAATATCCTCATCCTAACTAAGCATGTATACAATATAATCAAAGAGGCTTTTGACAGTTCTGCCATTTGAACTGTACTTTGTCCTTTTAAACCTCATGGGAATTCTGTTAAAAGAAACTTCACAAAATGCATTCCCTTAATTTGTAAATAGAGACTCAAAAAAAGTATGACAAGATAATTCCTTTACATTTATATTCAATTTCTCCCCATATTCTCAAATTAGTCAAGTTAAATTTCCCTTATATCAAATTTCATTACCTTGGGAGTTAAACAGCACTAATCTCATACACACTAGTTTCCTCTATCATTTGGGTTTTGTTTGTTTGCTTTTTTTGAAGGCAAGGAGATTTACTTGTCTAAAATTTCATTATCTGACCCAACTTCCTTTGTTCTCCCAATCACTTCAATTACCTTTCAGGACTCTATTTTCTTCCTGCTCTGTGCTATATCACCTACAGCACTGTATTATCAGTCCAAACTAAAAAATATATACTTAAGGTTATATAGTAAATCAGCCCTACTCATTCTCCTTCCTGGTTCACTGAATATAAAAGGTTGAAACAAGGAAAAGTACAAGGTTTGGAAGAACAATAATTTTATCGAGAAAGATGCTGAGTCTCACAAAACTCACTCAGCAAACTGAACTACCTTCCCAGAATGGTGGCCCAGCCTGCCATCTCAGCAAAAACCACTGGGCAACTGGCCTGGAGATTCCCTCCCACGGCTATCCCAACAGAGATAGGAAATACACACCTGGCCTCTGATCAACTTACTATTTAAAGCCTATCTACCCTTTAGAGTTAAATTCTTTTTCAGTCCTGTCCTAAACCATTAGGGTTTTTCCTTCCTGAAAATGATGCTAAGTTTAGTAACAAGCCTTCCCATAAACTTTTCAGTCACTGGAATTGTCTCTATCAGAGTCCAGTATCTGAAATATCCATTTATATAAACAGAACAAGGAGGAGATCGCACAGCTAGCCTGCTTCCTTATTTTCAGTTTAACAATCTAGCCAGTAAATTCAGCACTCTTGACATTTCACAACCTTAAAGTCTAACAAACACAAAAAAAATTCAATATGCTAGCTGTAGGAAAAAATGAAGAGCTCCTTCCATTGATGGAAATTTTGGGCCTTTTATTCAGATCAGGTCAGACTAGGGATCAAAAACCATGAATCAACTCTGATCATACAGCAGGATAGTAAAATGGAAATAAAATGGCCTTTAGAGCTAGATCCACATGAGTTCAAATCCTGGCCTTGTTAGAAATTGGTCTTGATGGAGTTATTTAACCTTTCTTAGCCTTGTTTTCTACATCTGTAAAATGGGGACAGTAATAAATCCCTAACAGAGTTGTTTTGAGAATTAATGTAATAAAACATGTAACTTGCCTTGAACGATGCCTAAACACTTGCATCAGAAGGTCTGAAAAGGAAAGAAATACTATGTATGTAGAGACTTTGGTTAAAGAAGAAATGGAAACCTAAAGTTAGGGATCAGCAAAGATTTCATCTAATTGTTTGGGACTTAGTTCTGAGAAAATGTTGAACGGTAGAAGAAATAAATTGAAAAAGCAAAGGTTAGAAATCACCAGAGAATTTCATCTATCCCTAGGAACCTTAGCTTACTCACAAATATCCATGTTAATTTTTCTTAAAGTAGGAAAAACTGATACCTTAGAGATTGAACAAAATATCTTGGATACTAAAATGAGGGAGTTTTTTTTGTCAGTGGAATCAATTTTATGAGATGTGCACTTGTGAAAAAAAGTTTAAGAAATAATGGTCAAATTTTACTTTTCAGCTCCCTGATTTTTTTCCATTTGAAGGATTTTTAATCTGGGATACTCTGTCAATAGGTTTGAGAGTCAGTGAATCTACAAAACTTATATGTAAAATTGTATTTGTATGCATATTATACTTTTTTTTCTGGGGTAAATTCCCATAGCTTTCATCACCTTCAAAAAGGAATATATAATCTTTAAAAAGATTAAGAACTATTGATTTCAAACATATACCTCTTCCCATTCAGTTTTCAAATCAAGATAACACACTGCTCCTCGGGTCACTCATGAAATTAAGCCCTGAAAAACTGTCAGAGAAACTCAAGTGAAGCTTACAAGAGTAGCCAGGGAGCAAGGGAACTTCAAATTGGCTATCATCTCAAAAACTTCTTTAAAAAAAAAAAAAGACAGGAAAGAACTTCCAGTGTCATATTCTAAACACACTTGCTAACAGTTACCTGGTTCAACTATAGAAGGAATACTATATACTCCACAGCTTAATACAAAGTAGGAAATTCCCTCATTCTTCAGAGAATTAAATAAGGTCAGTAAAATGACCAGGATGTCTGATTTGAAAAAGGGCTCTCCCCTCTCAAGAACTAAAAGGTCTTCACAGTCACAGAAATGTTTGTCATAAAAACATTTACATGACATACTCTCTTCCACAAAAATGCTACTGTTCCGGGATCTAATTAAGTATGGCCAAATACTTTGTACAATTCTGAAGACATAAACAAATGCAAAACAGATTCCACAATGAGGGGGAACTTTCGGCAGTACAGACTTCTGGTTCAAAGCATGGGTTTTGGAGTCAGATTTGGGTTTGAATACCAATTGTGTCATTTAACAGGTAAGACCTTAGGTAAATAACTAAATTTCATTAAGCCTCAATTTCCTAATCCATAAAATGAAGGGAATAATACCTATAGCTAATAGAGTTTTGAGAACTAATATGAGGGGGAAAGCTCTAGAATATGATAACCACTCAATAAAAAGTAGCTATTTGTATTTTAAGACTGTGTTTATATCAGTCAGGCAAGCAGGCTGGTAGTATTTTGGTTTCTCTGATGATATAAAACCCTTTATACCACCAGTTTTCCTTTCTTCTGTTTTAGTAACATAATGTAGTTGGAATTCATTTGAAAATAAATGCTTGAGCACTCTACCAATGAAGGTGGCTATCTTGTGATAGCCATTATCATAAGACCACTGCATCAGAGAACCACTAAGTCCCATACCACACAAAAGTATCTACTGCCAGTAGGATCTACCAATCTATGCTTCTTCCAAAAAAAGGCAGTAGCTTAAACATACTAATAAAAAAAAATTCAACAGATGTGTGATTAAGCAAATATAGCAAAATGTTAATTATAGACTCTAGGTGGTAGGTATACTAGTATTCACTGTACGATTCTTTAAACTTTTCTATGTGTTTGAAAATTTTCATAATAAAATGTTGAGGGGAAAAACAAAGGCTGCCCCAAATTCCAACAATCCACAAATAAAACTAAAATTTTGTTTCCTTAGGCCACTAGATGATACCCAATTTACCATATGTCTTCAGCACTGTAAAGATACATTGATAATTTTAATAAAATTCTCACTTTTACTTAAGACCAACATTCAGCCCCAATAGAGAGGCCTTTAGCTAGAGAATGGGAGTGGCTTCAAATAAGACTTCTATTCAACCAAAGTTAGCCAGCTGGGGAAATTGCAAAGCTAATATAAACACTCCCAGAAGCAGGAGGAAAAGGTTTAGTCAGGATTTCATACTGCTTGTGAAGAAAGCTGTATATAATGAAAACCAAGTATGGATGAAAATACAATAAAGCCAATCCTATATGTACCACAGCAAGGAGCCACTCTACATGGTAATCAGAATACTATTTTGACTTCCTGTGACATACAAAAAAGTAATTAAGGGGTAATTAGTCCCTCAGAGGCAGCCTGTTAAAAATAGACAATAAATTCCTATAACTGCAAGCAATAAGACATACTTTTTAAATTTAAAGATTAAAACACAATGGCTACATACCTACAAGAATGGCTAAAATAAAAAAAAAAGAGTAACAAGGATGTGGAACTGGAATTCTCATACATTGCTGATGAAAGCATGAATTAAAAACAACCTGGCAGTTTCTTATAACATTAAACACACATTTACTGTATGACCCAGCAATTACACTCCTAGGTATTTACCCAAGAGAAATGAATACACGTTCACACAAACAATTGTAGTCGAATGTTCACTGAAGCTTTATTCATAATAGTCCAAAACTGAAAACAGCCCAAAGCCTATCAGAAGGTGAACAGATAAACAATAACAGATATACAACTATTCATCACAACATGATAAATCTCAAAAACACACTGAGTACTCAGACCTAGAGTCCAGATGCTTGTAAGACCCGAGTTGGGTTTAAATATTTATTTAAAACAAAAGAATCATGTCTCCCATTTGTACTTAAGCACTAGTTCCTCTTTTGCACAGCCAAAGCATTCTGCAGCAAAACAATAAAAACAGGATGGGGGGGAGGAGTAACACTGAGCAAAAAAAAAGAGAAAAGAGCCTGATTGATTGGATTCCATGTATCTGAACTTCCAGAATAGGCAAAACTATTCCATAACGGTAGAAATCAGATCAGTGGTTGTCTGGAGAGGAGGGAATAAGTATTGAATAAAAAGGGACAAAAGGACAAGAAGCTTTCTTTTTTTATTTTATTTTATTTTGTCGAATTACAATGTGGTTGATTATTAGGGCCCATTACCAAAATCTCCCTCCCTCCTCCCTCTCCCCCCTCCCTCCCAACAATGTCCTTTCTGTATGCTTGTTGTATCAACTTCAAGGAATTGCAATTGTTATATCTTCTTCCCCCCCCCACTGGGGTTTTTGTGTGTGTGTGTGTGTGTGTGTGTGTGAATTCATATATTAATTTCTAGCTCCCACCAATAAGTGAGAACATGTGGTATTTCTCTTTCTGTGCCTGACTCGTTTCACTTAATATAATTCTCTCAAAGTCCATCCATGTTGTTGCAAATGGCAGTATTTCATTCGTTTTTATAGCTGAGTAGTATTCCATTGCGTAGATGTACCACATTTTCTGTATCCACTCATCCGATGATGGACATTTGGGCTGGTTCCAACTCTTGGCTATTGTAAAGAGTGCTGCGATGAACACTGGGGAACACGTATACCTTCGACTTGATGATTACCATTCCTCTGGGTATATTCCCAACAGTGGGATAGCTGGGTCATATGGCAGATCTATCTGCAATTGTATGAGGAACCTCCATACCATTTTCCATAGAAGCTGCACCATTTTGCAGTCCCACCAACAATGTATGAGAGTTCCTTTTTCTCTGCAACCTCGCCAACATTTATCATTCAGAGTCTTTTGGATTTTAGCCATCCTAACTGGGGTGAGATGGTATCTCAATGTGGTTTTGATTTGCATTTCCCGGATGCTGAGTGATGTTGAGCATTTTTTCATATGTCTGTTGGCCATTTGTATATCTTCCTTAGAGAAATGCCTACTTAGCTCTTTTGCCCATTTTTTAATTGGGTTGCTTGTTTTTTTCTTGTAAAATTGTTTGAGTTCCTTGTATATTCTGGATATTAATCCTTTGTCAGATGTATATTTTGGAAATATTTTCTCCCACTCTGTTGGTTGTCTGTTAACTCTGTTGTTTCTTTTGCTGTGCAGCTTTTTAGTTTGATATAATCCCATTTGTTTATTTTTACTTTGGTTGCCTGTGCTTTGGGGGTCATATTCATGAAGTCTGTGTCCAGTCCTACTTCCTGAAATGTTTCTCCTATGTTTTCTTTAAGAAGTTTTATTGTTTCAGGGTGTATATTTAATTCTTTAATCCATTTTGAGTTGACTTTAGTGTATGGTGAAAGATATGGGTCTAGTTTCATTCTCCTGCATATTGATATCCAGTTCTCCCAGCACCATTTGCTAAAGAGGCAGTCTCTTCCCCAGTGTATAGGCTTGGTGCCTTTGTCAAAGATCAGATGGTTGTAGGTGTGTGGGTTGATTTCTGGATTCTCTATTCTATTCCATTGATCAGTGTGTCTGTTTTTATGCCAGTACCATACTGTTTTGGTTATTATAGCTTTGTAGTATAGCTTAAAGTCAGGTAGTGTTATGCCTCCAGCTTTATTTTTTTTTGCTCAGTGTTGCTTTGGCTCTGCATGGTCTTTTGTTATTCCATATAAATGTCTGGATAGTTCTTTCCATTTCTGAGAAAAATGTCATTGGAATTTTGGTGGGGATTACATTGAATTTGTATAACACTTTGGGTAGTATGGACATTTTCACTATGTTGATTCTTCTAATCCATGAGCATGGGATATCTTTTCATCTTCTTGTATCCTCTCTAATTTCTCTCAGCAGTGGTTTGTAGTTCTCATTATAGAGATTTTTCACTTCCTTGGTTAACTCAATTCCTAAGTATTTTATTTTTTTAGCAGCTATTGTAAATGGGCAAGCTTTCTTGATTTCCCTTTCTGCATGTTCACTATTGGAGAACAGGAATGCTACTGATTTTTGTGTGTTGATTTTGTATCCTGCTACTGTGCTGAAATCACTTATCAACTCTAAGAGTTTTTTTGTAGAGGCTTTAGGCTCTTCGATATATAGGATCATGTCATCTGCAAACAGGGACAGTTTGACTTCCTCTTTTCCAATCTGGATGTCCTTTATTTCCTTCTCTTCTCTGATTGCTCTGGCTAGTAATTCCAGCACTATGTTGAATAGGAGTGGTGAGAGTGGGCATTCTTGTCTAGTTCCTGTTCTTAAAGGAAAAGCTTTCAGCTTTTCCCCATTCAGGATGATATTGGCAGTGGGTTTATCATATATGGCTTTAATTATGTTGAGATACTTTCCATCTATACCTAACTTATAGAGGGTCTTTGTCATGAATGAATGTTAAATTTTATCAAATGCTTTTTCAGCATCTATAGAGATGATCATATGGTCCTTGTGTTTGAGTTTATTAATATGGTGTATCACATTTATTGATTTGTGTATGTTGAACCAACCTTGCAGCCCTGGGATGAATCCCACTTGACCATGGTGAATAATTTTACGTTGCTGTATTCTATTTGCTAGTATTTTAGTGAGGATTTTTGCATCTATATTCATCAAGGATATCGGTCTGTAGTTTTCTTTTTTGGTTGAATCTTTACCTGGTTTTGGTATCAGGATGATGTTTGCTTCATAGAATGAGTTTGGGAGATTTGCGTCTGTTTCAATCTTTTGGAATAGTTTGTAAAGAATCGGTGTCAATTCCTCTTTGAATGTTTCGTAAAATTCTGCTGTGAATTCATCTGGTCCTGGGCTTTTCTTTGTTGGGAGCCTTCTGATAACAGCTTCAATCTCCTTTACTGTTATTGGTCTGTTCAGATTTTCTACGTCTTCATAGCTCAGTTTTGGGAGCTTGCGTGTGTCCAGAAATTTATCCATTTCCTCCAGATTTTCCAATTTGTTGGCGTATAGTTGTTTATAGTAGTCTCGAATGATTCCTTGTATTTCAGATGAATCACTTGTAATATCGCCTTTTTCATTTCTAATTTTTGTCATTTGAATTTTCTTCTTTTTTTTGTTAGCCATGCTAATGGTTTGTCAATTTTATTTATCTTTTCAAAAAACCAACTTTTTGATTCATTGATCTTTTGTATTGTTTTTTGGGTTTCAATTTCATTAAGTTCTGCTCTGATCTTAATGATTTCTTTCTGTCTGCTAACTTTAGGTTTGGATTGTTCTTGTTTTTCTAGTTCTTTAAGGTGAAGTGTTAGGTGGTTCACTTGCCATTTTTCCATTCTTCTGAGGTAAGCATTTAATGCAATAAATTTCCCCCTTAGTACTGCGTTTGCAGTATCCCACAGGTTTTGGTATGATGTATCATTATTTTCATTAGTTTCAATAAATTTTTTGATTTCCTGCTTGATTTCTTCTTGGACCCATATGTCATTAAGTAGAATGCTGTTTAATTTCCATGTGTTTGTATAGTTTCCAGAATTTCATTTGTTATTGATTTCTAATTTTAATCCATTGTGGTCTGAGAAAATACATGGGATAATTCCAATTTTTTTGAATCTGTTGAGACTTGATTTGTGACCTAACATGTGATCTATCCTGGAGAATGATCCATGTGCTGATGAGAAGAATGAATATTCTGAGGTTGCTGGATGGAATGTTCTGTAGATATCTCCCAAGTCCAATTGGTCTAGAGTATTGTTTAGATCTTGTGTTTCTCTGCTGATTCTTTGCCTAGATGATCTGTCCAATATTGACAGTGCGGTGTTCAGGTCCCCCACTATTATGGTTTAGTGTCTATTTCCTTCTTCAGGTCTAATAGAGTTTGTTTTATAAATCTGGCTGCTCCAACATTGGGTGCATATATATTTATGATTGTTATGTCTTCTTAATGGATCAATCCTTTTATCATTACGTAGTGTCCCTCATTGTCTCTTTTTATGGTTTTTAAAGTCTATTTTATCAGATATAAGAATAGCTACTCCAGCTCGTTTTTCTTTTCTGTTTGCATGGTAAATCTTTTTCCATCCTTTCACTCTTAGTTTATGTGAGTCTTTATGGGTGAGGTGGGTCTCTTGAAGGCAGCATATAGTTGGGTCCTCCTTTTTAATCCAGTCAGCCAGTCTGTGTCTTGACAAGAAGCTTTCTAAAGTGATGGAAGTGTTCTACATCTTGACTGGGGTGGTGGGTAAATGTGTGTATACTTTTGTCAGTACTCAAACCTTAGGGCCGAACCCGTGGCACACTCGGGAGAGTGCGGTGCTGGGAGCGCAGCGACACTCCCGCCGCGGGTTCAGATCCTATATAGGAATGGCCGGTGCACTCACTGGCTGAGTGCCGGTCACAAAAAAAGACAAAAAAAAATAAAGCTTTACACTTAATATGTGTACATTTCACTATGTAAATTAAACCTCAAAAGTTTATTTAAAAATAAGAATTATTATATAGCATCCTCATCTATTAATGTGAAATAGTAGTCCATCACTGGTTGAAACATAACCCCTATTCTACTTTTAGATTACTCCAAATTTTTTTGCTGTTATGAACAACGTTGTTATGAAGCTTGCAGTAGATGAATCTGTACACATCTGCAGCATTAAACTGTTTAAAGAATAAAATACATGCTTTTCCTTTCACCTCCCACATCTTTGTGGAAAACAAGCTTAACCTTGGATACCTCCAAGTCTTACAAGCTTATTTCATAGAAGTAATGAAGAGAAAATTAAGCCAGAGCTAGTTATACCCCTATTATTGCTTTGGCTTTTTTCCTATTTCCTATAAACAACAGGACACATATTTCATGCCTCTATAGTTAAGAACCTCAGCCAAAAAAAAAAAAAAAAAAAAAGAATCTCAGCAACAGATGATTATAAAATTAAGCCAGTAGCAGCCTCTCTCTCAAGCTTATCAAAGCCATAATGTAAGGGACAAGAGACAAATTCACCAAAAGCTGCATTAATACCATCATATTGCATTGCAAGTATAATTCTTGGGAGGCCTATATTCTACTTACTAGATTTTTAAGCATTTAAAACTGTAAACCATTTTCTTCTGATAGAGTATTTGAAAAGCCAATTATCTATATTTGGGAAAACCTTAAAGACACTGAAGTGCATCAAGCATATGGGGTATACACCTCTTAAAAAATATTTATGAAGACTATCTGCAAACATGAAAAAGTTCTTATGTTAAATGCAAAAAACAAAGACTATGAATTGTTTTTTGCATTTAAAATAAAAATATTGTCCATTGTTATTATAAACGTGTAAAATATTTTTGTTCATAAGAAAGGCACAATATATAAAATACAAAAATAGTTAAGTTAACGTGACTGGAACTGTGGGTGATTTTAAAACCTTAACACAGCTGTTATATCATTTTCTCAACTGTACAGAGCTTTTTACTTTTTCTTTTGTACAGAGCTTTTTAAGCAAACTCCCTACCTTCTTCACAATACATCTTCTTGGAAATTAGGTGAAGAACTCTCAAGTTAGAGAAAAACAGACCCCTGGCACATGAGAAGAGAGACTTTTTTTTGACTTTTCACTGGTTCACTGCCCAGCTGTTCCATACAGCTATCCTAGACTGTAAGAACAAGAAACACCTCTACTGAAATGTGAAGATCCATCCTTCCTAATTTTTGCAGTTAAATCATCTGACTGGCTTAGATTGGGTTTTTTTTTTTTGGCAGCTGGCCAGTATGGGGATCCAAACCTGTGACCGTGGTGATATAAGGCTGTGCTCTAACCAACTGGCCAGCCCAAGATTGGTTTCTTTTCATCTAACTCTGTCTCCTTGCTCTCTTAGTTAGGCAAACAAGTCAGAGAATATTCTTACTGTCTTAGCAATCATGGTGTCCTTAGCCCTCAAACTCTTGCGATATGAGATTCGGACATACATACGCGATTACCATAGCCAACGGAGGTGAAGTTTGAACAGGTCTAAACAAAACTATTATTCTGGACCACTAAATATCAAGAACTCTTCGGATTGTTGTTTCAGAAATAATAACACTTTGCATCTTACATCTTAGAACATCTAATTTATTGATGGGATGGGAAAGCAAAACTGGAAAAAGTAAATGTCCAAAGTTTTCTAAAATGTTTAAGCTTTTTCTTATAAACAGTTAAATCTGGCCAACAATTTTATAAGTACAAAATTATTATCACAATTAGTTTTAGTGTCAATTTATATCATCTGGGATATGAGATGATGGCTTTGTAAATAGGCAAAATCCTTTTGGTAAGAATTTCACTGATAATATGCATCTAAAGTCATAAAAATGTTCATGTATTGTTTCAACTCATAATTGTATTAGGAGAATTTATCCTAAGAAAATCACCAAAACATGAGCTCCATAAGGGCAAGAACTTTACTGCTGGCATGCAGAAGACTCTAAAATATTTGTTGAGAGAATAAATGAAATAATGCTAAACACAAAAAGTTAAGCACAAACATTTGTTACTATTTAGATTGTTTCCAAATTTCTGTTCTTCTAAAAGTCATCAATAGGAGAATGAATGGTCAAGAACATTATAGCACAACAATCTGACAAAGTATAAAACAATCATTTAAAACTGTAAACATGAAGAACAAAATAATCTAGAAATATATTTGTGCCAATACTATGTTAAAAAGTGAATTACAAAAACGCAAATCTATAAAACTTTTAAAAGATAACAGGAAAAACTCTAGGTGAGTTTGGGTTTGACAATGAGAGTTTAGATACAACACCAAAAGCATGATCCATGAAAGAAAAAATTGCTAAGTTGAACTTTAATAAAGTCAAAAACTTCTGCTTTGCAAAAGACACTGTTAAGACAATGAGAAAGCAAGCCACAAATGAGGAGAAAATATTTGTAGAACACAAATCTGATAAAGTACTCATCTCCAATATATGTGAAGAACTCTTAAAACTCAACAACAAGAAAAAAATCCAATTTTAAAATGGGCAAAATATCTGGATGGACACCTCACCAAAGAAGATAACACAGAGAGCAAATTAGCATATGAAAAGATGCTCACATCATTCACCATCAGGGAACTGCAAATCAAAACAAGATGCCACTACACACCTATCAGAATGGCTAAAATCCAAAAAACTGGTAACACCAAATACCAAATGCTGGTGAGGATGTGGAGCAACAGCAACTCTCATTCATTGCTGGTCGAAATACAAAATGGTACAGTCACTTTGGAAGACAGTTTGACAGCTTCTTACACAGTCTTACCACAAGATCTAGCGATCACACCCTAAGTATTTACCTAATCAAGTTGAAACTTACATCCACACAAAAATCTCCACATAAACGTTTATAGCAGTTTTATTCATAATTGCCAAAAACTGAAATAACCAAGATGTCCTTCAATAGGTGAACAGATAAACTAACTGTGAAACATCCATGCAACTGAGTAAAGAAACGAGTTATCAAGCCACGAAAAGACATGGAGTAAACTTAAATGCAAATTGCTAAGGGAAAGAAGCCAGTCTGAAAAGGCTACACATACTGTATGATTCCAATTATATAACATTCCAGAAAAGGCAAAGATCAGTGGTTACCAGGGGTTTGAGGGCGGGGAGAAGGATGAATAGATGAAATACCAGGGATTGTTAGGGCAGTGAAAGTATTCTGTATGATACTGTAATGGTGCATACATGACATAACGCATTTGTCAAAACTTATAGAACTTTACAACACAAAGAATGAATCTTAATATAGGCAAATTTTTAAAAAATCAGTTAGAAAGTTGTAGGAATCCCAGACTGTGACAAGAATATCTAACTGTATTTCCGAGTGTATTTTAAACAGCCTCACTATGAGGGTAGAGGAAAAGAAATGGACCTAAGTAACTGGAAATGAATGGAATCTATAAGACTAAGGGCAAAAAGGACTGCTCAGGGCTGGCTTAGTTAGCTCAGCTCATTAGAGAACAGTTTTGATAACACCAAGGTCAAGCGTTCGGATCCCATACCAGCCAGCGACAGAGAAACAAAAAATAAACAAAAAGGAATACTCATAAGTACTGTACTCCAGTCAATAAAGTTGTTTTCCACGGGGTTACAGGTTAACAATTCTGATGTTACTGTACATGTATACTGGAATTGACAATTAAGTAAATGGATGGTGAATGGGGGGTGGCCAAGTTTCTCACTGTTGGAATGGAAATTTACAGATCTGCAAGAGGGGGAGACTATAACAATCCATGTGGTAATGGGGAAGAGATGGAGAATCAGTAAGAATCCTGTTTAACTTAATATATGTACAAATGGTTACATATAGAAGTGTTTATAGATATGTATATATACAGGGGTTAACACACACACATATATTTCTTTGCTCTGTCAGCTGAGTGGCATAAAAGAAACCACACCCTAGTAGCAACAACCACATCTAGTGCCCAGATCTTCGTTTCTAATACCATTTTCCAGTAAAAGGAACCAGGGACCCTTGGAGAAATGGCTGATTGTAGGACTGGGGCAGGAAATCTTCAAGATAAGGCTGGAGCATTTTGTAGTGCCAGAAAATAAGGAAGTACTCAAAAACAAAACAACACACATTAATGGGGTTATGCCAAAAGGGCACAGGAGCCAACTGAGAGAGCTACTAAATGGCCAAAGCAGGAATTACTGGAGCAACAAAATAAACAGAATAAGATTATAACTCAAAGTATAAAGTAAATAAATTAAATAAATAAACCCATGAGCCCATACTGATATAAATAAATTAACAAATGGGGTAGAAGAGACAATCTCCTGTCCAGAGAATTCCAAATAAATTATATAGATATTCCATCTTAAAGAAAGAGAGCATAAGTGTGGACTGCGCATGACTACTATTCAAAGAGTACACTACGAAAACGGGGGTGGTGGGTGTATAACTTTACAGTGGAGAAACCTGACAAACACTACTTCAGCCAGAAGATCAAGATCAACATCAATAGTCATAATCATGGTGATAGCATATAATCTTGTTATGAAGTGATAAAAATGGTACTTTACCTCTATGATCTCCATTCTTAAAAACTCATAACCCCAGTCTAATCATGAAAAAAAAAAATCAGACAAATTGTAATAGGCAGGCATTCTACGATATACTTGACCAGTATTTCTCAAAACTGTCAAGATTGTTAAAAACATGGAAAGACTAAGAAACTACTACAGCCAAGAGACATCTATATAAAGAGACGTGACAGCTAAATGTAAGGTGGTATCTCAGATAGGATCCTGGGACAGAAAAAGACATTAAGTAAAAACTAACGAAATCTGAATAAACTATGGACTTTAATGAATAAAATGAGGATACTTCAAAAAGTTCATGGAAAGATTTGTATTACCTTTTAATTCTACTTTTCCAAGAACTTTGTGAAGTGCTCTTCCAATGTATCAACATTGATTAGTTAATTTTAACAAATGTATCATACTATGTAACAGGGGAAACTATGCCAAGGGTGGAAGAGGGGGATATATGGAACTGTCTATACCATTTGCTCAATTTTTCTTTAAATCTAAAACTGTTCTAGAAAATAAAGATTATTAATTTTTTAAAAGCAAACTACAAATTGTATATAACAGTATGATTCAAATTTCATAAAAAATGTATAAATACAAGACAGCCAAAATACCAAAAGTAGTTAAGTTAGGAAAAGATTATGGGTGATTTTTTTTTTAATCTATTCCATAATATCCAAATTTCTGTAACATATTTATAATTACTTTTATAATTTAGAAAATAATTTTTAAAATTCAGAATGAGAAGAATCTAAAAAAAATAAAAATAAAAAAATAAAAGTTTATCTAACCTCTGTTGTCAAACACTAATTTCCCCAGTCAGAAGACTAGGACTCGGGCCAGCCTGTGGCTCACTCGGGAGAGTGTGGTGCTGATAACACCAAGGCCATGGGTTTGGATCCCATATAGGGATGGCTGGTTAGCTCACTGGGTAAGCATGGTGCTGACAACACCAAATCAAGGGTTAAGATCCCCTTACCAGTCATCTTTAAAAAAAAAAAAAAGAAAGAAGAAGAAGACTAGGACTCTGTCACTATCCCTTAGAGAACAGTTCAATAACAAGATAGAGTCCATTTTCTGCTCTAAAAATAAAACCAAGATCTGAAATCTTCAAATCACAAAAATGCCATAGCTTTAAAAAATTAAATGGCATTTTTTTCCACTTAGAAAGCTAGACTCATGAAACAATTTCACTGATTGTCAGTTATCCCTGTTTCTTCTCTGCCCACCAATCAAAAAAACGAAAACAAAATAAAACTAAAATTACCTTGCCTCCCTTCAGTCATGAGTTAATGTACCTACTGTCCAGCCTAAGCAACTACATACTAGTGAGCAGAAAACTACATGAAAGTTATAAGGTCCCAAAATTACAATTAGTTTTGGGTTTTTTACTTTTAATTTTTAAAGCCATTGACATGAAATTTTCAATGCAATAATTGTTGTAATGCAATAGTTATGACAGATTCTTGTTTGCTAAGAAAAAAGAATATAAAAGTAAAGTGCCTTGAGTTCCAGTCAAGATAGCGGAATAGACGGTTCCCAGCGTCACCGTCTCCCACAAATCAACCAATTTACAACTATAAAAATGTAGTATCAGCCACGCTGGGGCCGCTGGAGCTCAGGGGAAGAGGAGGAAAGACCTATGGAGTTCATGAAGGTGGGAGAAACCATGATGAGAGAAAGAAAAAACTGCTCTGAATGTTTCGGGCCTGTGGCCGCTTTAAGGCTCAAGCTGCTGAGCGCATGGAGCAGGAGCCAACAGAAACCGCAGCTGTGCCCTTCAGATGGAGTTACTTGGAGGCGGCAGGGGAGGAGAGGGCCTTGGTGGCCCCCAGGACAGCAAGACCACTAATAGGGTTTCTGTGGACCCATGCAGGAGCAAGGAGCCAGAACAACTGGAAAAAGCCATTCAGAGGCCAATGAGTCATCTCAAGGGACTGGGGCAGGGCCCATCCCATGGGAAGTGTTTGGAGCATGGGTGGAGGGGGAGAGAGGCCCACCAGGAGAACACTGGGACACAGCAAGGACAACTGATCTGCCCCCCAATCAGCACAGGACCACTCGGAGGAGACTGGTTGGGAATGCAGAATTGCATGGGGTGCAGCTTGATGAAAAAACTCAGGCCCAGATCAGAATTTCTACACAACACAGATCCACCGGGTCTCTGGAGAGCCAGAAGTACCTAAGGTCAACCATTAAACCCTGAGCTGCACAAAAAGCCTTCCCTAGGGAAACAGCAGCAAAGCAGCAATTTCCCTCAACCACACAGCTCAAGTCCTGGTTCCCACAGGAAGTTCTCCCATTTTAGAAGTAAGCAAAGGACAAAAAATTAGTTAGGGCCCAGTCACACCAACAGCACCTTGGGGCCTGCCTGAGAACCGAGTCTTGGAGCCAGGGACTGGACCCCTCTCCCACATCCAGCCACACCACGCCAGCGCCTTGGGACCCGCCCGGGGACCTGGGGCATGGAGAAGGGGACTGGACCCGCTTCCCACAACCAGGCACACTGCGCCTGCCCAGGGACCAGAGGCATGGAGAAGGGGACAAGACACCCCCCACAACCAGGCACACCACCAACACCAAGGAGCATGCCAAAAACATCACCCTCATGTGAGTGGCCCACTACAGCCACCACAATAACCATGGCTGCTGCAAAAGCAGCTAGACACCACATATGGTCTGCCAACCACTGGAGTGTGTTGACACAAGGAGAGTCACCAGCAGAGATAAAGAAGAGGATGTCTCTCTCCACAAAGCCCATTTCAGAGTGAAAGAAGAAGCATCTGCTCTATAGTATTGGGGGACCTGATCACATCTCTCAGCATTGAACAGATCATCTAGGCAACAAATTAACAGAGTAACCATCATTCTTTCAGAAGGAGAGAAAAAATCTAGGGTAATTAGAGGGTGGAGGGGGGAGGGAGTAGGAGAAGGGGAGAAATTGGACAAGGGGCATAAAGAATAATTACGATTTGTAACAATATATATGTTAGTAATATTGATTTGATCAACATTATCTCAATGCTCAACCCCAAAAATATGTATAATCAATTTTGATTCAATAAACAAATTTTTTTTTAAAAAGTAAAGTGTCTTGTCTCAAATATGATCAAAACTAAAAACTGCTATAAATTGGATGCCCTCCCAACTTCATTGAGGCTTAATCCCTACTGTAACAGTTGAGGGTGAGAAATCCTATTATGATAATTGAAAGGTAGGCCTTAGGTGATTAGACTATAGGACCCTGCCGTAGTGAATGGATTAATAATGGGGGTTAGGGGCATGGTTCTGAGGGCGTTAAAAGGAAAGCACGTAGAGTTTTTTCTCTCTCTGCTCCACCATTTTTGCCATGTGATACTCTGCCATTACTGTTGTCACCACCAAGCCTTTACTTCCCAGCCTCAGAAATTCTAAGCAATAATTTCATTTTCTTTATAAAACACCCAGTTCTGTGCATTTTGTTATAAGCAACAGAAACTGACTAATACACAAACACCTCATCTTAAACTAATTAGGTCTCATCTTTGGTAAATAAGGGGGAAAACAAACATATAGACCAAACTGAACAGATTTCCAGCATTCTGTGAAGAACCCTACCTCACAAATCCTTTGGTGCCTTCTTTAAATATCAAAAGCAAGATTCAATCTTTATACCAGTATTCTTTCTTTTTCCCTCTCTACTCTACAGCCTCCTAATATACCAATATTTTTAAAGCACGTACATTCAGAAATCTAACACTGGGCAAAAGAGAGTATTAATAACAATAAAGTTTGGCCCTGGAAAAGATGAGAAATTGAGAACTGTGTCAATCACCATCTTGTCTTCCCAAAAAGGGAAAATAGAATAAATAACTTGTTCAATAATCTGCTTATTATCATTGAAGTTTTTACCTTTGGCTGGGTGCTCTATTCACAAAGATTGCTCCTAGTTTTAGTACATTTTCCTGAGGCAGGAAAAGTACAAAAAGACTCATCTGTTCGTCACCTTCAATACCCCCAAGTCAGAACTAACAAGGGTTATTACGTGAAAAGGAGTGACAGATTCCTCAAAACTTCTAATGTCAGGGCCGGCCTGTGGCTCACTCGGGAGAGTGCGGTGCTGATAACACCAAGGCCACGGGTTCAGATCCCATATAGGGATGGCCGGTTTGCTCACTGGGTGAGCGTGGTGCTGACAACACCGAGTCAAGGGTTAAGATCCCCTTACCGGTCATCTTTAAAAAAAAAAAAACTTCTAATGTCAAGGCAATCAGTATACCAATATAATCTATTCAGGTAGATTTATTTCTGAATAAATGAATTATGTTTGTGATGAGAAAAAAGTATAATAAAGTTTAAGGCTATAAGGTACTTAAAAAACAAATATAAAAACAAAAGTATAATAAAAGTAAAAACAAAAATATAATAAAGCTTAAGGCTATAAGGTATTTAAAAAATAAATATAAAAATATAATCAAGCTATTCGGAAAAAAAGTTCATTTTTTATCTGATAATTAGACGAGATCGGGCGCGTTCAGGGTGGTATGGCCGTAGACTATCTGATAATTAAAGCCAACGTAACCACTCCTCACCAAGAACAAAAACAAACTCATTCATTTCCCTCCTGGTAGAATACAAAATTCCAGTCTTAGAATTTTAAAACAGCTTTATATAGTAAGATTATTAAGGCTACAAACCTGTGTTTCAGTTTGCCAAGACACACCTAGTTTACACCTGTTGTGCTGGCATAATTAACAGGGTCCCTTTCATTCTCAAAAGTGTCCTGGTTTGGATGATAAACTACATGGTCCTCCTAGTTTCAGTACATTTTGCCTCTGGAGACTCCTGTTAAAATGCACGTGGTCCCTGGCACTTGCATTTACTAGTTGAGATAACTGAGGGCTGAAAAATATTTAGGAGACTTGGAGGATTTGCTTTAGGTTTGTTCATAGGAGGGGTGGGGGTTAGAGAGAGACTTCAAGTCGACCTGGCTTAGAAAAGACCTGAGGCTTCTTTTTTTTTTTTTTTTTTTTTTTTTTTTTTTTTTTCGTGACCGGCACTCAGCCAGTGAGTGCACCGGTCAGTCCTATATAGGATCCGAACCCGCGGCGGGAGGATCGCCGCGCTCCCAGCGCAGCACCCTACCAAGTGCGCCACGGGCTCGGCCCAAGACCTGAGGCTTCTATACTCACCGCCCAACCCCCCTGCCCAGCACCACCACCACCACCACCAACCCCTGTCTGGTCAGGTGCCATCTTCTCTGTTTTCTTACCTTCCCTGGGTTTACTCCAGGATTGCAATTGTTGATCTGCCAGATTCCCCACAAGATCCTAAATTTCCTAAGGGTAAGGACTACATGTTATTTATTCAGCATTCTATCCCCATTGTCTAATCCTATGTTTGTCACATACTAAGCACTCATTAAAATGTAGTCCTGAATAGATTTTTTTTTTTAATTAAGGCTGACACACAGACTAATGTTTTTCCTTCATGGACCTCTATAATTTCATTCCTTATTTTTAACTTTTACACTGTTTTCACTGTTTGAAGGGAAGTACTAAAAATATTGTGCATGCTGTACATTTCTTAAACTTTAGTATTAGCTATTATTTGGCTTTCTATTATATAGAAATAATACTGAAGATTAGAATATGGCATTCAATTATGTAAGCAATTTCAAAATAAGGTTGTTTTCTTTCACTCAAATGTGCTGAAAATAAAAGTAACTAATTGTTTTTATTTATCTGTAAACATAAACACTGATAGCAAAGGAGGTAAGGAGAAGAAATAAGAAATAAACGTGTTGACATTTAAAAGCAAACCTTTATTTCATGTAAACTCTGGGAATAATCAATGTAATTACATGGTTTCGGCCCATGAAAACTAAATGCACCACACTTAGTATAAGAAAATTTAAGCACAATGCCTTTACTCGTATGTGAGAAGCTAAAGAATGACCAAGATTTCTTTATTCAATTTTTGTCTTTAAAAACTTGACCAGCATACAGCAACTCTATGGTTCTACTCAAATGAAAGGCTGGATGTGACAATGGGTTACTTCTTCACATTGTAGGACAGTAAATGTTAGAAATGGGAAAGGAAGTTATTAATAGCCACGATGGTTTCTCTAACCTGACTAACTCATTTCCCTCCTATGTACACTATTTCTGAGGACCCCTCAACTCAGTTATTCACCAGCAAAACAAACACAACCAGTCCTAAATCATTTCCCAACACCAACTTAAGAGTTTTTAGATCTGCTACATTTTGAATCACTAACTACATGGCCAACTTAAATGCAACCCCCATATGTTTTTAATTCAGTGTACTGACCACAGTGAAAGTTAATTAAAGGATAAAATCTACTTGCTTAATCAACAACCTTTGCAAGTCAGATGAGTTATCAGAAAAGGAATCTTACTTTTTTAAAGTTCTACTTCACTACTGTTTCTGAATTCCTATATAATGTGATTAAAAGTATGATTCTTCCTGTGATTTTTTGAGTCTGTCCTGGGGCCAAACCTACACCCTGCCTGAATCCCAACTACCTATCTCCTAAACATGTAATTTGACCCAAGAGAAACTGTACGTGAATGTGAACAGATAGTGTAAATCTATCACTACTACTGAAAAAACAGCTCAAAATACCTCCATTTATAAAAGATAGCCTTTAAAAATTAATAACAAGCGATATTTGTGAAGGGATATGGCCCTTTAACAACAAATACCATCTTTTAACCCAAATTAAATTTGCACAATTACTTTTGGAAGTTGAGTAACAAAGACTACAGTTTCTATAAGTCCGTAGTCTATTTCAACATATCGAAAAAGAAAAAAGGTACAGTAGGACCTCTTTCAAATCAGCAATATAAAAGATAATTTGGTAGGACAGGGAAATCTAAAATAACCTATCAGCACTTAACTCACAAAGACAACTTTAGTGTCACATTTCCTTGGATTCAAAACACCAAGTAGAGAGAATAAAACTCATTGCTGTTTCCAAGTAAAGATAGATGCAGGTATATATCTTCAGAAAACAGGTCCAAAAAGTAGTTTTTAATCCTATCAGATTTTAAATAACCATAAAATTGGGAAGAAACTAAATAACCCTCATAGTACATTCAGTAGACAAACTTTACAAATGGCAAACTCTCTAGATGATTAAACTGATCAGCAAAAGAATAAAAATTTCCAAAACTTTCAAGGTCATCACGTTTTCCAAGATCTCCAAATATTCATTTAATCAATCTCTCAATTTTTAAAACATACTAAATAAATATAATTAAAACTAGATAGCCACATAGATCTAAAAGTACTGCAGTACGGGGAGGGGGAGACTACGACTTCCTAGTTAATCTCACTGAATAGTTCTGTAAGAGTAATCAGCCTTTTGAAAGCAGCTGGGAGAACCACCACACAAGCAGCTGACTCTGCAGACTGCTCTGTACTTTTCCAAAGGGAAGTAAGCTAATTACTTGTGTATCAAGTCCATAGAATACACAGATCTGTCATTCTAGTCCTGCTCTGAGGTTTGAAAGAAGAATCTAAAAAGACAGATAGCTTAAGCACAAGCAAATTGTTTTCGAAAGATATTTTCTTAAATGGAAGTTCACTGGAGGATGTACGCATAAGGGCACTCAAATACAGCTCCTTACTCAGCAACTCAAATACCTTGCAGATAGGTACATTTCCTCAACTATTACAAGAATCTTATATAGTTGGCAGGAAGCAATAAGTAATAAACAAAAGAGACTACACACATACTACCTAGCAGTTCACTAATACCGTACCACACAATTTAGTCCTGAAGTACTCCTCATATTACTGAGAGAAAACAAAAATTCACTTTGTGGTCACCATCAATTGTTAAACTTATTTGAAGGATATTCATAAGAATTTTAATTTTGGGGCCGAGCCCGTGGCGCACTTGGTAGAGTGCTGCGCTGGGAGCGCGGCAACGCTCCCGCCGCGGGTTCGGATCCTATATAGGACTGACCAGTGCACTCACTGGCTGAGTGCCGGTCACGAAAAAACGACAAAAAAAAAAAAAAAAAAGAATTTTAATTTTGAAGGTAGAATTCAGGTATAAGTTTTAGTACCATATTATTTTCCCTGTCTGTCTTCAGTCCCCTCAACTCCCAACAACATACGGTATGCCAAAATAAAAGATTTAAACTGAAGAGGGCATCTTCAAATCAGAGGAACAGCCTTGGAGGAAAGTACAGCTAAAACAGAATGTCATAGGTAGGGCAGAGCACAAGTGGACCTGTAGCACATAAGGATGAAAATTATAAACTGTAAACACAACCGTAAAGTATAGTCATTTAAAACATAACAGAAAGAGAATATATGAATACATAAGTGTATGAGAAGCTGGACTGGACTGTGAAATACAATACGAAGGTACTTCAAAAAGTTCATGGAAAAATACAACTGAAAGATAATAAGAATCTTTCCGTAAACTTTTTGAAGTACCTCGTACATGCACAAATTAAAGGCAACCAGCTCCTCACCAGTTGTTTTCAGCTCTGGATATTAGAGCTTACTTGTTCTCAGTTCTCTTCTTTATACAGTACAAGACAGTCCAACAGGCGAGACGCTCTCAAATCCTTCTAATTCGAATAGTGATTTTCCTCTTGGCTTTGGAAAAGTTATTCTGGTAAATAATTAAATAAAAAATAAATTCACAGGAAGTCCTGGGTATTAATGCACATACACCTATATTCAGAACTCATTAAAAAAAAAAAAAATCCAAACTTCTTAGCATTGCATTCAAAACCCATTTTGATCTCTCATCGACCTTCCTTTCCAAGCTACATCACTACAACTGACTACAGACAAATGGCAACTTTAGGCCCCTTGCTATCCTAAGAACTTTCCGTATCTTCCTCCATTTGATCACACAGTTTCCTCGGTGTATAAAATCGTTCCCATTCTCTGCTACTGAGATTATACTTTTCCTTCAATCACATTTAAAAGCCTTCTATAACCTATCTCCCCACCAATCTTCTTAAGCATATTCACTCTAGCCTATAAATTTCCACTGTTTTTCATTTATCTCCATTACTTCATTTAGCTTTACACACAGTAAATTGTTTACATGTACCTTCCCCGCTGCAACGTAAGCTTCTCAAGGGCAGGAAAGCAGGGACACCATGACTCCTACAAGTCTAGCAGTACTTTACACTTAATGTGTGCTTAACTGTGGAACCAGAATGAATATGAGATAATATTAGTGGGCCAGCAACAGGAAAAATGGTGCCCTAAACCACTGTTTTTCAGACAGTGGATCACAACCTAACGAGTCATGAAATTAATGTAGTGGGATATCACCAGCATTCAAAAACCAAAATATAAAATCCAAAATATTGAATAGATTAAAAAATACCACAGTGCATACCAGGAAATACAGTATTTGTGAAACTTGTTTCAGATTTTTTTAAATAAATATGTTATATATATTATAAAATATCTCTGAGTTACAATTATTAAAAAATAATAAAAATAAGCTGCCTAAAGATTTTTTTCCAAATGTAGGTTAGAGTTGTACCACTTATACATAGGCTCTTACTGAATTGCCCAACTGAAGTATAGAAAACATCTGTATAGCTGACAGTCAAAGAACAGAATGAACCCAACTGGCTCTACCCTAAACCACCAAATCCTTTGTCAGTAATGCCATCATCTAATGAATGAACTCACCACAGATCATGCTTGCCAAGCACCTTGCAGTGATCATAAATTCTAAGTGTTTGCTTGTCAATTAAGTCTCTTTGCTTATCTACCAGATCATAAGAATTATCCTCAAAGGGACTTATCTTAAAAAAATAATTATCCTTGAGAGCATGGTAACAAGCCCTCACCAGAAACAAACTAGTCAGTGGTGGCTGGAAAGACAACTCGTCTTCACAATAACTTACAAGACTCAGGCAAATCATTATGATATTAAGGAAAGATCTTTTCCTTATCACAGCAATCTGTGGAAATGATTTCTGAGGGGAAGGTAATGCTATTTTCAGTAAGTAGGGTCATTTAAACCTAAGAGAAAGAGAAATGGATATATGAGAAGCTAGACTGGATTGTGAAGTAAACTACGAGGGTACTTTACTCAACTACCTATAAAATTAAAAGTTTTTTCTTTTCTTTTCTTTTTTTTAATTTAAATGATGACCGGTAAGGGGATCTTAACCCTTGACTTGGTGTTGTCAGCACCACGCTCTCCCAAGTGAGCTAACCGGCCATCCCTATACACGGATTCGAACCCATGGCCTTTGTGTCATCAGCACCACACTCTCCCAAGTGAGCCATGGGCCGGCCCTAAATTGAACGTATTTTTGAAGTTACAATTATGATTGTCATGCTCTCTTCACTGATAACCAACAGAGTAAAGACAGCAACAATAAGGGCAAACAATGCCTGCTTTCACCACATTTCCTACCCATTTTAACAATGGAAGAGAGAAGGTAAATAAAGATATAAGACATTTATATTTCACAATAATAGAATCAAAGTGCAACTGCTATCAAAGTTTATGGGAATGTAGCTGAATTTTAAGTAACAGTCACGGTTAAGAATATCTGAAAAAACAAAGAAATGAAAAATACACTAGATTTAGAATCCAAAGGCCTGGGTTTAATTCTGATGGCCACTCATTGGTGCAACACTCAATTTCCTCTTATAAAATATGATTAATACTTATATATTCATTCAGCAAGTATTTATTGAAGAATATGTTCTATATGCCACCAGACATTTGGCCAGGGATACAATGAATACATAGTAGATGCCATCACTGCCCTCAGGGAGCTTATAATTTCCCTATCTCACAGGATTGTTGTGAAGATCAAATGTAAAAATGCTGCAAACTGTAACACACTATACACATTGCAAAGTGATACAATGATTACTGTTACTATTAACTTCTTCTACCTCTTAACCATCCATCTTTGTTGCAAGAGCTTAGCAAGACCCAATAAATAAAATATAGATGATCAGACAGACTAGTTAGTACTTAACTGACTTTCCACTTAGGTTGGAATTCAGGAGCCTAACAAACCTCTATTTGTTAGTACTGTCTAGTTTTAGCTCATGACTCTCAATATAACAATGAAGATAACATGAACTGAGAATCCAAGGCCTATAACCTACAGTGTCACTCTGGGCATGTGGCTGGGTATGTGGCAAAGGAGTAAAAAGATTTCTAGGCCCCGTGCAAGAACTACTGAATCATAACCCTTAAAAGGTGAGCCTGAAAATCTATACTTTTGACAAGCATTCCCAAGTGATTCTTATGCACACTAAAGCCTGACAATCATTGCCATGAAAATTTCCTTTGATCAATAACCATAATTTCAAACACTATTACCAAAATGTACCTGGAAAATCTGAGCCAAATAGAATTCAGCTACGATTGAGAAAGCAACTCTTGAAAACGTACTTCACAGTCAATTTTATATGACTCACACTTAACATGTATAAATACTTCTTGTGGCACCTCTTTTTATTCCAATGACTTTCAAACTTTCACACAAAATAAAGTTAAAAAAATGACTCTCAATAAACAAATTGGTATGTATATAGCTTTAATTTGTTTTGTCTATGGTTTAAATTTAACAAGGGAAAATCGATGGGTATATTATCTGGTAGCTAATCAAGGAGAAAAGCATAACTATATCATGATTTTGATTTTGAATGCTTAAAGGCCAAACTTAGAGGTCCATGCTTAAAGATCATACTACCCCAATAGAAAAGAAACAAAAAGCCAACAAACATAATTCCTCAAAAATACAGACAGTCCCATATCCACTGCACACTAAAACCCTCCCAAAGACATTTCTCAAGAAATCAATCAAGAGCCCTTGGAATTACTTTAACCCTGAGGAAATTAAACTGAAGTCCAGCCACACACACACACACCCCCGCCCGACACCCACAGCCAGCCCAGCGGTTACCACTGAGCCACGGCAGGAAGTGCCCCAGGCTCTCCAGAGCTGGGTTGGTGGGAGGCAGCCCCACCCTGCACCCTCCCCCCACACTGACCCATGCAACCAGGCCAGCGACAACCACCACAAGCAAGAAGGGTCCTGGGTTCCTCAGTTGGGACAGTGGAGGGTGAGGGTTTTTGCCACAAACCCCTAACATCTGCACCCAGCCCAGCAATGATCAAGCCACAGCTGGAAGCCCCCCCATGAGGGGGGTGCACAGACCTCAATCTTGCCCCTTCTCCTTCCTCTTTCTTCCATCCCATTTCCTTCCCCTTTCCCCTCTCCCCCTCCCTCCCAACTGCTCTGCAACAACATCCTAGAATGTAAAAATATTAATAAAATTACATTTTCTTTAAAAAAAAAACCAAAGTCATTGTTATTTCATATACTATATAATTAGGGCAAACACATACCTATTTTGGTTCTATTTGTTGAAAGTATCCTTCACTCATTAGCCTCCAGGTACATACACATCAAAGAGAAAAAATACAGTGTATGTTACACTGGGAAAAATTATAAGGTGGAGACTAACATTGCTAAGTCAAGAAAACTTTCTATCTGCAGTAAAATTTAGAGAGCCCAGAAGGCTTATTCATACTGCAGTACCAAGTTCTGCAACGTGACTTTCTCAAACCAGTTAGAATCTAGTCAGTTTTGAAAGGACAAAGGACACTGAACCATACTGGCTCCACTTTAGTTTAACAATTGTTCCCAGATTCAGTGAGGATACTGATGCTTTGGTGTCCAAGTTTATATCTCCTTAAATCTCAAAGTTGCTCTGTTCCTTCATACCTCTATCAGCTGTCTAAACAACGGCAATATATGAAAATTGGGATAAAAACAATGTGTATACAGGAGAAAGAGTCTAAAGTAGGGAAAAATCTTAGTTAAACAGCAATTATTAAGGTCCAGACATCCACCCATGCCTTGACACAAACTGCATCTACATAGTGATAATCCACTTATCACTACCTCTGACCCCACCTGGCACTCATCAACATCCAAAGCTTTCCTGGGACAACAGAGAGGTTAACTTAAAGAACTTGAGTGAGAGACAAAGAAAAGCTCTAAGGAGTGTTGCTTAAAGAATACTTTAGGAAAACTGGCATCACTCTAACCAAGATGAAAACATGTATCAGGCACAGATACCCTCAAGAAGTCTATTTGGTTGCTGATTTCCTCCTCTCACTTGAAAACCTAAGGAGAAGATGCAGACTTTGGAAGAAAGAAAAAAAACTGTATATTTGAGGTCTCAGAAAACTTACCAACTAGCTTGGCTTTGTGTCACAACTATCACTACTTTCAATATAGTACCCGAAGTTTCAAAGAATTTTGAAACCAGAATACATTCAGCTGGAAGGGTGAGAAACCAATGCCAGGAAGACATCTAATCATCACAAACTTTCAGGGAAAGGTCTTCTAGGCAAAGGTTATTCATTTCCACTGCCCACTAAAAGGGATGAAGTTCTCTATTCACTACCAAGGATGTGTCAAAAAGAAATGTCTTCTCTAGAAGGAAAAGACTTCCTAAGTTCCTAACCTGGAACCTGAGCCTGAGGCAAGTTCTTCTACCTGTCCTAGGAGATCATCTGAGTTCTCCCACTACCTACTTCACAGCTGTGCAGAAACTACAATAAAGGCAAGAGGCCACCAAATATGTTTGTTGGTGTGCATATATATACACACATACACACACACACACACACACACACACACACACACACATATTTGCAAAGGTAGATCACATTAGCTGTAGTTTCCTACTGAATTATTTTAGTTTAGTTCCTTTAGATACTGTAAAAAGAAAATGATTTAGAACTTTATGATAAATTTATAATTTTAAATACTTTAGTTTTAAATTTAAAAATAAACAAACAGCTGGATCCAAAGTTAACTTCCAAAGGTAAAGGAAAATGACAGTTCATGAGCTTCTATCAGAAAGAAACATCAGCCACAAATTTTGAGTTATCTAGAAAGAAAATAATTAGATGACCAGGTACAAAAAATCAAAAGGTCATTACTGCATTCTATATCTGAATGAATGCCCCGCCCCCAAAAAGATTAAGAATATATTGCCAGAGAATACTAGAAAAGAGTATGTAGTATATTAATGAAAAAAGAAAGCATCTATTTACAGAATGGGCAAAGGAAAGGCATATCTCCAAACATTTACCTTGGTGAACTACTCTTTCTTGAGGTGGAAGGGATGAGGAAACAGAATAAGTGGATACCATAGATTAAGAATGTTAAAGATAAGGGCAGGGGACACCAGATGAGTAAGAAGGTTGGACTCCTCCGTAAGGCCAGACTTTCAAGATATTACCCCTCTGAGAACCTTGGGCGAACCTACTGTTTTACAATTGGAAAGACTGAAGGTTGTGGAAATTACAATTAAAATAAAACTTACAGAAAACGAGAAAGACTTCATGTGGACAAATCCCAGTATGGAGGGAGAGAGTAAAAGTGTGAAAAAATAATATAAAGTACTGATTCAGTAAGATGGACAGAAATACAGAATTGAAAACTGCTAAGGAGACCAGAGACAACGAGAGCGTATACCACCTACAAGTCAACCAGGAATCACTATACGAATTTTAACAAAGTATAAAAACACAAATGTAACACCTAGATTAGGATAGTAGTGGAAATCTGCCCAGAAACTGCAAGACAAGGTAACATCCTGCGAGAACTTTACGGGATGTGATGGGGAAATAAGGATGAAGGAGTATGAAGGGGGAGGGACTGCAGCAGGGGAAAGAGGGTGGGTTGCAGCAGCAGAAGGCGCCTTAAAACGAGAAGGAAGGGAAAGCAACCTAAAGGAGAAAAAGAATAGGATAAAGTCAAGTATGGGGTCACAAGAGAATAGAGCAGGAGAGAGAATGGAGACGGGCATGCCCTAAAAAAGTGGAGAGGTCAAAGACCCAAAAGGGATTGTGGTTTGAGGAAAGTAGGTTCTAGGAGAGCCCTACCATAAACCAGACTAAAAAGTGCGAGTATGTGTAGCAGGCAAGACAGGGGGCCAGAACAGGAATGCACTCAGAGGGATGCGGTGATGGAGACACTAGATTCAAAATCGGGGTGTAATACGAAGACTACCGAGCAGAGACAATACAGTGTCAAACACCATGACCTCCCCCCAAAGGCATGCATGGGTCAGAAAAAGAGGCATACTCTTGGAGTATGAATACAAAAAGGAGGGGAGGAAAGGGTCACACGGTAGGATGGAAAAATACAGAGGTGCTTAACCACAAGGAGAGGGTAATGAGGAAAGGAGTGGAGTGGGGAGGGATGAGCTTTCCGGAGGAAAAGTAGGACCCCAGGTCCTGCTTACTTGGTCTAGAGGGCAGAAGGGACAGTCCACAGAGGTAGGAGAGCGATGGAGAACATGAAACTACGATACTGAAGCTAGAGAACTTGAGGAGGACATGGTACCGGCTGGGTCAGAAAAGGAGACGCCGTCAGTAAGGAGAAGAGGTTCGTTATGAGGAAGGCGAGGGGCAGTGAGGAGCAGAAAGCAGCACGCCAAAGGGGAAGGCAAAGGGGCAGAAAAGAAGCCAACGGAATGATGGTAGGGGTAAAAGCACTAGGGGCGCAAGGACATAAACTGGAGACTTCACGGAGGAAGGTGGGAGTCGCAGAAACCAGAGGATTGGGGGCGCCGAGGAAGGGTCAACCCACAAGAAGGTGCCAGGCAGCCGACGCCTGAATGGGGCGGGGGTCCTGAGGGCCGGCCGGGGGAGTGGGGGAGGTGCGGCCTGAGGGTGACAGGAGAGGAGATGCAGGGACAGGGGGAGGGGGCAGGGAAGGAAAGGGGTAGGCGACCCCGATACTCACACCTCCAGGATGCGGTCCCCCTTGCGCACCCCGGCCCGGTCGGCCGCCCCCCCGGGCAGCACGGCGCTCACATGCTGCAGCGGCGCGTACAGCTCCCCGTTGATGCTCCGCAGCTGCCCGCCCTCGCTCACTTGGCCCCGCACGTTGAAGCCGTAGCCGGACTCGGACTTGACGATGCGCACGACCCGCGGGCCGCCGCCTCCCCCGCCGCCGTTCCCGGCGCAATGGAATCCAGAACCCCCCCCGCCGCCGCCGCCTCCGTTCCTGTGAGGGGCTGAGGGGTGAATCCCTTCCCCGTCCTCGTCCGCCATCTTGAGAGCAAGCGAGCCCTACCCCCGCCCCCCTACGCCTCCACTCGCTCCCAGCGCGCGCTCGTCCTTCTCAGCAGCCGTGCGACCCCCGACGCGCGCGCCCGCTCCACCGGCAACGGGACCAAGTCGGCCACAGAGGGCTGGAGGGGATAAAGGGGAGTCAGGGGGCGGGGGAAAGCGGACGGTTGGGCACCGCGGGGCCTCCCGGGAATTGTAGTTTCTAGACGGTGGGGGCGGGGGGGGGGCTCGGCCAGGGCCCGAGTGGAGGTTAAAGTACGCAGTTCGAGAGCAAGGCCTGCTGGGAGTTGTAGTTTGTCTTTTGTGCTCTCAGGAGTTTCTTCATCTCCTGCTTGGCGGTGAGCGTCTAACCTATCTGTGAGCGTAGCAAGATGATTCAGCTGTTGACGCGGGGCAGGTTTTTTTCCTCTTTCCTTTCATAACCTCTAAAAATAATAATAGGATAAATTGACGTTTATGATTCAACACAATCTTAAATTATATCAACTCATTTGCTCAGTAACTTACGTGTTCACGTGCATTCTTTTATTTAATAGCCCCAACAACCTGGTGACAACATAATTACGAATCAGTTTCCCTATTTCATATATTAGGAAACTGAACCTTAGAGTGCCCAAAGTTCCCCAGCTATTAAGTAACAGGAACTAAGACCCAGTTAGTTTTGCACAACTTTCTTTTCATGTATTGCAACTACATGAAAACTGTGACCCAGCTATACAAAAGGCATATGTAGAGAGGTAACTACAGTCTCAGTAATTTATTACTGGGTATTGGAATGGCCAAGTAATAATTTCAATTTAGCAATAATTTCGAAGTTACTTTTATTTCAGATTCATTTTGTTTCCCCCAACATCACAGTAGAGTTCTTAACATATGGCAGCAATTGGTGTTTTTTGGCGACTTGCCAAAACACAAACTTACGGATATTGTGCAGAGTGCCTGGTGAAGGCAAGTAAGAAAAGAAAGAGCAAAAATAATGAAAATAGTTTACTTCAGCAATTACTACCCAAGTCTGGCATTCGATTTTACCTTACTGATAGGGTAATAAATTAGTCTGATATTTTTTCATGGATGCTGTAGAAGACACAAGATTCCTGGGTCAGAGACAAAAGAAGTAACATGAGCTTCAGCATGTTTGTGTTAATTTCCTCTTGCCTCTCAAGTCCCACTGGGATGAAATGAAAGGCTCAAATGAATGCTGTGCACTTAATGTACTTATATTACATCCGAGGAACACTGAGGCTGGGCAACCTGCCATTTTACAAGAAGCAGTAAGCAAACCTATTCTTTGTCCTGGAGGGAGGCATTACTTCATCCCTCAAGGTTGCTCTCTATAAACACAACCCAGAGAAATGACCCTGGTAAACAGCAGTCAGGACCTTGCATTCTTGATATACCCAGGAAGATGAGTAGAAGTATGAGACCAATGAAAGACTATCTCCCAGCATTACTATGTGCCAAACACTATTCTAAGCACTTTACATTTATAATCTCATTTAATCCTCACAATCCTATAGTAGCCTCTGTTTTACAGATGAATAAACAGGCATGGAGAGGTCACACAACTAATAAGCAATGAATCTAGGAGAAACAGAGGCCTTTGACTTATAAAATCAACAAGCAACCCCCTAAAGTAATTTATAAACTATGTAAGTGTTTCCAGGAATTGCTCAGGGGAGAAAAAACCTTGTAAAAGAATTAAGAGATCTTACAAAATACAGGATGAGGACACAAAGTCATTATAATTAGAACATAAAAATTAATGTGACCTTATTTTACAACCAAGCTAATGAAGAAGGATCTTGATTAGTTACACAAATATGGAAATTAATAAAGTTGGAATAGGAATTTTGCTCCAGAATAATAATGGCACTTGCGTTGAACATGAATCGTTTTGTTTGAACTGAGCACTGGGTGGGAAGGAACTTATCCACTCTTATCTCCTTCAGAGAAAGGAAAAAGAAAGGAACCTCTGCTAAAAAGCTATTTTTTTATTTTTTGATAAAAATATACTGAATGCCTACTCTGTTCTAGGCTTGTAATGGTGGCTAGGGATACAGAGATAAATAAGATGATATCCACAAACTCCATGAAGGGCAATAGGACATGCACATACAAATGCACATACTCCTTGGTGTGGCAGTTCCACTTGTAGGAGTTCATTCTACTGTTACACTTGCACACACGTGAAACGACATTTTTGTTAAGTCATTGCAGTATTGTTTGTATTGACAAAATATTGGAAACAACCTAAATTATGATACATCCACAATGGAAAACTGAATCACTGTAAACAAGGAAGGAAGCTCTTTATGCACTGATACAGCATTCTATCTCATGGACACTGTACTGGCTAAGTGAAAACAAGGTGCAGCACAGTCTGTAGAATGTGATACCATTGGTGTATAAAAGGGGAATAATATGTTTATATCCCTAGAAGTGTTCACAAGAAATCGATAATGTTGATTGCTGCTGTGGAGGGAGACTGGACAGCTGGAGTGGGGACAGGAGTAGAAAGGAGACTTTTCACTTTATACCTATTAGTAACTTCTGAATTTTCAGTTAGATGACTGTGTTGCCTATTCAAAAAATAAATGAAATATTTAGAAAGGATCAGACTGGAAGAAAAGATAAACAGAGCATCAAAATAAAATAAAATAAGGCACCTTACTGCTTGTGAGAACTCACAATGTGGCAGGAGAGATAGCAAAAGAAAGAATGATTACAATATAGCATAATGACAGCTGTGACAGAGGCCTGTACATGCTTTGAGGGGTGCATATAGGTGGTGCCTTCAACCACAGGGTAGGTAAGGAGATAGAGAAGACAACTCATGAAATGAGAGCACTAAGCAGAGTGATTTTAGATAAGAGTCAGTATGGCAAAGCATAGTGATAGAAGGGCATATCTGACAAGGGAACTGCATATTCAAACAGAGATTTGAAAGAATACAGTTTAGTGTGAGAACAAGCAGATCAGTAGAACTGGAGCAGAGGGGACAGGGTAGGAAGTGGACAAGGAAGGTGGGCAAGTCATATCCAGGAGGGTTTCAGATATTAAATGTCATGCCCAGGAGTTTGAATTTCATTTCTAAGTGTTTAGGGGCCTTTGAATACTTTTTAGAAGAGTTAGAGGTATTATCAAACTTGTGCTTCAGAAAGATCACTCTTTCTGGATCAAGAATGAATTGAGGGAGGCCAGTTAGCTCAGTTGGTTAGAGAGCAGTGTTGTAACACCAAAGTCAAGGGTTTGGATCCCTGAACTGGCCATACGCAAAAAAAAAAAAAAGAATTGAAATAGACCAGTTAAGAAGTAAGTGTGGTGATTCAGGTGAGAATTAATGAGATTCAAACTAAGGCAGTGATGGTATACAAGGAGGGGGATGCCAGGAGAAAAAGGACTTGGTGACCACTAGGATCTCATGTGCCGATGTGGGGGAGGCGGGAATGACATCAGATTCCTGACTTGGTGGTGCAATTCCCCAAGACAAGTCATGAAAAGGAAGAGGAAGAGATTTGCAGGGAAGGTAATGAGTTTATTTGGGGGCCTGTGGGAGATCCAAGAGGAATTTCCAGCAATTGCTTAGATGCATAAGTCTGACACTGAGGAAAAGCATTTGGGCCAGGACATAAATTTGGGAGCCATCAGCTCTGAGTGGTGGATGAGAGCCCCAAGGGAGAGCATGTAGTGAGAAGAAAGAAGTGCCAAGGCCAGACCCAGGAGAATCTATCCTTGCCTGCCACTGCCTCCTCATGCCCCCGCACCCCATTTAAGAGACTTGAAGAGGAAGGGGACACAATAGAAGAGGTGTCAGAGAGCTGGGAGACCCAGAGAGATGGGGTCTTAGAAGTTGATGGAGCTGCCTTCGGAAATAGGACCTGGACCATTTGCAGAGCACTTCCCATCCAAGAGCTAGTTTCATCCTCACAACAACAATGTAGATAGAAATATTCACAAGACATTAGGCTTAGATAACCAGAAGGCCCCAGTCACACCTAGTTAATAGCAGAACTGAATCTTGAACCCAAATTTTTTGACTATGTTCCTTTTGGTTGAATAAGAAAAAGTTCCTCCTACCCCTTGTGATCTGCCAAGTGGGCAGGTTTCCATTACCTTTTTCTATAGGAATTACTTAAGTGAAAATCCCACCTCCACACTTTTGCTCATATAGTCTTTTGGTCCTAGAAGTTCTGCCTCTTCTCTTTCTCTCTTTGCTGGTCTAAATTCTACTCATCTTTCAAGCCCTAGCTGGAGTTCCTCCATAAAGCTCCCATGAAGACTCCAGTTCACTCTGACATCTCTCTTTTCTAAATTCCTAAGGCAAATACATCTTCAGGTGATTCCCCAATGAGTCATGCTCTTGTGTAATTCCCTCCCCTTGAGTGTGAGTGGAACCTGTGACTGCTCCTAGGCAATAAAATATGGCAAAGGTAATGATGTGTCACTCCCGTGATTATGATACCTTATTATAATACTCCTTCTCAGCAGACTAGAGTAAGAGATTCCCCTGATGGCCTTGAGGAAGCAAGCTGCCATGATGTGAACTGCCTATAGAGAGGGCCACATGGCAGGGAACTGCAGCCTCTAGGAACTGAGAGCAGCTCCCAGCTGACAGCAAGAAAATGGGGTCCTCAGTCCTACACCCTCAAGAAATTCTGTCAACAACCACATGAGCTAGGAAGAGAATCCAGAGCTCCACAAAGAAACACAGCCCAGCCATAAACGCAATAGGAGTTATGGTTAGCACCACTCAGTTTCAACCATAAGAAATTAATATCTAGTTTAGCTTTACCTTTCCAATTTGAACACAAGCTTCTTGAAAACAAGGAGCTGGTCACATGTGACTTGTGCCCTGACAGTGTATGTTTGAGAGGCACAGAAAAGGAACTCAACCAGTATTTATAGAATGTTAGTCCAGGAAAGAACCAAAAAGTAGCTAGTAACACCTGCTGCATAGGACTGCAGTGGGGATCAAATGAGTAATATGTAGAAAACACCTAACATAATGCTTAGCACATACCTAGTATTAATAATGCTAATAAATATCACATCTAGCCCCATTCTGCCAATTTTCTGGTAAAGAAATAGCTCCCTTCACTATCATCTTCCATAAAAAGAAACAGACCCAGCAAGGTACAGCAACTTATCAAAGGCCACTCAGCAAATCAGTGGCCAGAACTCAACCCTAAGAAGAAAAATTAAATGGCTTGAAGGAAGCAATGAGGCATACCATTGCCTGTGGGTTCATGAGCTGAAAAAAACAGAAAGGAGGCCCCTTTTTTTTTAGGCCCTTGCCCTAATTCTTTCTTCTCGCCTCTTCACTACCTTTCTATAAAATTACTTTTCTGGTAAACCAAGTAAGTGATTCACAGAGTGTGAATAATACCTAGAGACCAGAGGGCTTATTAGTCAAGATTTCTTTAGTTGCAAGTGACAGAAACTCAGTTCAAGCTAACTTAAGCAAAGAAGTTCACATAGCTAAGGAAGGACACCGGGTATTCCAAATTTACTGTAGCTGCATAACAAACCACACCAAAACTCAGTAGCATAAAACCATCATTTTATTATGCACATAGTTTCTGTGGGTCAGGGATTCAGAGAGGACACAGTGGGGATGGCTAAGGGTGACTTGATGGCTGGAGTGTGATATCATCTGGAAATGCCTTATGTCTGGTAGTTGAGGCTGGCTGTTGGCTGGGATTTCAGCTGGGGCTGTTGGCCTGACCCACACATGGCTTCTTTATGTGACTACTTGGCTTCAAGCTTGTGGCTAGGTTCCAAGAGCAAATATGCCAAGAGAATAAAGCAGTAATGCATGGCACTTTTATGACTTAACCTCAGAAGTCACATAACATCACTTCCACTATATTGTTTTGATCCAAGTGATCACAAAGTTCTAAAGGTGTGAGAGGAGGGGATATAGACACTACTATTTGGAAGGAGGAATGTCAATGTTGCATTGTGATGAGAGTATGTGGGGTGGGATATATCATGGTGGCCACCTTTGGAAAATATAATCTGCCACCCCGGGATAACTCATAAAGCAGGAATCAAGGCCTTAGGGTCTGACACAGAGAACTCAGGGCTACCTCTCCCCTTCTTGTTTGCCTCTGATTTTTACTCATCTTTACTTCTTTTTGTCTATCAGCAAAAACCACCTTATTTTTCTCAGCATCTGTATATAGTTTCCCAGGGAAGGACTTTGGTCTTTCCTTGAGTCATGTGCCCACCACTTGGACCGATTCAAGTTGCCTGAAGAACTATGATAATCCAAACCTGGGTCACATGCACAGGTCACATGCATAAGAAACAAGTATGCTGTGTAGATATAAAGAATAACTAGTATAGTCTACCATAGGTTTAACTTCAGTGAGCATTTAAGTCAGCTTAGTGTGTAATTATAATTATGTTAGTTCCCTATCAGAATCCTATAGTTGTAATGTTTCAAAGCCCTTTACTTGGTCATCTTCATATCATGCTCTTGTCTTCCATTTTGCCACACACCACCTCTCTGAGATTTGCTGGGTTTCCCATTGGATAGAAAAGTTCCCTGGCTTTTACAACCACATTGGTTGGCTTTTTTCTGTCATTCCCTCTCACCACACCTGTCATGTTTCAAAGGGCCACTCCCAAATATAATTTTTCACCATCCTTCCAGCTGTAACTCTCTAGGCAACTGTCACTCTATTAGCTTTGTCTCTATTTTTCTCCAGTGTCCCTCCTTTTTTTCTCAAAATCGGACTCAATTTTCCGGGGGTCTTTTTTCCTAGAAATAACCTCCCAGAGCCAACAGCTCAGAAATAATACAATTAGGTAGGGAGATCTTGTAACAAAAAGACCAAGAGTTTTCTGAGTTGTTAGCATCACCCAACAGAAAAGGGTATGGGTCCTCTGTATTGGTTCCTGTTTAGCCTTAATCCTTAACACGTCATTAGGATGCTTTTGGCTGTAAATACAGAAAATTCAAAAGTGTGTTAAATAATAAGGAAGTTTATGACACAACTTAAGTAGTAAGATTAGAGGTGGCAAGTTCCAGAGTTGGTTAATTCAGCAGCTCGTTCACATAAAGGATCCAGATTCCTTTCATCTCTCCCCTCTGCCATCTTCAGTGTATCATCTGGGCCACTTGGCTAACTCTTCTTATGGTAACAAGGTGGCTTCTGAGCTCCAGGTATCACCAACACACATGGCCACAATATTGAGAAGCAGAAAATAGGAAATTCCTTCTTGTGTGTATTTTAAAAAGCAAGAAACCAAAAAAAAAAAAAAAAAAAAAAGTCTGGCTGGTTAGCTCAGTTGGTCAGAGTGCAGTTTTATTACACCAAGTTCAAGGGTTCAACTCCCTAGACCAACAAGCTGCCAAAAAAAAAAAAAAAGAAAGAAAGAAATCCTTCCCAGTAGCCTTGCATCAGCGTTCTCTCATGTTTCATGGGCCTAAAGTATATTGGATGCTAATCTACTAAACCAATCATTGGCAAAGGAACCAAAATTACCGTGATTGACTTAAGCTAAAAAGGAAGTTAATCCTGGGGCTAAGAGTAGACCCATCCCCATGTGCATAGCTTGCCAGAGAATATCAGAAAAAAATTAGGGCTCTGCAAAAACAAAGAAGGATGGGAGTGAGGGGAGATAGGGGAGAATGGATTTGGACAAGCAGCTAATTGTTCCTGATGCACTTCTCTTCGACTTGGTTTCCCCAGCTATAAACTAGAGATGATGATACCTTCTTCATCTATATGTGGAGATATTTCAAGAAATAAGATTTTGCAAGACACACCTATCAAAATAGTTTAATTAAAAACTATATAAAGAAAAACAAGGCACATGCTACAACATGAATGAACGTTGAAGACATTATGCTAAATGAAATAAGCCAATCACACAAGGACAAATATTGTATGATTCCTTTCATGTGAGGTTCGTGGTCAAATTCATAAAAACAGAAAATAGAATGGTGGTTGCCAGGGGCTGGGGGAAAGGAGAGAATAGGGAATTAGTGCTTCACGGGTACAGAGCTTCAGCTGGAGAAGACGAGAAAGTTCTGGAGACGGATGGCGGTGACGGCAGCACACAGGGTGCGTGTACTTAATGCCACAGAACTGTGTGCTTAAAAATGGCTCAAATGGTGAATTTTATGTTGTCCATATTTTACTACACACAAAAATTTTTTTTAAATAAAACAGGCTATTTAAGATATAGAGCGAAGGAATTGTGCTAAATTTTTAAAATGGTATAAATTCATGGTTTTCTCTAATAACCATAATGTTGAACTTTTGTCCATTTTAATTTGTGCGTGATAATAACCACCTCCCAGCCTCAGCTATCACTTCTTTCCCAGTCTCGTGCCATCCTCCCCTCTTTCCTCAGACCCAAGGTTGGTTTGACTGAAGTGCAAGTCAAGAAGTTCCCCCCCAAAAAACTGCCTTGCAAGGAGTCCCCTGCACAGAATGGAATCAACCACGACACCCACTTACCTTTACCCTTGAAGTTTACCTGCATCTTTCTTCCTTTGTCTTCCAGTCCTCTTTCAATGCAGCTGGCTCTCCCCATATCCACACCAAGAGCCTTTGGGACAGAGAGGACGACTCAGAGCCAGAGAGAAGCACGAGTACAAAGCACCAGTGGGTGTTGGCAGCTCTCAAAAAGTCTATTTACTGACAACACATACATACTAATATTTACTGATCTCTCAGATGTTTGCAAATGAGGCAAAGCAGTGAGGAGCCGTTCAGAGAGGATGCAACCATGTATCCAACCCAATACCCATTCATGCAGGGCCAGGTCGTTTCACATGAAGCTATGAAAGTTCCATCCCATGTCCAGTGCCCAGAGCTGAAAAAAAAGTCTATCCAATTCCATTACATAAACTTTAAATCAGAGGTCATCTATTCATTTTTAACCTATTCCTCATGCTAGCCAGCTGCCAAAAAAAAGTATATAATATCCTACTCACTCCAGGCAGTCTTTTCCAGAAAATACCATAGATTATAAAGACTTTCAATGTGGACCACCCATCAACCCTTAAACTCACATCCCAAGCTTAACGACACTATCAGAAAGTTTCTCCTTATGTGTAATCTTCTTCTGTAATTAAAATAGATTCTAAAAAGCCTCCATCAAGTTCTGAATGATGTGTGCCCTCCGCTGCACGAACATTAAACTCTAGCATTCAATTCTCTGCATTAAGCTCCTGATGCCAGGCAAGTGCCCCAGGGCTCCCTCCAGGAGTGATTATCTTTTATTCAGTGATCCTGGTCAGCCACCTGGAAAAACACCCTGCTGGTTACAGGAAAGACAATTCACTTCAGTTCTGCCAGAATTAATGGAGAACCCACTATCTGCCAGGCACTGGGCCAGGGCTGAGGGCATGGAGATAAATAATCAATCTCTGCCCTTTAGGGATTCTCAGGTCTTGGGGAGAGAGGCAGATATGAAAACAAACAAGTACTATACAGTGTGATAAGTTTTGTACCAGCTGCTATGGGAGTACTGATGAGGAATGATTAACTCTGTCTGGGGATTCTCTGGGAAGTCAGGGAAGACTTCACCAACGAGGTGTCATTTGAATGAGGTTTTGAAGGATGACTAAAATCTTCCCAGAAGGATAAGGTAGAGAAAACGATTCCAGGTAGAAGGAACCACATATGCAAAGGCAGAGAAGTGAGGAAGGACATGGTGTGTCTCAGAAACAACTGGCAAGATAGCAGAGGTCCAGAAATGAGGCTGAATGGGAAAAGCAATGGGACAGCTCAATCCCAACCATTTCCCCTCCTCAGCCCTCGGGGAGGAGGGAAGGGAAAACAAATTGAAGCTCTGGCTCTATTGCTGCTGAGTCAGCAACATAATTTTTCTACATAAAGATCAGATCCCTAAGTCTTTGTTCTGTGGATGTTCTAGGTCTTCTGCAAGATTATAATCTACTAATAAGAACTTTCTTCTCAAAGAATCCAGGTCTTTTATATTTGAAAAGGCCATTGGTTAGGTCATCTGGAATCTTTGGGCAGTTGTGATATCTGAAATGGGATTACTGCTGATTGGAACTCTGAAGAACCTGATATTTGACAGAGGAGGGAACAAGAGCTCAGAGAGGTGAAGGCACCACCTGACCTTATCATGGTAGGATAAGCCAGGCCAGCACCCAGCCCTCCTTACTACCCTCAGTGAGTTTCCTCTCTGTGTTATTAGTCCGTCTCTGTTGCTTATAAAAAAAATACCTGGAACTGGGTAATTTATAAGAAAACAAAGTTTTGGAGGCTGGGACATATAAAATCCAGGGAACACATCTAGTGAGGTCTTCTTTGGTGGTGGCTTTAAGGCAATGCAGGGGTCTCACATGGCAGAAAATGACAGAGCAGAGACAGATAGCTCCTCATGCACTCTCCATTTAAAGCCCTCAGAACCATACCCACGCCCACCATTAAACCATCAACTAATCACCTCCTCAAGATCCCCACCTTTCAATTACCATAATAGGATTTCCCACCTTTAACAGTTACAGTGGGGATTAAGTTTTGGAGGGACATTCAATCCAAGGCACTCTCCTTCCTTTTATCCCCTTAATTTGCCCAGGCTGGTGCTCTTCATTCAGTGGACATATGATAATTCTTATTATTTTATCCTTTTCAGAAAAAAAAAGTGTATGGCTTGGTCAAGCTTTGTGAAAACTTGCAGAATCAATTCTTTCCTGAGTAAGGGCTTATTAAACATGAGTGAAATGAACTGAAACTTCCACAGAACTCTAGGAAAAACTTGTCTAATACATACCTTATAAATGAGTTTTTAAAATCCCCTTTCAGTCTACCAAAAATTTTGCCAGCCTATAAAATGCTCCCAGCTCTTCTCAAAGCTCTGCCTCTGATAATGTGAGCTATATGCAACCTAAACTAGGACAGGGATACATTCTCAATTTTTCATAAAACATTTACTTTCCTAGAATCCAATTTCTTTTTAGGCCTGGTCTTTATCTTTCTGGTGCAAGACCTAATTTGCAAAGCTGCTCCCTCATTTCATCCAAACTTGGCTGGCTGCCCTTTGCTAAGGAACCAAGTTTGGAATTTACAATATGAAAACTCCAGAGACCCAGACGAGATCTGAGACAGCCTGCTTGTCTTCTGACAGGCCCACGGTGGCCACCTGCTCAGGTGCTCGAAGACCTGCTGCCCTCTAGTGGCTGTAACCTAGGGGTGCAATAGTGCCTCCACTTGGCAAAAGAAAAAAAGCCTTCTCTTGTTTTAGGGTCCACTGGCTCACTAAATGTGCTCCAAAAGCATTGTCTTCCCCCACAGATCTACTAATTTTAGAGGTGAAAGGTACCTTAATCCAACTGTCATTGTTTTGTTTTGTTTTTTGTTTGTTGTTTCTAAAGAGGAGCCTGAGGATCATAAAGATTAGGTCCTTCAGCTAAAGACGCACTCTAGTTAGAGAAGTAGCCAGTAATGGAACCCCCACCCTCATTAGAAGACAGAGAAGGGAGAGGAAGCTGCCATTTGAAATTTAGAAAGACACGTGATGCTACAGACTCTGTGGACTCCAGGGTCCAGGAGGATCCGGGGGGATCCAGGAGGGTCTGGCTGAATGCTGAGTTCCTCCCCACCAGTCACTCCATCCCCTCCATCTTTTGCTTCCCAAGGAAAGTTGCTTTGCCTTTGTCTTAAACACCTTCCTTAGACCAAGGACAAAGCACCCCAATGCAGATATAGATTCTTGTCCAAACTTCAACCTAAAGTAACTCAACCGCCCAACCCCCACCTTTGGGCCTCAATTTCCTCGTCCAGAAAATGAGGGACTTAGACTGGACGCCTTCTAAGATTTCTTTTAGGAATGATAGTTTATGATTGTCTGTTTGCGTCTTGGCATACAAATATCTAGCAGTAGTATTAGACTAGTGGCAACTTGAGGGCAGAGTCTTCACATCCTGAAAGCCTAAATCTATACCTTTGACATATTAAATGTTCAAAAGTATTTATTGATCATAATATTCAGTGTCTGCTGTGTGCCGGACATGCTACATGTGATCCTTACATATGGCTCTGTGTTGGCTATTGCTACACCATGAGGTTGTAAAGCACAATATTAAGCACAAGGGCTCTGGGATCAGATTGCCTGTGATCTAGAACTGGTTCTATGCTTCCTATCTGTACATCCTTGGACAAGTGATTCACTCTCTGCCTCAATATCCTCATCTGTAAAATGGAAATTAAGTAACAGTGCCTAGCACATTGTAAGTACTCAGTAAATGTTCTTATAAGGTAGACACTATCATCTGGTTTACAGCTGAGGAAATTAAAGCTTAGAGAGCTTAAATAACTTCTAAACCAGCATAGCCTGTAAATGACAGATGTAAGATAAATAAGCAAGATCCAAAGCCCATGCTAACTCCTTGAACTCTGTGCTACACTATTCCTCTATTGTTGAATGACCGAATACAAGCACAAGTGAATGAGTAAATGAGATTCTTTATTGCTGATGGCAACGCTATAATAGTTGGCATTTGACTCTTCCATGAGGCAGATATTGGTACTCAGGATCTGCCTTTCCTTATTCCCTGGGACCAGCTGAGAGAGAAGATGAAAACAATTCTAAAAAAAGAAACAGAAGTATGTGCTCTCTTCAGCAAAGAGTGCTAGGGCTGGGCATTATCAAGATCAGAGACATTTAAAGGTCTCTCTGACCTTTAAAAGCTTGCAGTCTAATTGGGGAAACAAATATATGCAATGTCTGGATTAATGCAAGATAGTACATTATTACATCTTAAAACAGGGTGGTACAGATTTGTGTTAAATGAGTTCAGAAAGAACACAGCACAGACTTGAGCATTCTGAGAAGTCTTCATGGAAGAGAACTCAGGATAAATCTTGAAGAATGAGTAACTTTCTTTGATGTTATCCTTGATTCTTTTCTCTCCTTCGTCTCCTACATCCAGTTGGCCAGTCACCAAGGCCTATCAGTTCTTTCCAAATGACTCTCACACCAGCCCCTTACTTTCCAGCCCAGTGGCAATTTTCCCAGTTCAGTCCCTCATTACTTCATGCCCAGATGTACACTGACATCTATTACTTGTCTCCTTGCTGCCAGCCTTTACCTTTTCAATCCATGCTATCTACCTCTTTGGAATTAGCCTTATTTTATCTTGTCACTGTTGTGATTCATTCATTCCAGCTTCCCTTCAACTAATATTTATTGAGCATCTACTGTGTGCCAGGCACCATTCTTCTAGGCACCAGGCATTCAGTGTTGAACAAGACAAGCAAAGAAGATTCTTGCCCCCCTGGGACTTACATCATGATGTTTATATTTTTATTTTTAATTTTTTTAAAACTTCAACGGACACCAGTTGCTTTAAAGATTTGAGTTCAGACTTCAGGGGAAGGCTCACCCGATTTGTCCTTCCCTCCCCATCCTTTTCCACCACTTTCACATAGGACTCCTCAGCTGGGCTCACCATCCCCCACACAAGCCACATTCATTTCCAACTAAAGCTTTCTTCCTTCCTTGGATCTACCTGCCCAAATCCTTCAGGACCTAGTTCTAGCTCCACATCCTCCCCACCCTTCTCTTATATTAGCATTACATGTGTTCCAGTGCCATTCAACTATTTCACATATTGTTGCTTTTCCCCCCACTCACTTGACAAGATTGTAAGCTTCTGGAGGGCTATAACCCTGTTCTATATTTTTCCATCTTGGTCTCCCCTATAGAACCTGGCTCAATATTATGCAAATTAAAGGTTCTTTCTCTTTCTCCTCCTACTTTTTTTCCCTCCTAATAATGACAATTAATTCTGTAAAGCACTTTACCAGGGTTTTCATATACATTATCTTCCATAAGCTACACAATACCCTTGTATCAATTATCAGTAAGTAGCGAATGGATTAATAGGTCAAAAGGAGAAGGCATTACAGGTAAAGGAAATAACATCAGCAAATGTGCAAAGACAGGAATGATCCCAGCATGTGCAGAAAGCAGTGGGAACGCAGTCTAGCTGGAGAGAGGAGAGTGAACACTCCAGAAAATTTGGTAGATGAAGAATAAAGATAAAAAAACAAAGACAAAACCCAACTCACTGACATGGTTAGCCTTGAGGTGTATTTACATCTAGCCTTTTTTAAAACATTTTTTCTTTTGTAAAAAAGCTGTAATAAGTGACCATAAAATTTGTCCTACTTTTTTTCACTTAACATTCTAAGCACTGTTCCCTGATGCGACTGAGTCTTCATAATAGCCATTCGTAATGAATGCATAATATCCCAGAGTGCCTGCATCCTAATCTACTTGCCCCTTTCTCTGTTGTTGGACACATGTTGTTTCCCATTTTATACTATTATAATAAGCACGGCAACAAACCTCTTGTGCAGAGAGAAGAAATGGAAAGAACCCAGATTTTTGGTGAGACCTCAAGCTGCTCTATGAAGGCTCATCTGAGCCTGAACTGTTTCTGGACTTTTCTGTTACCTGAGCTAGTAAGACTGATCCTTTATTGCATAAGCCAACTGTAGTCACATTTTCTCTGACTTGCAGCCCACCCAACACAAGATTTCCAAGGGCAAGGCCATACTTGTCTTACTACTGTACCCCTACTTTAATATTTGGTCCAAGCCACAGTGGCCTGCAGAGAGTAGGAACTTAATAAATGTGTGCAGAAAACAGAATATGAACTCTTTTATGAACTATCCATTCTTATTCTGACCATTGATCTCGTGGGATCTTAGTATTTGTGTCAATTTTTTTGAGCTTATCAATAAAAATGTTGCCTCTTCATCACTTTTTTTTTATATTCCTCCTTCTTTAGGCCTTCTTTAGTTTAATTCAGAAATTTCACATTTTTATGAACTAAAATATTTTCCTTCATGGAAATAATTTAATAATAAATAATAAATTAATAATAAAATTTTAAAATGTAACTCCTTTCAGATTTGATATTCAATTGTATTTTCTTCTAGTTTTTCTACAATTAATTTGTAATATTTAATTAATTTATTTAGAATTTATTTAGGTGTCTTGTTAAATAAAGGTTAGAGTTTTTTCCCCCAAGTTTTTAACCAACTGTTCAAATGCCTTTTCCCCCATTGAGTTGCAATGCTTCTTTTGTCATTTTTAAATGCTTATATAAAATCGAGTCTATTTCTGCCTAGCTAATCTGTTAAATTGATGTATGAGCTATATATTTTATTATTTGTCAAGGCATTTAATACTCCTCCCAATTAAGCTCTCCCTTCAAAATTTTCTTTGCTATTTTCCCTTGTTTATTTTTCCAGGTGAATTTTAAAATAATTATATCCAAGTCTAAAAAGACTTCATTGAATTACAGTGTGTTGTAATTACACAAAGGCTTAAAATAAAGGAAGAATTGACATCTTTATAATTTTAACTTTCCCATCCAAGAGAAATCTTCTTAAGTTTTCCCATATTTCTCAACAAAATTTGGTCATTTTCTTCATATAGATTATTGATATTTCAAATAAAGTTTATTGCTAGGTATTTTCTATTTGTTGTTATTTTATGTTGTTTTCTAACTAGGATATTGCTGGTGTAGGTAGGGAAACTTGCATCTTGACAAGACAGACCACTCTACTCTGTCAACGTATTCTTCTGACTCTTTGGAGACTGCTATCATGTTTCCCAGCAGTCTTCTTTTGTCCTAGCTAAATAGTCCCAACTGACAGGATGAAAGAGTATTTGGGGAAGATTCAGATGACAGTTGTGAGGAGGGTGACTTGGGGCAGGCATGACACTAAACGTGGGGGATCAGCAAGGCCTGGCTTCAGCAGTGATCCAGACTTAAAGAGATGTGCTAGGGCTGGCTGGTTAGCTCAGTTGGTTAGAGCTCTGCCTTGTAACACCAAGGTCAAGGCTTCAGATCCCTGTATCTGCCAGCCACCAAAAAAAAAAAAAAGAGAGAGAGAGATGGGCTAAGATGAGGCTGTGAATTTGGGGAGGGGCATGTCTGAGAGCAAAGGAGGAAACATTAGGACATGTCGATAAACTGGATATAAGGGATAAAGGAAGGGAAAGGAGTCAACGATGGCTCGAAAATGTCTAGGCTGAATCACTGAAGGGCTATGACTCTACTAAGAGAAAGTGTGAGAGGCTGGCAAGGGCAGACGGTTTGGAAGGAAGTCAATTTTGGACATCCTGACCCTGAGATTACAATATAGACACAGAGAGAAGTCTGTCCTACAGACCAGTATTCTTCAAATTTTTTTCCCACAGTAAGAAATATATTTTACATAGCAGGCCAGTTTGAACACAGACACAAACAGATAGATATAAAACAGACATTGGGTTACAAAACTCCTGCAGACTTATGCAAGTTTGAGCCTGGAATCCTAGTGAGCGGGAGGAAAGGGCTGGGTGTGTAATTCGCACTGAATTGATAGATTCAGTTATGAGGACTAATGACTTCCTTTCCCTCAGCTGTCTGAGGTCCTGTAGTCTTATAGTTGGCGACCAACACCCTCTCAGGAAATTAATTATCCTGCCACCATCACTCTCAGTCCCATGTTCCAGAGGGCTCCAGGGGAAGAGAGATTCCAGCAGAAAGGCCACACACATTTTAGAGTTCAAAGTAAGTCTCACTGCCAATGAACAGGGCACGCTGCGCTAGGAATTACTCACCTTTAAGAAATATCTCCTTTATCCTCAGCCTGGATAAGGATTTTACTTGGAGAAAGAAGGGCTAGAGAATTTTTAGGACTCCAATTTTTGAGTTTCAAAGCCATGGTGCTTAGAACTGGGAGAGGAAGGATAGGAAACAATTTCTCGTTGCAAAGCCAGAGTCCTAAATCCAAGCATGGAAAAGAGGCCAAGGGCCCTAAGCTAACATCTGTTGTTGGGTCACAGCCTAAGCAAGCTCAGGCTCAAGCTCAGCAGTGCTTGGCTATGATGAATGAGGGAGCACAGAGGATTGCTAGAGGCCTTGCAGAAAACAGCAACACATATTGAAAAGCTGCTTTTCCAGCCCCAAGAACATTAACCTCCTCAGTCAAAATAAGTTGCTTTAACCTGTGTCATGTCAGAGCATCTTTCCAAAGTAGAAACAACTCAGAGTGAAACATTTCATAGTGAAAGGTACTTTTAAATAGAGATGAAAATGAGCCAATCAATTTTTGGCCTTAGAAATTTAGTTTTTAAAAAGTTCCAATGTACCATCTGGTTGAAATACCATGTCACTCTCAGGCTTTTTTCTGTTCAGGCAAAGGAGCAAATGAAGAGCTAGAAGACAGGGCAGTTGTTCAGGAGGTAAGGGGTGCTCCGGCAGGCTTCTCTTCCCATATTGGGGCTGATGCCCCAGGTTTTCAGGAGACTTTGATGATGGCTGCATGTCTGGGCTTCTCTTAACACCTAGCTCAAAGAGACAGGCCTTCATGGCAAAGGTCCCAGGGAGTCAGACTCAATCCTTCCTCCGCAAAATATTACAGCAGCACAGAGGAGCTGGCTTAAAAATGACAAAGCACTGGCAATAAGCAGGCCGTTGAAGCCAGAAGCAGCCTATTCACCACACCCTTTCTCAGGCCCTGGGCTCTATTTCATTCTCTTCTGGTCCCCATTCTCCATCTCTGATTGAAAAGATTGCCAAGATATAAACCATCTCTCTTTGACTACTTCTTCTTTCCATAGACCCTCCGCATCCTCTGTGGCAAGCCCTATTCCTTTTGGCAGTAGTATACCTAAACTCAGAGGCACTTCTTTGTCCTGGTTCTAGTCTCTGGAATGCCTCCAGACCACTTCAGTATCTCCAACTCAGATCTCTGCTCCTCCCACCAAGCCCATGACAGTCTCCCTTTCTTGTGTGGCAGTACACTTACTCCTGTATTCCTCCAGCCCTGTGAGTCTTCTTGGCACCTTAGTCAACCCCGCCCTTCTTCCACCCTGTTAATATTCTGAGAACAAGCACAGTCTAGATATACCCATGCCAAACAAGACTGCCAGCGAAAGAAGAGAGCCACGGGTGTGAGCAGACAGATCTAGGTCTGGAACAGAAGGGGGTTTTCAATGCATTTTGAAGGCTGTAATGTGAATTAGCTGAGAAAAAGGAGAAGGGGAAAGAAAAGTAATATGAGAAAATTTTACACTCTTTTTATTAAAGGAGAAAGAGGAGCTAGAAGAGAACAGAGCCAGGGATGAAGAGGGTTGTGTTTCCGATGTCTTTGGCCCAGACAGGATTTCTGTAAATTCAGCTATCTCCCCATTTAGCCCTGCAGTCAACTGCCTTCTTGGCAGAAAGAAAAAAAAATCATTGGACTAATTTAGTGATAGCCAGAGATAGCCAGAAGCTAAACTCTTAAACAGCTGCAGTCAGCATTTCTAGACTGCTTTTCATTTCTGCAAAGGCTGTGGAGTTACTCATCTACCTCCAGGGCTGATTGGTGTATCTCTATGCAATAACAGGACCTCTGCCTCCAACCAGCTTTTTTCCAAATGAGGACACAAAGTGGCCAAGCTTAGGGATCCCACAAGGCCACTGCCCCAGAGAGAGTCAAAGCTAAAGTTAGGGATCACCTCCTATAATGAGGATTCAGACCACAGGGCTGAGCTGCTTCTAACTCCTCTGAATGCCACAAAGTCCTCATATCATAGTGTTTGGGATGTTTGGACTACACCTCCCAGATGTGGACAAAGGAGGGCCCATCTTCAAGAGACACTAAAATTATGTTCCTCCATCCTCCCCCAAAAGTGAAACAAAACCAGGCCAAGAGGTCAGAGACACATTCACATAATTTATTAAATTCACCATACAAAGAATATGCCACAGAAAAAAATATCAGAACTGGAAGGGACATGGAGATGATCTGGTCTGATCCCCTCATTTTACAAATGAGAGAACTGCCTCAAGTCCCAGAACACCATCATGGACAAAGCCAGAACGTGAGCCCAGTTCTGACACACAGAAACACACAAACTTAAGGCTTCTGGTTGTGAGCCAAGTAGAGCCTAAAGACTTCATCCACATTTAGTTTTAAGTTTTCTATTTTCTATAGTACCACATTCTGATGCTTATCTACTTCTTGAGGCTGCAGGAAGAGCCCTAAAGAAAACAAGATGAGCTGTGGGGTCATTCAGGAAAAAAAGATGAATTACGGAGCACAGGAGTTAAGAGGGGTTAGGGGAAGAACTCATCCCCAACCCCAAGATTTCTGATCACCCTCTTGCCCCAAACAATATACACTCAGACCCCAGTGCCTCAAGGGAAGTATACCTGCCTTCCTGAAGTACAGATCAAGTTTGGAGAAGGAAGGGAAAAGAACCAGGCAGAGAAAAGGGAAAGAAGTATTCATAACAATGTCATTCTGAAATCAACAAGTCCAAAGAGAACACTGTTCCCAATTTCAAGTAAATCCAAACACCATAAGAGAAGGCTGTAGCACTTTGGTATTAAATCGATTATGAGATATAAGTAAAAACACCAATAAGTTAGCAAAATAAATAGTGAAAGTTTTGCTGGGACTGATGTAACCCAGTGAAAACATCATTTTTATGTTCTGGGTCAAGAAAACTGAAGTGTGCCTTGTGGTGCACCTTAGGGGAAAACCCTAAGAGATTACGGGAGATTTCACAGCAGACAGAAGTCACACATAACTGTCTATGGACCTAGAGAATCTTTCTGCTAAAAGCTACTCCCTGAATGTACATTCCCTTCTACCCAAAAGACAAGATTTCCCAGACAAAGCTGAGTTTCACTGACTCTGACCAGGCCTGGACAGGTCGCGCCACTGTCTGTGTGTAGGTGGCCCAGGTCGGCATGGGCTGACGGTGGAGCAAGTAGAAAAACAAACAGTTTGTTGCTAAAGAACTGAGCTGTGTTTGTGGAAGGAATTTCATTACCCCAGGACATGCTTCAATCACCCTGGACATCTGTGCCTCCAGCTTCTAAGGCTTAGGCAAACTTGCCACCTCTCCCAAGCCTGGCTCCTGGGGCAGCTGAACTCCAGTCTATAACAGAAGGGATGCACTGCTACAGAGAAAAATAGTAACTATAGGAATAAGGGTACTGCCCTAGCCCCTGCTGGCAGGATAGCATCTTCCAAAGGACTGCAGCATCCAGAGGAGGTGCTTGTGCTCCATCTGTCCAACACACAGAGGACAGGAGGGAACAGCAGGACACATGAGCCCCAAACGCTAGGTGCAGCCAGGGAATAGTCAAGAAGTCAAAGTCAGTGCTAGCAGCCTACTGGGGTGGTGGGCTTCTCCACAGGTGACAGGCAGCGGCAATGGCAGCATCCATCTCCTCGCAGCTCATGTTTCCACCACTCGGATGAGAGGCATGGGCTTAGGGCTGGGGGGCTTGGATATCCTAATGCTGAAGAGAAAGTTGGAAACACTGAGTGCTGTGTCATTACCCACCCTTCACAGAGCTTCCCCCTTCACGTTTGCCTCTGGAATCTTACACTTCAGTGCTGGCTGACCTCTTAGATTCCCAGTGCTTTGACACTGCAATTTTGAGTGACATCTAAAGATTTGGGGCATGAAACACTTGTATGGTGGCAGCGGTGATGAAAAGAAGGGGGCAGTTAACTGTGAAATGGATATAGCTGTGCTTCTTGATTTTTTTCAAGGTCTTGGGCCCTTTGGTGAATTTCTTGGAAGCAAAAGACCCTGTCCCTAGAAATATTGCAAATATTAAAAATAAAATTTGCATACAATTTTAGGAGTTTTATTTACCTCTAGAAAATACTCATGGACCTCCTTGGGTTCATGGTATCAGGCTGTACTCTAACTAGGTTAGAAAACAGTTCTGGTGGAGAATGGGTATGATTAGAGACCAAGAGAGGAAAGTTGGTTCAAAAAAGCCTTGTCCTTAGGGCCGGCCCGTGGCTCACTCAGGAGAGTGTGGTGCTGATAACACCAAGGCCAAGGTTCGGATCCAATATGGGGATGGTCGGTTAGCTTACTTCTGAGAATGTGGTGCTGACACCACCAAGTCAAGGGTTAAGATCCCTTACTGGGGGCCGGCCCGTGGCTCACTTGGGAGAGTGCGGTGCTGATAACACCAAGGCCTCGGGTTCGGATCCCATATAGGGATGGCCGGTTCGCTCACTGGCTGAGCGTGGTGCTGACAACACCAAGTCAAGGGTTAAGATCCCCTTACCGGTCATCTTTTAAAAAAAAAAAAAAAAAAAAGATCCCTTACTGGTCATCTTTAAAAAAAAAAAAGCCTTGTCCTTGCCTTAGCACTTACGGTTTCACATAGCTCTGTCCCGCCTTCCTTCCCTTCCTACCTGCCCACCCTATACACACTCACCTGCCCAGGTTCTCTGTCTTGGCCCGGGTCTGGGTGCTGAAATTGGCATGACTGATTTGTTTTTCTATTAGGTGTTCCATCCGGTCGTGCATCTCTAAATTCTATAATACAAGCTATGGGGTTAGAATTGGCTTTTTTCCGGCTTGTAATGTGTCACAGTTAGCTAGCTCATTCTGGGCTTTCCACCTCTGTTTGTGCTGCTGTTGCCCCCACCCCTATCATGCAAGCCACCAACTGATGTCTTCTCCCCCTCTTCGTTACTATAGATTGCTCTCTTCCTCCAATATCTGCTCCTCAATGACTCTGTGCAACAATGATCACTTCCTGCATATACTCTGTATACATTTCCTGTATATAATTCCTTATTGTCAGTTGAGATATCCACTTATTTTTGATGATATGCTATTCTATAAAGCATTCTTAGGTCTATTTTTTTTTTTAAAATATATTTTATCTCTAACTCTAGAGTGCAAACTCCCTAAAGATAAACAACCCTGTCTCCCATTTATCTCCCCCATTAAAAGGGATCTTCACACACGGGCTGCAAAGTGATCTACAGGTAGTCAAGGGAAAGAAAGGGCTCTGTAGCAAAGAGGAAATTAGACTAGGATGACATGCGGCTTGCACCATGTGATATGTCCCTTGAGGGCAGGGGCAGGTCTCACTATTAGCAATTCCCTGAAGGTTCTCAGAAAATGTTTACTCAACTGAACTGAAGATCAATCAACCATATCATACACTCACTTCTGAGCAGCAGCTAGATAGGACCAAGACCACCTTTCCTTCCCTTATGTCTAGTCTTCTCTTCAAGAGCCCTGCTCTCCTGCCGGAATTGCCCAGCACACACACCTCTGCCTCCAGATAGGCAACTTTCTCCTTGAGCTCCTGGATGGTGGCATCCTTTGACTGGATCACAGCTTTTGAATTCTGGAGCTGCAAAGATACAGGAGACACTGGAGCTCATTTTGCAATGACTCATTACACACTCACCAAACCTCACCCCAGCTGCTGGGGAAGCCAGCAGACATGAAAGGCAGAGCTCTGCAACTCTCATGTGACTTAATTAGCTTTTTTACAAAAACTTCATTTTAGTCAATATTAAATTCTTCATTATCCCAAGGGTGGGGGTGGGTGTGTGTGTGAGGGGAACACCACTCTGATAATCCAAAATAATGGATGATTCAACACCCGTTCCATTTGGCTTGGAAAATACAAATTATTTATTCATTCGAGAAATATTTATTGAATGCTTATTATATAACAGTCCCTGTTCCAAACAATGGGAAACAGCTGAAAACAAAATAGACAAAATGGAGCTGACATGAAGCAAATATGCCCTCCCCATTAGGGGATTTTATGTTCTCAAAACAATTCTGCAAATGTGCATATCCTAAGTATGCTACCCTAAAGTTCAGGTGGGGTAAGGCAAATCTGCCATGAGGCAGAAAGATTGGTCAACTGTACACTGATAACTGAGTTCATAAACTCAATTAATCAATTACTAGCACTCTTCACAGAGTGTAGGGGAGACTAACCTTTTCCTTCCATTCCCGTTGGAGAGTGAAGCCAAATGCCCAAAAATGTGGGGGAAAGATGGAAGAAAAGCAAATCCCAATAACCCAGCCCCTAGTAATTGGTAGCTATAAATGTTTTATGGGAAATGCATGAGTATAACCTAAGCTCCCTAGGAGAGTAGTAAATAAAAACACAGACTTGGGGTAACACTCCAGGGCAGGCTAAGATCTGACCCTGCTTACCTGCTCTATCATTTGTCGGACTTTCCGCTGCTGGCTCTTGAGCATGTCATCCAAGTGGTGGATCTTCTCCCGCAACCCAGCCACTTCCTTTTCTAGGGTAGCAGTCCTGGAGATAAAGACCAGAGGCTGAGGCAAGGGGAAAAGATGCCTTCTCTACCCAGCCACAAGAAGAACCTTGGGCTTGGGAGGTTCCCATCAGGTGTAACTCCCTCCACCTGATCCCCAGCAGTCTGCCCTAAAGAATAAGTGGTGGGACACCTTAGTACGTCACACTGGAAACATCCTCAGAGATCATCTAGTCCAGATGAAGAAATTGTGGCTCAGAAAGTCATTCTGGATAGCTTTAGAGGGTAAAACTAGAACCCTCTAAATAGGTAGATGATCCAGGGAAGGAGTTTTTCTATTAACACAGGAAAGACTTCCTCAGTACTAAAGCTGTCAGAAAGTGGGCTGCCTCATGTTTAATGAGCTCCCCATTACTGGAAAGATTCAAGTAGGAGCTGGGATTATATTATACCCAACAGCATCCAGCTTTTGGCAGAGATTTTATATCAGGAGGTAGATAAGGTCTGAGGATCCCTAAAGCCTCTCCACACAACTCTGTTTTTTAGTCTCCCAGTTCCTGCTGTTGCTTCCTTTGCATCTTCTAAGCAAACTGAATCAAGATCCCCAAGTCAGTGTGACATAATAAGAAATACACATTTGGTCTCTGCCTCTAGTTCCTGACATGAAGCTCCTAAAACTCTTGTAATCTCTCAGTATAGGGGTGATAGGAGCATGTTTTGTTATATTTGGTCTTAGTCCCCAGTTCCTGAAAAGGAGACCTTTGGAATCTCTGGAAGTGATGAGTGTCTTTTTGTATGCTAAGGAGATATTCGTGGCTGGGGTCCCTAGACAGCTTCAGGCTGGAAGAAGCAGGTAGCCAGAAAGACCAAGGCATGATTCAGCCCACCCCATCCCCAACCTCTGGGGTGGGGATAGAGGCTGGAGACTGAGTTAATCACCAATGGCCAATGATTTACTCAATCGCGGCTATGTAATGGAACTTCCATAAAAACCCTAAACAAAGGAGTTCGGAGAGCTTCCAGGTTGGTGAACACATCCACATGCTGAAATGGTGGCACATCCCAACTCCATGGGGACAGAAGGTCCTGCACCCTTCCAGATCTCAGATCTCGCCCTATGTATCTTGCCCTCTTCATTTGTCTGTTCATTTGAATCTTTATAATCTACTTTATAATAGACCAGTAATAGTAAATAAAGTGTTTGCCTGAGTTCTATGAGCCATTACTTCAAATTATCGAACCTGAGGAGGGGATTATGGGCACCCCTGATTTGTAGCCAGGTCAGATAGAAGTGTCGGTACCCTTGGACCCATGACTTGTGACTGGCGTCAGGATGGGGTACAATGAAATTTGAGCCACCCCATGTTCTTCCTAAACTTCAAACATTTTAAATTTCCCCCCTCAGCTTACCAATGCCCTATTTCTCAGTCTCTTTTTATTTAGAAAGTCAGCATTTATAGTGCATAGCTATCACCTGCCACTCCCAAACCCTGGTTTGGGATTATCTATTCCTTTTTATTTCTCTTGCTCCTCCCATCTCTTGGTCTGCCCATGAGCACCTCCACCACAGAGGAAGTAGTGCTGAGTAATTTAAAGTTTCTGATATGAAGTCAAGTCAGAAAGGAGGCTACAATAAGATGTCTGCATTTTCCATGCCAGGAAGGTCAAATCTGAGTTATCCTAAAGGAGAGAAAATGCCCCCAGGAGACTGATATGTCCTCAAAGGCAAGGATCATGTCTGTTAATCTTGTAATTACTTAGAAGGTCCTTCATGTCATGTCCGTTGAACTAAAAAAGGTCCAACTTACACAATGGCAATCAGACCCCATAATACTGGTGTTAAATTTGATTTACCATTTGAGATATTATTTATGAATTGTCAACTGCATAAAGAATTTCCAAATTGCTGAAGATCCATAAAACACAATCTTTGCTCTGCAGGTTCTGTTGCTTTGGGGCCTCTGATCCCCTGTGATCAGAGGGAATTTGCAAAACCCTCTAACCTTGGAAGTAGAAAGGATCTCAGTGATGCTCTATATACCACTGCTGACAGGTAGTTCTCTGTTTCTATCTGAACTGCTTCAAGTAACAAGAAGCTCAGTATCTCCTCCTGAAGCCACTCATTTTATTTTTCATCAGCACGACTTATAAAGAAGTTATTCGATTTACCCTCAAGTAGTACACAGTTGGTTTGGTTTTTGCTTTGGCAGGGAAGAAACTGTGATAAAACACATCCAGAGTAATAACCTATGGAATGCCATGCTGCAACAGCAGATGCTTTACCAGCTCTCATTTGACCTTGGCTCTAAAACCCTAAAAGTCTTTTCTTTAGGTTACTACCCCATGGAAAATGAACTCCCCATAGACGGCAGCTTTCCGAACAGTATCTCCCTGGGTGGGGCTCCACCCTGAGCAATCACATTATGAGTCAGAGCTGGAAGATCTGACATCAGCACCAGCTTCCTCCCCAGACCTGGCTACTGTGGGAGCTGCAGGCTACATGGCCCCCATCTCCCCACTACCCCAACTTCACAGTGAACAAGGACCCTTACTTTTCTTGTTGTGCTTGGCAGTCAGTGTTCTTGCTCCGAAGTTCCTCTAAGGCCAATTCCCCTTCCCTGACTTTTGTCAGTAAGGCCTGATGCTCCTGGGTGGGCCAAAGGAAAGGAAATCCAGGATGAGAAGATGGCAACAGTTTCTGTGTTTGGTGAGATGGCACTAGGGCTCTGGGACAGCTGCCAAAGAGCAACAAGTCAAGCTGGTTTGCTGGGGTGCCTTCCCCTGTCAGGGATAGCCCTTCCCACCCTCAGCACACAGAAACTTCCCAGCCTCACCCAGCTGCCCAGGGGGAGAACCTGGCTCTGTTTTATGCAGGCCCACCTGCCAGCCGTGGCAGCCAGTCCCTGAGAAACCCAGTGCGGTGGCTTCTTGGCAACAGTCTTCAAAAGCCCAAAAGGGGCAGCTGTACAAGAACCTGACTAAAGTGGAAATGGATTTAACTCTAGTCAGGGGGAGGCTGAAGCTAGCTGAGAGAAAGGCCTTCTCATTCCTTAAAGCCTATAAGGTATTCAAAGGGATTTGTGAAAGGAAGCTGTAAAGTGTGTTGTGGTTTTTTTGGAGCTGCTTGCAAAAGGAGAGTCTCAGCAACCATCTCACTCAATCCCCGGGCCCCTTCCAGCCCTGGAGCCTCGGCACTGATAAGCAAGACTCCACAATTACCGTCTCCATCCCCAGCAAGCGCCGCTGCAGCTCTCTGACTTCTGCCTCTTTCTGCTCCACTCTCTCCTCCTCTCTTTGAAGGGCAACATTACTTTGTTCTGCTTCTCTCTGGTACTGGGTGAGTGTGACCTGTGACATAGGATGGGGAGGTGTTAAATAGTAAGGGAAAAAAGAGCAAACTGCATAAAAACTGTAGAAGAGAACCCAGGAACCTGGGGCAGCTCTGGAACCACAATGGGAGAAAGGAAGTGACCCTGACAAGCACATCCCACCTCCCATTCACTGTTCAGGACCACCTCAGATGATGCCAGCAGATTAACTCTATTTCCAGGGTTAATTGGCATACAGTTGATCGAGCTCTACTTTAAAGTGACATCTGGAACCCACAAGCACCAACCACTTCAGGTGGCTGACTTCAACATCCCCACAAATCCTCCAGTGCCACCTGAGCTTAATTCAATGCTGTGGCTTTCACTCCAGGGGAGGATATCTCCATGTCCTTCCTTCTGCTTCTACAACTCCTCCCCACCCTTACTTCAAGCAAAATGTCAGAGCCCATGTACAAAAGCCAAAATGACATTTGGAAGGGCTACTAAGCACCAGGAAGAATGTCTTTTATCAAAGATGAGAAGCCAATTTGGAAAGGATAGAAGCAGAATTTTAGAATGTTAGAATGAGAAAGTAAAGTAAGGACTTGCCTCCTTTCCTCCCACCTGCGCCTTGCCAACTCCTACTCATCCTTCAGGTCTCTCTTAGACAACCCCTTCTTCCAGGGAGCCTTCTGAGCCTGGGGGAGGAGCCCTTGCTTTGAGTGTCTACAGAGGACACACAGCCCTTCCCCCTCATAGCACTGAGGGAATTTTGCCCAGTCACTCGTGTGCACCCCTAAAAAGACTGTCGGCTTCATGACAGCACAGACCTGAGCACTGTACATTCCCAGAGCTCCACACAGTACCTAGCTCACAGTAACTGTTCAATAAAATTGTGAATGGAACTAAGGTTCATCTAGTCCAACCCTCTCCCTTCATAAGTAAAAGTCAACTGACCTATTGAAGGTTACACAGCTAGTGAGTGACAGCACAAACACTAGGACCCAGCTACTTCTCTGTCCATTTGATGCTTTCCAGTTACCCACACTGACTGCTCTTCATTTACTAAAGAACTCAGGTAACACACTTCTGGAAAGCCTAGCTAACCCTGGGAAAACAGAACACCAGCAGCCAGTTTGTCTGGCCCCTCCTTAAGTCAGAACCAGGAAGGAGAAAGCACAGACAGGATAATGTATGATAGGACATGTCCGTGCTACACACCAGCCTTGTCCAGGGCTTGCTGCAAACCCTTCCTGATAGCAAACCGCCAGTAGAATGGGAAACCCATGCTTCATGGAAGGTTATTTTCATGGTAATTGATGACCTTGCCCTTCCTACCCCCAGGTTGAGAAAAGTAGACCAGAGAGTCCAATTCACTAGAAGAGACTGAGAAAATTCCTCAAATGACCAATATTAGCCCAAAATACACAAGAACTTAAAAACAAGGCCTTTCATTTCTGTACACAAACACTGCATCCAGGCTGATATGTGCTCAAGAGCACAATGTTAATGGGGCCATGGTCCTATCCCTGCACCCACTGCAGGGTCACAAAGATTAAAATAAAAATACAGACTCCCTTTCCACATCTGTCCTTGTTGCTCCAGCCATCCCTGACCCCAAAGGAACCACTTTAATTATAAGAGGGTGTGCCAACCTTCCCTAATAATGGGAACAGCCCAAGGAGCACCTCCTATTGCAGGTGGGTGTTGGCACCATGGAGTTAAGGAATAGTCCCTCTAAACCATGAGCAGTTGGCTGCAGCCGTCAGGGGTCTCTAGCCTTGGGCTCTGAAACCCAGAACAGCAGACTCCCCTGTGTGTGATCAAAACCAACAGATATTTCTGTAATTTCCATAACTTTATAATGCCTCTCAGGGCAGAAATTTCTTTCCAAAATTCACAACCTGGTCAGTGCTTCAGCCTCAATCTCCCCTTCCTCCTGTTTTACTCCAAGAATGTAGGTAACTGCTGGTCACCAAACTGATAGATACATCACCAACCATACTATCCAAATGTTGAATCTGAAACAGATGCAGCAAACTCCTTTACCTACTTTGTTCTGAGACCACAAACTAATCTTAGTATTACCCTAAGTCCGAACTATTTACAATAGGAAAATCTGCTTGTTAAACTGATGACTAAATACATAATATCTTCTATTTCTAAAACCCTTTAGAACAATAAAGTGTTCTCATATATATTACCTCACTCAATCTGCACAGCAAACTTGTGAGGTATACTTCATGTATACTTCATGATCCTTTCTACACAATTTGAAACTGATGCTTAAATTACTTGCTCAAATAAGACTTCACTAACCTAGAGGCAGTTTATCATTCCCAGTGCCCCTCTTCCTCACCCTCTCTCTTCCCAAAAGTTCTCTTTCTTAGTTCCATGAAAAGAAGAGTAAGGCTGGGCTTCTTTCCATCAGCTCCCAGCATGCCTAGGCAGGATATAATCCTATCATAACATATTTATGACATAAATAAAACTCACTTGTGGATGAACAAGAGCAGATAACAGATGGTTAATCTCACATAGTCAGAAAACTACCAGTGTACCTCATTTTGTACTTAAAGAATTTTCTAGAAAGTATGGAAGACCTCACATACTTTTATTTTTTTCTAATTTTATTAAATAATTACATTGAAATTTATTTGACAATTTGTGAAGCAATTTATTTTGAAAAAGGAATTCCTATAGCATAAAAATTTCTTTAGGAAGCTTCCATATGATAACTAAACTGGTCCCTCAGTATTCCACAGAATTTTTATTCTCTGGTCAGTTTTTCTTTTTTCATCCTCCGAAATTTCTATTTTAGACTTTCTCCACTTTCCATCAGCTTTCCCCTCTCACCCCACTGCCATTTTACTCTGAGCAGATGACCTTAATTTCTGTTTCACAGAGATGCTGCTGACACTTACGTTGTTGATATTCACATCTCATTTTTACCTGCATCCTCTTCCTTTTACTAGCTTCTTCTTGTCAGCATTTAAACATACATATGTCATGCTACTCTTCCATGTGTTCTCTGCTTTTCCGTCTCACAAGCTTTCTTTCAGTTTTTCACATCCCATTTTCCTTTCTCCTTTAGGGCCTTTGTGCTCAATTTATGCCTGGAATTCTCTTTACACTTCCTATTAAAACAGACACTGCAGCTTACATCTATTTCATCCTAAAATTATATTCTCCCATTTATCAGAAATCACTGAAATAAATATATAATTTTTTTAGGCACCCTTTCTTAAAAATTGGTGTGTATTTTAAAAACTTTATTATATTGATAAGTTGAAATTAAAAAAAAAATTTTTTTTAACTTTTTAGAAAGCAGCTTTGCCATTCCTATCTATATGAGGTTCCTTAAATTTTTTTTCTCCCAAATTCTTTTCTTTTCTTTTCTTTTTTTGAGCCCCCTTTATTTTTATTTATTTTTAATCAGTACATTCTAATATGTTCTTGGGGTTGGGGAAGGGAGTAGGGCTGGCCCACAGCTGATTCTGTTGCTGGTCTGGTTATGATGGGGGGTGGGGCTAAAGCCCTGGGGGAGTTCCCCCTACTGCCCCCCACCCAGGCTTCTGGCTCCATCGCTGGCCTGGGGGCTGTCAGCAGTGGGCAGGGCCAAGGCCCTTGGGGGGGCTTCCCTCACATACTTTTAGTAGTAGGGGGCTTTCATTCTCTATAGATTTCTGTATTTTTTAAATCTTCTAATCTTTTTAATCCAGTGTTACTTTTTCTTTTAAATCTACTATTACTTTTACAACAATAATTAAGGTACTCGTTCAAGACCACAAAGCTCTACATAGTAAAGCTGAGACCAGAACTGAAGTCCTCTGCCTCCATCGGCACAGTTGCTTCTATGACAACACAGGTCTATCCATTCATCACTCCACATTTGCAAAGCACCCACATTGTGCCAGGTGGTACACCAGCAGCAACTGTCCTTGCCTGCATGGAGCCTTACAACCTAGTGATTCTTATCATAGTACATACAGAAATGACTTCTGACCCACCGGCTGTCCTAGACCAGTACTAATGTTCAGCATCAGTAGAGCAGAGAATTAAGAGCTGACCTTTGAACTATAGGCCAGCCTTGGACAGCAAATACTATAAATGTCTAGTCGATGGTACCTAGCCAGAAAGACATGAAGTCCATGCTGAGAAAGTCAGTGGCACTGCTTCCAGTAGCCCATCCCGTGGGGCTCCATCAACCCAAATCCCAAATCTCACCTCAAAGGCCACACGGTCTGACTGGTGTTGTCGCTCAGCCTCCTGCAACTTGGCAAGCAAGTCCTGCACAGTCTTCCTCAAGCTCTCGACACTTTCATTTATATAGGTGTCCACCTACAACCAGAGCAGGGAAGGGAAGGTGAAGCCACCATGTGTGTAACTTGGTAAGAGGAAGTACCCTCCCTGCCACACACACTGGTTTGGGCCATCTAGTCCAGACCAGCCTCACAAAAGAATTAACACTATGCAAGTGAAGAGTTAGTCTTGGGCAGCCAAAAGTTCTGAGTTATTCATATAAATACATTCTCCCTTCGTACCCTAAAGAACTCAGCTAGCCTCAAATAACCCAATTATTTTAGGACACAGTAACTTTTTACAAATGTATCAACTGACTGATTTCTTAACAGATATGTGTATGCCATCTCTATGTGTCCTGCTTCCCTCCATCAGACTAGAGCTCTCCAAAAGCAGGGACCATGTCCCCCTTTGGACCAGGGTTCCCCAAGGACAGGGACTATGCCACACTCTTCACAAGGGAAATGGCCCAAAGACACATCTTTTACTGTTCTCAGCACCTAGCACTGAGATCAGCATATAAAGGGTTACTGATGGATAGACAGGTTTAGGGTAAAAGTACCCACCGAGTCCAGGAATCTGATTTGATATACAAAAAGATGTTTCATCAAGGTTACTGCTTAGTCTCTCTCCCAGACACACCCAGTTATGGGCTGGTGGTTAGGGCTGAGCTGACATGTAGGATCTCACCCCTATCTCTGCTGCACAGGCACCAGACACTTCAGTTACAAGATTCCTGTAAATCTGACAAAAAAATCTCTGCACAGTGGGAAGCAGCAACATCTTCAAAGAAGAGCGCAGAGCTCTCAGTTGAGAAGGAGACAGGGTCCCAGTCACTGCTTTATTACCAGGTCCTGTGGGCCTTCATTTCTTTATCTGTGCTGCAGTGAGAAGATTCTTCCCATGCCCTGGCCTATAAGCTTCCCCAAATATAAGTAAGATAATATCTGGTAGGGCTTTGAGCTTGTGAGAAGAAAGAGGCTGAACAGATATTGCCAGGCGTTATTATAATTTGTTGCCAACAACATATTTGCCAAATATGGTGATGCAAGGGAAGGGGAAAATCCAAACTGCACACCTAAAGTGAGAGGCTAGAAGCACAACATTCTAAATCTAGATGTGAATATGTTTTCTGGTCCATTCCCCTATATCCTCACCTAAGTTGCTGTGCAGGTGAAAAGACTTTAAAAGGTCCCTGGAACATAATTATTATGTATTTATTTCAAACAGTGTTCTCATAAGATTATTTAATAACATGGAAAACTTTCATGAACATACTATCTCATATGATATAATATGAAGTGAAAAAAGTGAGTTATAAAACTTTACGTGTAAGAGGTAGAATCAACAAACTAGATTTTAATGTAGGAATGTGGATAGGTCCTAAAAACATGGTGTTGAGTAAAAAGGGAAAAAACAGAAAAAAGATACAGCACAAGTCCATCATGTAAACTGCAAACATATTATAGACATATTTAAAGTCATATATTAAATACATTACAGTGAGTATCTCTTGGCCGGGAGCGGGGGGAAGGGGCGCCAAGGGCAGAGACAGGTAGGGGAGACACGGGGGGCGGAAAAAAAAGTAAAACCAGTGGGAGGCCTTGATGAGACCCATGATGATAATGTGCCATGAACGAATGGGTAGGTCTGATTCCGCTCTGCACTTAAGGGCCCAAAACACCCAATCCAAAAAATACCCAACCAAGGAAACAAAAAACAAATATGCAATTTCTAGTATAATCTCAATATTATAAATACTTGTATATATTTGCATTGAAGGAAAGACAAAGAAAATTTCACCGAACTGTGATTTTTCTTTGGATAAATTACTATTGATATTTTTTTTCCTTCTTTCACTTTTTGGTGTTTCTGAATTTCCCAAGTTTTCTATAATAAGAATGTCTTGTATTATTATATGACCACAAAATACGTAATAATAACACATCTTTTTTAAAAAGTACAGCCATGGAAGGAAATACTGTGCAGTTATTCCGAAGAATGAGGTAGATTTATATGTACTAACATGGAAAGAAGGTTATAGTATACTCTTCAGTTTAAAAAAATAAAAAAGCAAGCAAGGAATAATTACCATGACCCTGTATTTGTGAAAAGTATGTGTTTATTATATACTACATGAATTTATACATGTTTACTTGATGTATGTGTATATATTAATACACATATGCTATTTAAATATGGTTGTCTGTATGTAGAAAAACACTCGAATATTGGCACTCAACTTTAGCCAAACATAAGAGCCACCTGAAGAACTTTTAAAAATCCTGATGCCCAGGCCACATCTCAGACATCATCTCTTTTAAAGCTCCCAAGGCTATTTCTATGGGCAGCCAAGACTGAGAAGCACTGCTCTAAAAGGATCCACCCATTTCAATCTGTTAGCAGTGGATACGTCCAAGGAGTGGGATTGGAGAAGGGAAATTTCCTTTTTATATTTCTCTGTGGTTTGAATTTTTACATCAAGTATTACTCTTTAATTTAGTAAGAGAGAATGAGAAAGTAATAAGCAAATGAGTCAGGGAACAGCAGATGCTGCCCCTGGCTAAGCATCAGTCATCATGGTTACCTCCATTACTTACCTCAGGTGGGCTACTGTACAGGGTTGTGGGACTCTGACAAAAGCCATTTGGCTTTTCTAGCACCACCTGTTCAAAGAAAAATAAAATTGGTATTTAAAATAGTGCCAAGCAACCAACTTCAAAACTTTATTCTACTAAGACCTCAAATCTTAGAGAAAGAAAGAGACACAGGGATAAGGGAGGAGGGAGAGATGGAAGGGAAAGTTGGAGAGAAGGAAAGAAAGAAGAAAAAAGGGAGGGAGGGAGGGGTGGAAGGAAGAAAGGAAGGAAGGAGAAAGGGAGGGAAGGAAGTGGAAAGGAGGAAGGGAGGTAAGGAGGGAGGGAGGAAGGAAGGAAGAGAAGGGGAAAGGAAAGGAGACAGGGAAGATGGGAAAGAAAGGGAAGGGAAGGGAAGGGAAGTAGAGGGGAGGGGAGAGGGGGAAAAAAAGACTTTTGGAGTTCCGTGGGAAAACAGAAATGAGAGAGAGTAGAGAAATGTGTGTGGCCTCGAGAGAAAATACCCTAACCTTGCAGGGAGGATGAAAGCTCAGCCTACAACTGTTCAGCAGATTGGAAAATACGTGTACAGCCTATTTTTCCAAGCCTAGGGAATACAAGCAGCTGCTTGCCACAAACAAAGAGTTTCCCTTGCCCCTAGGGATCCTGACAAGGTTTGACAAAGCATAAATCAAAAAGGAAAGCAGGTTTTGCTATAGTTCTTTCCAAACCAAAGCCTGATTATTCATCACATGACTGCTGGTTTGTACAAACAAGAGGCCTGGACTTCTGGGCCAGTCTCTCAGCACATTAGGGTCTTCTCTCACCTGACAGAGCACCTCCCACCAGCCAGATGTGAGCTCAGGTACTGAAAGTCCCACCATCAGCCACACAAGCTTGGTGTATGCCCAAGACAAAGGAACTTTCCTGGCACCACATGCTGGCCACTGTTCCCTTTAGAGGAATGGGTCAGGTGCTGCTGGAGAAAGGCCACCCCGCCCAAACCAAAATGCAAATGAAGGAGACACAACTCAGAATCTAGAGGAGAATGAGGGTGAAGTCAGGAGATAGCTCTGTTCTCCTGAGGACATTTCCATCCCAGGAAGGACTCATCCAATCTGTTTAGTCTAACATTTACTGATGCCTTCTGCCTCATAGACCCTGGGCTAAGCGTGAGGATACAGAGACAGTGAGGGAAGCGGGGGTGAACCTCTAACCTCAAGGTGCTTCCTATCCCAGGGTAGACATGGCTACATACACAGACAAATAACAGGCTATGACCAAGACTTCAATTTACACTACAGGTGTCATTCAAATTAAGCAAGATAAACTTAAAATAAATTTGGATTTATAGGTAATGATCTGCTTTATAAAACTGTATTACAAGAAGATTAATCACAGAATTCTTTTAGATAACAGGCTTTGCCAATAACTTACAATAATTTTAATTTATATAAATTCAATTTCTGTACAATGTTTTAGGAACAAGTGTACTTATAGGCTGATATGTGTAAATGCAAGTGCCCATCTGCTGGCAAGCACTAACTAGACTGTAAGTGATCAGAGAAGCCAGTATTGCCTACATTCTCTCCACTCCTGGAAGTGGTGCTAGATTCAATGTGCACTGGGAGATTGGTAAATGGGACTGCCTGGCACAACCCACCTCCTCAGCAGGGACCAACCATGGACCATTCCCTATTACCTGTATCTCCTTTCGATGGAGAGAATCTCCTGGATCCCTGTCAAGCTTGCTACTTATATCCTCACGGAGCTTCTGCAGGCAGTTCCTGGCCTGGCAAAGGAGGGCAAGAAACTTGAGCTTTGGGGTAGGAAAAGACAGCACATCCACCTTTGTGCCCCATCCCCAACCCGTAATACTATGAGTCAGACACGGTTCTAGGTATTGGCTCTGGGAAGGAGGAAGGGACCCTGGCCAAATTGGGGCTACAGATAACATTCTAGTTGCAGAGATACACAACACAAAAAACAAATAAGTAAAATGCATACCGTGTTATATGGTGATAAATGCCAAGGAGAAACATGAGCCAGGGAGAGGGTTAGGAAATGCTGGGAAAGGTGGCTGATTTTAGATAGGATGGCTGGGGAATAGTGTTAGGCACGTGGTATTTAATAAGTATTGTTGATTAATGAATTGGATCCAAGGGGTCAAAAGTGATATTTGACACATGGGAGAACATGATGGCTCTTCAGAGATATAAAGGGAACAGAACGTAAAAAACTGGAACCCATAAAAGAAGGAAGCCAAAAAAAAAGTGAGGTTTAGAGAAATGATGTAGGCACTCCCTCAGAGGGAAAGGGTGTCCACCTCCTGGATGTACTGGACCTCACTCTTCAGCTGGTTAATATTCTTCTCATGGATCATCTTGTCTCCAGACCTCCCCTTCAAGTACACCTGAAATAAGTTAAGGAACCTCAAGTTAAACTAATTTCACATCAACAGGCAACCTCATACACTACTGGTGGAGGGTAGAGTTACCACCAATTTACTGGGTGGCAATTTGGTGATTAAATCAGAAAACTTTTAAAATATATTTACTTTTTGACCTATCAAATCTACTTCTGGAAATTTATTCTAATGCAATAAAATTTAGCTAAATGGTATATAGGTATATTGGTATAAACATTCACACATGTATATATAAATTCATGGAAAGGGGGCTGAAGGTATATACACCAAACTATTCAGTGTAGGTCCTTCTGTAGAAGAGGGGTATAAAAGAGAATTTAAACATTTTGCTATGCATACCATGCTTGAATCTTTTACAATTGAGAAAACATGTCTGTATTACTTGTATTACAAAACACATACACAACGCAGTAACATATTATCTTCAGCAAAATATTGTGTATGGTTGCAAAAAATGGAAACAAACAAAATGCTCAGCAATGGGGGACTAATTAAATAAATTATGATAAGTCTATAACAGAATATTATGCAGCCATTAAAATGCCAGATATTTACATTTGTGGATGCAGAAGATGTATAATATGCCATTACAAATGGGAGGCAGGAGGAGATTGTTCAACAGAGTTTATAACATAATTTTATTTTTTTGAAAAAATACATATGTATAGGAAAATGTCTGGGAGGACATACAATAAGGTGTTAACAATAGCTACATTGATAGAATTATGGGATAGTTTCACTTTCTTCAAGAAGCATGCAATGATTTTGAGTAAGAAAAAGAAATTAATTAAAGGCATCCAGTCTGGACAGAAAGAAGTAATACCATTTCTATGTGCAGATGATATAATCTTGTAGACAGAACATCCTAAGGAATCCAGTAATAACTATAGAATGAATAAACGAGTTCAGCAAGGTTGAAGAATACAAGATCAATACACAAAAATTAGTTGTATTTCTACACCATAGCAATGAACAATCCAAAAATGAAATTAAACAATTCTATTTATAAAAACATCAAAAAGACAACAATAGAGATAACTTAACAAAAGAAGTTCAAGACTTGCATTCTGAAAACTATAAAACACTGTTGAAAGAAATAAAAGAAGACCTAAAAAAAATGAGCATTCAGCTTTCAAGGATAGGAGAAGACTTAATACTGTTAAGATGGCAATACTCCGCAAATTGAACTACAGATTCAACATAATTCCTATCCAAATCCACACTGGCTTCTTTGTAGAAACTGATCCTAAAATTCACATGGAAATGAAAAGAATCCTGAATAGTCAAAACAACCTTGAAAAAGAACAAGGATGGGGACTCTCATTTCCCAATTACAGAGCTACAGTAATCAAAACAGGGTGGTACCGGCATAAGGACAGACATGTAGATCAATGGTATACAACTGAGAGTCCAGAAACAATAATCTAATTATAATAATAACAATAATAAAATATTCAACTGACTGTTGACAAGGATGCCAGGACAATTCAATGGAGAAAAAAGTCTTCTCAACAAATGATGCTGGGACAAGTGGATATCTACATGCCAAATATTATGGATTGAATTGTGTCTCCCAAAGTTTAATGTGTTGGAGGCTTGGTCCTCACTGTGACAGTGTTAAAAGGGTGGGAAATCTTATTATGGTAGTTGAAAGGTGGGGGCTTGAAGAGGTGATTGTGAGGACAATGCCCTAGTAAACGAATTAATAAGTTGATGGTTTAATGGTGGTCATGGGCATGGCTCTGAGGGCTTTAAAAGGAGGAGGAGTTAGCTCTCTCTGCTCTGCCTTTTTCGCCATGTGACACTCTGTATCACTATACAGAGTCACCATAAATAAGATCCTCACCAGATATATTCCCTGGACTTTGAACTTCCCAGCCTCTGAAACTGTAAGCAATAAATCTTGTTTCTTTACAAATTACCCAGTTTCTGGTATTTCTGTTAAGCAACAGAAACGGACTAATATACCAAAGAATAAAGTTGGACCCCTTTCTCATAATATACACAAAACTTAACCCGAAATGGATCATAGACCTATTTGTAAGAGCTTAAACTACAAGTCCTTGAAGAAAATATAGGAATAAATCTTTGTGAGCCTGGGTTAGGCCAAAGAGTTATGTATGACAAAAGCACAAGGAAAGAAGAAAAAATAAAATGAACTTCATCAAAATTAAAAACTTCCTTCAGTGACTGTGAGGCTGGGGAGATCCTGGCCCAGCCAAGGATGTCAGATCTCAATGTACTCCTCAGTGCTTCCTGGACCACCACCCAACCCCCATCTCCAAGCCAATAAAATGGTTTGGACCCTCTCCCCCTTAAAATTAAAAACTTCTGTGATTCCAAAGATATCATCAAGAAAGTGAAAAGACAAGTGAGGGCTGGCCGATTAGTTCAGCTGGTTAGAGCACAGCCTTATAACCCCAAGGTCAAGGGTCTGGATCCCAAGACCAGCCAGCTGCCAAAAAAAAAAGACAAATGGAAGAAAACATTCACAAATCATACATCTGATAAAGGTCTAGCACCCAGAATATATAAAGAACCCTTATAACTCAACAGTTAAAAGACAACTGGATTTTTTAAATGGGCAGAAGATTTTAATAAATATTTTTACAAAGAAGATATACAAATGGGCAATAAGCACATAAAAAAATGCTCAATATCATTAGTCATTAGGGAAATGCAAATTAAAACTACAGTGAGATACCACTTCACACCCACTAGGATGGCAGGAAGTGGTAATAACCCAAATATCCATCAGTTGATGAATGGATAAACAAAATGTAATATATCCATTCAACAAAATAGCATTCAGCCAAAAAAAAAAGAACAAATACTGATAAATGCTATAACATGGATGAACCTTGAAAATATGCTAAGTGAAAGAAGCCAGACACAAAAGGTCACATGTTCCATGATTCCATTTATATAAAATTTCCAGGAAAAACAAATCCATAGAGACACAAAGTCAATTAGTGGCTACCAGGAGCTAGAAGGAGTGACTAAAAATGTTCTGGAATTAATAGTGGTGACAGTTGCACAACTCTGTGAATATACTAAAAACCATTGAATTATATTATACTTTGGGTCAATTGCATGGTATGTAAATAATACCTCAAAAAGTTGTTTTTAAAAAAAGAAAAAACAATGGGGCTGGCCCATGGCTCACTTGGGACAGCATGGTGCTGACAACACCAAGTCAAGGGTTAAGATCCCCTTACCAGTCATCTTTAAAATAAATGAATGAATGAATGAATGAAATATAAATAAATAAATAAATAAAAATTGTTTTAATTTTTAAAATAAGTTCCGTAAACACATCTCCCACCTGTCTCCACAACTTCCAGCAGCACCTAGAAAGGTCATCCCATCCATCGCCGTGGCTGGGGCCAGATTGCACCAAAGTCACTACAGGCAGACTGTGGTCTCTTTGTGTAAATTAAGATCTTTCCAGGAGATGGCAAAGAACTAGTATCTCACGACTGGTTCCTTCCAGTCAAACCATAATCTCCCTTTGGCAATGTAAGCTGCCCCCTCTCATGTGCTTATAGGAAGAAAGAGAGCAGGAAGAAAAGGTGGCGATGAACTAAGCTTACCTTAATGATCTCCTCATGTCCATCATTGGATTCCACCAGTTCTGAGGCCAGAGCATGACCAGTTGAATGGCCAGATACCATGGCATAGGTCTTCCTGCCTGCCTGGAGGGAGAGAGAGAAGTGGCTCAAAAACCACATGGCAAGCTCCGAATTCCTGCCCCCTGACCAATGCAGAAGATGTGCTCCTCAAAAGACTTACAGGATTAGTCTGATTTTACCCTCCAAAAAGTCTTTTCAGAACCTCTAATCAAAGCCACACAGCAGCAACAACACCGGACAGGTAAAGTTAGTAGAAATCACAGGTTAGTTTTCATTTTAGTGGGGGGTCTCCCCATCCCTCAAAGCAGTGCACAATGGTGAGGTCAGTGGGATGTGTCTGAAAGGAGATGCTCCAAGCTCACAGCAGCAGAGATGGCTCCAAGCAGCACTGGAGGAGGGGTCAGCAGCAAGGAAGGAGAACTGGCTGAGGCGAGGACTCACCCCACCAGAAACCTCAATACCTTCTGGGCTATCTGTTCAAGTTCATCTCCTGTCAGTTCACTCTGGAGAGTCAGCCTGAGAATGTCCACGCTGCCCTAATAATGACAATGACAGCAACAGTAACCCTTTACCTTTTCAGTCTACAGGTACAAAGTACTACTAGTAGAGGTGCACTATTGCCAACCCTGTGGAGTGGGCCTTATCATCACTACTTCACAGGCAAAGAAAACTGAGGTCCAGAGAGGTGGTGTTAGCTTGCCCAAGATCAGGTCTTTCCTGGGTGTTGGATGTCTCTGGGGCCACCTGACAGTTCTCTTTCCACCACACCACAGACTACACAGCATATTGCTCTGTACAGCTCCAGAGGATTCTCCGGTTCTCGGATTACAGGGAGCAAATTGAATGGATCCCCCTTCCCCAATCATGGAGAGGTCATCTCTGCATTGGTCATCCCCAATCCAGAATTTTTGCTCCTGACAACCAGCCAGGAAGTTATTCATGCACTTTACAAGACTAGGATATCCTTCCTGAACCAAACTATAGGGAAAGTACCTGAATCCAAACCCCCATTTCCATGAGCCACACAGAAATTAACCAAATGAAAGCAGGCAAGATAATAGGTATTTATCTAGAGATCAGCCTAATTTCAAAGGATGAAGCAGATTTTCTTTCATCACTCAAAGAAGGTTAAAAAAACACTTTGTGGGGAAAATAAAAAACCTAAGGGAAAAAAGATGGTGAAAGGGAAAAATGGGTGGCTGGAGATTTGGGAAGACAATAACACTGAGGACCAAGAAGGCAGAGTGGACCAAACCCTGCCAATAACCTGTGTTATTTGTGGAGGTGGATGAAGGGCTTAGCCACTCAGGGGCTCTGGTTTCCACTAGAAAAATAAGGGATTAGACTAAGTATCTCTTAGGCTCCTTCTAGCTTCTATACTGTGACAGCATGAGAGTGGAGTATATGCCTCTCCCAGGCAATGAAGGAAAGATGGGTGCTGAGCTACCCAAGGATAGAAATGACCTTGAGTCATCTGGTCATCCCCTGCCTCAAGGACCAGTAGCATAAATACCACCTTACCCTTAGCAGGTTTTTTGGGGGGGGAGGGACCAGCCACATCTCGCTCAGCCAGTGAGCGCACTGGCCATCCCTATATAGGATCCGAACCCGCGGCGGGAGCGCTGCTGCGCTCCCAGCGCCACACAGCGCTCCCAGCGCCACACTCTCCCGAGTGCGCCACAGGGTCCCCTTAGCAGGTTTTAAGGAACCCTCCTAACCTTCCAACTTGCTGGAGAAAAAGATCAATCTATGGTCAGAAACTGAACTCTCGGTGTGCTCAGATACTTAACTTTTGGTGTTCTCTTCTATGAAATAGGAATACTATCATCCAACTGAGGAGTTTTTGTTGAAGACTAACTGAAAATGTGTGGAGGTTACTCTGTGCCACACAGGAGGGAGATACTCAAACATTAGCCTCCTCCCACTTCTTAGAATGAACCCAAATTTAGGGATGACAGAAGACACTGCCACAATGGGCTCTAAGCTTTACCAATCCTGACAAAGTAGCTGGTTTAACAAAAACATTTAATTCCCAAAATAAAAGCCATATCCTTAGTGTGGCATACAAGGCTCATAAAGTCTGAGTCAACCCACCACTCTAACTACTGTCCTTTATTGCCCCCCCGACACCCCCTCCATCCAATATATACCATGCCTTGCAACTTCAGTGCCTTTGCTGGCATCATTTCCTTTGCCTTAAATATCCTTTCTTCCCATTTTCACCTGGGGCATCTGCAAGTCCCTGAAGAGTTCACTTTCAAATGCCACATCTTCCATAACACTACCCTGAATCCTGTGGAAAACACATCTTCCCTTCCCTCAACTCCCTCGGCATGACAAGGCCTCCTATGGTGTCTGCCTCTCAGTAATTTGTGTTCTATGAGAAATTGCCCTTTCTAACTGTTAACTCCTTGATGGCTGTCTGTCACAGCCCTTAGTACAGATACATATTTTCTGAATGCACAATGAATGCTCCATGACATCCAGACCAAGAAAACATTACAAAAGAGAGAAGAGGAAATGATTTCAAAATAGCCAGAGTGAATGCCAATTCTTTTTCCCCAGGACACAGGCAGGCACTTTGAATAAAGCACCATCTCCTCATACCTGGAGGCAGCTAGGGAAAGCCAGGGCATCCTTCAGTCAGAATGAAAGAGTTATCAGCCAATGAAAGTCATCAAGTCTGGTTTATTTCATGAACACAGGCATTCCTATTGGGAGAGCATAGACAACTAGGCTGGGTCAAGGCCCTGAGAGATTATCCTATCCATTTATGTCATCAGAATCCCAGACAGGGAGGAGAAAGGGGTGAGTTGAAAAGGTATTCAAAGAAATAACAGCTAAAAACTTCCCAAATTTGGCAAAAGACAAACCTAAAAATTCAAGAAGCTGAGCCAACCCCAGAATAAACCCAAAATTCATGCCATAATACATCATAATTAAACTTCTGCTAACTAAAAACAAAGAAAAAAGTCTTGAAAATAGCCAGAGAAAAATGATACCTTACTTACGGGGGGGGGGGGAAATAATATGAATAGCAGCAGATTTCTCATCAGAAATGACAGAGGCCAGAAGGGACTTTTTTTTTTTTTTTTTGGTGGATGACTAGTACGTTGGATCTGAACCTTGACCTTGGTGTTATAACATTGTGCTCTAACCAACTGAGCTAACCAGCTAGCCCCTGCATAATATTTTCAAGTGCTGAAAGAAAAGAACTGTCAATTCAGAATCCTATACCCAGGGAAAATATCCTTTAGGAATGAGGCAGAAATCAAGACATTATCAGATGAAGGAAAACTAAGAGAATTTCTCACCAGCTAACTTACACTAAAAGAATGGCTTAAAAAGTTCTCTAAACAGAAAAGAAATAATAAAAAGAAACTTTTGGAATGCTGGGAAGAAAGAAACATGGATAGAAAAAATATAAGTAAATATAATAGGGTTTCCTTCTCAGGTTTTCTAAATTATGTTTCATTAGAGATGTCAGATGTGGTTTTTTGTTGTTGTTCATTCTTATACCTTGATCTGATGTGGCTTTAAATGTATACAGAGGAAATATTTATATTAATATTATAAATGGGAGAGGGTAAAAGGATGTAAAGGAAGAAAGATTTCTCTTGTTCACTCAAACTGGTAAAATGACAACACCAGTAGACTGTGATAAGTAATGTACATATAACGTAATACCTAGAGCAACCAATAAGAAGCCAAACAGAGGTAACACTAAAAAACACTATAAATGAACCAAAATGGAATTCTAAAAAGTGTTCAAGTAACCCACAGGAAGACAGGAAAAAGAAAACAGAGAAATGAAAAACAGAGAGAACAAACAAAATGCAAAAAAAAAAATGGGAAACATACAATACCAATAATTATATTAAGCGTAAGTGGTCTAAATACACCAATAAAAACAAAGATTGGCAGAGTGGATTTTAAAAAAATGACTCATCTCACCACAAAAATGATAACTATAGGGTAATACATATGTTAATTAACTAGATTTAATCATTCTACAATGTATATATACTTCAAAACAATATGTTGTACATGGTAAATACATACAATTTTATCTGTCAATTTAAAAATACATAAATTTTTTAAAAATGACCCAATATATGCTGTCTGCCAGAAAGACACTTCAAATATAAAGACATAGGCAAGTTGAAAGTAAAGGGACAGGAAAAGATATATCATGTAAACACTAATCAAAGGAAAGCAGGAGTGGCTATATTAGTATCATATAAAGTACACTTTGAAGCAAAGAAAATTACCAGAGACAGAGAGAGACATTACATAATGATGAAAGAGTCAATCCACAAAGAAGACATAACAATCCCAAATGGATATGCACCAAACAAAAAAGCTGCAAAATGTAAAGCAAAAACTGGTAGTACTGAAAGGAGAAATACACAAATCCATAATTATAGTTGGAGACTTCAACACCCATCTCTCAAGAATTGATAGAACAATTAGACAAAAAAATCAGCAAGGATATATAAGAACTCAATAACACCATCACCCAACAGTATCTAATCAATGTTTATAGAACACTCCACCCAACAACAGAAGAATGCACATTCTTTTCATGTGCCTACGGAAAATATATTAAGATAGACCATAACCTGGGCCTTATCAACACCGCACTCTACCGAGTGAGCCACGGGCCGGCCCTAACCTGGACCTTATAAAACAAATTTACAAGAATGGAAATCATACAGAGTATTTTATCTGACCACGATGAAATCAAACTAGAAACTGAAAAAAGATAGTAAAATTTCCAAACATCAGGAAACTAAACAACACATGTTTAAATAATCCTTAGGTCAAAGAGGACATCTCGAAGGAAATTTTTAAAAATCATTGAACTGAATACAAAATATCAAATTTTGTGGGACACAGCTAAAGCAATTCTGTGAGGGAAATTTATAGCACTAAATGGATAAATAAGAAAAGAGGAAAGTCTCAAATCAATAATTTAAGCTCCCTCTTTAAGAATTTAGAAAAGAACAAAATAAACCCAAAGCAAGCAAGAGGGATGAAATAATGAAGATAAAAACAGAAGTGAATAATATTTAACACAGAAAAACAATAGAGGAAAATCAATGAAACAAAGATCTCAGAAAAGATCAATAAAATTGACAAACCTCTAGTGAGACTGACAATAAATAAAAGACACACACACAAATTACCAATATAGGGAATGAAACAGGATATTTCCACAGACCATGCAGATATCAAAAGGATAAGGTAATACTATGAACAACAACTTTACAATTTACATAAAATGGACCAATTCCTCAAAAAACACAAACTACTACAACTCACCCAATAAGAAACAGGCAATTTGTATAGTCTTATAACTATTAAGGAAATTAAATTCACAATTTATAAACTCTTACAAAAGAAACCTCTAGGCCCAGATGGTTCCACTGGAGAATACTCCAAATGTTTAAAGAATTGGCACCAATTCTACATAATTTCATCCAGAAAATAGAGAGGGGACACTTCCCAACTCATTTTATGAAGCTAGTCTAACCCTGGTACCAAAGAAAGGAAGGAAGGAAGGAAAATTACGGACCAATATCTCTCATGAACATAGAGATTCTATCCCCCAATATTGTTACAACATGGGCAAAAGACATGAAGAGGTATTTCACTGAAGAAAACATACAGATGGCAAATAAGCACATAAAAGTATGTTCAACCTCATGTCATGAAGGAGATGCAAATTAAAACTATAGTGAGATACCACTACACCTATCATCAGGGTGGCTAAAATAAAATATAATGACAACGCCAAATACCGGAGAGGATGTGGAGACACTGGATCACTCATACATTGCTGGTGGAAATGTAAAATGATACAGCCACTCTGAAAAATAGGCCTGGCAGTTTCTTTAAAAACTAAACATGCAACTACAATATAACACAGCAATTGTACTCCTGGGCATTTATCCCAGAGAAATAAAGACATATGTTCACACAAAAACCACACAAATACCTGTGCATGAATAATTACAGCAGCTTTAGTTGTAATAGCCAAAAACTGGAAACAACAAAGAGGTCCTTTAATAGGTGAATGGTTAAATAAATGGTGGTACGTCTATTATTGTGGAATACTACAGTATGTGGAATATTATCAGTAATAAAAAGAAACAAACTATTGACACATGCAACAACAATCTCCAGAGAATTATGCTGAGTGAAAAAAGCTAATCACAAAAGGTTATATACCATATAATTTCATTTATGAAAGATTTTTTAATGACAAAATTACAGAAATGGAGAACAGATTAATGGTTGCCAGGAGTTAAGGACGTGGCTGGCAGGAAGGAAATGGATGTGGCTTTAGAAGAGCAACATGAGGGATCCTCCTGGTGATGGAAATGTTCTGTATCTGGACTGCATCAATGTCAATATCCTGGTTGTCATAGTGTAGTATACTTTTACAATATGATATCAATGGGGGAAACTGAGTAAAGGGTATCTGGGAATTCTATTACTTCTTATAACTGCATGTGAATCTATAATTATCCTTAAAAAAAGAAATTAATATTCTTTTACCAGGGACAAAAACTGAAGAATATAATGAAGAAAATAAGCATTTATAATCCTACCACCTAGAAATAGCCACTATTAAAATGTTAGTGTAAGGCCGGCCTGTGGCTCACTCGGGAGAGTGCGGTGCTGATAACACCAAGGCCCCGGGTTCGGATCCCATATAAGGATGGCTGGTTCGCTCACTGGCTGAGCGTGGTGCTGACAACACCAAGTCAAGGGTTAAGATCCCCTTACCGGTCATCTTTTTTAAAAAAAAAAGTTAGTGTATTCCTTATATTTTTCCTATGCATATTTTTAAGGTACACTATTGTACATAGTTATATACTTGCTTTTCTCCCCCTTAACATTTCATCATTAATTTCCATCACATAAAACAGTCTTCAAAATTAGCTTTTAATGGCAATTAGTACTAAACTTCATAGATTAAACTAATATATTCAACCTAACCCTTATATAGGTTGTCAATTTCTTTTTTATTTTTATTTCTTATATATATTTTTATTTTAGAAGATATCTTTTATTTTGATAGAATGAAACGATACACAACAGTAGCTAGATCACTATCAGATTTATTGCCAGTCCATTGCCCCTCAAGCCCAACCTGACTTTCTCTTTTCTTTGCAGAAAAAGAATAGCATTTGGAACATTTAGACATTGGCTCAAACACTGGTTCTGGTTTTCATTTGAGGTGTATATTGATCTTATTCCATCAGCTTTAGTTTTTTAGTTGGTAAGACAGATAACACGATGCTTAAGTGAGAACTTAGTGACTAATACAAGTAGACATACAAAAATGCCAGTTCATCCAAATTTGACATAATGCTCCTCTTCAAAATACTTCAATGACTCTGTATACTTAAAGGTTAAAGTAAAAAATGCCTTGTTATGGAAAAAAATGTATATTTACTCCTATCTCACATCATACATAAACATCAGTTCACCATACACAAACATCATTACAGATTTAAATGTAAAAGGCAAAACAATAAAGTTTTTATAGAAAAGCATCTTGGGCTGGCCATGTGGCTCAGTTGGTTAGAGCACAGTATTATACCAAAGTCAAGGGTTGGGGTAGGATCCCTGTACTGGCCAGCTGCCAAAAAAAAAAAAAAAATCATCTTCACAACTTTGGCAATAATCTGCAACATAACCAGCGCCACTTTAGACAAGCCCAAGTACAAAATGGCACCACCCACTTCCTCCCCTCCCCTCCCCCCTTCCCTTTAGGAGAAGCCTCCTGACTTAAACAGAAACCCCTTTTGCTTCTGCAAGGATGCAGTTCTCCACCCTGATCCATATTAGCATAATGACCCTCCTAGATGGTATCAGCCAGCCCTTGGCCCACTATATAAGCTCTACCACCCCCACACCTGGTGCTGTCCCCCATTCTCAGGGCAGCCCCAGGCTGTGCTCCATTTTGAGTACAGCCCGGCAGATTTCTTTCTTTAATAAAGCTTGAACGGTACCTGGCATCTTGGTTCACTTTCTTTCAGACAAAGGCAAAAATTTTCCTAAATATGGCATAAAAAATCTTACCCATGAATTTAAAAATTGATAAACTGGACTATATTAGAATTTAGAACTTTTGTTCATCAAAGACACCACTAGAGAGTGTGTGGCAACCCACAGACCAGAAGAAAGTCGCTATACATATATCTGACAAAGGACATCCAGAATATAAAAGAATTTCTACAAAACAGAAAGAATAAATACAACATGGTATCTGGACTGAATCCTGGATCAAGAAAAGAACTGTAGTAGAAAAAAGGTAAAATCCAAATAAAGTCTACAATCCAGTTAACCAAAATTAAACCAAAATTAATTTCTTAGTTATGGAAAATGTACCACAGTAATGTTTAGATGTTAACAAAGGATGAAACTGGATGAAGAATACACGAGAATTCTCTATACGGTCTTTGCAACTTTTCTGTAAATCTAAAATTAATCCAAAGTAAAATGTTCATTTAAATAAAGAGACAGACAGGCAGGCAGACCAATAGCAAAATGGGCAAAAGACTTCAACAGACTCATCTCATAAGAGAATAACCAACATGAAAAGGTGCTCAACTTCATTAGTCATCTTGGAAGAACCAAAAACTAAAACCACAAGGCAATATCAAAAAATATCTACCAGAATGACTAAAATGAAAAAGAAAAAAAAAATACCAAGTGTTGGGGGATGTGGAACAACTGGAATTCACATATCACAATCACCTTGGAAAATGATTTAAAATTATCTACCAAAAATGAACGTATGTATATTCTATGACACAGCAATTGTACTCCTAGTCATTCCACCCAAGAGAAATGCACACATTTCCCCATAAAAATATACCTTACAATGTTCATAGAAGCATTTTTCATAGCTAAAAACTAGAAATTACCCAATGTTCATCAAGAGTAGAATAGATAAATTGTGATATATCCATATAATGGAACAATGAAAAAGAATGAACTACTGTATATGCAACATCAGTAAATCTCACAAAAATGTTAGACAAAAGAATCCACACACAAAAGCGCACTATATGATTCCAATTATGTAAAAAGTACGAATACAAGCAAAACTAATATATACTTCAGAAGGCAAAACAGTGGTTATCCTTGAGGGTACAGGGTAGGTAGTAACTAGAAAGAAACACGAGGGGCTTCTGTTGTACCCATGATGTCTTGTTTTTTTGATCTGGGTGCTGGTTACAGTTTGTGGAAATTACTTGACTGTACATTTGTGAAAATTACTTGACTATACATTCATGATATATCCACTTTTCTGTATGTATGGTACCCTTAAATAAAATGCTTTTAAAAGCACAACAATTAAAAACTCCTTATCATGGCATTAATGTCCCCTCATGACCAGGACTATCACTGTCTACACCACATAATGTCTTGACTCCCACCAATGTATCCTACACTCTAACTATCCCAAACTTTACTGATCCAATTGTAGGAAGGCATCCATATCCAAATCTCTGTTTCTGTTGACCAGTCCCCCAATGCAAACATGCTTCTATGTTCCATAGATGCACATGTTTTCTTCTCCCAGGACCTCCCACCACCTTGCCTCCTTGGAGAATTCCCACTCAGTCTTCAAGGCTCACCTTGAGAATCCCCTGAGGGTCCTATCCCAGCACTCCTTGCTCAGTCAGCACCTGCTACCTGCACCTACTGCATCCTACATATCCTAAACTATAACACTGACCTCATTCTTTGGTAACTACTTATTCATTCATCTCCCCCAATAAAACCATAAGCTCCTTGAAGACATGAATAGTTTATGTAGCACAGTGCCTGGCCTACGGTAGGTACTCAAATATGTGTTGTACAAATTCCAGGTGATACAGTTAGGGATTCTCCCAGTTCCCTTTTTTTTTGAGAAACAGACTCTTTAGTCTAAAGAAGCAGTATGGAATACTAGAAAAAGCAGACATGGAAAGTGGTAGTGGAAGGTCAAGAAAAAAATGAGCAAAGACAAACAAAGGCAACTCTAAGAAGAAATACGAGTGGCTAGTGGATACATGAAAGCAGCTCAACCTCACCAGCAATCAGAGAAATGCAAATTAAAATGATAATAAGATGCAGTAAAATGATAATGAGTTATCATTTGGGGGAGAATGTCATTAAACTTACAAAAGTGTAAAGATAAGACATATAGAAGTTTGTTCATAGCAACATTGCTTGCAGTGGAAAAACACTAGAAACAACCTAGATGGCCCACTGACAAGAAAATGAATTAATAAACTCTGGCATATTAGTACAATGAACTACTATTCAGCTGTGAAAACAAATGAACTACCACAATATACACTGACGTGAATGAATCTCAAAATTAATGTTAAGTTAAAAACAGCAAGCTGTAGAACATACATGATATATAGAGAGAGTTCAAAACATGCCCAACTAGGCAACGTATCATTTGAGGATGTAGTAAAATTATAACAAAAAGCAAGGAAATAAATATAAAATTCAAGATAGTGATCACTTCCATGGAGGAAGCAGAGGGTTATAATCTTCTAGGGGCTTCAAAAGCATTGATAAGGTTCTATTTCAACAGTGTTCAGAAGAAACAGAAGTATGTTCTATTTCTTAAGCTGGGTCTTCAGTACACAGATGTCCATTTTATTGCTACGCTTTAAACTTCCCATATATCAAGACTGCTTTCTTTCTTTTCAGTAGTTTTTTCTTCATATAAATCCTGCAGAGATATCATTTTTAGACCAACTAAATGACAAATATTAAAGATACTAGTAATATCTAGGATCAGTGAGTATTCAAAGAAAAAAACTAACCTCATCTATTGTTGAAAAGAGTATAAATTTTTATAGAAGTATTTTTGGAAGTTAATTTGGCAATATTAATTGAAAGACATAATTTGTATATTTTGTAAACACTTTGACCTAGTAATTCCAATTTTAGGAATATGCCCTATGAAAATACATGCACATTTGCCCAAAGATATATGTATAAAACTGATATATACAATACTACTTAGAATAGTTAAAAAGTGGAAACAATATAAATATTCTCTAGTAGGTGAAAGAATAATGTGGCATATGGATGGTAACATCCATACTATGAAATATTACACTGCTGATAAACATGTATAAACTGACAGGAAAAGATCTCTAAGATATATTAAGTAGGAAAAAAAGTAAATCAGACACTAATTTGTAAAATGTGATTTCTCATTTATTTAAGTATATATTGTTAACAAAAGAAGAACATAGGATCCGCTAAAGAGAAAAGGGATACTTTATTGTCCATAAAAAAGACAATCTGCAGATTGGGGAACGCAGACATCAGCACAACTGAAGATAACCTGCGAACAAAAGAGGAAGACTACTATTTACACCTTCCAATGTCAGGCATATACAGTGAGCTTAGAGCAGTGTTGTGAATATTTATGCAGAAGGCTGTATATATGCTCAATGAGTGAACATATCACAAAGGTGTGTTATTGCACAGGCTCTATAGGCTGGCCGTGGCTGGTTTTGATGTGACCTCTCTTATCATTGAAAACAGACTCCAAGGACATTCTTCTATCTAACTGGGGTCACTATGGGCCCCCAAGTATGAGAATGAGGATGTTGGTGGCTGGTACCAGGTGGACTTGTTGAAGGTCAATGTAGAATTCCTAGCTATAGCTGATTTGGCCTTCTCTTCTGAGAGTTGTCTTTACTTAGTAACAGAAAGGAAAACTTCATAACAGTAAGATAGATACTTGCAGGCTGAGAAATAGTGTCTGCCCATTCCCTCCTTGTGGCTATTTGGTTCTGTTAAACAATTTTGATATCTCTTTTAACCACAGTGAGTCTATTTTGTCTGTCATTTGGGGTACATTTTAACAATATATATATGTTCATAGTATTGGTAATTGCCACTTCCTCCTATACATAGCAATTACTATGTATGGGGCCCTATTGGGCCCGATTCTAAGTGCTTTACGTGTATTAATCTATTTAGTCCTCACAATACTATGTAGTAGATATTATAATCAACATCCCCATTTTACAGATGAGAAAACTGAGGCACACAAGTTAAGTATCTTGTCTAAGGTCACACAACTAGGAAGGCACAGAGTCAGGATTCAGACTGTGGCTCTAGTCTGAGCTCCTAATCACCATGCCATGTGGCATTTCTTGAAAGTAAACACATAAGAAAAGCACTGAATTCATATACAGTAAAGAAGGGTAAGGGAGTGAAGGGACTTTCATTTCATATACTTCTAGTGTTTTAAACTTTAGCAACAATCAAACCCAGCCACAACTAGGCAAGCTTCTGCCACTGTGCCAGGGGCCCCGCCAGGGCCCTGAGGCGTGGAGCCAGGGGATGCTGAACCCAGCCACAACCAGGTAAAGAGCACACCAAAATCACCACTTTCACACAGGTAGCCCTCTGTAGTGACCACAATTGCCATGGCTGCTGCAAAAGCGGCTAGCCTCTTACAGCAGCAGTCACAGCCACCATGCAGATGGTACACCAGACTCTCAACTTCATTGACATAAGGAGAGGCACCGGCAGAAACCAAAGGAAAAAAAGAAGAGGTCCTCTCTCCCTGCAAAGCACACTCCAGAGTAATAGAAGATGCATCTGATGTATGATAATTGGGGAGGATTTGATCACACCTATCTCAGTACTGTACAGATCATCCAGGCAACAAACCAACAGAGGAACAGTTAATCTATCAGATGGAGAGAACGAATCTATGGTTATCAGAGGGGAAGAGGGGAGAAGAGAGGGGGAAGGGGAGAAACTGGATAAGGGGCATAAAGAGTATGGTTTGTAACAATGAATATGCTAATAAAAAATAAAAAAATAAGGCTGGCCCTTGGCTCACTCGGGAGAGTGCGGTGCTGATAACACCAAGGCCACAGGTTCGGATCCTATATAGGGATGGCCGGTTTGCTCACTGGCTGAGCGTGGTGCTGACAACACCAAGCCAAGGGTTGAGATCCCCTTACCGGTCATCTTTATTTTTTATTTTTTTTATTTTTTCCCGGTCATCTTTAAAAAAATAAAATAAAATAAAATAAAATAAAAATAAAAATAAAAATAAATATATAAGGTTGCACTCTAACCAACTGGGGGGAAAAAAAAGCTTTAGCAACCAATATGTATTTGTGCCACACTCCTATAATAAAATATATACAAAGGGAAGGAAAGAAAAAGTACTAAACTTGGAGTCAGAAGTGAGGTGTCTGAGCCCTGACTGACATCTGTTAATCCTTAAGCAAACCACTTAATCTCTCTGGGCCTCAATTTCCTATCTGTAAAATGGAGGTGATAATACCAACTCTGCCAACATTTTAGGCAGGGGAGGCAGATGTGTAGAAACAATGTGAAAGTGCTTTGCAAACCATAAATCACTTCACAAAGGTGGGGCAGCATTATTTTCTCAAGTAGCTCTGGAAAGTCTGCAAGGGAGGAAGGTGGGGGTGAAGCAAATTGTCTAAATGATGCCGGTAAAAAATTTAGGGCTCTCTCTGGCACCTCATCCTCCAGAGCCAGAGAATGCAGTCTTGTCTACAAGGCCACTGACCTCACCCCACTACCCCAACCCAGAACCAAGGAGGGAAAAACTGGGTCTCCTCTCTGCTCGGTGTAATTAGTTGTTTTCTGGAAATAGAGTGACCTCAGGGCTATCAGCAAGCTCCAGGGAGCCTTAGGAACACCCCAAAAATGTCTGGCAGGGTGGTCCTTACTGGAGACTCTGAAAGGCAATTGGGAAGTGGAGCCTTCTTCTCTAGGGAAAAAAAGAGCAGTGTTAATCACAAGGTATGCAGCCTCTAACCTCATAAACATTCTTGGGGAGAAGCCCAGCTACCTCCAAATTACAGGCAGCCTCTACTCTGTTCAAACAAATCTCCAGCTGTGACTCACTCCTCCAAGTAGGGAGGGGGTAAACACATAGCTGAGGGGTTAGAGATCAAGACTGTTTAAGGAGAGATAGGGAGATAAACAGGAGGCCCTAGGGAGATAGAGAGGGAGGCCCCACAGGTTCTCACACCATGGGCTCATGTGAATAGGGAAAAGATCTATGGGAAAAGCCCATATTTCCCCAGCTCCCACCCCCCAGGATTCTATGGAGACACTAGGACTGAGTGGTGGGTGGGGGTCAAGGGTAAGGTTCTTTCTAAGAGAAAGTAAGAGAAGTGCAGATCCCCCAGGAGCTGAAACAGCATCCTTAATTCATCTTCACCCTGTATCCACTCCTCCATCACTTTCTCCCTCAAGCCCAACCCCTCTCCTACCCCAAATGTACATGGTCTCTCAAGCTGCTGCAGTAGCAGTCATCTTAATTTTAATTTCCCCAGTCTGAGAGATGGGAATAGCCAGACCATTGTAACAACAGCTCCCAAGAAGTCAGGATGAAGAAAGCCCCACAAAGCCAAAGAATGCCAGATGAGAGGGTTGGGTGCCTACCCCCTAAGCTCACAGGTTTCAGGTGCTTGGGCCTGACTTCTGCAGTGTTCTCTGGGCCAGAGATGGCCCTTTGTTGAGTATGACACAAAGAATCACTCCCTTTCTTCCACCCCACAGATTAGCCAACAAAACAGGTGTTTGCTTTTTATCTGGCTACCTACCCAGAGGCATGGGCTGGACAAGCTCTATGCAGAGGGCTGACCCGTGATTGGGAAGTGAAATGAGAAAAAGGGATTTGGGTGGCACCCTAAATGGGGCTGCCCTTCTCATTGCCTGGAGCCCTAGCAAAGGAGAACACTGGGGCTTGGCAGTAAGAGTGTGTATGCAGAGGGGGATGGACTCCTGAACCCGAACTCTGAAGGAGACATCCTTTTGCTGAGACAGTCTCTCCCCAGGACACCTGCCTAATGCCTAGCCAGCCTGGAATGAAGAGCAAGTTCCTCAGCACCCCCCCCCCCCACAAAGGATCACATAAGTGACTCTGCCCTCTGTAGTCTCTGACTACCTTGCTTTGTGATTTTTCTGTTTATGCCCCCAGACTCTAGAAGACCATTTCCCTTTTCTTCCTTCATCTACCCATCCCCATACTATCCTATATTCTCTTCTCTTCCTACCTCTGCTGGCCAGTCTTAAATCCAGGCCACCAGCCTTCCAGGCACATACCTATTTCCCCAACTAAACCTTCCCAACTCCTAGGAAACACAGGTATTTCACAAGACTCTGTATTGTGACCCAAAGAGGCATGTACCATAATTATCAGCAGGCAGGGAAGCTCATCCCACTCGCTCTGAGCACACGTGTCTGGAACCGAAACTATCTAGGGACACACCCCCCTCCACCCCTTAAAAATATGGGCAAATGTTGGTGCCAGTTGCCTGTTGATTAGGTAACCTTCCTCTTTCACATTCTCCCCTTGCTCCTCCAGCAAAGCTCAGCATTCCCCAAATTCCTGGCAGGCTTGGAGACATCAGCTGCAGTGTTCCTAAAAGTAAGACTCTGGCAACGAATGGGGGAGATAGAATAGTGAGGAGGAATTTATGGGCTGAGTTTGGGGCAAATCTCATGAGTGGAAGGAACAGGCAGTCACCAAACTTGAAAGGTTCCTCTGCCCAAAAGTTAGTTTCTTCTCCACCCAGATGTCACAGAGCCAGCACTTCCACCATTTTAGAATTCATTCATTCCTTTGGAATAAGCAGCAATGACTCCAGATGAATCCTCTTTTAGAATGCAAATATTCTGACTCAGCAATTCCATTCCTGGGTATTTTTCTTGCAGAGAAACAAAAACACATGTCCGGACAAAACCTTTACACCAAAGTTCATAGCAGCATTATTCATAATAGCCAAAAAAGAAGAAACAACTCAAATGCCCACCACCATTTCTCCATGATGAACATACCTAACATATCCATACAGTGGAATATTATTCAGCCATAAAAAGGAATGAAGTACTCATTTCACATTACAATGTGGCTATACCTTAAAAACATTATGCCAATTGAAAAAAGCCAGTCACAGAAGATCCCATATTGTATGACTGCATCTGTCCAGAATAGGTAAATCCCTAGAGAGAAAAGTAAACCAGTGATTGCCTACAGCTGGGGAGATTGGCAGGCAATGGGAAGAAACTGCTAATGGGCCAGGATATCTTTATGAGTGATGAAAATGTTCTAAAATTGATTCATTGACAACTGTACAACTGTGAGTATAAGAAAACCCACTCAACTGTATACTTTAAATGGCTGAATCATATGGTATATTAATTATTTCTCAATAAAGCTGTTATAAAAATATATATAAAGCTCACGGCAAGCCTTCAATAAATCACAGATCTAGTTTAAAAAAAAAAAAAAAGAGTGGAGCTCAGGAAAGACTTGGCATTAAACAACTTCAGCTTCTGAGGTCCTAAAGGAATGTCACCTATTCCAAGGTAAAGACAAGGGTTCAGACTGCAGCTAATGAAAAAATTCTAAATCCACCCAGGAATTGAGAGAATCTCTCTGGCCAAGAAAAAACAACAACAACAAAAAAAAAAAAAAAAAAAAAAAAAAAGGAGAGAGAGGGAGAGAGAGAGGATAAAAGATATGTAAATATTCTAAGAAAGGTAACACTGATAGATTACTTAAAAAGAATCACCTATCAAAGAGCCTGGAGCAGCAGAGGACACCAGCTGCCTTGGCCATGAAGTCAGAAAAGGAGGAGAAAGGGGGCACAGAGAAGGAAGCCAAAATATGAACCCTGACCATCACCCTGTCTCAGACCAGTCCTGGCTGAGTTAGGACTAACAAACATTACCTTCACTATAGGTCTTTCTATAGGCCCCCCTCTCACCCCAGAGACCCTCCACTGGCAGAGGAACCTGGGTCATCAAGGAAAGGGGAAAGGAACATAAACGAATAAGCAAACGACATCATGATGAGAAGAAGCAAACCTTGACCAAACCAGAGAGTTCCCAGACTCTTCTTCCATCATTCGGCCAGGCTGCTCAGATGAGGTTAAAACCGTCTAGTACAAGTAAGAAGCAAAGAAAATAATAGGTGACATGTGAGCACTTATTATGTGCCAGGCACTGTGCTTAATGTTTCATATGCATTATCTTATTAAATACAATCACCTATGAAAAGTGTACAATTACTACCCCTGTTTTGTAGATAAGGAAATTGAGAATGAAGAAATTAAGTAATTTACCAAAGTGATCATGGGCAAAACAAATATCAAAGCCCTGACTAGAGCCTACCTTAGATTCTCAGAACCATGCTCTTAACCACAATGCTATTAACAGAAATCATAGTACAGCAAAAGACTGTAATATAATTACATTGGGAAGATGGGAAGGGAGCATGTAAGGGATAGGAATATAAATCTTCCTATAAATCCTATAACAGGAAGTCAATAGACATCTAAAAGAAATATCACTATAAGCTTATTATTTAAAAACATGGAGGTGAACACCAGACAAAACAGCTACTAAAAGACTTGAAACTCCAAGGTCACAGGTTTTAGATCCCAGATCCCATACAGGCAGCAACCAAAATAAAAAAAGAGTTAAAAGTGGTTACTTCCATGGAGCAGAACTTGGAGTAGGGGATTGCTATCTTCTTTTAGAAGACTTCTGATATTATTAGATCTTTTTAAAATCATAAACATATATTTCTTTGATAAAAAATGATGGATAGAAGGAAGAAAGGAGGGAAGGGAGGGAGAGAAGAGGGATGTATGGATCACCCATGCTAAAGTCTAACATTCTTTTTTTCTAAAAAAAAGATGACCAGTAAGGGGATCTTAAGCCTTGATGTGGTGTTTTCGGCACCACGCTCCCCCAAGTGAGCTAACCGGCCATCCCTATATAGGGATCCAAACCCATGGCCTTGGTGTTATCAGCACCACACTCTCCCTTAAAGTCTAATGATCTAATGTCATGGACATCTCTTATCATACCACTTCCATTCCCCTCAACTAGGTAACAATACTTGGGTTTGTTGTTGCTTTTTTTTTTTTTTTTTTTGGCCGGTGCAGAGATCAAACCCTGGACCTCGGAGTTATCAGCACCACACTCTAACCAACTGAGCTAACCAGCCAGCCTAACACTTCAGTTTTGCTTTGGAAAATCTCCCTCCTTCACTGGGTAATCAGGTGGGCCTGTCAGTCAAGGAACCCTGTCTTGCCCTGGCCAGGGGACAACGGCACCCTCTCCCTGGAATTATCAGCAGAATGGGAAAAAGACCTAAAATAGCTGGAACCAAATCACCCGGAAGTAGAAGGCCTCCATTAGTTCCTTCCACCTACCCAGGCCCCAGGACTCCCTAAGTTTGGACTTTTTAAGCTTTCCCTTAAATTCTGTGAGCTGCCCCATTTCCTTCTAATAAATTCCTCTTCTGCTTAAGTTAGCTGGAATCATTCTCTGTTGTTTATAATCAACGGAAGTTAATGGAAATGTCTAATAAAAATGAGTTTAAGGTTTATTTGTTCTTTTATTTGCCAGTATAACTTACTACAGTGGCTTGCAAACTTTTCCAACCTAAAAAATATATTTTACATCACAATTCAGTAAAAAAACACACGCATATAATATAATATAATATAATTTTGTCTCTCTATAACTGAGACAAAATTTTTGCCAAAAATGTTTATCCTCACTAACACTCTGAGTGTTAATTCTATTTTTTTTTTTTAATGCTGGTTTCTGACCCACTAAGTTTATTTCAGGTCCACTAGTGGTTATGGTCTGCAGTTTTGAAAATCACTGGCTCCTTGTATCTGCTGCATCTGCCTCCAACAACAAAAACAACCCAGAGAGTATATTAGCTATATTTCCATGTCCATGTATGGTACACTAAGGCACATGGCCTAAGTAGTAGGGAAACACCAATAGAGCCCAGGGTCCTGAGCCCCACTAGGATACCCCAAAGAGTTCGACTGTCTACATTGCTGACTCCAAAAGAAACATCTGTTCATTTATTTATTCACTCACTCACTTTGCACATGCACTGAGCACTCATTCAATGGTGTGAATATACAACAGGCTCCTAGGGACTGTCCAGAGCCATAAATTCTATCTGCAGGCTGGCTCAGAGGAGAGGAATTCAGGACAAAGCCTGTCTCCTGACTAACTGTTTACCATCTCCTCCCCCTCCTTAAGGGCCCAGGAATGTCTTCAAGTTGAGATACAGGCAATGGTTATTTCATTCTCAGTTTTGGAATAAAATAAGTCTCAAATTCAGCCTAGAAAGAAGGAATAAAAGGGAATTTCTGTCTCCCCTTGCTCTAGAGGTTTTTGGCTAGCTTCAAACTGATCAGTGGCTGGAGGCTGTCTCAATTCCATGTTCACTATTTTCCTACAGACCCTGTCTGCCCCACCAGACAAGCAGCAAAAACATCAAGGATACCAGAGGGCAACATTTCATTTTCAAAGCTGCCAGTGCCTTCTTTCTGAATCTCTTTTCTACAGCAAGCAAAAAAGAAGCCCAAACACACCTCTCCTTTATTTAGCTCATACCCTTTTCCCTGCTTCAACCATTCCAAAACAGAGGGCAAGAGGAAGGAATAGGACTTGGGACTGACACAACAGGGGATGGATTTTTTCCATCTCTTCAGGGTTCCATAGCTGGGGGAGTGGCAGGACACAAAAGACCAGGGACTGGGAGACCGGGGTTGGACAGTAGCAAGGCCTGTATTGTAATGTGGTAGAAACACTCATAGCCTGGGTGGAAATGGAGAGGGTGCTGTGAACAGAATTAAATGATCATCTGTACCCTAAACTTGAAATGAACACTTAGTCTACAAATATTCTTTGAAGAGCAGTCCTAATCCAGATGCAGTTGGGTTAACTCTACCTCAGGGGCATGCTGAGACAGGCATAGGGCAAGAGAATCAGATTGAGGGGTGGGGGGAGATACAAACTCCTCATCACCTTGGCTCCCATTTCACTCTCACCCACAACAACTTGGATAATCGATGAAATAGTACACACCCACTCTGGGTTAAGTTCCCCAGCAGAGCCTACAAACACTCAGCCACAAGTTACCCTCCTCTACCTCTGGAGAGGAAAAACCATATGGTCAGCTGCGGGGCGGGGGGAGAACAGGGACCGGGAGCAGAGGAATAAGGGGAGCAGGGCAGACCGGCTTGCACTGGAGAACTCCCCCTTTCCCCAGCCCTCACCCCGTCCAGAAGCCTTCGCATGGGTCATACTTCCCTTCCCTTCTTAGCCCAAGTCCTGCATCCCCTTCATCCACTAGTCCCACGCTTGGCAGCTGGAGACGGAAGCAAAACTAACAAACTCTCCCAGGAAGCTATCGGTTGTCCGACAGGGGGAGGGCAGAAGGAGAACTGCAAGCGGGGAGAAGGAGAAATCCCAGAAGAGAGGTGACTCCCAAGCGGAAAGCCCTATCCCCCCTAACTAAAAGTAGAGTCTGTCAATTTCGACGTAGTTTGAGTTCTACCGCCCTTTACTCGTCCCCCACCGAGCCGTAAGATTACTCTCTATCCTTTTTCGCGTTACCGCTCACCCAAAGCTCTTTGAAGGGCCTCTGAGGTACCAGTACCCACGAAAAGCCTTCTCCGCCTCGTCGGGAAACAATGTCCAAAAGAGCGCAGGAATCTGACCCTTGAGCTCATTCTCCAACGACCCATTCTAGCTGCCCACAGGACGCCTGAGTAAGGCGCACTAAAACCCGCGGCCCAAGCACGGGCTCACAGGCGCCGAGTCCCATGCAGGTGCCGCAGTGTCCTCCCAAAGGGTAGGGACGCCCTGAGCCCTCGCGCCTCAAATGAGTATTCATCCTGCGACTCCCCGGGACTCCCACTGCCTGCCACGGGGCGACAGAAAAGAAAAAGAGAAGCGCCGCGAAGGGCTAACCGCCCGGAGCTCGGTACCAGGTGATGTAACGAACTCGGCGCGGCTCACGGGAGGGGCGGAATTCGATACCAAGCGAAGGAGGCGGTGTAGGCGCTATTTCTTACCGCGGTCCGGTTCTCTGGGTTTACGTCCACCAGGGTACACCAGTTCCGGGTCCCGTTCATCTTCTCCCCGCCCGGGGTGGCAACACCGAACACCCTCTCGACCCTGGGATCCGGCTCCTACTAAGCGGACGCCAGCGGAACCGCCCCCTTGTATAGGCTCGTCGGGGGTGAGGGCTGAACAGGTCACGCCCTAGGACGCTGTTCACCAACCAGAGCGAGGGAAAGGGTGAGGGGGCGGGGCCAAGAGGCTTCGGGACACATTCCATTGGCACTCGCTCAGATTGACATAAAGGTGAGGCTTAGAAGCGACCAGGGGCTGTTTAGTTTTTTTTTCTTTTTTTAATTTGGTGGCTGGCGGTATGGGGAGCTGAACCCTTGACCTTGGAGGCTTCTTAATTAAACAATTTTGTTTGGCTTATGTGCCTGTATCTCAACATTCTTCGTTAGTCTTGTCTCCTCCTTTCAACTCTCTAGGATGAGTGTTGGTCAGAGAAAGTCATCCTTCCTGCCCTTAGAGGATAAGGAATTGGAACTCTCAAAAGCTTCCATAATTCTCTCCCATATACGAGGGTACTTCAAAAGCTTATGGAAAAATAGAATTAAAAGATAATACGAATCTTTCCATGAACTTGTTGAATTAAAAGGTAGTATGAATCTTTCCTCAAACTTGTTGAAGTACCTTCCTATAAGCCAGCAGAGCTGAGTAAACCTTTCCTCCACCGTAAAAAGGCAGGCACCAAGGGCCAACTCACTCAGACTGGCCTGAGCCAGTCTGGCAGGTGCCCTTCCCTGGCAAGAGGCCCAGACCAAAGTCAAAGCCAGCTAGGCTCTGGGTGGGGCTTGTTTTGCAGAAGTTATTATACCAAAACTGCCCTTACACGGTTGGGAGAGGCGGGACACATCACCTTAAAAGGAATTTGTATTCTTGAGAAAGGATGAGCCTCAACTTCTCTGATGGCATTTGCTCCCCAAGCCTAGGCTGAGATCTAGAAGAGAGGGTTGGCCAAGCAGGACCCTGGAGCCTCTTCCCAACCCAGCTGCTCTCAGCAGATGGCTTCTCCACTGGGCTATGGTCCACATGGGCTGCAGGCAGAATAAGTCAGGAGATCTGACCCACTCTTGAGAGGGCTGTACCCCTATATCTGGCAATAGGCTCTGGTGAACCGCTTGCTCCTTCTTCAAGGCAACACAGGGATGGCAGAAACTTCCCTACCTCCCAGAAGGGACTGGGTCCCATGCCAGTTAGGAATGGATGGAGACCTCTGTATCTTGGTGAATGCTGGGGATATCCTTGTGGTCCAAGGGAATAAAACCAAGTTCTTTTCTGTTCCCCTCTAACCCTCAGAGAAGGCATTTATTGGCCTTGCTATTCCTAGAAGGTTGCTCAGGAGAGAATGGGGCTGCTATAAACACCTCCAGGTTTCCTAGGTCAAGGGCCTCTGAAAAATGAGGTGAAGAAAACTCCAGCTTGCCTCTAAGCTTTGCAGTTAAAATGACTACTTCATAAAACTTGGACCTCCAAATAAGCCAGGAAATAGAATGAAAAGACAAGCCAAGGATTTCAGTATAGATATATAATTTTAATATTTAATTTAAAACAAAACCAAGGCTGTACTGGATTGGGAGAGAATGTCTGATCTGCAGAACAATTTAGAAATTTTTTTTAAGATCATGAAATTACAAGTCATTGGTGAGAACAGCCTTCTTCCTCCTGCAGGCTCCATTCAGAACCTGCTTAGGAAATAAGAGAGGTGAATCATCCCCCTTACCACCTCCCCACCAGGGCTTGGCTTTCCCCAAAATCCAAAGGAGGAATAAATTCTCCATTGCCTCTTCCCATTTCTACCAAAAGTCAGCTTCTAGCCCCAGGTGAAGCCCTGAGTCAGGGTCAAGCTCCTGAGAAAATGAGGATCTCTTGGTTCACTATTGAGGCTGGGCACATCTGGTCAAAGAAGCCACAAGGAAGGCCAGAGGGACTAAGACCTTTACTTTTCGAACTTGAATAAACAGTAGTCAGGGTTCCCAGGTACAACCATCTTATAACCATATCCACAGTCTCAGAGGAAGGAGAGGAGGAAGAAGGGAAACCCTGAGCAGAACCAGGCCCCTACCACCTTAAACTTATCATGGCCCTACCAAAGACCCTCTTCCAGGGGCTCACTGATGAAGAGGCCAGTAGCTCTCTCGACCAGTCACCGGGGCAGGGAAGGCTGGTCTTCGGAGAGGTATGAATGTGTAGATATAAAAGGCAAGAAGAGCATCCTTATCTCCTCACCCTGGCTAAGGCACTGAGAGGAAAGATGCAAGGTAGGAATTGTAAAGATGGAAGGGGAGAGAATAAAGTATCCCTTGGACCTGCTGGCTTGGAGAAGACAAAAATAGGGGTGTGGGGACGGCCACATGAGCCCCACGACTGTGCAAAGAGCATCTGAGAGGTGAGGAGAGCCACGCCTGCATGTCCATTACCCATAATGTTCCCCTTACCCTGTTGCAGAGTGAGAGGAAAATGGGTTGCAGGAATCCAGGCAGCAGAACAGCACAGGGTATTTCCCTGAGCCTTAGGGGTAAGGGCTAAAGAAATAAAGCTTTATACACATGGCAATTTCTATCCCTTCCTATTCTGCTCAGTCCCTCTCAGCCCATATGCTGACCGTCCTTCCAATATGAGGGAGATGAGAGAAGGGTCGGCACTTAAGGGCTCGGTTGGCCTAAAATATACACTCCTCCAATGGAAAGGGAAAGTCCAATCATAAGCTTATTACTGTTGTCTTTTTTATCATCATCACTCAGACCCCTCCCTGTCTTAGGTCTGAATAATTGGTCACGCATAGGAATGAGCAATCTGAGGCAGGCAGGCAGAGCAGGGCTCTCTGGGATAGGTCTTGAGTCTGGTTTCAGGACCCTGGAGGACAACAGACTAACAGGAGCTGGTCTGAAGGTTGCTCTCTGTAAGCAATGATGCGATGGATGAGGGATCGTAGACACTGTCAAATTCCTCATCTGAGCTCAGCCCTTCGTGTTTGAGAGTTGATTCAGTAGCTGAGCGGGCAGCTTTGCGCCTAAGTCAGAGGAAAGAATACTGGTAAGGGAAGGGGAATAGAAAGATTGAGACAGCCACCCTTTTCATGCTAAGGAAATTCCAATTCTTCTAAGGCCTAAAGCTGCTCACAAGATCCCCTACTAATCAGAGATTTGAGGAGGTGGGGCACAGGATGCTGAAGTACTAAGAAATAACCATACTGGCTTCCAGCCAGGAATAAGTGACTGTACAGTCCTATTTTAGAGCTTCTCTTCCTTATCCAGCTCAGGATAAACTATTCCCTTCCTGCTCTACTGTCCCTATAGAGCAGGGGGCAGAAGGGCGGCCCATACCAGGAGTCCTTCTCCAGGGATTTGATCCGGGCCTGGAGCTGTTCATTGACCTCATGCTGCTCCTCCAGCTCACGCTGGGCCTTCTTCCTCAGGCCATCCAGTCGCTCAATTTCCTCTTCTGCTTCATCCACCTGCCGCTTCAAAGCCTTCACCCTCAGGCTTAGCTGGGCAGAATACCAAGTCCCCACATTAGAAAAGCATCTGCTACCATGGCCTGGGACTCTCCCCTGTAATAATCTTGACAAGGAATAATTGCCCCTGGAAAAAATGTTGTGACTGTGGGCAAGTTCTCTAACCTCATAGGGTTATCTTGGGGATTAAATGAATTAATGCACGTATAACACTTAGAAAAAGAACCTAGCACATCATAAGCACTCAATACATATGCTTATTATGACTGCTCTAGTCTAGTCCTTTCAATCTAATCTCTTTGTCCTTATAGAAAGAAAGTTTAAGTTTGAAAGACCTATGGGAGATGAGGGCCTCCCTTGGCCTTCAAACAGATGCATAATATATGTTTGCCCCACGGTTCTTGGCCCCAGGGTGCCATGTCCTTACCTGGTCTTTCTGGTCATTGACATGCTGCCGCTCATCATCAATCTGGATGGACAGCTCTTTAACTCTCCGCTCCAGTTTTCGGTTGGTGGACTGCAGAACTGTCCTCTCCCTAACAGGGTGGGTGAGGTAAAGGGATGTCTACGGCTGTTGTCATTTCTAAGGAAACCCTTAATAGGCCCCTTACTGCCTCTAAAGACTTCTCTCAGTCATGAGCCCCACCATTAGACTTGAGAAAATCCAGGACAGATCCAAAGAAACAGGGAGATAGAGGTTACTCACATTTCAGAATTTCTGCAACTTTCTCCGCTCTCTATCAGGAGAGAAGAGCTCCCTAAAGATCAGGCCAGGTTGGCCATATCTAAAGTGGAAGATGGTGGGAATCCCAGAGCAGAAAAGTCCAAAGAGAAGAGGGAGGAAGAAAAGGAGGGGGAGAGAACAGGCTTGCGTCACCTCTCTTCAGCCTGTAGCTGCTCCTGCAACAACTGATTCTGGGACTCAAGCTGAGAGAGACTGGCATTGGGCTTCTGGAAGCCTTCTGAGCTGGCCAACCGGGTCTTCAAGTCTTTGTTCTAAGAGGGACAGGAAGCTTTCACAGTGAGCACTCTACTTGGTCATTCTACCAAGCTCCAGGGGTCTCTCCTCAAGACTCTCCATGCCCCTTCACCTGTCTCTCCAAGGAGATTTTGTCACACTCCAAGTCTTGCCGAGCCGATCTCTCCTGCATGAGCTCTGTCCTCAGCTGATCCACCTGGTTGGAATGGGTGAGAGGAATCAGCCTTGGGGAGGGCTAAGGATGAACCAGCAAGCTGGACCAAGTGAGGCACAGTAACTGGAGGATAGTCTCTGAGCCCAGAATTCCAAAAATTCCCAGGCAACTAAGAAATCTCAGCCTATTCAAATGGAAGGAGCCACAGAATTGAAACAAGACCTCAATCCCACCAGGAACTAGCATCCCTTCTGAACCAAAGTAGCCCCACCTCAGGTCAGACGGCAGCCCAGCCCACCAGGATTCCTTCTTCAACTCAAATTCTTGGCTTCTTTCCACCTGAGAAAACTGGCCAACCCTTCCTGAAGCAGACAAGACCCTGAAGTAGACCCAGCCATGCACAGATTCTGCAGCCAAAACTCTCCCAGTTACAAAAGATAAGAAGGTAGAGTTGTTTTGGAGAGGGACAATAGGTTAAATAGTCAGGGATAGACATAGATGAGGGGTGAGGAAGAGGTTACCTGGTCCCGGCCACGATTCACACGGTCCGTTAGCAGCTCCACGGTGTTCTTCTCCTCATCTAACTCTGCCTCAAGCCGTGAGACTTTTTCCTACGACAGAAAGACAACAGATTAATTCTACCCCAAATGTTAGACACTAGAATGCCAAACTCAAACCAGGACCCTCTCAAACTCCAGCCTCCATAAACTTTCCTCTCTTGCACATCCCAGTAACCTTCGGTCCTTGCCCCTGCCCAGAGCCACTATGGAGCTAGCACCCTCTGCTGACCAGGTGTGGCATCAAAGGGAGGGATAGGAAATACTCTGGTCATGGCCCCCAGCAGGAAGGCAAAACTGAGAATCCATTCCTCATTGAAGAACCCTATTTCCCTAATGTGAAGATGGAGAGAGAAACCCAAGTACCTGGGCCAAAGCTGAGATGGAGAGACTCAGAAACTGGAGCACCAGAGTACAGATTGAGGGAACACACTCTAGCCAAGCAGTACCATGTACAGGCTAAGAGTATAAATGTGAGGCCAGACCCTTGGGTTTGAAAATCAGATCTATCACTTCCTGGCAGTGGAACCATGGACAATTTATTTAATCTCTCTGTGCCTCAGTGTTCCTCATCTGTAAAATGGAGAAAATAAGACTATCCACTCCACAGGGTTATTCTGAGGATTAAATGAGTCTTAAGTGCCTGGCACAAAGCACAATATATGTTTGCTGCTGCTTCTATTATCATTATTATTATTATTATCAAATACCACAAATTAAAGACCATTATTCACTCTAAAGGGGGAGGCCACTGCTCAGTTCTAGCCAACTGTTGCCATGCAGAACTCAGGACTAGAAGCTCAGTATTATCACATTTTCCAAATATAAAAGAAGCCAGAAATCCAAACTTTTATGTGACATCTACAAATTTCTAAATATTGGCAATTAATTCAAAGTTATTTAAAACATTGCAGTCAAACAAAACCCATCAGCCAGTTTCAATCTCTAGTATAGAAAAAGGCTTGGAGTGTCATGGTTCCTTTCCCTACAGAAGTCCCACCTGTGCCTGGACCCAGAACCCCCTCCCTTTTTCCCCCCAAAGGTCACACTCCAATGTCCTCACCTCAAGGCCCTTCAGTTGCCGGGCCCTGTCATCCTGGGAGCGCTTCTTGCTCTCTGCCTCTTGCTCCAGCCCCTGCAGTCGCTGGGCCAGCAGCTCTTTGTCCAGCCGGGCTGTGTCTCGCTCAGCCTGGGATGCCTGCAGGGCCTGACGCAACCTCTGGATCTGAGCAGAAGAAAAAAATGCAATAGTTCGGCGTAGTAAGAAGGTGGGGGTTGAGAGGTGGAAACAACTCATCTCTGTGGGAAGAAATATTTCATCACTGACATCCTTTGGAATTGTCAGCACATGGTGATAATAAAAAGCAGACTTTTAGTCCATTTTGTTTATTGTTTTAAAATTCCCTACACAAACTGGAATCACCTGAGTTCTTAAAAAATACTTAGCCTGGGTCCTACCCCCAGAGATTATGATTTAAGTGGTATGGGATTTAGCTTGGGCATTGGGATTTTTTAAAATCTCCCCAAGGGCCAGCCCGTGGCTCACTCGGGAGAGTGTGGTGCTGAGAACACCAAGACCCCGGGTTCGGATCCTATATAGGGATGGCCGATTAGCTCACTGATTGAGCGTGGTGCTGACAACACCAAGTCAAGGGTTAAGATCCCCCTACAGGTCATCTTTAAAAAAAAAAAAAAAAAAATTTCTCCAGATGACTCTAATGTACAGCAGAGTTTGAAAATCACTGCTCTACAGACAATGTCTTTACCTAGAGTGGACAACTCCCTCCACCCTATTCCACCTTAGTATGTCACTGCAAGTGGTTAACTTAAACCTGGGCCCCAGATGCCTGGCCACAGGTTCAGTTAAGAGACAATAACCTTCAAACCCAAGGACATTGGGATGGTTCCCACCCTCTTGCCATTTAGGCTCCTACCTCATCCTGAAGATGGCTCAATCCCCCAGAGGTCTTCTCAGCCTCACTGGCCCAATCCTTGGCCTGGCGCTGGGCTTCTGCCACCTCCCGCCGAGACTTTTCCTTGTAATCCTCAAGCTGGGCCTGGAGCTGCTGTAGGGCTTGCTTAGAGTCCTCCCCAATCTGCTCCAGCTAAAACACAAAGAAATGAGTTTCCAGCACTGCACCTCTTTAACAGATGCCTGTGTCCCCAGGCCCAGATTCCCAAGACTCCCCCAACAGCTTCCTTCCTGCCAAAGGAGCCCTTTCTTGTTCTTTCCTGGTCCTAGGTCTCTAGCATGTTTGGTAGTTATATACAGATCCCTGGGTTCAAATCCTGGCTCTACTACTTACTAGTACTAACTTGACTATAGGCAAGTTACTTATCCTCTCTGGGTCTCAGTTCCCCATCCATAAAATGGGATAATAGTAGGTAGGGCTGGCCCGTGGCTCACTCGGGAGAGTGTGGTGCTGATAACACCAAGGCCATGGGTTTGGATCCCTATATAGGGATGGCCAGTTAGCTCACTTGGGAGAGCATGGTGCTGACAACACCAAGTCAAGGGATAAGATCTCCTTACCGGTCATCTTTAAAAAAAAAAAAATGGATAATAGTAGTACCTACATCACAAGGTTGTCAAGAGAATTATGTTAGTAAATTATGTAAAGTACTTAAAACAGTGCCTGATATGAAGTAAACCTTAAATGATCATATATTGGCAAACCCAAGCTGCCAATGATTATATGTACCACTAAGAAAGAAAAATTTGCCAATTGAGCTATGACATACCATCAATTATATGACAACCCAACCACATGATCCAGCAATCCCACTACTGGGTATATATCCAAAGGAAAGGAAATCAGTATGTTTAAGATATCTGCACTCCCATGTTTATTGCAGCACTATTGACAATAGCCAAGGTATGGAAACAAGTTAATATGGAAACATTCATCAACAGATGAATGGATAAAGAAAATGTGGTATATATACACAATGGAATATGATTCAGACATTAAAAAAAGAATGAAATTCTGTCATTCACAGTAATATGGATGAACCTGGAGGACATTACACTAAGTGAAATAAGCCAGGCACAGAAAGATAAGTACCATAAGTTCTCACACATATGTGATAGCTAAAAAAAGTTGATCTCATAGAAGTAGAGAGTAGAATAGTAATTACTAGATGCTGTAAAGTATGAGGGTAAGTGGGGGATAGGGAGAGGCTGGTTAATGGATAGAAAATTACAGATAGATAGGAATAAGTTCTGGTGTGTTATAACACTGTAGGGTGACTATAGGTAATAATTTATTGTATATTTTCAAATAGCTAAAAGAAGATTTTGAATGTGCCCAACACAAAGAAATGACAAATAAATGTTTGAGATGATGGATATGCTAATTACCCTGAGTTGATCATTACACATTGTACACATGTACCAAAATATCACATTGTACCTCATAAGTATGTACAATTATTTGCCAATTAAAAAAAGACACAAACCCATTTCAGAGATGATAAATGTGCACTTTTTAAAAACTGACAAATGAAAAAACACGCACATTAGAACTGATGTCACATATTAGGTGTTTGCTTTTGTTTTATAAAGCAAGAGATTGGGAAGACAACACTTACCAGCAAAAAGCATTTATTTACTTTTCTTCCTTTTTCCTTCCCCTCCCCCAATTTAAAATTCTACCAATGAAGATTCCTGTGTTTAGGTCTTACAGACTTCTAAGGCACGATTCAAGGAGATACTCTCCAAGAACTAAGACCATAAAGAAACGGGATGTGGAGGGGAAGGGGAAAAACACAGAGGGGAGGTAGGAAGGCTGCCACTTTCTGAGACTTGGCCTTGGACTTCCCAACAATGTCCTTGAGGAAAGCCACCACCACACATTCTGCCCCCATCCCCCAACCCCACCACCCCATAAGCTTCTGTGTGAGCTGGGCCTCTTCCACCCCGTGCCCCACCTCTTTGTTCAGCCGGTCCACAGTCCTGTCCAGCAATCGCTTCTGCTCCTCCAGCTCAGCCTTGCCCCGCCGGAGAACCTCCCGCTGCTTCCCCTCCTCCTCTAGGGCCAGGTTCAGGGCCTGCCGCTCCTGCCCCAGGCGGGCCAGCCCCCGCTGAGACTCCTCCAGCCGGGCTTCCAGTGCCCGCTTGGCGGCTGCCAAGCTGCCCTCCTCTTCCTGAGCCACATTCAGGGCTTCCTCCAGCCGCTGTTTCTCTGCCTGGGAATGGGGCGAGAGCGGGTGTGGACTGGGAGGAGGCAATGCTTGGGCTTAAGCCATTTGGAGTGGGGTAGGTGGGAGGGAGAGGAAGGAGGTGGTCATGAAAACGGTGGGCAGCGAAAAGAGGATCAGAAGAACCAGCAAAGAAACTGGCACACAGAGCAAGCAAAAGGTGGGAGAGAAGAGACAAAAACACCAGCGCAAAGTCTGAAACATTCACACCAAAGTACATCCCAGGAAATATGACAACCCAACTACATGATCCCGCAATCCCATTGCTGGGTATATCCAAAGGAAAGGAAATCAGTATGTCCAAGCTTAACAGCGGGTTTGGGGAAGCAAAACAGAAGCACTCTAAGGGCAAAATAAAACTGATGGCTGACTGCTCGACGTGGGAAGATGTCGCCAGTCTGTGGGTACAGAGGGCTGGGGGGAGCCAGCACTGGGCAGGGGCACTGACCTCCAGCCGCTGCACCTTGTCCCGAAGTCGTGCCTCCACCGCTTCCCCGCCCTCCGCCAGGCCTCGTGCCTCCTTCAGCTGCTGCTCCAGACCCAAGATGCGCCGGCGGAATTCGTCATTCTCCTCCTGGGTCTCCCGAAGCGTGCTCTCCACGGCTGCGCGCCGCTGCCCCACCACTGCCGCCTCGGCCTCGGCCGCCACCTTGGCCTAAGGGCGGCCAGGGAGGGCGGCTCAGACCCCCGGGCTCAGGCCCCAGGTCGTCTGCTGCCCACCACAGGATGAAAGAGGGTGGTGCCACCAGCCAGAGGCTCCCTGAGAGCCCCACCCCTACTGGAATGCAGTGGGTGTCACCAGGTACAGGGGCCTCCCCGTGCCAAAACCTGGCTGCTTTAACCACACATCTAGAACCAAGGAGCTGGTCCTATGATACATACCCATGATAGGAAACTTTCCATGCCCTCTGTCTGGCTCCTCGGCCCTCCAGACCCCTCAGCCTCCACCTCCTAAGCCCTGTGCCCACTCCCCTTGCCTTGGAAGCCTCTTCACAGTCCTGTCTCAGGTGCTGGAGGGTCTCTTGTAGCTGGAGGTTCTGTTGTTCCAGTTCCCGGCCTCGATCTGCCTCGACCCTCAGGACTGCCAGCTGCTTCTCCAACTCCCGGTCCCGATGTCGCCCAGCCACTTCCTGGCTCTGCCGCTCTGTCCGCAGCTCCTTAAGCTCCTCCTGTGTCCTGCGCAGCTCCTAGAAGGGAAGGGGAACGGTGACCAGCACTGAGAGCCAGACTGATACCAGAATGTGGAGAAATTGAAACTCATACATTACCAGAGGGAATGTAAAATAATGTGGCCACTTTGGAAACCAGTTTGGCAGTTTTTCAAAAAGTTAAACATGGAGTTACCAGATGACCCAGCAATTCCACCCCTAGGTATATACCCAAGAGAACCGAAAATATATGTTCACACAAAAACTTATACATGAATGTTTACAGCTGCACTATTCATTATAGCACAAATATAGAAATGACCCAAATATCCATCAATTGATGCATAAACAAAATATGGTATAGCCACAAAGTGAAATATTGTTCAGCCATAAAAAGGAATAAAGTATGATACTTGCTATCACATGGATGAACCCTGAACACATTATGCCAGGTGAAAGAAGCCAGACATGAAAGGCCTCATATTGTAGGATTCCAATTGTATAAAGTACCCAGAATAGGCAAATCCAGAGAGACAGAAAGTAGATTAGTGGTTGCCAATGGGTGGAGGGAATTATTGCCAATAGGTATGGGACATCTTTTTGGGGTGATAAAAATGTAATTACCTAGTGGTGATGGTTGCAAAACTTTGTGAATATACAAAAACCCCTGAATTGTACACTTTAAAAGGGTGAGTTTTATGATATCTGAAATATAAGTCCATAAAAAAAATTACATAGAGACTGAGTAGATAAGGATATGGATAGAACAAGATTGACTACTTAAGAAAATATATCGAAAATCAAAATATGTGACACAATAAATATCAGTGCAGCTAATTTCTTTTAAAAAGAAAATTAAAATGAGTTCTGGTTCTAATTCTTTAGCTATTAGCTACTTCTGAAATTCAGAAAGAACCATAATTAGGCTGGAGGGTTATATAACAGGAGCATGTACTGAGTCTTCAATGTAAGACACTAACAACACTAATTACAAAGATAAAGAGAAATAGTAGAGTGTATGGTCTATATTGAATTTGGTTAGTCTGTTTTCCTAATGATATTTCATTTATTGATTAAATACCTGATAAAGTATACTTAATACCTGAGATATATGAAACACTAGTTATTGCTTTTTAGCTTTAGTCAGAAAAATAAATCAACTGAAATTGTCCAGAGGATTGTTCAAGTTCACTGTGTCAGCTAATAAAGTGAACAGACTTCAGGCTATCCTTGGTATTTGTTAACTCCCAAACAAGATAGTAAAAATGTAAGAGTAATATTAACTTCACCATCTTTTGGGAGTTTTTCTGAGAAAACAGAATTTTAAGTTACACAACACAGCACTACATCACCAAAATGTATTTAGTTAACATTTATCTTGGTTTTCTCTACAAATATTTCATGTAATCTCAGGTTTTTATTTATCTAAAAATAATCATTTGTAGCTACTTCTACACTCAAAGATATGATTGCCATCATTACAATTAGGCAGTCTTACAGTAGAGGCATAATAAACAAACATCAATGAACTAATATTTGTTAACCGAGCACATACTACATATCAATAAATGTAGAGCTAGAAGGATCTTCAAGAGGCCATAAATGCCAATTCCCTATGAATACTGAAAAGGCTTTCTAAACTACCTAAATCATCCAAAATAATTAAAGTTGACCCTTGAACAACATAGGTTTGAACTGCACGGGTCCACTTATACATGGATTTTTTTAAATACAGTCTGCCCTCCATATTGGCAGGTTCTACATGCACAGATTCAACAAATTGTGAATTGAAAATACAGTATTCACATGATGCAAGACCTGCGGATATGGAGAACCAGTCTTTCATATCCGCGAATCGGCAAGGTCAATCTCAGGACTTGAACATCCACAGATTTTGGTGAACTAATCCCCCACAGACACCGAGGGATGACTGTAGTTGCCTTCTTACCCTTCATAAATGCAAACACCTAGAATATGAAGAAATCATTTGTGTTCACTTCAATTTTTTTTATCATTTGTGATTCTTTTATAAAATATCATCCATGCAAGGTAAAAAGAGAATTTAAAAAAAAACAAAAACAAAAAAACCAAAGAGTGAATTTTACACGAACTTTGAGTGTTACAGCCCCACCAGCAAGGCTGTGCCTTGGAGACTGGGGAGGTGAACATATTAAACACTGGGATCCATGTCCAGGTTCTATTCTCTCTAAATAGCCTTCAGAATACAATTTGGCTTCCCATGTATCAGCACCTCACTCTCCCGAGTGAGCCACGGGCCGGCCCAATTTGGCTTCCCATGTAGGTCAGCTGGCCATGCCAATGCAAGTATTCCAGTCCATGTGATAATATTTCTCGTTGTAAATTAATCTAACTATAAACATTTGTTTCATAAATCATATAGTTAAGGAGTTCCCCCTGAAAGACAGAGCAGCTTTTGCTATGCTGACCAAATTAGGTTTCTGAGTTTATAAAAACGATCCTGGAGTTTCACAAATCCACCTAATGCTGCTACCCATGAGGTCTTTTGGGAGGCAGCCAGAAGCCTCTGGCTATACCTCAGCCTGGCAATCTAGCTGCTGAGAGCCCTTTCCATTAGAAACCTCTATACTCAATGAAGTAACCAGCCCTGCTGTGCTGGAAAGAGAGAAGGCTGAGCCAGCAGGATGGGGCCTGAAAACCAAGCACACAGGAGACAGACCCACTAGTACAGAGGTCCTCATGAGGCAAATACCCATCACACCCTGACTTGCCATTCTACCCTTCCACTCCCAAGTACCTTCTTGAGCTTCTCAACCTGGTGAGTATCTCCAACACCAACTCGGGCCTGCTCTAATTCCCTCCGCAAGGCCTCTATCTTCTCCCCAAGCTCCTCTTCCATTTCTTCCTTCTCCATCCGCAGCTGCAGCAGTCTGAGCCCAGCGAGGAGAAATAAGGAGGAAAGGGAACATGGTCAGGACACCTGCCTGGGGAAGGTTAGTAAGAGAATGGAAACCACTCCCTCAAGGCCAATACACTGGGTACTCACTCTCAAGAGGGAGGAAAAGCAGTTTGAGAAATGGTACAGTAAGAACACAGCATGGGCAGAAAGAAAGTGTGATGTAAGAATCATAGATAAGTATTCCTGGGAGAGGAGCAAAGTCCTTACTCCTGCTTGGTGGCTCTAAGTTCCTCCTTATTCTTCTGGAACATGCTCTGCCAATGCCCTGTCTCCTCTGAGGTCTCCTCCAACTCCTTCTGCAGCTCCCGCACCAGGGACGACATCTTCTGCCTCTCAGCCTCCAACGCTGCATGGTCCTAGAGAAGAGGAGAGTTGGGCACCAGGAGACTCAGGCTAAGACAGCACCGTGCCAGTTGTGCTCCCTGACACCCTAGTGGTACCTGGTACAATGCTAGCAGAAGATCCTCTCCCCAAGTCAAAGTCCACCCCTCTGTCATCCACAGGAAGCCTCCCGCAGTTAGTTCCCCATGACACTATGGTCACACACCTGCAGGGTACTACTGGCTTGCACTCCTTTCCCCTGCCCTTGTAAGTTTCCTGGCCAAGGTTTTCACTAACATCTCACATATATCCTTTAGGGAGATTTCTCAGTTGCAACAGTGAAAAGTCCAAAAATACAAGATCCCAAGGCAGCTCTGTTCCCTGGCAGTATCCTCCTCTCCCAGTCCCTACTCTTATTACATGCCTGGGTTGCATCTTGCATGCTCCGGCGAAGCTGCTCTGTGTCTCGGTGGTACTGCTGCCGGACATGCTCCACCTCCTGGTCACGGGAAGCCACCTCTTCCTTCAGGGCCCCCTTCAGGGCTGTCAACTCCCGCTCTCGCAGCCTGAGTTGCTCCTCTATTCGCTGTTTACCCTCTAAGACCTCCTCCAGAAGCTCCCGTGCCTCTAACAGGTCCTGGGGAGATGGAAGTGAAGAGGTGACCATATTAGGATCCATCTGCCTATTAATTAATTCACTAACTCAATCAAAAAATATTTACTGAGCACTTTGTGTTAGGCGCAGTACCAGGTGCTCTCTGGCTTGGTTGGGATAAAGGAAACCTACCATTCTGGGCTCTAGTCCCACCCCACCATTGGGTACACCCAAAAGCACAGGGAGGAGTACCCTCAATCAGCAATCTACTCTCCATACTTTGGGGAAATCATGGATGAGCAGGCTTGAGGATGCTCCAGCAAAAAGGAACACAGCCTGGGATACACACCCCACTCCCTACCTTCAGTAACACCTCCTTGGCAGGCTCAGGACCCTGAACCTGTTTCAGCTTGTTCTGCAGCTCGATCACCTGGGTCTCCAACCCATGTCGTAACTTTTCACCCTGGTCCAGGAGGATCTTCATGTTCTGCAGCCTAAAAATAGATAGCACACATGACATATGATATGATAGCACTATGTGTCAGCAGTTTTTAAAACACTTCACATATATCAATTCTTTTAAACCTCCTTTAAGTCTTTGTTCAAATCTTTTTTTTTTTCTTTGTTCAAATCTTAATGAGGCCTCCCCTGATACCTTATTTAATACTGCAACCTGCTCCCCTACAACCTGCCCCTCCTGATCTGCTTTATCCTGTTCTACTTACAGTCTTCTCACATATTACAAATTTACTTACATAATATGTTGTCTACTGTCTGTTCCCTCTCACCAGAAACCAAGCTTCCAGAGAGCAGGGCCTTCATCTGTATGGTTCACTGATGTACTTCAGGAAACTAGATCAGTGCCTATCACACAGCATTCATTGCAAAAACATCTGCTGAATGAATGAATGAATCCTCACAACAATCCTGTGAGGTAGGTACTATTATTAAGCTCATTTTACAGATTAAGAACCTGAAGCACAGAGGCAAACCCAAGTAGCCTAACTATGAATCGTGCACTATCACCACTACTAATAGAAAAGGTAAAAAAAAAACGGTCATATGTTTAAACCATCCCTGCCCCTTTCAGCTTCTGGAGATTTCCCTTTGTCTCCTTCAACCCTGTAGCCCCCAAGTAGTCCCACATGTGCCATCAGCTACACTCACTCCTTGGTGCTCTGCTGGGCCTCCCCTTTTCTTCTCTCCAGCAGCTCCTGCAATCGGCTACACTCTTCTGCCTTTTCCTCCAGCTGCCGCTCCAACCCAACCCAGGATGGCTCCAGCTTTTGCTGCTTCTGGAAAAGGGAAGGAGAGTACAGCAGGTGGAAAGTAGGGAAAGCCTCTTATGAAGACCCAGAATAGGGCTGGTCATTTAGCTCAGCTGGTTACAGCATGGTGCTAATAACACCAAGGTCCAGGGTTCAATCCCTGTACCAGTCAGCCACCAAAAACAAAACAAAAAAACCCAAAGACCCAGAATAATGGAAATATCTAACATTCATTAGACACTCACTATATGGGGGGCAGTAGGGCAAGCTTCAGAACTGAGCCCTTAACCTGTGGGATCTGATGCTATCTCTAGATAAATAGAGTTAGAATTAAATTGGAAGCTTCCCAGCTGGTGTCCACTTCAGAATTGTCTGGTGTGTGGGGGAAAAACTCCACACATTTTGTCACAGAAGTCTTCTGTGTTGATTGTTGCTGAGTAAGAGTAGAGGAAAAGCACTTTGGCTGGTCTTTCACCTATATATACTCAGATTTCTTTTTTTTTTTTTTTTTAATTTTATTTTGTCGATATACATTGTGGCTGATTATTGTTGCCCATCACCAAAACCTCCCTCCCTCCTCCCTCCTCCCTCCCCCCACCAATGTCCCCTCTGTTTGCTTGTCATATCAACTTCAAGTAATTGTGATTGTTATATCTTCTTCCCCCCCGCCCGGTTTTTTTTTGTGTGTGTGTGTGTGTGTGAATTTATATATTAATTTTTAGCTCCCACCAATAAGTGAGAACATGTGGTATTTCTCTTTCTGTGCCTGACTCGTTTCACTTAATATAATTCTCTCAAGGTCCATCCATGTTGATGCAAATGGCAGTATTTCATTCGTTTTTATAGCTGAGTAGTATTCCATTGTGTAGATATACCACATTTTCCGTATCCACTCATCCGATGATGGACATTTGGGCTGGTTCCAACTCTTGGCTATTGTAAAGAGTGCTGCAATGAACACTGGGGAACACGTATACCTTCGACTTGATGATTTCCATTCCTCTGGGTATATTCCCAGCAGTGGGATAGCTGGGTCATATGGTAGATCTATCTGCAATTGTTTGAGGAACCTCCATACCATTTTCCATAGAGGCTGCACCATTTTGCAGTCCCACCAACAATGTATGGGAGTTCCTTTTTCTCCGCAACCTCGCCAGCATTTATCATTCAGAGTCTTTTGGATTTTAGCCATCCTAACTGGGGTTAGATGGTATCTCAGTGTGGTTTTGATTTGCATTTCCCGGATGCTGAGTGATGTTGAGCATTTTTTTATATGTCTGTTGGCCATTTGTATATCTTCCTTAGAGAAATGCCTACTTAGCTCTTTTGCCCATTTTTTAATTGGGTTGCTTGTTTTCTTCTTTATATATACTCAGATTTCTAATGTGTTCTGCCTCCCTAAGCTCTGGAGACCCCCAAAGTCACTACTAGGACCAGTGCACACTCTATCTCTTGTCTCACAAGGCACAAGTGTGCTCATTCCATTGCTTGGAAGAGCCAGCCCAGCCCATCTCCAGGCCAAGGTTTTTTTCTCTGTGGTCCTTCATCCCTCCCGCACCTCTGAAGTCTCCTCACCTTCACCTGTTCATCCAGCTTTTGCTGTAGCTCCTCCACTTTTCGGGTGAGTTCACCCTGCCCTGCCAGAACCTTAGTAGAACCAGGAGAAACCATCTGCCAGAGGCATAGGGAATGGGGAGGAAGGAGTGAGTCCACATCCAGATCTCCTGAGGCCCTCAAGCCCCAACCCTGACCCTTGCTCCTACCCAGAGAAGGCCACTCACCACCAGAGGCTGCATCTGCTCCAGCACCAAACTAACCTTCCTTCTCACAGACACTTCACTTTCTGAACTTCTAGAGGATAAACAGACAGAAGCAAGGGTTAGGGCAGGAAAGAGGTAGCAGAGATAAGGAAAGGCTAAAAGCAGGAAAGATGAGGAATAAAGCTAGAAAGCAAAGAAAGGAGGTGTGTGCCTCCACTGTGGGTGGGCCCCCACTCACCCCTCCCTCAGGATTCCATAGATGGTGGCCTTTACATGGTCCACACTGCCTGGTGGAGCTGCCTCCTGCTGGTCTCGAAGAAGGTCTGGAGTTGATTTGAACTGGGGGGTGAGGAGGGGGAGAAATAGGAAGATTAGGCCAAAAGCATGCATGGGGTTCAGACGGAGTAGAAGAGGCATTTGGGAGACAAGGCCCTCCAAGCACAACAAACAAGTCAGAAGTGCGGTACAGAGGCAACACTGCTGAGGCCCGAGCAACAGGCCAGGGAGGTCCAAGCAGGACACACCTCACACTCTTGTTGCAAGCCAGATCTTCCTCAACAAGCAGATCTCAACCAGCTGTGAACTGTGTCACAAGTAATTTGTCAACAATGATAGTTAACGTACTAGAGTTTATAAATGATTTACTTTAAGAATGGACTTAAGTTTGTCCCAAAGTAAAGTCACTCTCTCACTCACTTGCATTCCTGAGTGGGAGAGAAAGGTGTGGAATTTCGGCAAGAGCACCAGGGAACTGCTCCAAGCCTGCCTTATGTACGCTACTGACCTAGCAAATGCTGGTGACTGAGGCATGATTAATGGTGGGGACAATGAGAAGTAACTCCACATGCTGTGAATAGTGACTTTATAGTTAGTTCCATTTTCTTTGGAATTTTACCCATGGAAGTATCCTGTGCATATGAGTATCACCTACTTAGTGGATGGATACAGTGGAAAATAAAAGGTAGAGACTTATTGCCCTAGGTTATTTGAATTAGCAAGGAGTCTCAGGGCTGGTGGGGTCAGACCTGATGAGAAGGGGCTGGCGGTTGGAAGCCAGGGAGATGTTAGGTCTGACCTGCAGCATGGTAGGGTCCTGTGCTCTCCCCCGTGGCTCCTCAAAACTCTGAAGGACCCAGTCCTGAGTCTGATGGGAACGGCTAAAGCCACTGAGAGACCTCTGGCTCTGGGTGGGCTGTTTTGAGCTGCCGACATGGTTGTCAGATTTTGTGCTAGGGGTCCAGTGGTTGGGGGACTGGCGCTCCCGTTCCTCAAAGGTGTCCCGTGGGAGTCGGCTGTCCAGGCTCTTGCTCCGCTTGTGCTGTTCAGGGGGCAGTGTCCTTGTTCGGCGGCCAGTCCGGCCCCGGCCCCCAAGTTGACTGTCAAATTTGCTGATCAGCGAGTCCACCGAAGACAGGGGAGCAGTGTCAATGGTGCTACCTGGGAAAGCCTCTTGTGGGGCTAGCTCAAGCAAACTGGTACTCCTATTGCTAGGACCCATAGGGGCAGGGACTGCCAGGGAGGCCTGGGACTGGGACCGGAGTAACCTTCCATTCCAGCCAGCCCCAGCCTCCTCATCAGATGTGCTGCCCTGCGAGGGGGCAGGATATCCTTTGACCTGAGCGTAGGGGTTCTCAGGGAGTTCTGAATCAGAGCTCAGAGCACCTGGGGCCCCTTGGTTGTTGGACCCCTTGATTTGGACCCCAAAGGAGTCGCCACCTTTCTCCCCACTGTTGAGCACTACAAAAGGCTGCCCAGCGATGCCCTGTACACGCACAGCAACCCCATACGTATTGGCTCTTGAGTCCTTGGCTGGGCGTCGCCCCCCACGACGGAGGGTGCCCATCTCTGCACCACCCACTGGCTCTGTGATGAAGCGAATCTGGACTCCATGGTCTACAGGGCCCCGGGGCTCAGCCATGGTGGATGCCTGCTCCATGGGCAGCAGGGGTCCTAGAAGATGAAGGAAAGAATTTAAGCTGAAAGACTTGAAGTAGAAACAGCTTTAGAGGGGCTGATTGTCTTGTCAATTCCTTCTACATAGAACTGTGATTCTCATGCTTTATCTGAGCAGCAGAATCACCTGGAGGGCCTGTTAAAACACAGATTGCTAGACCCTACCCCCAGAGTTTCTGATTCAGTAGGTCTGGGGTGGGACCTGAGAATTTGTGTTTCTAACCAAGTTCTCCAGGTGATGTTGATGGTGTAGTCCAGATACCACACTTTGAGACCCACTGACCTAAAAATATCCATTTCCTCTGATACAGCCCTGGTGAGCTTGGCTTTAAGAGTATAAAGATCTTGCTTGATCTTCACACATACACGTATACCACCATGTGCCTCCCTCCTCCCCCAGTGAAGGCAGAACCCAAGCCCCACCAACAGATACCTCCATCCCACAGGAGAAAAAGGAGCCTCCTCTCCCAGAGCTCATTTAAAATATAGAGACCTCAAAGCGTGGCATTCCATTTCTGGGAAGATATTCAAAGAAACTGATAACAGTGATGTCCTTGGGAAGGGGTAATTGAGGGCTAAGGACAGGGATAGGAAAGTAAAAAGGGATGGGCTTTGTACTGTGTATCTTTTTGTTCCTTTTTAATTTGGAATCATGTAGATATATTATCTACTCAAGAAGAGACTTAAAGTTGTAAGTGTGCCAGTCCAAGGGACCCTAGAACAGGTAGACTTATCCCACCCAAGGGCCAGAGCCATGGCCATCTGGAGGCCAGCTCCTCAGATCCATATTGCCCAAGCTCAGAGTCAGCAAGTAGAATGTATTCCAGGCATGCTCTGGCTCAAGGAACTCGGGAGGAGAGGTTCTCTTCCGAACAAATAAACATATCCAGCTTCCCCACCCCTTCTGCTGGTCTCCACCAGAACCTAGCACCAAACTGGAGGATTTTCTAACATGCCAGACAGAAACACACACAAACCCAACTCAACCTCCCCGAGGAGTTCTGGGCCAAGGAAATTTGGCAAGGTCTCTTTCAGGAATTGTAGAAGTACTAGGAAGCCAGAAAGCCAGGAAACCAGGGTGAAATGAGAAGGGGGGAGAAGAGAAGGAAGGCACAAAGCTCCAAGAGCTTTCTCACCTGCGCTTGGTGAGGGAAACACTCTCCAGTCCGAGGAGAAGCATTCTTAGTGTTCCCAACTCCTCCCCTCAAGAGAAAGGAACAGGGAGGGAGGAGCCCTTTACTGGGAATGGTTCTTCACCCCACAGCCCTGGGACTCCACTGGAAAAAGGATGAAAGCAATGTACCCTCCCCCAGGAGACAGCACACACAAACTTTTACCACAGAATCGTAAGTTTGTGAGGGCAGAGGGGTAAAGTAGTTCTCCATTGGACTAGTGTGAAGATCTAGCTTGAAATCCTAGCTCTTCTCTTCACTTGAGGTATATGACCTTGGGAAAATCAGAACTTTTCTGAGACTCAGTTTTCTCATCTGTAAAATGGGTATAATGACACTACCTGACAAAGGTAATTACCTGTGAGAATTAGACAATAAATAATTACACAGGTGTATACAACTGAAAAATTATTAAGTTATACACAAGATTTTTGCACTCTACTGTAAGAAAAAGAGGGCATGTGGTGGTATATGTGTATATGCAAGTCAAGCAAAATCTTTAAACTCTTAATAAAGCCACACTCTGCAGTACTGTATCACAGGAAATGGATTCTTTTTGGTTAGTGGATCTTAAAGTGTGGAAATGACGAGATATTAAACATGAAAGCACCTAGCAGAGTATGCCTGTCACAAAGCTGACAACAAACATTACTCCTTCCAATGGGAACTTACTGGCTTTACCTGATTCATAATAGGATGTCACTTCCTTGGAGAAGCCTTCCCTGACCATTCCCTCCCACAAACCAGGTCAGATCCATGTTATAAGCTCTACAGTTGTCCTTCAATGGGTTTGCCTCAGTTTATCTTTATACATCTATGGGAGTAATTGATTTCTGTCTGTCTCTTCCACTAAATTATAAGCTCCTAGAGAGCAAAGACCATGGCTATCAGCTGACCACTTGTCAAAGTGCCTGGTACACAGTAGATGTCAAAGTATTTGTTAAAGGTATATCCTAAACTAAGGCAGACTTGCACAGCAGTGGGGAGATTTGCTCAAGAATCCCTCACAGCCATTTCTCATTTGCCCTAGTAACAGGACCTCTTCCTGATCTGGACTCCCAGCCCTAAGCAGTCATTATCACCAGATGTGCCTAGACTGCCAGCTCTTACAAGTCACATGATTTATTCATGACACAGCTCTACCCTGTCAGTACATCTACTGATCTTCCAGATTCAGGTCAAGGAGTTCCCAGCCTAGGCCCAGCAGAGTGCACAGCCCCTTGGGTGAGAGCACCAAGTTGTTCAGAGGCACATCAAGTGCTCTCCCAGGGCCTAATGAATGACTCCCTAATTTCAATCGTCTTCAGTCCCAAGACATTTGGGTCAGGGGCCAGGAGGCTGAAGGGATCTTTAGGGTGGGTCAGAAAGCAAAACTCTAAATGATTCAACATGGAAAACCCGAAACCTATCCGCCTTCAGTTACAGAGGACAACGGGGTGGGGCCGAGGGAGCAGGGCAGCTCCAAGGCCTTGCGTAAGCCCCAGAGCCAGGTAAACAGTGATCAGGTGCCAGGCAACATGGAGTCCAGAGCCTGTGCTCTCACCAGATGCCTGACCCTGCTTTTCCCCCGCTGGCATATGCCCATGGCTCTTCTCACCAACTGTATTCTGGGAAGAGACCAAGCCACCAGTTAATTCAGCTTCATTTATCTGCCTCTGCCATTCCTGCCTGCAAGCGGGGGGGAGGATACTCTACACCTGTTTCAGACAGCCACTTCTCCCTGAGTTACTTATTAGCCTGCCCTGCCCCAATTCCATCACCTCTGGCCCAGCTATATGCGTCTGGCTTCCAACTAGGAGTGACAGGGTCCCTGGACTTGTGGCAGGAAGTGGGGGTGGGGTGGTTTCGGGTATGCAGTGGAAGGACTGATACACACAGTGCTGGGCAATATGCTAGATGCTAAATAAGTGGCAGATTTAGAAAATGAGAGGACTAGAGGTATAACGATTAGAACCCCCTTAAAGATAACAAGGAAAGCAAATGACCAAAATAGAAAAGGACAGCTCAGTGACCTTGATCACTTGGCTCCCTTTTTCTCATAAAGAGTTATAGTGGCTGACCAGTTAGCTCAGTTGGTTAGAGCACAGCGCTATAACACCAAGGTCAAGGGTTTGGATCCCTGTGCTGGACAGCTGCCAATAAATAAATAACTCCTTAAAAAAAAAAGTTATAGAAATAAGAGGGTTCCCCCGTTGATACAAAAAGAATCCCCCAAGTGGACTCCTGGCTAGGTCCACTGAAAAAGCAGAAACCTGAGAGCCAGGCTAGAGCTGCTTATCCAGTGGGGGGAAAAAACGCACAATGAGGAACTGGGCCCCCGCAAACTGGATGGACAGGTTTGAGAGGCAAGAGGAAGGGGAGGGCCAGGTAGACTACACTGGCAGCTTATAAAGCAGACCAGAGAAACTCCACACCACAGGGGAGGTAGAGGTGCTCTTGCAAGACCATGAGCAGGAGCTCTGTCCAGCTTGGATGCCAAAGCCAAGGTTCTGAAGAAGCAGGCAAGAGGTGGGGAGAGAACAGACAGGAGGAGCCCTTGCACAAAGAACCTGGTGAGTGACAGAGGCCAGTGTGTGACAGGGAGACTTTGTTTCCCTCTACCCCTCCCTCCAGAGTTCCCAAAGTTGCATTCCTGATCCCACACTCGCCTTAGCCACCTCCCAGGCCCTTAGTTCTCCCCTCCCTGGCATGAAGAGAAGCAGCCCTACCCCCTCCTCACCTCCCACAAGGGTAATGGCATGCAGGCCAGCCTGGGAAATGCAGGAAGTGTTCTAGGAAGCCAGAATCCTCTTAGAGTCAAGCAAATCTCTGGATTAGCAGTCCCCCAGAGCCAGCCCCCCAACTCCCAAATATCCAGGATGAAACAAGAGGTACAGCAGCACATGTAGGCAGCCTGTCTACAAACATAGTGGTTGCTAATTATTTCCCAATTACAACAACTTTCCACAGGCAGGGCATCAAAGGGGCCAGCTGAGGTTGGCTCCAGTTCCCTTATCTGCCTAAGGCAAAGGAATTTGCCTCAGAAGTCTTGTCTGGGCCCCAAAGTGCACCTCTCATCTGGCCTGGAGATTTGGAGGTGTAATTCCTCTAGTCCTGTCATCTCCTGAGGAGTCCTGCCTATTTCCTGCACCACTAGTGCCTACTGCCAGTCTGACAGCCATCATGGTTCAGGAGTCAGGGATTCCTGGTAGGGTTTCAGGGAAGAATGGGGATTCCGGGAGACATCAAGGAAATTAGTTGGGCTCTCAGACCTCACCCAATGGCCCTCATCCAGAACCACAGAAGAAAATAGGTGTGTTTGGAGGAAGAGTTTGATATGCATCCTCATATTCCTCTCTTGGAGATCTCTCTCTCTCTCTCTCTCTCTCTCCCTCCCTCCCCGCCTCCTCCCCTCTCTCTCTCTCGGCAGAAGGAAAAACTCTCCCTGCAAGAATGCAAAGGACAGAAACTGAAAACTAGCAAAGAGATGGGGATGCCCTCTTGTTCCGCACCTCAGTCTCTCTTATTTGCAACTGCTTTCACCTGTAGTTGAATAGTTAAAGGAAGATCTCACACCTCAGAGCCATCTCGAAGCCAGAAGGGAGGAGGTGTCCGCGGCCAGCTCACACAGGCAGAAGGGCAAAGAACCTCAGGAAAACAGCACCTGCCGATGCCCTCCCCTAAGGCAGCAGTTGTCTTTGCACTAACTCCTCTCCCCACTCCCCAACCCTGGTTTCCAAGAGAAATTCTGCCCCCAGGGCTAGCGTCTGACCTCCAGAGATATCCTGGCCCTGGAACGCTTTCATGCCCTGGGAACAACCTTAGCCTCAGGTGCCCCTCGCCTGGCACCTTCCCAGCCACCTCCATCTGGTACCTTAAAGTAGGGGCCAGCTCTTAATAACTCCTGCCACTCTACCCTGATCTCCCCTCCTCCCCAACTCAGCACCTGTGCCCTGATGGGGGTATCTCTGATCGCCTCGACCCCCGCCCCTCAGACGTACACCTGAGGGCCCGCTGGCCTCTCAGGTGCCCTTGCCCCTGCCCAGTTCGCTCACCCCCGCCGGGCTCGACGCTCCCGGGCTCGGCGCTCCCGGGCTCGCGCTCGGGGCTCGGGCTCCGGCTCCGGCTCTGGCAGAGCGGCACGCGCGGCTCCGGGCCCTCCCCCTCCGTCCCTCCGCGCTCCCTCCTTCTTTCTCCCCCTCCCACCAACCTGTTACTCCCCTCCGGAGCTCCACCCCCATTGGCTGTCACCACCGCCCCGCCTTAGCCCTCCCTCCGGTTGGTCCGCTTTCGCGAGGGGCGGGGCCGCCGCCAAGGGGACCGAGACCCCGGGTCTCCAGCCGGGGAGGACGGGAGGTACCGGCTGGGTCACGTGGGCCAGCGGGGGCGGGGCGGCGAGGGGCAGCGGAGGCCATTTTGGGGGCTCAGTGGTTAGCCGCCTGTGACCGCCCCCGACCGCCCCCAACCCCGGCCCCAGGAGCCGCCCGCCGGAGCATCTTCTCTGCTCTGCTGGAAAATAGCCTCGCGCCTCTGGTTTTCTCAACGGGAATCTCCGTCCAGAGCCCTTTCTGCCCTTCACTTACCTCTGCTCCAGAATGCAATTCCCCCTCAGCTCGTCTCCCTTTTCCCCAACCCGAACCAGAACCCCGATCCTGAATTCTCTTCCCTATCACCTGGCCTCCACAATCATTTTTCAGCCTGACTCCTTTTTCTCTAATATTTATCATCTTCTTAACACATAACTTAAAAAATCATGTTCCTCGTTTCGTCTCCCGTCCTCCGATAAGCTCCACCGAGGCAAGAGTCTCTTGTTTTATTCGCTGCTTTATCCCAAACGCCTATAACAGGGACCCGCACATATTAGGCGCTTCATAAATACTCGTTGAATGAATCAGTGGGAACCGAGGACCTAAATTTACGTGAATAGGAATTATCTTCATTCTAAACGGAAGGGGACTCAACCCCAGATTGTAAGTCCGCCTTTCAAGAAGAAGGGGTATTGATCCCGGTTCTCAGAAAGGAGTAAAATCTGAGGTGCTCTGCAAACCACAGCCACTCCGCTAATACCACATGCTGTTAGAAAACATTAAAGCTGGCTTCCTAGATGTTAACCGTTGAGCTATGTGAAGAAGAGATCGACTTAGCTTACGTTGCTGGGCTCTGGGTATTGTTCTCATTTACTCAACAAATATTTATTGCGTACCTATTTAGAGTTGAACAGGAGTCTTCAAGGCAGCCAACAGCCCGGTGCGTTCGCCGGAGCTCGTTTCCTCCCCCTCCCCCCAGCCTCCAGAAGCTAGGTGTGGGTCCTGGAGGGTAAAGTCCACCTACCAGTTCCTTTGCCTGGATGCAAAGTCTCCGCATTCCAAAGGAAGCTTTATATAATGATTAGAGCCATCGAACCGGCCTATGCCCTGGGGAGGAACAGCAAAAAAGGTGTGGTGGGGGTAGGGATCAGAAGAGGAAGTGTCCCTCCGGGATCGCGTTACCTCCAGATCACTGGGGTGGTTTTTTTAAGAGGTGTTTTTTTGTTCTTTGTTTTTTTTTAACGTGGGATTGTTGAATTGACCCAGATATTGGAAAAGTGGAAGAGTCTAAACCCTCCTAGGTAACACCTTAACAATTAGGATACTTTAGTGTATTTGTAGTAAATATAAAGTTGAGTGGTTACCTGACACTACACAGATTACAAGGAAAAACTGGGAGCCTCTGAGTCACCATCTTCACCATCCGTTCCTCGAGGAAGCACTCAGTCTTAGAGGGACATCATCATCAGGCACAGGTGACAAGGGTAACACCATAGTCTTTTTTTCCAGAGTTCAAGAGAGAAATGGTCTCTCTCCGTAAGAAATGTTACAGTCTGGCAAAATTGGCCAGTTTGCAAATACAGCAAAAGCAGAACATTACAGCAAATATAATATCCAGAAAGAAAAAGTGACACTGATATGTATTCAAGAGGGTAATTTTTATTTTGTGAAATGGAATAGAAGAGAAAGTTCTAGGTAATTAGAGAAGGTTTCATTCGCCTAGACTTAGAGAAGGTGAAGTCTATTCTGGAACTTAAATTGGAAGAACAGGTGTGAAGATGTGGGGCACTGAGGAAGTTGAGTCTGATAACTTAAATTCACCAGATTGCTGGACCTGCCAAAGAGTGATTCTCAGGGCTGGATAATTTGTAAACAAGTTTTGGAGCTGTTGGAGTTATCTACAAGCCTAAGCAAGGATATGATAAATGCCAAATGAATAGCACAATGAAATGAAAGACTCCGCTTCAACTAGAATAGGGTGATATCTAATCTGGGTCTTAAAAAAACAAGCAGGTGAATGGGAAGGAGGAAATAGAAAAATACAAGAAAATGTGTAAATTCTCTGGGGGCAGAAAAGTGTATTTGTTGAGGGAACTGGAAGGAGAGCCTATAGACTGAGTAAAGTGACAGGGGAGTAGTAGGAAATAAGATGAAAGGTAAATTCTAGGGTAGATTTTACAAGGCCTTGAATATCAGAGTAAGGAATGTGGGCTTTATTGGTAGGGTATGGAGAGCTATTGAAGATTTCTGAGCAGGAAAGTGGCAATATTTCAGAAGGTTAATCTCAGTCTGTGTGATAAATGCAATGACAGGGCTTGACCGAGGTGGTAAGCCCCACACACTAGAGTGCTGGCAAAGGACGTAAAAGCAAGGAACCACTCACCCTCATGTCCTTTTAGCACATTACTTATTATTTCTCTCGAGTTTTGTTTACAAGTACTTTCTTCTTCAACAGCAATAATATGTAGTTACACTAATACTCGGGGCTTTTTCTGGTTGAGTAAAATTTCTATTCCGGATATGGTTAGGAAAGGTAATAAGAAATGGTCACCGCGTATACTCACTTTATATACCCTTCCAACCTTTGGGTTCAGGATCTCCAAGAGTCCCCAAAAGATATTTCATTTTTTCTGACCCATGTCCTCTACTCCTTTCTCAGTTTGACTAGGGAGACAGAGCCATGAAGATTTAGGGAGTGGACATCACTGAGGCAGATCACTGAGGCAGGTCACTGAGGAAGAAGTCAAGAGATCTGTATTCTACTTTTATTTCTGGGGAAGCTGTACTCCTAGCCAAGTCTTCTAAAATTTGGGGGACTCAGTTTTCTCTGAGAATTAAGAAAATGATTCCAGATTTTATAATGGTATTGTTTCCTTTGAGCTTCTTGGGAAAACAAAACAAAACCAGTAATGTTCTATTTTCCAGCTCTTCCTTTCATTGTCACTGGGATTATGAGTAAGTGTAATCATATCTGGTTTGGGAACAAAGAACTCCAAGCAGCTTTTCAGCCTAATCAGAGTCACTCCCAGACAAGGGAAAGATGCATCTTGAATCTCCTTGAGTTGCCCCACACCCTCCAACCCCTTTATTGTCCCAGCTGACCATCTCTAATGCTCTGAGCAACTAAATTCCAGTACAAATAAATTCCAGTATACATTCAAAATGAGAATATCGCTGGCCGGTTAGCTCAATTAGAGCATCACCAAAGTCAAGGGTTCAGATCCCCATACTGGCCAGAGGCAAAAATAAACAATAAGAGTATCATTTAAAAGAAAAAAGAGCAAAAGGCCACATATTTCCAACTTTGGGGAAATTAAAAGGAACAGATTCCTTCTGCATAATTTTTTTTTCTAGGACCGACCCTGTGGCTCACTCGGGAGAGTGCAGTGCTGAGAGTGCCGAGGCCGCAGGTTCGGATCCGATATAGCAATGGCCAGTGCGCTCACTGGCTGAGCGCGGTGCGAGTGACACCACCCCAAGGGTTGCGATCCCCTTACCAGTCACAAAAAAAAAAAAAAAAAAAGATAATTTTTTTTTTCTGAGTTGTTAGAATGCCATTCTGAGGAGAGAACCAACTTTCCTCCACACACACCGAAACAACAGCTGATTCTACCTCCCATCTTACTGTCCTTCCCTCATCAGTGAAGAAGACAGAAGCTTGGCAGCTTAAACCTATACACACATTCCCAAAGCTCCAAGATTCCTCCAGTTCTCTCACCGTCCATTGTGACAAAGAATTTCAGCAGAATCCCACTAATTGCCTGTTTTGCTTAGGTTCTTTATCTGAATCTTTTTCAAAGTTTGTGTCTCATTATATGGAGGCAAGATGACGTATGGAAGTAGCACTGAACTCAAAGACAAAATACCTGATAAGACAGCCATGGCTTCCTTTAGGAAAGACTCTGCCATTCAACTGCCAGAATGCAGTTTGGTGCCAGCCTCCAGCTATGTCACCTTTGGGATCCACTACAGTGTCACAGCTAAGGCCATACTCTTCCTGGACAGCCTCTGGCCAGTGACTAAGTACAGTGTGGGTATTATGGCATGGCTGTTTCTGCCCAGTGTTGGACTCCTCTATAGGACAGTCTTTGCTTTGGAACTTTCCATTGGGTAGACTGCAACTTGGAAGGATCTGTGTCGTGCCCAATTTTGCTTCCTCCCTCCTTTCCTTTCAAAGGTATCAGATCTGTATCATTATCCAAAGGCTTTCTCTGCCCATTCTTTCTTCCTTCCTCTTATCTTTCACAGGCATTACCACCTAATAAACTTCTCACAGGCCTAACTTTGTCTCAGCATCTGCTTCCCATGCCACCTGAATTGACTCAGTTGGTTCTAGGAGTGGTCTGAAAAAGCAAGCAGTAAAATAGGGTTTGGAAACTGCATTACTCACTGCCTAGCTGGCAATAAGAACCCCTCCTGGATGGTGTGGAGTGCAGATCATCTCTGGGACAACATGGTGGCCCTGTTGCTAAAACTTTCACTAATGGTGAAGTAGGAGAATGTTCCTATGGAACAGCAATTCAGGCTTATGGGGTAGGCAGAGGGATAGCAATGAATATAGGGACAATGGAATTGGCTGGCTGTTATTAAGCTACACTGAGCCCTGCCAAGAGATAAAAAGCTGAGAATAGTTTACAAATGATGAAAATTAACTGTGAAGGCCAGAGGGCCTCTTTGATGGCTTACAAAAAGGCCATTATCTACAGCAGTGGGAGAGCAGAAAAAAATCTGAAGACCAAACTCCAGGACTTAACAGAACTCTCAGAGGCAGATCTGCAATCAAGGTCACAGCCCTGGTTGTGAAAATCTGGGACCCTGACACCTGGAATGGAGATATGTGGGTGCCCTCAAAGATTTTGTCACTCTACACTCCTCTGAACCCTCAGAGTTTTAAGAGGGACCCAACCTCTTCCTATAAAGAGCTAGCACTATCTCCATGTGGGAGGACACTGCAGAGGCCACTTCCCCTTCAGCATCTCCTGATTGCCAGGATCTTAGTTAGGGCTGAGTTACAGCATAGTCCAGGAAAGAAAGTGACTATACCCCAAAGTATCTGCAAGAACTAGCCCACATGTAGTGCTAAGAGCAGGGGAGTACCTGTGGGATTGGATTTTGATGCTCTTTAATCAAGGGGATGACATACAAAAGTGGATAAAGGAGAATTTTTGACTTTGGGGCCACTTTCTTGGGATAGAATTTAACTTCCTGGTAAGGACCTGTCCCTGAGGCTCCTAGACACATGGAGGAAGTGATAACCCTTGCTGACTGAAGGTCAAATGCCTGCCATAGCAATTGTGGGAAGAAAGGATTAAATAGCTCGGTGAAGTGGGCATGCTAGAGTCAATTCTAAGAGGCCAGAAGCCCCATCAAAGGATATTCCATAGAAGGCCCAGAGGAACCTCACTTATGAAGGCCACCAGGAATATGCTGGTGAGAGAAGTACTAGCATCACTAAGAAGCTCAATGGTAGTTTTTTCTGTAAGCCAGAGCTAACAGGAGGAGGAGATGGTGTCACAAGTTTGGCTCTTTTATAGCAACAAGGATGGTGGGGTCCTGAAGCAATAGAGACTAATGGTAGCATTTAATTACCAGAAGCCTGGGGATATGGGTTACAATTATCATAGTGACTGACAAGGTCAGAGTGATGGTCAAGAGGGTTTGACACAAAGAGTGTTATAGATGGTTAATAGAACATGCCTCTCTAGGGGCGAAATAGATGGGCAGTCAAAACAAGGATATTGCTGAATATGTGTAATGAAAAGAAAGGAAGAATAGATGAGTAGGAACCCGAGGATGGAGGTCCCAGCAAAAAATTATCCTCCTTTGTCTAGTTCCTGGACCTGAGTCAGTTTTCAGATCCAAAATTCATTGACTGTAGAGGTGGAGAGGTCCCCAAGACTGGCAACGCCATGGTAAGTATATACTGTAGTGATTCCTCCAGTTCTCCTGAAAAGGAACTTGTGACTATTTACTCAGGTGACTGTACACAGAGAAAAGAAAAACACCCAGCCATTTTGATGACTGTTGGACAAGGGATCTGAATTGACATTGATACCTGGAGAACCAAAGTGTCATCTTCACTCCCACTTGGAGTGGGAGCTTTTAAGGGCCAGGTAATAAATAGAGTTCTAGCCAAAGTCTAGCTTACAAGTAGATCTGCCCCATCTAGTCAGAAGCAATTGGGACTGTTTGCACATTCTGGAGAACATCACTTTGATCTGTTACATAAACCCATCAGTCAGGATGAGCAAGAGTAGCTAGCATACTAGAAGCCTGGTAAAATACATGATAAGAATTGAATTGTGTCCCCCAATTTTCATATATTAGAAGCTTAATCTCTACTGAAACTGTTGAGGGTGGGAAATCCTATTATGATAATTGAAAGGTGGGACCCGGGAGAGGTGATTAAGTTGGTGGTTTAATGGTGCTCATGGATGTGGTTCTGGGGGCTTTAAAAGGAGAGCTTCTGCCATCTGGTAATGTGATTCCCTGTGTCAGTGAAGCCACCACCAAGGAAGACCCTCACCAGATGTGTTCCCTGGACTTTGGACTTCCCAGTCTCCAAAACTGTAAGCAATAAATGTTTCTTTATAAATTATCTAGTTCCAGATAGTTTGTTATAAGCAACAGAAACAGCCTAATACAATGGACATGTTCCAGAACTTGGAAGATAATCCCTAAGATTCAGGGGCCTACCACATCAGTAAAGTTTTTAGGAGTCCAGTGTTTAAGGGGAATGCCAGGACATCCTTCTGAAGTAAAAGACAATTTGAAGCATCTTGCATCCCCTGCCACAAAGAAAGAATCAAAGTAGGTCTCTTTAGGTTGTTTATTTGTTTAGGGAGGTCTGTTGTAGGAATCTGAACTGTGACCTTGGTGTTATAAGGTACTTAGAACCACCCCAGAGATAACAAAGAAAGCAAACGGTCGAAATAGAAAAGGACAGCTCAGTGACCTTGATCATTTCACTCCCTTTTTCTCATTAAGAGTTACAGAAGCTGGCCGGTTAGCTCAGTTGGTTAGAGACCTTGTTTCTTTGGGTTCTGAAGGCAACATTTTCTGCATTAAAAACACTGCTCTGACCCAGATATTAGGTGGCACAAAAGATGTCAGCTTTGTGTGGGGCCTGGAGCAGGAAAGGAGTAGCCCCACTTCCCATCACTCTCAATGACCCACGGGGGGCCTTTGTGATTCCTATTCCTGCAACTCTGAACTCTGCAGGCTTTGAAGTTCTGACCCAAAAAGGGCCATACTCTTTCCAGCAAGAGTCACATTGAATTAAATACTATGGCCACCACTTGGGCACTTTGAACTCCTTGTTTACAGGGATCACCAAGAAGAAGAGAAATTCCCATCTTGTCAGGGATAATTGGCCCTGATCAGGGAAGAGGTAGGCTGCTGTTACACAGTTGGGGAAGGAAGGAATATGTGTGGTGACCCACTCGGGCATCTCTTGGTACTCCTTGCCTAGTTGTGATCGTGAGTGGATTAGTGCAACAACCCTGGCCTGAGAAGGGGACCTCAAATCCCTCAGGGATTAGGGTTTGGGCTATAGCATCAGGTAAGTGACTGAGACTAGTAGAGATGATAGCTGAGGGCAAGAGCGATTTAGAATGGTAGAAGGAAACAATGAGTACCAGTTGCTGAAAGGAAAAGCCCTGGCTTGAGCGGGAAAATAAGACACACCAGGAGACAGGGACTCAACCAAAGTGTATTAGGCAGGCAAAATGAACAAGCAGGCTGACCTCTTGAGAGTGGGAGCAGCAGCAGGGAGAGTCAGGGTGGGCCTTTTATATCCAGTTAGGCTGAGCTGAACTGTTCCTATTGGTTAAGAAGGAAGGGGAGGGAAGCAAGTGGAGTTTAAGCTGAGTTGGGATTTTTCTATAGGTGGAGAAATTCGCACATGTGGGAAGGGGATGTGGTGGTGAGGAAGAAGGGGAAGGGGTTTTTTTGTGATTCTCAGAAAACATGTTATTCTAGGGACCTGAAACTCTCTACAGCCATTTTGGGTGTTCCTCCCGTCTGCCCACCACTGTCTTAGACATCGGCTAAAACATAATTGCCTAATAGTTGCAGCCCTGGGAGCAACGGCAGCAGTGTTTATTATTCCACTAACCTCCCTCACCTAAGTTTTTCCACAGGAGGAGAGGCCCATAGAACCCTTACCAAATATATGTGGAGAAATGAAGCCATATGACATAATGGATGGACTGTAGCAGCTATGGAGGTGCCCCACTTGGATTCGCTTCAAGAAAGTACTTTCTATGCAGCTTCCAGAGTATAGTTATCTCACAACTTCCAGCTGCAGCACTTTCAGGATTCATGATTATGTTCAAGATAAGACCCACTCTTCCCAGGCAGCCCTCAGACAATCACTGGGCATGGTGTACATACTGCTCAACATGAGACTCACCTGGCAACTTTACCCCATCTCCCGATTGGGTTGACTGAGACTTTATCAGATCTGCATCATGACTTGAGGCTCTCCCTGCTCAGTCCTGCTTCCTCTCCCTTTATCTTTCACAGGCATTACCCACAATTAACCTCTTTCACTCCTAACCTTGTCTCAGCCTCTGCTTCCCAGAGAATTCAAACAAACACACTGGGTGATAAAATGTTAAACAGAAAAAATGAAAACTACATATACCTATATGTGAGTATGTGTGTGTGCATGCACACACACACACACACACACACACACACACACACAAAATAAACAATTACAAAGATTTTTTAAGTGTGAATTTATATAGATGAGACCTCGAAGAAGATGTAGAAAAATAAAACTTGACCTATTAGAGTAAAATAATTGTAAATCAATTTTTTTTTTTTTTTAAAGATGACCTGTAAGGGGATCTTAACCCTTGGCTAGGTGTTGTCTGCACCACGCTCAGCCAGTGAGCGCACCGGCCATGCCTATATAGGATCCAATCCCATGGCCTTGGTGTTATCAGCACCGCACTCTCCCAAGTGAGCCACAGGGCCGGCCTGTAAATCAATTTTTAACATGTTCTTTACTGTTAACATAATGTTGTTTATGCATTAGACAAAGATAAGGAGAAAACAAAGTTATTGGTTCTGAATCTACTTTCTGCCTCTTGAACAGTAACTGAATTTCCATTTCATTATCTATAAAGTAAGAATAATAATTGTTACAATAGAACACACTTTGCTATTGTACCACACTAAAAGTGATGAAGTTTCATTGGTTTTTTTTTTGGCTGGCTGGTACAAGAATCAAACCCTGGACCTTGGTGTTCTGAGCACCAGTCTAACCAACTGGGCTAACTAGCCAACTGAAGTATTATTTTTATTATTGGATGAGGTCCCAGATATATGAAAGTTGGTCAATCAACTAATTGAGTATCTACTATGTGTCTGGTACTATTTGTATTAGTTTTCTATCGCTGCTATAATAAATTATGACAAATTTAGTGGCTTACAGCAACACAAATTTATTATCTTACAGTTGTGAATGTCAGAAACCATAAAATCATCTTGTCAATAGGGCTGCATTCCTTCCAGAGGCTGTAGGAGAAAATCTGTTTCCTTGCATTTTCTAGCTTCTAGAAGCTATCTGTATTACTTGGCTCATGGCCTCTTCATCCATCTTTAAGCCAGCAACACAGCATTGATAAATTAAATAAGCAGGAGGCCATTAGCCTGAGGCTATCTCCATACTTTTAGTTCCTGGTAACAAACTGCAACCTAATTTTATATGTAAACAAATCAAAACCTAATTTAGGAGTATAACAAACAGCCATGTTTCAGCCAATCACAGGCAGCCAACTCATCACACCATGCCTAAATAAGACAGACACCTAGCTATAGCCAATTACGTGATTTCTCTGCTTAACTTCTGTGTCCAGCCTATAAAAGCTCATTGCTCACACTGCTGGATAGAGCTCTCTGAACCTCTTCTGGTTCTGAGTGTTGCCTGAATCATGAATAACTCAGATAAACTCTTCTAATTTGCCTAAAGTGGTTTTTTTTTTTTTTTTTTTAATAGCATCTGCAGACGTCTCTCCCACTCTCTGGCCACTGCTTGTGTTGTCATATCTTCTTCTCTTACTCTCCTTCCTCTCTCCTATGAGAACTCTTGTGATTACACTGGGCCCACCTGGATAATCCAGAATACTCTCATCTCAAGATCTTTAACTTAATCACATCTGCAAAGTCCTATTTGCCATGTGAGGTAATCTATTCAGGGGTTCCTGGGCTTAGGATATGGACATTATTTTGCATTATTGTGGTGATAACAGTGGTGAAAACAAGAGATGAGATCCTTGCTCCCGTGGAGAGTTTATTCTAATGTAGTAGAGACAAGTAATAAACAGGTAAATAATTTAATGCCTTCAGATGCTAAGTGCTACGAAAACTTTTTTTTTTTTTTTTTGGTAGCTGGCCAGAAAGGATCCAACCCCTTGACCTTGGTGTTACAATACCATGCTCTAACCAATATGAAGACATTTTAAAAGAGTAATATGGGCCGGCCCGTGGCTCACTCGAGAGTGTGGTGCTGATAACACCAAGGCCACGGGTTCAGATCCCATATAGGGATGGCCAGTTGCTCACTGGGTGAGCATGGTGCTGACAACACCAAGTCAAGGGTTAAGATCCCCTTACCAGCCATCTTTTTAAAAAATAAAAGATAAAAAAATAATTTTAAAATAAAAATTAAAAAATTTTTTAAAATAATAAATAAATAAATTTTAAAAAATAAATAAATAATGAAAAAATAAAAAAATAAAAAATAAAATAAATAAAAAATAAAGAGTAATATGACAGTGACTAGGTATAGAGAATGGTCATGGAAATTCCTTTGAGAAGGTGGCTTTTTGGACAAATCCTGAATGTTTAGCAGATAATGACTGGCACCCTTGGCACCATTCCCTCTGGAGTTCTTTGGCAATTTTTAGTAAATCTGGGGCCTGTTAGTTTAGGAAGTTAGTTGACTTTTACCCTCCCTACTCATTAATAAGCTCTATTAAGCAGGTCACTTCCAACTTACAAAGTAAATATTGATTTGTTACCCCTGTCCCAGGGTTTTTAGTCTCCACCTTTCTGAATTTCAAGTCATGATCAGGAACCAACCCCATCTCTGTAGGATTAAGAAGAGCACCCAGCACTGTTTTCTGCATGTTATCTGGCATGAAAGCCCTAAGACTTGCAATGGTGGAGATCAAATTGTGAAAAATCTAAATCCTTAGCCACTTAAATTTAATTCCTTTGGAAATAATTTCCAAAACATCTTCAGAAAAGTTTAAAGTGGACTTTCCTCAGCAAGGGCCTCGTTCCTTGCTGAGTACTGGGGACAGGGAAACCAGGCCCTGGATCCCTCTATCAAGTAAGTTCTACTAGTGTTTTTCAATTTCTGTAGTCAGGAGGACTAATAAATGGGACCAGGGACCCGCAGAATGGCAGAACAACTAGCTTCCTTAGGAGAAAGCTGTCTTTCTCTCTGGGTTATGAAAGGGAGGATTTTTTTTATAGATGGAAGGGGATAAGGAAAGTCTGGCCTCAAGGAGAGAGTCAACCAAAGGAATTACAGAAAGTTTACAAAAGGAACACAACATTCTCACCCCAGCTAACCAAAGGCTTTTTCCTCTTCAGTTCTCTCTCAGGAGAGGGAGTGGCCAGTTTATCTAGTTGTGTGGCTAGAAATCCTACAGTGATACTCTTTGTATCTTGTGTCCCTGGGTTTTCCTTTGTTTTCACCAAAATAATTATTTGATTTTATTTTAAATGTCTTTCTTTTTGACTGAAAAGATGAATTAGGTAAATTTATGTATGCAAGTAAGCATATCCAAATACCCCGAAATACCCAAACTCTGATTATAAACACTTTACATAGAAGATTGTTTTTTTTCCTTTTCATAAAGAGCCTTATTGAGATATAATTGACACACAGTAAGCTGCACAAATGTAAAGTGTACAATTTGATAGTTTTGTCATATGCATACATCCATGAAATCCTTACCACCATCAAGATAATCAGCATATCCATCAACCAGAAATTGGGGATGGGGGGTGCAAATGTTCTCACTGGATTTTGACCTCTTATTATCAGCTCACAAATTTGTACTCTGAGTAATGAGACAAGATGAGTCATTCATAAAAATTGTTTCTACAAAAGGGGGCAGGAAAAAAATAAAAACAACTTCCCACCCACTTGGCAGGTTATCAGCAGCTCATTAACCTAAATTATGTCACTACATACACTGTCACTTCTCTTTCTTCATTGTACTCAGGGCTCAGCTGGAATTCAAGGGCTGGGAAAAGCACCCAGCTGGTGTCCCAGGCGGGTTCTTGGCTGTCCTGTATGGAAGCAGGAGGGGATTTCTGCTCTCAGTTCTCTAACAGGCCTGTCTCGCTGCAGTCAGTCCATTCCTCAGTGGGTACCATGTAATTTAGCCCAGGGCTATCAGGAATTAGTTCCTTCCCTATCTCCAGCTCCTCAATTTTCCCTGTGGTTTAAGAGGAAGAGATATTTATCCTTTATTCTAAAGCCAACCTCTCCTCCTAGCATCTAGACTTAATTCCTGCTCTTCTCCACTATTCAGCAATATTTATTGAACACCTGCCAGGTGCCAGGTCCTGTTCTAAGCTCTTGGAATACAGCAGAATTCAGAGCAGACAGTAATCCCCAACTTAATGAGTCAAGTCAGTGAAGAGGGCAAACTAAAAGCTAAAACCTAAATTCTACCTTCTGAAAGTAACTTCTGAGTTACTTTCTTTCTGCCCTCAAGGATGTATAGGAGAAACTTCTCCTAATTCTTTTGCAACAAGTTGCTGCTCTCCTATTCCCTTCCTTTCTATTTGCCATCTCCAAGCAATTTATACTCAGTGGTTCGAAGCCCTCTTGTCCCTCCCTGCCCTGCAGTTGAGCTCAGAAACTGAAGGCCTTTTCTCAGTCCTCCTACTGAATGTCTCTTGTGGCTCTCTCCCTACTTTTTTACCCTCTTTCCCCCTTGAGTTTCTACACCACTGCTCTATGATCTTTTACAGCTCCAGCCCCTCCCCATCTCCTCTGGGTATACTTCTTCCCTGTCCTGTAACTGTGGAAAAGTTCTTTCCTTTCCTCTGCTCTACACCCCTCTTCCTCAGTGGCTCATTACTCTCATGCTTTCTAATGCCAACTCCAAAAGCAGACAACTCTCAAATCTCTACTTTAAACACTGACCTCTCATCCACATACCAAATCTGTGTTTCCAACTTTCTTCAGGACTTCTATACTCATGCATCTCACCTTTACTTAGGACACAGACAAACCAGGAACATTAACTTCCCCGGTATACCAGCTCTCCTTTCCAACTTTCCTGTCTCTACTTATTCTAGCCCTCAATCCCCCAATATTAAAATGAACAACTCCTTGCTTAGAATTGCACTAGAGACTAGCTACTGAGAAAACCTGTCATCTACCTTGAATAAGGGAATAATTAAAATAAATAAATAAATAAATACAAAGCAAGTTTATGGGAATATGATGGGATGATCTCAACCTTTGGGAAAGAAGGCTAGAAAGTAGCATTGACTAAGGAACACTTACCATTGCTAGGTTGAAGTCAGAGAGCAAAGACAAATGTGCAAGGCACTCAAATGGATCTGGAGAAAGAGGAGGATGCCTGACAGCCTTCAGAGAAGGGAGATTGATGCAGGAGGGGGAATGGGGATCAACTACTTACTGATTTTGTATCTTGACTAGCTCAAATAGGGTTTTGCTCTCATTAGTCTGTGAGCGTGCAGCCCTACGAAACTGCACAGGTCATATGCCTATGAGGCTGGCCCTCTCTCTAGACACAGTTGAGCCTCATTATTTGCAGATTCCATGTTTGCCAATTCACCTACTCAAGAAAATTTATTTGTAATCCCCAAATTAATACTCGCAGTGCTTTCATGTTCATCCATGGACATGCACAGAAAGCAAAAAATTTGAGTCACTGGACAAGGTACGTGACCAACTGAGACAAGGCAATGCTTCACTTTCTTGTTTCAGTTCTTGCTGTAAACAAGTGCCTTTTTCATGTTCTACTTAGTGCTACATTCGTCATGCTTTTTTTTGGGGGGGGGGAGGTGATTTCTTTGTTTAAAATGGCCCCCAAGTGTAGTACTGAAGTGCTATCTAGTGTTCCTAAGCCCAAGAAGGCTGTGATGTGCCTTACGGAGAAAATCCGCACATATGTGTTAAATAAGCTTTGCTCAGGCGTGAGTTATAGCGCTGTTGGCAGTGAGTTCGACGTTAGCGAATCAACAATATACATTAAATAAAGTGTCTTTAAAAAGAAACATACATAAAGCAGTTTATTTATTGATCAATTGAAAATATTGTGACCAGAGGCTTGTGAGAAACTAACCCTGAATTTCCTCCAGGAGCAATTGTTCAATATTTGCTAATTCAGTGTTTGTGGCATAGAACATGATTGCCAAGAATAAAGACAGTCGTGTGTGTGTGTGTGTGTGTGTGTGTGTGTGTGTGTAAGAAAGAGAATGGAAACTTTTGTTTTTCATTTTATACCTTTATGTAGTCTTGATTTTTTTTTTTTTTAAAAGATGACTGGTAAGGGGATCTTAACCCTTGACTTGGTGTTGTCAGCACCACGCTCAGCCAGTGAGCAAACCGGCCATCTGTATATGGGATCCGAACCCGGGGCCTTGGTGTTATCAGCACCGCACTCTCCCGAGTGAGCCATGGGCCGGCCCTTGATTTTTTTTTTTTTTACCCTAAGCGTAATCTTACTTTTATTTTCTGAAAATAAATTTAAAACCATATATCTCTCAAATTCCTCTCATCTCCTCCATGTCTACTGCAACATTAAATTAGGTCCTTATCATTTCAAGCAAGAATTACTGCAATTACCTTCTAATTATCCTCCCTTCTCCTCATCTTTTCTCTAATCTCTCCAGAAACCCAGTGCCAGACAAATCTTCCTAAAACACCACTTTCCTTGTGTCATTTCCCTCTGAAAAGTCTCCACAATCCTTCATTGCCTGTTATAGCCAATCTAGACATAATAAGGGCTCAACCTTATGTCTCCTACTCCCCAATTACAGTCACACTGTCTCAAATCTGTTCTCGCTACCCACTTCATCTGCCCCCAAGCCAGGCCAGTTTCTGTCTCCATACCTTTGCCTGTTGATCTCCAGATCTGGGCCACACCTCTGGGTCTACCCAGATCCTTCCCATTATTTAGTTTCACTACTGCAGTGAAACCCTTCTTGATTTTTTTTCTATAAGTTTTCTCATTTCTGAATTCTTAGCTAAACCACACAATGAGTGTTTCACTTGTATGTTATTTATAAATCTAATTATTCTGTATATATTTATTTATTTTAAAAACACCTAAGCCTTTATTATTTTAATTACTGTTGTCATCACTTTACAAATGTTACCTCATTTAATCTTCTTAATTACCTTATGAGATAGGTAGTATTATCATCCCCATTTTAAGTGAGAAAACTGAAGTACAGAGAAGTTAAGCAACTTGCCCGAGGTCACACAGTAAGCAGCAGGATTCACACCCACACAGTCTGAATCTAGAAACATGCCCTTAATCATATACAATTCTGCTTGTTGTTTGTTCAAATGGATTAATTATATGATGAGTTCTTTGGGGGAAGGGACTATATCTCCCATTTCTTCTCTTGAGAGCCCCTTACCATTCTTTAAAAAGTCTTATCAACTAGGGCCACCTGTTGCTCACTCAGGAGTGTGGTGCTGATAACACCAAGGCCACAGGTTCAGATCCCTATATCTATATAGGGATGGCCGCTTAGCTCACTAGGTGAGTGTGGTGCTGACAACACCAAGTCAAGGGTTAAGATCCCCTTACCGGTCATCTTTAAAAAAAAAGAAAAAAAAGTCTTATCGACTGCCTGCAGTTTTCTGGACCTCATTTTTATGGGAGGCTGACACTCCTAGCCCTGGGAATGGAGTTGGGACTCAGAAGTTGGGCACTGAGACAAGCAACAATGCTAGCTGTCTCCCTTCTCTTTGAATACCTCATCTTTCTCCCATAGAGGGGCCTAGCCAAGCCCTTCGCTGACTTCAGCCCTCCCCTTCTGCCTGCCTTCTCACTGATTGCCAAGAGCTCACAGTCAGTCCTCTGGCCACAAGAGGGCGAAAAGGCCCTCAGCTCCATTGGGAAGACTCACAGTTACACTGCAGAAGAGCATCATCAAAGACTACAGTTTAGACACTCCTGCTTTTAGAAAAATATTGAAAAGAAGTTGTTCTTTTAAAGTATGAGGCACTTGGATCAAAATTAGTTACTTTAACAGCAGTTTATAGTTGCTTATCCCATATTCACTTTCCCCTTCTCATTAAGAGAACTCCAATTTTGTTCAGGGTGATAATGTGTCCAGCGAAAAAAAAAGAAAGAAAGATGCCCTTTCCAGACTCCCTTGTATCTAGGGATAGCCATAAAAGGCAGGATTTCATTCATCCTTCTGTTCCCTAGCCTCTCCAACCTGTAGCCTACCCACAATGGGTCCATCCAGGGTGCAGTGGGGAAATGCACAGCTTTAAAAGTCAGATAGGTCTGAGTTTGAATCTTGACCCTACCACTTACTGTGTCACCTTAAACAAGTTACTGAAGCTTTCTGAGCTACAACCAGGCCTCTGAACATGATTATGTTATTGCTAATACTGTAATGGCTAACACTGAGCACTTACTACATGCATAGTTCTAAGTACCTTACATATATGAACTTGTCCAGTCTTCATAGTTCCATGAGGAGGTGCTATTATTGTCTTCATTTTACTTGAAGAAATTGAGGCACATAGAGGTGAATTAACTTACCCAATGACAGCTAGCAAGGAGCATTCTGGCCAACTTTTGTAGCATTGTCATCAAGATAAAAAGTGATAGGCCCGTGGCTCACTTGGGAGAGTGTGGTGCTGATAACACCAAGGCCACGGGTTCAGATCGCTGTGTAGGGATGGCCGGTTAGCTTACTTTGGAGAGCGTGGTGCTGACAACACCAAGTCAAGGGTTAAGATCCCCTTACCGGTTATCTTTCAAAAAAAAAAAAAAAAAAGTGGTAATGTGTATAAAATACCTGACATATGAAGGCACTCTGTAAATATCCCCCTTGTATTAATTAGGATTAGGTTTGGCTATGTAAATCAGAAAATCTAAGTAAGAGTGGTTTAAAGAAAATAAAAGTTCATTTCTCTCATATGTGGAAGAAGTTCAAAATAGGCAAGCCAGGGCTGGTAGGGCGGCTTCATCTCATTAGAGACACAGGCTCCTTCTAGCTCTCTGCTCTGCTATCCCTAGCTCGTGGCTTCCATTCTCATGGTTACCTCTGAGTAGCAAGATTTGAAACTCGAGGTGCCACATCTATGTTTTAGGCAGCAGGAATGAGGATGAGGCAAAGGTGAAAGGGGAGATCTCTCAGCTAAGTCAGCCCACTTTGAAGAGCTTTCCAAGAAGCCCCACACACATAATCCCACCTACAGATTTCTACTCCTATCTACAGTGGAATCTAAGAGACATAGTTTTTTAGCTGGGCACATTGCCACTCTCCACAACATAAGGGTTCTGTTAGTAAGTAAGCATGAAAGATTGGATGTTGAGTAGACAACTAGCAGTCTTCCCTGTCTAGGCACTGATATGTCACAGCCCATCCTAGCCATCTACATTTCAGAATCTTCTCATTTGACAGTCTTTATAAGATCTAGCTTTAGTTTCTTCTGTTGTCGTTTAGACTTCCTGTCCTATCTTCCTCAACCCTTTTTTTTTCAAGTTAATAATTTTTTTTTTTTTTTTTGTGGCTGACCTGGTGTTTGTATTAGTCCATTTCTGTTGCTTATAACAAAATACATGGAACTGGGTATTTTATAAAGAAAACAAAATTTATTGCTTATAGTTTCAGAGACTGGAAGTCCAAAGTCCAGGGAACACAGCTGGTGAAGCTCTTGGTGGTGGTGACAGTGATGACAGGGTATCACATTGTGAAAATGGTGGAGCAGACAGAGCAGAACAGACAGACAAACTCTCCTCTTTCTTCTTTTAAAGCCCTCAGAACCATGCCCCTGACCACCATTTTTAATCCATTCACTACAGCATGGCCATACAATATAATCACCTCTTCAAGGCTCCACCTTTCAATTACCATAATAGGATTTCCCACCCTCTCAACAGTCACAGTGGAGGGCCAAGTTTCTAATATATAAAACTTCGGGCACACAATTTAAGCTTCAGTGAGTTTGTGGGGAACATAATTCAATCCACTACAGTGTTGAAACACTGCACTCTAACCAACTGAGCTAACCAGCCAGACTAAAGTCAATAAATTTTTATTCAAGGAATTTCACGTTGTGATTCCTTCCATTGCCCATCAAGGTCACTTGAGATTCTCTAAAGCTTTAGTCGGGATTTATCTTCAAGGGCTGGCTGCTTAGATCAGTTGGTTAGATTGTAGTGTTGTAACCCCCATGTCAAGGGCTCAGATCCCACTACTGACCAGCTGCCAAAAAGAAAAGACAAAAAAAGATTTATCTTCAAGATAACCCTTTTTAAAAGAACTGATGCTTAAATAGCAGATGTTCTGTTAGCCCTCAATTCCTTTATTTTGGTTTTTATCTCTACTTGAATATGGACATACCGATGACAACTTCAAAAATTTCCCACAAAGAATCTCTGGAATCTAATTTCTTCAAGCAATTTACTTTAGGATCATTTTAAAAGTAGATGGATATGCCTGGTTCTCAATTTCTGACACCCTGTCTAAACATAAAAGAGTTCAAGTCATGTTCATTCCTAGGCTATCACCCCAAGAATAGTACAGATCTGCAGGATATGCCCATACCTAATGAAAAAAATTACTATGTCTTTCATACTTTTACCAACTGTCTTGTAGTTCCTTTCCACAGATCTAACAAGTAGTCCTGTGAATAAAGCAAAACCACAGAGTTAGTTACTCTATGAGGCATTTCCAATGATGTACAGCTACAGGAAAAGTCCCATCAGAATAAACCCCAATCAAACCTTTTATTCTTAGGGGACAGACAAGAGTCTCTACTCTTTTGATGGACCAAAAGTTGAAAAACATTCATTCATTCAGTACCAACTATTAGCCAGAAACCACACAAAGCACTTGAGATACACCAATGAAAAAACATGTTCTCAGGTCTCATTTAGCTCATAGTCTAGGGGAGAAATACATTCTCTATTCTTTACCAAACAATTATAATTCTCATGGAGGAAAGAGTACTTCACCAAGAAAAGGAGAATCAAGAAATGTTTTACAGATGAAGTAATGTTAAACTGAGAGCTTAAGGACTAGTGGGTAAGCCTGAAGAAGATACACAAGGCAAGGAAGCATGAGAATGCATGCAGAGCTATGGGAGTGGTGAGGGGATCTGTAAGACTGGGGCACACATGCCCAGGGAGCAGCAGGGAGATGAGGACTAGGAGATTGGCAGAGACTGGATTGTGAATAGCCTTATAGGCTTCTTTTGACAAAAGTTTAACCCAAGTCTGAGTGACAGGAAACTATTGAAGAGCAACATGGTGAGATTCACATGTTAGATGGGGGTTGAGGGGTGTAAGTTTAGAGGTAGGGACCTCTGTTAGGAGGCTAGTTTGATAGTTTAAATAAGAAATGATGAACTAAGACATGGCAGGGAAGATAGAAAGAAAAACTAGAATGTGAGAGAAATGAGGACAATAAATATAGATATTTCTCCTTCTGGCAGCCAAACTCTTCTGGATTGTAACTAATGCCAATGGCTGTCAATCGTCTCCTGGTACGATTCAAGTCGTGTGGATACACCTCCTGTAGCTCAACCGCGCCCTGGAGACTTAGTATCTTTTTCTTCCATTTCACACTTTAGGCTGTGCTTCTGAGTGTGCAAGCTAAGTGTACCAGAGACTTCTAGTGCTCACCAACATTTTTATTCCCCCCTTTTCCCTTTGCATACAGGTAGACCACATTTCCAGCTTCTGCTATGGTTAGATGTGACCATGAGGCTGAGTTCTAGCAGAAGGAATATAAAGGGAGGTAAGTACACCAGTGTTTCTCAAACTGTATGTATTGAAGGACAAGTTTTTTTTCTCTCATCCATCATGGAACAAAATTTTTGTAAAATACACTATAAATTAGGTACTGGAAAATGAAATTTAAAAACAAAGATACAAATTTAAACCCAAATTGCTTTATCATGACTTTTAAGTAGTTTCTTATGTTGAGAGAACACAGAAGAGGAATCAAGGTAGCAGGGCCCTGTCCCACCAGTCACATGGTTTTGGTGACCAAGAAGACCTAAACTCCTGACAGTCATCTCTTAACCAGTATTTAGCAGGGTTTTGGGTCAAACCTTCCTTGCCATCAAGTTTGTTCTCTCCAATATTAGCAAGCCTAATTCAGTCTTCAGTTATTTGAAACAGTACTGATACCAACTGTGTAAAACCATCTCCAACATGCTTTTTTGAGAAACAGTAATGGGGGAAATATTTGGGGCCAAGCTGAGGCACTGTCCCTTACAAGTTAAGGGTTTTTTTCAGCCTAAGGCAGTACTGAATCAACTGCTATTAAATTAAATTATAAATGATGCTATACTATATAGAAAAAATGTTTAAAAATCTGTAATTTAGGGGCCGGCCCATGGCTCACTCGGGAGAGTACGGTGCTGATAACACCAAGGCCCCGGGTTCGGATCCCATATACGGATGGCTGGTTCGCTCACTGGCTCAGTGTGGTGCTGACAACACCAAGTCAAGGGTTAAGATCTCCTTACCGGTCATCTTTTTAAAAAAATTTTTTTTTAAAAATCTGTAATTTAGAACAGTCAGAAGTGTCTTTTGAGATTTAACTGACTTTTTACATTACCACAAGGAAACAAAATACCCTGTGTTTACAGATTCCGTACTACAGTCAGGCCCTTTTTACAGCACCACTCGGGAGAGTGGTGAGCCACTTGGGAGAGTGTGGTGCTGACAACACCAAGGCCCCAGGTTCAGATCCCTATATAGGGATGTCCGGTTAGCTCACTGATTGAGCGTGGTGCTGACAACACCAAGTCAAGGGTTAAGATCTCCTTACCGGTCATCTTTTAAAAAAACTTTAAAAATAAAGGAAGAGTTATCTATTTATTTTTTATTTTATTTTTTTTTGTCTTTTTCATGACTGGCACTCAGCCAGTGAGTGCACTGGCCAGTCCTATATGGGATCCGAACCCGTGGTGGGAGCGTCGCTGCGCTCCCAAGAGCTGCACTCTCCTGAGTGCGCCACGGGGCCGGCCCAAAGGAAGAGTTATTTAATACAATGCTCTCTTAGTCCCTCTTTCAAGTTGTACTTAATTAATGTCTAGGCCCCTTCCAAGAAAAAAATGGTAAATTTTGGTTAAGATGGTCTCCCTCTTCTCTTAAAATTGGCAGTGCTGTTCTTCATGTTGCCCCTGTCTTTTCCTCTCATGGCATTGTTTGCTAACACAATTCTTCTAGTTCATCTATTTCTCTAAAACATTTCATCTATTGTCTCTGCCTCATTTTGGGGGGTTCTGAAACAGAGTTTTCTAATACTGGTTCTTGAAACTAAAAGTCTTTTTGATTCTTTTTGTTTTTCTAATCTCAGGGCATTTATTTCCTTTGTCATAAACACTTCATGACCCTTTACAAAGCAGTGAGTTTGATTTTTCTAAAATAAAATGTTAATTGAAAAACATGAAATAAAATTAAGCCCATTTAAAAATTTTTAGATACGACAGATATAAAATTATCAAAATTGCTATAAAACATTCTAAAGGATTGCTTTCCATTTCTTTTCTTATCTTGCCAAGCACAAGTAACAAACTGTTTGCAAACTGACACCAGTCTGTGAAGCCCATTTTGGGAGATGCACCCTACTTCCAGGCCCATAAAAACCTCCCCACATATATGCTTTCATGCCTCTTGCATGACAGGGCTTCATTAACCTTGTTTCCTGAATGGATACATAGAAGAGGCTGCCCTGTCACCCAAGAAGAAAGAAATAAATGTCTATTGTATTTGAGCCATGCTATGGGTTAAATGTGTCCTCTTAAAGTTCATGTGTTGGAAACTTGATCCCCATTGCAACAGTGTTAAGAGGGTGGGAAATTTGATTATGGCATTTGAAAGGTGGGGCCTTTAAGAGATGATTGGATCGTGAGGACTCTGTCCTCGTGAACGGATTTTGGATTAATGGGTTAATGGTTTTAGTGGATGTGGAGTGGTGGCTTTATAAGGAAAGCACATGAAAGCTCTCTTGCCATTTTCACCATGTGATATCCTGGTCGCCACGGGACCTTGTAGAGAGTTTCCACCCAGAAGAAGACCCTCAGCAGGTCTGGCCCCTGGACCGTGGACTTCCCAGCCTCCAGAATGGTAAGAAATGGATTTCGTTTCTTTATAAATTACCCAGTTTCAGGTATTCTGTTATAAGCAACAGAATGGACTGATACGAGCCATTATTCTTATTTGAGTCTATTTGTTATAGCAATTAGTCTACCATAACTAATATAACATGCTGCTACTGTTTCTTTCACAAGAATAATTCTGTTCAGGAAGAAATTCTCTGTAAATCTTTGAAGTGAGAGATTAAGAACAAGCTGTTGAGACGGAATGTAGTAAACAGGATCTGGATGTTCATGAAGCAATGGTCAAAGGTAGGAAAAATATTTTAGTGTGTGGTGGTACCTTAATCCTAAAGTATTTCTGTAGTTGGTCCTCAGTCCCCAGAATCTCATTTCAAGGTAAGATTCCATTTGGGAAAATGTTGGAAGGCTTCTCTCACTTTCAAATGTTAAAATGGTAGAGTAGAAGATGTATATGTAGCTGCCTCGTATGTAGCATGCAGTCAATAAATGTTAGTTGGTTCTGGATCTTAAAGTACAAGCCTTACTGGAGGCAGGCCCTCCCTCGGGCCAGAGCTAGGATGAGAGGGGTCTTTTCTATACAGACATCTTTTTTAGGCTAAGATCCTCTATCATTTGTTTTGTGCTGGTCTCTACTGTTCCTTGACAGCAAGAAGTCCTTCTTGAATTATAACTTCCTTTCTTCCTTCTGTAGTTTCAGGATCTCTCCTTGATCTCAGTGGAGGTAGAAAAAGTGTTGGCAACTGGCAGAGCTGTCTATGCTGGAGACATAAACGGAAAGATGAGTACACTGAGGGTTATAAATCCACTTTCTCAGAACTAAAAGGGAACAGCCCATCTTCCTAGGTTGGCTGTTCTTTTCAAGCAAGAGAACTGGTCCTCCAAAGAAAATGTGCAAAGTTAAGGAAACTGCCAGCTCTCAGCACCCCAAAGCCTTATCTAATTAGGTATTTCATTTATTTATTGACCTCCACAGACACTGAATAATTAATTTGCCTCACTGCTCTACTGCCAGGAGGCCGCAGCGATCTATCTAAGAGAGGTGTAGCTGTCCGCAGGAGCCTTGGTTCTTCTTCTGACTTGTTTCAATCACCAGAAGATCCTGTGTAACTAACTGCACCATTTTCTCTTCAATGAAACATAAAGGGGATTATTTTCCTTCCAGAAGGAGAAGATAATATATATTTTTCCATAGAAGCTCTCTAATCTATAAGAAAAGTTAACTGAAGAGCATACTGAAGTAAAAAGCATCTTAATTTAATCCTGATGAAAGGTTCCCCCTTGGGGCTGGCTGGTTAGCTCAGATGGTTAGAGCACAGCCTTGTAACACCAGAGTCTACAGGTTTAGATCCCCATATCGTCCAGCTGCAAAAAAAAAAAAAAAGAAAAGACCTTCTTCCATTTATCTACTTATTTATTTATCTTGAATTATACATATTTATGGGGTACAGAGTTGACTATCAATATTTGGATATCAGTATGAGATGATCAAGTCAATATTATTAGCATGTTCATCATTATAAATCATAATTACTCTTCACTTCCCTTACTCTCGTCTAGTTTTTAAATGAAGAACTTGGATCTCAAAAGTAAATAAACATAGCACAAAATTTTAAATCCATTTAAACTCTATATCACAATAAACTAAAGCAGGAAGGAGAGAAAGTAAAGAAGGAAGAAAAGAAAATGGAAAGAAAGTGGAAGGCAAGAAAGAAAAAAGAAATCCAGATAATAAGGAACTGATAGGTGATAAGAGGAAGGAGGCATTGAGAGAAAGACTGATAAAAAGAGCCAGAGAGGGAAGAAAGACGGATAGTGAAAGGGAGATGTGGGGAGAACTAAATTTAGTGAACAGAATTTTTGGGCCAGGTGCTTTATGTACGTCATCTCACATTTGTTCAATGTGCATTCATCGTTTATTTAAGTTTTTTTTTTTTTTGGTTTTTTTTTTTTTAAAGATGACCAGCAAGGGGATTTTAGCCCTTGGCTTGGTGTTGTCAGCACCATGCTCAGCCACTGAGCAAACCAGCCATCCCTATATAGGATCCGAACCTGTGGCCTTGGTGTTATCAACAGCGCACTCTCCCAAGTGAGCCACAGGCCGGCCCTATTTAAGGTTTTAAGCAGGGAGTGATATGATTTGAGGTACATCTTTAAAAGATCACTCTAGCTGTATATAGGGCACAGAGGATGTGGGTATACAATTTTGGAGGCTGTTGTGGAAGTCTAGGAAGTCACAGGCCGGCCTGTGGCTACTGGGGAGAGTGCAGTGCTGATAACACCAAGGCCACAGGTTCGGATCCTATATAAGGATGGCCGGTTAGCTCACTGGCTGAGCATGGTGCTGACAACACCAAGCCAAGGGTTGAGATCCCCTTAACGGTCATCTTTTAAATAAATAAATAAATAAATAAATAAATAAATAAAACGTCAAACAATACCTACACATTAAGATTTGTGAAGCTCCTCCAAAGTTGTGACTTCATTTTCACCATATAGTTCAGCACCTTGCCAAAGTCTGTGCTTCTACTGAGCTCAGGGTACTTGAGCAAAAGGAAATTAGTGCAGTGCCCAGCGGACGCAGTTGCCACAGCTGGTTCATGTCCAAACACCTACATGTCTTTAAACACATCAGCATTGCTCTTGTATTGCTCCCATGCAGCTTTACCTGTACTGTGCTCAGCTGTCACATCATGTCAGTAACATAGTATAATCTTGTGAGCCAGTAGGGATCATGTTGTACCTCTCAGAACCCTGTTAATTAATTCACTGAAGTCTTCAGTCTAAGGAAACAGATCAGTAAGTCTCTTCAGCAAGTTTCCACCATTTAGCCATCTGACTACATTAAAATAAACTAGATCTCCATGTTCTGCTTCAACCTTTCCCAAACATACTAAAAACTGAGTATGACTAAAAGCGAAATAATGGCAGAAACAGAAAGAAAATCCAGTCTTAATGACTCCATCAAATCTTGTGACTTGCAGAGCTCCCAGCACACACTTTCCAAATGAACAAAGTAATGGAAGCTGGGGTCCCCTAATCACGTTTGGCATGAATAACTTGATTAAGACATAGAAATCTTTTTCTCTCTGATCTGTCTAAAGTGAGCTTAGCTTTATCATATAAAGACAAACTTCTCAAGTTCCATACTGACAAGAGGTTAGGCCCTTGTAGCTAATTAGGCACACTTTTTCCCCTGGAAATTTTAAGTGATCCACATTCCAACGTCAAGAGAGCCTCTATGTGGTAAAAGGGCTGCAGGAAGGACACTGTCACACTAAGCTTCATTGATGAAATGAAGTCATTGTGCTAGAGGATCCCCATCCTGGTATTTTTTCTATGTGTATGGTATGGGACATGGCTCCTTCATTCGTTCAACCAATATTTGTTGTTTGCCATGTGCAAAGCATTTTAGAAGTTATCAAGATAAATAATATTAATAGCTACCATTTAATGAGTCTCTATTATATCCTAGACTAAACTCACAACACTACAAGGAGATAACTCCATTTCACTGAAGAATAAAAAAGGGTCCTACATTTAAGGAGTTTATATTTCACAAAGATTTCTGCCATAGAGCATGATACAGATTATATGTATATGGAATACTAAGTGCTGTTTCTAATGAATTTAACAAGTATGTCAGATTGTTTAACGTGTAGTACCCAACAGCATCCTGAACTAAGCACTCCCTAAATGTTTGTTGACAGTGCCAACCAGAAGAGAAGGCTGGTTTCTATCTCCACTAAGAATGACAGGGCAAAAAAATACTTAAAATGCACCCAGCAATAAAGCAAAATTTTCTAAATCTGAATAAGGAGAAACTAGGTAAATTACTTAACACTGAAATATTTTAAAACAATCTGAATTAAATCTGGGCTGAGCAAGGTATAATCTTACCCATTTGAAGCAGGGACATGTATTAGAATGAAATTTTTAAAAACTTAAAGCCATCACCCGTGGAAACATTCATTACTTACCAGGGTGATGTTTTGGGCAGTAGGCCTCCATTTGGCAAAATAACTATCACACCAAAATCTTATTCTGGGGTCTAGTGAGATCAGAAGACAAAGTCTGAGAGCCTGATCTTGGAGCCTATCAAAATGTAATTTACATCTAAATCAATTTGAGAGAGAAAAAGGAAGTAGAAAAAATTGTATTTTAAAAATCGCATATTTATCTTTTCTCCAGGTCACCTCATTTTCTGCATTCCTACCATGGCTCCCTTAACGCAGTCTGAGGCCAAGAGATCATGATGACAAAAATAATAAGAAAAGTCGGCTCTTGAAAACCCAAGCCGACTCTAGAGTGCAGGAGACCTGGGATCCCACCCTCAGCTGCCCGGCCACCAACCCTCCCTCCCGGGCGACGGGCGCCAGCAGAGCAGCGCGGGGCAGATACTGCCCCTTCCCGAGCCGCGGACCGTTCCTCTTCCCGGGCGTCCCGGTCCCGGGCGTTCGCGGCTCCCGCTGTCACCGCCTGGGCTCCCCACCTCGGCTTCCCATCCACCCACCCACACGTCGAACGCCCTCTTTTCCCCTGAAAAGTTTCTAGACGGTAGGGACTCTTTTCTTCTAACGTAACCTTCCACCAAACTGGAGGGAAAAGTTACCCGAGGCCGGAGAAGGGCTGGGCAATGGGGGGAAGCCGCGAGAGCTCGTGTTTGAAAAGCAGAGGTCTGTCTTACTTGAAAAGGAATGATTGGGCCCCCAAGTCAATTTTGTTTGTTGGGCTAATTGTTCAAGGTGCACGCTGATGCTAAATATTTAAGATGGAGATTTTTAAAAATTTTATGTAAAATAGATTCCACTAGACAAGTGGTTCTTGTCTTCAGACCTTGGAGTTCTTTCTGTTGCTTCTCATGTTATCTCATCCATCCTTCCCTCCCTTAGTTCCCAAGTCCTTAGGTTCACCTATAGGGAAACTCAGGTCCTCTGTGAATGACTAAAGTCCCCCGTACTGGCCAGCCGCCAAAAAAAATGAAAAAGAAACAAAAGTCAATCCCAGAAACTGCTCTTTCAGGCAGTTTGCTGAATTCTTTCCGTATTCTGGATAGGCAAACTAACCCACAGAAATATTTAATGATTAGGACAGCCCTCTAGACTTCTCTTTTCAAATTGCGGGTGGCAAAATCAGTTTGACAAGTATTAGGAAGGGAGGGAGGAAGAGAAGAAGCTGGAATAAAATAGGACGGAAAGATATTACATAGTGAGGATCAGTATTCTTTCATGATTCAGGTTCCATGACTCATGAAAGCACACTGAGTGCATGTTTGTGTGTAACAAGTGCAGGTGTAGAGTATACTTCTTACTGTGGGTTGCTATAAATAAAAAAGTTTGAAAACCACTGTGCTAGACAGTGGAATTTTTTTAGGATGCTTATATTGGAAAGGTTTGAAAAGTCTCCTAATTTATTCCTCTATGCTAGAAAGTACTTCATTTGAAAAATAGTACAAACTAATGATTTTTCTTGCTCATCATCTTCCCATCTCAACATTTACTATTAATGATTTGTGAATAATTTGTCTCTTTAAAGCTATTATTTCAGTAAAGAAAGCTATAACTTAAAATATGAAGGCAATTCCACCAAGCTCCCCTATTTTTGATGACTCTTCTTCTACCCTGTCACCCTGGGCAGTGGACACTTTTCAAATGTGCTTGAAAGCACTCAATGCCTCAGTGCAGTCCCAGAGAAGCTCAGTGGCTGGAATATCTTATAATCAAATATTCCTGTGGATTTTTTTTTTTTTTTTTTTTTTTTTTAATTTTTAAAAGATGACCGGTAAGGGGATCTTAACCCTTGACTTGGTGTTGTCAGCACCACCCTCTCCCAAGTGAGCCACAGGCCGGCCCTACATGGGATCTGAACCCACGGCCTTCTTGTTACCAGCACCACACTCTCCCAAGTGAGCCACGGGCTGGCCCTCCCCTGTCGATCTTTGTGTTTTTGTTTGGGGTTTTTTTGTTTTTGTTTTTTTTGGTGGCTGGCGGGTACCAGGATCCAAACCCTGGGGATCTATTTTTAAATTTTAATATTCTTTATCTCGTTCCCATTATTATTTATTTATTATTTATTTAATTGATTTATTTATTTTGAGAAATGGAGAGTGTGCAGAGGTTTGGAAGTGGTGGGAACAGAGGAGAGCTAAATTCTTACCTCACAAAATAAGAAAAAATAAATAAAAATGAATGAATATTATTAAGAGATTTGGATATACATATTAAAGAATCAGTTAAAGGATTTGAAAGCAGTTCCCTTTGGGAAAGGGAAACTGGGAGAAGGGGCTACAGACTACAATTTATTTTATTCATCCTTGTAGAACTAGGTGATTTCTTAAATTGTAAGATTTTTTTTTTTTTTTTTTTTTTGTGGCTGGCCGTTACGGGGATCTGAACCTGTGACTTGGTGTTAACCGGCTGGCCAAGACTAATAAAAATTTTTTCTTAATTTCTAAAAGAGGAATATTGACGAATTAAGTACCTTATTTCACTTTTCTGGAAACACTACGCAGATTAATGACATGTTTATAATACATTACAAGCTCTTTGGAAGAAAAAAAGGTTTATTTGACTTCTTTGTATTGGTCCTCAACCCTATTAGTATTAGCATTTCCATTTATTCCTAATGTAATTATATTAACATTACGTTAGCTATGACTTTGCCTTTTCCAGAACTCTAATGAAGATTTTATTATTATTATTTTAAAAAATTTTTTATTGAATCATAATTGATTATACATATTTTTGGTGTTCAACATTGACATATGTTGATCAAATCAATATTACTAGCATATATATTGTTACAAATTGTACTTATCCTTTATGCCCCTTGTCCAATCTCTCCCCATCCCCCTCTTCCCTCTAATTATCCTAATTTTCTTCTCTCCTTCTGAAAGAGTAATGGTTACTCACTTGATTTGTTGCGTAGATGATCTGTCCAATGCTGGGAGGTGTGTTCTGGTCCCCCAATATTATCATAGAGCAGATGCTTCTTCTGTCACTCTGGAATGAGCTTTGTGGAGAGAGATATCCTCTTCTTTTCTTTGGTCTCTGCTGGTGACTCTCCTTGTGTCAAAGCACTCCAGTGGCTGGCAGACCATCTGCACGGTGATTGTGGTGTCTAGCCGCTTTTGCAGCAGCCATAGTTATTGTGGTGGGCCACCCACACGGAGGTGATGTTTTTGGCATGCTCCTTACCTAGTTGGTGGTGGAGATGGCAGTGTGCCTGGTTGTGGGTGGGGGGTCCAGTCCCCAACTCCATGCCTCCGGACCCCTGGCGGGCCCCATGGCACTGGCGGTGTGCCTGGTTGTGAGCAGGGGACCTGGTTCTTGGCTCTATGCCTCTGGGCCCCAGGTGGGCCTTGTGGCACTGGTGGTGTGCCTGATTGTCCCCCCTTTCTAGCTTGGTAGCCCAGGGGACTTCCAGTCCTTCTAGGTGTTATAGGTGTTCTTTGGTGAAATGAGACCTTTACTAGTTGATATCAAACTTTGTCTCTGGTTGTGGGTACTCTGTTTTTTCTTTCAGTTTTGTTTTGGATTATTTGCTGTTCCCACCACTTAAACTCTGTGCTGGAACTAATTTGTTGTCCTTTGCTTACTTCTAATTGGGGGAACTTCCTGTGAGGACCAGTACTTGAGCTCTGTGGTTGAGCTAAATTGCTGCTCTGCTGTTGATTCCCTTGGGAAGGCTTTTGTGTAGCTCAGGTTTTAATGGTTGACTTTATAGGACTTCCGGGTTTAGTGAAATCCAATACACCTCGGTTGTGTAGAAACACTGCTCTGGGCCTGAGCCTTTTCATCAAACTGGACCCCATGCAATTCTATATTCCTGACCAGTCTCCTCTGAGTGGTCTGATGTCGATTGGGGGACAGATCAGCTGTCCTTGCTGTGTCCCAGTGTTCTCCTGGTGGGCCCATCTCCCCCACCACCTGTGCTGCAAACACTTCCCATGGGATGAGCTGTGCTCCAGTCTCTTGCGATGACTCACTGGCCTCTGAGTGGCTCCTTTTTTTCAGTTGTTGTGGCTCCTCACTCCTATGTGGGTCATGGGAATCCTATTGGTGGTCCTGCTGGCCTGGGGGCCACCAATGCCCTCTTTTCCCCTGCCACCTCCAAGCAGTCCCATCTGAACAGCACAGCTGTGGCTGCTGCCAGCTCCTGCTCTGTGTGCTCAACAGCTCCAGCCTGGAAGTGTCTGGGGCTCAAAACGGTCAGAGAGGTTTTTTTCTTTCTCTCATTGTGGCTTCTCTGGCCTTCATACAGGTCTCTCTGCCTCTTGCCCTGAGCTCTAGCAGACCCAGCTTGGCTGTCATTGCTTTTTGATAGTTGTAAATTAGTTGATTTGTGGGAGAGAGTGATGCTGGGTACCATCTATTCTGCCACCTTGACCGGAAGTCTTATTATTTATGTTTAAAATTTTATCCTCCTGTGTAGGTAATATGAAGAGCTAACGTGCTTGAATTTGACTTTGTTCCTTCTTAGTTGAGGAGCTCTCTGTTATGCTAACCAGGGCTGCAGTTTATGATAGCTTTCTATCCCTTCCCCCCCATTACAAACACTCACTTCATTCCTGCCACTTTTATTTGTTCAACTTTAGATCAGAAGGCCCATGTGTATGTGTGGATGAGGGTGCTGATGGTATGGAAAAACTCCGCATTGTCAATAGTGGGCCATTGGCCCACTGATAATATTAATAATAATAACAGCAAAAACTATAATGACAACAATAATAGCAACATAATTATAATAATTATTCAGGGCTGGTCAGTTAGCTCAGTTGGTTAGAGTGCAGTGTTATAACACCAAGGTCAAGGATTCGGATCCCCGTACTGGCCAGCTGCCAAAAAATAAATAAATAAACTAAAAAACCCCAAACAAACCACTTTTTAGTTCTGCCACTGTTGGTCTAAAAGAGTAACCTAAGAATAATAATTATGCACAGTTATATTAGTAGCTAACATTTACTCAAAATTTTCTGTGCTAAGCATCTTACATGCCTTAAGTCAGTGAATTTGCATAATAACCCTATCTCATAGCTGAAGAATCCGAGGCTTAGACAAGTTTAAGTAATGTGCTAGTTAGTGGTTTAGGCAGGATTCAAAGCCAGGTGGTCTGACTCCAGAGCCAGAATACACCACTCCCCTGCCTGTCAGTATACAGATGTGGCAGGAGTCTTCCATCTTCTACCTAGGCTCTCCTTTCACTTTTTTTCACTGACTCACTGAATATTGCACCTGAGCATTTTCTCCCAAGGACCTCCTGCCTAAAAGGCAGTGGTGATATCAATGAGATAGTTTATGTTCCTTGAAGTCATGCCTTGTTAACTGGCATCTGAAGTGCACACCAGGCAAACTTCCCAGATCTCCTTGCCTGCCAGGCAGAAGGGGGTCATTGCAAACAAGGGCAGAGGAAGGGGAACCACTCTCAGAACATGCTAATATTCATAATGCTGTACAAATATGTGCCATGGGAGAGAGGAAAAGCAAACATTGTGAACTTATTTAACTGGTTTTATTTCCTCTTCATGTTCAGCACTCTGTTTCATCATTGATCAGGGGTTCTATTCAGCTAGTTGTTGAACATTTTTAGAATGAACCCCAGTAATAAATCTTGGGGTTTGACCTATGAGGGTTAGGGAGCAGTTGTTGGAGATGTATGAAAAAGAGTTCATACATGAGGAACAGAGGTTCTAGACATTTTAGTGCAATTAGAAAAGTAATATTTTGAAAAATAGTGTGCTTCCTTTCTTTTTTTTTTTTTTTTTTAAAGATGACCAGTAAGGAGATCTTAACCCTTGGCTTGGTGTTGTCAGCACCACGCTCTCCCAAGTGAGCTAACCGGCCATCCCTATATAGGGATCTGAACCCGTGGCCTTGGTGTTACCAGCACCACACTCTCCCAAGTGAGCCACAGGCCGGCTCTACCTGTCTTCCTTTCTGAATAAATGACTTTATCCTTAGTTGGCCCTTGGCATCCGTCTGTTTGGAGGAGATAAGGATTTGTCACAGAAAGAATAGGGAGTAAATACTGAGATATTCAGCTTCTGACATTTAAAATAGGATTTTATAGCAAGACAGGAACTTTATAAGCCAGGTTAGTGGCTTGAAAGAAAATTTCGTAAATTCCTTTTAAGATTTAAAAAAAAACTTTTGGAACTCCCTCAAGAGCCCAGCTTGGAGAACTTAACTCAGGGAGTTCTCCCAAAGGATAGAGAGGAGTTACACTCTCTACATATGACTGCCAGGCCATGATGCCTGCTGCTCAATGGTAGAGGGCCATAGAGGGGGAAGGAGGAAAATCCTGTGTTTTCTGGTCCAGGGGATGAGAGAAAAGAGAGAAAGGGAAAACTGTCAGACATCTGTCCTGATTCCTCCTCTCTAGGCTTCTGTTTAGACATGAGGAGGGGCCGCACGTATATGGAGGACATATGGAGGACCTGCTCCTTCTTGGGCCTCTGTGAGGAGGCATGGGATGCTCTGTATCCTCTTATGGCATGTATCACATCGATATAAGTCTGAGTAAACTGTAGTCAGGCAGAAGGGGACCCTGAGTTCTCACTTTCCTGGGGTGCTGTCAGTGAGTGTCACAGTGGATGAGAATCTGGTTGAGGAGCTTGCTGAAGGAGGTAACAACCTTAGTGGGTCAAGGTGACACTGTATTGAGGGCTGCAGAGTGAACCACCCCACCCCCACCCCAAGGTCAGGGCCAAAGGGGCCTCTCAGACAAACTGTGAGGAACCTGTAGAGCCAGAGAGCTGAAGGGAGGTTGAGGGAGGGCCACGGGAGGCCTGGGCAAATTGAGGGAGGCTAGCTTACAAATTATATCCACACAGTCTTGAACCACAGATTTCAGCCACAAACAGCAGCAGGGCAAGCAGTGGCCAGATGGAGAAGGAACATTGCTCCAGCGACCAGAGAAGTCAAAGAACACTTCATTAGGCATCTCTGGTTCTTCTCCTTTGTCCTAAGGTTGCATAAGCCACACTTGTCCCCTGATACACTCGGATACCACTTTGAAGAAAAGCTGAGGAAAAGGATGGAAGTCTGAGAACACTGAGAAAACCAAGCGTTATTTACTTAAAGAGAATGAGCGTTACTTAAAGAGATTGTTTAAATCATCTGATGAGACAACTTTTTTTTGCTTTTCTTTAAATTATTTTTTTAAATGATTATGAAATATTTAAGAACCACAGGAAAATTATGATGTAATATAAGGAACCTATGTGTATAAAAAATAAAACATAACCAATAAAGTTCAAACTTCCAGTGTATCATTCCACAAATGCTACTTTTATTAGTTAGAACAATACAAAATTGCCGATATCAGATTATTTTTGACCAACAAAAAACCCCAGCAATTTTATATCATTCAACCTAATATTTTATTCAAACTTTGTGGGTTTTATTCGTACCTTTATCATTCTGTTGCCCACTTGAAATGACTTTCTCTCTTTCACTCATTTATCCACATCCCACCCATTCTTTAAGACAAAGTCTGAGCCCATTCCTTTCAAGAAGTTTTCACTGAAGATTTGAGCCTGCTTAGATCTTTCCTTTCTCCTTCCAGAAGGTACTGTCTGTCTCACACATTTAACACCACTTTATTTATTTATTTATTTATTTATTTTTAAAAAAATGAGCGGTAAGGGGATCTTAACCCTTGACTTGGTGTTGTGAGCACCACGCTCAGCCAGTGAGCGAACCGGCCATCCGTATATGGGACCCGAACCCGGGGCCTTGGTGTTATCAGCACCGTACTCTCCGAGTGAGCCACGGGCCGGCCCTTAACATCACTTTATATGTCATATTCTTTAGTTGTCTGGACCATACAAATTAGCACTTGGCATTATTATGTTACCTATTATGCTGTTTTGTTATTTAATGTGGAAGAAATAGGAGGCTTTTATTAAATGTTTGACTAATTACGGACAATAAACTATTCATTTCTTGCAAGTCATTGCTTCAAGCAATTTTATAAAAAATGCTTGAGCCCAAGACTCAAACTATTTATGAGAGATACCATAAGGAAAGAAACCTGGGAAGGGAATCAGAATAGGGAGACTGTCATCCATGAGTATAGTCAAGTTTTATCATGTCCCATAAAATATTTATATTATGATATAGGATGTTTAAGAACTAATAATAAAAGCTACCATTTATAGAGTAACTACTATAAGCCAAGTACTGGCCTATGCACTTTATATATTATATAAATAATAATATAACAGCCCTGCAATGTAGGTAATATCAAGCTCTATCCAGTTCACCATTCTGTCTTCCATTCTTAATCACAAATGTGACCTGGGAATTTCTTATTTTTTTAATCCATCCTTTATACCAAAGTATTAGTCAGTGTAATTAGGCTATGCTACATTAATAAATTAACCCTGGAATTTCAGTGGCTTAGCACAATAAAGGTTTTTTGTTCTTGTTATTCTGGTAAAGTCCAATGTATGCTGGGCAACTCACCAGTTCACCTCTCCTCCATGAGGTGACTCAGGGATCTCAGCTACTTCCATACTGTGGTTCTACCATCTCACTGAATGGAAAGAGATGAGGCACATTGACTTTTAAATGCTCTGGGCTGGAAGTTACCCATCACTTGTACTCACATTCCCATTTACAGGGACTACTCAATCTTGAGGCCTTCATACAGGTGCAAAGGAGACTAGGAAATGCAGAGAGCACATGAATATTCAGTGAGCCACAGTTAATAAGTCAGTCAACGAAGTAGGGCTAGGCATCCAAGGAGAGTCATTATATTTGCAGGATTGGAGAATCAGAGGTAACCTCCTCAGTGCCAACGATATCAATTCAATTTGCTGAAGTAGCTAGACTATCTGGTCATCTTTCAGGTCTTCGAAGTTCCTGGACTTTCCCAGAGGTTGAAGAACATCTTGGGCAAAGATAAAGGAAGAAGTAAAATAATAATAATGGTTATAATAATTATAATAATAAGCCACTTGTTAGAGTGAGAAGAAACTCTAGTTCTTTGGGCACACACATTCACATGATTATTGGGAGATGTATCAGTTCTCTGGGAAGACAGGGAATGAAGTACTTTGTCCAATGAGCACAGGATCTGAGGTTCTTCTCCTGGGGTTCATGAATAGGCCCCAAACCATGCTTCTGGTTGGAAAGTGTTTGCAAAATTTTTCGTATATGTATACAAATGTGCGATTTTCTGAAGGAGATAATCGACAGCTTTCATAGAGATTTTCAAGTGTTTCATAATACAGAAAAGGTTAAAATTCACTTTTCAAGGCTTGGAGTAAGACCTCAGAATAGCACAAACAGAGATCAGAGCCCACCAGGAAGCAAGGTGCATAGAAAAGAGAAAACTCATATTCACACCTGATTCACAACACTTATACACATGGCTACATTTACATGAAAACCTAGAAATGAGGATTATTTCCTGGATGAATGAAGCTTAAATCATTTTCCTTCTATAAAATGATTTTAAATTGGTGAATCTTGGCAGTTTTACATTTTCAAATTTTATTATCTTTATGTTTCAGGCAACAGAAAAGGTACTAAAAAATGGATCCTTGGCTGCCATTGGAGATGGCTTCCTAGCCACCTCTAACCCCTACTACATATACTCAACAGCAGGAGCAGATCTAAAAGGATCTGACCACTTATCTACACCAGAAACCTTTAAAACTTAATTCTGAAGGATATCTCAATCTCCTCATCTATAAAACAATCATATTAATCCTCATGTCCTTCAAAAGAATGGATTGGTAAGCTACTTACTGTCCACAGTGATGTTCTGGAAATTACCAATGACTATAGTGAAATATAAACACTGCTAAATTAGAAAAGAGTGTATCCTAGAGAAAAAAGGAAATTTTTATTAAATTTTACTCTGCAATCCATTATAAGGAACAAGCCACATACCAAGTGGCTTAATCCAATAATAATAATAAAACAATTCAATTCATTTTTCCATGAAGCCTTATGGAATCAATTTAATTACTTGATAATCATACCCGGTCAACTCCATAGTAACAGCCTACATGAAACAAGTATAGCTTTGCTTCTGGGTATCTTTTAAATAACATTATTTAATTCAAAGTTAAACTAAATCATTATCTCCTATGAAATCATGCAGCAACTCACAGTAAAGTCTTGATGACTGATGAAGTCACTGCATATGCATTTCTTACAAAATATGTTTGAAGATGGAGACCTTCAATTGCTTCTTACTGAAAGCTAATATGAGAAACATTTTTTCCTTTAGAAATACAGTCTGAAAACTTCCTCAGGCTTTTTCTCACCTTCTGGGCCTCTAGAAAAGTCCCCAGCTCTTCTAAACATAAGGAGCCAGCAAATAATATTCCTAAATAAAATCCAGCCGTAGCCTCTAAGTTCCCCTTTTTTTATTTGACACTGGTTAAACATAGATATTCACTTGCCCTTTATTTCATGACAATTTTCCTGCCAAGTTAGGCATTTTAGTGTACTCCCTTCCACTCATAAATGTTGACTACTCTTGGTTCCCAAGATGAATGCAATTAGCTGTCAATCTTTTCCATCTGGGAGCTGCTCAGATGATAAAAATTTCTCCACTGTTTTTCTCTCTCTTACTTTTTGTAAAATGAATAGCTCTCTTCGAGTTAGCAGTTTCAATCACCCTGAGTGTGTGTTATACAGAGTGGGATGCCTGTTTCTTAAAGGAACCTGGCATTGTCCCCCACAAAGCTGCTTTCTGCCTGGACTGACTTCACCATCCAATCCTCTCCACTCCCCGTCCCACTCCCCACCCCAACACATACTGGTCAACCTCACATTGAACCTGAGCAATAAGTGGTTGTGTGTGTATATTAGCAAAATGACACCACAGAGGGCATCCCTGACTCACTGCTTTTGAAGACATTGTGAAATCATTTGTCTCTCTTCCTTGACACTCTCCAAGCTACAGGTGGTTCCAGTTTTCGACTCATGGTAGAAAACATAAGACAAAGAAATAAGTAAGTGTTTTCATAAACTGTAGAAAAGAAACACTTTTCTACTCCCTAACTGTGAAAAGCCCAATTGGGACTTCCATTAGCTTTTGACTTTCTATTTTAGAAACTCATATAGAGAGGATTCAATTGTTCTAAGTTGGCTACTGAAGACTAGGGTAGCTTTTTAGGGGTAGCACTAGTAGGGTCCAATTTCTTCATTATATCAAACTGCATTGGCTTTCAGACACCTCCCCTGTATGTAATAGAGACACATGTGAATTGATTTCTAAGGATTTGGTTCAGGTTGTTCTATTGCTTTGGTTTCCCATCACTATCAAGATGGTTGAAACCATCATTATTAGGATGGTTCAAAAGAGAGACCACAGCTATCAGTTTTACTACTTCACTCTAGAAACCTGCGTTTTAGCTGATGACAGCAAATTGTTCCAACATTGTCCATGGGCATTTCTTCTTTAGCACAGGGAATATGTTTTTGGAAATAGGAGCACTAACTGTGTAGTCTTTTTTGAAATGCTGCACCAGTGTTGTAAGTTTGCCGAGTTTTCTTCAAATCCTTTGAGTTTTAAAATGCCTTTGCCCATCATTTGTTCCAGCTATCGCTTCTTCAACTATTCGTCAGTTCTCTCTGCTTTGACACAGTTAGGATACCTTTTACAATGTCAAGAGACTTATTACATTCCCCAATTGCCTGTTGATCTTTACTCTATTTTTTCACACCTTTCCTCAAAGGTGCCTCCAGATCCTACAACACTCCCATTTTTATATTCAGCACAACAGTCTTCCTTTATTTCTTTGCGACAAGCATAACACCATCACTCACATACAGTTTGTTAGCCCTTATGGGTCAAAACCGTCTCCCAGGGCACAAACTAAATGACAGAAAAATGGGCACACCACAGAACTCACTCAGCTTTACAACTTCCACCCTGGTACAAACCACTATCATGTCTCACCTGGATCATTGCAATAACCTCCTAACTGGTCTCCCTGCATCTGCCCTTGCCCCTGCCAGTTATTCTCCACAAGCAGCCAGAGTGATCCTTCAAAAATGTTAGTCAGGTCATGTCACTTGTTGGCTCAAAACTCTTTAGTGGCTTTGCTTCCGATATGAGTTAAACCTGAACTTTGCTTCATTTTCTTCAGGTCTTTGCCCAAATGTCACCTTAATGATGAGGCCTTCTCCAACTACCACACATAAAATAGCAAATTCCCCACCCCCACCCCTGCATCACACTCCCAGCTCCCCCTATCCTGCCCTTTTCCCCCTCCATAGCACCTATCACCATGTCACATATTATATATTTATTTATATAACACGTGGCAGCTTGCATTTTCCAAGATGGCCACAAGAAGACTTCCCATTCCACATACTTTTCTTACAATGTGATGTTTCCACTACTCCCTTTGAGAGGTGAATGGTGGTGGGGAGAGTGTCTACGTTCACCACCTCGTTTGAATATAGGTGGGCCTGTAACTGTGGTGGAAGTAATGCAACATGACCTCTGAATCTAAGTCACAAAAAGCCATACAACCTCTGCCAGGTCTTCATGGGGCACTCACTTTTGGAGCTCAGCCGCTATTACATGAGGAAGCTCAGGCCACATGGAGAGGCCACTTGTAAACATTCTGTCCAACAGTCCCAGCCGTGGTCCAAGACCACAGTCAACATGAACTTCCAGATATGTAAGGAAGCTTTTGAGATTACTTCAGCTCCAGACACTGCATAACAGACTCCAAGTGAGAACTATTTAGTGAAGCCTAATCACCTCCCTAAACCATGAGAAATTATAGTAAAATTGTTATTTTAAGCCACTAAGTTTTGGGGCTGTTTGTTATTTAACAATAGCTAATGCAACAATTTACATGTGAATTTTATGTCTCTTCTCCACTAAAGTAAATTCCACCAGTTCAGGGATCCTGTTTGTTTTCTTTGTTACTGTACTCCCAACACCTAAAACAATGCCCAGCACATGACAAGTACTCAACAAATATTTGTTGAATGAATGAATGGGCACATGATGCATCTTCAGTATGGTGTGCTAATGGTTACTGGTCAACAGTACATGGTACAGTCTGCAAGACTAGACCTTGTTGACTGAGAACATAAATTGGCACATAGAGCATGGGAAAATATGTTGGAATACTAGATTTCATAGGTAAAAAACATGTAACATATGTAATGTATATATAATATATATAATGAATTATAGTAATTACTTCAGGACAGCATAAAGTAGGATTAGCGTTTCATGTAGAATTTGTGTTTTGGTGATTGATTCCACAATCCCAACATGGGCTTTTCCAGATCAGGTCTTGGAAAGGCTTCAGAAGGATGAGTGATTCTTTCAACTCAAATAATAAAGTTCTTCCTAAGAATGACTAGTTGGAATCACTCACGTTTTTGGTATGACATGGGGTGAAAGTGGGTGGTGATAGTGTGTGTATGTGCACATGTACATGTGTGCTTAATTTTGAATGCCTACTTCCACTGCCTATTTTCATACTCTAGTGGTTTGAATGGGGTGTGTATAAACAGAAAGAATAAATAGGGTTCTGGATCTCCCCATTCTTGCACCAAGTATTTCGATTTGGCATTTTTATTTTAATTTTATTATCTTTTTGGCAGTTGGCTGGTGCAGGGATTCTAACCCTTTACCTTGGTGTTATGGCACCACACTCTAACCAATTGAACTAACCAGCCAGCCTTGATTTGGCATTTAGTTTGGAGCAGATATTTGTGTCTTGCTTAAAGAGCAAACATTCTCAGATATCCGAGGAAAATATTAAAAGTTTTATCATTTCAGGAGGCAAGGACAAAATTTCTTAGCCACCTGGAGAGGAGGTTAGTTTTTGTTTGAGGAAAAATAACAGGTGGATGGTCTTGAATGGACTAATCAATTTCTTTGGGCAAATCCATCTCAGCTTTGATTGGAGAAAAAGCATGTGGATGTGGAGTCTATAGTTTCTTAGAATTGGGGGTCTCTTCTGAGCCCCCAATACTCACATTGGTATCAAAGGAGTTTCCATCACAAGAATCACCTTGATATGCAATCGTGTGCGACTTCTTTCCAGAATCTAGGTGGGCTTGAGAGTAAAAATTGCTTTTAAAAGTTCTTCATTTAAACAAAGCCTTCGCCACAAGGCTACTTGGCCAAGTGTCTCTTGAGGAAGAGTGCCATTTTGCTCTTTGTTCCAGTGACAGTTGTTGGTGCCACTGGACCTCACCATCTGGCCTGTGGCATGAAGTTCCCCCCTTGATTAGCTGCAAGCCTTGAGTGGAAAGTGGGGGAGACTCCCAAAATTTCCTTGGAAATCTAGTTAAGTAAATTGGGAAATATTTTCTTTGGAAGTCCCATTTTTCTCACCAAAATTTAGATATTGCTTCTGAAGCTAATTATTCTTTTCTTCATTTAAAAAAAATGTTTTTCTTTATTTATTTATTTGCAGGCCCAGACAAACTTGACTAGAAAAGAAGGCCGGGCAGGGGTTAGGATGAGCCCATGACGTGCCTCCCGTTCCAACCAATTGAAAGGCCACGAAAGGGGGAGGGCGGAAGTGACGAGTCGTATCCCTCCGCGGGGCGAGAGGGTCGGTGGGGGGAGTCGGTGTCTCTCTCCCCCGCGCCAGCTCCCGTACACGGAGCCGCATTCCTTGGCCCCCCCACCCCCTCCCTCGGGGCCCCCCCGCCCCCCTCGGGAAAAAATCCACCCCAAATCACTCGAGCCCGAGGGAGGCTTCTTTTCGCCCTCGGGGAGAAGCGCTTCCAACGGTTCCCTCTTCTTCGGCTCCCCACAAGCCCCCGTCCCCTCCCCTGCTCCCACCCCCTTCTCCCGGCGCCGGGTGCAAGGTCCCTTTAAGGCGACGGCGCCTTCCTCGGGTCAGACTACCGGCGGCGACGACCACGGGAGGTGAGTGAGCGAGCGAGCCTTCTCTCTCCCCACCCCCTTCTCCTGGGGGTTCCGTTATCTTTTTACTCAGCGAGGTGTTCTGAGGCGAAACAATGAGAAAGGGGGATGGGACGGGTGCGCGCGGGGGTGGGGGCGGGGGGCCCGCGGCGCGCGCCCTCGCCCACCCGAGTGGCGGCGCGGTAGCTGTAGGGTGCGGTGGGCGAGCGCGCGTGTGTGTGCGTGCGCCCTGGGCTGCGGGCGCCGCGCGGCGGGCCGCCGGCGGAGGCCCCTGCCTGCCGGCTGCCCAGCCGCCCCCGCCCCCCGGCGCCCGCTGCGGCGCGCACGCGCGCACTCGCGCCCACACACCCCGACGTCCACACGCACGCCCGGCGCGAGGCGTCTCGGAGGAGTGGGCGGTGCGGGCGCGGGCCCGCTGTGGAAGAGGCGGGGGCGCGGGCGGTGGCGACGAGACAGCGGGGCGCGGCGGGAGGGGCTGGCGAAGCCGCGCGGGGAGGGGGAAGGGGAGGAGGGAGGGAGGGGTGGCGGCGGACGTCCCCCTGGGGGTGGGGGTTCTGGCCTTCCGTCGCCCCACCCCCGCCCGGGGAACGAGCGTAGCGCTCTTTTTGAGCGGGAGGAGGAAAATGAGTGATTGCTTAGTCGATCTGTTGTGTTATGTAATTCCCAACTCTGTCTAATAGTCCCTCCCAAGCGTTAGTGCACTGCAACTAGTTTATAAAGTCTCCTCCCTCGGCTTCCAAATTTATTTAGGGGTGGCGCTGTGATTTATAAAGTGGGGTGGGGGGAGAATATTTTTTGGTGATTATGTCCTGCCGCTGTGGGCGCCATGTTTATCCCAAGGACTATTTTCTCTAGATTCTTTGCACCTACTGGAAAGAAGTATTGTCATTGATCCACCTGCTTTTCTCCTTTCTGCGTGTTGTCCTGATTTCCTTTCTGGCCGGATATGGGATTCCCTCAAACTGTTAATAACGTTGGATCTTTCTCAGCTCACTTGTCTTAGACATTTCTGTGCTCAGAAAAGGTAGTGCCGAAGACTCTTCTAAGTCATTTGGCTCAATCTCATTTTCGAGATGGAAATGGGCATACAGTTGTACTATCACAGAACAACCATGTCTTGGTTGAGAGGGTAGCCCGTCTCTGCACTCTTTCAGACATCTTCCACCGTAGCTCAAAACTCCATAAAAATGGGGTTTTACTTTCAAAGGAATTCCCCCAACTAGATGAAAGGAAATGGAGGGGAAGCGAGGGCTGCTGGCGAACAACAATGAATTTCGAGACCCGTTGCTTTGGGTTTGGGAGCGTGGACTCTGAATTTGAACTACTTACCTAACAATCATTCTAACTTCGGAGTGCATTAAAAAGTACATTGGAAATCGTTAAACGTGCAGTTTTGGGGGCCTCATCTCCGAAGTTTCTTTGGATACAGTGGAGGGGCGTGTCATCTCTACATTTTTAATGGGTAATCCTTCAGCTAAGACTGATTAATGTAACCACTACGTTGAGAACATGAAGATGCTCAAAATATAATGTTAAATCGAATTAAATGGCATACTCTGCCCTTTATTTCCTTCCCTTTTCCTGAACTGTGTTGGTGGTGTATCTCAAACTAAAGAAGCTGACAGAGTAGACTCTTGAGATGAACAGGATTTTGTTTCCATTCCCATCTTGAACTAGTGGTATAATTTAGGAAAGCAGTTGTCAAAGTGAGGTCAGCTGACCCTTGGGAGTCCCCTCAAACCCTTTCAGGTGAGCCTTAAGGTCATAACTATTTTCAAAATAATACTAAGATGCTATTTTTTTTTTTTCACTGACATTTGCCCTGATCGTCCAAAAGTAATGCTGTGTAAAACTACTGGTGGTGCTTTAGCATATAGCAAGGCAGTGGCACCAAACTCTACTGTACTTAACTTGCAGATGTTCTTGACTAAGCAATACAAGTTAGTAATATTAAATCTCAGCTTTTGAGTAAATGTCTAATTTTTAAGAATCTGTGATGAAATGAGAAGCATGCATAAAGCATTTGTTGCCTACCAATGTATCATTGTCATGAGGAAAAGCATTTGTGAGAATGAGTTGTGAGTTGCTTGTTTCATGGAATGGCGTTTTTACTTGAAAGAACAACTGACAGACTAGTTTTTCACATGTGTATTTGGTGGATGTTTTCTTGAAAAAGAATGAAGTGAGCCTGTCACTTCTAGCAAAACAACTGATGGTATTTGTTACCAATGATAAAATTTGAGTGAAAATTAGAATTTTTAAAAAGTTGACAGTTCAAGTTTGACAATTTCCATACTTAAAAGTCTTTCTTATAATATCAGTGGTTAATAACTGATTTATTTCCAATATTGTAAAATGAAATATGTCATTTGGAAGATGGGCATAACTCAGTAAATCTATTTTCCAAATGCCCAATGCATGATGTTGCAAAATCACAAATGGTAAAATATCCTTTCAAAATATAAGATATACCAATGGATTTTAATGTAACAAAGGACAAAAAGTTTATTGATATGGTTTCATATTCTAAGATGCAACTATCCTTTAAGAAACCACCACTTGTTGAGTTTTAGTATTTATCAATATCCACAGTTATCAGGAAAGGTTATTAAAATACTTCTCCCTTTTTCCTTCTGTCCATCTGTGCAAGGCCAGATTTTCGTTATATACTTAACTAAAACAACATATAGCAACAGACTGAATGCAGAAACAGCTATGAGAATCCAACTGTCTTTTCTCTTTTTTTTTTCTTGGTGGCTGGCCTGTATGGGGATTTGAACCCATGACTTTAGGGTTATAAGCCTGAGTTCTAACCAACTGAGCTAACAGGCTAGCCTGCAACTATCTTCTGTTAAGCTAAACATAAAATAAATTTGCAAAAATGTAAAGCAATGTCACTTTAATTACTATTTTGGGGGAAATAGTAATTTTTTATTGAAAATGTTATTTATGTTAAAATGCAATGAGTTTTAAATGTATTAATAAATATTGAAAATTTTTCTCTTTTAATTTCTAATGTGGTAAATATCAAAAGGTATAACCCACATAAATAAAAGATCTTTGGGATCTTCAGTAGTTTTTTTTTTTTTTAATTTGGTGGCTGGCTGGTACACGGAATGAACCCTAGGCCTTGGTGTTATCAGTACCACATTCTAACCAGTTGAGCTAACTAACCAACCCTTTGGGTTCTCAGTAATTTTAAGACCAAAAAATTTGAGAATTTAAGAGACCAAAAAATTTGAGAATCATTGGGTCTTACGTTTTTGCTCTTGAGATCATGCAAATCTGCCTCCATTTGGGAACTTGTGGAGAATTTACAAATGTTAGTTGGAGTTAATAAGAGAAGAGGTAGTGACTTAGAAAAGCTTGGTTTGAATTCTGGTTGGGATATTTACTAACTGTAGCCTTGGGGAAGTTATTTAGACTCCCTAAACGTCTGTTTTAGCCTCATTCGTAAAATATAATACAGTTATATGTCGCTTAATCATGGGGATATGTTCTGAGAAATGCATCGTTAGGCGATTTTGTCATGCGAACATCATAGAGTGTTCTTACACAAACCTAAATGGTATACCCTACTACATACCTAGACTATATATACCCTATTGCTCTGACAACTGTTGTGTATGCCGTCTAGTGGTTGACTGAAACGTTGTTATGTGAGGCATGATTGTACTTGGAATATATAATTTAAAACACATTTCCAGATAATGTTTCAGTCTTTATTCTCCAGTTATGTCCCTTTAATTAATTTTTGTTGAAGGTGGAGATTCCTGATTTATTTTATTTTATTTATTTATTTATTTATTTATTTATTTATTTTTAATTTTATTTTTTTAAAAAAGATGACCAGTAAGGGGATCCTAACCCTTGACTTGGTGTTGTCAGCACCACGCTCAGCCAGTGAGCAAACTGGCCATCCCTATATGGGATCTGAACCCGGGGCCTTGGTGTTATCAGCACCGCACTCTCCCGAGTGAGCCACTGGCCGGCCCGGAGATTCCTGATTTAAATTACAACCCTAAAGCTGGTCGACGCCTTTGTTGTAATATCAATATGGTAAGACTTTGATAGACTCTTTGGTGCTCTGGTTTGTGGTATTAAGCCATAGTCCACAAAAACATATTTTTGGATACAAAATTTTCAGCTCCATTATAGTCTTATAGGACCATCGTTGTATATGCAATCTGTCTTTGATGGAAGTGTTGTTATCCTGTGTATGACTGCAACTAAGGGGAGGAGAAGGGAGAGAGACTAATCTGTGGCTAGGATTTAGCAGAGTTAAAATGAAATTGAGGGAGTAGAAATGGAATTTAGACAGCATACAACTGTCAGTGAAGAAAAGCTTTCCATGGTAGGTACTTTTCTTGGGAAAAGGACTCCTAAATATTGAACCCTTTTAAAACAGAGAACTTATTGCTTACTTTTTGTTTTAGTAAAGAGCACATAACTAATATTTGGGTGCTTCCTGATACAGTATTTGCTGCCAGATAAGTAGCAAATATTTTGAGTTTGGGAATATTAGGTTATTAAGGCTATTTAAAAACCCATCATGACTATTGTATGAGTACTACAACAGTTAGATGCTGTGAGGGACAAAATGGGCTATGAAAAAGACTGCATAATTAAAAGCTTATTATTACATATTTAACTATAATTAGTTAGTTGTGTTTATTTTTGTTTGTTTGTTTTTTTGGCAGCTGGCCAGTACGGGGATCCAAACCCATGACCTTAGGGTTGTAAGGCTGTGTTCTAACCAATTGAGCTAACTGGCCAGCCCTATAATTAGTTTTGTAGCCAGATTAAGTATTCAGCCCTTTAAGTTTTCTGGAATTAATCCTTTTTAAAGCCAGAAATTGAGGTAACTTGAAAATATAAATGCCAGTTGTTTTGAAGATTGTTTATTTTTCACCCTGGAACAAGAGTGAGTGTTATTCTTAAAATTGTTGCTTTTTTAAAAACATTTTTCCTGTTCCAAATGTTCTTTTTATCTTGACTTATGGACAGGTAGATACTAGCAGTGAATTGAAAATGTTGGGTACTGAATTCTTTATCCCTGGAATTTATTTTACATCTATGAAAGAAATCAGACAAATTAAAGAAATTTAAAGCTTTAAGAACCAAATATATACGGAGACTGGTGGTAGAAAGCAGAACTTTTCCCAAGTTTATTTGAAATGAAGATAAGTAAGCATTTACTGACCTTCAAGTAGACAGGTGTATCTGCAGGATTCCTTTTGCGGCTTTTAAATAGATTATTTGTGAAAGTTCTGTTTGTATCTCTCCTTTTCAATTATGTAGACGTTTGCCGGTTATATAGAACCGGAATATAGTGTAGACTACCATATTTGCCAGCATTTAAGATATAACCCCCTTACCCCTCTGAAAGGTATTTATCTGGTATTCCCATATTATGGCTAGAAGGATAAGTGCCAAAGACAAGAGACTATTGGTATTATTAATAGTCTCGTATGAGCTGCAGTGTTAAGTAAAGCCTACTGAGTGCACACAAATCATGTACCAGCACAATTACTACTGTAAAATATGGAAACCAACTAGGTTACCAAGATATCAAATAATAGACTTGTGGAAGAAGGTAATGTTTATTTCATCTCACAATACCTCTTTGGTAGCCTATGTAATCCACCTTAGATTCATTTCTTATTTCTTATTTAATTATTATCTTAAATCTTAAGAAACGGGTATGTACAAGCTACATGAAAATTGCTCCTAGAAATAGGAACATGTTAATAAAATTCAGCCAAGGGCCGGCCCGTGGCTCACTCGGGAGAGTGCGGTGCTAAGAACACCAAGGCCTCGGGTTCGGATCCCATATACGGATGGCCGGTTCGCTCACTGGCTGAGCATGGTGCTGACAACACCAAGTCAAGGGTTAAGATCCCCTTACCGGTCATCTTTTAAAAAAATAAATAAATAAAAAAATAAAATTCAGCCAACAAGGCTACCAGTTACCCAGTAAATGCTAAAAAGGTAATGATAGAATATAGCCACAAATATCACAGCTAATGTATGAGTAGGTAGCCCCCCCCAACCTTTTTTTTTTTTTTTTTTTGGTGGCTGGCTGGTGCAGGGATCCGAACCCCCTTGACCTTGGTGTTGTCAGCACCATGCTCCAACCAGTTGAGCTAACTCACTTTTTTTTTGTTTGTTTGTTTGTTTGTTTGTTTCCGTGACCGGCACTCAGCCAGTGAGTGCACTGGTCAGTCCTATATAGGATCCGAACCCGTGGCGGGAGCGTCGCCGCGCTGCCAGCGCAGCACTCTACCAAGTGCGCCACGGGCTCGGCCCTGAGCTAACTCACTTTTTGTTAAGAAAAGTAAAAAACGTGAAAAAATACTGCAGGGAACACCTGCAATGAACCCACCACTTAGACACAATAATTTTAGACATTTTGGCATGCGCCAACTATTAAAAAAAAAGATGTTGGCATATTGGTATCCATAAGAAAACACCAAACTACATAATTCCTGAACCACTTGAAGGTCACACTCATGACATTTCCACTAAATATTTCATTCATTTGCTCAGAATAAATACATTCTCTTACATAACTATGATATCATTATCCTTTCTAAGAAAAGTAAAAATAATTCCTGAATATTATTTAATCTATTTTCAAATGTTTCAATTGTCCCCCAAATGTCTTTTATAGTTTTTTTTATGAACCAGGATCCAATAAAGGTTAGCATATTGCATTTGTTTATGTCTCTTTACTTTCTTTTACTCTAGTATGATCTTTTAGTGTAAATGTGTGCATGTGTGAGTGTGTCTGACTTTGACATTTTAAAAGTAAACATTAGTTTTATAGAACGTTTTCTTCATTTTTCTGATTATTTCCTTATGGAATATCCCACCTTCTGAATTTATTTCATTTTTTTTTGGTGGTAGTACTTAATTTGTTTGTGTATTGCTGTATTTCGTATAAACTCAAAGTTAAATTTCAATGCTTGATTTGACTCCAGTTAAACATTATTGTTAGTACTACATTATAAGTAGTTTTTGTCTTTTCTTGTTTTTGTTTATGTTTTTACAAAAGAACAAGTCACAGACCAAACAGCTGATGACTAACATTTTTTTGTTTGTTTTTTAAAAGATGACCAGTAAGGGGGTCTTAACCCTTGACTTGGTGTTGTCAGCACCACGCTCCCCCAAGTGAGCTAACCGGCCATCCCTATATAGGGATCCAAACCCGTGGCCTTGGTGCTATCAGCACCACACTCTCCCAAGTGAGCCACGGGCCAGCCCTAACATTTGTTTTTATTAGTCAATAATTTTGACATTTTTCAATTCAAATTTATTACTATCATAACCTTTGGCTTTTGAGATACAGAGCTACTACTATAACTTTAAGTTCAAACATATCAATAAGACTTTGAGAACAAACACAGAAATAGGTTTGCATTGTCTTATTTTGGTTTACTGCTCTCTGAGAAAATGATTTGGAAGTGGAAGAAGCAAGAAGAGTTGGTGTATGTAGCAAAAACCCATACAGGAATTAGAAAGGAGCCACAGCTAGGAGAGTTTTAGAAATGGGGATTAGATAAAAAGACTTGGAAGTTATTTTCACAAGAATTATTCACCAGTCAGTACTGATAGTAACAAATAGGACTATGAAACCATAATTTTAGAACTATAAAAATATGATCCTCTAGTTTTATGAGGAGAAACTATACTTGGGCAAGAACAAGAGGGGCTCAAAAGTTATCAAATGAAAAAGAAGATAAAGTCAAGTTTTATAGGTAGGTGATTATAGGGTGAAGCAAACTGTATGTTTATAAAAATGATTTTACTGTGCAAGATGTAACCATCTGGACAACTCATAGGAACCTTGTTCTGCTCTGTTGCCAAGAGGATAAATGTTCTTAAAAGAAATGATAGTTCTTTATGCATAGAATGTGGGATGATTTTTAAAAATTTTCCCCTTCTTGAGAATATGTATTCAGTTTGATCAGAGTTTCTCAATCTTGGCACTGTTGACATTTTCAGCTCACTAATTCCCAGGCTGTCCTGTGTGTTGTAGGATATTTAGTAGCACCCCGACCACTACCCACCAAAGAAAGTGTCAGTAGCACCCCTCCTCACCCCTGCCCCAGTTATGACTACCAAAAATGTCTTTAGACATCGTCACATGTTCTCTGGGGGCAAAATTGATTCTGCTTGAGTACCACCAAGTTGGATAAAATCCACTAGCACGTATGAAGATTCACTAATGCTGTATTTTATGAACTAGATTTCCCTTTACATAAGCTATGTACAACTGTTGAATCCCTTCTACATATATATCAGGCATGGCCCAAGCTGTGCAGAGTATGTTGGAGAATACTGGAATATGATGAAATTTTTAGCTCTGTTGGATTTTTTTTTTTTTTTTTTTTTTTTTTTTTGGTGGCTGGCCAGTAACAGGGATCAATTCCTTGATCTTGGTGTTATCAACACCATGCTATAACCAACTGAGCTAACTGGCCATCTCTCTGTTGGAAATTTTAATGAAGGTAGAAATGAGCTCTTCATTTGAAAGTCAAGGTGTAAACTTTTTGCTGTGTCTAAATCTCCATGCAGCTCCCACCCCACCCGACCCCACCCCATGCCTTTGCCTAAAAAAGATCCTTATTAGTTGAGTAACTATAGGTAGGTTTTTGTTAGGAGTAGTTGAAAATTTTGTTTATTTTTGAGGTGATCTGTCTATATTCTGGTGTTTAAGAAAAGATAGTCTTAAAAACTTACTCGCTTGGTTAAACTGAATGTGTCCTTTTTGTTAACCTTTGATTGTTTCATTATATTGTCCTTAAAATTTCTTAGCTATTTATAAATTCTGCCAATAAGGAAATTGATCTAGGTATCCTGTTATGGGGAAGGAATGGGAATACATACAGTTGGGATAGGATAAGAATGGAAGTAGTGAGAGTTGTTTGAAAATATTTAAGTTACAATACTGAAACATTTCAAGTAAAAATTTCAGAAGAAAGAATTTTTTGAAGCTTCTAAGATACATATTATTTGTGGATTTGGAATTTTTCTGCCAAATGACATAGGAGCAAATTTGAAGATAGCCGACAAATAGTTTAGGGGTGGTATGGAGGTAATTTTATATTTCAAGTGAGTAGGAAAGCTCCTAGAATCTAGATTGTGGTCTTGCAGTATCATTCCCCACCAATATCATTTTTTGGAGATATGACTGGTTCTAGGTCTGGAGTAGGAAACAGATGAGCCTGGAACATCTTGTCTATCAGACAGCAAGGATATTATCAAACACTGCTAGGATTGTGTCAGACTCAGGTGCCAACTGAAGGAAGTTCCCACCGGCCAAAATAGGACACTTCAAGTATCAATAAAAATAACTGCGTGGATCAAAACACATCAAATGTGGTGTCATAATGATCATTTAAGAACAAGCTTTTGGTCACTTTGGGGATGTTACTGAACCAACTCACTGTTTTGAAAACTGGTAAAGAGAAAGAATCAAGCAGGATAGAATCAAGACTTTTCCTATATAAACTCCACCACTGGGAAACCAAATAGTAGGTATGGGGTTTGTTTTTTTAATAGAAGTGTTCCAGCTAACAAACAAGTGATGGATTTAGAATGACTGGATTCAAGGCTGGCTGGTTAGCTCAGCTGGTTAGAGCACCAGGGTCCAGATACAGTCATTGAGCATTCCTCCTGATGGAAGAAAACACCACCACATGAGTAGTCTTAGGGGTAAAAAAAAATTAAACCTGTATCTAATCAAGCCTCTTGACCCAACTATCAATTTTCAGGATATACAGAGGATAGAGGCACATGTTGAATGCTATGTGTATGTGATCAACAATATCCAGATTGTAGGAAACTATAGGAGGTGACCTGGTTCTTTAACAAGTAGATTGCAAGAGGAAAAATAAAGATGAAGGAAGACCTCTATATTAAGAGAGACAATAAATTTATCAAATAATCAAAATGTGTGGACTTTGTTTGGATCCTAATTCAAAGAAACTTTTAAAAGTATGGTATTTGAGAGAACTTGAAAATTGAATGTTGATTGGATACTTGATATTAAGGGACTATCAGTGTTTTAGGCATGTAATGATACTGTGATTTTTTTTTTTTTACTATGCTCTTGTGAAGTCCTTATCTTTTAGAGCTACATACCAAAATATTATTTATCAAAATATGATGTTAGGGATTTGCTTCAAAGTAATATGGGGGATGGAGGATTCTAGATGAAACAAGATCTGTTTTGAGTTGATAACTTTTTTTTTTTTTTTTTTAAAGATGACCGGTAAGGGGATCTTAACCCTTGGCTTGGTGTTGTCAGCACCACGCTCACCCAGTGAGCAACCGGCCATCCCTATATGGGATCCGAACCCGTGGCCTTGGTGTTATCAGCACCACACTCTCCCGAGTGAGCCACGGGCCGGCCCAAGTTGATAATTTTTGAAGCTGGGTGATGTATAACATGTTTGACTACTTTTGTATTTAATTAAATTTATATCTCATGGCCCGTGGCTCACTTGGGAGAGTGTGGTGCTGAGAACACCAAGGCCCCGGGTTCGGATCCTATATAAGGATGGCTGGTTGGCTCACTGGTTGAGCGTGGTGCTGACAACACCAAGCCAAGGGTTGAGATCCCCTTACCAGTCATCTTTTAAAATAAAAAAAATTTTTTTTTATATCTCACTAAAAATAGGAAAGGAACCACTACAGTCTTGATTTAAAGATTCATAGTTGCAGTATGATGAAAATTTTTTGCCCCTTCACTTGGTTACAATATGATTATCAAATTTACTTCCCATCCAAATTTTCCTCTTGATGTAGCACTGTGTTCACCATGTGTTGGTCTTTAATTTCTGAAATTCATGTTTTTATCTGGCAGTTTTCAGAAGATATAAAAATGTCCCTAAATTGAGCAAGGATTGAATTTTAATATACTTTTTTTTTTAGTGTGATAAGTATTCAAGCCTATGAGTACATCTATCCTTCATAGCTAAATAATAAGAAAGAGGGGGAAAAATTGAGGTTTTTTTCCTTGTGAAAAATTAAAGGTTTGATGTGGAAAGAGGTTAAACATGAGTGGAATGATAGTTTGGGAAGATCTGTACATTTTATTACTGAATATGTAGAAATTCCTGTCTTTAATCAAAATAGGTGAAAGGTTACTATACATACCATGGATCACTAGAAAGACTACAGAGAATAATGGCGTTTCTTTCTTGATTGTCTTGGTAGATATATTCAGTACAGTATTTTAATCATATTAATGAAAATTTCTTTTTGATAACTGGAAAACTATGAGAAGAGTGCTAAATTTGCATTTTCCATTTTTAAAGTTGCCAAGTATTTAATTTAGGTTGACATCTTTATTGTGGCATGGCCCATCGTTTTGAGCCTGAGCTATAGATGCTGAAGTGAAAGGAATTGATCACATTCTGAGATAACAGTCTCAATCAGAATTGAGGACAGCGTGTTTGAAAACTTGGTTTCAGTTTTTTTCAGAAATGTTTTGGGTGTAAGTGTAAAATGTGCTCAGTCAGCAAACTCACTATTTTCTGGGTTGAAAAGCCTTTTTGGTTAACTCCATCTTCTATGCTGTTAAGAAAAAGAAAGAAGAAAAATATTTCGTAAGTTGGATTTTTTTTTCTTTTTGAGTCTTTTAATTTGCTTTTGTTGTCTTGGTGGTAATTAAGACGTAAACATCTTTCTTTGCCACCTTTTCAGATCTACACTTTTCAGTTCTTTCCGTTTCTTAGAGTACCCTTTTCATGGGAGGAATAACATAATTTGACTTTGAAGGTTAGGTAGAAGAAATTTTCAATATTCTTGTCAAAATTCATTGTTTCACAAAATCAAACATAAACAACTCAGTCTCTTAAGGTGTTATAAATATGTGAGTTGAAAGACCAGCCTTTCAGATATGCTATTAAAATATCCACAGGCATTACATTGAAAACCATAATCGAATTCAGATTCCAAAGGAAAATCTACGTATTCCAAAGGAAAGATGTCTACACATTGCTCAGCATAGGGTTTGCTTGTAGCTGGTTTGTGCTGAAAGAAGGTCCTTGAAAATCATCTACACAGGTTATCATTCACAGTTTATATTCATCATTCTGCTGGGTGTTTGATATTTATACATTAATTATCTGTTGACTTTAAGTAGTTAGGAAAAAAAGTTGTTTAGAGTGTCATTTTTTGTGAAACTAGACCAGAGAGTACAGGGGCATGCGTTTTGTGGTCTTTGGCTCAAAGAATGCCTGTGATTTGGATTTGTTTTCTTTTTAATTCAGTTTCTGGCTAGGATTGTCTTGTGTATATATAAATTAAATATGAGAATAAGACAATTTAAATTGATGCCTTAGATTTTTTTCTTTTTTCCTCCCCCTTTGTGATTTTGGTTTGGAAAGACAGAAATAATTAAAATAGAATATTAGAGACCAATTAGAATCAAGCGTTTTATCCATTAAAAAACTCTGGTTCCCAAACTGTGCACCTGGCTGTAGCTAACTCACTGGGGCATTACAGAATACTTTAGATTTTCAAGGGAAACAACACCATCTGTTGGGCTTCTTGCAAACTACTACTATCAAGTTGTATGACCCTAACTACTTAATAAATGGAATTATTAAAGTTAACAGGTTAGGTTGGTTGTTTTGATTTTGGCTTATGGATGTGGTGAAAAAATTACTGAGACACTAAGGGCACTGAGAGCCTTTGCAATAAAGGCTTTGTTTGAACAGTGAGCAGTAATGCTACTCCCATTCCAAGATAAAGAAACTGACTCCTAGTCAACTAATATCGGAGGGCAGAATAGCAGTAGCTCTTCATTTGTAGTACAGAGATGTAGACTTTATTTTTAAAAGAGGCGTGGAACTTGGGCAGTGTTTTCAAATTTAATGTAGACTGAATTCATGGTGGGTAGCTTCCAGAATTTCCTAGACTAAAAGTACAAGGTAATAGTAGGACTGGAACTTTGACAAGTGAGGTTCTCATCTTACATGTAAAATTTAAAGGAGAACAAAAGGCTCAGTAATCACAGTAACTAGTATTTTAATGCATTGTTTTTTAAAGATCAATATTAATGCAAAACAATTCATAATGAACAAAATATCAATTTTAAATAAAGACTGGATGTGACCCTGCACACTTGCCTGACTTAACTTTACTCGCCTCACCCTAATCCTGGCCATAGATATTTATACATTAAGATTTTATAGTCCTAATTATAAAAGTATTTGCTGTGGAATGGATTCTCATATTCAAGAATAAAAGTTGTAATACTAAACCCTTGGAAGTGTGGGGAGGTTAGGGGAAATGGTAAGAAGGAGCAGAAGGTGGGGTTGTGGGGTAGGTTACCAATGGAGTTGAAAATCTGATTCCATATTTTGTATAAAACTATTTCTCCTGTATTTAGGTTAATATCTGATTTAAACTTTTTTTCTTTTAGTATGGCAGACACCGACCTGTTTATGGAATGTGAGGAGGAGGAGTTGGAGCCATGGCAGAAAATCAGTGATGTCATTGAGGACTCTGTAGTTGAAGATTATAATTCAGTGGATAAAACTACTACAGGTAACAAAAGCTGTTTTGATCTTAGTTTGTTGTTTAAATTAATTAAATTGAATGGCATTTTGGTTAAGAAAGTGTGAGGTGGAGAAGAACTTTAAGAATCCAGGACTTTAAGATGCCTCATTGCAGCACTGCTGCTACCTTCTTTTCTACACTCTAGCCTGTAAATAGCTCAGTTTTCTCATCCATAAAGCTAGAAACACTATATTTAATTCACTAAAAAAAAAACATTGAGAGGTTGGATTAATCAATGTTTACCAAACATCTGTCAGTTCTCTTACCAAATGATGTATGATCAAGAATGCAAAGTCATGGTGGTGTGTATCAGTGCTCATAAAAACAGGTTCCCATAGTCTTGTGGTTGGTTTTTTTGTTTTACTTGACCTTGGTTTCCTTTGTGAGCTGAGCAGAAATTGCTTTGTGTCTGTCTTCATGGACAGTTTACAAATTTAGGCATCTTAGCTTCTCTTTCATAAAGGTGATATTGCAGGGTCAAATTCTAGATTGCCCTGATCTCAGAAAGTGGGTGGTAGTTCTTTTTCTCCCCTAAATTGTACCTGTCGCTCTTTATTTTTATTTTTCCTGCCTTGAGACCTGAAGATGGCATTGGTTTAGGCTGAAACAGGACACAGTTCAGGGTCTGGTGGATGGATGGTTTAATATGCATGGTTATGAATATGAGTAGTGATGATAGTTTAGGGGTTTGCTAGTGCTATATAAGCAAAGCATTAAAATCCCGGTTCTGTGGGCTCAGTGCTCTAAATTAATCAGGAAATGTGAGACAAAGAAAAAGGGATTGTGTCTAAATGGTGGACTAAGAGAAAAGGAGGAGGAGAAAGTTGGATTTTATGAATAAAATAGGAAACTTTTTGGCCATAGAGACCCATAACAAGATGGAAAAGGAAGATTAGAGCAGTATCCTTTAGTGTCATCTGTCCCTGTCTCCAAGTGACTATGCCTCCCCTTCCCCACAGTTTCTGTGAGCCAGCAGCCAGTCTCGGCTCCAGTGCCCATCGCTGCCCATGCTTCTGTTGCTGGGCACCTCTCTACATCCACCACCGTTAGTAGCAGCGGGGCACAGAACAGCGACAGTACAAAGAAGACTCTTGTCACACTAATTGCCAACAACAATGGTAAGTGGGATTATTGGGAAATTCTTTCTGGGCAAGAGGGATGAGAGAAAAAAAAGGTCTTATGGACAGCTGTACCTGTTTACTGGTGTGGTTCTATTAGTTGGAGAATGAATTTAGTAATGATGCTCTGATATGGAAGTGAAGCTGTAGGTGGTGCTGTTTCTTCTAAGTTAGTGCTGAATTGATGCTGGTGTTTCAAGTCAGGGCAGCAGATTCTTGCTGCTGCTAATTTCCAGGAGATAAAATGTAAACCCCAAATTCCTAACTATTAAAGAGATCGGGGACTTTTGTTTGTTTGTTTGGTCATATTTGTTTTTTTAATTGCTAGAGTCCCATTAGTTTGGTAAGAATTTTCCCAAGGGCAGCTTTGTTCTTATTTTCCCTGGCAGATTCACTTGGTTTTTGGTTCCTGGGTATGGAAGATGGGATAGGGTTGTTGTCCACCTGAAAGAAATGGTGAAAGAGTAGTGTTTTTAGTGTATTTATTGACTAGAGAGGCTATATCATACTGGTATTATTTCATTTCTGATGACTGTTTCTACACTCTGAAGGTGAGTTATTAGCAAGTTATGTCTCATGATTTATAATTAAAATAGGCCCACTGATATCTGCAGTATGAAGTCTTAGTGGTGAGATTGCTGAATCAGGCACTTAAAGTTTGACAGATGTTATCGAATTGCTCTAATAGGTTGCTGACCAATAGCTCTTTCCCCATATTATTGCCAACTTTAGATATTATCAGACTTTTAAATCTGCGTATAAATTTCCATAGGTTTTCAATTTTCCAGTACTGAAAATATGATTATCATCATATGGGAAATTCTTAGACTTTTTTTTTTTAACTTATAAATAAATAAGTTATATATAAAGATGGGGAACCACTTACGTAGAGAATTCTCTCATTTTTCACATGTGGAAATTGAGATCAAATAACTTGCTTAAGATCAAATAATTGATTACTGACTAAACGGGATTTGAATTATCTGGACTCCAATATATTACTGCTTTCCTGTGTTTCTATTAAACTGTCAAAGTTCTGTTAGCAGCCAGTTTAGCTAAACTTTTCTTTGATCCCGGGGTTCCAAGGCCCATTCCAAGATGGCTGAGTATCTCACGACACGCTGAGATGGCCTAGTCTCCTTGACTCCTTGAATGAATGGACCCTTGATTCCTGAGCCTGCCTAGGGCCTGTGTACTTATTTTTAAAATACATATATATAAGTTGATTTTATTTACTTTGTAAACTGCTAGTACTTAAATTAAAATGTTAACCCATGTTCATGATAAAAAGAAAAAAGTGGGTGTAGACTGGTAAACAGTTACATATGTCTTGAGTGTTCTTCCCCCAAATTTTCATGCATAAAACATAAACTAAATGGTCCAATTTGTTGAGTTTTTTTTGTTGTTGTTGTTTCTGGTATAATGCATATAATTGTGTAATTGTTTTCATCATGTATTCTTGAAATGCTAGCCTAGCTATAGGGATGAGACTTTAGAATAGACCCAGTTCACCTTTCTTCAGTTTAATTGTATTGATAATTGTCCACTTCCTACATTAATAACATAGGAAGGCAGAATAACTTTCAAGCAGTTCAGTATTGTTCCACCTCATATACTAGGTTCTTTAGAAAGTTAAAAGTTGACTTTTTTTTTTTCCTACTCCCCACCCTCTTTTGTTTTTTATTATTTTTATTTTTATTTTTGCAGCTGGCCAGTATGGGGATCCGAACCCTTGACCTTGGTGTTATAACATTGTACCCACCCTCCTTTTAAACCAGTTTTAAAACCAGTCTGGCTGCTAGTCACTAATAGCCACTGCCACCAGTAATTATATTTTAGAACACCATACTTTTTTGTGCATTGATTTGGTTTTTATAATTTCCCTGTTTCTTTTATTTTTCTTGCCCTCTCTACATAAAAAGCGTTTTCTTGATTCTTGATCTTAAGATTTTATTTATCCCCCCCAGTTTTATTGAGGTTTAATTGACAAATAAAAATTGTATATATCTATGGTGTATTATGACATGTTTTGAGATATACATTGCAAATTATTAAATCAGGCTAATTGATTTATCAGTTATTTCACATACTTATTTTTTTGTGATGAGCATGTTTTAGTTCTACTCTCCAAGCAATTTTCAAGTATACAATACATCATTATTGATTATAGTCACCATGCTGTATGATAGATCTCCATAATTTATGCGTTCTAACTGAAACTTGGTACCCTTTGGCCAGCATCTCCCCATTGCCCACCTCCTTCCAGCCCCTGTCAACCACCATTGTATTCTCTGCTTCTATGAGTTCAATTTTTTTAGATTCCACATACAAGTGAGATCATGCCATATTTCTTTCTGTGCCTGGCTTATTTCACTTAGCATAATAGGAAGATTTTAAGACCCCTTTTCTTCAGATCCCTCTACTGGTCAGCTGTGGAAAATAAATAAATGAATGAATGAATAAATGAATATCCAACTCTCCACCCATCTCTTGTTGAATTCATGTCATATTGATATATAACCTTTTTTCTTTACTAATCTACTATTTTGTGTCATACATAAGTAAATGACGGGCAGTAGGTCAGGGTTTGAAATTATTAAAATACTATTGTGTGACCTCCAGAACTGTGGAGGAAAGGTAAAATATTCTCTTTTCAAGTCAGTTTAATATATCTTGCATCCATATTACATGCTTATATATTAGATTTCGTGACATTATAATAAATAAGTGTGAGACATGGTTCTTGCCTGCAAAAAGCTTAGAATCTTATTAGAAATATCCATTCATGCAGCAAATATCTTTAAGTAGTTGTTCTGTGCCAGGGGCTAGGCATTGCTGTACAGTGGTGAGGTTAGTAGACTTCTTCTCACTCCAGCAGCAAAACTTACGAGACACTGGCATAGAGGTAGACAAAACAAGAGTCCCATGCACATATAGAAACTTGATATATGACAAAGGTGGCATAACAGATCATTGGGGAAGGAGGGACAAGGCCATGGGTGACACTGGGACAGTTACTTATATGTTCTTTATTTCACACACACCCACAAATCAATTCCAAATGGAATAAGGATTTAAATGGGAGAAGCAAACTTTAGCTTTTGGAAGAAAATATGAGGATACTTTTATGGTCTCACAAGCAGGAAAGATTTCTTAAACCAAAAACAAAAAAAGAGCTAACCCTAAAGGATAAGATTAATAAATTGAACTGTGTTAAAGACATGATTTTAAAAACTGGAAAGACAAGCCACAAACTGGCAGAAGGTGTTTGCAGCATGTATTACTTTATAAAGAATTAGTATCCAGGATATGTAAAGAACCTACAGTAAAAAGATAAGCAGCTCAGGAGAAAAATAGGCAAAAGGCATGAGCAGGAATTTCATGGAACAGGAAACAAGAAAGGCCAGGAATCCATCTGAAAAAATGTGCAACCTCTTTAGTAATCAGAATAATGCAAATGTATGCTAGAATAATATTCCATTTTACAACCACTAGATTGGCAAAAATTAAGAAATCTGACAGTTCCAAGTATTGGAGAGGGATGTATATATTGTTGATTGAAATAGTGTTAACCAATATGGAAAATGATTTTATATTATTTTGCAAAGGCAAACATACATATGTTACAACCTAGCAGTTCCTCTTCTACCGATAAACCCTAGAGAAATCCTTGAACGTGTGCACCAGGAGATGTGAGCAAAAATGTTTATAGCAGCTGCATTAGTTTGTTTCTGTTGCTATAGCAGAATACCTGCAACTGGGTAATTTATAAAGGAACAGTTTCAGAGGCTGGGAAGTCCAAAGTCCAGGGAACACATCTGGTGAGGGCCTTCTTCTGGGTGGGGTGACTTTCTACAGCATCTCAGGGTACCACATGGCAAGAATGGGCTGAGCAAGAGAAAATTAACTTTCTCACTTGCTGTCCTTATAAAGCCATCAGAATCATGTCCATTACTCCATGAATGGATTAATCCATTCACAAGGACTCAGCCTTAACAATCTAATCACCTCTTAAATGCCCCACCATTCAAATACCGTAATTGAATTTCCCACCCTCTTAATACTCTTACAGTGGGGGTCAGGTTTTCAGTACATGAACTTTTGGGGGACACATTTAACTCATAACAGCAGCATATTTGGTATTGCAAAAGACACATAAACAGCCCACATGACAGTTGACTGGAGAATGGATAGTTAAATTATGATGAATGAAAGGAATATTATGTAGCTGTGAAAATGAATAAATTACAACTGTACATACCACATAGTTAGATATATAATTGAATAAAATGACTATCTTATGGCTATATTGTACCAATTTAATAAAGCTCAAAAACAAATACAACTAAAATATATATTTATGGAAATGTGTAGTTTTTTAAAAAGCAAAAGAATGCTAACCGTAAGTTCAGAAGAGTGGTTGCCTCTGGGACAGAGGCCAGGGATTGGTAATGAGTTGGAGCATACAAATAGTATTATAATGGTCCGGTCCTAAGCTGGGTGACAGATTCAAGAGTTTTTGTTTTATCATTATGCTTTGTAACTTAAATTTATGTAACATTTTATATGTAACAAATATTATAAAGTAATGATAATTTTTTAAAAAGTCAATGAATGGAGACAGGGAGGGTACAATTTTGTTCTATCCTCCATAATACCTGTTGTTCCATGGAGGGTGATAGTTGGTTTAAAAAATACATATATGTAATCCTTTCATAGTCATTGTTAGACACATTGGAAAGTATATTTCAGGGCATAATGATGCCCAATTCTGTTGTATTGGAAATTCTGTTTGGTGCTTGTTGGACAGATTAATTTTCAAATATTTATTTACTTTGGGGAACAAGAAAATATAAAACAATGTTTAAAAGAAAGTCTGAAATAGAAAAAAAAATCTTGAAAAAGAAGAATAAAGTTGGAGGGCTCACACCTGATGATTTAAAACTTGCTACAAAATTATAGTAATCAAGACAGTGTGGTACTGATTGGTTTAAAGAAAGAACAGTTGAATACAATTGAGAGTTCAGAAATAAACGCTCACTTTTATGATCAACTGATTTTTAACAAGTGTAACAAGACAATTCAATGGGGAAAGAATAGTTTTTTAAACATGATACCAGGACAACAGGATATTTTTCCACATGAAAAAGAGTGAAGTTGCACCCCTACCTCACTCCATATACAAAAATTAAGTAGATCAAAGACTTAAATGTAAAAGCTAAAACTATAAAATTTTAGAAGAAAGCATAGGCATAAATCTTCACGAACTTGGGTTAGGCGGTGGTTTCTTAGATTTAACACCAAAAGCATAAGTAACCAAAGAAAGAAGAAAGTAGACTTTACCAAAATTAATACATTTTATGCTTGAAAGGACACAAGAAAGTGAGAAGATAACCCATAGAATGAGAAAATTTTGCAAGTCATATATCTGATAAGGGTACTATATCTAGAACATATAAAGAACTATCACTACCTAATAATAAAAAGATAAATAATCCAATTAAAAAATGGGCAAGACATTTCTGAACAGACATTTTTCTAAAGAAAATATATAAATGACCAGTACGCACATCAAAAGATGCTCAACATTGTTAGTCATTAGGGAAAGGCAGATCAAAAACACAGTGAGATACCACTTTACACTCACTAGGGTGGCTGTAATAAAAAAGCCATACCATTATTATGGACAATAACATGTATTGTCATGAATGTGAGAAATTGGGACGTGTCATCAATTACTAGTGAGAATATAAAATGGTGTGGCCACTTTGGAAAACAGTTGGCAGTTTCTCAAAAAGTTAAACATAGACTTATCATGTGACCCAGCAGTTTTACTCCTTGTTATAGACCCAAGAGTACTGAAAACATGTTCACACAAAAACTTGTGCACAAATATTCATAGCAGCATTGTTTATCATAGACAAAAAGTGGAAGCAACCTAAATGACTATCAACTAATAAATGGAGAGACAAAATGTGTTAATATCCATATGATGGAATATAATTAGGCCATAAAAAAGAATGAAATACTATACCTACTGCAATATGGATGAACCTTGAAAACATAATGCTTAAGTGAAAGAAGCCAGGCACAAAGGGCCACATAGTGTATGATTCCATTTATATGAAATGTCTAGAATAGGCAAATCCATAGAGACAGAAAGTAGATTAGTGGTTACCAGGGGCCAGGGGAGAAGAGAAAGGGGAATGAATAACTGCTAATGGATGTGGGGTTTCTTATCGGGATGATGAAAGTGTTCTGGAATTAAATAGTGGTGATGGTTGCACAACCTTGTAGATACGCAAAAAACCCCACTGAATTGTGCACTTTAAATGGATGATATCTGGATTATATCTCAAAGCTGGGAATTTTTTGTTGTTTTTTTAAGAAAGTGTCAGGAATAAAATTTTGGAACATTTTTACTCTTCTTTTTGATATTCTTTAGACTCCACTACTCAGTGTTTAGAAATTATTCCTATAGTTCTGACTGATCCTCTAGTTTCATAGGAAAGAGATACTATGAACTGATTTAAACTATTGCTTAATTCTGAGCTGTGGATGATGTAAATTTAATTTATAAATTTCTTACTATACAACTAATTATGATTTTCAACTGCTGTTGTATTTAGCCCTCTTTCTCTGCACTTTAAGGGTATGTAAGTAAACTTAAAAGAATGAAGGAAAAAAGTCAAGACCTTCAGATCTGTAAAACAAACAAAATATTGTGAGAGAAGCTGCTGAATCTCTCCCTTATTTAATTGGTTTATGGCTGTGGTACCTAGTTTATTAGAAAGCAAAATTAGAGGCAGGGTATTGGTTAGATAAATCTTTTCAAGGCTCTTTTTTTTAAGCCCTAGAATTCTGATTACCTCTTTCATTCTCTGGAAATAGAACCTCATAAGACATTTGAATTGTCAGAATTTCTTTGAGGAAAGATGTAATAAGATTGCAGAAATCGTTAAAAATTCTTCTAAGGTCAAGGATTCAGATCCCCTTACTGGCCAGCCGCCAAAAAAAAAAAAAAAAAAAAGCTTCTAAAATAAAAAATGCTTCTAAATATATAAGTATACTTTAATTTACCAAGTGTGACGTGCTGTATGCTGGCTCTTACTTTCCATTGAATTGTGAACCTTTGGGTGAAGCTTAAATTTTTGGTGAGTTTGGTGACGTTAAATCTGATGTGAGTTGTAGTCTTGGATATTTTGATATCTGGCACATCATTTCTTACATAAGACCATAATGTTTCTTATAAAATGTGTGTTTAGCATTGCTTCTAACATTCCTCTTTTTTTCTTCTTTCTTTTACCCTTTAGCAGGCAATCCTTTGGTCCAGCAAGGTGGACAGCCACTCATCCTGACTCAGAATCCAGCCCCAGGTCTGGGCACAATGGTTACCCAACCAGTATTGAGACCTGTCCAGGTCATGCAGAATGCCAATCATGTGACTAGTTCCCCTGTGGCCTCACAACCAATATTCATCACTACACAGGTGAGTAGGATTCTGATTTCTGGATTGGTAGAGAAGGAGAGAAAGATTATGTGAACCTTTGGTGGCTCTGACTTAGACAGGGTCTTTGGCGTCATTAGAAATGGTTGTTAAGTCTTGTCTCTTGCTTTTTCATTTGCTGTTTCATAATTTGATGCTGACTTTTATAAAAAGCCCAGCATAACGTCACGGCTGGGTAATTTCCTCTTCATACCCCATACAGATCTATTAAGTGATTTTCTTAAGGTCTAGGCAGACATTAGTAGGAAAGCTTGGATTAGAAAGCCTTAACACTTGACTCTCAAAGCTTATCACCCTTTGCTTGGGCTGCTTTTCTTCAAATGAGGTGATTTAGTTGAATTTTGAAGATCTATATATGAAATTGGTGAAGGGCATGGAGATATTTGGAAGAGAAGGAAGAAAACTTATTTGATATATAAGGTGGTGAGTTGAGGTTGAAAGCCTGATCCTGAATGTGGAATCTAAAGGCAAATGCTTCTCCTTTCCTATGGCTTCCTGAGTTAGAAACTCTTCTCTTATATATTTGCCAAAGGTTTATGGCCTTCGAAGTGGTCTTTGGGAACAATTTCTTAGGATTAGTTTATATGTTGAATCACTCCAATGAATGCTGTTATTGTCAGTCTTTTTTTTTTTTTTCTTCCTTCTATGCTTTTAGCAGTTTAGGGGCCAGTCTGTTAATGAGGTTTTTTAAGCTCGGGCTCTCTTGAGTCAGGAAGTAGATTTTTGTTTTTGTTTAAATGTACAAAAGCTTGTTCTCCAGTTTTGATATTTTGTTATCAGAAGTTTGCCAGAATTTCCTAAATTTCTCCATCTCAGTCATTTAAAAGCTTTAACTCTAGAGAGAGAATAATTAGGTAAGAGTTTGGGGATTTTTTTGGCTATAGGTCATACTGTGATCTCTGCTAGTGTTCGTTGGTCTCTGTTGAAGATCATTTTGCTTTTTAATACAGGGATTTCCTGTAAGGAATGTCCGGCCCGTACAAAATGCAATGAATCAGGTTGGGATTGTGCTGAACGTACAGCAAGGCCAAACGGTTAGACCAATTACGCTAGTCCCAGGTAAGGAAAAATGTCTATCCATTTGGAATAAACTGGCATACAGAACATTTGTTTTTATTGTTTCAAAATATTCTAGGTCATTTAAAAATTGTTTTTAAAGAAAATAGTAAAATATTAATGATTTAAGCCCAATTTTTTGAAAAAACTGTTTCTATCCTTTGGCCAGGGTGGTGGTTTTATTTATTTTTCTGTTAAGCTTTTCACCACCCTTTATGAGGTAGTAAACAGGACTTATCTAGTCGTTTTTCTGTAACTGGTGTTTTAGTCAGGTATTTAGTTTGTTATCCTGAAGGAATTTATTAATGCACACTCCCAAATTCCGTATTTCTTGTACCTCTGCTCATCTACATGGTGGGATTATAAACTTTATTTTGGTTTAATTTTATGGCATAGATTTTAGATGTAATTTAAATGAATGACATACACTTTATGGATAAATACTACCAATGATTAGATAGTTTTTTTTTTTTTTTAAGAATCTGAGAAGGATAATTTTTTTAAATCTTGTAATTTTCCATGATTTCTTTATTTAGTGTGTGTAAGTTTAGTACACTTCCAGCCAAAAAAAAAAAAAAATTGATTCAGTTATTTGTAAGGTTCCTGTGTAGTTTGTCTTCCTAAGGTTTTTTGGTTTTGTCCTCAAACCCCACAGGGTTTTTTGGCCTTCGGTTTGATCAGCTTACCCTATCATGTTCTGGTATTTATTAAATATTTCTCAGTGGAATTGTCTACAGTTAAGCCAGGAGGCATTCTCCTTTGGGACATCCTGGTAGAATGGCATAGTCTCTCTTCTATTTGAATTTATATAAGAGAATAGAATACTCCTTTAGTATTCTGAGAAAGGAGGATCCCTTTTTTCAGGACCAAGTCTGTCATTTGACTTATATACACCCAACTGCCTCCCTCTCTTTCTCCTCCAGTACCAAAGTCAGGCTACTGATTGCCTTTTTTGTTCTAAGAATACAGTATGGTAAAGTGTTTTGGAAGGAGTCAATAGGACTCTTCCTCAATTTAATATTTTTAGGTTATCTAATTTCTTTTATCAACTTTGGCAAGTATTACTTTCTTAGACTTCAGAATCTATACTGTTCTTGTATAGTATACTATACTATTATCCTCTGATGGTCACCAGTCAGTTTGGGGAAATAATCTTTTCCTATTCTAATATTTCCATTAAAAGCAAGGAATATATATTATAGGTGAGCTCACTGACCAAGATTTGGTACTTTTCTTTGTCTCTCTTTTAAAGCCCCAGGTACCCAATTTGTTAAGCCGACAGTTGGAGTCCCACAAGTGTTCTCACAGATGACCCCAGTGAGGCCAGGCTCCACAATGCCTGTGAGGCCCACCACCAACACCTTCACCACTGTCATCCCAGCCACTCTCACCATTCGAAGCACCGTCCCACAGTCCCAGTCCCAGCAGACCAAGTCCACTCCTAGCACTTCTACCACTCCCACCGCCACGCAGCCGACCTCATTGGGGCAACTAGCTGTTCAGCCTCCAGGCCAGTCCAACCAGACCACAAATCCTAAGCTAGGTGAGGCTTGGGAAGAGGAGATGGCAGAGCCAGAATGGGGTGGTGGGTGGAGAGCAGATGACTATCACTTGGTTAATGTAGCTCCCTCCTTCCCCTCTCCACCTGCAGTGAGCATTGCCAGCTTTGTTACTGTGAAGCGACCTGGCGTTACAGGTGAAAATAGCAATGAAGTGGCCAAATTGGTGAATACCCTTAACACCATCCCTTCCCTGGGCCAGAGTCCTGGGCCAGTGGTGGTATCCAACAACAGCTCTGCCCATGGCTCTCAAAGAACCAGCGGACCTGAGTCTTCGATGAAAGGTACAATAACCTGAGAGACCCTGAACAATCATTCAAAAACACTAATAAAGTATTTGTTGTATCAGAACTCTATACTCTGAAATAAGGAAATAAAGTAGAATATAGTTGCTATAACTGTTCTCACAGAAACTTTAGTGAAGGGGATAGCCACTTGTGAAAAGTAACTGAATCAGCTACAAGGAATTTTGTGTGTAGTTGTGCTTTGGGGATTAGTGAATTGGATTGATTGATCAGAGATGGGAGGGATAATCAAAGATGGCTTCAAGGAGGTGGTGTATTTCTGAACAAGGTTTTGAAGTTGGGGTTTGGTAAAGAGAGCTTCAGATAGAGATGGATATGAGTCATGAAGGTTTTTAATGGTCTAGAACAGGGATCGGCAGACTTTTTCTATAGAGTGCCAGGTAGTAAATATCTTAGGCTTTGAGGACAATATGGTCTCTGTTGTATCTCCTCAACTGTGCCTTTGTGGTGCAGAAGTAGCCACAGTTTATATGTAAACCAATGAGCATGACTGTACTCCACTAAAACTATTTATGGACCCTGAAATCTGAATTTCATATAATTTAAATGTGTCAGAAAATTTTATTCTTTTGCTTTTATTTCAACTATTTAAAAATGTAAAAACCTTTAAGCAATGGTATTGGGAAAACTGGATATCCACATTCAGAAAATGAAGTTGAACCCTTACCTTTTACCAAATACAAAAATCAACTCAAAATGTATCAGAGACTTAAATATATGAACTGAAATTGTAAAACTCTTAGAAGAAAACAAGGGGAGAGCTTCATGAAGTTGAGTTTGATGATTTCAGTATGACACCAAAAGCGTAGGCAAGAAAAGAAAAAATATGTAAATTGAATTACATCAAAATTTAAAACTTTTGTACATCAAAGGACACTATCAACACAGTTGATTTAAAAAAAAAAAAAAGGCAACCCAGAGAATGGGAGGAAATATTTACAAATTGTATATCTGATAAAGAGTTAATATCCAGAATATATAAACAGCTCAACGACAAAAAAGACAACCCAGTTAAAAAATGGGCAAAGGATTTGAATAGACATTTCTCCAAAAAAAATTATAAAATGGCCAGTAAGCACATGACAAGATGCTCAGTACCACTAACATTAGGGAAATGCAAATCAAAACCACAATGAGATATTACCTCACACCCCATAAGATGGCTATTCTCAAAAAAACCAAAATACCTAGTGTTGGTGAGGATGTGGAGAAAGTAGAACTCTTGTGCATTGATGAGAATGTAAAATGGTACAGTCACTATGAAAAATGTTATGGTGGTTCCTCAAAAAGTTAAAAATAGAATTGCCATATGCTGTAGGTATTCCACTTCTGGGTATATACCTAAAAGAATTGAAAGCAGGGACTAAAACAGACACTTGTATACCCACGTTCATAGTAGCATTATTCATAACAGCCAAAAAGTAAAAGCAGTCCCAGTGTTCATTAACTGGTGAATGGATAAACAAAACGTGGTATACACACACAATGATATATTGTTCAGGCTTGAAAAGGAAGGAAATTCTGACGTGTGCTACAACATGGATGAACCCTGAGGACATTGAGCTAAGTGAAGTAAGCCAGTCACAGAAGGACAAATACTGTATGATTTCACTTCTATGAGGTACCTAGACAAGTCACATATCTAGAGGCAGAAAGTAGAATGGTGGTCGGCTTGGGGGAGGGAAAAATGGGGAGTTCTTTAATGTGTATAGAGTTTCAGTTCTGGAGATTGCTTGCACAACAGTATAAATGTACTTAACATTACTGGAGCATAGACTTAAAAATGGTTATGATGAGGGCTGGCCGGTTAGCTCAGTTGGTTAGAGCCCAGTATAACACCAAGGTCAAGGGTTCAGATCCCCATGCTGGCCAGCTGCCAAAAAAAAAAAAAAAAAGTTAAGATGGTAACTTGTATATGTATTTTACCACAATTTAAAAAAAAAACAAAAACCTGACCTAACCAAAAAATAATGTAAAAGTCATTCTTAGCTCATAGGCCAAACAGATGCTGGCAGCTGGGCTGGATTTGGTCTTTGGGATGTGGCTTGCCAGCTCCATTACAAGAACAGTAAAAGGAATGTGCTTCAAATATAGTGATCTCTCATTCTTGCTTACCCTTTGATATATCTCTTAGGGAGTGTTTAACCTTTTTCCAAAAGGTTAGTAATCTTTTTCGAGTGTCATTGTATTAATTTTATCCATTCTCTCTTCTTTCAGTGACCTCTTCCATCCAAGTGTTTGACCTCCAGGATGGCGGACGAAAAATATGTCCACGGTGTAATGCTCAATTCCGTGTTACTGAAGCTTTGAGAGGTCACATGTGTGTAAGTGATATCGCCTGTGATAGGGATCCAGCTTACGTGGCTATCACTTTATACCTCCTTTAACATTGGGAGCTTGTGAAGCAAGGGCTCTAAAATGATTTGGAATCTTTTTAAAGGATTTCTCTCTCTTTTGGTCTGTTTTAGAAGAGCTGTGAACTTTGGAATGTGATGGGATTCATTTAAAGACCCTCAAATAGATCAGAACATATGATCTTACTTCCTTAGCATGGTAGATTTTGAAACTGCACAGGAGGATTGATTTGTTATGTAAGAACTCAAACTGTGTTTGGCCTCAGTTCATTTTATATTGTGTCATTGGATGAATCAGGAGCTGTTACCTGTTTCCAATTTCCTAGCCTTTTAATTTTTGGTATTGGTGCAGATTCAAAGGTTGGAACTTTTTCTGCCAGGGAGCTCAGAGCCAGATTCTGCTACTCAGTGATTAAGGGATTTAAGACAGGCAGGAAGGAGAAGAACAGGTTATGCTAATAGGGGTGGCATTTGGCTGTGGATATATGCTAGAAAAAGAATGAAATCTGGAAAAACTGTAGAAAACTGAAGGGTGAAAGCCAGATAAAGAATACCTAGAACAAAACTGTTACGAAGGACTGTTAGTGAACTTAAGGAGTTAGCACATCCTAGCCCCCAGGATAACCAGAATGATCAGATGTCTTTTTTCTTTATAGTACTGTTGCCCAGAAATGGTTGAATACCAGAAGAAAGGAAAGTCCCTGGATTCGGAACCCAGTGTCCCATCAGTAGCAAAGCCCCCATCCCCAGAGAAAACAGCTCCTGTTGCTTCCACACCCTCTTCTACACCTATTCCTGCTCTGTCACCACCTACCAAAGTGCCGGAGCCAAATGAGAATGTGGGTGATGCCGTCCAGACCAAACTCATTATGCTAGTAGATGACTTCTACTATGGGCGGGATGGTGGCAAAGTAGCACAGCTTACAAACTTCCCTAAGGTTGCCACATCTTTCCGATGCCCACATTGTACTAAAAGGCTAAAAAACAACATTCGGTAAGTGTTGAAGAGCCTTGGAGGTTACTTTAACAAGAAAAGACTTAAATTTTCTTACATATTTAAGTCTTTCTCTTTGGAAAATGGTCCTAACTATTATGCAATCTTGCTGGGGGTTATCATTAAATCAATAACTAGTACTGTTGAAGGAGGTAGTATAAAAAAACAAAAGAAAACTTTGGGTAGTGTGGGAGACTAGTGCATCTCCTTCCACAGAACTCTTAGTTTCAAAAATCCATTCTTTCTGGGCTCGGAAAAGGACTGTCCCAAACAGGAAGCTTGGGGCGTGGAGGGAACAGATAATGTTTGTTCTGTGGTTCTACCATTATATTTTTCAAAGTCTGTTTGTTTTTTATGTTTTCTGTATGCTCTCTTCGTACTGTGCTACAGATTCATGAACCATATGAAACACCACGTAGAACTCGATCAGCAGAATGGTGAGGTGGATGGTCATACTATCTGCCAACACTGTTACCGCCAGTTTTCCACTCCCTTTCAGCTCCAGTGCCACTTGGAAAATGTTCATAGTCCCTATGAATCTACTAGTAAGTTTGGAAAGTCTTAAACTCTAGGGGGATGTACCTTGTTCTTCACTTATTGAACTAGCGGGGAGCCCATTATAGGAGGGTACTTTTAAAAGTTCATGGAATGATTCATGTTCTCTTTCAATTTTATTTTTCCACAAACTTTTTGTAGTATCCTTGTATTTATATGTGGGAAACACTATAGAGGAAGTATATTTTTATATTTGTAGCCAATTCCTTACTTTACTTTCTCTGTTTTCTTACAAGCCTGACTTTTATTCTGTTTAAGCATGGACTGAATTCAGTGCAAGATCCTGAATTATTAGGGGCTTTGTTTCGGGGCCACTGTAGAGAGGCAAATGTAATGAATTAGATCCTTTTATAGAAGGAATAGTCATATATATTTACACCTCCACTTTAGTCAGTATACTAATAGATTTTATGTAGGATAAAATATAATATTAAGTACTTTACCATTAAGATAGTGCATTCAGTGAAATATATGGTGAGCTGGAGTGTTATCTACACTGTACAGATGAAGGAGTACAAGGCTGAACACAAGCTAAGAGAAATTGTCATTTGCTTAACAGCATACACGTGTAGTAAGAAGACATTGTGAGGATTTGAGCCCATCTTCAGAATATTTCTGATGGCCTTTAAGGGGTTTCCAATTTTGTTGAAAAAGACAAAAATTATGTAAATATAGGAAAGTGTGAGAACAAGACTGCATATTATAAACATATGCATTGTATCATGTCAGTGACAGGTGAAATAGTTCAGAAAAGGGAAAAGATACTTATGGCCAGGTTTGACTGAAAGTGGTGCTTAAACTTTTTAGGGTCTTTAAATACAAGAAAGATTTAGATAGATAGATAGAAGTTAGTAAGAAAACTTTTAGGTGATTGGAAACAGCATGATCAAAAACATAAGGACAAATATGCATATTATCTGGATGCATTTGCTGTAAATTAAAAATCTTAACTAAAAATGAATTAAACAGTAATTATATCATTTAACTGAGAAATCTGGACGGTAAAGCAGGCTTTAAGCCAAGAACTTGACTGCCTAGCTCTGTTTCTCAACAATTCTTTTGTCTGACTCATGGCGGGGTGGCTGCATCAGTCTCAGGAACTACATCCATACACAAAATTGTCTAGACAAAGAAGAGACCATATATTCCTCTTTCCTGAATCTGTTTCTTATGACTAAGGATTGCTTCCCCTTATATCTCTTTGGCCATAATTGGGTCATAGGTTCATTCCTAAACCAGTTATTAGCTGGGGAAATGGATAGTGCTGGTCAATAGAAATATAATGTGAGCTTTTATTTAACTCAGTGTATCTGAAATATGATTTCAAAATGTAAATGAAATTTATAATTAGAGATAAATTTAACATTCTTTTTTTCCCATTAAAAAACAGATTTTTTGAAATACAAGTGTCAATTTGGACTTAATCACATTTTAAATGTTCACTAGCCACATGTTGCTGGTGGCTACCATAATTGGGCAGTGGAACTTTGGACTGATCATTCGGGAATAGAATGAATACTGGAATCAACCATCATGACACTACAGTGTAGTGCCAGGATAGCCAACTTGGTCTAGTGTAGGACCTAAAAATCTTGTCAGTGATGTGACTCCAAAATAACTCATCTGCACTTCCCAGTGAAAACACCTAACTCATTTTTATACAGAATCTGGTGGGTGGGTTTTTGTCATTCCATTTATATGAGGAGACTTCAAAAAGTTTGTGGAAAAATGGAATTGAAAGATAAAAATAAAAAAATATAAAAATATTAAAAATATATATATAAAAAAATATAAACTTTACATATGCTCCATCAAGTTCAAGACACTTTTGTAAGTGATGATACCAACCATTTAGTCCATCCCTAGAGGACTGATGATCCTGGGAATTTAACCATGTCAATGCAGTCTTTTTTACATTGTTAACTGAGGAAAAATGGGTGCCTTCTAAAGATTTTTTAAGATTAAGAAACAAAAAGAAGTCAGGAAAAGCCAAATCAGGACTGTAAGTTGGATGCCTGATGATTTCCCATCGAAATTCTTACACAGGTGCCCTGTTGTGATGACAGCAATGAATAGAATCATTGTCGTGTTGGAGAAGGACTCTCTGGTGAAGGTTTCCTGGGCATTTTTCTGCTAAAGCTTTGGCTAATTTTCTCAAAACACTCTCATAATAAGCAGATGCTGTTGTTCTTTGGTCCTTCAGAAAATCAACAAGCAAAGTGCTTTGAGCAGCCCAAAAAACTGTTGCCATGATTTTTGTTCTTGACTGGTCCACTGTTGCTTTGACTGCCCACTTCCACCTCTTGGTATCTGTGGCTTTGATTGTGCTTTGTCTTCAGAATCATACTAGGAAAGCCATGTTGCCTCTCCTGTTACAGTTCTTTGAAGAAATGCTTCAGGGATCTTGATCCCACTTATTTAAAATTTCCATTGAAAGCTCTTTTCTTGTTTGCTGATCAGGGCACAACAATTTTGGTATCCATCAAGTGGAAAGTTTGCTCAAATGTAATTGTGTAAGCCAAACCAGTTGAGATGTTTATGATGTTGGCTCTTGTTTCTGCTGTTCATCGTTGGTCCTCTTCAATTAGGACACCAACAAGATAATTTTTTCCTCAAAAATTGATGTCAGCAGTCTGCCGCTGCAGGTTTCTATCTTCTACATTACCTCATTTCTTCTTAAAATGAGTAATCCATTTGTAAACTGCTGCTTTTAGGGGGGCATTTTCCCCATAAACTTTTCATTAAGCATCAATGATTTCACCATTCTTCCACGCAAGTTTCACCATAGATTTGATGGTGGTTGTTGCTTCAGTTTTAGCAGAATTCATGTTGTTCTGATAAGGGCTGTTTTCAGACTGATGTCTTAACCTTGTTAGTGCCTCAAACTAGATCCTGTTCAGATGTGTTATAACAAGTTAGTATGAGTTTATTTTTGATACACGTTTTCCATGAATTTTTTGAAGACTGCTTGTATATGGACTCGTCAGAGGGAAACTAAGTTTTTTCTTATGGAAAAGAAACAGACAATATAGACCTTCATCAGTCTTTTTCTCTTGGCTTCCTACTCTGTTATCACTGACTATTAATTTTTGAGTCTCTTATAACTTAAAATTTACACAGATCAAAACACTAAGAAATTGTTGACCCAAACAGATAAATAATCTTTTCTTAGTATATATCAATTCTGTTCTTGGATTCTTTTGTAACTCCCTTTTTTACCCTATGACAGATCCTGCTTGGTGGTGCCAATCATAATCCTGAAAGAGTACTGAACACCATAATCCCAAATGTCAAAATCCCAAAAGATTGAAATTTCTGAAGTCTGAAATCTGGAAAATCACAATCCCAAAAGATCAAAATCCCAAAAATATATATATATATATATATTTTTTAAAGATGACCGGTAAGGGGATCTTAACCCTTGACTTGGTGTTGTCAGCACCATGCTCACTCAGTGAGCTAACCGGCCATCCCTATATGGGATCCGAACCCGGGGCCTTGGTGTTATCAGCACCGCACTCTCCCGAGTGAGCCACAGGCCAGCCCCCAAAAATATAATTTTGGGAAAAATAATTTTTTTTTTTTTTTTTTGTCTTTTTCGTGACCGGCACTCAGCCAGTGAGTGCACCGGCCATTCCTATATAGGATCCGAACCCGCGGCGGGAGCGTCGCTGCGCTCCCAGCGCCGCACTCTCCCGAGTGTGCCACGGGCCCGGCCCGGGAAAAATAATCTTAAAAAATTCTTTAGAGGACGTTTATTTACATTTTAAAAGGATTTACTTGAGAAACAAAAATGTGAGAGAACACGTAGGACAATTTACCCGACAAAATAGGCAATTATAATATATGTATTTTTGCAAGCATAAACACCCAGGTATACAAAATAGATCAAAATTCGTGATGAATCATAACCCTATATGCAATCACCCAAAGAGCCAAGATCTTGAGAAATTTTATCTTTCACAAATGCAGATGTAGAAAAAGGATGTCTCTTTATTTATTGAGGGAGTTTCAGCATTGTTATGTACATGCACAATGCTTACACACTTACGTGGAGTCAAACTTTGTGAAAATTGCATAAAATGAATTAGAACTCTATAATACAATTCATACCTTCAGTATTGGAAAAGATGTGAAGATGAAGGACATAGCATAGCAATTATAAAAAATAATGCTGACAATTTTAAATTAAGGGCAGAGGGGGCGCCTGTGATGCCAGTAGTATGGCTAAGTCCAAGTCCAAAGGCCTCAGGAACAGGAAGCCAATGGTTTAACTCTTAAGACTGAGGCTGAAAGCCTCAGAACCCTGGGGGCTGCTGGTATAAGTCCTGGAGTTCTGATGTCCAAGGCAGCAGAAGAGCAATCTGTTCCAGCTCTCAGAGAGAGACCAATTCGCCTTCTGTGTTTGTTCTCTCTGGGCCTCTGGCCAATCGGATGGTGCCTGCCAACACTGAGGGCAGATCTTCCCCACCTAGTCCATTCAGACTCACTCACTAATTTTCTCTGGAAACACCCTCACAGATATACCCAAAATAATGCTTTACCAGGTTTCTAGGTATTTCTTAATCCAGTCAAGTTGACACCTAAACTGGTCTTCAAGTTCTCCCCTTGTCAACGTGGCACCCATATGCATCTCCTTAAACCATACTTAATTTCTAAATAAAGACAATAACAAGGTAATGGTTCATCCTAACATGCTGCAACTGACTTGTTGCAGCTATCCTGCATACAACCAAAAGTGCACTCATCCCTTCCCTAGAATTTGGCTTTTAGGATTTCAGCACTTGAGATTTTAATCTGTTTGGGATTGTGCTTTGGGGATTTTAGACATTAAGGATTTTGATCTTTTGGGATTTCAGTGTTTGAGATTATGGCATTCAGGATTATATCTTTCTGATTTATGGCCCAAACCCTTTAAAAAATATTAGCATTACAAAATAAGCTACTTTCATGAAGGAAATTTGGGTCATAATCCTGAAAGACACAATCCCTTTTTAATTTGGGGGGAAATTTTTTTTCCTTTTATTTTTTGAAGTGTTTTAAAATTAAATTATAGACAACATAAAAGACATTTTAACCCTAAATAGTATGTATCTCTTTAAAATAAGGACATTTTTCTGTATATAATAATTGACATAATTCTTTTGTCAGGATCTAATAGAATTATTCATAAATCTTTTTAATTTAATATTTTTTTTTTACATTCTATGGTGGTGTTGTGAAGCAGTTGGAAGGGAGGAGGAGAGGGGAAAGGGGAAGGAAATAGGATGGAAGGAAGAAGGAGGGTGGGGTTGAGGCCTGTAGCACCCCTCTCATTCCCACAGGGGAGATCAGGGGGTTTCCTGTGGTGGCTCGATCATTGCCAGGCTGGATGCAGATATCAAGGTGGTATGGCTAAAGCCCTAGCCCCCCACCACCCCAGCTTGGGAGCCTGGGGCACTTCTTGTGGCGGCTTGGTAGTCTTTGCTGGGCTGGTTGTGTGTGTGAAGGGGATGTGGCCAAGGCGGGGAGGGGGGGGAGTCACCGCCCAGCTCAGGAGAGCCCAGGGGCACTTCCTGTGGTGGCTCAGAGGTCGTTGTTGGGCTGCTTGCATTTGTTGGTGGGTGTGGCCAAGGCCCAATGCCTCCACCCCTGGGACTGGTTGCAGGTGTCAGGGAGCATGGCCCTCTGACATCCCTAGCCCTCCCCCATCTCTGGCTTGGTAGCCCAGGGGCCTTCCAGTCTTTCTAGGTGTTATAGGTATTTGGTGATTGTGAGACCTTTACTAGTTAATATCAAACTTTGTCTCTAGTTGTGGGTATTTTGTTTTTTCTTTCAGTTCTGTGTTGGGTTATTTGCTGTTCCTAACACTTAAACTCTGCAGTGGAACTAATTTGTAGTCCTTTGCTTACTTCTAAAATGGGGAAACTTCCTGTGGGGGAACCAGCACCTGAGCTCTGTCTTTGAGCTAAATTGCTGCTTTGCTGCTGATTCCCTAGGGAAGGCTTTTTGCGCAGTTCAGATTTTAATGGTTGACTTTATAGGACTTCAGGCTCTTGTGAGATCCGGTACACCTGGGTTGTGTGGAAACTCTGGTCTGGGCCTGAGTCTTTCAGCAAACTGCACTCCCTGCAGTTTTATATTCCTGACCAGTCTCCACTAAGTGGTCCTACGCTGATTGGGGGGCAGATCAGTTGTCCTTACTGTACCCCAGTGTTCCCCTGGTAAGCCCGTCTCCCCCACCACCCATGCTCAAAACATTTCCCATGGATGGGCTGTGCTCTGGTCCCTTGCAGTGACTCACCGGCCTCTGAGTGGCTCCTTTTTTCAGTTGTTGTGGCTCCTCGCTCCTGAGTGGGACCACAGGATCCCTATTAGTAGTCTTGCTGGCCTAGGGGCCAAGGCCTTCTTATCCCCTGCTGCCTCCAAGCAGCTTCATCCAAAGGGCACAGCTGCAGCTTTTGCCAGCTCCTTCTCCCTGCGCTTGCAGGTTCCAGCTGGAAGTGGCCAGGATTCGAAATGGTTGGAGTTCTTTCTTTCTCTCATCGTGGTTTCTCTCGCTTTCATGCACTCCATGCATCTCTCCTCCTCTCACCTAAGCTCTAGCTGCCCCAGCTTGGCTGTTGTTGCTTTTTAATAGTTGTAAATTGGTTGATTTGTGAGAGAGAGTGATGCTGGGGATCGTCTATTCTGCCATCTTGACTGAAAGCAACCTCACAAATCCTTAACGTCATCTAGTCCATTTTCAAGTTTCCTGAGCTGTTCCCAAAATAAAGGGATATTTATTTATTTACTTATTTATAAATGAATCATTATATTTAATAGTAGTAACAGCATAATCTTAATAGCATTAATTTCTTTTACACTTGTTTTTTTGTTTGTTTTTTTTTTTTAAAGATGACTGGTAAGGGGATCTGAACCCTTGGCCTTGGTGTTATCAGCACGACACTCTCCCAAGTGAGCCATGGGCAGCTCTTTTTTTTACACTTGTTTAAGGGCAGTGCGTGACTTTAAGGAGCCTGTGTAGCTCTAGGGTTTTTTCATACATTTGCTTAATGCGGTTTCTTAGTCTTTTAAGTTATATCTAATATAGAGATCTTAACCCGCTTGGTTATTAGGTCTCCTGTGAACCTCTTGAAATCATATGCAAACTTTGCATGCATGTGCATTTTTCAGGGGAAGAGTTATGTGACTTTAATTAGTCTCAGACGGGTTCAGGACTCAAAAACGGTTAAGACTATTGGTTCTTATTCCTGTTTTCTATGGTAGCTATACTAAACTACATTTTCTTCAGATATTCTGACATTGTTCTTCTGCATCATTCCCCCCACCTCCTTAGCACCCAATTGAAGGTAACAAATATATAGATTACTCTCTTAATCTTTCAAAAATAATTTATGTTGGCGGAAATGAGAAAGAACAGTAGACCAAGGAAAAGGTAGGATTAAGGGAAGGATGCTTTAGGGGTTTAATCATGTTCAGGTGTCAGGGGAAGGAGACTGTGTGGAAAAAGACTCGAGAGGGAGAACTAATTGATTGACAAAGTCTTGGGATATGTGGAGTGATGGGGTTGGATGAGCCTTAGAAAGGTACAAGGGATCTGTACTTCCATAATTGTGAGAACAGGAGGTAGAAGCATCTATTTTCTCAAAGTAGGAGACTATGTTAGATGTTTGTTAAGGAGGTGAGGTTGATGGTGCTGGGACAGATAGTGTTAGGATATTCACTGTAGAGAATCAGTTTGTTGTCACTCTTGAATCTCTTTTTTCACACCAGCTCCTTCCCCGATAGAATTGATTTGTCAAAGGTTACTAGAGATCTTTTAAATCCTCTGATATTTGGGTTGCTATCTCATTAATTTTCTTGGTGTGAGATAATACTTGTAAATCTTAGCAAGGTGCCTGTGCATTAGAAATTTGTCTTAGTCCATTTTCTGTTTCTTGTAACAGAATACCGAAACTGGGTAATGTATAAAGAAACAAATTTTCTTACAGTCTGGAGGCTGGGAAGTCCAAGTTTGAGGGGTGCACAGCTGATTAGGGCCATCTTGCTGGTGGGGACTCTCTGCAGAATCCTAAGGTAGTGCAGGGCATCACATGGTGAGGGGGAGGAGCATGCTAGCTTAGGTCTCTCCTTTTCTTTCTATAAAGCCACTAGTCTCACTCCTGTGATAACCCACTAATCCATGAATCTGTGAATGGATTAATCCATTCATGAGGGCAGATCCCTTATGACCCAGTCACCTCTTAAAGGCCCCACCTTGCAAATACCATAGTTGGATTCCCACCTTCTTAATACTTTTACAATGTAGATTAAGTTTCAGCATGAGTTTTTGGCAGGACAGACGTTCAAACCATAGCAAAATTGCTTAATGTTTTTATTATTGATGTTCATGATAGCTATGACAGTGGAGCTGATATATAAGTTGTAGGAAAAGCTTTCAAGATTGAATGTGATTGCCCAGGGAAAACAAATAGAATAAGAAAGACCTGGACAGAAGGTTGGAAAGCACCAGTGCTCAAAGGTATTCTAGAAAAGAAAAAAATTAATTGAAAGAGATAAGCAAATTGAGAAGTTGGGGGGGGGGGGCAGGTGGAAAAATAGTCATGCTGCTAGTTACCCTTTTCCCAAATATGTCATGAACTTCCATACTTACATGCCTTTCCTCCTGCTCTGCTCTTGGCTCCTCCATCTGGCAAACCTTTATTCTTCTCTGAAGGTTCAGTTTATGTGTCTTCCTATAGCTTTTCCTCATTCCTATTGGCAGAATTTGTCTGCATCCCACACTACCTAGTGTACTTCTAGGCAGTGGTTCTAAATGGGCTGCAGGCCCCTTTGAGAATAAACACGAAATCTGTGAACCTTCTTCTAGACAAATACACATTTTACTCTTTTGTAAATAATTTCAGGGGATACTTGGGTTCCCTAGGGCCTGTTCCATGGACCTAAGATTAAGAATCCCTAGCTTACGTTTATTTTAAAGAACTATTTCAACTTCACTCATCTTTGGGGGCGGGGGGCTGATTGTACATTATCCAATAAATGCTTAAAGCTTTAAGTTTACAGTTTTCACGTTTGCAAAAACTTGAAAATAATTCCAGTGAAAGTAAGAAAAATACAAATAACTATCTTTTTTTGGCCAACTGTATAATTCAAAATATGTAGCAGTTAAAATTTTTACCAAAAACTTAGAATTGCAGCCTCATAAGCTTGAAAAAAACAGCCAATATCAGAGTATAGTTTCTCAAATTTGTCAATACTGAAAGAAAAAAAAAGATAGCTCTTATAAGGCAAGAACTTCTGTTCATGATTGTTGATATTTTTTAAGGGCAAATTCTTATTTCTACTCGGTAGGTATTCAATAAATGTTGAATTATTCTAGGAGACAATCATTGTCCTTGAGCACAGAATGAAGTCATATAGTATTTTTTAAGTAATTCATTTGGCAATGTTATGTGAAGAACAGATACCATATAGGTTTATTGGAGAAATGGGAGGTATTGGAAGCCAGCTTATTAGTAGTGGGAAGCCATATGGGCTTCTACCAAGTTTTTTGGCTGTAAGAATGGAGAAATGATCATTCTAGATGCATTTTTAAATAATGATGGTAGAACACAGGGTTTGGAGTCTGAGATAGTACATAAGTTTTGAGCTCAGGGAGAGATGGGGAAGTGAGAAGGGAAACAGTGGTAAGCAGGAAGATGGTGAATTAAGTTACAGTTGATGAAATGTCATGTAGATAGTTCAAAATCTAGAATGGAGTTTTTGGTAAGAACCCTGAGCTAGAGACATAAGGTTAGTTGTTATCAGCAACACACATGTTAAGACGGAATCATTTTAAAGAATAGAAGTAGCCTATGATTTACTGACTGTTCATAATGAAGATATAGTAGTGAGAGAAAATAAAGATCGAGTCAACAGGACTTTGGTCCTGTTTTCAGGTGGATTTATTGATTATTTTTCTTCTTACAGCGAAGTGCAAGATCTGTGAGTGGGCATTTGAAAGTGAGCCACTATTTCTCCAGCATATGAAGGATACCCATAAACCCGGAGAGATGCCTTATGTTTGCCAGGTATTGACTTTTTTTTCAGGGAGTTTTAGCCATTTTGTTCTTAAGATGATACATAAAATCCACTAATGAATATTGCTACACACCTACTGCATAAACTCAGTTTAGGAACTCAGAGGAGGTACGTAACAAGTAGTAAATATAGTTTCTGTCTTCAGGATTTTCCATGCAGTAGAAAAGTATAAAAGAACATATCTACAAGTATAGTACTTACCCAGCCAGGCAACATGTGCATGTACAAAGAGACTGTTTCCTGAAGTTGTCTTTTGGAGATGGATAGAGAAAGCTTTATTCTTCTTAGTTATAGAATATGGATTGTCCTCAGTCTTTTCCCATTCTTCCCTATTTTTATCTTAAATCATAGCTAAATTTATCACAAATATAGATAGCCCTGTATTACAAAGTTAGAAAAATAGTTTGATTTCCTTGCATTTAGGAAAACTTTTTTTCCCCATATTTTAAAATTTTTGTTGCTACCTCTTTTTTAAGGCCTCAGATGTTCACTTCACTCTTAGTCTTATTTTCCCTCTTATGTGACTCAGGTATGTCAATATCGCTCCTCACTCTACTCTGAGGTAGATGTCCATTTTCGGATGATCCATGAGGATACCCGGCATCTGCTCTGCCCTTATTGCCTGAAGGTCTTCAAAAATGGCAATGCATTCCAACAGCATTACATGAGGCACCAGGTACCAGGCACCAAGCAATTCCCATATTCTTATTTTTTAAATTTATGGATGCTGGGGCCAGGGCTGAGCTAGACAAATAATTTTGGTAGAAAAGATGATATGCATGTGTTTGCAAAAATCCATTAAATTTTAGTTGTGTGCCATACATTAGACTAGGTGTCAAGAGATTTAGTGGTAAACAAGACAAACAGTATAATAAAGCATGAAGAATGTTGTATTGGGGGAAATGTAGGGTATAGAAAAGCATATACTTATTCTGAGAGCCTAGTTAGGCTTCCAGGAAGAAGTGATGTTCAAGACCTGAAAGATAATGAGCCAGATGAAATAGGACAGAAGAGCAGTGTCCTTGAGGCACAGAGTGACAGTATGAAGGTTCAAGAAATTGAGAGATGTTCAGTGTAGCATGTAGGGAACAAGAGGGGAGTTGGAAGTTAGGCAGGGACAGATCATGGAGGATCTTGTAAGCAATGAAAAGGAGTCATCGGGAAACAATTACAGGGTTATTAAGTGATGTATTCAAATTTGCATTTAGTTAAGATTTTACACTGGCTGCACTGACGAGAATGGATTAAAGGAGAGTAGGACCAGAGTTAGGGAGACTAGTCAGAAGGCTTTTTTAATAGTTTAGTTGAGAGATGTTAGTGGCTTTTGGCTTTTGAAATGAAGAAAAAGAAGGTAGAATTGAGAGATATTGAGAAGATATGTGATATTTGTGATTTAGAGATGGATTAAAAGCAGGTAGCAAGGGAGTAGTTAAGAATAGTGCCTAAGAATTTAGCTTGAGCAAGTTGAGGAATGATGGAACTATTTACTGAGGTAGAAACACTGGAGAACATAAATTTTGGCAGGAAGATTATGAGTTTGGATATTCTGAATTAGCAGTATCTGTGGATATCAATTGTAGCTATTGGATAATAGGTCTGAAGTCTAGGTTGTAGAAAAGATATTTGGGAATCATCATTATATAAATCCAGTAGATTTTAAACTTCTTAAGTGTCATGGGCCCCCAACCCTGTCAAGAATAAGATGAAGGCTTAGGATCCTGAAGTCTCTATCCATATAGCCAGCACCATAGTCCTAGGAGGAAAACCAGAGGAGTCTTGACATCAAGGAACCTGAGGAGAAGAAAATGTTTTGAAGAAAAGGGTGTGGTCAAAACGTCACATGTTGCAGGAACGTGTCCAGCAAGATAGAAACTTACAGGCAGACCTTTAATTTAGCAAAATTGACGAGAGCCATTTTGTTGGTCAGTAGAGTAGAAGTAAAATTTCAGCAGGGCAGATGAATGAGAGGTAAGGAAATAGAGACAACTTATTTAAAGAAGCTTGTTTATGAAGGGAAGGACCGAGGGTGGTAGGTCCAGGGGAAGAAGTAGCAAGGAAGAATTTTTTGTTGTTGCCTTTGCTGTATTTTGTTTATAAGATGGAATAGATATGGCCCTGTTTTAAAATGCTATTAGAGAGGAGCCAATAGAGAAGAGTGAAGTTTCGTAAGAGAGGATACAAAATGGAGAACAGTATGGGTGCACGTGTGCTTAATGGTTACTTACACGTATGTACACACAGACATATGCCTGCTGTCATTTGTAAGCACCTCCTTTTGCTCACACTCTCCTTTGCATAGTAATGACTCCTGATAACTCACCACAAATGTATTTCCAAATAGGGGCATGGAAATTATCACCTGTAACTCATCCTGAAGTTACAGAGCCTTGCTATTCTAGGGAAGAAAATCATAAACATGGGCTCTATTTTTAAAGGACTTCAATACTAGGTATACTGAATCCTCAAAATGATCTTACAGGTAGACATGTCTGTGTATATTGATGTGTTAAGTAAAAAAAAACAGCAAGGTATAGACAAGTACTATTGTTTGTGTTTATCAAAAAAAAAGAAAATGAGGTGGTGGTGATTGGATATGAATATGGGTTTTTTTATAGTTATATTCATAGACTGTCCATGAAAGGATACTCAGGGAACTGGTGACAGGTTGTTTTTTGTGGAAAGGGACTGAGGGTCAGAGTTGAAATTTACAACATGAAAGAGTACAGAATAAAAAATGTGTTTTTGTGTTTGTTTTACCGTGTACATTTTACTGTCTTTAAAAAAAATGAAAAGAAGAATGACTAGGAGTAGGTATAACTGTCTGCAATGTAAAGATATAGTAGGGGTAAGTAGTTTACATCACCCATTCAAATTATTAAAGCAAGTCAGGAAAGGATGGTTTGAGGAAATGGCCTTCCTGACCTTGAGTCCACCTTTCTTTGGGAGCATGGGAGGTCGTGATTCTCAATGGTAGGTTTGTTATTGTGTTGTATATTTCTTTCATACCTACTTAAATTATCAACAGAAGGGTGGGAAGAATGATTTGTTTGACTTTGATCTACCTTCTCCTCAAAGGAGAAAATTCACTGGGAACCTTTAAGGGATTCTGGTTTTTTCTTTTCCCCCTTCAGAAGAGAAATGTTTATCACTGCAACAAATGCCGGCTGCAGTTTCTCTTTGCCAAGGACAAAATTGAACACAAGCTTCAGCATCATAAAACCTTCCGTAAACCCAAGCAGCTGGAAGGCTTGAAACCAGGCACCAAGGTAAAGAGTTTGCCAAAGTTTCTTTTACAGTCCCAGGGAGGGGAAGAATAGAGATTTTCAGTATTAGGGGGTTTAGCCTGGGTAATGTCTAATTGTTCCTTCTCTTGACTCTCAGGTGACAATCCGGGCCTCCCGAGGGCAGCCACGAACTGTTCCTATATCCTCGAATGACACACCTCCCAGCACCTTGCAAGAGGCAGCACCACTGACCACCTCAACAGACCCGCTGCCTGTTTTCCTTTATCCCCCTGTCCAGCGCAACATCCAGAAGAGAGCTGTTAGGAAAATGTCAGAGCCTTCTTCTAAATGCTGGGCGGGTGGGGACTGGGTGGGCAGGATCATTCCTGATAGCCAGTGCAGTCTAGTAGCCTTTTAGCAGGGTCTGTTGTCTAAAATCCTACAATTTGGGACCCCTGAGGCATTAATGGGAATTTTCATTTTTTTGACAGGAGTGTCATGGGCCGGCAGACGTGTCTGGAGTGCAGCTTTGAGATCCCAGATTTCCCTAATCATTTTCCTACTTACGTACACTGCTCTCTGTGTCGCTATAGCACCTGTTGCTCTCGAGCTTATGCCAACCACATGATCAAGTAAGTTGTGATTAAACCAGTGTTCCTACTTGGGAGTTCAGATTGTTCAGAAATCATTTCATTCCCTCCCCTGTTCATAATATAGAGCTATTTGTTCATTTCTCATAGCAGGGTAAGAGGCCAAACTCACGTTCATTTGGTTTTGATGGTCTGTGCTCTAATTTTGTAGAACTTTGCTAACTCAGAGTTTGGTTCCAGGACCAGCAGCATTAGATGGGAGCTTGTTAGAAATGCACACTCTAGGCCCCACCCTAGGCCTACTCTCTTTTTATTTAATAGATTCTCTCTTTTTATTTTAATAGATTCTCGGGTGATTTGTATGCATATTAAAGTTTTTGAGAAGCTTGGTGATAGGAAACTGGCTTGGGTTGAGATTAGGATGAAGAGGCATCTCTTGTTGGAGTATTGTCATAGAGATTGTGATCTCTAGCTTAGCTAGTAGAACCCCATAACTCATACCACTTTTTGTCTTTCTCAGCAATCATGTTCCGCGGAAGAGCCCCAAGTATTTGGCTTTGTTTAAAAATTCTGTGAGGTAAGAAAAAACTTAATGGTAGTCTCCTAACTTTTCAAGTTCTTACGATTAAATCCTTTTAATTATTTTGGGAAGTGGATACGTGAATTAATTTGAGAGAAAGAAGGAAAGGGCACTCCTTTATTAAGCCTCAAAGCTTAACTCACTCTAGTGTCACTGATATATTTGTCTTATTATATTCTTGACTCTCTTTCTTAGTGGAATCAAGCTGGCCTGTACTTCATGTACCTTTGTTACCTCCGTGGGAGATGCCATGGCCAAACATTTGGTATTCAACCCCTCTCACAGATCCAGCAGCATCCTGCCACGAGGTAAGTAGGAGAGATGGAGGTTAGTCAAGCAAGGAAAAAAGAAAAAGATACAGGCTATTTTGTATGAGTCAGGAGCATCCTTACCTGGCCTCACCCATTTACTGTTTATACTACACCAAATTGGAAACATTCTAACCTGAAGTTTATATAAGACTGGGAAGGTTGGTCACTGTGAAGTGTGTGTGTGTGTGTGTGTGTGCGCGTGCGTGTGCGTGTGCGTGTGCGTGTGTAGTAGATTGAAATCCCAGGACACTGTCTTTGGAGGGCTGTTTCTTCACTGAGCTAACATTTGTTTATTGTCTCATTTTCCACAGGATTTACTTGGATATCTCACTCAAGGTAACAAAAACTTACTTCACGATTTAATTTCTGTTTTGCAGTATGTTTGCTGTTTGTTATTATTACTGCTATTATTTCAGTTTCCTAGTTTTAACTGTGCTTTCTTCGCATCCTCTCTTTGCTCCTTTCCCCCACCCCTTTAGGCATGGCCAGACTCGGGACCGAGTACATGACCGGAACTTGAAGAATTTGTACCCTCCTCCATCATTCCCCCCTAACAAAGCTGCTACTGTGAAATCTGTGGGGACTACCCCACCTGAGCCTGAAGAGCTGCCACCTACCATGGCCCAGGCACTCCCATCACCAGCCTCAACTGCAACCCCACCACCAACTCCCACTCACCCACAGCCTTTAGCCCTTCCACCCTTGGCTATAGAGGGGGCCGAATGTCTGAATGTTGATGACCAGGATGAAGAAAGCCCAGTCACCCAGGAACCTGAGCTAGCGTTAGGTGGCAGTAGTAGTGGTGGGGTTGGCAAGAAGGAGCAGCTATCTGTGAAGAAGCTTCGAGTAGTACTGTTTGCCCTATGCTGCAATACAGAACAGGCAGCTGAACACTTCCGAAACCCCCAGCGACGTATCCGGCGTTGGCTTCGACGCTTCCAGACCTCCCAGGGGGAGAATCTAGAGGGCAAATATCTGAGCTTTGAGGCAGAAGAGAAACTGGCTGAGTGGGTACTGACCCAACGAGAGCAACAGCTACCTGTAAATGAGGAGACCTTGTTCCAGAAGGCCACCAAAATAGGACGTTCTTTGGAGGGGGGATTTAAGATCTCCTATGAGTGGGCTGTGCGTTTCATGCTGCGGCACCACCTGACTCCCCATGCCCGGCGAGCTGTGGCCCACACTCTACCTAAGGATGTGGCAGAGAATGCAGGACTCTTCATTCAATTTGTACAACGGCAGATTCACAACCAGGACTTACCCTTGTCTATGATTGTGGCTATTGATGAGCTCTCCTTGTTTCTGGATACAGAGGTGCTGAGCAGTGATGACCGAAAGGAGAATGCTCTGCAGACAGTGGGCACAGGGGAACCTTGGTGTGATGTAGTGCTGGCCATTCTGGCAGATGGCACTGTCCTTCCCACTCTGGTTTTCTACCGAGGACAATTGGATCAGCCTGCTAATGTTCCAGATTCTATATTGCTAGAGGCAAAGGAGACTGGCTACAGTGATGATGAGATCATGGAGCTGTGGTCAACCCGAGTGTGGCAGAAGCACACAGCTTGCCAGCACAGCAAAGGCATGCTTGTGATGGACTGTCATCGCACTCATTTGTCAGAAGAGGTACTGGCTATGCTTAGTGCCTCTAGCACTTTGCCTGCAGTGGTCCCAGCAGGCTGTAGCTCCAAGATCCAACCATTAGATGTGTGCATCAAACGAACTATCAAGAACTTCCTGCACAAAAAGTGGAAAGAGCAGGCTCGGGAAATGGCTGATACTGCATGTGATTCTGATGTCCTGCTTCAGCTGGTGCTGATCTGGCTGGGTGAAGTGCTGGGTGTCATTGGGGACTGTCCAGAGCTAGTACAGCAGTCCTTCCTTGTGGCTAGTGTTCTCCCTGGCCCTGATGGCAACATTAACTCACCTACAAGAAATGCTGACATGCAGGAGGAGCTAATTGCCTCCCTAGAGGAGCAACTGAAGCTAACTGGGGAACAGTCTGAGGAGCCCTCAGCTTCCACTCCCCGACCCAGATCATCTCCTGAAGAGACAATTGAGCCTGAAAGCCTTCACCATCTCTTTGAGGGTGAAAGTGAGACCGAATCTTTCTATGGCTTTGAAGAAGCTGACCTAGGTCTGATGGAGATTTGAGAGTTGAGGTCGTGAGGGGAGGTGGAGAGGGGGTGGGAAGTGTGAGGGAGGTTAGAGGGATTTAGGGAAAAGGGGGTATACCAGGTGGGGTATTGGGTTTATATTTTTTAATTTTATGCCGCCACTCCCGCCCTGATGTTGACTTACACTTCTCTGTGGATTTGTGGATTATTAAGAAAACATATAGTGATCACGTCTGAGCCGAGAAGAGCTGGCCCATTGGTCATTCACTTCTGCTAAAAACAGGTTTTTGTGACTTTTTTTTTAATTTAAATCACGTGTTTGGTATTTTTCTGACAAAATCAAGGAAAAGAAAAAAAAATCTTTTGTGGGCAAATGTTAAATTGTTTTGTTTCCCCTTTTACCTCAATTGTATCATAGTGACTGGGTTTTTTTGTTTGTGTGGCCAATGTCTTTGGGCATGATGCTATCTAATCATTGTCAATGTGAGAACATTTCTGAAGATGGGAAAGACAAAAATATGTAGCTCATGAACTGGTTTATTATATATATGGATAAAAAACTTTTTCATTGTGGTCTTAACACTTTTTATATAAAAATGAAAATGGAAAAAAAAAATCCCACTGAACTCTCTCTCTTCCTTCTCTTCTTTCCTTCCTCTCCAGAGATGTTGGTTTCTACAGCAACTCTAGATATAAAATTGTGGCTTTAAAAATGCATGAAACCTTTTATCATCCAGAATGAATAGATTTGCCTTTTTCTCACCACTCTCCCTCCAACAAAAACACTATAAAAACCATATTCTTTGCACTTGAGAACCTTGGCTCTTTTCCCCATTCTCCCACTGTCCATCACTCTGGACAAAGGATTATGTGTCATTAGCAAACAAGAGGTACTGAGGTGATCAGTGTTAGGGTGGAGGCCATTCCCAGTGTGAATCTGCATCCTTCACGACCCCAGGGGCAGTCCCTGCTTTGTTGAACTTCATCCTCTTAAGTGGAGAACATGCCTGTTCAAGAGATCACAGGGCCTACAGCCAGGAACTAATTGTGCAAGAAGTTAATTATTGAACTTTAAAAAGAAAAGACAGACCACTTGTTACTCTGTGGCTTTCCCCTGTTTCTCTTAATGCTTAGAGAAGAATCTGACACAAAGAAGAAACACTGGGGTGTGCACAAAGAAAAATACATGAATATTTTTCACTGCCAGTTTCAAGGGAAGAACAATTTTTCTACAATTTGCATGAGGTTTTTCTTTAATTGTATGTACTCATGGTTATAAACCAAAATGTACCGTACCATACAGAGAAAAGGAGCAAAAAACCAAGTTCACTTTTCCCACTGCTACACCACTCTTATGTCCATCCTGAGGCTTTCAGCAATGTTTCCCTCCTTTGAGTCAAAGAGGCAACCTGCACAAGCTTGTAAATGGTTCATCTTTAAAGTGTACATAAGTGGAACATTTAATGAGGGGAAATGGATTTATAAACTTTTTTTTCTAGGTAACCGTTTTTAGGCGTTCACAGACTGGGGAATGCTCAAGCTGTGATAGGCCTGGTGGTACAGATGTGACTTTTGTTACTGCCTGTTCCTCCCCCACCCCCAGATTTTTGTTTTTTAACCCCCAGCACACTATAATATAGTGAACTGGAGCGATCCCTCCTAGACATCTTGGCCAGCTTTGTGAACCCATGGTATCTGAAAATTGAACTAAGGATCCACCTGGGCTTCTCTTACCCAGGTTTTTGCCTGATGCCATTTTATTGACAGACTGGACTTTCAAGTCAACCCTTTGCCTTTGAGAAAGTTAAAGAACTATGATTGGTCACCTCTATCAACAATCTAATCCTACTCTTTGGTGGTCTGCAGCAGCCACAGCCTTAGCAGAGCTGGGTTCCTGGCCTCTGCACACTGATTGACTTTCTTGCTGGGTTAATCATACCAAAAGTGGTGGACCAGCTGGGTTTTGGCCAGGAAGTTGTCTTCGTGGACGCCACCTGCATGGCTTAATAGTAGAAGAAAGTTTTTTTTGTTTTGCTTTTTTTATAATTCAGTTTAATCAATAAACATGTATTTATTGACTACTTTGTGTGTTGAGACTGGATGTGTGGAAGTTTAGAATCAAAAGCTCATAGTTTTGCTTAGTTTGTTGTAAACATGGACAATACCAACGGAGGGATGATTTATTTCTCCCTCAGTTCTCTCACCTCACTGAATTTCTGTCATAGTTTGAGTTTGCTGCCTATAACAATTTCCCAAAAAGAGGCTTGGAGAGGATATGCATCAGAATCACCTAACATGCTCATTTTTAAAATTCAGGTTAAAACCATTCTAGGGATGGAACATGGCATCCCAACTGACTTGACTCACAGCTGCCCTTAAGACTTTTTAACAAACACAATACTTGCGAAACATTTTCTGACAGCGCTAGAAATTCTGTAGGTTTGGACAATAAACATTTAAGTTAAATGTTTACAGGTGAGGTTAGATGAGTGAGGGACTGAGGCTGTCGATTCCAGGTTGAGGGTATAACCTTACACAGCTCTACTAGATGCTTTTCTTTCATGTTTTAATGAAAATCACATTTAGCCAACATTAACTAGAAAATCTATTCTTTTAGAATCCAGTGGGATAGGGGAAAATGTTAAAGAAAAATCTTAAATACAAAAGCCAGTTGTATTACCACAAATTAAGTCTGGCTTCTATATGAAGCTGCCTCTACTACAGTGCCAAATGAAGACAGTAGTGGGTCTTCTACACTGTCATGCAGAGAATTCTTTATTTGCCACAAGAACCTAAGGATTCCTTCTCTAACCTGGCAGGGAGGTGGCCTACGGCAGTACTCAGCAGTTTTGCTCTTGGTATATAACCCAGATGAATAAAACCACTCAAGTATTTTGAAGGATTTATTTTACAAAAGAAAAGTGTACCTTTGAACCAGCCAAGTTCAAAGTTAAAACAGGATACAATTTCAGTTCTGGATAAAGCTTTTGTATTTCATTCAAAGCCACTGAAAAAGAGCATAATAAAATTGAGAAGCATAATTGGACCAATTCTTAAAAAACCATTTTACCCTCCAAAACCCTCTCCACCCAGTATTTTTCTGGTTGAGTCTTCCAGAAAAGCCCAGCTTAGTTCAAGCCAAGGGGCTTCCCAACTCTTCTACTACCTATTTTTTCTACCGTGGTTTTAATTTCAATCACCTGATCATGTGGGCAATATCCCAGTTAGTCTCTGCAGATAGTGGTCCCTCTATTTCAACACCTTTTTCAGTTACAGTGGCGATTTGAAACTGAAAGAGAACAGAGCTCTCAATGAAAATGCCCACATGCCAAATGAAGTCCCGGGGCCTGATCAAAGTTTAAGTAGAGGGTCTTCCCAACTTTGAAAAAAAGAGGTAAGGCAATCTGTTCTTCAAAGCAGAGACCCAGGGATTGCTGCAAGTATCCAGATCCTGCCAGTTAGGTTCTTAGCAGTTTTATTTTTCACACCCCTACTCACCCGGTTGTAAGAACGGGCATCTCGATAGTACAGCACTCTCATGCAGCGTTCTACTAGCTCTCGAGCCTCAGTCTGGCTCAGCACTGGCTGCTTCTCCAGAATTTCTCGCAGCAGAGGCTAAGGAGGTTGGGAGGAAAAACACGGGAGGTATCTTGACTCCCAGACCTACCACCTTGTCATTGCAATCTAAGTGCCAACACCTACAGCCTCCAGACTACAAAAAACCAAGTGCCCAGCAGTAGTGATCCCAGGCTGTCCCTCATCAAAATTCCAGGGGAGGAACAAGCAGACAACCACTAATCCATTTCCTTTTGTCTTCCCTCTCCCCAACCTCTAGACTCACCACTTACCTGAGCCAAGTATGCACCATAACCAGTGGCCAGCGAAGGGGCTTCATAGGCTACACCAAGCATGTCCACGTAACCAAGGAAGCTAACAACACAATGGATCAAAGAACTCATTTTATCTTAGGTTTCTTAACTGTGAGTTAAAAGTGGGATTCAGTTGGGGAGTAGAGATAGAAGAGAGACTACACAGGCACTAGGTTGGGTGGTCAAAGAAATAAGTTATTTGTATTCAAATTAACCTTTCTCCATCAGCATAGCCTCCAATGACCATGGTGTTCCACAGAGGGTTCATCTTCGAACGCCGGCTGTACATGGCCCTGGTCAGCCATGAATGAATAGCTCTAGGACTATAGCTGTGTCCATCTCCCAACAGCTCCTCGTCAATCCTTAAATTGGTTTTGAGAAAAGAAAGAGAACGGAAGTCGGGATCTCCACCAACCCCAAAAGAAGTTACCACAATCTTCCCCATTTTACACTCCCTAATGCCTAAAAATATTTATTGCAAACATTCATATCTTCCACCCCAGACAATTCCAGTTCCCGCTGCAGCCTCAAGTTCCCCCCTGCTCCAATCCCATCTACGGGAATAAAAAACAGGGGACTCCCCTCCCCAGTTAGGAACTACTCCCTATTCTCTTGATGACTTACACCATCTGGCCGAGAACTTGCTTCAAATACTGGAAATCAGCGTAGTCTCCGGAGGCACCCAACATGGTGCTGTTGTTGACTCGCATAATGCGAGAGATGTTGCGGAAACGAGCCAAGGAGCCATAGGAGCCCAGCATGTCCGCTGCAATCACCACTCCGCCCTCGAACTTAACGCCGAGGACCGATGTCCCGGTCACCATGGGGTTCCTAGAGAATAAGATCTGGTAAGCGGTGGCGCGGCGAAAAAGCTTGCGCCCTCTTTCCGTGCATTAGGTTCCGCTTCTGACTTTCTATGGCTCCTTCCAATTCTGCCATCTCGGGGACTCTGCCGTTTGCGCGCCCCCGGGGTCCCCTCCCCGCCTCGCCTTCCCAGGCTCTCAGAACCGGCCAGCGGCACCAGGCGCCACGGTCTCTCCCCCCACGCAGGCTAAGGCACCGAGAACTTACTGAGTCCGCGTGATCGGACCCCCGTAAAGCGCAGACGCCGGATCCATGACGGAACCAGGAGTGGAAGGGATGCGGTAAAACTCTCCCGGGGCCAGGCCGCCTGCCCAGAGTCCGGACCGCGACTCCAAAAACGATTCCATCTTAGTCACGGTATCAGAAGAAATAAAAGCGCTTGCGCCAACGGAAGCGGAAGTGATCCTTCGGAACCACACCTTTCTTCTTCCTGCAAGCCACTTCCAGCAGCCATGTTGATAAGGTCGTAGCAGGACGGACCGTGGTCCTAGGTGGCAACCGAAACGGAGAGGTGGGATTGCCCGACCTCTCATCGCAGTAGAGTTTAGACTAGAACAGAGAGTTCTGACACACGGTTCGAAGACGGAGAGGGTGTGAGGGATGGTATGAAGGGGCAACTTCAAGACACCGACCCTGAGCAAGGAGTCAGCAATTCTCTTTACCCTTTTGGATCATTATCAAAAAGCCCACATGAAAATATCAGTGACCCAGGATCTCTTACATCTGTACACCTCGAAGCAGCCCCATGTGGTAGGCATTATTCGACCCATGTCATAGATAAGAAACAGGCTTGTGGTGAAGTGATTTACCGATCACACAGCCAGTTAATGGTAGAACTGAGTCTTCAAACCCGGAATTAAAAAGGTATCATATAGTTGTGTATACCCTGTGGTGTATGATGTCTCAGGTTGATCACGCACTCTCTGTGGGATCTAGACAAGTCTCTGAAAGTTTCCTTATTGTGAAATGCCCTTGCCCACCTCTTAAGCAACAGAAAATTTCCACTGAGACAGTCAGAGTGAAACTAAATTCCAGGGGTTCCCTTCTCAATGTGACTCTAGCAGGGGCTGGAAGCAGTGTCTTCAATCAAACTGGTGAACCTTCTCAAAGATAAAACTGGACACTAGTTAAACTGTAAGGATAGATTTTTATTAGTAATAAGTGTTGCAATAGGGACGAGAACAGTGTGAACTGAACTCTAGGTGTAGGGAAGTAAAGGGTCATTTAAAAGGGAAAATGAAGGAGAGGGGAAGGAGAGTAAGGGGGTGCGCCTCAGGAGGGTCAGGGAAATGAAAAAATACAAAGGGTTAGTTCACGTAAATATGATTAGGTCAGCTGTGTCTGCTATCTGGCAATTACGGAAGTTAGCATTCCGTGCTCCCACAGAGAGGGAGACAGAGGCCCTATCCTCACGTGTTGGTTGTGTGAAAGTTGTCTGAATCAAAATGGAGTCACTTGTGTCAAAAAAAAAACCAAAAAAAAAAAAAAAAAAAAGAAGAAGAAACAAATAAAAACCCCTGACAAATAGAGCCAGGGAAGGCCATGAATGCCTGATACAAGTTATTACAAAGGACGCTGCAAAACCACAACCTTGCACAGAGGTTATGAAAATCTTACACAAAAATATTTCAGCAAGGACATCTGCCCAGCAACTGTCTGTACAACCTCAGGGTGGTGTCACCCTTGTTATTGACCCGTGTAACCAAGGATAATTATCTCAAAACAATGTAATCCTCCATCGCTTTTCCTTTAAAGCCCTTTGTCTTCCTTTACCTCCCTGAACATGCATATAGTTTACTGACGTGTATATTCCTATTGCAACGCCCTGACCCAAATAACTCTATATGTTTAGCTTGTTTCTTTCTTAGGTCAATAGTAAGTTTTTTTTGTCAACTTTGAGTTTTCTCAGGCAGGCACTGTAAGGGGGGCTAGGATCATCTTAAGGATGTGGCCTTGAGCTGTTAGAAGCTACATTCATGTTTGTTCAAGTTTTTATAGGCCAAGGTTGAGACCTAGTCGAGAAGAAGACTCAGAGGAACCTGGTTAGAGTTTGGTCAAGGAGTGAATTTTCATCAATCTAAAACCAAATAAATCGCCCTACCTGACCACTTCTCCCTACATACCTTAAATTTAAAATTTTTACTCAGCCCACATCAAATTTGTTTTTAAAATTGGCTAAGTTAATTTGAACCAAACCAATGCATGAAGTTTTCATCTAATTGAAATAACAACATATTTTGTTAGGTAATGAAATCCTAAAAAAGGAAGGGTCAGGATATTGTGTGAGATGCACCCAACTGGCACTCTTTGTATCACCTTTTGGTCTTCAAAAATAGATATTCCATTTTCTCCTCTAATAGCCACTTGTCGGGCTGGATCACAAACCTTTCTACTCTGTCCTGTGCAGGTCCTGAGTCAGGTAAACGAAAGAAAAACCGAGTAGCCACTGGCAAAGTGGACATGCTTTATTCTTCAGATGCAAGCTCTGCCGACCAGCAGTTCAGAGCCACTGCCTTCCATACTGAAAGAGCACACAGCAACAAACTAAGGGGTATACGAGCACGCATGTGCACTAACTCTACTCTTACATAACTTATTTACAACGGATGTGCTGAATTATACCCAGCTGGATATGTGGCGAGGGGGCCTGACTATACTAATTCCACTTTCCTCACACCACTTCCTCCCCAAACCTCATATTTCAGATGACTCTTGGGCCACTCAGAAACTTATCTGGACAAATAGCAGGTGCTCATTTCTCTGCTCAACGGCAGTGGGCTTACTGGGATTCCTCCTAAACCCGTAGGATAGTTGGCTTTTCTTAGCTACCAAAGCCCTGATCATGTGGCCTTTAAATCAATCAGTCAGCAATTAACAGGCTATATACTTGTCTAGAAGTGGCTTGTGGTGGCTGGATGTTCTGTGGTCTCACTCCTTTTTAGGTCTCTACATTAAGGCCCTGGTAGGGCTATTACAGGGGACACTCAGCTCTTGGCAGAGGCTCCCCAAAACTTGATACCAGCCATACACATCCAGCTGCCTGCGCCCAGACAAAATTAAACAACCCAAAAGTCAAATGTTGGTGAAAATAGAAATCAGCTTTTATTCAGGAATACCAGTAACCTGAGGAAAGATGTTAGGCTAACCCTTCTCTCTGGTAAACCTGAAGGAGAAAGGCCAGGCTAAAGCCATCTCCAAGACTCAATTTACTGAGGGGTTTTTTAAGAGGGGGCTGAGGGAATGGCACGTGGGAAATGAAAAGCAGAAGCGGCATGTGAGCAGTGAGGTGTGAGAGCTTCTCCTAAGGTCTCAGATACAAAGTCTTGCCAAGACTCTATCTGATTTCTGCTCTTGTCCTCACTGTTATCTCATGGTCCTGCAGGAGAGGTGGAATCAGCATATCTTTACTGATGTCTTCCTTGGTTTCCCAGCGTCTGGATAGTACATGTAAGTCTGCAGCTCCAGGCTGGCTGGAAAACAACTTTATATTCACGTAAATAATGTCATCTTGCCATAACCAAGGTTCAAAATATCAAATAACCATAAGAAATGCTTGCCAAGAAAAAAAATCTGTGTCTTTTAAAAATCTTTTAGAGCCCATGTAGTTTCAGGTCCCAACATATCTTCAGTCCTGCTCACTTCAGCAGGGCTGGTACCAGTTCCAGAGATCAGGCAGGGAGCCAAATTCCATGAGTCTGAAAGAAGAAAAGTGAAGGGATCCAGAACCATCTAGCCTGAAAGTAGGATGACAGAGAAAGCAAACCACTATCTGCTGACAATGCAATGCTTGTATTCAAAAGAAGGTGACCAGCATGTCTTCTGTTCTAAGGTGAGAACAACAAGACGTAAATTAAGCTGAAACAAAGGAAATTTAGGAAGCTTCTTTTCTCTCTTTTAAAAGGTCTAGCATAATATGAAAAATCTTTTATTAAGTGTGCCCAGTTTTCTATGGTTGGCTATTATTTTGAGTTTAATTAGCATCTAGCTCCCACTCATGTTCAAGCATTGAAGTCAGCAATACCCAGACTGTTTTTGTGTGGTGCAGATCATAATCCTGAAAGACACAATCCCAAATGCCATAATCCTGAATGCTGAAATTCCAAAAGATCAAAGCTCCAAATATCAAAATCCTAAAGTCTAAAATCCCCAAAATTATAATCCTAAAAGATTAAAATCCCAAATGTTGAAATCCTGAAAGACAAATTCTGGGGATTGATTGTATACAGGATAGTTGCATCATATTAGTTGCAGCATGTTAGGTAGGACTATTACCTTGTTATTGTCTTTATTTGGACACTAAGTATGGTTTAAGGAAATGCACACGGGTGCCAAGTTGACAAGAGGTGGACTTGTGGACTTCCTTTTAGGTTAAGGAATACCTAGAAACCTGGTAAAGCATTATTTTGGGTGTGTCTGTGAGGGTGTTTCCAGAGGAGATTGGTGTGTGAGTCTGAGTGGACTAGATGGGGAAGATCTGCCCTCAATGTTGGCAGGCAGCATCCAATCAGCCAAGGGCCCAGAGAGAGCAAATACAGAAGGCAAATTGTTATATAACTGTTACACTCATGCAACCATTGTTAGTACACCTGAGTGTTTATGCTTGCAAAAAATATGTATGTTATTATTGCCTATTTTATTATATGAAGTAGCTTAGGAAGCATGCTGTTGTGTTTTTATGTTTCTCAAATAAACCCCATTTTTAAAATGTAAATAAATGTCTTTTAAATAATTTTTTTAAATTATTTTTTCCACAAGTATATTTTTGGTATTTTGATCTTTAGGGATTCTGATCTTTTGGGATTTCAGCATTTGGGATTATGGCATTTGAGATTTTGTTTTTTGAGATTATGGCCCAAACCCAGTTTTGTGACATGTCAGGATGTTATAGGGAATGTCCTGAAGTTCTCGGAATGGAAACATAACTAGACTAAATTGGAATGAATAACCACCATTGCCACCACCTCACAATCATTTTCACCACTCCACGCTTTTTTTTGTTTTGTTTTGTTTTTTGGTTGGCTAGCTGGTACAGGGATCCAAACCCTTCACCCTGATGTTGTCAGCACCATACTCTACCAACTGAGCCAACCGGCCAGACTATTCCACTTTTTAAGAGAATGGAATTTGAATCTTCAACTCTGAAACAGTTAAGGATTGTTGATAGTCATCCTTGCAAAAATAAAAAAAATTAAAAAAAAAAAACAGTTAAGGATGATTTCCTGACCTGCTCAGGGTCTGGCCCCACGTGTCCAGCTTGTCAATGACTGCACTACTCTATGGGTCCCCCTTGAGGATTTTTGCAGTTTCACATCCTCTATAATTCAATTCTATAACACCCCTATTATAGCATTTGTCACATTTGTTTGAAGACTGTCTGCCTTACTAAACTAAATGTTACACAAAGGCAGGAACCAAGTCTGTTTTGCAACAATATCCTTTGATGCACAAAAGTTTTAAATTTTGATGTAGTCCTATTTATTTTTTTCTTTTGTTGCCCATACTTTTCGTGTTATATCTAAGAATCACAGCCAAGTGCAATATCATGAAGATTTTCCCTTATGTTTTCTTCTAAGAATTTTACAGTTCTAGCTGTTATGTTTAAGTCATTGACCCATTTGAGTTAATTTTTGTATATGATGTAAGGTAAGGGTCCAACTTTATTCTTTTGCATGAGGATATCCAGTTTTCCCACCACCATTTGTTGAAAAGACTGTACTTTCTCCATTGGATTGTCTTGACACCCTTGTAGAAAATCATTCAATCATTTATGTGGAGTTTATTTCTGGGCTTTCTATTCTATTCCATTGGTCTATATGTCTGTTTTTATGACATTACCCCACTGTTTTAAATACTGTAGCTTTGTAGTAAGTTATGAAATCAGGCAGCGTGAGAGCTCTAATTTTATTCTTCTTTGAGATTGTTTTGGTAAAACTGTCTTTTTAAATTATTTATTTATTTATTTATTTATTTATTTATATTATTTTTTACATTCTAAGATGTTGTGGAGCTGTTATTGGGAGGGGAAAGCAGAAGGGGGGAGGAAATAGGGTGGAAGGAGTAGGAAGGAGGGAGGGCTTGGTTGAGGCCTGTGGCCAACCCCCCACCTCACCCCCCACCAGGGGAGCCTGGGGCACTTCCTGAGGCAGCTGGGTGGTCATAGCTGGGCTGGTTGCAGATGTCAGGGGGATGTAGCTGAGGCCCTTGGCCCTCCACCAACCCAGTTTGGTAAAACTGTCTTTTTAAAACTTTTATTTTTGTAGCATTTTTCCTTTGGTATAGGTTGGCAGTTATTTTCTTTTGGAACATTAAAGATGCTATTTCATTGTCTCTTAACTTCTTAAGAAGTTAACTGTTAGTTATGGTGTTGTTTCCTTGAAGGTAATGTGGCTTTTTTTCCCTCTCTGACTTCTTTTAATGTGTTCAGTAGTGTTACTAGGATATGCCTAGACATGGTTTTATTTGCATTTATCCTGATTGGGTTTGATGAGCTTCTTGAATTTGTGGGTTGACATCTTTCATCTGTTTGGAAAATTCTCAGCCATTATTTCTTTGAATATTGCTTTTGCCCAATATTCTCTCTTCTCTTCTTCTGAGAATATGGTTTTATGTATGCTGGATATTGGAGCATGCCCCATGCTTCCTACTTTCTTTTTGTTTTCCATTATTATTCTATCTCTGTGCTGCAATTTGAGTATTTTCTATGGACATGTCTTCTAGTACACTAATCCTAAATTTTGCTGTACCCAATCTGCTGTTAAACCCATACACTGAGTTCTGAACCTCAGATTTTATATATTTTTCATTTCTAGAATTCACATTTTCCTTTTTTATAGATTCCAATTATCTGTTTAAATTCTTTATATTTTCATCTATAAGTCCATCATTTTCTCTATTTTCCTTGCCACGTCAATCATAGCTATTTTTACATTTTTGAATGCTAACTCTAATATCTGGATCATCTGTGAATCTGTTTCTATTATATATTTCTTTTTTTCATTTTGGTCTTGTTTTCTTTTGTCTCTACAAATCTTACAATTTTTTTTTTGTCACTTGCCAGAAATTATGAATAGCTGTAGAAGAGATCCATATCATTTTATCTTCCACCAAAAAATGTTCTCCCTTTTTTCTATTAGGCAGTTAGGGTGAGGGTCTTATCACCTCAATCAATTATGTCTGTTTGTCTCTCTTTTTTGTGATGCTAGCAATTACTGCTGTTCATTTCATTCATTTGGTGTTACAAAATAATGATATTATGAGTCTATTTCTTTTTTATTCATTAGCTTGAATATTTCCATAAAGACACTTGCCACATCTACTATTTGGTTACCCAGTACTACAGTTCATATAAGAAAGACAGAATAGGGGCCGGCCCATGGCTCACTCGGTAGAGTGTGGTGCTGATAACACCAAGGCCACGGGTTCGGATCCTATATAGGGATGGCCAGTTAGCTCACTGGGTGAGTGTGGTGCTGACAACACCAAGTCAAGGGTTGAGATCCCCTTACCGGTCATCTGTATTAAAAAAGAAAGAAAGAAAGAAAGAAAGACAGAATAAATGCTTGATTCTTTCACTTCAATAATTTTCAAGATGATTTTGTTTAAATCATTATCTAAATGTGACCAGTTAGGTATTTTTTGAATTTTTATGATCTCGTGAACTGAAACATTGTTTATTTTGATACTCAAATTATCCCAGGTTTGGCCAGTGAGAGCACTTACAAGCTGGACCCTGGGTCCTTTTGACATGTCTCCATCATTCTTTGAGCACTTTCTTACTTTCTGGCACAGAATACGTTCCAGGCTCATCTTATACTTTCTCTGCACCAGTCCTGGAACTAGCCATTTCTCCAAGGAGTCTTGATTCCTTTTAGTGGAGACTGGTAGTAAGAAACCAAGGTTTGGTCCCTAGGTGAGCTCATTACTATTGGGATGTTGCTGCTCCTAAGACTTCTCAGTTGAAGAACTATATGCATACATTTATATCTATATTTATTTCTATGCCTATCTATATATTGAAAATTGTGAGTTTACATCAGTATCTCCAATTGCAATCCAACATCACATGGTTTATTCTAATTGTCTCCCTTTCCATATTTATAATTCATTTTTCTGAAAGTGAGAAACCTGGCTCCTGTTCTTATGTGTATGTGACTTCTCTCCCATCATTGCCACCATCTCCACATCTGTGCCAATGCTCTCTCCTACCTGCTCTGGCTCCAACAGCCTACCTCAGCAATTCACAAAAGGAAGGGATAGAAAAAAACATGAAAAAGCAAATGCTTCATGAATTCACGCTGATACTTTCACTTCAAATAAAATACTACAGTGCTTTTATTTAACTTGGTCTGTATTATATCTGTATCTCTTTTTTATTCCACCATGAGATGAGAATTCATTTTCTCAAGAACATAGGGGATCACAGAATTTTAATATCCCATAATCATTTATTTTATTCCACATTACACATACAATAGCCTCAGAATAACAATATTAATACTACCACCGAGAAAATCATTTCTAAAATCAGTTAAAAATTTTTTTTCCACTCTCATTTTTCCCTCATTTTAATAGATGTGTTATATCTACATTTTCAGATTATATAGCCATTATTCCATATTCTTTTCCTTTTAACCTCTATTTGGTCTTAGTTCTACAAGTAATTAGTTGCACAGTATGTAATATATATTATATGCATATACATACACATATATACAGACATACGTACACACACACACACAAACACACACACATATGTGGCTTACCAGCAGTCCTCCTTATGTCGATGTTGTTCTAGTCATTTAGTTTATCTAAAGAAAGCTTTTTAGGGCTCATGGAGTCTACATTCTCTTGGTTATTGAATGTTGGTTCAGTTGCCCGGGCCCTTCAAACTTCAAAGTCAATTTTGGTGGATATAAAATCCTTGGCCTATATTTATTTTTCTTGAGTATATCTTAGTTATGTTACTCTATTTCTTCTGGCATAAATAATTCCTATCAAACAGTTTAATGACAGTATAATTTTTCCCCTTTATAGGTCACTTGTTCTTTTAGCCTAGATGACAAAAAAAAATTTTTTTTCTTAACGTCCAGTAATTTTACTAAAACTTGACTGGTTCGTGGGCCATTCTGAGCCAATGTTCTTATGAATGTGGTGTGCTCTTTCACTGTGTAGGGTTTAAAAAAATTTTTTTTTTCTTTATTTTTAGCTTTTAGTATTTATTCTGTTCCCCTGTTTCAGTTTTCTTCTTTAGGGCTACTATTGCCTATTTGCTAGAGCTTCTGAACTTTTTTACCTATCTTCAGTTTTATCACTACCTCTTGAACCCTTTTTATCTCTTCATTTATTTTCAACTTAAATTTTATTTTTACCTTCTGTTTCTCAAAGGCATTATCTATCATATTTATTCAGTCTTACATGCCTTCTAGTTTAGTCTTCATTTCTGAAAAGGTTTTTTTCTTCGATTTCTAATTCTTTCCTGAGTTTAGTCAATTCATAGCTGCATCTTTCTAATTCTGACTTATTTATGTTCTTTCATTTCTTGTATCATTTTCTCAGTATCTTTCAGTTCAAGAGTTCATGGGACCTAGACTGCTCCAGGCCCTTCAGACCTTACCGTAGCATTCATTAGCTGTTGAATTGGGCAAAACCCTTTTCTGTTTTAACTACTGTTTCAGAGTAGGCTGTTGTGCTTTCCAGTGAATGCCTGTTGGCTCTTTTGGGGTCTCCAGCGCTCCAGGTCTGTCAGATGCCCTCTTGTTTCATTCTTCTGTCTCCCACATAAAAACTGATACCACACACACCTTTTAGCTGTTGGTATTTGTCCCCACCTTCTTGACTTTGTGTGTCATGGAGATACTTCATCATCCAATTTTGTAGTTGTTGTAAATGCTGCTTGTGAGATTTTGGTTTTGCTGCCTAGTTCTGTTTTTATGATAGAATTCAGTGAGATTCAAAAACTATTCCACCACCATTATCCCAGAATCCTGTGATTCATTTTTACAACGTACAAATACAGAAAAGTGTACAGTAGAAAACAAACACATCCATTAGTGAATTTTATTGTATTTAATTACATCTCAACAAAATTGATTTTAAATATTAAAAACAAAACCTAACCCTTAGTTTCAGTATCCGGAGATAACCATTCTTAACATTTTGACATAGTACCTTCTAAGATGTCTACAATGATCACTTTTTCCTTTACTAATTGTTTATTTATTTATTTTAGAGAAGTTTTTTTTTTTTAAGATAAAATACAAGTCAACAATACAGATATATTTTCCAAAAGTAACAGACTTCTCACCGTCTCCTCTCCAGTCCCACCAACCCCAGGTTAACAATGCTAGCAATTTGGTGTGCAGCCTTTCGTCCCTCCCACCCAGTGTTAGAAATTTGGGTTTTCCTTGTTAGAAAAATAGCATTTTATACACGTTTCTCAGCAGTGGCCTTTTTGATGGAACGGTATTCCTCCATATCAATTCTTTTTAATAGCTATGCTCTGGAGAGATTGACGTGTGTCCCCCAAAGTTCACGTATTAGAAGCTTAATCCCCACTGTAACTGTTGAGGGTGGGAAATCCTATTATGGTAATTGAAAGGTGAACCCTTAAAGAGGTGATTAGATTGTAGGACCGTGCAGTAGTGAATGGATTGAAAATGGTGGTCAGGGGCATGGTTCTGAGGGCTTTAAAAGAAGAAGAGAGTCTGTCTCTGCTCTGCTCTCTGCTCTGCTATTTTCGCAATGTGTTACTCTGCCATCATTATCACCAACACCAAGACCTTCACCAGCTGTGTTCCCTGGACTTTGGACTTCCAAGCCTCAGAAACCTTAAGCAATAAATTTTGTTTTCTTTATAAATCACCCAGTTCTGTGTGTTTTGTTATAAGCAGCAGAAACAGACTAATACAAGCTACAAAATATTCCATGGGATGAAAATAATTTATCCAATAATTTCTCTTTTAAAAGTTATTTTATTTTCTTACAGTATAAAATACTGCAATAAATTATTAAACTTTTATGGCTATGTAGTGATGCTTTGGTTTCTGTAGACTAGATTCCCAAATGTAGAATTTCTGGGTTAAAAGAGATGTATGTGGCTGGCCAATTGGTTCAGTTGGTTAGAGCACAGTGTTATAACACCAGGGTCAAAGGGTTCAGATGCCTATACTGGCCAGCCACCAAAAAAAAAAAAAAAAAGTCTGGCTGTTTAGCTCAGTTGATAAGAGTGCAGCCTTGTAATGCCAAGGTCAAGGATTCGGATCCCCATACTGGCCAGCTGCCAAAAAAAAAAAAGAAAGATATGTACATTTTTTTACTTCTTTAGAGATAATATCATACATAACAGCATGCACAAATCCTAGGTACATGCCTCAATTAATATTTATATATCTATATATCCATGTAACCACCATTCATATCAAAATATAATTCTTTTCCAGAACCCTAGAAAGGTAGCTTATTCCTCTTCCAAATCGGTAGTCTTCCCCAGCGGTGGAAACAATTGTTCTGACTTCTATTAGTATAGATTTGCTCTATTCTTGAACTTCGAATAAATGGAACAATTAAGTTCGTGTTCTTTTGTGTCTGACTTCTTTTGCTCAACAGTGTGTCTTTGAGATTTATCCATACTGTATGTCACAATAGAGTTTCTATTTTTCCTGTGTGGTATTCTACTGTATAAATAATAGTGCACATTTTTATTTTTGTTTTTGTATTTTTTATTGTAGCAAAAATACATAAAATAAAATTTACCATTTTAATCATTTTAAGTTTGCAGTTCAGTGTCATTAAGTACATCTACAATATATAGCCATCACTACTATCCATTTCCAGAACTTTTTCATCATTCCAAGCAGAAAACTATGTACCCATTGAACAGTTTTCTCATTCCCTTTTCCCCTCAGCCCCTAGTAATTATTATTTTACTTTCTGTCTCTATGAATTTACCTATTCCAGACACCTCATATAAGTGGAATTATACAAGATTTGTCCTTTTGTGTCTGGTTTATTTCACTTAGCATAATGTTTTCAAGGTTCCTTCATGTTGCAGCATGTATCAGAATTTCATTCCTTTTCAAGGCTGAATAATATTCCATTTTGTTTACCACATTTTGTTTATTCATTCATCTGTTGATGGGCATTTGGATTGTTTCCACCTGTTAGCTATTGTGAATATACACATTTTTTTTAAAGAAAAGGTAATTTTATTAATGTTATTTTTTACATTCTAGGATGTTGTTTTGGACCACTTGGGAGGGAAGAGGAGAGGGAAAAGGGGAAGGAAATGGGATGGAAGAAGAAGGAAGGAAGAGGGGCAAGACTGAGGCCTGTGGCACCCTGCTCATTCCCACAGGGGAGAATGGGGGGCTTCCAGCTGTGGCTTGATCATTGCCCAGCTGGGCACAGAGGTCAGGGGGCATGGCAAAAGCCCTCACCCCCACTGCCCCAGCTTGGGAAACTGGGGCCTTTCTTGCTGTGGCTTGGTGGTCATTGCTGGGCTAGTTGCATGTGTCGGGGGCATGGCCGAGGCCCGAGGTCCCCCACTGTCCTAGGTTGGGAGAGTGCTGGGTGCTTCCTGAAGTGGCTTGGTATTTGCCGCTGGGCTGGCTGTGGGTGTTGGGGTGTGGCCAAAGCCCTCGACCCCCCACTGTCCCAGTTTGGGAAGCCTGGGGCACTTCCTGCAGTGGCTCTGTGGTTGCTGCTGGGCTGGCTGCCGTGTGTTGGGGGTTAATGGTCGAGGCCCTTGTCACCCACCCTCAGGATTGGTTGTGGGTGTTAGGGGGCATTGCCAAGGCCCCCAGCCATCCCCCCTTTCTGGCTGGTAGCCGAGGGGACGTCTGGTCCTTCTAGGTGTTATAGGTGTTCTTTGGTGAAATGAGACCTTTACTAGTTAATATGAAATTTTGTCTCTAGTTGCAAGTACTTTGTTTTTTCTTTCATTTCTGTGGATTATTTGCTGTTTCCACCATTTAAACTCTGCACTGGAACTAATTTGTTGTCCTTTGCTTACTTCTAAAATGAGAGAACTTCCTGTGGGGACCAGTACTTGAGCTCTGTGGTTGAGCTAAACTGCTGCTTTGCTGCTGATTCCCTAGGGAAGGCTTTTTGTCCAGCTCAAGCTTTAATGATTGACTTTATAGGTACTGCCAGCTCTCAAGAGATCCAGCGCACCTGGGTTGTGTAGAAACTCTGGTCTGAGCCTGAGTCTTTTCATCAAACTGCACCCCATGCAATTCTATGTTCCTGACCAGTCTCCTTTGAGTGGTCCTTCGCTGATTGGGGGGCATATCAGCTGTCCTTGCTATGTCCCAGTGTTCTCCCTGTGGGCCCATCTCTCCCATCACCCAGGCTATAAACACTTCCATGGGACGGGCCATGTGCCCGTCACTTGCAATTACTCACCGACCTCTAAGTGGCTCCTTTTTTTCAGTTGTTGTGGCTCCTCGCTTCTATGTGGGTCCACAGGAACCCTATTAGTGGTCTTGCTGGCCTGGGGGCCACCATGGCCCTCTTTTCCCCTGCCACCTCCAAGCAACTTCATCCGAAAGGCAAAGCTGTGGCTTTTGCCAGTTCCTGCTCTGTGCACTCAGCAGCTCCAACCTGAATGTGGCTGGGGCTTGAAACGGTCAGAGCAGTTTTTTCTTTCTCTCATCGTGGCTTCTCCTGCCTTCATGAACTTCGTAGGTCTCTCCTCCTCTTCCCTTGAGCTTTAGCGGCCCCAGCTTGGCTGTCGTTGCATTTTTATCAGCACCGCACTCTCCCGAGTGAGCCACGGGCCGGCACCTGTCGTTGCATTTTTATAGTTGTACATTGGTTGATTTGTGGAAGAGAGTGATGCTGGGGACCATCTATTCTGCCATCTTGACCAGAAGCCCCCCACATTTTAAATTTTAATAGATCTTGGCACATAATTTTCAAAAAAATTATGTGGACTGAGTTGTGTCCCCTCAAAACTCATACATTGAAGCCCTGACCCCCAATGTGACTGTATTTGGAGACAGGGCCTTTAAAAAGGTAATTAAGACTTAATTAAGTCTTAAGGGTGGGGTCCTTATTCTACAAGAAGAGGAAGAGATGCCAGAGATCTCCCCTTCTCCCTGCTTGAGCAAAGAGGAAAAGTCAAGTGAGGACACAGAGAGAAGGCGGCAGTCTGCCTGCCAGGAAGGAAGACCTTACCAGAAACCAACCCTGCTGGTATTTTGATGTTAGACTTCCAGCCTTCAGAATTAAATAAATTTACTGATATAAAAATTTTCTGTTTTTTAAGTCACCCAGTCTGTAGTATTCCGGTATGACAGCCCAAGTACACTAATAGAGATAGTATCAAATTTATATTCTTCATAGGTGGCGTATGACTGTGCATGAGAGCCTCCAGTTTCTCCATACCCTCAAAACCATTGGATATTATCGGTCTTTTAATTTTTGCCAATCTAGTAGTGAAAAATAACTCTTATTTTAATTTCCATTTTGCTAATGAAGAGTGAATTATATTCAAATCTCCTCTTCTGTGAATTGCTTCTTCATAATTTTTACACTTCATTTTTTTTACTTTTTAAAATTTGGATCCTTATTCTCTGGGTTTTATTTTTGTATATGGTACAAGATAGCGGTTCTAAATTTTCTTCCAGATCAATACACAGTTATTCCAACATCATGTGTAACTAAACACACTTTTCTTTTGTCCACCTTTGTCAAATAATACGTCCTTATGTATACTTAAAATCCATTTGTAAGGTCTGTTCCACTGATCTGCTGCACAGTCACTTTGTAATAGGTTTTTTGGTTTTGTTTTTTGTTTTATTTTTTTGCCTTTTGGAGGCTGGCTGGTATGGGGATCTGAATCCTTGACCTTGGTGTTATCAACACAGTGCTCTAACCAACCAAGCTAACAGGCCAGCCCTGTAATACATTTTAACATTAAGTAATACAATAACCCCCAACTATTCTCCTTTTTGTGACTTTCTTGATGACTTCCATGCATTTATCCTTCCATATGAACTTTAAAATAATTTTTTGCATTCCTTCAAATCTGCTGGTATTCTTAACGGGAAATAATTATTTATTAATTTAGTAAGCATTGATATTTTATTTAAAATTTTCCCATCCAGAAATATGGTTTCCCTTTCCATAGAGTCATTTTTTGATTGTAAGATTTCATCTTTTTCTCATATAGATCATGGACTTTAAACATAACTTTTTAATAATTTTGTTAACATAATTTGCTTTGTCAATAAGAGATAGCCCATGATTGTATTAATAGATGCAAAAAAAAATTTTTATAAAAATAAGCAGCCTTCCCTAATAAAACTTTATGCAAAATAGGAATATAAATAGAAGACATAAACATAACAATGCCTCTTTGCCAAAAAACAACAAACATATTAACTGCTGAAGAATTCAAATCAGAAACTAGATAGGGAAGCACACTATCACTACAAACATTCTATTTTATTTTGAAGATTTTAGATGGTTTGTTTATTCATTCAACAAATGTTTATTGCATGCTTTTTAGGAGCTGTTGTAGTGAATAAAAATTCTTCATAGAGCTGAAAAAATAAGACAAGAAAGTGGAAAAAGTGGTATAAACATTTAAAAAGAAGAAATAAAATCAAGTTTACTTGAAGATATGATTGTATTTTTAGAAATCTTAAAGGGTTAAACTGTAAGAATTTCTAAGAGAATTTAATAAAGTAGCTGATAAAAGGTTAATATTCACAAGCTTTTTTTTTATTATAGTAGCAATGACCTGTTTGAAATAGACATGATTAAAATATCCCATTTTTTGCAGTCTTATATTGGCACTCACAGAGTCACTGTATTTTAGAGTTCTAAAGTTGAGACGAATGAGCACATGTTCACATGTTCTCCCCTGAACCACCTCATTGTGAGCACCTGTCATACAGGGAAAGCTCATAGTCAGAAGTGCCTAGAAGAAAAACAAACTGCTTACATATCTAATTCTGTTCCCTCTGTTCCTCTGCTGTCTCACTGTCAAGTGTTCAGTGAACTGCGTAACTCCAAGTTCTAGAAGAGATGGAAGAAATTTCATGTTTAACCTATCCATCTTTCCTAGGCTGGTGGCCCTTGTCTGGTTATAAATATTTAGATTTCCTCCTGACTCCTCCTAAGTAAAACAAATAAAAGCAGATATTGGAGATGAGAAGGGAAATCAGCTAACAGCTGATGCTAACAGTTTCCTGCCAAGAGTATGTTGGAGAATCATTGTCCTTTGCTCTAAGCAAAAAAAGAGTATAAGAAAAGTTTAGGTTATTAATATATTTGCAAAAGCAATAAAATGTTAGCAAATTAAATCCAACAGTGTGTCATCATGCCCAAATAAGGTTTGTCTTAGGGCTTCAAGGTTAATTCACCATTAGGAAATATATCAACGTATCAATTTACCAGATTAAAAAACAGAGAATATATAATGATTTCAATGGAAGAGAAAGAGAATTTGATAACATTTAACAGCCTTTTATGAAAACAATATAAAAACTTTTAACAAAATTTGTATAGACGGGACTTTCTTTAACCTGCCCAAAACTAAAATTGGCTTTCTTGTGATTCTAGAATGGGGCAACACATCATTCCGTAAAATAGAAAAGTGTTCCAGTGAGCCAAGCAGAGGAGGTTGGTTTTATGGACAGAAAAAGTCTGAAAAAAGGCAGAGACAAAGAACAAAAAGCAGGTGGCTCATTTCAAAGTTAATTTTCTTGTAAGGTGAGAACGGGAAGAAAGAGCAATAGAAAAACGACTAGTTAACATCAGGTTACTTCAGGATCTCTTTTTGTGTAAGGATTAAAGCAGAGGGAACTTTATTATTATACCCATTGAAGATTTAAACTGGCCTGTTTGGGAAATTGGCTGTTATTTCTTTCTCCTGATTTCTTGGAAGGTCAGACCACAGCCTGAGTGACATGGAACTTAGCAGGAGTGACTCCATTTTTGACTTTCAGTCTGGTCTTGTGGGCCCTAGTTCTGGAACTTAGTCCAAAACAATGATCTCCTATAATTTTAATTTAACAATTCCCCCCTTTTGGTCAGGCTGTCACCTGACTGAAACTAAGGGCATTAGTGCTACTTTCAGTTACCATCATTCTGGGCTCCCACTGTCAATATGCTATTCATAGATTAAGGTGTCCTCATTATTATGCATTTCTTTGCATTTTGGTTGTTCCAGCCTGTTTAACCATTTAACAAGAGACCATTTGATATTCAATGGATGGCTGCACAAGAACATTTAGCACTTTGAGAGAATACAGCACACCAAGGAGGCTACTTTTATGACTATCAGGAGGCTAATAAAAAGAGTTTGGAGTATGTTCCTTAGCCAGTGTCCCCATGAACCTAATCAACTAAAATTGAATAGGCAGATGAGGAGTCTACCTGTTTTAACCTCATAACCTGTTCATTAATTTTTTAAAAAATTTGTTATTGAATCATAATTGATTATACATATTTTTCAGGTTCAGTGTTGACATATGTTGGTCAAATCAATATTATTAGCATATGCATTATTACAAATTGTACTTATCCTTTATGCCCCTTATCCAATCTCTCCCCATCCGCCTGTCTCTTCCCCTTCCCAACTCTATAACCCTAGATTTCTTCTCTGTGTTGATTTGTTGCCTAGATCATCTGTCCAGTGCTGAGAGAGGTGTGTTCAAGTCTCCCACTATTATCGTAGTATAGATGCTTCTTCTATCACTCTAGAATGGACATTGTGAAGAGAGACATCCTCTTCTTTTCTTTGATCACCTCTGGTGACTATCTTTGTGTCAATGCACTCGAGTGGCTGGCAGGCCATCTGCACAGTGGTTGTGGAGTCTAGCTGCTTTTGTGGCAGCCGTGGCTATTGTGGTGTGTGTGATGGGCCACCCACATGGAAGTGGTGTTTTTGGCATGCTCCTTGCCTGGTTGCAGGAGGAAGGGTTGGTCCCTGGCCACATACCTCAGGACCCTGGGCGGGCCCCATGGCAGTGGCAGCATGCCTGATAACCTGTTCATTGCTAAGTATCCTGTTCACTAATCTTTTTTGTAACTGAGTAACAATACCCAATGTATTTTTCCATGTTCAGCAAGAAATGTTAGCTGCACAGACTCTTCCCTGTTTGGTTAGTAGATAATCTAGTATTGCATGAGTGACAATTTGCAAGTTACCCACAGAAGCTACTGATTTTGAAATTTTAATTACAGCATCATCCTGCCATGTGAAAGAAGAAGGCATAAGTAAGGAAAAATTAAGAGGGGTAAGAGTTTCATTATGATAGGGAGCCTTGTTCTGATGATCTTGAGGGTAAAAAAAAGCTGTCCACAGCATCAACTTGGCAACTTCTCATCCTGGTTCCCAGTTTGAATGTCTCTGGTTATGGCATCAGGTATTTTTGGTGAACTCTTGGTGTGGTCTACACATCAGGCATGAAACTTGTGCCTTGAAATTTACATCAAGTTGTCCAGCTTCACCTTGTAGGTCTTCAGGAACAGAGCAGTTCTTGTTCTTGGAGAGTTGTAGCCAGATATTAGAGAAATCTAAAATAATGCAGAATTCAGTCTAGTCTGCAGGTAAATAATAATACTCAAAAACAATAAACAGGACTACAATGCAATAACAGGTATAATATAGTTTTCATTTGAAACATAACTTTTTCTCTTTATAATCACCCACATTTCTACCAAAAATAATCATGGCAAGACCAACTTGCCTGGTTATGTACATAAATGCAGCAGGAATAACCACATAGGCTCCTTTTAAATTTGATTTGCTAGAGGGCCAGCCCTGTGGCTCACTCGGGAGAGTGCGGTGCTGGGAGCGCAGCGCCGCGGGTTCAGATCCTGTATAGGGATGGCCAGTGCGCTCACTGGCTGAGTACAGTGCAGGCGACACCAAGCCAAGGGTTCTGATCCCCTTACCAGTCACAATAAATAAATAAATAAATAAATTTGATTTGCTAGAAACTTTGACAAAGAATATCAGGTTAGATTTTTTTAAATCTCAAAGCTAGGAAGGCAAACATTAGACTTTGCCTGCTATCTCTGATATCTTAAGGTTCCTGGGCCTGCCAGAAATTGATGACATTGTACTCACTGTAAGGTTGGGAACCCTTGAAGTCAGGCATTCTATGCACATTTTAAAATACGACATTCTAGTCAAAGCCTTGATGATATAACCAATATTTGCAATTGTATCCTGTTACAGAGAACAGATTCTTATTGAACTTATGTAAATAACTATATTGCCATAAAAATAAAAATACTCACAAATAGTGCCCAAATCCTAGAGGGATAAGGTAGAGAAGAAAGGCAAATGTTTCCATTTCTTTTTACAAAAGTTTGCTTTACCAAATTGCTATAGATAGCTTAAAATTTTTTCTTAAATCAGGAAAACAAAACATTAAGAAGAACCAGCAAACAAAATGAAAACAAAACAAAATAATATAAAAAATAGCTAGCAATGTTTCAAAACCAAGAAACTGTAAAACCAAAAATTCTTCCCCAGTTCAGTCTCATGTGATTAATTCTTGCTCTGTCTGATCTTGGTTAGCAATTTCACAAAGCCATCACATTATTCACTAAAATTTAAGAAATTCAACCCAATGGTATAAACTCAAAGTTATTAGGAATCTGTACTTGTCAGAGTTCTTTTCATTCTTTCCACGAAAATCCTCAAAGATGCAACACCTTAGGTTTATAATTGCTTGCAAAGCACTTTCAGAAAGAGCTAAGAGTAAAGCAATTAACTGTGGACATCGAGATTTAAACTGGCCATGATTAAGTTCTGATAAGAGTCATGCAATTGGGAGGGCACAGCAAGATGGCCGATTAGAGTTGTCTGGTGCTCTTCTCTCCCACACAAAGAGACCAAAACAACAAATAAACAACCATACTTTGACCAGAATGACTGAAGATAATCCACTGCAGAGTAGCAGGGGAGTTACAAAATCCTTGTAGAGCATGGAAGACTGGGATAGCACCATAGAGACCAAGAGCAAGGAATCCTGACTCTGCCTTGCTATCTCCCCACGGGAACTAGCTCAGAGTCAGGTGGAGAGAAGGTAAGCTGAAAAACCTGAGCCATTTCCACTGCGGCCACAATTGCCAGCAATCCCTGCCACAAGAGAATCCCCCAGTCTTCTCAGGCCCCAAACCCAGTTTGGAGAGTAGCTGGGTATTTGTGCAGTTGCAGAGCCTCATAGTAGAAGCCCAGGGAGAGCAACCCTCTGCCTCCTGACCTAAGTGGCTATGGCACAGCACTATCTTGAAACTGAACCTGCTACTAAAGCATGTCCTGCCCTGGAGGCTGGTGAAAACTGCCTTCCTCCTTTCTGAGGCCCCACCTTCATTCTGCCACATTCACATAGGCACCAGCAGGACCACAACTCCAGCTGTCTGGAGCCTAGGCCACACAGAAGAAGTGAGATTCCAGCATCTGAACCCACATGGCACTCCCTCCCCATGCAGGAAAACAGGCAGACCTGCTCAGTGGGGAAGCCATCAACAAGTGGCAGTCCACCACATTGGTGTGCATCCACCCTGCACAACCCATTGGCCTGCTGAGCCCACAAATGCCCATGCCAGCCCAACAGCCATCTGGAAGTAGCTCCACATGCCCCTGAAGCCTTCCACAGAGCCTCTGGGCCCTGCTGCACTAGTGTACACCTGCTTCTTGACTGACAGCAATCAGGCAGCAGCTTTGCCTCCATCTGGCAGACTTCTGCAGAGCTGCTGGGCCATCCTGCAATTTGCAGGCCTGCTCCAGGCTCAATAGCTGATCTGGTGGCCCTCCACATAGCTGCTGGGCTCTGCTGCACCTGTACATGCCTCTCTGTCCTGGACAGCAGATCCAGAAGGGCCTCGATGGAGCCACTTGGCCCTGCTGTGCTCACACACACCAGCTCCTGGCCAGGAAATGGCTTCCATCCCTCTCATAGGCCTCTGCAAAGCCACTTGATCCCCCCAATCCTGCACCCAAGCACAACTGTATCCAGCCCAAAGCTGGTTGAGTAGTGCACCACCCCCTGGGAGAGACAACCTCAGAGCTGTGTGCCCACACCTTGCCTAATAGCCAGTTGGGCAGCAACTCTACCCCACAGAGAGACACCAAACATCTTGATGGCTCTCTGTGCCCACACACACCTAACCCAACAACCAGCCCAGAGTCTTTGACACAGCAAAACAGAGCCAGTGTTGGTACAAACTTCTACAGGCTAGGCCACTGAAGCATTTGCAGACATTGTTGAAGAAGATTACAACTAAAGAAACTGCAGAGATCACACTACCAAGTCCACCCAAAACAAATGCCAATACGATATATCCAAGTGACATCCTAGGACCCACATACAAGCAAAAATCATTTCTATGTAATCTACTCCATAAAATTGGAGTAAAAAATGGAACTACTCTATTATCTGTGCAGATATCAATGTAGGGACACAAGAAACATGAAAAATCAAGGAAACATAACATTTCCAAAGTCACACACACCAGAAACAGATGCCAAAGAAAAGGTCAGTTATGAAATGCCTGTGAAGGAATTTCAAACATGATCTTAAGGAAATTTATGAAATGCAAGAGAACACACAAACAATTTGATGAAATCAGGAGGATAATTTATGATCTGAATGAAACATTTAACAAAGAGATAGATATTATTTAAAAGACCCAAAAAGAAATCTTGGGACTGAAGAGTTCAATGAATGAAATAAAAAATACAATTGAGAACTTGAACAACAGGCTAGAGCAAGCAAAAAAGAAAATTTCTGAACTTGAAGACAGATCTTTTGAAATTGCCCAGTCAGAGAGAGAGAGAGGAAAAAAAAAAAAAAGAACATTGAAAAAGAATGAAAAAGCCTATGAGATTTATGGGACACCACTAAGCAAACAAATGTTAGAATAATAGGTGTTCCAGGGGGAGAAGAGATGGAGAAAGGCACAGAAACCCTATTTAATGAAATTATAACTGAAAAATCCCCAAGTATTGGGAGAGATATGGACATTCAGATTCAGGAAACTTAAAGGTTCCTGGTCCCAATTCGACTCAACCCAAGAAGATTCTCTCCAAGGCACATCATAATCAAACTGCCAAAAGTAAAAGACAAAGAAAGAATTCTAAAAGCTGCAAGAGAAAAAAAGCAAGTCACATATAAGGGAACTTAATTAGACTATTATCAGATTTTTCAACAGAAACCTTGCAGACCAGAGAATGGGATGATATATTTAAAGCGCTAAAAGAAAAAAACTGCCAGCCAAGAATACTTTATCCAGTAAAGCTATCCTTTAGAAATGAGAAAGAAATAAAGACATTCCCAGACAAAAAACAAAAAAAGCTGAAGGAATTCATCACTACAAGACCAGACTTAAAAGAAATGCTTAAGGGAGTGTTACAACTGAAAATGAAAACACGATAGTTGCTATCATGAAAACAAGGAAGTACAAAACTCACCTGTAGAGGTAAATTCATAATTCAAACTCAGAACACCCCAGTGAAGTAATGGTGCTATGTAAATCTTCAATCCTATAATATAAAGGTTTAAAGTCAAAATGGTCAAAAAACAACAACAGCTACAATTAGTGACTAAGAAGCACACAATAGATAAAAATGTAAATTAAGGCCACAAAAATACAATTTGTGTGTAGAGAGGGAAGTCTAGAGTATTTTCATGCAACCAAGTTAAGTTGCTGTCTGCTTAAAGCAGTTTATTATAACTACAAGATTCTTTATGTTAGCCCAAAGTAACCAGGAAAAAAGAAATTACAGCAGACAGGCAAATAAGAAACAGAAAAAACCACAAAGGTTAGCACCACAGAAAACCACAAATCTACAGAAGAAAATAACAAGAGAAAAAGAAAGGAACTAAGAATCTACAAAACAACCAGAAAACTATTAAAATGACAGGAATATATTCTCACGTATCAATAATAACCTTGAATGTAAATGGATTAAATGCTCCAATTAAAAGATACAGAGTGACTGAATGGGAAAAAAAACAAACGACAACAACAAACAAAACAGGACCCAACAATGTTCTGCCTACAACAGGCTCAACTAACTATTGAAGACAATGAGGCAGGGAGGAATCAGTAAGTAGGAGAGATGAGGATGTATTATTTTTTGGTAAAGAAAATTGAAAGGAGAGTAATTTTTTCTTTTGCATGAGAGAGAACTTTGTGAAGTCAAAATGATAAGGGAAAGAAAAAAGTAAATCTTTGTCCTAAGATAGAGTGCTTGTGAAAGAAATTTAATGTGTGAGCTAGTTTGCCAAAATTATAAGGAAAGTATATGTTTTTCTAAAAATTGAGCATTAATATCATAAGTACACTAGTGCAAGGCTGGAGTTTGCTCCCCTATGTTGGGTTTTCTTGAAGCACTGATCTGCTCCTAACAGAAAATTGTGAGAGGTTTTTCTTTACTCTTTATGTAAGTGACCTAGGAAACAAATTCAGTGTTTTATCAAGATAATTTCCTGTTCTTTGTGCCTTTGAAATCTTTTGTCACTTTGGTTTTATTTTATAATGATTTATGATCCTAATTACATGTTTTAAACCTTTGTTATTTGACAAACTTCCTGAAACAAAATTCTAATAATTAAGTCTTTTAAACCTCGAACTAACTTTGAGGTGTTCCCAAGGACTCTGGAACTTCTTAAAGATCTATGAAAAAGAGATATTAAAAGCAACTGGGCAGATCTGATAGGTTAAATTATATGTCAAAACATATAAAGGAAGCATTGTCAAAACAATAAATGATGTTTAACCTTCTTTGAGTTATATATATATGTTATTAATATATGTTCCAAAATTGTACAAAGATCCTAGAAATCTGATGTGTCTTAGTATAAATGCTCTCAGTCATAATTTTAGTTATTTTGTTATATGCCACAGAAATAACCAAATTTTCTTGTCAGTTGTATGACTCTTTTTAAAAATCTTTATTTATTTTAATTGATGCATTGTGATTGTACATGCTCATGGGGTACAATCTGATGTTTTGGTACATATATATGCTGTATAATGATTGGGTCAAGGTAGTTAATGTGTTCATCACCTCATTTATTTATCATGCCTTTGTGGCAAAAATATTCAAAAGCCTCTCCTCTAGCTATTATGTAATATACAAAACTATTAACCATAGTCACCCTACTAAGCAATAGAACACCAGAACTTATTCCTCCTATCTAATTGTAATTTTGTACCCATTGTCCACCCTCTCCCTGTTTTCCCTTTCCCCCTTTCTGGTAACCACTGTTCTACTTTCTGCCACTGTAATATCAACTCTTCTTAGATTCCACATATGAATGAGAGCATTTGGTATTTGTCTTTCTGTGTCTGGATTACTTCACTTAACATAATGATCTCCAAGTCCATCCATATTGCTGCAGATGACAGGATTTCATTCTTTTTTATTGCTGAATAGTATTCCATTGTGTATTATACCACATTATTTTTTTAAATCTATTTATCCATTGTTGGACACTTAGGTTGATTCCATATCTTGACAACTGTAAATTATTCTGCAGCAAACATGGGAGTGCAGATATCTCTTAGACATACTGACTTCATTTCCTTTGGGTATATACCCAATAACTCATTGCTGGATCATATGGTAGCTTGGTTTTTAATTTTTAAAAAATTTCTATTGAAGTATAATTGATTATACATTTTGGGGGGTACAAAGTTGGCTACCATCACCTGTATATTATGAGTATATTCATTATTACAAATCATACTTCTAATAACCATAGATTTGTTCTCTCCTTCTGAAAGATTAACAGTTTCTCTGTTGATTTGTTGCCTAGATGATCTGTCCAATGCTGAGGAGGGGTGTTCAGGTCCCGCACTATTATCATAGAGCAGATGCTTTTTCTATTACTCTGGAGTGGGCTTCATGGAGAGAGACATCCTCTTCTTTTTTGGTCTCCACTGGTGACTCTCCTTGTGTCAACACAGTCGAGTGTCTAGCAGGCTGCCTGCACAGTGGTTGTGGCTATTGCTGTGGCATCTAGCAGCTTTTGCAGCAGCCTGGCTAGGGTGGTGGATTTGGTGGACCACCCACATAGAAGTGGTGTTTTTGGCTTGCTCCTTGCCCGGTTGTGGGCAGAGGGGGCAGCCCTCAACTCCATGCCTCAGGACCCTGGGGTGGGGGTCGTTCCATGGCATGCCTCGTTGCAGGTGAAGAGGGCAGCCCTTGGCTCCATGCCTCTTCTATTTTAAATTTTTTGAGGAACCTCCAAGCTGGAATTCACAACCCCTGCAGTAATAGCCACTTACTGCAACTGCTGTCAGTTACCTTTAAAACCTCATCTTTTCTTGCCAGTAACTCATCAGCCACCACAAACCCAAAGGTCATATGCTCTGCCACAGCACAAACTAACTCTTGATACCTGAGTTCAAATGCTCTCTGACAGTGCAAACTAACCCATGATACTTCAAAAAGCCAGAGATCAGGAAGCTCAAATGCAAAGAGAGCAGAGCTCATACATGAGAGGGACTTATATGCAGCTCTCAGAGTTCCATGAGGAAGACAGTGGTCCCGAAAAGAGGTGCTTAGTGACTCCTTTTTTTCCTGTCTTCCTCAAGGGGCTTCAGGGGTTATCAGCAGTCTTCTTCAGATCCCTTCGTGGTCACCAGAACTGTCAAAGGACAAAAGTACAACAAATTTAATTAAAGATCTCAACTGGCTTTACTGTGATTCTAGAATTGGGAAACATGTCATGCTGTAAAATAGAGTAAATATTCCAATGAGCCAGGCAGAGGAGGTTGGCTTTACAGACAGAAAAACGTTGAAAAAAAGCAGAAACAAAGAACAAAGAGCAGATTGCTCATTTCAAAGCTACTTTTCTTGTAAGATGGGGACAGGAAGACAGAGCAGTAGAAAAATAACTGACTAGTTAACATCAGGTTACTTCAGGCTCTCTCTTTTGTGTAAGGATTAAAGCAGAGGGAACTTCACTAGTACTTATTGAAGATTTAAACTGGCCTGTTTGGGAAACTGACTGTTATCTCTTTCTCCTGATTTCTTGGAAGGTCAGGCCATAACCTAAGTGACATGGGAGGGAGGAAGAAATGAAGTAGAAAAGAAGAGAAAAAGAAATGAGACACAGGAATGGGAAAAGAAGAATAAGATAGTGTGGGTAAGCGATATGACCGCCTACATAGAAAACCCAAGAGAGTGAATGGACATGCCATTAAACTAATGAAATATAAAAGTCCACTTAGAAGAGCATAAAATATGAGTAATAGAATTATGAGAACTAAATATTTTAATTCAGCCTGGGTTGAAATTAAAGGCAGTAAACCATAAATCTAGACAAAATGGTATAATGAAAGACCTTCAAGGGAATATGTATAGACAAAAGTTTTTCCAGTACGTAAATCTCTGGGTTGTTCATTACCTTTTGTCAAAAGTTAAAGATGAAAATACCCTTTTGCCCACATCCCTGCCCTCAATAGCTATAGTAGCTCTTTTTCATTTTTTGCCTATCTGACAAGGTGGAGTGCAATTTCTCGTTGTTACTTCACATTGCATTTCCTGGACTATCTGTGGATTTGAACATCTTTTTATATTTCCCTGCAGAGAACTTTCTCCTCTGTACCTTGTCTATTCATATTATTTGTCTATTCTTCTATTGGATTGCATGTCTTTTCCTTATCCATTTATAAGAGCTTTTTGTATAGTATAGATATTAATTCTTTGTCTTTCCTAGATATTTATTCTTCCTTATAAAGTTTGGAATCATTTTAGCCAATAAAAAAGAATACCAAATCATATTGGAATTCCAACTGAAATTATGTTAAATGCATATATTAATTTTGGGAGAATTAATATTTTATGTTATTAAAATAAATTCCTTAAACATGATTTAAACCACAAAAGAAATGATTGGTAAATTTGGTAATACCAAAATTTTTATGAGTCAAAATACTATGAAAAAGTAAAATTATTAGTGACAGACTGGGAAACAAATACATCATACAAAGGACTAGAATTCAAAACACTTTTACATATCAGTAAGAAAAAAATAACAAATCCTAAGAAAATGAGCAAATAATATAAACAGCAACATATAGAAAAGAAATCTAAATGATCAATAAAAACATAAAAGATGCTCACTCTGCTAGTAAACACAAAAATGCCAATTAAAACGTTGAGACACTCCTATTTTACCAATACGATTATCAAAAATGAAAACGTTTGGCAATGTCAATTATAGGAGAAGATATGGGAAAATGCACTTTTATAGACTGCTGATGGGAGTGTAAGTTGATGCAGCCACTCTGGAGACAACTTGACAGCATCTAATTAAACTGAAAAATATGCATGCTCATTGACTCAATAAACCTATAATCTAGAGACACTCACATATGCACATAAGGAAACAGGTTCAAGGATGTTCATCAAAGCATTGTTTGTAATAACAAAAAACTGGAAACATTCTAATTGCTCATAAAAGGGGTAATGGATAAATGAAATGCAGTATACTATTACAGAGCAATACTGCAAGGTAGCTAAAAGCAAAGAACTTAATATATCTTGTAGCACACTGTTGAGTGAAAAGGACACACCACAGAATCATATATATGATGTCGTACCATTCGTGTTAATGTAATCACATAAAACAACACTGTGTGTGTGTGTGTGTGTGTGCGCGTGTGTGTGTGTGCGTGTGTGTGTGTAATGGGCTCGTGGTGTCAGTTGAAAGTGCGTTTTATACAGTCTTACTCCTAGTGACGCTCTGGGGAAAAAAAAATCCAAGGAATTTCTGAAACATTTTCTAGCAATAAAAACCCAACAAAAATCTGACAGTTGAAGTGGAATTAAAGCAAGAAGCATGCCTTCCTGGAGAAAGGGGATTAAACTGGTCCCCGGAGACAGAAAAGTTTATAATGGGATTTTAGGGAGCTGGCTGGTTAGCTCACTTGGTAGAGCGTGGTGCTAATAACACCAAGGCCAAGGGTTTGGATCCCCTTACTGGCCAGCCACCAAAAAAAAAAAAAGAGAGAGACTTTATAATCTATAATTTTTTTCATAATCTATAATTTAAAAAAATAATGTATATAATTATTCCTCTGTTGTTAATTTTTAAGGTAAGTCTTTTAGTTTTAGGATGGTGGAACAAAGATGTTTTCACCCTTTATCATGTTGAAAAATCTTAGAAGTTGGAGACATTGGGTATCTTGGAAGGCTGGGCTAAAGTGGAGGTGCTAAAATAGAGACTTAAATGTATACAGGATCACCAGGGATCACCAGATATTGGGAGAAAGCTTCTAACACAAAACAAAGAAATCCCCCTCCTCAATCAAAGAGAAAATTATGTCACCACTCCTAGATATATATATATATATACCCAACAAAAATTAAAACATGTGCCAGTCCACAAAAACTGGTATGTGAACGTTCGTAGTAGCGTTATTCATAATAGCCAAAGAGTAGAAACAATCTGTACGTCAATCAACTGATGAGTAGGTCATCAAAATGTGGCATATCCAACACAGTGAAAAATCATTCAGCCACACACATTTGAATGAAGTACTACAAGGTGGGGGGATCCTGAAGACATCATGCTGAGTTACATAAGCCAGACACAATTTTGTGTGATTTCATTTATATGAAATGTCCAGAATAAACAAATCTATAGATGAATAGTTGTCTAGGGCTGGGGGTGGGGAAGGGGAGTAGCTGCTAGAGTGAACACAAATAGCACACTATTTGGAGATAATGAAAGTGTTCTACAATTAGGTTGTGCGGATAATTGCACAACTGTAAATATACTAAAACCACTGACACTATACACCTTAAATGGATGAATTTTATGGTATGTGAATTAGATCTCAATAAAGATATTTTTTAAAGTGATCTCAGAGGCAGCAGAGATATTGGGGGGCATAAGGAAGAACTTCAGCCCTCCTACTTTCATGATTGGAACAAGCCCTTTAAAAATTCTGCTTCAGAGAACTTGTCTCTCTAGCCACATTAGTTTTTCCTGAAGCCTTACTCTTTTCATTCTCACTGAGATAATTTACAATCTAGTTGCCAGATTTTTTTTAATGACTTTCTTTCCCTTCTAAGTCACCCTCTTTTATAGGGTGGCTGGGCTTAAGACAGTACTCTCTTTGTGAACATTGTGAAATATTCCCTGTTCAGGCCAATTGGGCCCAAAAATTAGTTTTAGAAAGTATGTAAACAATACCTGTTTATTGTTAAAAAAAAAAAAAAAGAAGAAGAAGAAGAAGAAAGAAAGAAAAGAAAGAAAAACAATGTGTAAATATACAAAGTAGAAATTATTCAATTTCACTCTTTTTCCAAGAAGTAAGCTCCACTTCCATTTTCTGTGTGTTTCCAAACTGTTTTTATCCACAGGCAAATAGAATTGTTTCTTTATTTTTTTAAATGGAATCATTTTATACATACAGTTTGGCAGCCTGCTTTTTGCACTCAAATGTTGTGGCTTTCCTTCCAAGCTAGCATGTGTGGTCTACTTTATTTGTTGTAATTCCTTCCTAGTATTCCACAGAACAGATATATCATGAACTATTTAACCATCCTCTTGTTAATGAAAAATCTACTGTTTTCATTATCACAGATAATGCTGCAATAGACAGTTTTTTGTATCTTTATGCTGTCCAAGTATTTTCATAAAATAGAATCCTACAAAAGCTGAATTTTCAGTCAAAAAGTATGATGTCTCACATGTTAAAAGTTACTGACAGCACTACCCTTTAACAAGGCCATTTCAATGTATATGCCATTAATAACGTATGAGTGCCCTTCTCTGTCACCTCTCCAACATGGGATAGTATCAACCTTTCTAACATGTGCCAAACTAAGAGGGAGAAAAGTTTTGATGGCCTGTGCTGGCTTGTGAATCCCAATTGTGCATGTCTCTTCCCAACTTCATGTTTAGTGATGCCACATCATTAGCTTGAAATCAGCCATGGTGGAAGTATTTACATCACAGAAATTGGCAAATGGTACAAATTAAAAAGACACCCACACACACAGATACATAAAACACAGTAAGGGAAGAAATACGGATAGATATTACTGTTGTCATTTTTTTAATTAAATTTTTTATTTTGAGATAACCATAGATTCCTATGCAGTTGTAAGAAATAATACAGAAAGATCCAGTGTAACCTTTACACAGTCTCCCCCAATAGTAACTTCTTGCAAAACTGTATGGTACGTTATTACAACCAGGATATTGATGTTGATACAGTCAAGATACAGAACATTTCCATCATCACAGGAATCCCTCAGGTTGCCCTTTTAAGCCACACCCACCTCCTTCCCTCCCTCACATCCCCTTAATTCTTGGCAACCACTAATCTGTTCTCCATTTCTACAATTTTGTCATTTTGAGAATGTTCTATAGATGGAATCATACAGTGGGTCACCTTTTGTGATTGGCTTTTTTTCACTCAGTGTGATTCTCTAAAGATTCATCCGGGTTGTTGCACATATCAAAAGTTCATTCCTTTTTATTGCTGAGAAATACACCGTGGTGTGAATGTACCAGTCTGTTTAATCATTCACATGCTGAAGGGCATCCAGGTTGTTTTCTTTCCAGTTTTGGGCTATTAAAAACAAGCTGGTATAAACATTTCTTTACAGGTTTTTGTGTGGACTAGTCTCATTTCCCCAACTGATCCTGAGGCTGTAGCTGGTATTTATAGCTTTTCTCTTTTACTTCTCATTCCTTTGCCTTATATTTAGCTAATATTTATAGAGTGTTTATTACGTGCCAGACCCTGTTCTAAGTGCTTTGTAAGTATTACTCACTTAATTCTCACAATTACCATTTGAAATATCAATTATTATCATCCCCACTTTATAGATGTGGAAACTAAAGTAGAGAGAGGTACACAGTCAGCATGTGCCAGCACTCAGATTAGCACTCAGGTGGTCTTCTACCAGAGCTTGGCCTCTTCACTCTATGTTATACAGCCAGGAGTTAGGATGGTCGGGTTCTCTGCATATGGAGTGACCCAAACCTTCACTCCTGGAGGATCTGAACTCTTGGTTGTCTTGCTTCTGCTGCTTTAGCCTTCTGTTAACTTTAACCACTAGACATGGTGGTACAAGGTACCCTCAGGGCTTGCCCTGGGTTTCACCCATCCTCCTCCCAGGCCCTGTTGTGTAACAGCAACCCTACTTCCTCTAACTCATCAAGATGTCAATATCCATCACCCCAGTTAACACCCTATCCCCCTTTTCTGCCTGTTCACTCAATGACATAAAGAGCCCAAAACAGCCAGGTAGCTGTCTCAGATTCCAGTTCAATGGAACTTTGGTGTCTCCTGTTTGAGGAAGCAAATCTCCTCAAACCAGCAGAGTCCAGAGTCTGCAAAGCCCAGGGACTGCAAACAAAAGTGTTGTGAAAGGGTAGTCAGGTGTAATAGTGACAGGGCCCACTCCAACCTCTTTCTCTGATCCATCATGTATTCTGGCTGAGAAAGAAATGGCACTGTAGGATGGTTGCTGGTTCAGAGCATAAATTGTATTCTGTGACCAGCACTCCAACTTCAGAAAGTTTTGCCATAACGGAGGCTTCTATAAGGCCAGCAGCATCTGATGGAGGAGATACATGATAAGATCCATGACTCCCAGGGGCTTTGGTGGGGTAGTTAACAGCGTGGACTATGGAGCCATACCGTCTGGGTGTGAATACAGGCCTCACCACTTACTTACCTACTGTTGACTTTGGACAATTTATGAAACTTCTCTGTGACTCAGTTTCCTTATCTGTAAAATGGAGATAATTAGAGTATATAGCTTGAGTAGTATATGGTTGCTGCAAAGATCGGGTAAGTTAATACTTGCAGAGCACTTCATAAACCATACAGTGAGACCCTTTGTCAGAAGCCACATAGCACGGGCACCATGATAGTGTATGAGGCATTCAGAATGCCCACAGATGGTGGTAGTAGCAGATGTATTGGGAGTAGGGAAAGCAAATCCAAATGTAAAACTATGTAATTGCCTTCTAACAAGAACATATTTCTGCTCCCTGTCCAATGGAAAAGAGCTAATGTAAACAACCTCTCACCAGGAGTTGGACTGGTTTGGTAGCTTCTATGTGCCAAGTGGACCTTCAGCAATAGCCCCAAATGCCTTCTCTCCCCCAGCCTGCACCTATGGCCTCATGGGGTGTACCCTATGATCAGTTGACAGATGAAGAGAAGGCTAGGGCCTGGTTTACAGATGGTTCTGTGCAATATGCAGGCAATACCCGAAAGTAGACAGCTGCAGCACTGCAGCCCCTTTCTGGGACATCCCTGAAGGACAGTGGTGAGGGGAAATCTTCTCCATGGGCAGAACTCTGGGCAATTCATCTGGTTTTGCACTTTACTTGGGAGGAGAAATGGCAAGATATGTGATTATATACTGATTCATGCGCTGTAGCCAATGATTTGGATGATCAGGGACTTGGAAGGAAAATGATTGAAAAATTGGTGACAAGGAAATTTGGGGAAGAGGAATGTAGCTAGAATTCTCTTAGTGGGCAAAAGATGTGAACATATTTGTTTCTCATGTGAATGAGGTCACCAAAGGGTGACCTCAGCAGAGGAGGACTATAACAATCGGGTGGATAGGATGACCCATTCTGTGGATACTAGTCAGCCTCATTCCCCAGCCACCCCTGTCATCACTTAGTGGGCTTATGAACAAAGTGGCCATGGTGGAAGGGATGGAAGTTAAAATGCGCACAGCTACATGGACTTCCATTCACCATGGCTGACCCAGCTGCGGCCACTGCTGCATGCCCAATCTGCAGCAGCAGAGACCAGCACTGAGCCCCTGATATGGCACCATTCCCTGGGGTGATCAGCCAGCTACCTCGTGGCAGGTTGATTACACTGGACGGCTTCCATCATGGAAGGGACAGCATTTTGTCCTTACTGGAATAGATACTTACTCTGGATGTGGATTTTTCCTCCCTGCACAAAATGCTTCTGCCAAAACTATCATCCATGGACTTTCGGAATGCCTTATTCACCATCACAGTATTCCACACAGCATTGCTTCTGGCCAAGGAATTCACTTTCCAGCCAAAGAAATGCAGCAATGGGCTCATGCTCATGGAATCCACTGGCCTTACCGTGTTCTCACCATCCTGAAGCAGTCTTATAGAACAGTGGAATGGCCTTTTGAAGTCAGTGCCAGCTAGGTGACAATACCATGCAGGGCTGGAGCAAGGTTCTCCAGAAGGCTGTATATGCTCTAAATCAGCACACAATATATAGTACTATTTCTTCCATAGCCAGATTCATGGGTCCAGGGGTCAAGGGGTGGAAATGGGAGTGGCACCATTACCCCTAGTGATACATGAGCAAAATTTTTGCTTCCTGTTCCCATAACTTTATGCTCTGCTGGCCTTGAGGTCTTAGTTCCCAAGGTAGGAATGCTTCCACCAGGAGACACAATAATGATCCCACTGAACTGGATGTTAAGGCTGCCACCTGACCACTTTGGGCTCCTTATGTCTCTAAGTCAGCAGGAGTTATGGTGTTGGCTGGGGTGATTGATGTGTACTACCAAGGGCAAGTTGGATCACTACTTCACAGTGGAGGTGATGAAGATTATGTCCGGAATACAGGAGATCCCTTAGAGTGTCTCTTAGTACTAACATGCCCTGAGATTAAGGTCAATGGGAAATTACAACAACCCAAGGCAGGCAAGACTACAAATGATCAATACTCTTCAGGGATGAACACTTCACCACCCTGCTGGGTAAAGAACCACAACCAGTTGCAGTGCTTGCTGATGGCAAAGGGAATACAGAATGGGTAGTAGAAGAAGGTAGTTATAAATACCAGCTACGACCACATGACCAATTATAGAAATGAGGGCTATAATTGTCCTCCCTATTTCGTTAAGAATACATCTGTGTTCGTGTGTATGTGTGTGTGTATATATATATATACTGTAATATAATATAAAGCAGTTATCTTTGCTTTTGTTCCTCTTACTCTCACCATGTAATGTAAGACTTACTAACATTATACCACTATTTAAATATTGTTAACTTTATATGACAGTATTTGTTTTTAAGTCATGGGATATTAGGAGAAGAGTAAACATCACCTAAGGATTTTACCTCCTCTTCTGGGAAAAGGATTAACATGTTTTCAGTTGTACGTAGCATAGTTGCCTCATGTTTGGTGGAACTTTTACATTGTTATTGTTCCACTTGAAAATTAAGTGTGGTTTAAGGAGATAAGTACGGACGACAAGTTGATAAGGGGTGGACTTGTGATGGTTAATTTCAGTTGTCAACTTGTCTAGATTAAGGAATACATAGAAACCTGGTAAAGCATTATTTTGGGGTGTGTCTTTGAAGGTGTTTCCAGAACAGATTAGCATGCAAGCCTGAGTGGACTGGGTAGGAAAGATCCACACTCAGTATGGGTGGGCACCGTCCAATCCATGGGGTCCCAGAGAGAACAAAAGTGGAGGAAAAGGCAAATCTCTTGCTCTACTCCACTGGAGCTGGAATACACTCTTCTCTCCTGTCCATGGACATGCAAACTCAAAACCTTTCAGCCCTTGGGTTCCAGGACTTACACCAGCAGCACCCTTGGCTCTGAGGCCTTTGGCCTCAGACTGAGAATTACACCATCGGCTTCTCTCATTATGAGGCTCCCAGACTTGGACTGAGCCACACTACCGGCATCCAGTTTGCAGACAGCCAGTGGTAGGACTCCTCAGTCTTCATAATCATGTGAGCCAATTCCCCTAATAAGCCCCCTCTCATATATTGATATACATATCCTATTGGTTCTGTCTGTCTGGAGAACCCTGACTAATACTGTTTAGATCCTCGGGCTGTGTCTCCCCCTCCAAGGCAATGTAGCCAATGTAATGACATACTGTATTTGGAATTTTGCCCACTGGAGGATTTTCCTTCTCTGCTAACTTCCAAAGTCATCTCTCAGAAGGGCTTTATCATTACTTTTAAATAAAGAGGCGTTTATTTACTATCTGCAACTTAATAAAAAGACCATACTCTTTTTCTAGATTCAAAAGTGAATATTGGGGCTGGCTGGTTAGCTCAGTTGGTTAGAACATGGTGTTATAGCACCAAGGTCAGTGGTTCAAATCCCCATACCAGCCAGCCACAAAAAACACATGAATATATTAATTATAAGATTCCTTGTTTAAAAACGTTTATTTTCATGTTTCATAACTCTTTTTCATTGTGGTGACGTTACCGAGTAAGAGTTCGCTGTTCGATTCACACAGAGCCAATACCATGGCACCAGTTTTTGTGAGATGAAAAGGCTTTATTGTGAGGTTGACCAGCAAGGAGACAGGAGGTAAGGCTCTCAAATCTGTCTTCTTGATCCAGGGGCTAGAAGGATTTTTAAATGATCAGAAGGGATCAGGGACCGGGGATTGGCTGGCTCCTGTTCAGACCATATGACTAGGGAAAGGGTGATTGGCTGAGCCTGAGTCAGGTCATATGACACAGACAAGGGCTGATTGGTTGAGCCTGAATCTGTCCTTAGGCTGAGGATCTTCATGTTCCTGTGGTCCCTGAGGTCATCTGGAGGACAAGATCTTTCTCTTCTACACATGCTCAGCTTACACTCTGCAAAATAACTTATAAAACAACTTAAGATGGGGAAACAAAACCATTTTCAGCTTGTTTTAGACAGTTTCAGTAAAAACACATAACATTAAATGTATCATCTTAACCATTTTTAGGTGTACAGCTCAGTAGCGTTAAGTATATTCACACTGTTGTGCAAAAGGTTTCTAGAACTTTTTCTCATGAGGGCTTTATTTCTGCAGTAATAACAATAACACAATATACGCTAAGTTTGGGGTGCTTCTCTAGGAGGTTTATACATATTGTCATTTAATTTTCAAAACAACCTATAAGGGTATTTTTATATCTTTTAGAAATGAGGAAACTGAGGTACAGAGAGGTTAAATAACTTGCCCAAATTTGTACAGGTAGTAACTGGTGGAACCGGAATTCAAACACACACAGATTCTAATATTCTTGCTGTTAATCTCTTAATAATAGGCCAATTCTGGCTGGTGACAGCATATTGTGGAGAGCCAGGCACCTGTAATCCAGGCTAGAATGTTTCTCTCCTCAGTATCTTTTATGCATAACTTCTCCTGAAGCCCTTGGGGTGGACTAAGGAAGGAGAAGCTGCTGGCAAGCTAGGGCAAGCTAGGGGCAAGCCAGGATATTTTGCAGCTTCTCTCTGCCTTCAAGAAATTCTCAGGCTCAGCCCAGTTCTCCTTGAGGATGTGGAGCTCCTGGCCTTGCGCGCCTTTGGCCTAGCTAGGTAGAGCAGACAATCCCCAGTTCATGAGAAGGCTTGAGTCACAATATCACCTGGTGTCCCATGGCCCGTGTTTGGTTTCTATTGGGGACCCAGAAACTCACGAGTCTATCAAGAGAACTGTTATTTGCTGAAGTAGGCTGAGCCTCAATCCACTTTGGGCCACCCTGGGGTCTCTCCTTCTTGGTCTTCATGCCACAACCTCATGGATCACCCCAATTTGCCAAGCACCATTGGACCTGCTGAGTCATAAAGCCCCAGTGATGGATGTGGTTGAACTGCAGCTGGGAGCAGCCAGAGAGCCTTTCCTTGTCCTAGATCCCACTCAAAGGGCACTGCCTCTGCCCCTCAGGTTCCAAATGCCATCAGCAACACCGAACCGTGGGAGCTTCTGCAGCATTTCTACCCACCCACACTCCTGCCTGCCCCACATCAACCAAAACCCACTCCCCACTCTCCCTCCTTTGTGTCAGCATCCTCGGTGGGCATACCTGGCTATGTCCAAGACTGAGGCACATGCTTGCTCCTCGCTGCAAGGAGGCCAGGTGTATTAGTCCATTTCTGTTGCTTATAACAAAATACCTGGAACTGGGTAATTTATAAGAAAACAAAATGTATTGCTTAAAGTTTTGGAGGCTGGGAAGTCCAAAATCCAGGAAACGCATTTGGTGAAGGCCTTGGTGGTGGTGACAGTGACCCAGGGATCTCACACGGCAGAAAATGGCAGAGCAGAGAGAGAGAGAGACTAACCTCCTCATTCACTCTCCTTTTAAAGCCCTCAGAACCACATCTAGGACCACCATTTTTTTATACTCTCTCTATATTTTTTTCTCTTTTTAATTAATTAATTAGTTTTGGGGTTTTTTTTTACATTCTAAGATGTTGTTGTGGAGCAGTTGGGGTGGAGAGGAAGAGGGGGAAAAGGAGGGAGATAGGGTGGGAGAAGGAGGAAGGAGGAGGGTGGGGTGTGGTTGAGGCCCATGGCACCCCTCTCAATCCGGCAGGGGGGTCCAAGGGGCTTCTGGACCACCATTTGTAATCCATTCACTAGCCATGGTCTTCAGAATCTATCACCTCTTCAAGGCCCCACCTTTCAGTTACCGTAATAGGATTTCCCACCCTCTTAACAATCACAATGAGGATCAAGCTACTAATACATAAAACTTAGGGGACATGATCTGTATCACCAGGGAAGGTGAGCATCTGTCCTTTTGCCTCCCATCAGATATAAACAGAGCTGTATGTGCTGGCCAGCCCTCCAAACAATAAAACGCAGGAACAATGTGTCTCAGGGGGCTGCTATGAGGGTGATGTGACTTAACACATAACAGCATAGGGATTACAGGCACACAGTCTGAGGCTGATGGCCCGGATTCAGATCCTGGGCTCTGCTACTCACTAGCCACGTGAGTTCGCGTGAGTTACCCCTCGTTTCTATGCTGTAACTTCCTTATCTGCCAATCAGACATAATGAGAACAGCCACTTCATAGGGTGGTTATAAAGATTAAGTAAGGTAAAGAGCTTAGAGGAGTACCTGGCACACAGCAAGCTTTTATATGAGGCAAGTGTGGTTCATTTCTCTGTGTCCCTAAGTGCTTAGAACAGTCCCAAGGGCGTATTAAGCATTTAATAAATGTTAGCCGTTGTTGCTATTATGACCTGTTTCTTGTCTATTGGCTCGAGTAATTCTATGAGACTACAACCTAAAAGTGGAATTCCTAGGTAAAACAGTATGCACCGTGTAACTTCCGATAGGTATTGACAAATTGCCTTTGTTAATAAGGCAGCAATTGACACTCTCACCAATCCTGAATGAGTATGCCTTTTCCCTCATTTTCTCACCAATACTGAATTTTAACCTTTAAAATTTTTGCCCATGCAATAGGCAACAATGTTATTGTATTCTTTCACTATTTCAATTTTTAAATTATGCATATATTTCAAGCTCAATATAAGATTTTAAAAATATGTAATTGATATATAATGGGAAAAATAAAAATTGTCCCCTATAATCCAAGTCTTCAGAGGTAACCACTGTTAGTTACATTTGGTATGATAAAGGAAGCTTTATCTCTACAAATCCTTTTCTATGAACATATTAATTAATTAATTAAACAAATAAATTTAATTTATTAAAACTATATATATATATAGCTTTTTTCCCCACCTTCCTTCTAACTCTGAATATTATCAATCTTTTTATCTTTGAAAATCATCTTAATGTTGCTTTAACAAGCATTTCTCTAATTGCTAATGAGATTGCTAATTGCTAAGTTCTCTAATTGCTATTGAGATTGTGACCTTTTCCTATGTTTATTAGCCGTTTATATTTCATTTTCATATCCTTGGAATATTTTCCTTTGTGTTTTCCAATTGATTTGTTGGAGACCATTTTATATTAAGAACAGTCATTATTTCTCAGTGTAAGCCTTTTTAAATGCTGGTTTCTGAGCAATCTTTTGATGAGCTGAGAAAGGAAATCTTGAGTTCCCATATCCCACGTGGCACTTGGATGTGACTCTGGGGAGATCCTAGAGGAAACCAGCAGGTTAGATATGGTGTAGCCACAATATGGTGTAGCAAACCTAGGACAAGCAATGAGGCTCTTCCCAGGACTCCTTCTGATTCCACGTAGAACTGAGGACAAGTCTTCCAATGCCTCCCGACTCCTGTCTGTTAGGGACAGTGGGAGAAGGATCCCCTACCTTCTTCCCAGGGAGCATCTAGGTGCTAAGGTGGGAAAGTGGAGGCCCTGGGCTCACCAGAGAAGGAAATTTGTTTCTGCTCGTCCTGAGCCTTAGTAGAGAAACTGTGACTCAGGGATATGACTCCAGGGACCAAAGGTCTTTCCCAGCCCCAAATAGGAGGGCTTTTATTTTCCCTTGGATATTTTATTTACAGAACTGTAACATGTCCAAAATGAAAGTTTTATTAGGAGTTCTGATGGCTTAATTTGGGCCATTAACTAAGACTGATGTAATTCTTTCTTCCCAGAGCTCTTAACTGAAAGGGTGCTAGCCAAGTGGGTCTCTGTAATAGTGGAGATAATTGCATAAAAGCCATTTTATGGCTATTGTCTCAGCTCTTCTGGAGCCAGGATTGGCAGAGGAGGAAGGCTGGAGAGAGGGAGTAATAATGGCAAATGTCACCTGTGTCCCTGTAACCTGTAACCAAAGCTGCTGCGACCTCTTCTAGACTGCATGATTGGTTTTCAAACCCACTTCACTTTTTCTTCTTGTATATTAGATGTGTAACAAGATACATAATTTCTGTTCTAGTCAGATCCTTTTTCATTTAAACAAAATCAGTCTTCAGTGTAACTTCCTCTCTTACCTATGGATTAAAGAGACTTTAGAAACTTATCAAAAGAATCTTCGAGATGGCTTTAGTCTGTCCATTCTCTTTCAGGTTTACTGGAAAGATGGATTTGCCTAATATCTCTCCTCAGGTCACTGGTATTCCTGAGTAAAAGCTGACTTCCTATTCCATAAAAAAAAAAAAAAGAGAGAGAGACACACACACAAAAGAGACCATAGAAGGCATGGACCCCTTTAGATCTTGATTCAAATAAAAAACAAACTGCAAAACAAAATTTTATGAGACAATAGAGGAGGTTTGAACACTGATTAAATATTTGAAATAGTAAAGACATTAATTTGTTTTAGATGTGATTATGGTATTATGGTTTAAAAGAATTTTTTTTTCCTTCATGCAAAGGAGCAGAGTAAAAAGAATTATTATCTTGAAGAGATGCATACTGAAATATTAGTGCAAGAAATAATGTCTAGGGTTTGTTTCCAAAAACTCAGGGTTGGGGGAGGCTAGAAGGTATGTTGAAACAAGATGGATTATGAGCTGATTTTTATTGAAGGGGCGTGATATACCTGGGGGTTCCTTATACCATTCTCTCTACTTTTGTATATTTTGAAATTTTCTACTAACAGAGAGAGAGAGAGATCCCTCTCTCACTACTGTCCATTCTTTTCTTCTATTTAAGAAATAGGGGTAAAGTAGTCAAGAAGGTAACATTTGCTCTTTTTTGCAGGTTTTTAATTTTTTTTAATAGACACATAATAATTGTATTTATTTGTGGAGTACAGAGTGATATTTCCATACATGTATATACAATGTGTAATGATCAAATCAGAGTAATTACCATATCCATCGCCTCAAACATTTATCATTTCTTTGTGTTGAGAACATTCGAACACCTCTCTTCCAGCCATTTGGAAATATACAATAAATTATTGTTAATTATAGTCACCTAGCAGCAACAGTTGCTTTTTAAACACCGCTTTCCCCACTTGAGCCATCTCCCTGGCTCTTATCATTAGGCCACTAGCCACCCCTTAGCGCTGCCCACTGGGAGGCCTGCTTCTGCTGAACCTGCGTGGTGCGGCAGTACAGGAGCTTAGAGTGTTCCTTCCCCTGCAGCCCAAGGAGGTGACAAGAGGCCATCCCATAGTAACACAAAGAAGTAAATTGCTAATGGTGAATTTCCAAGCATCAACAGCAGGCCAGAAGGGAGGATATTTCTTTCTGAGTAGATTGGAGGTGAGGAGGACACCCTCCTCACGCCTTTCAAATCACGCTCTTCATAGGCAGCCCTGGCAAGGACATTGTTTTTTTTTTGATTTGGTTCTCTTCTCTGAGCCTTGCTGTTACCCTGAACCACAGGCTTTGAACTCGAAGTCATTCAGATACAATGAGGTGAGCAGAGGCAGCTGAGTGAATTGATAAAACTCTGTTTCCTCAGCATAAGATGAAGAAAAAGACTATTTGCCCCTCCAGGGTTGCTGCAGCCAGTGCTGAGCTAATTGCTAGCGTGCAGGGCCTGGCGCCAGCCACATCTGATGACAGGCTTTCTGTAAACGCTACTTCCTTCAGGCTTCCTGCACACCTCTGAGGGTGTGTAGCTGGTCTGTTAATAGAGGGAAAATGAGCAAGACTCAGAAACGCTGCTTAGCTGGTAAAAACTTCAACTTGTCCAGCCAGTCCTGCCTCAGGACTCCACAGGCTGCTACATTATACACTACAGGCATTTTGTAACATTTGAGGTCTTTTGGTTTGTTTGGTGGGTTTTTAATTTGTTTATGCTGTTTGTTTGCATACAAATCTGTACCTGTATATACCAGACAACCCTCTCTAATGTTGCACCCTCACTCATGCTTTTTTCCTAATTCCTTCCTAGCACTTCTCTGAAATGGTCTTATTTACTTATATGTTGGCTTGATTATTGGCTATCTCCCCTAGAATGTCATCTCTATGAAGGCAGCAACTTTGCCTTGTTCACCACTTTGTCCACCAGCCCTGGCTCAAAACAGGTACTCCAAAAATGTTTGCCAAATTCGAGAAGGAATGAGTGAATGCATGACCGTGCACATGTGTGACTTCCAGAGGAAAGGGCAGGCAGGCGATGGGAGCTACAGCACGGAAGGACCAGGGCTAGTCCTTCTCCCCAGCATGGGCTCCCGCGGTGGCCCTCACCTGCCTTGCATTTGATCCTCCATCCTTCCCTTCTTTCTCCTTATAGTTTTTCTTTTCATATTTTTACTTGATCATTTAATTACAAAAGTAGTACTCATTATTTTTAAAAAATACAAAGGTATATAAAGTAAAGTAAAAATATATAATCATCCCCCTCCTTCCAATTGCCTCTCTCCAAAAGAAACCACAGTTAACACCTGGATGTATGTCCTTCCAGTCTTTTTTTCTGCAGAAGAGGGGGCCTCTGCCTTTCCTTCCCCATCTCTCCCATGAAGACCTCACTGCTCAGTTCAGGAGACAACTGCTTCTTCACTCCTCTCCCCATTTCAAAGAAAGTGTCTCTGCATCCTGGGACTTCCAAGAAACACAGCCCCACAGCTTTCCACATTCATTCTGGTTTTTCTGCCTCCCCACCCGCTCTTCCCTCCAAAACAAACAAAGCAAAATAAAACACACAACAGCACGGAGTGATTGGAAAATCTGAGAGCTCTGGAATCAGGTGGATCTGGGTGGTATCCTTTGGCTCTCTCTGCGTCTCCGTTTCTTCACAGGTAAAAGGGGGAGGCATTACCCACAAGGTTGTGGCAAGGATTGAATTGGCCAATGCAGGCACGGCCTGGTGCCTACCGGCTGGCTCATGTTAATTCTCCTTTCTCCCTAGTCTCACTCCCTAGTCTCACTCCCTCTTACTGAACTTTCATTGTTTCCCTTTCATTTGGTTTAGCTGTAGATGATGAACACCAAATTCCATTTTTTAATTTTTAAACATTAAATTATTCTTAGAGACTCCAACTTCATCATCTCCCCGCCCTTCTCTTGGCTGGGTTTAGTTGTCTTTCCTCACATCCTCATCTCACCCATCAATGGTCTTGGGACCTGTTTAAAGAGGCCCAAGTAACCTGGCTGAGGATGGAGAAAAGGGGGGAAACAACAGCGGCCCCCTTTCCATGCAGCGAAGCCCAGGAATCCACTTCCTGTTTGTGGAGGCCAGGACCAAACCTCAAGAGCAGCAGTAACATAACTGCCTGGCCCTCCGTCCAACTGTCAGCCTGATGGCCGATCTCTTCCAATATCTGGCTTTACTGAGGCTTGAAACTACAGAAAAGACTGTTAGCTCCACCCACCTGGCCTTCCCCTGTGCCCTCTTCTGCGTGGTGGTAGTGCCCACCCTTTCAGTGTAAACAGACCTGGAGGTGAAGTCCGACCCTCTTCCGAGAGATCTGCCCAGAGCTCAGATGGGGGGCAGGAAGCATCCCTTGCTGTCAGTTGGAGTCTCCCAACTCTGGCTGGCTTCTGGCCTGGGAAGGGCAGATCAGAAAGAGAGCCCTTAATTTCCTGAGAAGCAAAATTAGAGTGCTTAGGAGATAATGATGCTGACTGGGGTGTAGTTCTCCACCACCCACTGAGAATGCCCAAGCTCTGTCTGTGCCAGAAGAAGCAAAGAGCCATGGGGCACTTCTCTGTTATCAGCCTGAACACTCTCCCTGGACTGTCTCCATCTGCAGCCCAGATCAGGACAACTTTTGACATCTTGCTGACTCTAGAGCAAGAGTTCAGGTCGAAAGCAACAGGGTGAGGTTGGGGTGCCATGGAGGAGCCGTAGAGACCAGCCAGGCCAGAGATAGGAGCATGAAAAAACTGGAAGTCAATGACAGACTTAAGAACAAACAAAATAACATCTTTTTTGGAGTTAATGGACTTTTGATAAGAGGCAAGGATGGGGTTTCTTTCTCTTTCAGATCTTGGATGGTGGGCTCCCTTAAGCCAAAAAGCAGGAGAATAGAGAGGAGGTAGGAGATGGAGGCGTCAGGAGCAGGAGGAGGGCCAGAGAGCAGGATGAAGGCAGAGCGAGTGGAGGTGGCCAGGAGGCAGGAAGCTGGCACAGACAAGGAAGCAGCCTTCAGGGGCTTCCCCCTGTGGGGCAGCTGCATGCACGAGGCTTACTTCAATGCCCAGCTGGATGATGGCACAAAGTTGAGGATGACAGACCAAGGCAGAGCCAAGAGGGGTTGGGTAGCATTGACGATAAGGGAAGACCCCTGCCCTGGGCAGCCACAGAGGGTCTTCCTTGATGAGCACATGATCCCTCACCAATGGCGACCAGGAGGACAGACACCCATTGCATCAAGGCCCGGTTTTGCTCCCCGTCCCTCCACTCTGGTTTGGAAACACTTTTGTTCTTTCTACTGGCAATCTCAAGCCCAAACTTTATCCTTTTCCCTATCCAATAAAAACTTCACCCCAGAACTTTCATCCAAGGAGATGAAAGTGACTTCTGCAGCAACAGAGTCAGCAGGTTCCTACAAGGGTGGGGCAGGGGTTTCCCTGGGCAAACAGCCAATTTTGAGGAAAGAGAGGGCTGTTGGCTTCAAGAAGGAGACCAGTTTGGGTGGGTTCCCTTGACCTCTCTCTTGTCCAGCCTTTCAAGCACTGGCTTCTCGGGATGAGGCAGCCCCAGAGGGAGTCAGCAGAATCAAGGCCCATCCCTGCTTGAGTTCTTCAGGAAGCAGTTAGCATTTGCCTCAGGGCCATGGGATGTCCCTGGGAGATTATATTAGTAGGCTCAACAGACCTGGGTAGTCATTGAATCCTCCAGCAGCAAAACTCCCTCCTGTCGGACTCCCTCCTGGATAGACAGAGACCCTAAGAGTTTTATGACTTGTCACAGGTCAGCTAGGGACAATGGCACTGTGTTGGGCTGCCCTGGGGTCCCACCATCTAGCCCCTGGGAGCTATTGAGGCACCAGACTGGGAGATGAGGGGTGGGCACTCCACTTTCACATCCTCAGACACGTGAGGGTAATGGAAGGCAAGAATGAGCACTGCAGACTTTTCTTCCACTTCAAAGCTCAAGGGGAATGACTGGGTCTGGGAAAAGCAGAACCTGGACCTGCTACTCGACCCTGGCTCTGTCAGGCAGCTATGGCAGGAGGACATGGGTGAATAGGACTGTGCCTTTTGGAGCATAGATATCTGGAATAAGAGGACAATCATAGGGAAGAGATGATCCTGGCTGTGGAGGTATTAACAGACAGGCCCACAGCCCTGGGTGCATCTGAATGCCAAGAGACAGGTCCTAAAACATAGACAAGCATTTGGAGGCACAGGAATGGGAACATGCATGCACACACTCACACAAACACACACACTTACCCACACAGGCACACGCCATACATATGCACATGTGCACATGCCCACATAGGCATAAATACTCTGGCAGGCACATACTCACATAGGCACACACAAACATACACAAGCCCAAACACAGGCATACATTCACACAGGCACAAATACTAGACAGGAGCACAATCAGAGGCACACCCCCACAGGCACAGATATACACTCACGCAGGCACATACATAGAGGCACACACAGGCAACACACGGGTATACAGGAACGTGCACAGATACACAAACTCACACATACCCAGGCACCCACTAATGAATTACATGCACAGACACAGACATATCTGCATGTGCACACGGTGCTACACACACACGCTTGCGCACACGCACACACAAACACACACCCCATAACTCAAACACAGCTGCCCAGGCCACTTGAGAGAGTTCTGGCCAGCTGCCCGGTGTAGTTCACCCAGGGCTGCAGCCTGGGCCCTCCCCCTGTCCTGCCCCGCCCCCATCTGGCTGTATAAATTCCCTTCCTTTGCTCCTTCCCCAGTACGGCCACCCTCTGACAACAACACAGCTCTCCGCCTTGCCTCGGCCCATTCCTGGCAAACACTTCAGGACCGAAGTGTACCAACAAGCAGCATGGGTAAGGAGGGGGCTTCCAACAACTGCGCATTGCCCACCCTGGCCCACCCCTAGTTTGGAGGGGCCTCCCTCTAGGAAATGAGAGAAAACTGGGGGGGAGGGCAGTTAAGGGACTGGACTCTGCACTATTGTCCCTACCCTGCACACACACACCGCCTACCCTACCTGCCGCCCCCGCCCCCATTTCCCAATTTAGCCAAAGTTTTGGAAAAAGGAGGGCAGAGGGACTGCTGGGAAGAGTGATCCTGGGCTCCCACCCAGCTTCATTCAGCAGGGGCCAGTGCCCTTTTCTCAGGCTTTCTGCAACTGAAAAAATCAGGTGGGGGTTTCTTAGGGGGAGCTTCTGTCCCAGGATCTCAATGTTGGAGACAGACAATCCTGATTTCAGCCCTGGGTCAATTTCTTACTGCAGGGGTAGAGAACCTAAGCCTTTGGTGCAGGTTACTCTCTAGCCACTCCACACAACCAATCCTTTGGGAGGGAAATCAGGGACCCTCACACTCTCACTGGGGAGTTGTTTCAGTGCCCCCCCCAATCCCACAGTCCTCCTATCCCTCCATCTATGGGTTCCTGGATGTCAGGTTGAGGAGGAGTTTGGGTTTGGTTGGGCATGTTGAGCTCCTTGTTCCCTTGGAGCTGGGTCTTCCCCAAGCTGGCAGAATGCCCAGTAGCCAGCATGGCACTGAAAACCCAATTGAGCATTCCCTGGGTTCATCTCAAACCCAGAGATGCTCAGAGACTTTGCTTGAGATACTTAAGACAGGGGGCATTCCCCAGAAAGAAGAATGATGCTCCCTGCGACCTGAGTGCCATGAAGGGCCTGACCCTAAGAAATGCAGGGAGGTGGAGGCTCTGAGGGGCTGATGCTGTGGAATGGGCAACACCTCCTTCACCTCTTTACTTCTCTCTCAGTCTCCCTTGGCCTTTGTAGTTTTTGTAACTCTGTATTGATGCCTTACAGTTTTTGAACCTCCTTCTCCTTCTGTGTCTAGCAACCTCCTTCCCCTCCCCCTGGCATCCTGTGCCAAGCATCGGCACTTCTTGATTGTGTAGACTCAGGAATTCCTCTCTCTCTCACCCTGCCCCACCCGCCCCCCAGCCCTCTGCCATCAGGCACTGCCTGGCATTCTTTCCCTCCTCTGGCACAGCGCAACCCACACTAACACACTTCACCTCGATGAAAGTACTTTTGAATACATTGTATGTGCCCATATTTATACGACACTTCTCTTTTATGAAAATACTATTGAATACATTGCCTTATCTGACCTTCACATCTACCTAAAGAAGTAGGTAGGATATTATTATTGCCCCCTTTTAGCAAAGGAAGGGAAGAAAATGGATAGAGTAGGTGTCAAACCTAGAACTTGAAACTGGGTTTCCGGACCCTACGATGCTGTTCCTAAGTCACTGGGCTGCTACAAGTGGGATCCCAGGCACCAGTGGAGGCTCGACTCTGGCTATTCATGGCTCCCCATTTGTGGCCCACACTGGCCACAGGACAGGGCAGGAGGCGGTGCCCAGTCCTCTGAACTCCACTCCAGGATTTCTTTCAGCCTGCAGCTCCTCCGTCTGTGTTATTACTCGCCCTTCCTCCCAGGCAGGACCCAAACCCTGAAGCTGGGGTTCTGGCAGCTGTGACACTTCAGCCCTCCTTCCCAGTCAGCTGATCTTCAGCTGACTAGATCAGAGCGGCCTCTCTTGCCAGACTTCTGGGACAGGGAGAGCCACTCCCTGCAGCTCTGGTGGGTGGGCCTCTGAGCTCTTTGGAGTTGGGCCAAACACCTTACTTTACAGGTAAAAGAAGTGAGGTCCACCCAGGGGTAGAAACCAGCCTAAGAACATTCAGATGGTAGCAGCCCAGGCAACCTTGAACTCTAGCTTCCTATGGCTCCTCTCGGTGACCAGACCCTTGGTTATGTAATCCAGGCCCTGTCCAGCAGCCTGGGATCAGGACCCGGAGGAGAGAAAAACAGGAAGCGTCCTAGACCCTGGTCTAGCTACATTTCAGTGAAGGGAGCTGAGCAGGCACCACCCCCACTCCCTGAGAGCTGTTCCTCAAGAACAGCCAGGGTTTACTGGGCTTCTACCAAGCAAGCGCAAAGCTGCACATTTGACTGCTCCTTCCTATTTATTTCTCATAAAAAACCATTGTGGTGTTCGTATTATCCCCTTTTTACAGATGCTGTGAAAACTGAGGCCAGAGAGGTTAAATAATTTGCCCAAGCTCCCATGGCTAGTCAGTGGTGGGCTAAGATTGGAACCCAAGTCAGTGTCATAACCACTACACCACACAGCCTCTTCTGCACTCACCCTACTCTCGCCCACCCCTGGTCCCTACTGGAGTGTCTGTCCCCCTTCAGGTCATGTCTCTCCAGCTCTTCCTGCCACACCCTCACACTTGTCAGAGCTCTGAGGGGATGGGGAGGATAGGCCAGAGCAATAGGGCTGGAGTGGTGACCTGGGACAGCAGGGTGTCTGCCCTGGCTTGCCAGGGTATGTGTTGCAAGCTTTAAGGAGGGAGACTTCACCCTCCAAAGGGTGCTCCAGCCAACATGCCCCGTTGTGTTTCCACAGCTACGAAATGTGGGAAGTGTGGACCCGGCTACCCTACCCCTCTGGAGGCCATGAAAGGTAATTGCCCAATGTCTGGGAGCCAGCGCCCCTCTACTGATTCCGCGGCTGGTGGGATTGGGGGACCTCAAGCTGGCCTCCACCCTCTAGTACACCTAGGTCTGCCCCTGCAATTCTCCCTGCCCCATCATCCCTGATGACTGTTTTCTACCCTCCAGGACCCCGGGAGGAGATTGTCTACCTGCCCTGTATTTACCGAAATACGGGCATTGAGGCTCCGGATTATCTGGCCACTGTGGACATTGACCCCAAGTCTCCCCAGTATTGCCAGGTGAGGCAGGGCTTGGGCACCAGCATCCTCTTAGACCCCTCCTCTAGCCCTGGCCCCGGTGCTGCCCTTCTCCAGCTCCTTCTTCGCCCTCCCTGGGTATGGTTGTGCAGGCTGTTCACTGCACAAGGGTGCCCCCATGGGATGAGGGGAGTGTTGAAATCCAGTCTGTGCTGTGCTGCCAGGCGGAAATGCGGGGAGGGGTGCTTTTCCAAAAGCACAGAGAGGTGTGGCCTGGGCAAGCACCACCCTTGTCCACCCTCCCCTTCCTAGGTCATTCACCGGCTGCCCATGCCCAACCTGAAAGATGAGCTACATCACTCGGGATGGAACACCTGCAGCAGCTGCTTTGGTGACAGCACCAAGTCACGCACCAAGCTGGTGCTGCCCGGTCTCATGTCTTCCCGCATCTATGTGGTGGACGTAGGCTCTGATCCCCGGGCACCGAAGCTGCACAAGGCATGTCCTCTGCCCTTGCCTGCTTGGAGACCCTACTGCGCTGCTGTCCCGAGCAGCCTATAGGCCGGAAGCCACTCCTAAGCCAGCTGCCTCCAGCCTTGTGCCGCATCTGGCTCAGCAGCAGGGAGGGAGGTTAGACTTCACAGGATAATTACCGAGGCATGCTAGGTTGTCAGCATCCAGCACGGTGGCCCAGGGCACCTGAGACAAGGGAGGAGGCTTCTTGTTTTACTCTGAGATGGGGAGGGAGCAATAATTCCCCCCAACTCTTCGTGAGCCCAGGGCTTCCTCTAGGAAGGAGCGTCCAGCCCTTCCTCTGAACACTTTGTTCAGTACCCTCTTGATGCTGGGCACTTAGTGTTTTGGCTGCTGGTGATACAGTTGACATTGGCATCAGTCCAACCCAGGAGAAGCTTATGGTCTTACAGAGCTGTGAGCGCCTTCAGGACAGACAGGGGGAGAAGTCAGTGCTTTCTGCCTGGGGAGTTATTTGCAGTCTCTCTGACTTTCGCTTGATGCTCTGTAGACATTACCAGACAGAATCTTTGCCATATTCCTGCAAGGAGAGTTGTGTCCATGTTTCGAAGGAAAAGAGGACAGGGTCAGCAGATAGAAGTAGGGGAGTGTGGGGACAGGGAGTGGGGACTCCTGGCCCTGTAAGATTCTGATGCCATTCCCCATCTCTCTCCAGGTCATCGAGCCCAAGGACATCCACGCCAAGTGCAACCTGAGCTATCTCCACACCAGCCACTGCCTGGCCAGTGGGGAGGTGATGATCAGCACCATGGGAGACCCCAAGGGCAACGGCAAAGGTACTTCCACAGCTATGAAATGCGGGAAGCATTTGTCTGTTGGGGGAGCAGATGCCATTCCTAGACTTAATAACACTTACGAGTAGACGTCTGGTGGTATTTGCAAAGATGTATCAAGGTGTCATCACATATTCAGCAAGAGAGCAACATATTGGGCATTCATGTTGAATTACAAATAAATATAATCTGTCTATTCTATTTAAAAAAATGTAGTGAGCAGAATGGAGCTTAGACTCTGGGAGGAATCCCACTCTGAAAGTGAGTGCCAGAAGATCTCTTGGCTCGAGGGGAAAAGATTTTCCCCTATGTTCTCAGAAAGGGATCAAGTTGATGGGAGGTTGGGGCGCCAGAGAAGAGCCCCACCTCTCACCTGGCCAACTCTGGGTGGGACCCTTTGGACACCTGGATCTAAGGAGCCGACAAACCCAGTAGGAGGAGAGGGCCCAGGCAATGGGCTTAGAGCCTCTTGGACATGCCTGGGGTGAGTCTCTACTGCCTCTACCTGTCACCCTACTTCCTTCCTTGCTCAGGGGGTTTCCTACTGCTGGATGGGGACACATTTGAGGTGAAGGGGGCATGGGAGCAGCCTGGGGGTACCGCACCATTGGGCTATGACTTCTGGTACCAGCCTCGACACAATGTTATGATCAGCACCGAATGGGCAGCTCCCAAGGTTTTCCAAGATGGCTTCAACCCTGCTGATGTCGAGGCAGGTGAGGATCCCCTCATGGGCCAGCAGGAGCTTTGGGCTTTCTGCTCCAAAATCCCATGCCAAATCTCCAGGCCTCTTCCTTCCTTTATGTGGACCCCACACTCTCAGGGTGATGGCATAGGATGTGCTGGGTGCTCAGATTTGCTTTGCTCAAGCGTCTTCCTGATCTCTCCAACCCTCGTCAGTGCCCCAGACTTTGCTCGTGCCCTCCTGCCCTGACCCTAAGCCCACCCTCCTCCCCCCACCCCAGGGCGGTATGGGAGCCACTTACATGTGTGGGACTGGCAACGCCATGAGATCGTGCAGACTGTGCCTCTAAAGGATGGGCTCATTCCCCTGGAGATCCGCTTCCTGCACAACCCGGCCGCTACCCAGGGCTTTGTGGGCTGTGCCCTCAGCTCCAACATCCAGCGCTTCTACAAGAATGAGGTAACCTGCGCCCTCCAGTCCTCCCTCCCAGCGGTCTTGTCAGCACCTCTGCCCAGCCTTCTTTAACGATGTCCCCTGGTTCCATCAGCTCAGGCTTCTCTAGGAACAAACAATGAGCCACATGCCCTGCCTCTCTTCTCTCAGTGCTAGGCTAGTTTCCCCCTGAACCCTAACTGGCTATATTAATTCATTCATTCCGAAACTATTTCATGAGCTTCTATGTAAGGCATGGTGCTATATGCTGGGAATGCAGTAGTGAAGCAGACCCGATCCTGCTTAAGGGGCTCGCATGGAGTTACACCCTAGTGGCAAGAAGGTCCTACATCAGCCATCTCCCTTCCAGGCTCTGGGCAGACCCATATTTGACCCCCAGCCCCCAACTCTGACAGGCTCACCTCTCTGCCTCTTAATCTCACCACTCCCCAACATAGGGAGGTACTTGGTCAGTGGAAAAGGTGATCCAGGTGCCCCCCAAGAAAGTGAAGGGCTGGATGCTGCCTGAAATGCCAGGTGAGTGTCTAGGGGAGGGCAGGTATCAGAAGGTTGATTCCTGGCCTGGGGAACAAGAGTTCTTAAAGACTTGGAACCCACACACACCTCCCTCCCCAGCCCTGATCACTGACATCCTGCTGTCCCTGGATGACCGCTTCCTCTACTTTAGCAACTGGCTTCACGGGGACCTGCGGCAATATGACATCTCTGACCCACAGAGGCCCCGCCTCACTGGACAGGTGCTGGCCCTGGAAGGATGAGGAGGAGGGAAGGAAGGAAGGAGAAGGGAGTCTGGGGATGGGGCAGAGGGTATGAAGTAGTGGGGGATGATAGGGAGGTGCAGGAATAGCAAAAATGTGGGCTGAGGGATAGTGCAGGCCCAGGGGAGCCATGGCTAGACATGGGGAACGGGTCTGAAAGGAGTGCAGGATTTGTGATGAGGCTGGATGCTCTTCCTGCAATGGCCACACTTCTCACCACTGTCCTCCTTTACCTCTGTACCTCCCACCCAGCTCTTCCTTGGGGGCAGCATTGTGAAGGGAGGCCCTGTGCAAGTGCTGGAAGACCAGGAGCTAAAATCCCAGCCAGAACCCATGGTGGTCAAGGTAAGGACCTATCCCCTTACTCACAGGCCGCCTTAGATCCAGGCTTGAGGAGTATCAGGGTGCAGCATCTGAGTATGCTCTTGAGGATCTGGGGGTGCCTATGATCTGTTACCCTGGGGTCTGACCCCTGGTTTTCCCAAGGGGAAACGGGTGGCTGGAGGCCCGCAGATGATCCAGCTTAGCCTAGATGGGAAGCGTCTCTACGTCACCACATCGCTGTTCAGTGCCTGGGACAAACAGTTTTATCCTGACCTCATCAGGTGAGAAGTAGACTTGGGCTTGCTTCCCCAACCTTCCTCTCCCAGAGGGGTCATTTGGCCTTCTGAAGACTCCTCTGTGATCTCAGCTGAGCCCCACCTTACAGATGGCCCATTCAGACCCCGCTCTTTCCTCAGGAACCCACCCCCTACACTCGCAAAATCTTGAGGGAAGAAGGTGGCCACCTCCCTTACCCCCTTCCCCTTTTCCACCAGAGAAGGCTCTGTGATGCTGCAGATCGATGTAGACACAGTAAATGGAGGGTTGAAGTTGAACCCCAACTTCCTGGTGGACTTTGGAAAGGAGCCCCTCGGCCCAGCCTTGGCCCATGAGATCCGCTATCCTGGGGGTGACTGCAGCTCTGACATCTGGGTCTGAAGTCCAGCCCTCATAGCTCCTGCTCTCCATTCTGAGCCCTCACTCCTGCAGGGACTTGGCTTCACTCTGCTCTCTCTTGACCCCCGACTCTTGGCTGCTTGTCCCACCAAAGCCAAACAGAGACTGTTGAAACACATTGAGCGGTACCTCCATTTACTGACTGCTATTGCTTGTTGCTCACTGTGCTGTTTTTACATGAGCTCTTGGAAGCACCAAGAAATAAACTGGTGAAGCTGTTCCTCGGATTGCCTTGTCTTTGGGGGTACAGGGCCTATGACTCCTCTTCTGCTAAAACTTTAAGTCTTTCTTAGTCAGGATCTCCAGAGAGACAGAATCAATAGGATATGTTATAAATATATGATAGAGATTTATTAAGGGAATTAGCTCACACGGTTGTGAAGAATAATCACATGATAGGCCATCTGTAAACTGGATGCCGGTAGTGTGGCTCAGTCCAAGTCTGAAGGCCTCAAACCAGGGAAGCTGATGGTGTCTATGGTGTAAGTCCTGGAAGCCAAAAGCTGAAGAGTCTGGAGCTCTGTTGTCCACAGACAGGGGAGAAGAGTGTATCCCAGCTCCAGTGGACAGAGAGAGAGCTTCACCTCTTTCCTCTGTCTTTTGTTCTTTCCAGACCCCCAGCAGACTGGATGGTTCCCACCCACATTGAGGGTGGGTCTTTCCCACCCAGTCCACTCAAACTCTCATACTAATCTCTGCTGGAAACACCCTCAGGGACACACCTTAAAAGATTGCTTTACGAGGTTTCTCAGCATTCCTTCATCTAACCAAGATGACATGTAGAATTAACCTTCATGGTATCTTACACGAGAAAGGGCTAAAGAGGTCTCCCGGGGGGTTACAGTGCCTATTTCACACCAGTGATTCCAACATGATGCTAATGATGCCCAAATCTCATTTTTATGGCCAGACAGAACCTGAAGGTTTGGGAGGTGATTGTCACAAGGAGACCTTGTGAGAGAATGGTGGATGGTGTTTCTAAACTTTTTTTTTAATCTGTGCTTTCTTTAACTGAACCTAAAATCTCACCCACCACTCCCAGGAGAATTCAATGTGCCCCCTCACACACAGGAGACCCCCTAAAACTCTGATGTGGTTTTAGTGTAATCTATTTCCACTGCTGGTGACACTACTGGGAGAACACACTCTTGTTGGGAGATAACGTGTGTCACCTCCTACCTGGAAGGAACATGAGCATGCAGGAGGGCTGGGAACACCAAGGTGAACCAACCCAACAGACCAGTCCATGGCACTCTTGTCTCCTCACCTGGATGATGTTTTAGAACCTTGCCCAAATCAGAGATGTCATCTTTCTCTGTGCTAGGTCTTTAATTCTTCACAAAAGGAATCTGACAGAAGTTTCGGGATCCTTAGAGACAGCAGTCAAGTGGTAATTCTATTGACTCCTTTAATCTCTACCCCAGACAATATTAAGCAACATTCAGGTATTGACCTGCATTATTTTAGTCTTCTGCAAAGGTATCTTTGTTCTTTCTTTCTTTCTTTCTTTCTTTCTTTCTTTCTTTCTTTCTTTCTTTCTTTCTTTCTTTCTTTCTTTCTTTCTTTCTTTCTTTCTTTTTCTTTCTTTCTTTCTTTCTTTTCCTAAGCTATCTTTGTTTTAAACATGGGAGTAGTCTAAGACCTCCAGGATGACCTGGCCACCCCAAGAAAGCACCATTCATTTTTTTTTCGTGCTTTTCACATGCTCCCTGAAACATCTACCTCAACTGGAATCCTGATTGCCTCCCTCTGCCTTACCTGCCATCTGGGCCAGGTTATCATATCCTCTGGAAAGCCTCCTTCCCTGACCCCTCCAGGTCAGAGGCCCTTCTTAACACCCACAAAGCCTCTTGTACTTAACCTCATCATGAACACATGTCTCTTTCACCTGAAACTCCCTGTCTATTCCCAGCACCTAACTTGAATATTAGCACTTAGTATGCTTTAATGAACGTACAGGAAATGCTCAAGATGAGAAAGGAATACAAGGGACCTTGGGATTTACTAGGTCTTACCAGAAGTTTCTCTCCTAGATCTCTGTCCTGTCCTCTTCAACAACCAAACTTCTTCAGAATGAGAAAGAATCGTATAGTTCTACATCATTTCTATATCTTCCTGAAAGCTTAAAATTCCATTCAACAACAACAACAACAAAACTCCATTCAACAAGATGAACCTTAAGCACTTATCATACCAGAAAGCAAGGAAACTATTGAAGGCAACTGAGGTTATGTCTACAGGATACATGACATATCTGACAAGACTTGTATCTAGAATACAGGAAAACTCTCAAAACTCAACAGTAAAAAACAAAACACTCCAATTAGAAAATGGGCAAAAGACATGAAAAGAGGCTTTACTATATAGAGAGGGTATGTATATGGTAAATAAATACCTGAAAGATGGCGCATATCATTAGTCATTAGGGAAATGCGAGTTAAAATCACAATGTGATATCACCACACACCTATTAGAATAGCTAAAATGAAAAATAGTGCTAATGTGAAATGGTGAGAATGCAGAGAAACCGGATCATTCATACACCGCTGGTGGGAATGTAAAATAGCACAGTTACTCTGGAAAATATTTGGCAGTTCTTTGTAAAACTAAACATGCACTTACCATATGACCCAGAAATTGCACTGTTGGACATTTATCCCAGAGAACTGAAAACTTACATTCACATAAAACCTTGTAAACAATTGCTCATAGAAGTTTACTGGTAATAACCAAAAACTGGAAACAACCCAAATGTCCTTCAGTGTGTGAATTGTTAAACAAACTGTGGTATATCCACACCATGGAATACTACTCAGCAATGAAAGAGAGATGATCTGTTGATACACACAACTTGGATGGACCTCAGGGGAATTATGCTGAGTAAAAAAAGCCAGTCTCAAAAGTAACATGTAGTATGAGTCCATTTATAAAACATTCTTGAAATGACAAAATCATAGAATTGTTCAGATTCCCATATCAGCCAGCCACCAAAAAAAAAAAAAAAAAAAAAAAAAAAGTCATAGAATTGGAGGACAAATTAGTGGTTTCCAGTGGTGAGGGATGAGAGTTGGGTAGGGGAGGTGCATGTGGCTATAAAAGGGTAGAATGAGGGGCCCTTGTGGTGATGAAACTGTTCTGTATCTTGACTGTGGTGGTGGTTACCCAAATCTATGAGGTGATAAAATTATGTAGAACTAAATATACATATGCACAAATGAGTGTGTAAAACTGGTGAAATCTGAATTAGTGGATTGTATCAATGTCAATTTCTTGATTGTTATATTGTACTATGGTTATAAAAGATGTACCTTTGGGAGAAACTGGGTGAGGTACATGAGATCACTCTGTATCACATCTTGCAACTCTGTGTGAAATCTACAATTATCTCAAAATAAAAAGTAACAGAGGTGTCAACTTGCAGGACATCCACCAGCCAAAGATGGAACAAGCTGGGTATCAAAAACAGCACTAATTGAAATGGATCGAAATACATCAAGTATGTTAAAATCCGGAAGTTTGTGATGACACACATATAAAACCCTAATTGGTCATGTTTGGAAGATGCCAGGATACTGTCTTATTATTCTGAAAACTATAAAATAAAGAGAAAGAATCAAGTATTCATCTTGCTTGTCCTGGGAAACTTGCCTCAGGATAATGAAGTAGTCGATGAGTAAAAGTTCTTTGTAGAATTCCAGGTAGTAAATTCAGAGGGAATGATAGAAATTGAATAGCACCAATTTGTAATCTCTAACAACAAATGGATCTAGGCAATGATCATCAATGGCTGCTAAAACCATTAAGTAAAAGACTGGAATGGAACCTTATAACAGATAAGTCAGGCTGACAAACCTAAACCCGTTAGTCAATCTTTACATCACAAAAGGAGGGACAACCAGATATTATGTGCTGTACCATGATGCAATAGGAAGTACACAATGTCACCTATGAAGTGTTCTTGTCAAAAAATCTAAATGAATCTGATCAAGCCTCTAAATCTCACAGTTTACAGGAGACAGAAGAACAAGTTTGAAAACACTATAAAGATGTACTAATAAAAAGCCAGAGTATGGGAAATCCTATAGAGCAAATGACCTGTTTTCTCAACAAATAAATTGACAGAGACAAAAACAGTCTATAGATTAGAAAGAGTTAAGAAACACATTAACCAAAACCAAACGCAATGCAATGTGTGGCCTTTATTGATCCTGAGTTGAACCTATCAACAGATAACCACATTTTCCTAGAAAACTGGAGAAATTTGAACACTGACTGGATGTTTGATGACACTGAAAAACTATTTTTAGGGCCGAGCCCGTGGCGCACTCGGTAGAGTGCGGCGACGCTCCCGCTGCAGGTTCGGATCCTATATAGGAATGACCGGTGCACTCACTGGCTGAGTGCTGGTCACGAAAAACGACAAAAAAAAAACCCAAAAACTATTTTTAATTTTTTAGGTGTGATAATAGTGGAAGAAAGTGAGCCAAGATGCCAGGTACCGTTCAAGCTTTATTAAAGGAAAAGAATCTGCCAGGCTGCCCTCAAAATGGGGGACAGCACCAGGTGTGGGGGTGGTAGAGCTTATATAGGGCACCAAGGGCTGGCTGATACCATCAAGGAGGGTCATGATGCTGATATGGAAACTACGCAACCAGGGTGGAGAACTGCACCTTTGTGGAAGCAAAAGGGTTTCTGTTTAGGTCACAAGGCTTCTCGTAAAGGGAAGCGGGGAGGGGTTTGGTGCTGGAATGGAAGACAAGGCTGGCGGCTATTCTATGCTTATTGTGTGCACAATGGCGCCAGTCACGTCCAAAATCCATCATTCCCACCTTTTAAGTATAAAGAGAAGGAAAAAGGGGCAAAGGTCTCGTTCTTCTGAAGCTACTTCCTGTTGGAGATGGCCAAAGATATGGAAAAAATAAAAGATTTATGTTGGCGGGTAAAACAATTAGGTGGCAGGGTACTGGTTTCATGTGGGGAGGCTGTATTCCCCTGGGGAAGGGTCGCTGATTCTGAGGGGCTGATATCCTCATCGCAGGAACAATTCAGTGACCTTTTGGTTGGTGAAAGCCTGCATTCATTCCTGCAAGAAATTAGAGAAACACCAAAAGAGACAGGGACCAAAAAGTAGGATGAGGCACAGCAGTTAGGGGTCCTAGCAGGGACATAAGCCAGAGTATCGAAGGGTTCAGTGAAATGGGTTAAGTTGTTTTGGATCACCACAGACTCATTTATGTAATAACAGCGTTCCTCCCTCAAGAACAGGCAGGTTTCTCCCTTCTTAGCTGTAAGGAGGTCAAGGGCCCGACAGTTCTGTAAAGCAACTGTCGCGAATGAGGTGACCTGTCACTGGAGGGAGGGGATGCTATCTATACTTAGTTCTTCTGAGAGTTTTTGATAGAATTGAGAGGCAGTAGCAGGGCCCGCTATACCAGTCCCAGTGGCAGGAAGGATCCCTGCCCCAATTAAAAGGTACAGTTAGTGCCCTATGGGAGCGGGGCACTTCCTGGGGGGAGGGGGGGCCAAAGTTAGTCCCAGTCCCGTCTCCATCTCTCCATCTGTCTGGACGGTGATGTTGGGACGAGCCAAAAGATTATGCAAGAAATTGAAATTGAGTTAGGGGGCAGGCAACAGGATAACATAGTTTTACAAAGGAAATATATTCCAGTTTTAGGGCATGGATGAGGAGAGGGTAAGTGAGTGGTAGCGTTTGGTGTTAGTGAGGCAGAGTGTGGGCAGGCCCCGCATAACCCTGACAGTCCCCACTGAGGTGAGATTAGAGGAAAGTGAAGAGACATTTGTGGAAACATTACGGGCTGCATTGACAGGGGTGGGGGTGACCACAAAAAGTTTCTGGTGAGGTGGGAGACAGATGAGTCACTCTGGGACTAGTCTGATTCACTGAGGACTGCATCATCCCTGCGGACCTGGAACCTCCATGTTCCAGGTAAGGGGGGCATTAAGATAGGAGGAAAAACATGGGAAGGATGTAAAGGGTTAGGGAGCCAAAAGAGTTTAAAGGGGACATTGCCACAATAAAATTGCTGAGAAGCATCCTACTGATAGGAGGAAAAGGAGTGCCAGGAGAAACCTTCCTATAATGTTACACTGCTCTGGGGCAGCTGCTGCCAATCCTGTAGCAAGTACTAGAACAGGTAGTATAATAAATGTTAGGGACACGGGGTGGCATATGCTTATCATGTCCCACGATGGCAAACCCGTGATAACAGGTCAGGACCAGTCTTGGAGCAGGTCTTGTGCGAAGGACGTGGAGCGGGCCTGCAAGAGTGAGAGGATAATCGCCGGGGGAAAGATTATCCTTCTTCTGGGATTGGGGGAAGAGCAAAGGTCCTGGAGATTTTTAGTTTTGTGGGTCCTAAAATGGACAAAGTGTAGAGAGATGTCGGGTTGGGGGTTGAGCAGAGGGACCCCTCTGGCTTGGTGTTAACAGATTTTTGGGTAAAGCCTCAGGTGCTAGTTTTGCCAAGGATAAGTGATACCAAGGGTGCCTTTCTTAGTACTTTCACTGCTGTGGGGGTGGTGAGAAGTACTGTATAAGGCCCTTCCCAACATGGCGAGAAAGGCTTTGGGATTCGGGTTTTAATATACACTCGCTGTCCTGGGCTCAGTTTAAAGTCTGAGGGGGTGGTAGGGAAAGGATGAAATAACAGAAGGTTGGCCTGTTCCCTAAGAAGATCCCTAATGAGCGAAAGAGTAGGGAGATACTGGCCTAAAGGCGATGAGCTTGGAAGGGAGAGGTGTGAGAGTGAAGGGTCTGCCATACATAAGTTTGAGGGGGCTGAGGCCTGTAGGTTTGTGGGGGGCAACCCGTAGGTGAGTGAGTGACTGGTGGGTACGCCAAAACGAGGGATGATTTCTGAGGTGGGTGCATGTTTTACTGCTGTAGCATCCTCTGAAGTGCAGGGAAAAGCCTCAAACCAACCTGAAAAGGTATCTACTAAGGTTAGAAGATAGCATGTCATTTTGTGGGGAGGCATGTGAGTAAAGTCAATTTGGTTTTTTTGTAGTTTTTTTTTTAAAGATGACCAGTAAGGGGATCTTAACCCTTGACTTGGTGTTGTCAGCACCACGCTCAGCCAGTGAGCAAACCGGCCATCCCTATATAGGATCCGAACCCATGGCCTTGGTGTTATCAGCACTGCACTCTCCCAAGTGAGCCACGGGCTGGCCCTAGTAAAGTCAATTTGCCAATCCTGGCCAGGAGTGTATCCTCTGGTCTGGTGGGTGGGAAAGGACCAAACTTGGAGGCCACCTTGATTGGAGCAACAAGTACACAAAGGAAAGTTTTGAGTGATTTGTTTAAGTAAGTTGGCCATGTGGGGAGAGTAATATAAGGGCTGAAGAAGGCATAGTAGGGGTTCATAGCCTATATGAATCAAATTATGGAAATCTAAAAGGATTTGCTCAGCTTGTGTGGTAGGGAGGACATAGCCACCAGAGAGAGTATACCAGTTGTCCTTTCTTTGTGCTCCCAACTGTTGAAGGTGTTGTATTTCTTGAGGTGTGTATTGGGGTAAGGGCATAGGGGCCATGAGAAAGACCTGAGCAGGAGAGGAAGAGTGGGAGCCTGGTGATTGAGCACAATGTTTTGCGGTTAGATCCACCAGTTTGTTTCCCTGGGCTATGGGGTCATTAGAGGTTTCGTGTCCTCTGCAGTATATAACCCCAACCTCCTTTGGGAGTTGTGCAGCCTCAATAGCTTCTATTAGATTTACTATGGCATAACCCACCCAGGGGGCAGACGTGGAGGTGGGGGAGGGCAAGGTTTGAAGGAAAACGGAATTCTCAATGAAAGTAAGGTGAGTAAGTTGTAGGCAGGAAGTGGAGAGAATTGACTTGACCTTATGGCTGAGAAGGTCTTGACTGTTTATTGTCCAAAAGTTAGTTTAGAGCTTTCTTGAGCTAAAAGGGAGGCTTCTGCCAAGGCCCGTAAACTGGGAGCCCATTCCTGGGATGTGTATGCAACCGAGGAGAAAATATCTCCCGCCTCTTGTCCCAAAACCCCGACTGCCAGTCCTTGGGTTTTGGTGATGTATAGGATAAAAGGATGAGATAGCTTTGGAAGAGATAGAACGGGGCTGCGAGGAGAGCATCTTTTAATTGCTGGAAGGGAGAATGAATGAGCTTTGTGGGATCTAAAGGAATGGCAGGATCCCCTTTGGCTGCCCCATAAAGTGGCTTTGCTAGCACACCAAAGTTATGAAGCCATAGGCGAAGATACCCTGCAAGCCCCAAGAAAGAAAGGATTTCACCCTTTGTGGTAGGAGTAGGGAGTTCAGAAATTAGCTCTGGTGTTGGGAGTGAGGTGGACTCCCAAGTAGGTGACTGAAGGAGAAGAAATTTAGGCCTTACTGGGGGACACTTGATATCCCCTGGAGGCCAGGAAATTAAGGAGAGCAACAGTGTGGACCTGTGAATCCACATAGGAGGGGCTACAAAGGAGGAGGTCATACACATATTGTATTAAACTGCTAGAGGTTGGGGGAAGTTCAGATAAGTCTTGAGCTAAGTCCTGGCTGAAAAAGTGGGGGCTATCCAGAAACTGCTGAGGTACTACTGCCCAAGTAAGTTGTTGGGAGCGGTGCATGTCAGGATTAGTCCTGTACTAAGTGGTATGAGCCATTAGGCTTTATAAGCAGAAGGATGGGTGTATTGAAAGGTGAGCGAGTGGGCCGTAAGAGATGAGAAGAAAAGAGTTTGTTTATGAGGAACTTCAACCCTATTAGGTATTTATTAGCAATGGGGTATTGTGAGACATTAGGGAACAAAGCTGGGTTCCACAATTTAACAAGGATAGGGGAATGGTGCATAGCAATGGAGGGAGAAGAAATGTCCCATACTAGGGATTAACCTTGTCCGAGGGGGAGGGGAAAGCAGAAGCTTCAGAGGCCTGGTCTGGAAGTGGCCTGTAACAGGAGTATTGTAGCTGGAGTTAAAGTGTTTAGGGTAAGAGTAGCTTTGAATTTGAAAAGAATGTCCTGTCCCAGTAAGGGGGTTGGGCATTGAGGCATTATTAAGAATTTGTGTGTGAATTGGGTGTGATGTAGGGTGCAGGAAATGGGTTGAGTGATCCCTGGGTGGTATTCTGACCCGTGACCCCCACTATTTTAATAAATGACGGGATTGTTGGTCCTGCATATTCAGGAAGGGTAGAGTAAAGTGGCCCCTGTATCAATGACAAAAGAGATTGGCTTACCTGTCAAGAGGTGAGTTACCCTGGGCCCATGTGTGGTGATCTCTGTGGGGGCCTCAGGCCCTGAGCATCGTCAGTCCTCCTCCTGGGCAAAGCCAAGAAGCTCCGATAGGGATGGCCGTGAAGCCAAAGGCTGTGGGATGGGGACTCGGCCACTCCCTCTCTGGCGAGTGAAACAGTCAATCCCCCCAGTGACCCGGCTGTTTGCAGTGAGGACAGGGCCCGGAAGGAGGCCTAGGGTTAGAATAGGCCCATGCCCAGTGGCCCGATTGACTGTAGTTGTAGCAGTTCTCAGGGGCTTGCCTCTTGAGGCAGTCAGCTTTGGAGTATGTGAGCCTTGGATGGCATTAGCCAGGAGCTGGTATTTGGCCTGATCTCTTTTATAATGGTCTTTTTTTCCCCTCCTCCTCCCTATTGTTAAAAACCTTGAAATCTGCATTGAGGAGGTACTGTAAAAGGGCCATGCCTGCAGGTGAGTTTGGATCTATATGTGTGTTTTTATGTAAAGCCTCAGAGGCAGGTTAGGAACTTTAGTAGCCTTTTGTAGGCCATAAATCAAGTGTGTGATCATGTTATCCTGGAGATCCCAATCCCCATGGCCAGCCTGGTGGTCCCAATTTGGATCTGTGCAAGGAAAAGCAACGGCTCCCACAGGCTACCTATTATTTTGAGCATGTACGTCGTCTGCCTGTTGGGCCACTATCCAGACCTGCTCTCTGTCTTCAGGAGACAGATATGTGTCTGGGTCAGATTGGGAAAGGTCCAAAAGAGAAAAGGGGTACATACCCAGATAATTCCCTCCATCCCAGCCACTTCACGGAAGGGTTATAAAAAGCTGGAGCTGAGGCAGGGTTGTTACCTAATGAAGGGGGAGAAGGAGAGGGGATGAGTGGCTGAGGACGTGCATCTCGAGACCAGGTAGAGGGAAGAGAGGGAAATGTGGAGGGGTTGGTGAGGGATTTGGAGCATACAAAGGTAGTCAAGGTGGTCTGTATGGGGAGCAGAGCAGTCTGACAGATCAGAAGATTGATCCGAGTCCGGAAGGGGAGGTCGAGGATGAGCTAGGAGAATTTGAGACATAGGACAGTTTTGACAGAGAGAAGAACACAGTCAGAGATAGGAGAAGACCTGAACAAGGAATCTCTCCGTCTCACTGTTTCAGTGAGTATCTAAATTGAGAGTGCCATCTTGTGACCACTGGGATCCATTGTAATGAAGTGTTTGAGTTTTAATGTCTCCCTGGAGGCCGAGAAATTGGACAGGAGATGGCCCAGAGGTGTAGAGCATGGAGAACAGTAGAAAACAAGATGTTTAGGTTTGGATTGTGAGGATCCCATTTAGAGGGTGAGAAAGGAAACAGGCAGTCCTCCTAGAAGAAGAGTGCCAACAAAGAGCATCCTCTTTGCTGTCCACCTTCTTTTTGAGAGAGAAAAGCCACCAACCGGCCAGAGGAGCATCCTCCAATAGCTGTGGGGCACAAGAAAGGTTCCCTCGGCCAGGCTCCTGGGCTTTGAGAATGAGAGAGAGTGAGTCGGGAGAACCTGAGACGTGAGAGGACTGACCCACTGACTCACCCTGAATTGAGGCCGATGTTGGATGCATTGGTCTGAAACGGCAAAAGGAGAGAGTCCCTAGTGTACTCAGTTTGGCAGGTCCGGGAAGGGTGGCCAGGAGCCAATCAACTCAAGAGAGAGGGGATCGTCCAACAATGCTGGCCAAAACCCTTCCCAGGTTTCGGCACCATAATGAAAAAAAGTGAGCAGAGATGCGGGTACCGGGTACTGTTCAAACTTTATTAAAGAAAAAAAATCTTCCAGGTTGTGAGGGACAGCATCAGGTGTGGGGGTGGTAGAGCTTATATAGGGCACCAAGGGCTGGCTGATACCATCAAGGAGGGGCATCGTATTAATGTGGAAACTATGCGACCAGGATGGAGAACTGTGTCCTTGCAGAAGCAAAAGCGTTTCTGTTTAAGTCACGAGGCTTCTCCTAAAGGGAAGTGGGGAGGGGTGTGGTGCTGGAGTGGAAGACAAGGCCTGCGGCTATCTTATGCTTATTGTGTGCACAATGAAGTCACGTCCAAAATCCATCAAATAGCATTGGGGCTACATTAAAAGTGTCATTTTCTAGTCATATTGAAGTGTTTACTGTAAATAATGAAGTATTGACAAGTGAAATGATATAATCAATGTCTGCATTATAGTAATTTAGAGTGGGTGAGCTGGAGAGTAGGGGAAGTATAGATAAAACAAGATGGGTCAGATGTTGATAATCATTAAAACAGGATAATGGGTATGTGTAATTGGGTGCTTATTATATCTTTATTTCTCCTTTTGTATGTTTGAAATTTTTTCATGGATTTTAGCTGCTCTTGCCACAAAAAATAAAAAAATGGGTAACTATGTGAGATGACAGACATTAATTTGCTTCACTATAGTAACCTTTTAACTATCTATATGTATCTCATAACATTATGTATTCCTTAAATATACACAATAATTTTTAAAAATTTTTTAAGTACAATGGTAGTACATGAAAAATTTATTTTTTAAAAAAAATTATAATAAAAACTTTTTTTCAAAAAAGCCCTATTCAACTTCATCCTGATCCTGGCCTCATCTAACTGTCTGACCATACATCACTGAAACAGATAGTCCAAAAACAGGAGAGGCCCTCTTATCACAGATTACCCAGGCACAAGCAATCTGTGTAATCCCTGCCGTACCCCCTGACACTTCTCTCTGTGGCATTTCCAAAAATTCCACCCCATGCCCAGCGCCAGGCTAGATGAGCAAGAAGAGCAAAGTTGAGTGTGCCATGGAAAAGTCTGGCGTATCGTCTAGGATCTCCTGCCAGCACCATGGCCAGCTCCCTATGAGGCCCTGGGGAAGATTCTAGCATATTTGCTGGGCTCAGGGACACCCCCAGAAAAGTTGTAGACTCAGTCCACCAGAACAAAGGACATGAAAGAGTAAGTATTGGGGGATGTTCACCCTATCATTGGTCCTGCAACCATGATTACCCCTCTCACACACTGCAATCCTCTAAGTCTTTAAAGGCAACTTTAGGCAATTCCACTCATCTTAGGGATTAGTGAGGTCCTCCTCTTTGCATCCTGCATTCTGTCCTCCCTACTTACATCGTCCAAGTGTTTGATGGGCTGGCTCTGTGCTCTAAATATCTTCTCCTGGTCATCTAGGAGCCCTTTCCTTGGTTTACTGATTTTGATGCCTAGCAGACTCTCTGCTGTCAACACTACCTGACCTAGAGGAATATATATGACATATTGTTAAGTGGAATAAAGTAATTTGTAGAGTTATATGTACAATACAATAGTGTAACCCCATTTTTAAGAAAAGATTCAACCACAATAGCAACAAAAACCTCTATTTAGGTGGATGTGTGCTGTAACAGCATGGAAATGAATATGGGAGGATACTTATCAGAACATGCTATCTCAGAGGGGTGAGGATTTTTTAGGAAACTTGACAAGCTATTTCTAAAACTAATTTGGAAATGTAAATGTGTAGTGCTCCAGTTATCTAGTACTGTGTAAAAACCACACCAAACTTAGTGGTTTAAAGCAATGACATTATTTTTGCTCATAAATCTATAGTATGGACAGGGCTCAGTGGGAACAGAGTGGGTGTGTTCTGCTTGGTGTCGGCAGCGGCAGCAGCTTAAGTCTAAGGGCTAGAATTGTCTGATGGCTCACTCATTCGCATGTCTGTCAACTCATGCTGACTGTCACTTGGAACCTAAGCTGGGACTATGGTCAGAACACCTACACATGGCCTTTCCATGGGGTTGCTTGTCTCCCTCACAACATGGTGGCTGAATTCCAGGGGTGAGTGTCCTGACAGAGAGAGCAAAGAGGAAACTGTATCACATATTCTAATCTCAAGTTGAAAGTCATGCAGCATCACTTCCACCACACTTCATTTATTGAGGCAGTCACAAAGGCCTTCCTAGGTTCAAGGGGGCAGGAACTAGACTCCACATCTTGAATGGGGAATTTGCAAAGTTCTAGAATAGTATGTGGAACCAAAAATGTTGTGGTCATATTTGGAAAATATAATCTTCCATGTATGGTAATAATTTCTTTAATTAATAAAACTAATAATGAAAAAATTTCAGCATTGGATATCAAGACATACTATATACAGGAATTACATTAATTAAAAGTGTGTTAAGGATAGAGGAATAGGCAAATAGAATCAAAGAGAGAATAAGGTCCAGAAACACACCCAACTATACAAAGGAAATTAGCATGTGATAAAACTATGAAAGGAAACTTAGTTACAATAAGCAGGAAGTGATAGATATATTGTAATGACTAGTCATCCATTTGGAAAACAAATTAAGTTAGATGCTACGGAAGATATTATTAACTGACTGCTGAACAAACAACCATTCCCAGACCTTTATTCCCTTGTCTACCACAGGTAACTTCTAACCTTAATTTTATGGTAATACCTGAAATTCTATTGCTTTTCATTCCTTAATTTTTTTTACCACATATGTTTATCCATATATATGTTTATCCAATATATTGTTCAGTTTTTCCTGACATTAAATATTTATAAATTGTTTTATAAGTTTACTCCTGTTTTAGTCCTTTCTGTTTCTGAAGTTCATCCATGTGGATGTATGTAGCTGTAACTCATTCATTTTCACTGCTCTGTGACATTCCATCATATGAATATAACACAACTTACATTCTACAGTTGATGGACATTGGGTTGTTTCCAGTTTTTGCTAATGCAAGCAGAGAGACTATAAATATCAATTTCTGTGCCTTTAGGGCATATGCCTAGGAATGAGATTGCTGAGATATTCAGCATATACTGAGATACTAACATATGCAACTTTACCAAGTAATACCGAACTATTTTCCAAAATGGTTATGCCAAATTACACTCCCACAGCTGTGGATGAGAGCTCCTGTTGATCCACAACCATGCCAACCCTCAATATTGCTAGACTTTAATTTTTGCCGATTCAGTGGGTATGAAATGGTATCTTATTGTGGTTTTAATTTCCATTTTCTTGATCATTATATAGAGTGAACAACTTTTCACATGCTTGTGAGCTTTTTTCTGCTTCTATTATGAAATTCATGTTAATCTCCTCTGCCCTTTTTTCTATTTGGCTGTTTATCAATTATTTTTTATTTTTAAGAAGTCTTTATAAATTCCAAATAATAATCTTTTGTCAGCTACATGTCTTAAAAATATCTTCTTCCAATTTGTAGCTTGTCTTTATAGTCTTTTTATAGTGATCTTTGAAATAAATTTAACTTTTTAATATTGTCTCTGAACTTATCAATATTTTCCTTAATTGCTTGGATTTTTGTGTTTAAGAAATTCACAATATTTGTAGGCATCCTACCAATCTATATTATATCATATTATATTACATTATTATATGTACAATAGTGCCCAAAAGCAAATTCTGAATCCAAAGAGCCTAGGTTCAGATGTTGGCTCTGTCACCTTGGGAAAATTATTAATCTCTCAATGCTTCAGTCTCCTCATCTGTAACACAGGGATAATCATAGCACTTATCTAATAAGAGTTGTTATGAGATAAAGAAGTAATATATGTAAGGCCCTTAGAATAGTCTCCCAACACATATTAAGCTCTATATAAATATTTGCTATTATTATAATATGATGATGTTTATCAAACAATTTTTATTGTTACTTTTTTTTTTTGTCTTTTTCGTGACCGGCACTCAGCCAGTGAGCGCACTTTTCGTGACCGGCATTCAGCCAGTGAGCGCACCGGGGCGGGAGCGTCGCTTCGCTCCCAGCGCCGTACTCTCCCGAGTGCGCCACGGGCTTGGCCTTATTGTAACTTCTAAGAGCAAGGACCATACTTTATTCAGCTTTGTATCTCTAGCTCTTAGCACAATGCCTGGCTTAAATGAGCAGTTCCCTGTTTTTACCATCTTTAGCCTTTTCCTCCACCCAATCCCACCTTCTACAATGCTGTCAAAGTAATCTCCCTTACATAGATAGCTATGATACTTTCTCTCCCCTTACTAAAACTGCCAATTATTCCCTGTCACCTGCAAATTTTTAAGCCAGCATAATTTACCCAAAACCCTATTTCCAATCAAAGTGCTCTCGATTCCCCTTCATACCAAACAGTGGTGTTTGGGGTACCTTTCCAACAGTCTACACCCATATTTGTAATTAAGCATCTGAAAATATGTATAGGTGCAGACTAGGACAGTGCTCAAGAGAATGGGCTCTGGAGGCAGACTGCCTGCCTTTGGATCCTCATTCTAGCACTTGCTACATATGTGACTGTGAACAAGTTCCTTCACAGCTTCAAGTCTCATTTTCCCCATCTGTAAAATGCAGACAGTAATATTATCTACTTCAGAGGGTTGCTGTGAGCATTACGTGAGGTATTTATAATTTTGCATGGTGTCTGGAACACAATAAACACCAAATAAATTTTAGCTGTTATTAGAAAACCTTCTTGTCAGTATATCCTTATTCCCCCAACTCCACAATCCCCCGGGTTCCCCCAGTGCCCACAGAAGCTGGAAGAAGGGAAAAGGAGGCTGTGAAGAGCAATGGTGATGAGATCAGGCAACATTGCTGTCTTCTTTACAAAAGCACTTTGATGATGAGCCTGGACAACGTATTAGATGTCAGGACTGAAAATGTAGTTTTGGACGTAACATATCTGCTGTGCAAAACAAAATACATCCATTTAAAAGGTTGTCAACCTGGAGTCCACGACCTCTGTAATTGGATGCAAAACTTGGTCTGTTATGTCCATTGTTTTCATCTGATTCGTGTCCTTAAAAAAAAGCCTTAACTAAGAGGGTTAAGAAGCCATGACGTACTCAGTACAATGTTCTCTGAGGATAAAAAGTTCATGTGGGCATCCAGCACCCCCTGTGGGAGTCAGTCAAAATTCCAGTGTTCACTGAGTGCAGAACCACGAGGATGCAAATGAATTAGCAATTCTTTAGAAGGAAATAAAGTACAGCAGGGAAAGCAAGGAACACAAAGAGGGGAAAAAGCATCTTAGCTTAATGCGGTACAACTGCTGAGGTTTTGAGGACTCCATCAATGAGGAACGAGAGCCTGTTTGCAGGTTGTATGCCGGAGGCGGGGCGGGGAGGGAATGGTTCAATTTGTTTTACGTCAAAAGGGGATTATATGACCTTACAGCGAACTTCCATCATAACTACCCGTAATTTTCTAGTTATTTTATCATCCATCGATTCTTTTCTCCCGGCAGCTCCGACGGCCGAAGGCAAAACTGAAACAGACGAAGAGGGGCAAAAAAAAGAACGCTCCAAGGGGAGCCGAGCGCCCATTTCTTTCGTCCTGCGGTCCCTTTAAGAGAAGAACCTCTTGGGACCGGCAGTCCCAGCCGACCCCAGTTTTAACCGAAACCTAACCCGGACTTCCCCCTCTTGACTTAAATAAGACCAACTTTGGATTTTCCCTCCCCTATTGACCAATCAGATTCTGTTACCAGGCAGATTTTAGCTGCCGCCGGTGCGAGCCCGGCGCCTTCTGTCTCCGGGTGGCAGCAATGACCAATGACAGAGCAGGCCGCCCGTGTATCCAGGCAGATCGCGGCTGTTACAACCATTCAGAAAAAGGAAAATAAAGCAACGCACGAGCCCGCTGGGCCAGGACCGTGGGGCTGGGCTGGAGTGAAGGTGGCTGCGAGGTAGTTTCTCTTTCTCTCTTACCTTTATCGTTGACTGTGTTGGAAGGCGACTGTTCAGAGGTAGGGAGGGGTCAGTATGAGTCGGGAGGAGAGCAGAAAAAGATTTTGGCTGTATTTTCAATAGCTTCCTCACCCATGTGCACGTGCCCCGAATCTGGGACCCCTTCCCCCTGCCGGGTTTCCTACGCCCAGCCCTGGAGTTCTGCCACCCTGAGCCCCCCACCTTGCGTCAGCCAGAGATTGAATGGAGGGGATGGGAGGGGGCGCGCATCAGGATGGGATGTTGTGGGAGATGACGTAGGGCTGGCGACGTGGGGAGGGGGAGCAGCGGGGGAATCCGTGGCGAGATTCAGTAATGAGAACTTGGGCCCGGTTTTTTTTTTTCAAGCCTGGAAGGGCAGAATCTGTCCGTATCCTTTCTGACCTCCCAGGCAAATTCAATGGTGAGGCGTGTATTAGAGAATTAGAGAACTTTGTTCTGTGGTGGTGGTGGTTTTTGAGGGGGAGGAGAGGCAGAAATGAAAATTTCTTTCTAACGTGCATTCCCAACCCCCATCTCTTCCTTTACAGTTTTCCAGATTTAAGAGACTTCGGAAAGGTGGGGCAAATAGAATGGAGATGGCAAAGATCTCTTTGGGTGTATATGGGCCTGGCGAAGTAATGGAATAATTTCTAATTTTTGGAGAAGGCAAGTGGTGAGAAAATGACAACTGGGGACATTCAGAGGCTTTGTTTCTGTTTCTGTCTTTCTGGGTAGAGAGATGAGAAGCACCCTGGGGTCTCTGGGGGAAGAGAAGTCCGGTGTGAGTTAAATCATTCCTTCTCCCCTCTGAACTCTAGCCCTCATGCTGGGATGGCAGAAGATGAGCCCTATGCTAAGAGCCCCAAGGCCAGGGGCAGGCCCCCCCCAGGTGGTGTTGAGGCTGGGGAACCTACCACCCTTCTTCAAAGGCTCCAAGGTACCATTTCGTAAGTACTCATCACCATCTCCAAATCCTGTCCCAGCCCTGGGTATAGATCCCTGTAGCACCTCACTTCCTCTGTAGATGGACTGCCTCTCCCCGAGCAAGGGGAGATTCTTGGTCTTAGTAGCAGTTGTTGAACACCTTCTATGCATTTCAGTCCTTTTCCCTCTCTAGCAATCAGACAAAGGAATGGGGAAAATCTTGTGTGTGACCTCCAGCTTTCTCCTCTTCCCCACAGCAAGGCCGTGCAGAACAAAGTAGAGGGAATCCTGGTATGTATGATGGGGAACAGGGCAACAGAGAGATGGAGTTGATGGGGGGTGAGGATGGTGAGGATGATATGGGTAAATGAAAAGTTTATTCAGGAGAGGCAGCATTGTCTACCTTGTTAGAAGATAATTGGCTTTGCAACTTGCTGCCACTTTGACTTTGAACATCTCACTTTATCTCTCTGCAACCTCTTGTGTAGAAGCCCAGTAGAGATGAAATCAGAGCTGATCCCCTCTGCTCCCCCTCTCACCCTGGGAGCCTGTAGCGCTTCTCAGAGCACAGTGAGCACCCAGACTCAAATCATTTCTAAGGTCCTTTTTCATCTATTACGGGGGTGTTGCTTTGGGGTCTTCCGACAACCTCTAAGTCAGCTAGACTGTGGAAAGGATCAGAGGGTCCTACATTGCATCTTTCTTGGCATTATGATTTCTCCTGCCTCTGTTTCCCAATACCTCACAGCAAGATGTACAGAAATTCTCAGACAACGACAAGCTATATCTCTACCTTCAGCTCCCCGCAGGACCCAGCACTGGAGACAAAAGGTAGGTCTCATGGTGGAATTTGAGATGTCAGAGATTCTGATTCTTAAAGAAAGGCTCACTGGGAAGGGGGGAGGTGAAAAGGAAGTCCCGTAACTACTGTCCTTGATCAAGAAGAAAGGTCCCTGCCCTTGCTCGGTTTACCAGGGAAAGGAGGATTCTGGGTAGACTATTTTGGTCCAGCACTATTGAAGTGGTAGTCTGGGAAGAACCAAGGACAACTGTTAGGGTCTTAGTAATGTTTGTCCCTTTTACTTCTGCAGCTCAGAGCCGAGTACACTCAGCAATGAGGAGTATATGTATGCCTATAGGTGGATCCGCAACCACCTAGAAGAGCACACTGACACCTGTCTGCCAAAGCAAAGTGTTTATGATGCCTATCGGTGGGTGGAAGGAGGGGTGGGTGAGTGGGTTGGTGGGCATAGGACTACCCCCTCAGCCCTGGAGAGCTCCCTGCCTTGATAGAGTGACTTTTTAAAGGGTTCCCCACATTTGATCCCTAGGGACCCTCTGAACCCACCATGGTCTCCTTCTCTGAGTATCTTCCCACTCTGCCCCCCACTCACTCAGGAAGTACTGTGAGAGTCTTGCCTGTTGCCGCCCACTCAGCACAGCCAACTTTGGTAAAATCATCAGAGAGATCTTCCCTGACATCAAGGCCCGAAGGCTTGGTGGCCGGGGCCAGTCCAAGTATCCTTGACTGAAGAGAGTGGGATTAGAGGACGCAGGGAGGTTAGGATGTGAAGAGCCAGGAATGGAAACAGCCTGACTTGCGTACGGGGCTTGGAGATCCCAATATGTTGGCTGCTCCTTAACTTGCATCAGGTATTGCTACAGTGGCATACGAAGGAAGACCTTGGTATCTATGCCACCCCTGCCTGGACTTGACCTAAAGGGTTCTGAGAGTGTAAGTAAAAATTACCCCCCAATTCCACTCTACTCTCCCAGGTAAAAGTCAGAGGTCTTTGGGACATGTTTTGAAGGTTGATACAGCCTTCCTTGGTCATTATGTACACAGCTTCTGGGTATATAGGATATGCCCTTCTGCCTACCCTATGGCTGAGGCAGAAGATGAAGAGAATTTGTGGGTTTCTGGGATGGGATTTGTAGAGGCTACTCTAGTCTGATCTCAGCTTTGGTCAACAGTAGTGTCAGAGAGGGGGCAAGGGTCCTTTAATCTGGAGTGTGATTGGGAATGTCCTTCCCTGCTGCAGCCAGAAATGGGCCCAGAAGTAACCCCAGCACCTCGAGATGAACTTGTAGAGGCAGCCTGCGCCCTGACCTGTGATTGGGCAGAGCGAATCCTGAAACGGTCCTTCAGTTCCATTGTTGAGGTCGCCCGCTTCCTACTACAGCAGCATCTCATCTCTGCCCGATCTGCACATGCCCATGTGCTTAAGGCCATGGGGCTTGCTGGTGGGTGGACCCTCTCTTATGTCTGAGAAACCCTCAGTCCCTTTCAGCCTCGAAGGCCCTCCCACATACTAGGATAGAGACACTGTGGATTTAACTTCTATTCCTGGAGACCCTTCTAAGCCGTGCTTTGGACTACCTTCTTTCCCCTGTCTCTACTAGTCAGTCAGTCAGTCAGAATTGACTCACTCCTCCATTCCTCACTTTCTGCCTCCCTCACTTTATTACCTCTTCCGGCACCTCTGTAGAAGAGGATGAACATGCCCCTCGGGAACGGTCATCTAAATCCAAGAATGGTGTAGAGAACGTAGAGGGTGGAGCCCATAAGAAACCAGAGAGACTGGCCCAGGTAAGGAGATTGATGCCCCTGGCTTTGCTTTCCTAGGCTGGGGACTCAGTATACCCTTCCCCTCTTGGATCCCATACTTTTTTACCTCCCAGCCTCTGGTGTCTATGTTTCCTCCAGTGTTCAGTCTTTATGCCTTACTGTGTTCCTCTCTTTACTTTTTAGCCTCCTAAGGAGCTGGAAGCCCGGGCTGGGGCTGGCCTTCCAGCACGTGGAGAGCGGAAGAAGAATGTAGTCGAGAGCTCGGCCCCGGCAGCCAATAACCCACAGGTTAATGCCCTAGTGGCCCGGCTGCCTCTGCTGCTTCCCCGGGCCCCTCGCTCACTTATTCCGCCAATCCCAGTCTCTCCACCCATCCTGGCCCCCAAGCTTTCTTCAGGTGCCCTGAAAGTGGCTACACTGCCTCTGTCCAGTAGGGCTGGGGGACCCCAAGCAGCTGTTCCCATCATTAACATGATCTTACCAACTGTTCCTGCTTTGCCTGGACCTGGGCCTGGGCGAGCTTCACCTGGGGGACTCACTCAGCCCCGGGGCACGGGGAACAGGGAGGTAGGCATAGCTGGTGACCCAGGACCCCATGACAAGTGTGTCAAGAGGACAGCTGAAGTACCTGTGAGTGAGGCCAGTGGGCAGGACCCACCAGCTAAAGCAGCAAAGCAGGATATAGAGGATGGAGCAAATGATGCCAAAAGAAAACGGGGGCGCCCTCGAAAAAAGTCAGGTGGAAGTGGGGAAAGGAATTCTACCCCTGAGAAGTCAGCAACTGCCATGGACTCTGCCCAGCAGTCCTCAAGGTTACCATGGGAGACATGGGGCTCTGGAGAGGAAAGCAACTCAGATGGAAGGTCAGAGAGGCCAGGGCCAATGGGAGAGGCTGAGAAGAGGGCAGTGCTTGCCCAAGGTCAGGAAGATGGTGCTGTTTCCAAAGGAGGAAGGGGCCCCGGTTCCCGGCATGCCAAAGAAGCAGAAGATAAAATTCCTCTTGTCACTCCAAAAGTGAGTGTCATCAGGGGCAGTAGAAGCCAAAAGGAGGCTCTTCAGTTGGTAAAGGGAGAGATAGACACTGCAGCACAGGGTAATAAAGACTTAAAGGGGCATGTGCTTCAAAGTTCCTTATCCCGTGAGCATAAAGACCCCAAAGCAACACCCCCGTAATAGATCTTGTGGGGAATAGTGTTTATATCCATATGTTAACTACCTGTATGCCTAGAAGAGACCTTCTCTGCACTTGCTTCTCATTTGGCTGTTCTTTTTCTAAGGGAGTCCATTCTCCTTTGTATAGACAGCTGAGTCATCCAGTTTTACATATTGCCTGGTTACTGCCTGTGTCCTTTCCAGCTTGATATTCCTTGGCTTTAGTGTAACGAATAAATCTGTAGTGTCCTTAACTGGATGGATCCCTGTGCTATCCTGTGGGAAGATAGGGATGGGGTAAGTATGATGAATGGATAGGTTAGGGATCTTTTGGTTTGAAATCATAGAAAACCTAACTCAAAGTATCTTAAAATAAAAAGGATTTATTGGCTCATGTAACTGGAAAGTCCAGAGGTAGTGCTGGTTCCAGGTGAAGCTTGATCTAGTGTCTCAGTATGTCTCTAAATACCTGATTGATTTTTTTCTCACTGCTCCACCTTCTGTAGGATCATCTTAAGGCTGGGCCACCTCATGGGTGCCAACTCTTCTAGGATTACATGTTTCCCCATTGTCCAACCAGAAAAAAAGCATCTTTTCTGTGCCAGGAGTTCTAGCAAAAGCCCTAAGATTCACTCTGATTAGGCCAGCCTGGGTGACATGTCCACCCCTGACCAATCACTGTGGCCAGGAGGATTGTATATGCTAATTTGCTTATTCTATATCATGGACTACACCTTTGGGAAAAAGGATGGGATCAGTCTCCTCAGAACCATATTGATTCCTGAAATGGAAACTGGGAGTGGGGTGTTGCTGGGGAGGCAGCTGACACCTGGCTACCACTATGAAGTACATGTGGTTTCACCCTGCTAGGTAGTGATCAGTTAGACCTGCTTCCTTTTTTCCTGTCTTGCATTTCCCTTACTGCAGCTATAACCCCTTTCTTCTTGTTCTAGTCTCAGAAAGAAGAAGAGGGAAGTCTCTCCTGTAGGGACTCTCTTCAGTCTTTAGATGACAATCTACTGTTTCCCCCCATCTACATTTCAGAGATGGAATTCCTTCCTTTTCCTGTTTCTGAATTTTCATTTTCTCCTCATTCCTGCTTCCCTATCCCCTATCCTATTGCCACTTCTACCAATGAAAGTGAAAGATTTACTTCCTGGTCATTTCATTAAATTCATTCTGTATCCACCAGGTGTCAGTCTCTTGTCATACACATGTCAGGATTTAGCCAAGACTGTGTGGTTTATGCTACATGTATAGAAAGGGGTAGTTTTGCGTGTCAGGGAGCACCAGTGGGAAGGGAATCCAGACCCTCCAGGTGTGTCCTTGGGGAAAGAGGTAAACCAATATTTATTGAGGACCTACATAGAGTAGCTTCTGTCAGGGAATCTTGGTTCTTCCCAAGAAATACAGATTTTCTTTCAGGGAGACTTCATTCATTTGTTCATTTATTTCCACCACAGCAAATTTCTGAAAATTATAATATGTAATATTTGATATCTATAAAGAATATATGTAACATGAATAAATTATGAAGCATAATAATAAAATGAGTATACCTATGACCCCATCATTCAATTTACACATTAAAACATTAGAAATACCACTGAGTTTGTGTTCCTCACTATCCTGTCCTGCCTTTTCTTTGAGGTAACTACTGTCCTTAATTTTGTTTATTAATTACTGCTATATATATATATATTTAATGATATATGTATATATTCTGTTAAAATGCATTATTTAGTTTTGCTTGTTTTTTAGCTTTACAAAAATGTTTAATAGTCCCCTGCAGTTTTTCATTTACCATTGTTTCTAAGATTCATCCATGTTGTAGATGGCTGGGATTCGTTCATTTTAATCTGTATAATATCCCATCAAGTGCATAAACCACAAGTTATTTATTCATTCACCTATCAATGGATATTTGGGCTGTTTGCAGATTTTGCTATTACAATACTGCTGTAAACATTCTTGTACATGTTAGTGCCTTTGTTTTTAGTAAGATTTCTAGACAGGTTTCTAAGATGGTCCTTTGGTCTGTATACCCTCTGAGTTGGGATCTGTTCCCTCTTGTCTTATTCTCTAGAAGAGTTTATATCAGATTGAAATTAACTGTTCCTTGAAAGTTTGGTAAAACTCACCTGTAAAGCCACCTGAGCCCTGTATTTCTTTATGGGAATAATTTTAACTATTGATTCAATTTCTTTAATAATTATTGGCTATTTGAGCTTTCTATTTCTTCTTGAGTCAGTTTAGGTAAAATGTTTTTCTAGTATTTTGTGCATTTTATATCTTTTTTTTTTACATGAAGTTCGTATATTCTATTTTTCTCTTTTGCCTCTGCTCTCTGGGTAGTCATATCCTCCATTTCTACTGTTTACTTGTGACTTCTCTTTTTTTTCCTTGATCAGTTGCACCAGAAATGTGTTTATTTTACTTGTGTGTCTTCAGATACTACTATGGGCTTTGTTGATCCTCTCCCTTGTGTATTTGTTTTCCATTTGATTAATTATGGATTTTATCTATAAGTTCTCCATTCTTCTACTTTCTTTAGGCTTAATTTATGTTCTCCTATAACATCTTAATTTTGATACTTAGCTAATTAATTTTCAGCCTGTCTTCTATTTTAAGTTTTCAAGAACCTGCTTCTGTACATCCCACAAGTTTTTCTGTGTTGTACAGTATTTTAATTATTTCGTTCTAAAAATATTTAAGTTATATTTGATTCATGAATTACATTTTTTTTTTTTTTTTTTTTGCTGGCTTACTACTATGCTTACTACTCACATAACACACACTGTGCTGTGATCATTATTTACTTGTCGATCTCCCCAACTAGAATATTTGAAGTCAGTCTAAGTAAATCACTTTCTAACAAGTGCCTAACACTCAAAAAACAAGAAGAAGAATATCAAACCACAGTAATGAACTCCTGCTACTAGCAGCATAGATAAGAAAAAGGGCTCTCACATTAAAATATAACTAGATTGTAGGTACAGGGATCGAACCCTGGACCTTGATGTTATCAGCACCATGGACTCATGAATTATTTAGAAAAGCTTTATAAATTTCTAAATATCTAGAGATTTTAAAAATTATCTTTTTGATATTGATTTTCAGTTTAATCATTTGTGTTCAGAAAATGTGGTGTCTATGATACTAATTCTTTAAAAGTTGCTGGGCTTATTATTTTATATTCTATAACTTATCTTGGATGTCTAAATCTGTTTTGTTCTTTTCTGCTTATTCCTGCCCACAGTAGTTTGTTTCCTTGCAAATTTTGTACTTCAGGGATTTGAACTCATATTTTGCTCAACTTAATCTATGGGAATCCTGAGGGCCTAAATTGGGGGGTACTTCCCTCCCGAGAGTATTTACATTTGCTTCTACCAGGAGCCAGGGGGTGCTCCTGACCTGGGACTGTGTTAGCCCCTTCAAGAATCCAAGTTTAGTTCAGGAGTCTCCGGTTTTTCTCCCCTTCCTTAGCTGGTCCCAAGGTTTAGACTCTGTTCACAATGCTGACATTGGCATTGGTCCCCAGGGCAAACCTGCTTCTACTTCTGTATGCTGCTTGTCCTTTATATAGATTCCAGCTTAATGTTTGTTTGCTTTTTTTTCCCTTTAGTGATTTCCCTTACTCTCTGATGAACCCAGCAATGTGCTAAAAATTATGTTAGCTGTAACTTATTCAGGATCTGGTTGTATTTTAATGGGAGAGCCCTTTCTCTTATCCATGCTGCTAGTGGTAGAAGTCCATTACTGTGGTTTGATATTTTCCCTCTTGTTTTCTGAGTGTTAGGCACTTGTTAGAAACTGGTTTGCTTAGACTCTGTATTCAAACACTCTATTTAGGGAGACAAATAAATAATGATCATAGCACAGTGTGAGTTATATGAGTAGTAAGCACAGAGTGCTATGGGAGCCCAGACAAATGGCATACAGGTCAAACAGGGATCAGAGATGACTTCCCAGTAGAGGTGAGTAGGAGTTAGCTAGAGGGGTCTCACTCTTAAAACAAGGACAGAACAACAACATAAGACATGATAAAAAGCTAAGTCATGATATTCTACTGCATAAAAGCTGTAAATTCAGAGACATCAGTTTGGGCTGAGTAATTTGGGAAGGCTTCATGGAAAAGGCAGGCTCAGGTTCAGGCTTTAAGGTAATCAGAGCTTAGATAGGTGAAAAAGAGGAGGGCACTCCAGGAAAAGCAGGGATGTGAGGATGTGGCATGGCAGTACAACTCAGTAAAGAGACCTGTCAGGTAGAAGAGATGTGTATGAACAATAGAAATAAACCAGAAGAACACACAACCATTATAATTATCTGTTCACTGAATGAATGAATGAAAGCTATGAAGTTTGCATTAGAGGATACAGGAACTGGAGTCAAAGGAACCAGCCAGGTAGCTTGTTGCCATTTCCATGTGGGAGGAGATGAGGCATTGCACCAGGCTGCTGACACATTGGAGGTAATAAGCATATGGAAAAACCACTGGTGATAGAATAGATAGATGCATCCTAGAAAATACTGTCTTCACCACGATTGGAGTTGAGGATGTATCCATTCACTTTGGGATAACAAGCCACTGGATGAGTTTGAGATTAGCATGAGTGTTAAGAGGTTTTAAAGTAGCCTCTTCCACACTATTTTTAAAATGTAGCATGAAACAAGTTATTTTGTAGTTCAAGCCATCTTCACTTTATTAGATGAAGGGCTAAACTAAGATCTGGGGGAGTACCTTCTGCTTTCTGCTATTCCTCATTCTTCCCCTTCTCTACAATTCTCTGTTCCCCACTCCTATTACCTTCCCACAGTGTCTTCTTTTCTCATTTTAGTTCTATCAAAAATTAAGTTTACTAAAATTTGAAATAATCTTTTTCTACTAAACTAAGACAAACTATGTCTAGTATATGGCCCCAAATAAATGAATCTATTGTTTATTTTTGTGGTTAACAATCAACTTTCTTTAGAAATTAAAGTGAACGTAGCATTCACAAACCATACTAAATGGGGGAATTAATGTCATTATACATTTGTTTAAGTGTTTTGTCTCATGTTATAGTTCCTCAGTAGGCCTACTTCATCTGGAAACAGATGATTCTGTCCTATGAGATAAAGTTAAGTATTTTATATAGAGAGCTAGAAAGATAAACAGTTAGATATGGATATATAAGTATATATCTCACAGTATGTCTTAAAAAATGTTAATAGGGAAGCATTTGTTTACGGGAAAGAACAGGAGTTAGGTGTGGCAGCTGGCCGATAAGAAGATCCTAACCCATGGGCCAGCCAGTGGCTCACTCGGGAGAGTGTGGTGCTCATAACACTAAGGCCATGGGTTCGGATCCCATATAGGGATGGCCGGTTAGCTCACTGGGTGAGCGTGGTGCTGACAACACCAAGTCAAGGGTTAAGATCCCCTTACTGGTCATCTTTTTTTAAAAAAAAAAAAAAAAAAAAGAAGATCCTAACCCTAGACCTTGGTGTTATAAGGCTATTCTCTAACCAAGTGAGCTAACTGGCCAGCCTCCATAGAAGTTTAGACTTATTTATTTATTTATTTATTTATTTTTGCGGCTGGCAGTACAGGGATCCAAACCCGTGACCTTGGTGTTATAAGGCTGCGTTCTAATCAAATGAGCTCATCGGTCAGCCTTACCTCCTGATTTTGAACTTTATTTAGTCCAGTTTCTCCAAACTGTAGATTGCAACCCCATTAGTAGGTGGTGAAATCAAGTTAGCAGAATACAAAGTAGCTCTTTTAAAGAGTGAAATAGAATCGAGAACATCATAATGCACTGCACACAGTAAAGGTAAGTATACTTTTTTTTTTTAAAAAGATGACCGGTAAGGGGATCTTCACCCTTGACTTGGTGTTAGCACCACGCTCACCCAGTGAGCTAACCGGCCATCCCTATATGGGATCCGAACCCCTGGCCTTGGTGTTATCAGCACCGCACTCTCCCAAGTGAGCCACGGGCCGGCCCAAAGGTAAGTATTCTTTTATGAAATTTTATTTCAGTTAAAACATGTAAATGTGATCATGATGTAAAATGCATTTCTTATTGTGGGTTGAAGTAAAACAATTTTGAAAAGCAATGACTTCACCATCTGAAGCTGTTTCCATAAAAAGGAATAAAATCTCTTTCATGGGTAGTAATAAGGAATAAATGAGGTAATGTTTGTCTTCCTACACAGTAGGGAGCTCAAGCAATAACTACTAGCTTCTTTTTCATTTATCTAGAAAAAGGTCCATAATACCTATGGTTCAGGAAATAAAATCACTGTATAAAAACTTCTTTAACCAGAAGGGTGTTTATAAAAGATGTAGCTAGTGCAGTATTATGACATGGGTCCTCTAGCTTTACCAATATTTGAATAGTAAGCCAATTTCTTTTCCCTATTTGATGAAATGTATTTATTTTTTTAAGATGACCGGTAAGGGGATAAGACAAAAAAATGACGTTATCTTACTCTGTTGGTACTTTCCTGACCTCCCCACACCCCAGTGTACCACACACACATACATACTTTCCCACCAAAGCAAGAGGCTTCACGTGCACACAGGATATTAAATGGGTTCCCATAGGGCCATCTGTCATCCATGTGCAACTACCTGCACCTGCAGTGCCTCCCTGGGATCTAAGAGATGAGTGATTTTTTTTTTTTTTTTTGTATCAAAGAGAATTTTTAAAAATAGGTTCAGTGGGGTGAGGAATTTTACACAATATCACAAATGTTATGCTTTTAAATTTAATATGGGAAAAAGAATACCATTCTGTTTTATAATTTGACAATTAAAGAGACTAAAGAAAAGAAAGGCAAATGGGGGGTAAGAAAAATAATTTACTCAAAGTATTTATTTAAAAGATATTTATAAAAAAATTTTAAAAATATATTTATAACCTATTAACTCACTTTTTTTTTTTTTTTTAAGACGACCGGTAAGGGGATCTTAACCCTTGACTTGGTGTTATCAGCACCACACTCTCCCGAGTGAGTCACAGGCTGGCCCATTAACTCATTTTTGAAAAATAAATTTCCCCATACAACAACAACCAATCAGTGAGATAACTGGCATTGTTTTACGGCTTTGGAAATCTCTTTAATGCCTGACTAGATTCTCATATCTGTCTCTGCATTGAATCTGTCACTGTATCAACAAATACTTTTTTTCCCTGTGGAAGAACTAGGGACACAACTAGAATACAAAGATGAATTCTTTCCTACCTTGAGGAGCTCAGACTAGAGGAGACTAAAGACTCATAGAAACAAAGGGTGACCAAAAAAAACTCCAGAAGAAAGGCAGAAAGACAAAGTCATAGAGATGCAAAGAAATTTTACACATATGAGCCCTTAGAGCTATAAATGAAAACTTGAAATAAACTCTACTTAATTGTGTGTGTGTACATGTGTAATGATAGGGGTATTCTCCTTTGGTTAACAAAGGACTGACTAGGTATAAAAACGTCCTACTCCAAGGGCCGGCCTAGCCCGTAGCTCACTCAGGAGAGTGAGGTGCTGATAACACCAAGGCCATGGGTTCAGATCCTATATAGGGATGGCCAGTTAGCTCACTTGGGAGAGCATGGTGCTGACAACACCAAGTCAAGGGTTAAGATCCCCTTACCTGTCATCTTTTTTTTTTAAAAAAAGTCCTACTTCAAGTTTGAACAGAGATATTCCTAAAATCTTGTTTTTCTGTCTGTAGTGAAATGAATTATGTCCACTCCAAAACTCACTGGAGCTTGAATTGTGTCCCCCAAGTTCTATGTATTAGAAACTTAGTCCTCACTGTGACTGTTAAGAGGGTGGGAAATCCTATTATGGTAATTAAAAGGTGGTGCCTTGAAGAGGTGATTAGATTGTAGGACCATGCAGTAGTAAATGGATAAAAAATGGTGGTCAGGGCATTGTTCTGAGGGCTTTAAAAGAAGAGAGTATGTCTCTCTCTGCTCCCTCTGCTTCCACCATCTTGCAATGTGAGACCCCTGGGTCACTGTCGCCATCACCAGATGGACTTTGGATTTCTCAGCCTAAGAAACTGTAAGCAATAAATTTCACTTTCTTTATAAATCACCCAGTTCAGTGTACTTTGTTATAAACAACAAAAATGGACTAATACACTGTCATTGGGAAATAAAACTCCTACTATGAAAAAGGCTGTCGGATCTCTTTCTACAATGTTTCAAAAGGCTAGTGTTGTGGCCCTTTGGAACCCTACCCCTTGAGGGGATATGTGACATTTTAAACTCTAGGCTAAAGCATGGTCAACACCTCTTGATACTTGTGTGACAGCTGGATGGAAGCTGGCCAAGAGCTGCTGGGTCTGACAGGTGGGCTGGTGATTCCCCACAATTAACCCAGTGGTGACAAGTTTAAACTATCTTTGGCACTCCTTTCCTCTTTCTCTACTCATCTTTTATTACCGTACTCCTGCTTTAACCTAGCTAATCTGAAATTTTTAGTAAATTCACATTTCTATTATGCAAAACAATTTTTTAGCCTTCAGAATGCTCTCTTTTCTTTTTTATTCTATTGGGTCATATCCAACATCTTTTCTAAGACCTGGCTCAATATTTTAAGACTTCCATTCAATCACTCACCATATACTGAGTGGCCAGGCCTTACCAATTTAACCAAATTCTGCAATGTTCCTTCAGCAATTAGGTACCCCGTTTGTTCTACTTTTGTACATACTGCATGTTTTACACAGGCATTTTCAAGCTACTACTCTTTATTCTGCCTCCCAATTAAACACTGAAGCAGTGGCTCTCTTTTCTTTCATCATCTATCCATCTATCTATTGTATCAATATTGGCAATATAGTACTATAGTAGTAATCTGCACTGTCTCAATCCTCACAAAACCCTGTAAGGTGTTAATATTACTGCATCCACTTTAGAGACACAGAACCAAATCAAATAGCTTGTAATATGGCAGGAAAGATCTAGGTTCAAATAACTAGCCTCAATGTAGAATATTAAGTAAGGTCTCATGAGGGGCGTTGAATATTAAGGAAAGCCCTAGGAAAGGCGTTGGGACAGAGGTTCTGAGAAGAGGACTCTTAATCAGCGATGCTAACCGGCAAATAACACAAAACCAACACCAGAGACGCATCTGCAGGGCGTGTTTTTATTTGTTTAGTCTTACATGGTTCTGTCTGTTTATGGAAGATGGGATTATGCCCTCCATAATTTTGTCATTTTACTCACCTCTCCCACTCTTGCCCTGTTCAGCCCCTCCCCGGAGGGCTCGGTGTCTGGATACTAGAGGCCAAAGGCTACCCAGGCAGGTGGTGACCTCGGAGGCAGAACCGCGGCCTCGAGTTGGGCCGCTAACGGCGAAAGATTAACGCGATTGGGCCGCGCCATTCCCGAAGCGACAAGGGGCATAAACTTGATGTCGTCCTTAAAGACACGTAGGAAAAGGGTAGTGAGGGTGACTGTCTTCCCCGCCGGCCCTCTCTTTCTTCTCTCCCTTCTGAGGCCCCAGGGTCCTTCCCACGGCCTGATTTACTAAGGGAGTCACGTAACACAGGGGAGGGGAAAGCCACTAAGTGCAATTGCGGTAACTCGATTGCTAATTCAAATGAGCTTATTTACATATAACTTACAGGTTAATATACTACAGAAGCACGCAATATGTCCGTACTTCCCTAACAGGGCACCCAGAACGGCCTGCCTGCCCGCCCTGCAACTTCTCCAGCAAATTTTACTTCCTTCTCGGCTTCCTTAGCCTCGTAAACGCTATCTCTTAGGTCCGCCTCCCAAAATTGGCCCCTCCTCCCACCCGTAAGGTCCTCCCTTCGCCCTCTCCTCCCTCCCGTTTCCAAATATCTCTTCCCCGCCCCCTTTTCTATTTCTGGACAGGCATGATCCGGGCAGCTCACCCGACTCCTTACATTACTATGGGATCGGTAGGGTCCTGAGCGTTGGGGAAGCAGAAAAGCATATCCTGGAGAGAAGGGCTTGGGTTCTGAAGAAGAATCTTACATCGAAAACTGCTGGAGAATTTTTTTTTTTTTTTTCCGTTTTCGGTTTTGGTTGTACAGAGGAAGAGGAGCTTGTGCTGCCCGGCCGAACTTGAGGCAGCGTGAAGGCCCCTCAGGCAACGCCGCGGGCAACCCCGCAGCCGGGGCCTGGTGCAGCCGCCGCGGCCGCTGTCAGGAAAGCGCAGGCGGCCAATGGAACCCGGGAGCGGCCGCTGCTGCTGAGGCGGCGGTGTCGGCAGTCCGACCCCGACCGCCCGCACCCCCTCCGCGGGGGTCCCCGGAGGTAAGCGACTCCTCCCCCATGGGTCACCTTTACCCTGTAGAGGGAGTCCCTCTCCCACCCTGTCCCGCACAGCCTCCCCCCACCTGGGTTCGCCTACAAAACTGCCCTCCCTCCGGGTGGCAGCTGCACCCCGGTTCCTTCCCCACCCTGTCCTCTCAGGCCTGGGGTCCTCCTTTACTTTTTGGCTTCCTCTTCTTTTTAGCTCCTCCCTCTGCCCTGGGGATTCCCTCCTCCCTCACCCTTATCCCTGTTGCCTCAGTCCCAAATTATTTTTTAAGTCATGAACCTTTTCCACAGCAGACGCCTTCCGTAATGTCATCCTAGTTTGTCCTTCCTCGTCATCTGTGCTCCTGCTTCAAACCTTTCCCATGGACTCCGCCTTTATCCCTTTTCCTATTTTGCCCCTTTCCTCCGAGGTCTCTGTGCAACCCCAGCACTGGGTTCCCATTTCCTTGAGCTAGAGATTGTATCCCTCTCTTCCTCTGCTTCTTTTTCCATTACCTCACCGTCACCCACCCACCCAGCTCGTGGCTTCCAAGAATTGCCTATTCCCCTCTCCTTAAGGGATCTCAGGCCCTCGTCATCGTTGCTAAAGTACCAGTTACATTCTACTTTGACCTTAGTCCTCACCCTTCTTCTCTGAGGTACTTTATGATCTCTGTAACTTTCTTTAACTTCTCTTTCCCCCTTCTCAATCCCCCAACGCTTTGTAGGTTTGTTCCTGTAGGAGAGATATCTGACAGTGCTTTGACACCTTCTATTCAGGATTCCCACTTTTACAACTCCCTCGAGGTTCAAGGATTTTGCTGATCCTTGTGACACTTGGTTTTGTTTTCTCTGGGCTCTTTATGTGTTCTCCATCACAGTCTTTATTTCCACATACCATTTATTTTGGAATCAGCTAAACCTTGAACTAAGGAAATGTGTTGGGAAGATGGGAAGCCTCAGCTGTCTCAGGCTTTTCTGGACAGAAGGGTGTTTCTGAAGGATGGAGCAAATTTTGAAGAAGTCCCTATCAGATTACACTTTGTTGACTACTCAGGAACAGCCACTAGGAGGGAGGAACAGGCCTGCATGGATACTGAATGAAGTTGTGAGAAATTTTGCTTTGGATTATTTAATTTTAGTTTTGTTTTAAAGGGATCACGGAATAGAATATCTTCCCACCCCTGTCCCTATCCAAGAGGAATCAGTTTACTGTCTGTAGCTTACTACTGCAGTTTTGGTTGATTCCATAAGAGCTCAGGCTTGAGGTGGAGTTGGAGGTAACTGTGAAAAGGAACACAAAACTGGAAAGATCTTCTACAATCAGAATCAGGACTCCTGGGTTCAGCATTTGACTTCATTACTTGACCTCTAGAGTAATCTTTTTGGGAAAACATCCCACTCTATAGACATCAGTACAGTAATAAGTTAATAGCAGGATATGAGTTGGGGGAAAAAATTAGACCTGGTTTATTTGCTTACAAAACATTCTGGGTACCCCAGACAAAAGGTATTTATTAGTACTGGTTTAGTTGTCCTGAGAATTCTTCTTCATCTTGGATTTTCTGTCGGATCTTTCTAGTCTACAACTATGGTCCCATGGTTACACCCATCTGCCCTACTTTTTTGCCCAGTGCATTAAGTGGCCACCTGTGCTGTTCTTGCTGCACGTGATTCACAATTCCAAATTCTACAGGTGGAAAGTATGCTTGTGGGAAAGCCCTTTGAGGAAGCTGGCTGTAAAAGAAAATTTGGGGTGAGCTGGGACTTAGGAAACTGATTGCAGCCTTGTATGCCATGTCTCTCTCTTGGTCTGTGATAGCAAAGAGGGTGCATGAAGTTCCATTCATCTTCCGACTCTAGGCCTCTTTGGAAGTAGTTATGCGATTTTGTCCCACTTCTCCCTTCTCTCACTCATTATTAGCCAGAGTGCAGTCTGCTCAAAATCCTCCTTTTTGGGAGAAGCTTCACTCTTTGGAAACACCCCCAACCAGAAATTGTATTTCTCCCAGTTTCCATGCTTCCTTCTCAGAGCTGGCTCTAGACTGCATGATAACATATTTGCTGAACACCATCCAAAGCAGCAAATTGAGATTCTTTTATCTGGGGAAGAGGTTTGGGAAGAACCTTTCAATAATTGGCATGGGACAAGAGAGGGACTAGGCCAAGCACATTTGGGACTTGCAGCGGGGAGGAACAGTTCAGAAGAGGTGAGCAGGCAGGTTGCTTTTTTTTGCCACCTGTCTGTTTCAGCAGGGGCTCCCAGAGCTGGCTTGGGCTGTCTGGCTGGAATCTGCTTATACCAGCTCCATGGCCTTGCACAGAGAGTTCTCAGCCTGATTCAATATTTACTTAACTACCTTGAGACCACTGCCCTTCCTACCCTCCTCCTGGTAGCTTGAGAATGCCCTCTCCCCTGATGCCACCACCCTCCAGTGCCTAGAGTAAGCATTTACCTGGTTCCTGGTGGGGCTTTAGCCTGCTTGACTGCTCAGCCCTGAGTTTCTACAAAGAAAAAAGTGCTCAATCTCTACCTGTACCATTAAAATCAAAGAGGAAAAATGAGTTGAGACCGCCTTAAAGGTTTGAGTGGGACCTTAAAACATAAGGAGGAACTTCTCAACAGCAGAACAGGCAGCCTAGGGTGATATGGAGTCTCTTTTGAAGAGCAGCCTCTTTTTAAAAATTATTATTGAAGAAATACATGCACTTGGTAATAAATCCAATGGTACTGAAAGAATTTATGATGAAAACCAACAATCCTTTTCCATTCATTCCTACTCCCACTTCTTCAGAATTAACCTCTTTAATTACCTCAGAGTTTAGTTCTGAAGGTTATCACCATAGCTTTAGGTTAAATGCTTATGCCTCTATTTCTTGACAAAAGAATTGTTACAAAAGAAGATTTAGGTTTAGAGGATTTATACCTCTTCTTGATGTGATTATGTCATTATTTTTATTTCTTCTACTAGACACTTGTGTAACTTTATTTTTATTTTTATTTATTTATTTATTTTTTAAAAGATGACCGGTAAGGGGATCTTAACCCTTGACTTGGTGTTGTGAGCACCACGCTCAGCCAGTGAGCAAACCGGCCATCCGTATATGGGATCCGAACCCGGGGCCTTGGTGTTATCAGCACCGTACTCTCCCGAGTGAGCCACGGGCCGGCCCGTAACTTTAAATAATATATTTGAACCTCCCATTCTCTTCCATTAACTTTTAACAGTTTTTCTTAACCTCCCACCTTGTAGGATGATGATATTGGCTCCCTTACCATTTTTTCCACCTTTCATAATCCATCTCAAAAGATCCTTTAAAAGGAGGAGGAAAATTGAGCCTTGCTGCCTGCTGGAAGGCAGAGTACTAGATCAAATGATCTCTTAAAGGCCATTCTATGAAGATACAGGAACATATAAAAACATCAGGATTGGTCTGATACATATTTATCTATTCCATGGAAAAAGATTTGAAGAAGGGAATGGTGATTAACTGGGTGAGTGGATTGATTTTGTGCTCTTTACCATCCTTTCCTAGCAGAGATCAGTTCGGTAAGTCCTTTAGTGAAGACCAGTGGAAGATTGTTTGCCTAGAATCTTTTGAGGTGATGAGAAACGGGAAGCCAGGTTAAGAGATAGCATCCCTTCCCCCTAGAGTCCTCTGCAGACATGTACTTAACTGCTTAGTCACACAGAACACATGCACATACACCCCCACTGTCCTCCAGCCTCTGCTATGCCCTGACCTGTAACAACCCCTGACACTCAGATCAGGATTTCCTACTTTGCCCATATAGGAGCTGTGTAGCCCACTCAATTGTCAACACTCTCCTTACTCCCATCCCCTTTTCCTAGGAGGCAGGTACTAGGCTGGGGCAGGGAACCTCTTCTGTTTCCCTTTCGCTCTATCTGGAAGGAGAGTTTAGGCTCCCAGTGTGAAGCGTGGAGCCTTAGTTGTGAGGCTCTGAACATCCTTGAGGGCCATAGGAATCATTTGATATTAAAGGTTTGGATTTGGGCTGGCCTGTGGCTCACTCGGGAGAGTGCGGTGCTGATAACACCAAGGCCCCGGGTTCGGATCCCATATAGGGATGGCCGGTTAGCTCACTGGGTGAGTGTGGTGCTGACAACACCAAGTCAAGGGTTAAGATCCCCTTACCGGTCATCTTTTTAAAAAATAAATAAATAAATAAATAAAAATAAAGGTTTGGATTTTCTTCTCTCACTTTTCTTATTCCTCTGACTTATAAGGGGAAGGGTAGTGAATACAGGACTGTTACTTCTCTTTTTATTTCACTTTCTAGTCCTTTCACTTTTTTTAGGATGGTTACCTACCAAAGGTATATTTTCTTTGCATTTGAAAATGAATGAATTGATGTTGAGGACCATATCTGGATTTAGGTTTTGGAGAATCCCTTTCCTATTTCTTATTGTCTAAATTGCCAAAACAGTCAACCCTAATCCCTTTCACACCACTTTCTCCCCATGACTTGCTTCAGATGCAAGCAGTCCATGAGAGGCCAGGAGGGAGGCCCAGGTCCAGTTCGGTGGTTTCTAGTGGCAGAGCTGCTTATAGGAGAGGAGTCTGGTTTTCCTGCACCTCTTGATATGGTCTAGTTCTTTGGGGAAGTAAAGGCTGCCAGACAAGGGAGTCTTTTCGGTAGGAAAGTCCTCTGCGTACTGTGTTGTAGGACTCCTAGCTGAGCCCAGGGAGTGTTTCTTCTTTTGCCTACAGGATAAAAGAGGTGATGGTATTCTTACCTGCCTTCCTGGTACCAGTGATAATCCCAGTTGAGATTAATTGGGTCAGGCATCTGCTGAATTTTCTAGTGAGGTCTGCGACGCTATATGTAGGAGAATGTCTGGATTTCATTTCCCTTGGAAGTTTTGAAAAGTGGACTTTTAGGAGCTTTCAGTGACTTGGAAGTCTCTGAAGTAGAGGAAGAGGGAAGGATGTGCCAAGCATAGACAGACCAAGAAAAAGAGATGGTTGTATAGGATGATTGAGGCTATGATGTGAGTCTCTAAGCAGACCTAAAAGGTAGTGGTCCCAGTTGAATTACAGTGACCTTCTGATGAGAGTGCCCTACAAAGGTGTGGCACAAAATGATTAAAGCTTCCTTCTTATTATTCCTGTGCAACACATAGTTGCGAGTAGAGACAGGTCCACATAGGCAGCCATGCTGGTTCTACTGCTCAGAGAGCACTGCCTAATTCTGGGAAAGATCATAGAGTTGCCACATTCTTACCAATACCAAGCTCAAACTACATCATGAAAATTAAATTCAAGGATGAGCTTCTTGTTTGACAGAGTTGGGAGAAAGATATACTGAAGTAGCTTTTTTTGGTGATCTCTGAGAACAGAAGAGTTCCTCATCTGTCTTTCTGCAAAACTTTAGAGGTGACTGCTGGGAGGCAAGGAGCTGGACTATATGATATTGGGCAGATCAAAGTAACCTTGACTCTTAACATTTCAAAGGTGCAAGAAGAGGCATTAGAAGCATGGCAGTGGAAAACAAGGCTTCTCAGAGTAACTAGAGAATCTACGCTGAGCCTCCTTTCTTCCACCTACCCAAAGCATACATACCCAGGGTCTCCAGGGTTGAAGGTGATGTCACTAATAGTTGGAAATTACCTGCATGCCAGCTCTACAAAATCCTCTCCCTTCGTCTTGCTCATGCTCTTGAGTGTGTCTTCAACACTCTCTTTGCACTTCTTTGAAGAGGCCTCTGAGTCCGTTGTTGGTTATAGCCATATTCTGGAGCCAGGTTGATCTGATGAAATTTCTTCCTCTTCTGCACTGATTCTCCTAATCTGGATTTGGTGAGGCTCTGAATAATTGCTCTTGGAGGGCAGTGGCTTTTGTCAGCAGTGTTCTCTCGCTGAATTTCCTTCCAAGAGTCCCTTCAGAGAGGGGTTCTTGGTTATGTGATTCCTGTTTCTCCCTATTTTTTGGAGTTCTAGACCCATGAGTCACAGCCTGATTTCTTCTTGCCTTCTCACAGCCCCACTAGTTCTTGGAGTATGTGTCTGATAGTGGAGAAAGTAGTGTTGGGGTAGGAAAGGGCTGTCATAGTGTTTTGGAAGATTCTCAAACAAGTGTAACTCTAATTCACTTCCCTTATAAAACAACTTATGTGTGTACCCATACGTGCACGTACACACACACTGTTTATTAACCTTTTAGGTGATTAGGATGCAACCAGCATTTATTGAGTACTGCTATGTGCCATGGACTATGCTAGATCCTTTCACACATTGAAATTATTTATTCCACACAGCAACAATAAGAAATAAGTATGTTTTACCCAATTTGCAGGTGAGGAAACTGAAACTCAGAAGATACATAGCTTGCATAAATTTGCACATCTCATAAAAGCAGAGTGAGGATTTTTAATCCCAGCCTATTTGCCTCCAAGTCCAGGGCTCGTTCCACTGTACTTCAGCTGCCACAGCACTAGAGAAAGAGGGTATGAGGTCATGAAGTCAGATATGCCAAGAAATGGCACAACTTCAGCAGGGTTGTTGATGGTTGTTTTTGAGCTGTTTTCTAAGAGAAGCCTGGTATGGTATTTGCTGGTCCTATTTCCGTGGGAGCTTTGAGTCTAAAAGGGAAAGTAAGAAACTATCTGTAACTAGAAAAATACATTAAGACTTTAGTACTAAGTAAAGGTGAAATACACAGACCTGTGTGTGGAATGTTATATGAGTAAGGAAATACAGTTTAAAGTGGAAAAGAAAAAGGTTATGGCAGGCATTTAAAGGGAGACATGGAAAGAGCAAGAGGATAGAAAAGTATTTGAAGAGTTAGGGACAAGGGAATGAGATCTGAATTGCCCCCAGTCTACCTGAAGAATTTGTAAGCCTATATAAACATAACACATATAAAGCAGTATTTCACAAATACAAGCTAAGAACAGAGGCTAAGCTGAGTAACTAAGTGAAGAAGGAATGAAGAGTAATGCAGTGATCAGAAGTGGAGGTAGTCAGGGAAACCTTCCTAGAAGGAGATGACTTTTCACCTAATTCTGAAGGAAGACAAAAAGCAGAGGCTCCTGGGAAGGTTTCATAGTGAAGGGAAGATCTGAGGATGGCACAACTAACCAGTGTGTGTATGTATCTCCCTTTCTATTCCTTTCTTCCTCCTTCCTCCTGTAGCTTGGAAGCTCAGAGTCTGGCTGTGGCCATGGGAGACACGGTAGTGGAGACTGCCCCTCTGAAGCCAACTTCTGAGCCCACTCCTGGCCCATCTGGGAATAATGGGGGCTCCTTGCTAAGCGTCATCACAGAGGGGGTCGGGGAATTGTCAGTGATTGACCCTGAGGTGGCCCAGAAGGCCTGCCAGGAGGTGCTGGAGAAAGTCAAGCTTTTGCATGGAGATGTGGCCATTTCTAGCAGAGGCACCCCGCTGGAGTTGGTCAATGGGGATGGTGTGGATGGTGAGATTCGTTGCCTAGATGATCCATCTGCCCAGATCAGGGAGGAAGAAGATGAGATGGGGGCCACTGTGGCCTCGAGCACAGCCAAAGGAACAAGAAGACGGCGGCAGAACAATTCAGCCAAACAGTCTTGGCTGCTGAGGCTGTTTGAGTCAAAACTATTTGACATCTCCATGGCCATTTCCTACCTGTATAACTCCAAGGAGCCTGGAGTTCAAGCCTACATCGGCAACCGGCTCTTCTGCTTTCGCAATGAGGATGTGGACTTCTATCTGCCTCAGTTGCTTAACATGTACATTCACATGGATGAGGATGTGGGTGATGCCATTAAGCCCTACATAGTCCACCGTTGCCGCCAGAGCATTAACTTTTCCCTCCAGTGTGCCCTGTTGCTCGGGGCCTACTCTTCAGACATGCACATTTCCACTCAGCGACACTCCCGTGGGACCAAGCTACGGAAGCTGATCCTCTCAGATGAGCTGAAGCCAGCTCACCGAAAGAGGGAGCTGCCCTCCTTGAGCCCAGCCCCTGACACAGGGCTGTCTCCCTCCAAAAGGACTCACCAGCGCTCTAAGTCAGATGCCACTGCCAGCATAAGTCTCAGCAGCAACCTGAAACGAACAGCCAGCAACCCTAAAGTGGAGAATGAGGATGAGGTAAAATTCTGGGGAGGGACAGAGAGTCAAGGTGGCAAAGGGCTGCATGGAGACAGGATGTCTTACATAAGGTTACTCTGTCCTTTCTGTCCTTCCCTGTGTTTCATTTCACTGATAAAAGCATGGAATGTTAGAACGGAAAAAGACCTTAGAATTCATGTATTCCAACTGCCTCATTTTACAGGGGAAGAACTCAGAGACCCAGAGAGATAAAGTGACTTGCCTCAGGTCAAATAGCTAATTGCAAGGCTGATACTCCAGCTCTGTCCAAAGTTGTTTTTACTAAACTGCATTGCCATTCCATTAAATGCTTACTTACTGAGAACTGTGGCAGAGACCCTTCCTCCCTGACTTGAGACCTGAGATGGCTACCAGAGCCTCTCAGAGCAGCAACCATGGGGAAGGAAAAGGGGCTATTGTCTTTGTGTGTGCTGGGGAGGGGGAGATGTTAAATAGAATATCAGCTTCATTCTCCTGGCCACTCCTCATAATCTCTCTCCTCCACCCTCTGAAGATCCTGCTTTTAGTTGAGTTAAGGGTAAGGTTCATTCTATATTACTGAGGCATCTGCAGAATGCCCTCCTGCTTACCTTTACTTGCAAGGTAGATTGCCTTATTGGTATCTTTCCCATATTATTTGGGAGAAGCATGAAGGGAAGAGAGATTTACTGTATACAATCTTGGTGCAGAGAAAATCTAGTGCCTAGTCAAGGACCTGGAGACTAGGAAGAAAAGGAAGCTATGGCAGCAGTTGCGGGTATCCAGTTTAGGATAAAGAGTAGGGAGATGAGCATATCAGTAGGTTATACCCACCTTCCACTCCACATCTGGACAAATAACAAGGAAAATTGCCAGATGGACAACCAAGGTTCGGTGACCTGGTGTCCTAGCCAGACAATGGTGCCCCAGTTCTTCCTTCTGACTCACCATTGGCCAGCCTCCCATCCTGGCTGCCAGCCCAGACTAGAAAAGAAGGGAGGAAAAAAATGAGGAATTTGCACTAGTTGGAAAATGCATATAGCCACAGTCGCAAGTAACCCACCTACATCTTTGATACAATGGGACTTCTTTCAAGTAGAGGGAGGTCCAAGAAACTAGGAAAGGAAAAAGCAGGAGGGAAGGGAGACTACAGAGCCTGCTGTCTCTGGGAATTCAGTATTTTATTACGATAATCTAATAATGGTTAAGCTAAAAGTGCTAACATTTATTGAGCACTGATTATGTGTCAGGCATCATGCCAAGTACATTACATTTAATTCTCACAATACCCCTAAGAGATGGGTATTATTTTACTAATAAGGAAACCGAGGCTTAGAGAGGTTAGATGATTTGCCCAAGGTCTCTCAACTAGTGAATGTCAAACCAAGCCTCAAACCCACAACTGGTGCGCATAATTATTCAGCTGAGCTGCCTGGTTATTTCTCAGCATGTACTTCACCAGGTTCCCAGCTGTCAAAGGCCATAAGGGGAAGAACGGCCCAGGCTGTGACCATCTAAGCTTCTACATCCATGCACAGGCAAAGCCCAAGCTGTTCTCAGAACAAGAACAGGCCATTTCATTTCTAGTTGAGCTCAGCAGCAGAGCCCAAGATCATGAAGGGATATGTTGCAGAACAAGAAGGATCATCCAGATTCTGGTGGAACTGAGGTCATGAAGGGTTTAAGAACTACTTCATCTTAGGGTCAAACCTGTAGCAGTATGTGTGTGAGCAGCTGAAATAGAATACTTTGGTGCCTCTTCTCAGGCTTGGCTTTTCTCTGTATCCATTTTGTAGTCTTCATCTTATGACCAAAAAAGCTGAGGTCTCAGCGCTTTTCTTACTCTTTGCTGGCCCTTGGTCCTTCATTGCATCTAACTCCTGCTCCTTTATGAGATTATGGATGGCACTGAGAGGCAGGTATTCTGTGAGTATTTAAATCTTCAAGGGTGGGTGTTCCAGCTGCCATTCTTCCCAACCTTACTTCTTATCTTGGATCACTAGATCCAGAAAAGGAAGGAGATACAACCCCTCCAGGCACTCCCAGGTTATCTGATGCTGGCAGAATGAGACACCTGAATCCACGTGGCTCCTCAGGAGAGTGAGAGCAAAAAGAGAGACAAAGGGGAAATAAATATGAATATCACTAGGCTTCTGAGCACTGGAGTCTTCAGTACAGGGGTCCCTCCCAACCCCTTTGGTATTTTGAGGATATGTCTGTAAAGTCCTTTGTTCCCCAAATACCAAGGGAATTGGTTTTCTTTGTTCTATTTTTCCTTCTTCTCTATCATGCAACATTCATTCCCTCAACAAATAGTTATTGGCCAACCTTGTACAAATGTGCAAAGCTCCATGCTAGAGGTGGAGGATGGAGGACAAAATGCTTTCCTTCCCTCTAGGAACTTATAAGGTGATATGGAAACCCCAGTATCTAGGGAACTGTTTAGTTTATGACTCTCGAAAAGTTGTTTTCTGCCCATAAGCAGGAAGTATAGGGCTTACTAAAACGAAGCACATAATTTTCTAAGGCTTGAGCAGAGACACTCTAAAAGGAGAATCTCTAGGTGGGCCCTGATGCTCTGCCCTGAATCTCTTCCTTTCCTTTTGCATTTTGAGTTTAATACTGTGTCCCACCCACTGGTAGAGTATCTCCAGAGGGTAAGGTAGGGCCTCAGGGAAGAGGCCCAGGAGCTGCTTGTATAGTTCTCTTCCTGCCTCCTTGCAGAGCTCTTCTTTGCCCAGATATTACAGAGGGGTCTATTTTCTTTTCATGAGGAATCTACACTCTCCCCCACAATCAGAGGGTTCTAGCACTGATTTCTCCCATCTCCCACCATTCCCTACCCTCTTCCTCCTCCCCGCCAAGCCTGCCCCTTCAAAGCAGCCTAGCCAGGGAACTCTGCATGGGTAGTTTTCCTTCCCATTTGTAACCAAATGGTAAATATTTGGCATAGGGTTTCAGGGAGCAGAGAGTAATTTAGTTATTACCCCCACCCAACACCTTGCCCCACATAATGATAGTCTCAGTAGATCAGCTTTGTCTTCTCAGGACTGCAACCTTTGTACGAAGAAGTCTGCTGCATGTCTCACTGGAAGCCCTAGTGGGCCTTCCAGCCTGATGGTGTGATGTCAGCTTCTTGGCCTCAGCTCTATTCCCTGGAGCTGACTCAGTATGAGTGACTCAAGCCCAGGGAGTAGGAGGAGAGGAGCAGGTCATGATATACCTCCCTTCTCCCAAGGCTATTAATGACTTGGTTGGAACCTGTCTGTAAGAGTCAGCTGGAGCGTTGCTCATGGAGCCAATGCCCTGCCTGCTGTTCCTTCCCCAACCAGCTCATAGGTAGAAATTGAGCTACTAAGTCATAATAGACTCTGGCATCCTCACTGCCTTAATTCTCCCTCCCACTTTTACCCAAAGTGGTAAAAGTGGGAGGGAGAATTAGGAATAGCTCTTGCTATTGCCTTAGGGGAGTGTTTCCAAGTGTGGCTTCTTCCTCAAAGTTCTCCTCTCCTCAGATTCTTCAAGGAAGAACCTGATGATAGGACATCTAGCTAGAATATAACTTAAACCATGGAACTGAATTAAGTAGACTTCTGAAATGCTGATTCCAGAGTAGAAGCCCAGTGACCACTGCCCTCCTGCCCTGGGAGCTCTCAGGTCTCTGTCTCTTAAGTCCAGGCCCCTCCACTCCTACACATCTGTGTATGAGCGCTGCTGCAGAGCTGCTGAATGAGAGGTTGACCACCATCCCTTTCCCCTTTTTGCTCAGGGACACCAGTAAGACACAGGAATGGGGTGATATTTAGATAAATCCCGCGGGCTTGGACTAGGACAGCTGCTGCCCAGCTAGTCAGCTTTCTGAGATGGATTTAGCTAGGATCTAACTCCCCAACTTATGAGTTGTAATATATTGAGTGTCATGTGAAATAGCCTGATAGGAAGCCTAAGAAGGCTTGTAGTTATGAGACTGATTTATCCTTTCCTCCTGCCAGCATCCAGCCCACCTCTGGTCATCCAGCCCAGAGATTTCAGGTTCATAGGTCTGGGATGTCCTTAATCACATAGGTTCAAGGTTGGGATTAGGCTTCGAGGGTGATAATGAGGCTAATTAGAGAGGAGTTACACCTGTGACTGAAAGATTAGCTCTTCTTCCTCCCTGAGGTTTCTTTCTTTTTTTTGGCAGCTGGCCGGTATGGGGTTCCAAACCCTTGATCTTGGTGTTGTAACACCGCGCTCTAAACGGCTGAGCTAACCGGCCAGCGTCCCCGAGGTTTCTAAGAAGCTGGAGGAAAATGGGGTTTCCAGTTTAGTGGGCATGCAGCTTGTTAAATTCTGTCCCTCCGATGTCCCCATGGAGAAGGGTTTGGTTGAGAGCATGTGAATGGGTGAATAGAAAGAGCAGGGAAGCTTGGTAGTGCAGTTACTGTCGTAGGGACCCAGCTTTAGTGTTTTGTCCTAGAAGGAATATTCATTTAGGCGAGAATAGAGGGAATAAAGTGAAAAGCAGAAGACTTTTGTCTCTTCCACCCTTCTGACCTCAAGGTCTGATCTAGCCTTCCAGCATCTCCCACAAGTGGCATTTCTGGGGTGACTTTCTTTCATGAAAGCAGAAAGGTAGAGCTACACAAGAGAAGCCGTTATGATCCAAATTGGAGCTAAATTCTTTGCCTTTGTCTCTCTCCTTTCCCTCCCTTGCCCCCTCCTTCTCCCCTTGCCCTCTGGTCCTTTCCCAGGAGCTCTCCTCCAGCACCGAGAGTATTGATAATTCATTCAGTTCCGTAAGTGGGGCCAGGCTGGGACTGGGTGGCAGGCTCCCTCCATGGCCGCATTTCCTCTCCGTCCCCAAGTCTTCTGAGCCCCCAGGCCAAGGCTGTAGTTAAAAGGCCCCTTTTCTTCCTGGGAGATCAGCTCCTCCCTCTCAGGCCTCCCAAACCTGGAGGAGTCCCTTTGACCTTTGCCGCGATGCCCTGAGCCCACGCTGAGGCTAGCTCAGTGGATCCTTCTCTCAGAAACAGCTGTGATGCCACTCAGCCTGCAGCTCTGGGTCTCTGGAGCAAACAACTGGGAGAGAGGTAGAATAGACTCCTAGAATAGAGCTTAGAACTGCTTGGCAGAAACCCCCAGGATCCTGTTTCTCGCACCCAGAACTCTTTCACCATGGCTTCTGCCATCAGACCATCAAATATTTATTCAGAGTCTTCTAAATGCTAGGCCCTGTGCTGGGTGAGCCAACTCCAAGAGCAAACAGGACTTGGCCTGAAGGAAAAGTTTTACCTCCCCACAACTGGTTTTCTTTTTAACATCAACCACATTTCTTCCAGGTATAAGTTCTTCCCTTTTCCCAGCTCACTGCCTGAGATGTTCCTTAATCCCAATTCTCCTTTCTTCTTCCCTCTGGACTAAGCCCTGACCCTCTGGTCCCACAGGGTCTTGGACTTTGTTGTCGGGCAAAGACGTGAGAGGAAATGCAGGACCCTCTGGGAGTTTGGATGTTTTTTTACATTTTATTTTATTTATTTATTTATTTTATTTTTGGCGGCTGGCCGGTACAGGGATATGAATACATTTTATTTTTGATTTGTCTACCCAATCAGTTTTATATGTTCTGTGCTGATCCCCTTTCGGTCATGATTCCTATCTCCTCCCATGTGGCAGAGTCTCTGTCAAGGCCTGGGGTCACATTTCCAACATGCTCACATAAACTAGGGGTCTCCAACCCAAATGCTGATTTGAGAATGGGAAGGAATTCTGTCTTTTCTAATCTGAGATAACTATGAATTGGTTGGGGCAGTAACCATTTGCCACCTGAGTGGATGGATTAGGGGATCAGAGTGAAGGAAGGAGCAAGAGTCTTTAAATATCTTCTTTCTCTTTCTCTTTTAAGCCCCTAGGATATTTTCAGGCACCATAGAAGTCCATTTCTGTTGTCTTCTTTTTCTTTATCTCTTTTCAACCCTGCCCCCTAAAGCATTTCTGACTGATTCATATACCCTATTTCCTTACTCAGGTGGTACTCTGAGCTAGCCCCTCATGGGGTAGAGGCTGAAAGATGAGTTGTTCCTTTGAACCCTGGCTCTGTTGCACATGCAGAGGCTGGCCTGGTACTGCCCAGTTTTCAAAAGAAGCTCTTTTTTTGCAGTGTGAGGGAGTGGGGGTAAAAATTCTCAATCAGGAAACTAAACAAGACACACAGAAAGGGAGAGAAAAGCCTGGTGAATTAAATGCTATTTCCATAAAAGGAGGAGATATTGTTCTTACCTAGCTAGAGATGAGATGGGGAGTTGGGTGGCTATTTTGATAAAATGCCCCTGATGTAGAAGGACTTAGACTGGGAAAAGAGCCCTTCTGGCTGAGTCTAGAAGTGCCCAGCATGAGGAACCAAGCTCACAGCAAGGAACTAATATGGGGAGCCTAGTGGCTGAGAGGTAGGGGAAGAGGACCCAAGGAGGGATCACTGAGAGACAGGCCTTCAGAATGGCCATTGTCAAGGGCTAGAAGGAGCTATGGCTTTCTCCACCCACTACCTACACCTCCCTCCCTCCATCTACTTTTTCTTTCCCTGTTGATTGTTCCTTCATTAATGCCAAGTCTGCTCATTCTCTTCCCTTCCCCTGCATGTGCCCTGATCCCTTGTAATAGATTGTGGGATGGACAGGGGGATGCCATGGGAAATAACAAAAGTCATTTGCATGAAGAGCTTCTTCCTTCTTTGAAAGGGGAAATATTGATTCAGAGCTCCCTTCCCTAGCCTTGTGAGCCCTGGCAGAGCCCCTTGGCAGGGATTCCAGCCTGAGGATCCAGATGGGGAGAGGGACAACACTGTTCTTGAGATGGGTGAAGCACTTCAGGTGTGAGCAGCTCTTCTGTCTCGAGCCCTGGCTAACTTCTCCATATGTAGTCCTCTTGCCCATTCTAAAGCCTTGGGACAGTCCTTGAGGAACTCAAGTTCAAGAGAAGAGGGGTGCCTGGACTCATGACCCCTCTTACCCGCAAGAAATAGCCTGTGGAGAAGGAATGTGCTGGCCATTCTCAACTCAAGCTGAGAGGGGTGGGGCCAAAAGGTAGCTCGTTTTCCTGGAGCTCTCCAGACATGGGGTTCCCTGGCTTGCATGGCCGGGAGTTATTGAATGGGTGGGCCACTTTTTTCTGTTGGTTTCTTCATCATCTTCTGTTTCACACCAACTCCCTGTAGCCTGTTCGACTGGCTCCTGAGCGAGAATTCATCAAGTCTCTGATGGCCATTGGCAAGCGGCTAGCCACGCTCCCCACCAAAGAGCAGAAAACACAGCGGCTGATCTCAGAGCTCTCCCTGCTCAACCATAAGCTCCCTGCCCGAGTCTGGCTTCCCACTGCCAGCTTTGACCACCATGTGGTCCGTGTGCCCCATACACAGGCTGTTGTCCTCAACTCCAAGGACAAGGTAAGTGGGCTCTGGCCCAAACCCTGCCCTTGACTTGACTCTACTCCCATGGTTGTCCAGTGTTCGTGTATATACCCAGGGATGTCCCCACCAACATTCCTAGACTCTCTTCATAGTTTATGGTACATGTGTCAACCATGACTCTGCATCCATGCTGTTGTGATTCTGAGAGCCCTCCTGTCCCCCATCTTAGGCTTTGTTTTTCTTTACCAAAGAGGCCTAATCTTTTTAGCTTGCCACTTGCTGTACCTTAGGAGAATCGTTCTCCATCTCCACCTTACAGTCATTTTGGTAGCTCTTCTGTAGCCCTTCTATAACTCTTAGGTTTTCCAGGTACAGCAACCGTTGAGGGCAGAGAAATATTTAATTTCTAAGACCATTTCTGATCAGGGTGGGCAGAGAAGTGGAGAAGGATGCCCAATTCACGCCGGAGAGAATTAGCTGGATTTGTCTGCTGGTTGGAATGAGTACTCATGGTTCAGATTCTTTCAGGGGAAGTAGTGAAGATTAGAATCCTCCTTGGGATCGTGCCCACCTTTGTCCTAGTCTTTTTATCCACAGCAGCTCCCTGGGCAGTGTCTCTTTAGGATAAGCCCACAGAGGCTTCTGGGCCTCTCTTACAGGCTGTAAATAATAGTCTGGAGTGGTTTTGCCCAAGTGTATCATCTTACATTTTGAAGCTCAGCTGAAATGTTTTGAAGACTTGTGTACTCTCTCACCCAAATTCTAAAGTATCATGGGACAAGTTCCTGCCCTAAATATGATGTTCATAGTTTCAGGGGACTGATGGATGAGGGTTGGAGCTAGGAGTGGACAGCAGGAAGAACTGTGTTAACAGAGTTGAGATTTGGGGGATACTGGTGGAAGTAAGTTGCAAATACTGTTCTCACTTTCCCCCTCAGGCTCCCTACCTGATCTATGTGGAAGTCCTTGAATGTGAAAACTTCGACACCACCAGTGTCCCTGCCCGGATCCCTGAGAACCGAATTCGGAGCACACGGTCTGTAGAGAATCTTCCCGAATGTGGTATCACTCATGAGCAGCGGGCTGGCAGCTTCAGCACTGTGCCCAACTATGACAACGATGACGAGGCTTGGTCAGTGGATGACATAGGCGAGCTGCAAGTGGAGGTGAGGAAACTCCAAGGAGGTAATACTGGGACACAGCACCTGTTCTCCAGAAGCTTTCAATATCTTTGAAACAAGAGAACACACCCTGAGGCAGGGTGAGGTTCGTTCCCAAGTGAGTGGTATAGATAGAGGGGTATGAGAGGGAAGAGCTCTGAACAGCTCTAGGCTGAAAGAGATTCAGATAGAGCTTGTTTTCCTGCAGAAGGAACTCAGGTTAAATGTAAGGAGGAACTTCGAGAACCAGGGGTGTGAAGGAAATTTAATGAAAATATTTATTGAACACCTGCTATATGAAGTTGTCTTAGGATAGCACAGAATGAGGTCATACATTCATTCATTCAAAGAATATTTATTGAGGGCCCATGTGCCAGACCTGAGTGTTATGTGGTAGTGAACAAGACTTGGCCCTTGCCTGCAAAGAGTTTATGACCTAATAGGAGAGAGAACAGGACCAGTAAGCAGGTAGATGTGTGATCTAGGCTGTGGTGGAAAGGATGGGGTGTTATGGGAGCACCCAAGGGTGGGGGCAGTGCTTACTTCAGACTTGGGGTGGGAGTCACAAAAGATTTCCTGGAGGAAGAATCTCTCAACTTAGTCCTGAAGCATGTGTAGGAATTAGCTGGACAAAGAATAGCTTGTACAAAGACTGGAAGACAAGAGGGAGCTTGGCCCATTATAGGAACTGAAAGAAATTTTGTATGGCTGTGATGTATGGATGTGGGGTGAGAAGTGATGAAGAACAAGGCTGGAGAGTTTGGCAGGGCCAGATTGTAGGAAGGGTCCTGTAAGCAGTGGAAGAAACTTGAACTTTATTCCGGAGTTAGTAGGGAGCCAGAGCAGGATTTTATGTAGGGCCATTAAACACAACCAGATTTTACTTTGTTAAAAGACAGAATCTCTGTCTTTCAGCTTACAGTCCAATTGGGGAGATCAGATACAGACATTTAAGAAAAAATAATTAAGATATACAAGGCAGTGTGCACTAGATGGCAAAACGAGTTGAGGAGAAATTCTCTGGCACAAAGGAAAGAGAGATGAGACTTGGTATGGGCTTTGGCATCTGGTAGACTATTCTACAGTTAGAGAGAGATGAAGAGATAGGATTGAAGGACTTAGATTGAAGAAATGGTCAGAGGAATCTAGTCTGGAGAGGGTCTGGACCTGAGAGAACAGATCCTTTCCCTTGGGGGGCTCTCAGTATGAACCAGAAGTTCAGGTTTCTGTGATGGTCATGGCAGTGGTTTGTAAACTTTAGTGCATTGGGAATCTTCTGGAGAACTTGATAAAAATTCAGACTTTCAGATTCCATTCCCAGTAGTTCTAATTCAGATTGATGGTGGGGTCTGGGAATCTGTGTTTTAGCAAGCATGCCAGGTAATCCTGATGCAGGTAGTTCACTCTTTGAGAAACACTTCTATAGGATCTATTTGAGAGCCTAGGCAGTTTGAGGTCCAAGTGGTCAGAATGGTGTGTAACTAGGCAAGGCTTTTTTGAGCAGAGTTTGGAAGGGAAGGATGAACATGCCATGGCGATAGCAAGCAAGCAGGAAGTGAGAGAAGGGAGACATGTGCTTAGCACTTCTGACCAGCACGCCCCTTCTTCTCTCCCCAGCTCCCTGAAGTGCACACCAACAGCTGTGACAACATCTCCCAGTTCTCTGTGGACAGCATCACCAGCCAAGAGAGCAAGGAGCCAGTGTTCATTGCAGCCGGGGACATCCGGTATGGCCAGATCACATTGCCCCTTGTTTTTCATCCCTCTTTCAGGAACTGCATATCTGTTTGTCCCCTTCCTTTCTGTGTTAATCATCAGTTGTCAACCTGCTCTTTTCCCCTTTCTCTCCTTATTCTATCCTTGACCTGAGGCCACCAACTTGAGGTAGTGAAGATGTAGGTTGAGCAATTCCTTGGTCTACTACAGAAGGAAATTAAGTTTTAAAAGGACTCCAAGGGCTGGCCCGTGGCTCACTCAGGAGAGTGCGGTGCTGATAACACCAAGGCCATGGGTTTGGATTCTATATAGGGATGGCCAGTTAGCTCACTGGCTGAGCGTGGTGCTGACAACACCAAGCCAAGCGTTGAGATCCCCTTACCAGTCATCTTTAAAAAAAAAAAAAAGGACTCCAAAGGGATGAAAACACCAGAGGAAGGAATTCAAGCAGTGTTCTCAAAGTGGAGTTTCAAAGTGATGTGTCAGAATTAAGGGAGAGGGAGGAGACCTTATGAAAATGCAGATTCTGGAGTTACCCCCATTCTGAATCAGTCTTGGTAGGGCAATGGGGAAGTCCTGGTAATCTGCCTTTTAACATGATTACAAACTACCAGGTTAGCAAAAAGGTGTCAGTGGTTATGTTTCTTTCCATGAGTCTTTGTCAACCTGGGTTTCTGTCTTTCTGTGCCCAGAATCCAGGAAACCGTGCAGGAAATGCTGGTATAGACAGGGGTGTGAGGCTCTGAGGTAACTCATACAAGCAAATGTGTTTTCTTCCTGCTAGACGGCGCCTTTCAGAACAGCTGGCTCACACCCCCACAGCCTTCAAACGAGACCCAGAAGACCCTTCTGCAGTTGCTCTTAAAGAGCCCTGGCAGGAGAAAGTACGGTGAGTTGGGTAAACTGCGGGGAGGGGGTTCCTCTGCACCCCTCTCAAAAGCTGAGAGGCAATTGCAGGTGCTCACTGCATCATCTTTATTGTCCATCAGCCTCCACAAAAATCTGTCAGACTCCCAGGCAGTCTGAGTCCTTGCCTTATGGGGTGTTTGATTTGTATTTTTGGTAGAAGCGATGTCTCTGTCCTCACCCTGGCATCACCCTTTGACACCCTTAACTTCTCTATTTACAGGCGGATTAGAGAGGGCTCCCCCTATGGTCATCTCCCCAATTGGCGGCTCTTGTCAGTCATTGTCAAGTGTGGGGATGACCTTCGGCAGGAGCTGCTGGCCTTCCAGGTGTTGAAGCAACTGCAGGTAAGAGAAGAGAAGGAAAAGGGGATCTCAGCCCCATTCCAGCCCACCTGAGGTGACCACACAGGTTGTTCTGCAGGGAGCTCTGCCGACGACCAGTTTCCTGCCCAAGTGTAAACTGGAAGTAGATTAAACTAAAGCTGGTGGCTTCTTTCCCATTGGGAAGCACAGCCACAGGAACAGCTCCACAGCAGCCTCTTTTGGCCCTTTTGTGAACTGCACCACTGAATGCCAAGGGTTTGTCCTTTAGATCACAACTTCCCAAATGATGTGTGGCAGGTGGGTTACAGTGTGCTGAGATATTGATTTCCTGAGCCTCCTGGGTTAGTTGCCTGCAAGAAACTTAACGTGTTTAATCCATTTCTTTCCTTGTTTTTTTTTGGCGGCTGGCCAGTATGGGGATCCAAACCCTCAACCTTGGTGTTATCAGCACCACGTTCAATCGATTGAGCTAACCAGCCAGCCTCCTCAATCTAGTTCTTTATATAAATATTTGAATTTTCTAGAGAAGCTTTCTCTGGACCTAAGTCCTTTTATTTTTTATTATTCTTTGAACTTATATTAATAGCTGATATTCTCCCTGCTCGTGAGGTGACAGTGAGGTTTCCTGTTCTCCTTGCCTTTCTTGGGCTTTCTACCTATATGATACCTTTTCCCACATACCTCTTGAGTGTAGTTTCATGTCTCTGTGAGGACCTGGACTTCCTTTCAAAACTCCCTGGTCCTCAGTAGGATCAGTGAGCCTTATTCACTTGATGGCCTAGATAGACTCCGAGGCTACCAAGAAGAGAGGTTGGGGAAAGAGGAGAATTTTAGCATCCTGCTACAGTTTGGAGAAAGGTGAGAGTCCCAATACCTCCATGTCTCCTCAACAGTCCATTTGGGAACAGGAGCGAGTACCCCTTTGGATCAAGCCATACAAGATTCTTGTGATTTCGGCCGACAGTGGTATGATTGAACCAGTGGTCAATGCTGTGTCCATCCACCAGGTGAAGAAACAGTCACAGCTCTCCTTGCTCGATTACTTCCTACAGGAGCATGGCAGTTACACCACTGAGGCATTCCTCAGTGCCCAGCGCAATTTTGTGCAAAGTTGTGCTGGCTACTGCTTGGTCTGCTACCTACTGCAAGTCAAAGACAGGTAGGTGACTTCTGCCCCTCATCCCAACCTTTCTCCAGGGTTCCCTCTGTCCCTTCATGTGTAGTTCTTAATTACTTGTCACCACCTTCCATTGCCAAGATGTAAAGATAAAACAAACAACATATTTTAAGTAGAGACAGGTGTGTTTACATGATATTTAGTCAAGGAGGCAGACTGATAAGTGCTAGGGTAAAAGGGCAAAGCAATGAAGGATTTATGGGAAGAACAAGGGTTTGAGTGAGCAAGGTCTTAAAGGATAAGGGAGAATGAGGATAAAGAAAGCTGTGGAGGAAGAACATTCCAGGTAGAGGAAATAATTCACTGTGATTCAAGCTTGGGCTGCCAAGAGTTGTAACCAACCTAAATATCCATCATCAGATGACTGGATAAGGAAAACGTGGTATATTTTCACAATGGAATACAACTCTGCCATAAAAAAGAGTGAAATCCTGCCATTCATAGCAACATGGATGAACTTGGAGAAAATTATGTTAAGTGAAATAAGCCAGGCACAGAAAGAGAAATACTGCATGTCCTCATTTATAAGTAGGAAGCTAAAAAATAAACAATAAACTTAAATAAGAAAAAAAGATACAACAGTCAGTACGTTGAACAGAGAGAACAAAACTGAGGTTACCAGAGGTGGGAAAGAGGGAGGGGGGGGGGATAAGGGAGGAATTTGTAAAGGGCTATGAAAAACGATTACATTGTTTAATGATGAATATACTAATTATCCTGATTTGATCATTACATATTGCACACAGTTATTGATATTTAACTCTACACCCCACAGATATGTACAATCAACTGTTTCAATTAAAAAAAAAAAAAAAAAACTTGGGCTGCACTGCATGGCAGGGGAGTAGTAGGCAGTGAAATCTAAGTAAGTAAGTTGAGGCCAAATTAGAAGGGCCTTCACTGTGAGGCTAAGGAGTTCTACTTTTCAGGCAGAGGAATGACATGACCCAGTCTATGTTTAGTAAATGCCCTATGGCACTGTGGGTAAGGGTGAATGTAACTGAGCCTTTAGCAACAAAGTGAGAGATAATGGGCCTGGTACAGAGTAGCACTGGTAGTGACTGAGAGCAGAAAGGAGGTGGATACAAGAGACATGGAGATAAAGTTGAAACTCCCAGCTGTGAATTCTCCTAACTTCCTCATTCCAACATAGGAATTCCACAACTTTTAAGTATCTGTTGTTTTGCCCAGAGCTGCCATTTCTTTCAGTATCACATAAACTTTATGAGACTTAACTGCACATACAGGTGAACCACACATTGTACAAAGATAATTACATGCCTAGGCCCTGCCTTCTAAGAGTGTTTCCAGACAGTGACTCAGGGTCTGTGTGAGTTGCACGTCTCTGGCTATAGGGCAGCTGTCCTGGGAAGGCAGAAATGCAGTGGTCTTTGCTGCCAGGATTCCCACTGACATGGTGGCCCATTTATTTCTAGCTAATGGAGCAGCTTCAGAGAAGTGTTTCTTCATGAGGGAAGTAAGAGTCAGATAGCTTTTAGAACCTATGCTTGTTCCACCTGGCCAGCCCTGCAAATGAACCCAGCACAGGCTCTGCATTTGAGGGCTGTAGGGGAATGTAGTTATGTATAAAGAATTTAGTTGCAAGCATTAGACGGTCATTGAAGCATCAGGATTTCCAACACAGGGCCCAGAGAGCTTAGAGCTCAGCCCTAGGACTCAGTAAATGGATGGCAGGGAAGCTGGCGCTAGTCAAGCCTCAGGGCTTTCCTTTAGGAAACAATGTTTGGAAGATGAGAGTCCATCCTTTAAAGAGGTGGGGGGTAGGGGGGGTGGGCAGGCAGCTGATAAGCTGTTCATAATACCTAAAAAAAGAATGGATGTAATCAAGCCATGAATGGAATCAGCCACTGGAAAGAAGTGGCAACAGTGAATGGGGCCCCAAACTGGAAGCAGGTTTTAAGATCTCTTAAACTGCTTCAAAGTGAGTCCCAAACAGCTTTCCGGCTGGAGCTAACTCCAGTAGTTAAGAAAAACTACCCCTCTCTAGCCTTGGGACCTTGGGAAAGTAAGTCACATCCCCTCTCAGGGCCTAGGTTTCCTCTAGGACATCTCTTAGCACCCTTTTGGCTCTCAAGATTGTGCCTGTGTTGCTATATCTTTAATGCTTTCCCAGAGGGGGAAGGACTCAGGTGGGACTGACATTCGGGTTCTCTCTTTGCCCCTCCTCTTTCTGCCAGTCAGACCAACCCTTAGAGAAGGTAGCCCTCAGACTGTGGGCTCTTAGCCTGACAAAGTCTCTGTTGACACTGCAGAGGTCGGTTATGCTGAATAGGCCAGGCCCCCACATGCTTAGCATGTTAATTCTTCCTTCTACTGGCCATTCATGTGGGAAAAACAAAGACCTGGGATTTATCTCCCTTTAACTCTTCTTCTCCTGCAGCTGGCCTGTAGTACCTGCCTCCTGAGATTTTTTACATAAATGATTAAAACTTATCCCTTCCAGCCCCCACACTATTTTACACTTAAACTCCACTCAGCCTCTTGCCTCTGATTGTTGCTCCCTTCTGTTGGGGCTTCTGATCTGCAGTGAGCTTATAGGAATTACAAATAAAACCCAGGTAAACAGGTTCTGAATGGAGACCTCCCACTGAGCAAAGTGCTTGGCATCTATGACAGCTGGTTGGAGTCTCAGAAGCCTTTCCTTGCTTCTAGATTGGGATCAGTTTGGGTGCTAGAAGTGCAATTTCTGGGAAATCAGGATAATCTTTTTTTATTAAATTGTTAATAATAGCAATTTCAGTCCCCACAGCCTTTGTTAGCAATTTTCTTTTCTGACTTCCTTTCTTTCCACTGCTACCTTTCAGTCCTAGGAGATTGGACCCAGAGTTATAGGCAGCAGGAAACATGGCAGGGGACCTCCCTGCCTGGTGTCATATGGCCAGTGTGTTGCAGCTTGAGCTACTGGCCTCAGTCAGACTTACTACTGCCTCTTCCTCTCCTCTACTCCCCCTCCTCAGACACAATGGGAACATCCTTTTGGACGCAGATGGCCACATCATCCACATCGACTTTGGCTTCATCCTGTCCAGCTCACCCCGAAACCTGGGCTTTGAGACGTCAGCCTTTAAGCTGACCACAGAGTTTGTGGATGTGAGTCAGGAAGGAGAAGTGCCTCCAGGGTCACTGTATTCTTTCTCTGTCATGGGAGGGGGAGCTGATGATTCCCTCCAAATTAGGGATGAATAGAACAGAAATGGCAGTAAGTCAGGGTGAGGCAGGATATCGTGGGAGCTTCCTACCTGATAAGGGAGTGGGGAAATAATGGTGTTTTTCATGATTGCCCCAAGAGAGGAAGGAGTTCTGATAGGCCTGTTGGGACAGGAACCATTCCCACTCTAAGTCCTTGAGTATATACACATCTTTCTTCTCCCTTCCCAGGTGATGGGTGGCCTGGATGGTGACATGTTCAACTACTACAAGATGCTGATGCTGCAAGGACTGATTGCTGCTCGGAAACACATGGACAAGGTGGTGCAGATCGTGGAGATCATGCAGCAAGGTGGGGCTGGGGAGAGGCCAGGTGCCCAAAGTACCCACTTAGGTTGGGGCCCTGGAGCATAGGACTTCCAGAAAGTTGATTCTACCTCAAGACTTGGGTTGGTGGTGGTGGGGAGGGGGGTTCCCAGAGGAATCCCATTTCTGATCCAGTGCTATTTCTCCATGAGGACATTCCTCCTGACCCCGGCAGAGCTGGTCTGGGGGTTGAGGGGTGAGGGGCAGCAGAAACTATCTCCTGGCATCCTCAGAGAGAGAGAAGAGTCTCATTTCCAGCCTCATGGTCCCTTCTAACCCCTTTATCCCTTGTCCAACTCTGAGTTTCTCAGTCTCCTCCTTCCTCCTCCTCTTCTCTTTGCCAGCTTAGGTGATTCCCATCATCACTTTCTTTCCTGTGCCACTTTGATCTCTGGTGTGTCCTCAGCCACCCCATCTCAGACCACCCTTCCCTTTCCCACTACTTGCCCCTTCTGCTCTGAGCTGAGAAGTATTTACTCTGGGGCTGGCCCGTGGCTCACTTGGGAGAGTGTGGTGCTGATAACACCAAGGCCACGGGTTCGGATCCCATATAGGGATGGCCGGTTAGCTCACTGGCTGAGCGTGGTGCTGACAACACCAAGTCAAGGGTTAAGATCCACTTACTGGTCATCTTATTAAAAAAAAAAAAGAAGGATTTACTCTGTCTCTCATCTTCCTCCACTATGCTGTTTCCTCATTCCTTTGTCATCTACAGAGTCTTTTGCCCAGGATCCTTTCCTCTCCCAGCTCCTCTAGGTCCTTGTCCTTATCCCCCTCCTCAAGGCTCCAGGTATACACCAAGTCTGAGTGGCCAGTCTCCTCCTCCTCCCCATCCCTGCCCCTACCCCACAGGTTGTCGCTGTTGCTCAGGAGCATCCCCGTCTGGCCCCGTGATGACGGTGGCCCAGATCATCTGTGAGTGTCAGACGTAGCATAGGCAAAGGCCTGCAACCAGATAAGTGCCCAATGCAGGGCCCAGTCCCAAGAGCCTCTTCCCAGCCTTCCCTCTGGGTCTTAAGACTCTACTCCCTCAGCCCTTACTGGGGGAGATGTGGTTCTGGCCCTCTCCCCTCCTCTGCCCACATGCCCTCACCTACAGAGAGCCTTTAGAGTGGGATGAAGATGGGCTCCAGACAGGGCCTCCTGCTAGTTCCGTTTCTCTGCCCCAGCAGAAATGCATCCACACTATCAGGGATCTCTGAGGTGGGGAGGGAAGGGGAACTTCAGATACCCCTGGCTCTGTATTTGCTGTGGCTGTTACTTTTTCCTATCCTTCCATGACCCTCAACCCCCACTGCTTCTCCCAGGTTCTCAGCTTCCTTGCTTCCACGGTTCCAGCACCATTCGCAACCTCAAAGAGAGGTTCCACATGAGCATGACTGAGGAGCAGCTGCAGCTGCTGGTGGAGCAGATGGTGGATGGCAGCATGCGATCCATCACCACCAAACTCTACGACGGCTTCCAGTATCTCACCAACGGCATCATGTGACACCCGCTTCTCAGGCCCAGGAGTGATGGGGGGACCCAGGGCGCTCTCCCTGGGAGGGTCCTTGTCTGAGAAATCCCAAACCAGGAAACCCCACCTACCCAACCCTCCACCCAAGGGAAATGGAAGGCAAGAAACACAAAGGATCATGTGGTAACCACAAGAACTTGCTGGAGAGGGGGAGTGGTGGGAGAGCCAGCCATGGGGTCCAGACTCGCTGGGGCATCCCTGCCTCCAGCTCCGTGTCAGTATTACCACCTGACAGACTCCAGGACTCACTGTCCTCCAGAGTACAGAGGTGATGAATGTGAGGGACACTGGGGCTTTTCTTCTCCTTGCTGGGGGTCTTGAGAGGTTCTTTCCACAGGCCATCCTCTTAATCTGTTCTGGGTCCCAGGAAGGGGAGAAAGAGTACGTTCTTGGTACTTAGGACTTGATCCTGTGGTTGGCCTTTGGCCATGCTGCTGCCCAACTCTACCCCTCCCAGGGACTGACCCCCTAGCCCAAGTTCCCCTTGATAGGTGGGCTCTGCTGTAGAGTCCTATACTGGCTGAGGCTCCCCGTCACAGGGGCAAGGAAGGGAATTACCACAACCCCTCCAGTATTGAGGGTATTGGCCTAGCCATGGAGAATTCCTTACTCTGATTCCTTCCCCACACCCAGGGAAATAGCTCTCGATTTTTTATTTTTAATTTTTGTTGAAATAAAGTCCTTAGTTAGCCATCTGTGCCATTTCTGATGGTTTTTTTTTTTTTGGCGGGGGGCGGGGGTGATGAAGAACTAACAGATGCCTCAGTGGTCAAGATACAAAAGGCACCACACAGGAGGTGGAGGAAGATTGCTTGTCCCTGCCTGTCCTGGTCAATACCACCTCTTCCCTGAGAAGGGCATCCCAGTTTTGACTCTCACCCCCTCTGTCAAGTCCACATTGTCCAACTCACATAGAAAGAGCCTGAATGGAGATTAAACCACAAGCAGTTTTAATGGTCTGGTTTTCTCCCTATTTTTCCCACTGTTAGTATTATTATTACTACAAGAATAAAGGATTCCTGAGAGCCTGTCCCCTTCTCTCCCTGGGCCCCTCTTGACAGGACTCGTCCCCACCAACCCCCCACCCCCGAAATTTCTGGGGAAAAAAAGACAAGTGAAAGGCACTGCAGGGGTGGGGGGTTTGAATGCCAGGGGGTAGGGGAGTGCTAGGGCAGGGCCCAGCCCAGAGGAAAGTTCCCATCTGTGCCTAAAGGAACTGTGAAGGAGTTATCCAAGCCACCCCCCACACCCCCACACCCCGCAACACACATACATAGGTCATTCCCTGTGCCTGTCTAGCAGGTATATGAAAGTTCGGTCCCACCCTCATACCCCCAGTCCCACACTGAGGGGCTGCAGCAGGAGCATAATTAGTGTTGGGCTCAGAAAGGAGGAATGGAGGACCCACTCTATTAGGACCCAAGGGCCAAACCCAAAGAGGGGGTGTAAATAACTATATTCCTCAAAAGACTTTTCTTTCGGGTTGGGGGGAGAAGAATTGGAACAAAATGTGAATGTTGATACTCCCAGTGACCAGGCAGCAGCAGTGAAACCCAGGCTCCCAGGGAAGAGGGAGGGCTGGTCAGTCCCAGGCCTGTCGCCTAGTTGTCCCCACTGCCCCCCTGCCGAGCCCTGATGAAGGCCATGCCATGGGTGCGGAAATGGGTCTTGAGGTTGAGAGGACTGTCGCAGCTCTTGCCACAGACCTTACAGGTCAGTGGGCCTCCAGGAGCAGGTAAGGGTGAATCTCCACCCTCTGGGTCAGATCTTGGAGGAGGGGCCTCTTCCTCCCCATTTCCCAGCCCCAGGGCACTGGCTCTACCCACACCCCGTTTCTTCTTGTGGCTGATGAAGCGGTGCCGGCTCAAGGAGCCAGGGGAGGCAAAGCACAAGCCACAGTCCAGGCACTGCTGGGCTCCACCCTCCACCCTCAACCCCACCACGAGGCTTTGTTCCACTGAGCCACTGCTCCGGTAGCGCAGGGGGCCATGGCCTCCCAAGCCAGGTCCAGCCCTGGGGGACTTGGCCGGTGGTGTTGTGCTGTCAGGCTCCTCACTGCAAGAGTCAGAAGACTGGCGGCGTTTCCGTCCTGGTCCCTGGAGAAGAGTGGAAGAAACTGGGCTTCACCATCACCCCTACTCTCCCAAACACCCCTACCCTAGCTTCCTGGGGCCTGCAGTTTCCCACTCCCATGGCCCTAACACAGCAGGTTGGGGTTCTGCCTACCTGGGTTCTGGCACCGGGGCCCCGAGCCAGAGTACTGCCCCGACCAGGGGACTGAGCCCCAAGCTGCAAGCCATGCCGGACCTGGACGTGTTTCTCCAGGATCAGGCGGCTGCTGAAGGTGCGTTTTCCCTCTGTGCAATACCTGGAAGGGGAAGAGCAGGCAGGATGGCACAGGAGTACAGCCCAAAGGCCAAGGTCTGTGGCTCCTGAGAGGAGGGGGGCTAGCAGAGTGGAGGGAGGCCTCAACCTTCAGTCCACTTAGACAAGAGGCAGGTGGAAAAGTACTTCGGAGTAAAGGGGTGGCAGGGCCACCTCCAGACAGAAAGAGAAAAGGGGTGGGGGAGGGGTTACCTGCATGGGTAAACTCGCTTGATTCCCTCGTGGTTGACCCTGACGTGGCGCCTCAGGCTGGGGGCAGAGCAGAAGGAGCGCTCACACAGACGACAGGGAAACTTTTTCACTGACTAGGAGAGCAGGGCATAGGAGATTTCAGAGTCAGGCTCCAGGACCTCAGCCCCACTGTCACACTGGCCAGTCCCAATGCTGCCCTCCAGCCTGGCTCTCTCCCCTCAGGGGCCCACTCACCTTGCCATGCTCCTTCTTCATGTGAGCCACATATTCATCCCGCTCTGGGAACCAGGAGTGACAAAGGCCACAGGTCCAGCCTCCAGGACCCCCACACCCACCCTTGATGCCTTTGCCCCCTAGTTCCCTCCGGGTCCGTTTGGTTGGACGAGGGGGCTCAGGGGAGCTGGGTAGTTCCTCCTCTTCTGAAGATGAAGATGATTCCTCAGTAGCAGGGGCTGCTCCTCCCCGAGACACAGCCAGTTCCTCAGGCTCAGTCTTGGGAGTCAGAAGGGCACCCCTGGCCCCTTTCCCAGCAGTCTCCTCCCCCAAGCGCCCAGACTGATGGGTGTTCTGTGAGAGACAGACAAGGGGGATGGCTGCTGTGAGACAGAGCCTGGTTTTGCCAAAGCCCTCATTTCTCCCTGCCCCCTACTTCCTGAGGGTTATGTGCCCTCAGCCCCAGATCAGTACAGCTAAGCACCCACCCCTTACTCCTTTGAGCCTGTACCTTGAGATGTTCCAGCATGGTCCTTTTTTGGGCAAAGAGCAGAGGACAAGATGGGCACTTAAAGACACTGACACGCTGGGGCAGCAAGTGCTGGTCAAAGTGTGAGGAGAGGAGGGGCTTGTGGGTGAAGACTGTGTCACACATGGCACACTTGTAGATCAGCCTGTGGTAGTGGACAGATGGTGCAGACATCAGGCAGGGATGGGTGAAGCCCCACCCCCAGCCTGCCCTCCTGCCCACTCCCTCCTCCCCAGGTCTCACTTGGCCTGCTGCGTGTGGAAGCTAGGATGCTGGCTGTAGAGGTGCGCATGGGCGCTGGGTGCAGACTTGAAGGCCATGGGGCAGATGGGGCACTTGTGGAAAACCTCGCAGTGCGAAGTCTGGATGTGGGACTTGATGGAATTCACACCCCCAAACACCACTGAACAGCTGGGACACCTTGGGAAGGAAGTGGCAGGCACTGTGGTAAGGTGGGGGGCATATCCATGCCCAGTCCCTACCCCACACTGATTCTCAGGGACTGCATGGACCTGAGAAGGAAATCAGTGGTGGAGCATAAGCAAGGTGGAGAAAGGAGAGAGCTGCAGGAGCCCAGTTCCCCAAGGGAGGCCTGTTGAGGAACAGCTGGAGCTCCAGAGGTGACCCTGCTTTCCTGTCTCCACGGGGAATGACTGACGGGAAGGCAGGATATGATATCACAGAACAAAGGGATACAGTGGGAGAGATGGGAGATCTCCCTGAGAGGCCACTTGAAAAGCTGGTGCTAGAAGACAGACACTAAAGTACTATTGGGGGAGCAGTATGAAGCACCTGTATCCTACACGACGAGAGAAATGCAGACAGGCCTCCCGGAGATGGGTCTGAAAATTGGCTTGCAGGAAGTTGCCCCCACACTCAGGACAAACGTGGGGGGGTCGGTTCTTATGCATGCGCTGGTGGGCGCTGAAGCTGCAGCGATTGGGGAGCATCATGGGACAGGTTGGGCACACCTGTCGTGGGAGTTAAACAAGTTTAAGTTGATGAGGGATGGTTTGTCCCTCATTACTCCTCCTAATCAAGCCCCCAACACCTTCCTAGATCCTACCCCCACACCATCTGGCTGTCCCTTCTCCAGCGAAGGGCTGTGAAAGGCAACTCACATTGCTGGTGGCTCCAGGGGCAGGGGGCCCAAGCTGCTGGAAGTGGGCTGCCATGCCAGCCTTGTCCCGACACTGCTCCTTGCACTCCAGGCAGCGAAAGCATGTGTAAGAGGTGGCAGGGGTAGCAGGCGGCTCTGTTGAGAGTGGCAGCACAGGGGCCTCAGCAGCAACTGTAGTAAGGGCAGAGGAAGTGATGGCCCCCTCACTCTTGCCCAAGGCAGGCAAGACCAGAGGTCCAGGGGCAGGTGGGACAGCCACAGGCAGCAGGGGTGTGATGTCTGGCTGCCCCACCATCTGGTCCAGGGCTACAGGCCTCATGACCAAATGTGAGCACTGCATGACGAGCCCCTTGTCCTTGTGCTCACGTGCATGCAGGAGCAGGCTACACTTGTTGAAGAAGACCAGGCGGCGGGCACAGTGGTTGCAGGTGACCTCAATGCGCATGCTCCGGCGGTCATAGTGCCGTGCCAGACTCTTCTCCAATGAGAAGGCATCTCCACACTCGAGGCAGCGGTAGCCCGTTGGAGGCAGGGCCAGCCCAGCTTCTGCTGGTGGACTCAGGTTTGGCCTATAAGCAGGCAGCAGGTTCTTGCTGTTGAGTATCTTGTTGAAGGCCTCCACCAGGCTGGACTGGGTCCGTGAGATCACGGTGCCACCCCCTGTACCTGGCCCACTGGCTAGTTTTGAAGGCTGTACCATCACCACTGAGGCACCATTCACCTTCTGTCCCCCCAAACCCAGTCCTGCCCGCCCCTCGGCCTTGGGCAGGGCTTGGGGCACCAGGCCTAGCACATTCTTAGCCATTGTCTTGGGGCTGGTGGCAGTCCCCCCAGGCAGAACCACTGCTTTGCGGGCCACACTGGCTGCCATGAGCATAGCAGTACTGGCATTCTGGATGGTGGCCACAGGCAGCACAGTGCCCTTCAGCCTCGTGCCATCACCCAATTGTACGCTCACCACCTTTGGACCATCAGGACTTGGCGCTGCAGGGGACAGCTTCAGGAGGCTAGCCTCAGCCAGGAAGGCCCCCTCAGCCAAGGGGGCAGGGGGATCAGGGTCTGAGGGGACCCGGGTTACAGTCCTCGTGATATTTCCACAGGATGTTTTAATGGTCTTGATCCGCACCTTGAGGGGCCTAGAGGAGCTGGAGGAGGCAGGAGAGTCATTACTGTCCTCGTCTGCAGCCTCAGCTCCACTAGAGGGACTCTGGGGACTTCCCGGGGGAGACTTGTCCACAGGTCCATCATCTTCTTCTTCTTTCAGGGGCTGACAGCCGGGCACTTTGGGGGAGGCAAGAGGGCTCTGATGCCCTGGAGACTGCTTGAAAAAGGGTACCCCAGCAACCCGGGGAGGCGAGGCATTGGCAGGGATGCCCGTGGCCTCAGGGCTAGAGCCTGGGCCTCGCTGGGCTTGGCCCTGGGGATGATGGGGGCTGCAGCTGCCCTGCTTCAAAGCCCCCAGTGGTGAGGAAGAACCAGGTGGCAGCAGGGCGGGGCCATTCTCCTGGGCCAGCTCAAAGGGAGAAGGAAAAGGAGGTGGGGTCATGGCCCCCTCCTGAGGAGGGGAGGGTGCAGAGGGAGGCAGGGGATCTGGGTGCTCTCCTGGCTCAGGCCCAAAATGAGCAAAGAGGTCCAAGGGAGCTTTGCCTTCCATGGCTTTTTCTTTCCAGGTACCCCCACTGTGAGGAGTTGGAGAGTGGGGAGTTCCTGGGAGGGATGGCTCAGGGCCGCCAAAACCATTTTGCATCAGACAAGGTCCCACAGGCTCTTCCTTAGTTATCCCCCCAGCCCGGGCCCCTTCCCCTCCTGAACCTCCAGCCAGGGTCTCAGACTGCTCAGGACACACAGTGTTCTTGACAATGACGCTGACTGCAGAAATGTCTGGTGGCGGCAGGCCGTGGTCAGAGGCCTGGGCTGGAACCTCAGGGCCATCCCCAGCAGCTGCTGCTGCTGTGTTTACAGATTCACCTCCCACACTGGGTTCTGACTTCCCTGGGCCTCCTTGGCCCTCATTTTCTTCTGGCCCAGAATGGATGGCTTCATTTGCATCAATGTCAGGGATGTCAAAGGCAGCAAGGAGGTCGTCGAAATCAGGGGTCTTCATGTCCCCCATAGCGGCAGGTTCTAGACCTGATGAAAACAGGAGGGACTGAGACATCTGAAAGAGAGGCCCTGGACCCCCTCCCTCTGGATCTCCCTATCTATCCCCTCTTAGAACCCACATGCATTCCACCTTGGGTTCACCTCCAACATAGCATGAATCCAAGAGAGTTGCTAGAGGTGGTTGGTTTGCCAAACCCTAAAATCAGAAGAGAGCATGCACATACTAGGGCAGGCACCAGACTCCAGAGAAAGCAGAGGAAAGAGACTTCTCAGAAATACACAGATGCGGCTGGCCAGTTAGCTCAGTTGGTTAGAGCACAGCCTTATAACACCAAGATCATGGGTTCAGATCCCCAAACCAGCCAGCCGCAGGAAAAAAAAAAAAAACACAAGTGAGCATCTTGGTTGAAACCAGATCGTCCCCTCCTATGCCCACCAAGGAATCAATTAATCAGTACTATAATTAAGGAGGAAGTTGTACACAATGCTCTAGTTTTAAAGGCTCATTCATTTCAGCATGGGATCAATTCATATTCTTCATGGATCTTCTGGGGTCCACACAGATCGGAAAGGTCATGTGTACAAAAGGGCAGTGACCGAAGCCAAGACTTAAGAAATGATTCTAGTTTAGCTTTATCATGGGCTTGCTGTACAAGCAAGTTACTTCACTGCCTTATTTTTGCAATTTGAAAGAGGGGACGAGTAATCCATATATCATAGGGTTATTCTGAGCATGATATGAAATTGTAAACGTGAGAGTCAGATCCAGAAGACAATTTATTATTACAGCTGGGCCAAACAAAGACATGTCAGGTCAAGGAGGAGCTAGGGAGGAATAAGTACTAGAAATCTAGGGCTGGAGTCAGAGACAAGAGTCAGTGGTCATGTAAGGTCAAGTCTGTGGTACTTGGGGACATCACTGGTACCCAGAGACCTAGTTTGGTCAGCAGGGAAAAATGAACTCAGGGAAATCATCCAAGAGACCAAGATGAAAAGAATAAGACACTGGCACAGAAAGAGACAAAGAGATGAGAAACAGAGGAGAAAAGGATGACGGCAGCCTGGTCACAAGGGCCCCAGACTAGGCCGCTCCTGTCACAAACACCTGCTGCTCACTCACCTACCTTCCCCAGAGTGCCTCCTCCCTCCTCCCCATCTTACTCTCTCAGGGCTAAAACTCCGGGGTATGATCTTATTCAGCACAGCTGTCACAGTGGGGAAAAGCCAGCCTCCCTCACCTCATCCTATCCTCTAATTCAAATTCACCACCCTTTCAATTTTTCTTTGGTTACACTAGCCCAGGAAGTCTCACCCAAGCCCAACCTGGCCCAGTGTTAAAAAAAAAATTCCACAAGTCTTATGGGGCACTAAAGCAACAAGTCCAGCTCAGTATGTGGGGGACCCAGGTCTGTCCACTGCCAGTTGCTCCCCACAAGTGTTTTCTGTATCTAGGAGGAAGCAACTGAAGAACTCTCTATCCATACCATTTCCTGCCCAGGATGCAAACCATTTCCCAGGGCCAGTTCTCTCACCCGCCTTCCAGCCTTCAGACTGTAACTGGAGATAGTCCCAGCAGGTGGCAGCTGGTATTGCTGGGACCAAGGTAGGGGTTGGGGGAAGGGTACCAACTAGAGGAAGAAAGGGGAGTCCTCCCCATACCCCCCTTACATAATTCCACAGACTCTGGGTTTAAACAAAGCCTTTCACCCCTTGCCTCTGATGAATCGCTATGTCCCTCCTCAGCCTGGTTCCCTCCCAACCAGGAGAGGCCTGAGCTTCCCTCCACTCATGCCCTCAGAAAAGTGGGCTGGTGAAGCACAAACCAGTGAGGACTACGAGAAAAGACCTGCGAACTCGCCTCCCTCCCGCTTTGGCGTCCAAGTGACTTAGAGGTCATCCGATAGCCACCGGAGCACAGTCGACAAAGCCCCGGAGCTCAAGGCCACGGAGTCTCCCCCACCCCTCGGCCCAGGCCTTTCTGCAACTGCTGCGCCTTCTCTAGGGCTGCGTCTCCCCCGCCCCCTTTGCCTGCTGTTCTTCCCCAAAAGCCAAAGAAGGGGGCTGAACAGGAAGAGTGTGAATAGGCCCGGGTCGGGTGGGGGCTCGACTGCCCTCTGCCCGAGCCCAAGGCCTGCTGCGCAGAGCAGGGCGAGGGGCCGGCGGCCGGCTGGGGGCGATTAGGTTGCGGCCAAGCTGGGCAGCGGGCGGAATTAAGTCCCTGCCATCTGCCGAGAACCGGCGCGGGGAGAGGGCGGGGTGCACATACGAGAAGCTAGAGGGGAAACTGAGGCGTGCGAAGCGAAGGCCGGGCCTCGGCCAGGCCAGGCCCTCAGGGAGCTGCCGCGCAGCACCTCGGGGGCCCAGGACTACACAGGAGTGCGGGACGGTGGGGGACGCATGGACAGAGGGGACTAGGCGGTCCCTGCGTGACTCTCAGCCCTCCAGCCGGGTCCGACCCACCTCGGACCTCGACCCCTCCCCTCCGTGCGCAGCACAGCCTCCTCCCCGCGCGAATTCCCGAGACGGAGGAGTGATCGGAGGGCGCGCGGCGGGCCGGGAGCACCAGCCTGAGTCCTGCTCCGGCCGGGACGCTGACCCGCGCCCAGTCGGGATGCAGGCTGTGCTCCGTCCTGGCCCAGTTCCCCCGCCCCCACCCCCGGGCACGGACACCATTTTAGGTCGCGACATCCTGCAGCCTCCTGTCCCCGGGCCGCACTTCGGTCGCCTGTCGGGCTCGGGGCGCCAGGACTAGGGGTCCCTAACCCTCCTTCCATGTTTACCCGACTAGGGGCCGTGCTTTCAACAGGCTGAGAGTTTCGCCCACCCGTCCCAAGGGATGGAGGTGGCGTGCGGGCCTTCCTGGAAGCCGCCCCAGGGGGCGGCGCGGGGAAGGGGGTACTTGACCAAGTGGGGGAGGGGCGGGGGTATTTACCCGCCCCCCCAGGGGGCGGAGCCAAGGGCGGGTATTTACCCCCGGCACGCTTACTTGTTCCGTTCCTAGTGTGGGCCGAGACCCAGCGGTCTCCAGCCTGCTCCGGCCGCCGCCGCCGCCCTCCCCGCGGCCGCCGCTACTTCCTGCTTCCCTCCGGTTCAGCCTCCCCCTCCCTCAGCTCCCTCTGCGCCCCGGGCCTGGGCTGCCCGCTTTCATACTCGCCATTGGCCAGTACCCGCGTCGTTCAGTCCTGCGCCCCTCCCAGACCCGCACTGGGTTGGCCTTAAGTACTGCCGTTCGGAACTAGCCCCGCACTGTCTTCTTATCATCATTGGGCAAGGGGCCGAGGCCCTCTGAGCATAGCTCTTCCCATTGGCTGAGCCGGGGTCCACCTGCCCTCATTTGCGCTTCTCAAAAACGATTGGCCTCCGCTCCTGTCGCTTAGAGAGAAGCCAGCCCTATTCCTTGGTTTCCTAGCGGAGGGATGACTATCCCAGGTGCGTCTCCGCCCCCTCGCTCCCCATTGGCCGCTCCAAGCTTGAAGCTTTGGCTGCTCACTTATGCAAATTTAAAGAGCTCTGGCTTCTACGTGGTGGGCACTTTGAGCAGCACCTCATCTACTCAGAGTGGAGCCCGGATGTGTAGATTAGTTTGCGCTGTTCTCTCAAGCTAAACCTCAGTGTCGATGATGGGGTTTAGCTTGAGAAAAGTCAGAGTGGGACGCCACCTCAAACATTACGTCACCCAGTTGGCCATTTCCTGGCGGTCTTCCCACTGTCTAAATTGTCATATAGCCTGGATGGATGAGGTCCTCGCCTAGGCGATGCGTCACCCGTAGCTCCACCCTCTGGAAGGACTGGACGGGGCATGGGATTTGGAGTTTGGAAGGAACCGGGACCTAAAGGCTGGAACGGGCTTGCGGACCGGAAGTGGGGGAGAGGTGACGTTAGGAGTGCTGGCGTGGCCTGGGTCATTTCCAAAGGAATCTTAAAGCGGCATACTGATAGGCTTCCTAAGCACAGGAGGGAGGGACCCCACATGTATTTCCCATTTAAGAACTCCCTTTTCCCCGCCCCCAACACGGGGTGGGGGTGGGTGGGGTCGAGTTTTCCCGCGCTTTGTTGCCCCGCCCCTTGGAGGCGGGGGCAAGGGAGTAGGTGCTCGGAAAATGAATTGCTTTGATGCTCTCTAGTCAGCGCTCACTTGCAGAATGTATCTGCTAGCCCGGGATGCTACTCGCGCACACTCTAACCCCCGGTACTCCTCCTCAGCCTACCGCGCACGCTGCAGCTCGCCAGCGGCGTGGTTTTCTGAAGGTGGCTGTATTACCCTGCCGGGGGCGGGTCCCAAGACACTGGACCCAGGACTCCCGGGCGCGCCCTGAGACTTTCAGTGGATAATAAAAACTGCATCGAAGTGTGAATCAAAGCTTCTGGATGGGAATCTCGGGGCCACCACTTCCCATATGGTGGCATCGGGCAAGTCGCTCAACCTCCCTGAACCTGTTTTCTCATAGGTAAAATGGGGATAAAATCCACCTGACAAGATTATCTTTGTGAAGGTTAAAAGAATTTAGAATATAAGTGTTTTGTAAAGTGATTGGCAGGACTTGATCGCACCTGTCTCAGCACTGGACAGATCATCCAGGCAACAAACCGACGGAGGAACAGGTAATCTATCAGATGGAGAGAACAAGTCTATGGTTACTAGAGAGGGAAGAGGGAGGGAGGGGGTAAGGAAAGAGACTGGATAAGGGGCATAAAGAATAAGTATGATTTGTAATAATGAATATGCTAATAAAAAAGAAAAAGGAAAAAATAAAATTAAAAAATGTGATTGGCAAATGGGAATTGTTCCACCACCACCTCCTCCTCCTCCTCCTTTCTCAGGCTGTCTGCGGTTGCTTCAGCTCACAGCCAGCGCTCTTCCTTCTCTGAGCAACTAACTGAAAGTCCCATACTGGACATAACCAACCGACATTCTATTTCCCCCTCCTCCTCTGGGTCTCTCTATATGGAGACCCATATACACTACTATGTGCAGACCTATTATTAGAACTTTATATATATTTTAACTCATTTAATCCCTGCCACAATAATGGATATTATTATCTCCATTTTACTGAGGAGGAAACTGAGGCACAGACAAGTTAGGTTAAGTGACTTTTCCAAAGTCAAAGGCAGCAGAGTTGAAATTCTAAGGGTCCAGAAAGCTAAACACTATATTTTACAGATTCCCTCGCCAAGAAGGTTCTGAATAAAAGTTTGTTCTGGATAAAAGTTAGTGCAATTAAATGCACTATTCATTCATTTAAGAAATATTTTAATTCAACCAATATTACTTGAGCATCATCTATGAGTCAAGCACTATTACAGGCACAGGAAACAGCAGTGAACAAAGCAGACAAGAATCCCTGTCATGAAACACACATACTTGTGGACAAGACAAACAATAAATATAATAAAAAGTAAAATGTAGAAGCATGTTACAAATGAAAACTGCCAAGGAGAAAAATAAAACAGGGCTATTAAGCTATAGAAAGACATGGCGGAACCTTAAATGCATATTACTAAGTGAAAGGAGCCAGTCCAAAAAGGCTGCACTCTGTATGATTCCAACCTCATGACATTCTAGAAAAGACAAAACTATGGAGACAGTAAAAAGATCAGTGGTTGCCAAGGGTTCAGGTGGACAGAGGGAGAGACAGACAGAGCACAGGGGGCTTTGGGCACTTGAACTATTCTGTATGATACTATAACAGTGGATACATGACATTATGTATTTGTCAAAAGCCATAGAATGTACAACACAGAGTGAACCTTAATGTAAAACATGGGCTTTAGTTAATAATGTGTTGATACTGGTTCATCAATTGTAAGAAATGTACCACACTAATTCAATATGTTAATAATAGGGGAAAATGGGGAAAGGAGATATATGGGAACTCTACCTGCCGCTCAATTTTTCTGTAAACTGAAAAATGCTTTAATAAATAAAGTGTATTAATTCAAAAATGAAAGCAAAAAACATTTTTAATAAAGCAGGGAAGGAAGACAGGAAGTGTGGGAGTGTTATAATTTTAGATAGGGCGACAGTGAAGGCCTTTCTGAGAAGGTGGCAATTAAATAGAGGAGGTGAGAGAGTGAGACATGCAGCTATCTGGGACAAGAACATTCTGGGAAAAAAGAACAAGTACAAAGGTCTTCAGGTGGGAGTGTGTTCCAGAGAGATAAAGGGTGGGAGCAGGTTTCGGGGGTTAGGTCAGTAGCTCACTTTCAGTCATGTTGAGTTATTACCAGTCCAAGTGAAGATATAAATTTGGGTGTCATCAGCTTATAGATAGTATTTAAAACCCAGGTCAGAATGGAGATGACCAAGGAAGTGTGTGAAGACAGAAAAGATAAAAAGTCCAAGGACTGAGCCATGGGGAACTCTAAAGTTTAAAGGTCAGGGAGATGAAAATAACCAGCAAAGGAGACTGAAAAATAATAGCAGAGAGGAAAGAGGGAACCAGGAGAGCAATGTGACCTTGAAACCAAATAAAGAAAGTGTTTCAAGGAGGAGGAGGAGGAGGAGAGTGTGTCAGGTGCCTCTAAAATATCAAATAGGATGAATTGGGGGCCGGCCTGCAGCTCACTCGGGAGAGTGCGGTGCTGATAACACCAAGGCCACGGGTTCAGATCCCATATAGGGATGGCCGGTTAGCTCACTGGGTGAGCGTGGTGCTGACAACACCAAGTCAAGGGTTAAGATCCCCTTGCCAGTCATCTTTAAAAACAAAACAAAACAAATAGGATGAATTGACCAATGGATCAAAACAAAATGGTGGTCATTGGTGATCATGATAAGTTCAGATTTGGTGACTGGCGAGGACAAAGAAAAACAGGGTGGTAACTGGAGAGCAAAGAGCAATCAGAAAGAACTATTTCTAGATTTAAAAAAGATGGCATGTTAATACACTGGTGGGAAAGATCCTGTAGAGGGGGAAAACTGGTGTTGCAGCAGAGAAATAGAGAAATGTTCCTGGAGCTACATCCTTTAAAATGTGAGGGCTGGGGTCTGGCTCACAAATGGAGGAGTTGCCCTACATAGGAGCAGGGACAGTTCATAACAACAGGAAAGAAGGCAGAGTGAGCGGACGTGTGGTGAGGAAGCTGTAGCATCTCTCCAGTTGCTTCTGTTGTCTCATTGGTGTAAGAGACAAGATCATCCTCTAAGAGTGAGGATGACGGAGAAGCTAGGAGTTTATGGCAAGAAAAGGTAGGACATAGGCATTCAGGAGAGAGAAATGGACTAGAAGAGATCACGAGACTGAGGCCAGCAGGCAGAAAGGCTCATTTACATGAGTATTGAAATCATCAAGAATTATGAGAGGAGCAATGTAGGAGAGAATGACAATGGGGTGGGGGCAGTAGATGGCTGCAATAAGGAGGGTGGTGGGTAGTGTAATCAGAAGGCACCCTCCATGAATTTGTGTCTGTGTGAAGATATTGAAATCAGCTAGAGGGGGCTAAAAAAAGACTTCTATAAAAACAAGGGAGTTAAGGGCCGGGCCGTGGCTCACTTGGGAGAGTGTGGTGCTGACAACACCAAGTCAAGGGTTACGATCCTCTTACCGGTCATCTTTAAAAAAAAAAAAAAAAAATGGGAATTAAATTGATATGTGATTTCTGCACAGCAACAATGAAAGCCCAAAGACAGTGGAATGACATCTTCAGAGTACTGGGAGAATATATCCACCAATCTAGACTTCTATATCTAATATCTTTATGTATCAGGGTGAAATGAGGACATTTTTACATAAACAAGAATTGAGAAAGCTTACTACCAACATATCTTCACTAAAAGAACTTCTATAGGATTTACTTCTGGAAGAATAAAAATTATCCCAGAATGAAGTTCTGTGGAGCAAGAATTGGTGAGAAAAAAAAAATAGTAAAACTTCTGGGTGAAGCTAAATCGGCACTGCTTGTGCACAACGCTAATGATAACATCTATCTGGTTAAAAAGGAAGATGGACTTTTGGATAAAGATGACACATTATGTACACCCATTTATTTTTGCTCCTTCCTGAAATCTACTGAAATAACAATAAAGGGAGTTTTTAAAAGACATAAGCTCACAAGACCTTTATGTATATTTCATTCTCTTTGGAATAAAGGAGACAACAGTAAAATCTTGGAATCTAGAAAGCAGATGAATGTGTGGTGACTGACTAGGTAGACCAAAGAAAATGGAATTATAAGTCAGTGGGCAAAGCTGAAAAACAACCTGGTTATACTGCAGAACCCTCGTAATTATCAGGAAGCAACATTACTAGACATGTCTGGAAGGGGATGACAGTGGTGAGGTGAAAACGGAATTATTGGAAAATCTGTTTAAAGAAGAGTCTATCCCAGATCCCTGGCTCCACTCCATGCAGCTCTTTGACTCCCCTCCTTCACCATGACAGAAAATTGGAGGTTTATGCTCCAATGAGGGCAGGAATATTAACTCAACACAGGAGGAATAAAAGAACATTTATGGTCAATGGTTTGGATCCCCACACTGGCCAGCCACCAAAAAAAAGAACACTTACATCCTAAATTCTGAATCCCAGCCCTTTTCCCCAACTCAGTACTCAGAACACTAGCAATCAGAACTGTACTCTCCAAGGAGGAGAGTGGAATATGTTTGCTTTGGAGAATCTGATCTAAACATACCGACATTGGGGTTTCCCACAGGTAAAGACCTGACTATATCATTCTAGTGAGAACCTTACGGTTAACCAAAGTTCAAAACTATTGTCTACCATACACCTTGAGAAAGTAAACTTAGCTCTGACTGAGAAAGTAAAATTCTTCCCTGCCATTTATCAAGCTGAGATAACAAATACAGTTAAAACCAGCTGTAAGTTAACAGAAAACAATATTTGTCCCAAGGTATACAGCAGTAACGTTCATAATGAACCCCTTCTGTGACTACTGCTTTCTTACTCGCTAAGAAACTTTGTTCTCTGAACTCGTAGGCTGTAAAAAACATTGCTGCTTAAAATTGTATCCGTGAGAATGAATCATTCCACTTTTGCCTGAAGGATCCAAGCCATGTTGAGACAGAGAAGCAGCCTGGATTCACAACCCAAGGGCAAAGCTTCAGATAAGGAGTTTCTGGACACAATATTCGTCATCAATGTTTACTTTGCAGTCCAGACCTGATATTAACCTTTTTACACAGATCCCTATTTATTAGAAGCGTATTAGAACACTGCTTCATTTAAATTTCACCTAAAGAGCTGGCCAGTTAGCTCACACAGTTAGAGCATGGTGCTGATAAATTTCACCTAACCTCCCCCCTTACAAATCCTAAAGTGCACTATCTCTTCGTTTGGTAAGATGCCTTCCAGTTCTTTTGGTACTTGATCTCCTTCACTGCAAAAAACCCATCATGGTGGTTAGCTGATTAGGATAGGATCAACCTTCTCAAAAAAACTGGAGGCTTTGATTAAGCAAAGCAAAAGAGTAAATCAAGAATGAAGATCAATGGAATATGAAAAATAGGATCCCAAACAGGCAAAAACAAGGAGAATCCCCAGGATGAGTGAAGGTAGATCAGAGGAGAAAGGGCAAAGAAGGTCAGAGAGGGGCAGGCCAGGGGGCTCCAGGAAAGACTTCCTTGGGAAGGTGAGATTGACTGAATGCTTTCAGAGGAAATCCAGACAGTTGGAGAAGAGTTTTGGTCCAGTTAGTAATAGGTAGAAGACAAAAAGCATTTCAAGGAAGAAAAGGTATCATAGTGACTCATTTGTGAATAGCATTTATATAGTCAAAGTAATATAAATTCTGAATTGTCCTTTAACCAAAATTGTTATATGAGGGTACTTCAAATCTCATGGAAAGAGGCATATCATGTTTTAATTCTATTCTTCCATGAACTTTTAAAAGTACTCCTCATATAATTACATGGGGGAAATGGGAGAGGGAGGGTGAGTATATGGAGCAGCTGAGTTCTCATCTTCCATTGTTGGAAGTCAATACACAGTATTGTAAAGTAGGAAATCAAGCAGTCACAATGCAAGTATGTTAGGGATATGGAAAGAGGTGAATGATAAAACACCAGGTAGGAGATTTAAAAGTGGTTATTTCTAGGTATGGAAAAAGGGACAGTGAGCTGAGATGTGCTGTTGTTGTTGTTGTTGTTGTTTTTAAAGATGACCGTAAGAGGATCTTAATCCTTGACCTGGTGTTGTCAGCACCCAGCCATGGGCTGGCCCCGCCATCCCTATATAGGATCCGAACCCGTGGCCTTGGTGTTATCAGCACCGCACTCTACCAAGTGAGCCACGGGTCGGCCTCCCAATGCGCTGTTTTTAAGAAGCATTGTTACTGTTTAACTCAAAATTATGTGCGTGTAGGGCTGGCCGGTCAGCTCAGTTGGTTGGAGCATAGTATTACAACACCAAGATCAAGGGTTTGGATCCCTGTACCAGCCAGCCGCCAAAAAAACAAAAATAAAAACAAAACAAACAAACAAACAAAAGGATAAAAAATTATGTGCGTGTAGACCTGAAAAAAGAAAAAAAGAAAGAAAAGTTAGAAATAAAATCCTGAACATAACTGAATATTAGTTGGGGTTCATTGATATTGTTCTAAAGTTTTGGTATTAGTTGATTGATTTTGATTGCTAAATTCAATGTTCATGCTACAATTTTTAGTTTAAATACTAATAGAAGTAAAATGCACAATTTCCAAACAAGTAGAGAGAAAAAAAGGAATGAGAAAGAAGGAGGAAAAACACCTCAAATGGTCCAAATGAAGACGAGAAAAAAGAAAAATAAATAGGAGACTTAGAAAAATCCAGACAGCAGGCTGGCCAGATAGCTCAGCTGGTTAGAGCACAGCCTTCTAACACCAAGGTCCAGGGTTCAGATCTTTGTATTAGCCAGCTGCCAAAAAAAAAAAAAAAGAAAGAAAGAAAGAAAGAAAGAAAAAAAAGAAAAATCTGGACAGATTAAAAACACCAAAATATATTGACAGAAATGAATCTAATGATATTATAATCACAATCCATATAAATGAAGTAAGTTCTCCAGTTAAAAGGCAAACTTTGTTAGACTAAATTAAAATTAAAATCCAGCTATATGTTGATTATAATGAGACAAACCTAAAACATAGGAAATAGAGAGGTTAAGAAAACAATGCCTGACAAATACTAACCAAAAGAAAGCTGATATAGCTAAATTAATATCAGATGAAAGAAAATTTAAAATTAACATATTAACTAGACATAAAAAGAGTTACTACATTGATATAAGTTCCAATTCAGTAGGAAGATACAATTATTATAAACCTATATGTTCTTAATAATACAGATTAAATTTATAAAGAAAAGTTTGACAGAACTCCCAGGAGAAATTGATAAATCCACCACAGTTGTGGGAAATTTTACCAAATTTCTGTCACTTAATTGATGGATCAAGTAAACAAAACAAAACAAAAAAAGTTGTTCAGTAATAATATAAGCAATTTGAACAATACACTTGAAACTTGATCTAGTGACTTGTATAAAACCCTGCAGCCAGTAACTAGAGGATATGTGTTCTTTTCTCCTACACATGCAACATTTTTAACAGACTTATTCAGGTATAACTGACATACAATAAGCTCTACATATTTAAAGCATATACTTTGATAAGTTTTCACTTAGTATACATCTATAAAACCATCACTACAATCAAGATAAGAAACATATTCATCAACGCCAAAAGTTTACTCATGCCCCTTTTATTGTGAGGGGCATCATAACCTGAATAAACACTACATTGTCTACTTATTGTCGGTAGGTGTGACCATGTTACTATATTCTAATTATGTATGTAAACATCAAAAAGATGTGAGTGGTGTTTGCTGGATGGATCTTCCAGAAAAGCTCCTTAAGGAAGGGTCATTCTGTGCCAGCCTGTGGCTCACTTAGGAGAGCATGGTGCCGACAACACCAAGTCAAAGGTTAAGATCCCCTTACTGGTCATTTAAAAAAAAAAAAAAAAAAAAAAAAAAGGAAGGGTCATTCTGATTCTATGCTTAAGGTTAAAAAAATGGGGGAGGGTCAAAGAGTTGGCATATGCCCTCTTTAATTCTTTCTATCCTTTTTGTCTTCTTTCCTCTACCTGTTTCCTGTCTAGGACACAGATATAATGGTTGAAGGATCTTGTGAGGCCAATTGAGGATGGAAGCCACCAGCAAAGGAGGGAAAGACAGGAAAATACAAGCAGCCTGGGAACCTGATGAATTCCCAGGAATACGCTATCAGGCCTGGGCTGCCTACATCCATACTTCATTACCTTGAGAGGAAAATAAACATCTGTCTTGTTTAAGTCTCTGTTATTTCCAGTCTCAATTACAAATATAAATGCAATTTCAAATTGATACATAATTGTGGGACATGGGATAGTGCAAATAACAGTATCTAAAATGTGACATTGGCTTAGGAGAAGTGGGTTGGGCAGTTGTTAGGGAGGATCCTCCCACTGCAGGCTGGAAAGCTGGTAACACTCAGTATCTGCAAATCGCTTAGTCAAATAGTTGTCCATTGTACTTTAGAAAGCAGTTAAGACAAGTTTTCATGTCTGGCTCCTTTATGCTGCTTTTAGAAAAATCCTACATGACACACATGAAATCAGGCTTGAGCTAGTCTGTAAGCATAAAAAAACGGAAATGACACTCTGGTAAGGAAAGCATTCTCTGCATAGGGCCCACACAGGAAAAAAAAAAATCAGGAATAGAAAAGTTGATTGACAGCCTCATTATTTGGAGACTGCTGGATTGAAAAAGCCAACTGCTTCTCTAACCCAAACTAAAGTAGTTAAGAATAGTAGCTGCTAAATAATGCCCTCCACAGGAGATAACACTGTGGCCCCAAACCTTTCCCAAGCACCTTCTGTTAATAGTTTTTTGACTCTAGCCATGGATTCTGGTGAGTTCCCACAAGGGAAAGTCAGTGTTTCAGAGAAACAAGGAAAGGCTTTGTAGAACTTGGCCATGTGTCTACCATGATAGTAGGTAACACTACCTTTGTACTTTATTTAAGGCAAATGTTAACCTCCCCCCACCCAAAATTTCATTCTTCTCATAAGTAGACCTGTATTCCAAAAACAGTTGCAAGCAATTTGCATTATTAATTGAAATTTGTCAATAAAAAAATTGTGGGGAAACAAAAGAAGAGTTCTGTGACTAACAATGGTGCAAGACTACCAGCAAAGTGGATTAATGGTGTTGTCTTCCCCTTCAAGTTACCATTGGAGGGGATGGTCAGAACACAGATGCCAATATGCAAAATATGAGAGTTTTTAGGCTTAATATGATATGTAAGATCTCTGGCTATAGTAACTCATGCTTAAGAATTGACTGGAAGCCTATTAATTATTTTAGGAAACTATATCACCGAAACAAACAAATGAAAACCCACACCTGGCCTGTAATCAATGACTACAGGTTAAAACATCTTGGACCCCAGACACATTCCTTTACAAGTTGCCACAGCTGTGTAGCTCATAAGGAGAGTGTTAATCACAGAAGCCTCTTCAAGTGGGCCATGAAGGATGAGGAACAATCTCTCTCTGAGAGGACAGCCAGACATCATGGAGAATAGTGAAGATTTTCCCAGGGGGCAGAACCAGGGAAAGCCAGATAGACTAACAAAGTAACTCACTCCTCTGTCAGAGCAGATCATCCTTGCTGCCCCTCACCCCAGATTTGATATGCACTGTCGTTTTGATAATCTATTGCTCTGTAATACATCACCCCAAAATTTAGTGGTTTAAAATAACAGTTATTGTATTACCTCCCACAGTTTCCATGGGTCCAAAGGGTTTGACTGGGCACTATGGCTCACGGTGTTTCATGGTCATAGACAGGCAGTGGCTGAATCTGGAGCAGCTAGGGGCTAACTGGTAGCTCACTCTCTTCATATATTCTCACGGTCTCTCCATGACTCTCTGTGTGGGCTATTTGGGCTTCCTCACAAGATGGTGGCTTTAAGGCAATTGGAGGTGCAGGGTCCCAGCATAAGTGTTCCAGAAAACAATGCAGAAGCTGCCTTGCTTTTTAGGACCTAGCCTCAGAAGTTATAAAGCATCACTTCCAACATACTGTATTGGTCAACCAGCCACAGGGACATCAAGGTTCAAGGGACAGGAGCATAGAGCTCACCTCTCAATGGGCCATAGATCAATGACTAGTGACTGCTGAGTGTTTCCTATTCTTTCCTTTTCCAAATGGGAATTTTGACTGTGGTTAACTTTTCTGTTGAGAGCTGATTACTTGTTTTTGGTTTATATGTTGCTGGACCACAAATAGCTGCATGAAGAACTGATAGAGAGACACTGAGGAGCTGAAAGGATGTACTGCTCCAGAGTCTGGTGGTTACCTGTCTAAAATCCATTCTCCTATTCTTCCTCAGTAAAAGAACCCTTATATTTCCTAAGTTTACTTGCAGCTAAGAGTGGCCATGTGACAAAATTTTGGCCAATGAGATATAAGTGAAAGTTGTTGGTTGAGACTTCTAAATAAGTTTTTTCTTTTCTTTTCTTTTCTTTCTTTCTTTCTTTTTTTTTTTTTTTTGGTGTCTGGCCAGTAGGGTGATCTGAACCCTTGATCTTGGTGTTATAACACCACACTTGAACCAACTGAACTAACTGGCCAGCCCCAAGTAAGCTTTCTAAAAGGGGGCAAAAAGCTGATTTGATCCTTTTTTGCACTTTTCCCATTTCTCTTGGTTCCTGGCTGGAATGCAGATGTGATAGCTGGAGTTCCAACAGTCACCTTGGACCATGCTAAAGATGATGATAGAAAAAGATAGAAGGACCCTGATCCCCTGCTGATGATGGAGCTGCTGTAAACCACCTATCTATGGATTTTTTTTTAGCATGAGAGAAAATAAAACTTCAATTCAATTTAAGCCACTGTTATTCTGTTATTTCAATCTAAGCCACTATTAACAGCCAAATGCAGTCCCCACTTTAAACAGTAGGTTTTCCTCACTAATTGTCCATGGGGCAGGGGCCTTTGGTTCTGCTCATCATTTTCATCCTTCGAAACACACATAGAACCTGGCACAGAGTAGGTGCTCAGTAAATACTTGTTGAGGCAGGTCCGAATGCAGTGGTTTATGCAACTAAGTGATCACAACCAGTTTCAGATCTCTTTGTTCCTTCTCAATTCCCACTGCTTCACTTGACCAGCCTTTAAAAATAACTAAATAAATAAGTGTTGAATGCCTAGCACTTTAAGTAGTAACTGGTTTATCAAATTGTCTGAACTCAGTAAGGTACAAAGAGAAATAGGCTTTCTTTCCCCTCACCAAGCACTCACTGTCTTCAACCGTGCTCTGTCAGCAGCCTTCCCCATTCCTGGAATACATTTCTTAAGTAAACCCCATGACTTTCTGGTCATTTTCATGGATTACAAGTTGTGAACAGTCATTTTTAAAACTTCAATCTTATATTCAGTTCAAAGCCTCACCCCTCCCTCAGCTCAGGCTGGACCCGCAACATAGAGACCTGCAATGGCAAAAGGGTGCAGCCTGTTTCTTTGCTCTTCCTTCACCTCCCCCTCTCCACCTCCTGCCTCTGGCTTCTCTAGGGTTGGAATGGTGGGAGAAAGGAAAGGGGTAAAGTTTTACATGACTGGGGCTCTTAGAACCCTCTATGCGACAGGCACCTAAATGTTGGCTTTCTCTTGGGTGGGGTATGTGAGGGTCCTCGGGAGACCCACAGGGACCTCCACACTGCACAGTTCCCGGGTGTTTGCAGTACTCTCTCCAGCTGACCTCTTGCACAGTACCCTGAGGTTTTGCCCCATGACTTCTTACCATTGTAGTCTTCTTATCCTGTAGGTACCCCAGCTGGGCAGGGTCCCATCCAGATGGCTCAAGCCTGGGTCCTTCCCATGCTGTCCTCTCCTCTTGGTCCATGGAAAACTCCCACATCTTTACCCCGCCAAGTGCCTAAGTGTGGGCTACCCCCTAGTATTACCATCCCAGGTCCTGGCTCCAGCCAGCCTCCCACATGCCTCCTTCACCAAGCTGTCAGCAGACATTCATCTCTCCATTCATTTACATCTCCCAAATACCAGTAAATTCACGTCAAGTGCTTCCAGAACTTTTTCTCAGTGCTCTGCTTGTGCTCTTTGACAACACTGGGACAATAATTCTGCCACCCAGGAAACATTCTGCTGAGGAGTGAGATGCCCATCTCTGTGCCAGCAGCACTCCCAGTCTCCTGGGTACTCTCCTACCTTGGCCTACAGCCTCCCAGAGAATAAGGGAGGGGGAATCACAAAGCCCTCCAGAACAGACCAACAACTCACCTCCATGACTCTCTCCATTCCCTTGTCAAATTTCTAATCTTCCTCAGGCTGAAGGTATTGATGGGGACCAGCACTGTTGGAGGAATTGTGCTCTCTTTTGTCTGTTCTTTACAATGTGGGGTTGCCTATATGCTCTTCTTTCCTTGAAGACTCAGCTCAAATTCCAAGACAACAGGAAAAATCTCTTTGAACATCCTGTTATACATGTACTACCAACTTTAATTTTCACAACCACCTTATGAGTTAGAGAGATGAGGTAGCTGAGATTTAAGGAAGTAAGAAGCTTCTGGTTAAATATGGTAGATTCAGCATACAGTATTTATCTCTGCTCCCCCCAGAAAACCACATCAAAATGAGAGTAAAAAAATAAGAAAGCACAAAATCATGAGGACAAAGAGAAGACTAGCACAAATGAGAGATATATTTTGGAAAATGGAAAGCCAGATGTGTGAAATAACTGACTTAAGTTTGAGGATTTTCCATTCTACCCATGATGTCGGGGGTGGAGAAACAAAAAGGAACAAAATAATTGGAGTCTTAGAACACATAAAGGCTCAAAAAATTAAAAGTCTTTAGTTCTCTGAAAGCAGGGGCAGGAAGACTGGAAAATCCCTTTCTGGGGATAATGACTGACTCAGGAGGAAAAGCTTACAGAAACTCAAATACTGGTCCAAGCCCCCCAGTGAAGGATACCAGCTCTCTGCCCACTCCACAGAAGGTCCAACTAGCTCTTTTAGACCTCTCTCAAGTAGAAACAGATAGCCAGGGATCATCAGAGAGTTAAAGGCAGCCTCAAACATAAAAGACAAAAGCAAACAGAAAAAGAACCCAGAAGGTAACAGATAATGAAGTGGCCAGAAGAAAACGTCCGACAAACTGCAATTACTATCCTTAGAAAAATAAAAGAAGATATTGCACCCACGATACAAGAACAGGATTTTTTTAAAGGAACATTCAGAAAATAATAAAGACTTCTTGGAAATTAAAAGTATGAAAACAGAAGTAACAAATTTTTGTTGTCATTGTTTGGTGGCTGGCCGGTATGGCAGATCTGAACCCTTGACCTTGGAGTTGTCAGCACCACACTCTATCAACTGAGCTAACCAGCCAGCCCCAAAATAACAAATTTAACAAAAGGATTCTAAGATAAAATTAAGGAAACATCCTGGAGTGTAGAATAAAAAGATAAAGAAATGGAAAATAAGAAATAAAATATAAGAAAATTAGAGGTTCATTCCAGGAGATAGAACATCTGACTAATGTGAGTTCTGTAAAGAGAACTAATAAATAGTTGGTGGGGAGGGGCAGGGAACAAATTATTAAAAAAATAATTTGATAGCATTTTCCTAAACTGAAGGGAAGGAGTTTCCAGATTAAAAAGGCCCATTAAATGCCCATCGAGATAAATTTAAAATATAAACAAACAAAAATTTTTAAAAATCAACACTCAAGGTTTACATTATCATGAAATTTTTAGAGTGACTATCAAGAGGAACTTCTAAATGTTTCCAGAGAGAAAATTTTACATACAAAGGATACTCAGAATGACATTGGATTTCTTAATAATAGCCCCGAAAACTAGAAAATAATGAGGCAATGCTTTCAAAAATACTAAGGAAACATTTTCAATCTAAAATTCTATACTTGGGTCCGGCCTGTGGCTCACTCGGGAACACCAAGGCCACAGGTTCAGATCCCATATAGGGATGGCCAGTTAGCTCACTGGGTGAGTGTGGTGCTGACAATACCAAGTCAGGGGTTAAGATCCCCTTACTGGTCATCTTTTAAAAAAAAAAGAAAAGAAAAGAAAAATAAATAAATAAATAAAATTCTATACTCCACCAAGACGTTTTCAGGCATGCAAAGACAAGAAAAGTACTTACTATGCTCCCTTTCTCAAGAAACTACTGGATGATGAATTCTACTAAAGCAGAGAATGAAACAAAGGAAAATTAAAATAATGGCATCCAGGAAACAGGGAATTCACACAGAAGAGCAGCAAAGGGATTCCCAGGATGGAGGTGCAGGAAAGGACCAGGACAATTTTGCATCAGGCCTAGTGCAAACAGTACAGATTGGAGCAAGCTCAGGAAGGCCATCACATGTGTTTGCAGGTGGGAAGCCTACCTACTGTGTTTGGCCAATTTGAGAGGAGGTTTATATTTCCAATAGAGTGAGGAAGTGTAAACAAAAATAAAAGCAAACAAACAAATACTAAAGTAATTATAAATTCCAGGAAAAACAAAAATGTGCATCAGAGGCAAATGTGATCATAACACTCATGTGGCTTAATTGTGAACACAATTTGTCATCATAATTATATAAACAAAAAATGCTAATTTATCCAAAAATTATAATCTGCTATTGGAAAGATGGATGAGGAAATGAACGTTGTGTGTAGAGTGTTTAAAGAGCTAAATCCTAATCTTCTGTAGTAAAGAGTGTAGATGATGGCTAAAATTGAAAAATTAAGAAATAGCCATATAAGTTTATTATTTAGCAACAAAGAAGTAAATATAGGAAGAGCTAGCTGAAGGAGTTGAAATTCATTGCTTCTAGGAGTAGAACTCAAGAGTGTGGAGGGGCGGGGCAGGGACCCACCAATTTTTATTGTAAGTCTTTGACTTTTAAAACTATCTGTATTACGGGCTGGCTCACTCGGGAGAGTGTGGTGCTGATAACACCAAGGCCACAGGTTCGGATCCCTATATAGGGATGGCCGGTTAGCTCACTTGGGACAGCATGGTGCTGACAACACCAAGTCAAGGGTTAAGATCCCCTTATCGGTCATCTTTAAAAAAATTTTTTTTAAAAAACTAGCTATATTACATTGCAAATAAAATTAAAAGTTAAATTTATTTATTTATGTTTTTTGACAGCTGGCCTGTATGGGGATCTGAACATTTGGCCTTGGTGTTATCCACACCACTTGCTAACCAACTGAGCTAACTGGTCAGCCCAAAAATTAAATTTAAAAATACGTGTGGTATGCTACTATCACTTGTGTTTATGAAAGAATGAATATGCTTCTTAGTGCAAAGTATACTTTGAGAAGATAAATGAGAAACTAGCAAAGTGATAACTTCAGGGAAAGTAATAGGCTGATTGGTCAACAGGAGTGGGAGGAAGACATACTTTTCATTAACTATCCACTTTTTGTCTTTTGTACTGTATCACATATTTTTCTTTCAAAATAAATAAATACGCTTAATTACATATGTTTATTTTTATTTATTTTTATTTTTTTAAAGATGACCAGTAAGGGGATCTTAACCCTTGACTTGGTGTTGTCAGCACCACACTCTCCCAAGTGAGCTAACCAGCCATCCCTATATGGGATCCGAACCCGTGGCCTTGATGTTATCAACACCACACTCTCCCAAGTGAGCCACAAGCGGGCCCAACATATGTTTATTTTTTTTAAAAGAAGGAAAAGTATTTCCTGAAGGCTTCATAAATAGCTAGGTCAAAATTCCAATCCAGGTGTGTCTGACCTAGTGGCACATGGTGTTCCGTGTGGCTTCTGATGTAGAGAAAACAGCTCAGTCTGTAGGACCAATGGACACATCAAATAGAATATGCATGATGTTGAGTGAATGAACTGCCATAGCTCCTCTTTCTCTTCCATTAATGCCCAGGCTAAATTTTAGCTCCAAAAAGTCTTAACAACCCACACTCATCTAGGGTAATCACTTTCTTCCTTAATTCTCAGAACTTCTACTATTTATACCACCCAAATCACACTTAATCCCAAACTGTATATATTATTTGGCTCTTCATATGTTTTCTCAGCTAGATTGTATCCTTCTGCAGGGCATAGCTCAACACTGGGAGAGCATGGATTTTATCATCAGACACACTTGGATCTGAATTCCAGGTCAGCCCACTTACTAGCCACATGACCTCAGACAAGTTACTTAATCTCTCCAAGCTTCAGTTTCTTCATCTAGCACATGGAGACAATAGCAACATGAACTTCATCCTTGTTTGCATATATATATATGTGCGTGAATTTCATAAGGTTTTGTGAGGAGTGAAGGGGAAAATGCATGGCATATAGTAGGTACTGGTGGTGCACAGTGTGATGCGCTTCCTCGTCTCCCTTTAGGAATGAAGAACTTACCCCCCCCCCCCCCCAGCTGCTGGGCACACAGACCTCAGCTGTAACACAGCACTACCTCAGGGAGACAGAACACCTCACCCAAGATCATACACACGTCTTCCCTAGTGGATAGCATCTAATGACTGATTTGATATTGCTGCATAAAAGGCCCATCCCCCTTGCCTTAGCTCAGAACATGATAATTAAAAATGCAGATTAATTACCCTGCCCAAGATATACTGAACCAGTATGTCTCTGAGAACCAGAAGTGACACTTGACTGAATCTCCCGATGATTTTTAGGTTTACTAATGGAATCTATCAGAAGAATACATCTCGGGACCGGCCCGTGGCTCACTTGGGAGAGTGTGGTGCTAATAACACCAAGGCCATGGGTTCGGATCCCATATAGGGATGGCCAGTTTGCTCACTGGGTGAGCATGGTGCTGACAACACCAAGTCAAGGGTTAAGATCCCCTTGCTGGTCATCTTTTAAAAAAAAAAAAGAATACATCTCAAGTTACTCTAATGTGTTTTCAATTACAACAATTTATATTGCATTACATTTTTCCCTCAGGACAAAAAATTACTTTTTTCTCATACTCCTATGGTTTATAAGGTATTAATTTTATCAATATTTCAAAAAATACCTAGTACTGCTGTTTCATCATTACAGTCTTAATTCATTGGTCATATTGCTTTGATTTCTCTATCCTTACTTATCAGATAATGGCCTTGTATTTTATTCATATTTTAACTCCATTCCATTCTCAGGAAGATCAGTAGGAGAAAAGTGCTGGTGAAAATATGACATTGGAGTACAAAATCTGAGGGAAAATATTATATTAAAAACTATGTGAAGGGCTGGCCCACGGCTCACTCGGGAGAGTGTGGTGCTGATAACACCAAGGCCACAGGTTCGGATCCTATACAGGGATGGCCGGTTTGCTCACTGGCTGAGCATGCTGCTGACAACACCAAGTCAAGGGTTAAGATCCCCTTACTGGTCATCTTTTTAAAAACAACAACAACAACAAAAAAAAACTATGTGATAGCTAGCAAAACATTATTTTTAAAAAACAATGTGAATTTTTTTTTAAAGGAACTAATAAAGATTAAAAAGCAAAGAGCAAATTGTCCAATTCAAGAAGTTTGAAAAACATAGAGTAAACCCAAAGAAGATGGAAGGCTATGATAGAATTCTAGGCTAAAATTTATTTTCCCTCAAGACTTTACATACAATTCCAATGCATTTTTGCATCAATTGTTGCTGATTAAAAGCCTGTTGGCAACCGCTGGTGGGAGTGTAAACTAGTACAGCCATTATGGAAAACAGTATGGAGGTTCCTCTAAAAATCAAAACTACCCCTGCCCAAAACCAGGCACACCCCCAGCGCCTCAGGGCCCTGCCCAGAGTCCTGAGGCACAGAGCTGGGGACTGGACACCCCCCCACAACCAGGCACACCACCAGCACCAAGGAGCATGCCAAAAACATCACCTCCGTGTGGGTGGCCCACCACAGCCACCACAGTAACCACAGCAGCCACAAAAGTGACTAGATGTCACAAGCACCATGCAGATGGTCCACCAGCCACTGTAGTGCATTGACACAAGGAGAGTCACCAGCAGAGACCAAAGAAAAGAAGAGGATGTCTCTCTCCACAAAGCCCATTCTAGAGTGACAGAAGAAGCAGCTGCTCTATGATAATATTGGAGGACCTGAACAAGCCTATCAGCATTGGACAGATCATCTAGGCAACAAATTAACAGAGTAACCATTATTCTTTCAGAGGGAGAGAAGAAATCTAGGGTAATCAGTGGTGCAAGGGGGGAAGGGGGAAGATAGGGAGAGATTGGACAGGGGCATAAAGAATAAGTACAATTTGTAACAATATACATACTAGTAATATTGATTTGATCAACATATGTCAACATTGAACCCCCAAAATATGTATAATCAATTATGATTCAATAAAAATAAATAAATATATATATATATAATAAAATAAAATCAAAATCAAAACTAGAACTACCTATGATCCAGCTACTGATATATATGATCCAGTATATACTACAGGGTATATATACTCAAAGGAAATGAAGTCCTTATGCTGAAAAGATACCTGCACTCCCATCTTTACTGAAGCACATCTTACAATAGTCAAGATAAGGAATCAACCTAAGTGTCCAACAATGGATGAATGGATTTTTAAAAAGTGGTATATACACACAGTGGAATATTATTCAGCCGTAAAAAAAGAATGAAATTCTGTCATCTGTGACAACATGGATGGACTTGGAGGTCATTAACTGAAGTAAGCCAGGCACAGAAAGACAAATACAATGAGCCGGCCCATGGCTCATTTGGGAGAGTGTGGTGCTAATAACACCAAGGCCACGAGTTCGGATCCCTATATAGGGATGGCCAGTTCGCTCACTTGGGAGAGTGTGGTGCTGACAACACCAAGTCAAGGGTTCAGATCCCCTTACTAGCCAGCTACCAAAACAAAACAAAACAAAAAAATAGTTAAGTTTTATATACTACATAACAGCCAGAGGAGAGGCTTTTGAATATTTTTGCCACAAAGAAATGATAAATACATGAGATGATGGATACATTAGCTACCCTGACCCAATCATTATATCATTATACTATATATATGTATCAAAACATCAGTCTGGCTGGTTAGCTCAGTTGGTTAGAGTGCAGTCTTTTAACACCAACGTCACGGGTTTGGATCCCTATACCTACCATCCACAAAAAAAAAAAAAAAAAAAAAAAATCAGAGCATACCCCATAAGTATGTATGATTAAAATGTGCCAATTTAATTTTTTTTTTTTTTTTAAAGAAGAAACTTCTATTGCTTGGTTATAAACACAGGAAAAAGATAATTTCCTGTTTTAAAAAAAACTGTTTTGGGCCGAGCCCGTGGCGCACTCGGTAGCGTGCTGCGCTAGCAGCGCGGCGACGCTCCCGCCGCGGGTTCGGATCCTATATAGGAATGGCCGGTGCACTCACTGGCTGAGTGCCGGTCACGAAAAAGACAAAATAAAAATAAAAATAAAAAATAAAAAAAATAAAAAAAACTGTTTTGAGAATTAATTAAAATAAAGCATTTGATAGGATTAGCTACCCAGCAAATTAACTTTCTATATAAATACAAAGTACATATAATAAAACAAACAAACAAACAAAAAAGCCTGTTGTCAGTCTGACTTATTTTGTTTTTTCTTTCTTTGGTAGATGATCTTTTTTTTTCTTGCACCATAATGCATGCAGGTGGGACAAAAGGAGAGGACAACTTAGGAGTATTTTTAGGAGGTAAAAGGGGCAGAGCTTCAACACTGCATGAAAGTGAGGATGAAAGAAGAGAGAGAAACCAAAGATGAGTCATCCCATTAGAAAAAAACAAAACAGGAAGAACAGGTATGTGGGGAAAGAAGATGAGATCAGTTTGGGGTTTGGGGTGGCAGGACATTCATGTGAGGATTCCTGTGTCTGGATGGCTCTATGGGTTTGAAACACTGGCAGCTGAGCTAGGTTGAAGCTACAGATTCAGTAGACTTCAGCATAAAATGTGATAGGTGTGGAAGACCTGCAGAGGGAGATATTGGGGATGTTGATAGCAAGATGGTATAGAGTGAGAAGTAAGAAAGCCCAAGCCAGCATCCCCAATGTTTAAAGAAGGAGCAGAGAAAGAGAAGCCTGAAAAGAAAACTGAAACAGAAGATCAAACAGATGGGATTGGAAAGAGTGGTGAGGGGCTGGCCAGTTAGTTCTGTTGGTTAGAACATGGTGCTGATAATATCAAGATCCAGGGTTCGATTCCTATACTGGCCAGCCGCCAAAAAAATAAAAATAAAAGAGTGGAGAATGTTGTCACAGAAGCCAGTCTCAAGAGAATGCTTTTCTCTTTATTTAGTGGCTGGCCAGAATGGGGATCAGAACCCCTGACCTTGGTGTTACCAGCACCATGCTCTCCCAAGTGAGCTAACTAGACAGCCCAATGCAAGGGAATGCTTAATGGTGCCAAATGCTATGGAGAGAGCATGAGACAAGGGTTAGATTTAATAAGGAAGACATCACTGGTGACCTTGGCCAGAGAGTTTTCTTCAGGAAGAGTGATTGTGATGAGTTGAGGCGTGAGTAGAAGGTGAGGAGGTGGTGCAGGAAGAGCCACTGACTCTTTGGAATAGCTGAGTATGAAAAAGAGAGAGGTGGGAGGTGGCTCACAAAGGGAACTTAAAGACAACTTTTTTTTCTTTTTTTTTTTTTTTTTTTTTTTTTAAAAAGATGACCGGTAAGGGGATCTTAACCCTTGACTTGGTGTTGTCAGCACCACGCTCAGCCAGTGAGCAAACCGGCCATCCCTATATGGGATCCGAACCCGGGGCCTTGGTGTTATCAGCACCGCACTCTCCCGAGTGAGCCACGGGCCGGCCCAGACAACTTTTTTTTCTGATTGTAAAAGTAGTTACAAGTTCTTTTCATAAAACTTGGAAAGCACAGAAAAGCTCAAAGAATAGACAATTCTTCTACAGACCCAGCTGACAAAGGTGACAAGTGTTCACCTTTAGATGATGGTCCTTTAATTTACCCACATATGAGGGTATTAGAATAAAAATTGGCAACCTTGAAGGATGCTTGTTTTATTTCATATACCATGAGCATTTTCCATTTCAGTAGTCTACAATATTTTGTTTTTATTATAAAGGAAATAGATGTTCATGGTAAAATAAACCATATTTATTTTATTTATTTATTTATTTTGTCTTTTTCGTGACCGGTACTCAGCCAGTGAGTGCACCGGCCATTCCTATATAGGATCCCAACCCGCGGCGGGAGCATCGCTGCGCTCCCAGCGCTGCACTCTCCCTAGTGCGCCACGGGCTCAGCCCTAAAATAGACCATATTTAAACAACAAATTAGTAGAAAGTGTCAAGGTAAGTTTCTTTCTAAACTGGACTTGGTGCATATACACTGAGGAGAAAGCGTCAGCAGGTCAGATGCTGACAGCAGGAGGAGGGAGAGAGGGCATAATTGAAAGAGGCTGGAAGGAAGGAGATCCAGAGCTTCCTGCCTCATGGCCTTGACCCTCTCTCTGAAGATGTCATGTCTTCTGTTGAGAGTGATGGGGGAGTAGGGGAAGGTGTGAAGTAATTGCTGCTGGAAACTGACCTGGGGCTGCTGAGAAGCGGGAAACTGCTGTGATATTGTGGCCTACCTTCTGGTGAGACAGGCCTGGATTTTGATCCTGGTCCTGCCCTCTAAGTAGCTAAGTGTCCTTGGCGAAATTATCTAACCTCTCTGACCCTTAGAAGTCAAGATGAAAAAGTTGAAAAGGTAGATGGTTGAGGACCAATCCATCCTTGGGGTGGGTCGGTTAGTTTGTTTGTTTATTTATCTATCTATCTATTTCTCTATTTATTTATTTGTTTATTTGGCAGCTGGCTGGTACAAGGATCCAAACCCAATCAGATTTAGCTGATCAGGGTTTAGCTGGGTGAGTGTGAAGTAAAAGTTATTGGCAAGATACTGGTTTAAATGAGAGATTATGAGGTCTTTGCTCCCTAGAAATGGAAGCAAATAAAGGAGGAGACTAATAGTGAAAGAAAATGAGGTGAGTTCAAAGAAGTGAAGTTATTTTTACATGTTTTCCTGTACTGCACAAGTAACATATTTTACATTTTGAAACATTCATAAAAACAAAACCAAAAAACTTATGTCTTGCCAGTCCTTGTATTAAGCTGGGAATGATAGGTACTGCTTTGTGACCTACAGTATAATTAAACATTTAAGAGCCTGGATTCTAGAGCCAAACTTTCTGGGTACAGTTCGCTGCTCCATCACTTCCTAGCTATAGAATAGTGGTCCTCAAACTTTTTGGTCTCAGGATTTCTTTACACTCTTAAAAATGGAAAGAATCCCAAGAGCTTTTGTTTTGTGAATTACATATATTGATATTTACTATATTTAAAATTAAAACTGAGAAAAAATTTAAATACGTATTTATTAATCCATTTTAAAACAACAGAAATAAACCCATTAGATGTTAACACACCTTACAGTTCTTATGAAAAATAATTATATTCTTAATGAGAAGAGTGTAGTTTTATATTTTTGCAAGTCCCCTTAAGGTCTGGCTTAATAGAAGAAGACAGCTGGATTCTCATAGCTGTTCCTGCATTCAGTCTGTTGCAATATGTTGTTTTGATTTAAGTATATAAAGTAAATCTGGCCTCACAAATCTGTTATTTTAAAAAAAAAAAAAAAAAAAAAAGGTCAGATCCCTGTACCAGCCAGCCGCCAAAAAAAAAAAAAAAAATTTAAAAATTTAAAAATTTAAAAATTTAAAAAGAAGGAATATTTCAATAGCCTTTTCAGATAATTGTGGAATTCTTTGATACTGCACCAAATCTTGTTACCTACTAGCTTTTTAAATGTTAGTTGCAGTGTGGAATTCTGAAAGAATACCAATTCACTTTAAGAATCTGTTACATTTGAGTCCATTGCTCTTTCTTGCCTTTGGAATGGATCATTTGGAGAATATTGGCTCACTGTGTAATGCAGATCTTCCAAATGTTGACATATTACTGAACATAATTTTGATATACAATATAAAAAAGTTATCATCATCCATCTAAAAAAAATTTTTTTTTAAAGATGACCGGTAAGGGGATCTTAACCCTTGACTCAATGTTGTCAGCACCACACTCTCCCAAGTAAGCCACGGGCCAGCCCTCATCTCACAAATTTTGAGAATGTCAAGCTCATGGTGGCACATAAAATTTTCCAAAATTCAGATTTTCTCTTGAGAACTCAAATTTTATCAATGACCACAAAAACTGCCAGTTTTCCTTGAAGGGAGAGGCTCACTTTGTTCATTTTTGAGAAAGTATTCACCAAATACCCAAGTCTGAATAACCATAGTAGGTGTGGCAGTTATTCTAAGTAAAAATGGTGTTATGTGAAAAATGCGTCTAGTTCATCCCGCAATGCAAACAGCCACACAGGCTTTTGCTCAGCGCGGTCACTGTGCACAGCAGAAGCGCTTCCCTCGGGCTTACCTCTCTACCTCAGAAAATGTAAGGGTGTGTGCTCAGGGTGGAGATTTAATAAAATTAGTAGGTTTTACTCCTTCATCAAGGACAGTTGTGTGTGTGTGGTTTTCTGGGTTTTTTGTTTTTTCTAAACCGTGACTGCGTGGGGCTGAATACAATAACCACCAGTCGATGTGGTGCCACTGTGTATTAGTCCGTTTTTGTTGCTTATAACAAAATACTTGGAACTGGGTGATTTTAAAGAAAATGAAATTTATTGCTTACAGTTTCTGAGGCTGAGAAGTCCAAAGTCCACCTGGTGGTGGAGACAGTGACCCAGGAGTCTCACATCGCAGATGGCGGAAGCAGAGAGAGCAGAGAGAGCAGACAGATTCTCCTCTTCTTTTAAAGCCCTCAGAACCACGCCCCTGACCACCATTATTAATCTATTCACTACTGCATGGTCCTACAATCCAATCACCTCTTCAAGGCTCCACCTTTTAATTACCATAATAGGATTTCCCATCCTCTTAACAGTCATAGCAGGTACTAAGATTCTAATACATAAAATTCAGGAGACACAACTCAAGCTTCAGGGAGTTTGGGGGGACATAATTCAATCCACTACATTCTACCCCTGACCCCCCAAAACTCATGTCCTTCTCACATGCAAATACTTTCATTTCATCCCCAAAGTCTTGTTTCAACTCAAGAGTCCAAAGTTCAAAGTCCCATCTGTGCAATCAATATGTTATCTACTTCCAAGATACAATGGTGGGACAGAGGGCACACATTCCCATTCCAAAAGGGAGAAACAGGCCAAAAGAAAGGTATAACCGGTCCCAAAGAAGTCCCAAACCCAGAAGGACAGGCATTAAATCTCAAAGCTGGCAAATGTGTACCTTGACTCCATGTTTGACCTCCCCTGCACGCTGGTGCAAGGGTTGGGTCCCCAAGTCCTTGGGCAGCTCCATTCCTATGGCTTTCCTGGTCTCAGGTCGCACTTCAGCTCTCCCAGGCTGGTGTTCTACTCTGGTAGTTCTGCAGATCTGGGGTCTTCATGGCAGTTCCATTTTCACAGCCCCACTAGGCATGGCGCTGATGGGGTTTCTCTGCTGCAACTCTAGTCCCACATTTCCACTCAGCATTGCTCTAGCGAAGGTTGTCTGCGGTGACTCTGCCCCTGTGACAGATCTCTTTCTGGGTCCACAGGATTTTCCATACATCCTTTGAAATCGGGGTGGAGGTTCCTAAGCCTTCCCAGCTCTAGCATTCTGCAAGCCTGCAGACCTAACATCACGTGGAGGCTGCCAAGGCTTCCAGCTTGTATTTTCCAAAGCTGCACGTCCAGCCACACCTAGGGCCAATTTACCCACAGCTGGAGTAGCCAAAGTGGCTGGGGCGCTGGCGCTAGAAGCAGCTTCCTGAGGTGGTCCTGGGCAGTGAGCCGTGGAGGGCTCCTCAAGCCTGTTCCCCAAGACCATTCTGTCTCCCTAGGTCTTTGGGCCAGAAACAAAAGAGTTGGCCCCAGAGCCTTCTGCAATGCCTTCAGTGTCTTTTTCCTTCACTTGATACCCCTGTACTTTTGTGCTAATCCTCATGCATTGAACTTCTCTTTGGAAAATGCTCTCTGCTTCCTACCACATGGCCCAGGTTGAAAATTTTCCAAATCTTTATACTCTGCTTCCCTTTTAAATTCTGGCTTTATGTCATGCTTTTGCTGCCATAACTCAGCACAGGCTGTTACAAGCAGCCATGCAGCTTCCTTAATGCTTTGCTGCTTAGAAATTTCTTCCAAGCACTCTGGTTCACAACTCCTAAGTTCCAACTTCCACAAATTCTTAGGGCATGGCCACAATGCAGCCAAGTTCCTTGCCAGTTCACAGAAAGGGTGATCTTTGCCCCACTTTCCAGTAAACTACTTTTTATTCTATCTGAGACCTCCTTAGAATGGTCTTTACAGTCCATGTTTCTATTGGCATTCTGCTTACCACCACATAACCAGTCTCTAAGACAGTCCAAACTTTCCCTTGTCTTTTTGTGTTCTTCTGATTCCTCTAAACTCCTCCAACCTTTGCCTAACACCCAGTTCCAAAGCCTCTTCCACATTTTCAAGTATTTGTTATAAGCAACACCCCACTTCTGGTACCAATTTTCTGTATTAGTCCGTTTTTGTTGCTTATAACAAAATCATTGGAACTGCGTGCTTTTTTATTTGATTTGATTTTATTTTTTTAAAAGATGACCAGTAAGGGGATCTTAACCCTTGATTTGGTGTTGTCAGCACCACGTTCTCCCAAGTGCGCTAACCAGCCATCCCTATATAGGGATCTGAACCCATGGCCTTGGCGTTATCAGCACCACACTCTCCCAAGTGAGCCACAGGCTGGCCCTGGAACTGGGTGATTTTAAAGAAAATGAAATTTGTTGCTTACAGTTTCTGAGTCTGGGAAGTCCAAAGTCCATCTGGTGGTGGAAACAGTGACCCAGGGGTCTCACATTGCAAGATGGTAGAAGCAGAGAGAGAGAGCAGAGTGAGCTGACAGAGAGACAGACTCTCCTCTTCTTTTAAAGCCCTCATAACCACGCCCCTGACCACCATTATTAATCCACTCACTACTGCACAGTCCTACAATCCAATCACCTCTTCAAGGCTCCACCTTTTAATCACCATAATAGGATTTCCCATCCTCTTAACAGTCACAGCAGGGGCTAAGATTCTAATACATTAAACTTGAGGGACACAACTCAAGCTTCAGGAAGTTTTGGGGGGACATAACTCAATCCACTACACACTGCCTTAGATCCATGTAACACACAAGCAATTTTACCCACCATCCCTTTTGCGTCATCACTGCAAATGCCAACATAGTGGAAGAGGCAAACAAGATTTTAGTACTATTATAAGAAGTCTCACAAATCCCCTGAAAGGGTCCTGGGGACCCCCCAAGGGTTCATGGACCATGCTGTCAGAACCATTACTGTAGAGTAAGTTACTTAGCTTCTCCAGGTTCCAGTCTTCTTATTCATAAAATAGGATTAATAATATTACAGTTATCTCATAAGGTTGTGAAAACTAAATGGTTTAAAACATGTAAAGCTTTTTTTATTTTTTGGCAGTTGGCTAGAACAGGAATATGAACCCCTTGACCTTGGTGTTAATTAGTGCCATGCCCTAAAGAGTGAAAAACATGTAAAGCATTTAGAACAGTCTCTGGTACATTGTTAGGCAAGCATCTGCTAATATTATAATCATATATCCAGTGTCACTAAGTGCTGTTCCAAAATAATTTTTTTTGTTTTTAAAGATGACCGGTAAGGGGATCTTAACCGTTGACTTGGTGTTGTCAGCACCATGCTCTCCCAAGTGAGCTAACCGGCCATCACTATATACGGATCGCATGGCCTTGATGTTATCAGCACCACACTCTCCCAAGTGAGCCATGGGCCAGCCGTCCAAAATAAATTTTTGACAGCATATTTTTCCATGTAAATGTAGCATAATTGTTGAACATTGGCTGTTTCCCATTTTTCAACATCGTTGTACATCATTCTTTGTCACTTCTCTAATTTTTTTTTTTTTTTTTGGCAGCTGGACAGTATGGGAATCTGAACCCTTGACCCCGGTGTTATAACACAGCTCTGTAACCAAATAAGCTAACCATGATTATTTACTTAAATTCCTAAAGTGGAATTGCCCAGGGTATGCACATTTCTTCACAGTACTGTTGAAAAGTGTACAGGGAACATCAGAGTGGAAGAGCTGAAGAGCTAGGGGTCTATGAGACACGTGGGTATTTGACTTCAGCAAGTAGCATTTTTTAAGGTGGACACCATCCAGGGTGTAGCCAGAAGTGTGAGAGAATTAACTATGATGATGATCTCTGAATTTAAAGAATTCAAGCCACTGTAAGGCCACGAGTCACCCTTATGAACACTGAAGTCAACTAGCTGGCATGGAGAGGACCAGAAGACTGGAACACAGGTCCTGCCATTACTTGGTGGTTGGGCTCAGCCAGAAAATGTCTTTGCTTGGGGAACTGCATCCAAGCCCAGGAAAGCTGAAGTGACTAATACTTTTATAAGCGCCATCTATAAAACATTTCCAAGTCCTAGGTGATGGGCAATTTCTTTTCTTTTTCTTCTTTTTTTTTGGTGGTTGGTTGGTACGGGGCCATTTCTTTCAAGTAACATTTGACTAGTATTTAGTCTCCCAAAAAATTTAGACACAGACTCTACAAACTTGTTATTTAGAAGTGGAACTCATTCTAGAATATAAATAGAACTTAAATACAAAGTAGATTTTTAAGCTTCAAACTTGTGCAACATTGTTAATATTCAAGCTTTAAGGTCTGACTTCAGGAGGCTGGAAATGAAACTCATGGAATTTTGGCCCAGGCAGAGATAATAGTGCAGATCACTAGGGAAAGAAGGGATTCTTCAATAAATGATGCTGTAACAACTGGTTTTCCATATTAAAGAATTGAAATGGCATCTTTATCTCAATTTATGCAAAAATCAATTCTAGATGGAATAAGGATTGCAAAAGGCAAAACATAAAACTTTAAGAAAACAGAGAATATCTTCCTGACCTTTGGAAGAGTTTGCTGGATATAAAAAAGTACTAATCTGGAAAGAAAAGATTGAGAAATTTGATTGCTTGAGAATTAAGAATTTTGCTTATATAGCTGGCTGGTTAGCTCAGTTAGTTCAAGCACAGCTTTACCATGCCCTAACCACGGGTTCAGATCCCCATACTGGCCAGCCACAAAAAATAAAAAAGTAAAAAGAATTTTAGGGTCGGCCATGGCTCACTTGGGAGAGTGTGGTTCTGATAACATCAAGGCCACGGGTTTGGATCCCTATATAGGGATGGCCAGTTAGCTCACTTGGGAGAGCGTGGTGCTGACAACACCAAGTCAAGGGTTAAGATCCCCTTACCGGTCATCTTTAAAAAATAAATAAATAAGTAAATAATTTTTAAAAAGAATTTTGTTCACTAAAAGTCCTTTAAAAAAGTGAAAAGTCATAAATAGGGAGAACACACGGTATTTGTAAAATATACTTACAATCAAAAATGATTTAGTAGCAAGAGTGGTTAAAGAACTCCTACAGGACTGGCCCATGGCTCACTCGGGAGAGTGTGGTGCTGATAATACCAAGGCCACAGGTTCAGATCCCATATAGGGATGTTCGGTTAGCTCACTGGGTCGAGTGTGGTGCTGACAACACCAAGTCAAGGGTCAAGATCCCCTTACCGGTCATCTTTAAAAAAAAAAAAAAGAAAACTACAAAACATTAATAAAATGGAAAAATGGACAAAAGACATAAAGAGACACTTCATGAGCTGGCTGGTTAGCTAACTTCGTGGTGCTGATAACACCAAGGTCAAGGGTTTGGATCTCTATACCAGCCAACAGCCAAAAAAAAGAAAGAAAAGAGATACTTCAAAAAAAATGGAAATACAAAGATCTGTTAAAAAATATGAAACATGGGGAGTTCCAGTCAAGATGGCAGAATAGATGGTTCCCAGCGTCACTCTCTCCCACAAATCAACCAATTTACAATTTACAAGAAAAATGTAACATCAGCCAAGCTGGGGCCACTGGAGCTCAGGAGAAGAGGAGGAGAGACCTACAGAGTTCACGAAGGCTGGAGAAACTACAATGAGAGAAAGAAAAAGCTGCTCTGAGAGTTTTGGGCCACGGCTATTTTAAGGCAGTTTTAAGCCTCGAGCTGCTGAGCGCATGGAGCAGGAGCCGGCAGAAGCCACAGCTGTGCCCTTCAGATGGAGTTACTTGGAGGCAGCAGGAGGGAAGAGGGCCTTGGCAGCCCCCAGGACAGCAAGACCACTAATAAGGTTCCCATGGACCCACACAGGAGCTAGGAGCCAGAACGGAACAAAGGGAGCTATTCAGAGGCCGGTGAGTCATCACAAGGAACCAGTGCAGGGACTGTCCCATGGGAAGTGTTTGGAGCATGGGCAGTGGGCGAGATGGGAACACCAGGAGAACACTGGGACACAGCAAGGACAGCCGACCTGCCCCCCAATTAGTACAGGACCACTCAGAGGAGAATGGTCAGGAATGCAGAATTGCATGGAGTGCAGTTTGATGAAAAAACTCAGGCCCAGATCAGAGATTTTACAGAACACAGATCCACTGGGTCTCTGGAGAGCCGGAAGTACCTATAAAGTCAACCATTAAACCCCAAGCTGCACAAAAAGCCTTCCCTAGGGAAACAGTAGCAAAGCAGCTATTTAAACAACCACACAGCTCAAATACTGGTTCCCACAGGAAATTCCCTATATTAGAAGCAAAGAACAAAAAATCAGTACTGGCCCAGGCACACCACCAGCACCTTGGGGCCTGCCTGGGAACCAGAGGCTTGGATCTGGGACCGGACCCCACTCCTATTTCCAGGCAAACTGCACCAGTGCCTCGGGGCCAGCCCAGGGACCCAAGGCACGGAGAAGGGGACTGGATCCCCCACCCAACAACAAGGCACACTGCACCAGTGCCTCAGGGCCCACCCAGGGACCTGAGGCATGGAGAAAGGGACCAGACCTCTCTTTCACAACCAGGCACACCAAGCCAGCACCTCGGATCCTGCCCAGTGACCTGAGGTATGGAGCTGGGGACCAGACCCTCCTCCCACAACCAGGCACACCACACCCGCACCTCAGGGCCCACCTAGGGACCCGAGGCATGGAGAAGGGGCCCAGACCTCTCTCCCACAACCAGGTACGTGAGCCAGAACCTTGGGACCTGCCCAGGGACCCAAGGAATGGAGAAGAGGACTGGACCCTCCTCCCACAACCATTCACACTGCACCAGTGCCTCGAGGCCCAACTAGAGACCCAGAGCATGGAGAACGGGACCAGACCCCCCTCCCACAACCAGGCACACCGAGACAGCTCCTTGGGTCCTGCCCGGTGGCCCAAGGCATGGAGAAGGGCACCGGACACCCCTCCCACAACCAGGCACATGGCGCCAGCACCTTGGGGCCTGTCCAGGGACTAGAGGCATGGATAAAGGGACCGGACACACCCCACAACCAGGCATACTGCCAGTGCCAACGAGCATACCAAAAACAGCACCTCCACGTGGGTGGCCCACCACAGCCAACACAATTACCATGGCTGCTGCAAAAGTGGTTAGATGCCACAGCCACCATGCAGATGGTCTGTCAACCACTGGAGTGCATTCACACAAGAAGAGTCACCAGCAGAGACAAAGAAAAGAAGAGGATGTCCCTTTCCACAAAACCCATTTGAGTGACAGAAGAAGCATCTGCTCTATGATAATATTGGGGGACCTGATCACATCCCTCAGCATTGGACAGATCATCTAGGCAACAAATTAACAGAGTAACCATTATTCTTTCAGAAGGAGAGAAGAAATCTAGGGTAATTAGAGGGGGGAGGGGGAGGGAATGGGACAGAGTGAGAGATTGGACAAGGGGCATAAAGAATAATTATGATTTGTAACAATATATATGCTAGTAATATTGATTTGATCAACATATCTCAATGTTCAACCCCAAAAATATGTATAATGGATTTTGATTCAATAAATAAAATAAACTTAAAAAAAAAAAAAAGTAACAAAAGGACAAGAAATTAGTATTAGTTCTAGTGCAGTTTAAGTGGTGGGAACAGCAAATAATACAACACAGAACTGAAAGAAAAAACAAAAAACCCACAGATCAGAGACAAATTTCTGATATTAACCAGTAAAGATCTAACACCACCAAAGAACACCTGTAAAACCTAGAAGGATCAGAAGCCCCCTGGGCTCCCAAGCCAGGGTGGGGAGGTGGGGTGTTGTTGAGGGCCTCAGCCACACACCCCCAGCATCCACATCCAGCCCAGCCATGACCACCAAGCCACTGCTGGGAGCTCCCAGGGCTTCCCTGCTAGAATGAGGAGGGTGCCACAGGCCTCATCCATGTCCCCCTCCCTCCTCCTCCCACCATATTATCTTCCCATCTCCCCCTCCCCCTCCCAATTGCTTCACAACAACATCTTAGGATGTAAAAAAATAGTAATTATAATAAATAAATTTAATGTTTAAGAAAAACATATATGAAAGATGGCGCTGACCAATTAGCTCACTTGAAAAGTGTGGTGCTGATAACACCAAGGCCAAGGGTTCAGATCCCCTTACCAGCCAGCCGCCAAAATAAAAAATGAAAGATCATCATCACTAGTAGTCAGGGAAATGAAAATCGAGACCACAATGAGTTGTCGTTTTATCCTCACTAGGTTGGCAGAAATGAAGAAGTCTTCATGACACCAAGGGCTAGAGAGGATGTGGTCAGTAGGAATTCTTACACTGCAGGAGGGAGTACAGATTCATATAACCACTCTGAAAGACAATTTGGCATTATTCTGTAAAGTATTCTAAAGAAACTTTTGTACAGGTGCAACAGAAGAGATGTACAAAAAACTCCATTGTAAAATCCCACTGCTGGGCCGGCCTGTGGCTCACTTGGGAGAGTGCGGTGCTGATAACACCAAGGCCACACGTTCGGATCCCTATATAGGGATGGCCGGTTTGCTCATTGGTTGAGCGTGGTGCTGACACCACCTAGTCAAGGGTAAAATCCCACTGCTGATAAAAGAAAAATAAGTGGAAGTAAGGCAAATGTCCATCAACAGGAAAACAGATAGATTGTGGTAAGTTCACAGAATATTACACAATCATGAAAAATGAATGAATATGAAACAACTTTTATGTACCTCAGAAACAAAATATTTTGTTAAAAACGTGAGTCCCAGAAGTCTTACAGTACTATAAAACTATTTTCTACAAAGCTCAAAAACAAGCAAAACTCAACATATTCTGGTCAGTAATCTATATGTACAGTGTAAAAGAAAACTGTGACAGAGGGGAAAAAAAAGGAAACAATGAAAGCAGAATTCAGGATAACAGTTACCTCTGAGGAGGACACAGAGGGGTGGGTATGAGAAGGCGCACACAGGTATGTGGCAAGGCATTAGTGATATTCCAACTCTTAAACTGAGTGGCCTCATGTATGTTCATTTTGTTGTTACACCTCATGATTTCTATATAGATTAAGTATTTTCTTTGTATGTGTTTAAATATTAATTACCTCTTTTAATATAACAAACAAGGGGAGGATTACATGAATTTTGCATTCTACTCCACAACCTACAAGAAAACCTTCCTTTAATCTTGGTGCTCCACAAAGATGCACCACATTTCATCCTGTGGCTTCACAGACCCCACCTGTGAGTCAGGCTTAAAGGATTCATGGTCCTTTGGTGTCCTGACTGTTGCCTTCTTTTCCGTATCTATCACCTGCCGGCTTGTCCAACCAGTCTCTTAGCTACTCAATTCTTTATTTTTTATTTTATTTTATTTTATTTTTTTTTGTCGTTTTTTCGTGACCGGCACTCAGCCAGTGAGTGCACCAGTCAGTCCTATATAGGATCCGAACCCGCGGCGGGAGCGTCGCCGCGCTGCCAGCGCAGCACTCTACCAAGTGCGCCACGGGCTCGGCCCAGCTACTCAGTTCTTTAAATGTGCCTCCACATGCTATCAACACATACTCTTCCTACTGACTGGAAACATCCTCTTCTCTTCCTTATCAGCTCATGAACATTGCACTCTTTCACAGGAGCCTTTCAAGAGGCTGCCAGAGTTTGGCTCTTTCTCCTCACTCTTCTCAAGTGCTGTGCCCACCCCTGTCTTTTGGCACTTATCAGACATGTGGTATCGCTCATTTATGTGCTGGTTCTTCCCCAGACTCTGAGTCCCCAGGAGCCAGTACTGTTTTCTATTCACCTCCTCTGGCCCCCATGCCCAATACAAAGTGGGATCTCACCAAAGCTTTTCTTAATGAGAAAGTAAAATAGCCCCAGAGCAGTAGAAACTGAGGAAGGACTTTCATGGATGGAGATGGAAGGGGAAACAGGGAACTTAACAGGGAAGGCTCTCCTTTAGGCTATGTGCTCCTCTCACAGTCAAAACTACCACTATTTGAAGCAAAAAAGAAAAAAAAAGTTGCCAAGCTTTATTTAGATTGTAAGGGTTACAGATCACATATCTAACCCTGTGTCCCATCCCCCTAGTGCAGTCCCCTGAGCAGGCTCAGCTACCCTTTCTCTCCAGTCTCACTTCTTATCCTCCTCCTTCTTGTCCTTCTTGCTATCCTTGGTAGCCTGGGAGGCCAGGGAGCCCATGGCATTTCGAATGGCTTCATTGTTGGGATCCACACCTGGAAGGTTCTCTAGAACACTCTGAAGGAACTCGGGGTCCTGCATCACATCATAATCATCCTCCTCCTGAAAAAGGCAGTGTTAGCTGGGGACAGGGTGTGGGCTGGTAGGGAGCAAGCGGGTGTGAGACAGGAGCAAGCTACTGCCTGTGCCCCTCTCTCCTCCTGACTGTGGGATGCAGGACACCTCCGGCCAAGGGAAGGAAAGGACAACTCAGCAAAATAATATGCAGTGCCTCTACATGGTATGAACGTAAACATCTTTTACTGGCCAAATAGAGGAGAAGCCTGAGAACTGCTAATGGAGCTCAGAGGGTAAAAACAGATGCCATCACATTCAGGTTTCTTGCCCTCAGACACCCAGCCCTCCTGTTTCTTTTTCTCAGATACTCATTTTACCCTCCTGGGAAGATGATGTCCTAGAGAACTGTCCAGATTGCTCCTACCATCAAGGAAGGAAAATTATAGAACCACTCGGACATTTCTCCAACTCTGACCACTAGCTTCTGTTACCTTTGCAAGGTTTATATACGAGAAATGCATATCCATGTGTTTCCTTCTGCTCCTCAAAGGACTCCTCTATGAAACCCTGAGAAGGAATAGTTCCAGCCCTAGAGGGTTGAAGATCTGAATACAAGGGGATTTAAGCCTAATGAGGGCAGGGGTCACTGTTGGCTCTCACCTTAGCTGGCTCAGATGTGTCCATGGCTGAGCTGGCATCAATGTCTGCTGATTCTGCCTGGCCAAACTCTGAAGAAAAGAGGTCAGCCTGTTCAGTTCCGCTTCCCCACCCCCACCTCTGCCTAGCACTACCACTCAGGCCCTGGCCCACCTGCTCCCTGCAGGGACATCTGCATGGCATAAGCAATCTGCTCTTCCTCAGTCATACTGCTTAGGTCAGGGAGCCCGGTGCGGCCAAACTCCTGCTGGCTGATGGTCATCTTCAGCAGGGCATCATCTGAATCTGGGAAAAGGAAGAAAGGAGCAGGGTAAAACTGATGCCAAATTCCACACACAGCTACCCCCACAACCATTCCTTCCACCCAGCTCTTTCATATATTCCTACCCTGCCAGACCTCCCCACTCCCACTGCAGTACCTACACCTAGCATTCAATGTTTAGCATCCTGCAGCCCTAGGACTTTTGATTCCACCTCTTTCACCTTCAGTCCCAGTTGCAGCAATCCCAGCTTCAGCAGCAGAAGCTGCAGCTGCCCTCCGTGCCTCCTCCTCCTGCCGTTGCCGCTGCTCTTCCATAGAAACACGAAGGGCCTGGCGAAGAGCGGGGCAAGATCAGATGTTTCCCCACCCTTACTCCTACAGGGCACTGAGGAAGTCAGCTGAGGGTGTGGGAAAGGATCATAAAGGGGCAGCTTCTGGTTTATCACATGGAGAAGAAGCTGGAGGGATAAGAAGTGGTACGGGAAAAAAGAAAGACTTGGGAGAAGCCTGGGGTTTAATCAGGAGAAACAAACAAGGCAGAGCCTGATATTGGATCCCTAGAGATCAGACAGAATTATAGGGAAGAGTGAAAGGGGGTCTTGCAAAATGAGGAAGAGTTACGGGAGTGTTTAGAACTGTCTGTCCAGCCTACAGAAGCTCTATGGTGTCTGTGTTAGTAGAGGAGAACAAAAAAGGATCCTTGGGCTCTACTGGGGTCAACATTTGCTCACCAGGGCCAGCTCAGGATCAGCACTGGGATCCACTCCAAATTCAAAGTCACTGGCACCAAGACCCAGCATGGCACCACCTTCACCAGCCAGGATGGGAGAACTGATGAGAGCATCAGCCAAGCTGGGCCCAGGAGGCACTGTCACCAGATGAGAACCAGTTCCATCTTTGCCATTTAATGTGTTCACAAAGGCTGTCAGCTTTTCTGTGTTCACCTCCTGGCGAGGGAAGAGCACAGGACACTCTCCTTCATGCCTTACTCCCCATTCTCTGCGATTTCAGTTCTTGTTGCAGCTACTCTCCCACTATGAAGGCAATCCCCTGGGGAAGGACTATTCTGTTTTTAACCAAATCAAGTCAATGCCCCCCAACTAGTCCCTACTCACCTCTTCCCCAAAATTGATGATGTCAACATTTACTTTCTCCTTCTTGAGGCGTTTAGCCAGTTTTACCAGCTGTAAAGAATGGGAGAAAAATCAGGAAAAGCATACAGAAATCTGTTGACCTCCCCAAGGTCCTCCATCAGAAATACCGAATTCTGCATATCCACCTTTCCCCAAAGTGATGAGCCAATGCCTCTGCCAGCTCTCCTAAGGGCTGACAGATGCTCATGGGTGGCCCACGTTCCCCAGCTACGCTTGGACTCACATCCTTCTCATTGTCCTCCACCGGGCTTCCCACAAAAGCGATGATGCGCATCTTGTGATTCTTGCCCTGTCGGTGCTTCAGAGCCAGCTTGGAAAGGAAGAGGGAGTTCTCATAGTCACCCAGAGGAGTCACCTGATACTTTCCTCATCACTCTGTTCCCCTTTTTCCTTACTGTTTCTACGTACCTCAAGTCTACCATCATGCTCACACAAGATTTAAACCCCCTCACCCTGCGCTCCCTTCTTGCTGTGTCTCTCTGTGGATAAAAAAGGGGGGTTCACTCTCAATTCTAGGCACTTTTTCCTTCACAATTCTCATCAATCCTGGGATGCATCCCACCACATCCTTTCTACTGCAAGTTAGCTTTCTTTAGGTCCCATCTCTTCCCTTGCTCTGGTTCTAGCTCAAGATTCCAGGGAAGAAACAAAAGATGTTGGAGGCAGAAACTCAGAGCAGGGAGAAACAATTAAGAAGACCCAGTAGGACTCACATGGGCCACGCGGATACCAGTGCAGAAGGTGATCTTGCCCTTGGGTTGGACAGTGTGGAGCTTGGACAGGATGCGGCCAGTGTCAGGGGTGAGTGTGGTCAGCACTTCACAGTCACTGGGATGTGGGGAAAGCATTTCAGTGAGTTCAGGTCTGTACAAGCACCTCCAAACTGTCTGACTCATCTTTTCTTTGGAGACCTTGATAATAACCGTAATCCATATTCTTCTTAATCAGACATCTAGTGTTTAGTAGATACCAAGCACAAAAATGATAAGTGATTGGTTTTACAAGAAATCTGCCCTCCACCTTCCAATTTTTTCCCCGTTTCCTCTCATCTTATTGCTCTCAGGGCCCTAAGAATCCTCGAGAATAATTAGATGCTACTTTGTATCTTTCCCACCCTCCCCATTTCTAGACCCATTTTTCGGTTAAAAGCATGTATATTGGGGTGGGAGGATACTTATTTGAGGATTATCAGTTCCTAAAACAAATCACTTTTGGGGTAACAGGACGTGTGATATATGGCCAGGGGCTGGGCTCTGATTCAAAATCACTTTTCACTGATTTTAAAATACACTGTGAAACCCAGTAGATTTAGCTTCAGAAGTATATTAAGTTCAGGTTAATATTAAAAACAAACTGCTATTTACATTTATACTGTATAGTGAAGAAGGTAGTCTAGGAAGGCGATGGACAAAAGCAGCCACACAGAATCTACAAATGAGTATCATGTAACATGTAACAGCGGCTTATGTGTGGAAAAACAACGACCCGCCTACAAAGTCCCCTCCTCCTCTGTCCCACATACTTGGCCAGTGTGATGAGGCCCACGTTGTTCTCAGGGTTGCTGCGAGTCTTTGAGTGACACACTATGTTGACAGCGTCCTGTTGGGCCTGCAGCCGGGTAGGTAGGAAGTCCCCATTGCGCATATACTCACTGTTGTCCACACTGTCACATTAGGGGTAAAGGAGAGAGAAATGTCGTAGGGTGCTCTGAAACCTTCTCTCCAATTCCAGAGGCCCCCTTCAACACCTCTTGTTTGGGGTGCGCTGTGGTGTACAGCAGTGGCTCTCAATCTCTGTGGAACACAGAATCACCTGCACCTTTTTTTTTTTAATATTCAGATGACCAAGCCTTCCTCCAGACTTAATGACTCAGAATAACCAGAGAAGGAAAATTTTTTTAAATTTTCACAAGTGATTCTGATGAGCACTAAAGGCTGTGATCTCCTGATGTAACACAAGCACCTTTTTACGGACGTCCTAGATGAATATTTTAAGACTGCCACTAAATGGCAATATCCCAAAGGTAGAAAATGAAGAAGATAACTTAATATTCATAAAATAACACACGCTTGGCAGCACTGAGTATAGGAAGCACAATATAATCATCTGTCTAAGTGCTTAACAGCTTTGGGAGCTGGACTAAACTGCAAAAATGAGGTTTTATGGACTTGAGGTCTCACCTCTTCTATCCTCGCAACTTTTCACAATCTGTAAGAATCCAGATAATAGGGAATAGAAGCTCCAGCTTCCCAGAGACCAAAAGAAGGCAAGTAAGTGAAGCAGTTATATAAGCCCCCGTAGAGGATCGATTCTTGATGATCCCTGAGGTCCCTGAGATCTCTAACAGTCAATGATTCTATCTGTGCTAATGGAAGGAAGCAGTGGCCCAGATGAGACACCTCATTTCTATTGGCAAGCAAAATATAGGTTTAGGGGCAATTCTTCTCTTTAGTATGCTTTGTCTGGCAATAAATACAAACCCAAAATGGTAAAGACAGGAATTAAGAAGCTACTGAAAAACAAGTAGGAGTGAGAATATAGGGTGGTGTTCACACACTGGTTCAAATCCCCACTAGGCTACTTATTAATTCTATGATCCTAGGGAAGCTGCTTCACTACTCTACAGTCTAGTTACCTCATCTATAAAATGGATTATTGTACCCACCCTTATAGGGTTGCTATGAGGATTAAATGTATAGAAAGTACTGAGCACAGTACCTAACACTTAGTAAACATGAAACAGACTAGTTCTTATTGTAAAAACTCCACCGGAGACCTCTAAACAATCTATGTAAAGAAGGTCAAGGGCTGACTCTACTGACCATGCATTATTCTTTTTTCCCATACATTGTTTCCAATCATTTTCTCAGCAGGGAAGTAACCGCCTTGCTAGCTTCAAATAAACTGCCAGTTTCAAAGATAAAAAAACAATGGAGGTTTTGAACATAGTCCAGATGAAATAGCTACTAAATATGAGGACTGTGGGCAAGACCAGCAGATGGATAAGGGGGCGTGAGAGATAGGGAGGAGTGACAGTGGAGAACAAGGCAGTAGTTCTCACGCTTTGTTATGTATCAGAACCACTGCAGGTGGGGTGGTGGCAGCAAAAACACAGATGCCTTATCATCTATGTACCCATCCTTAAAAAATATAGTTTTGTTTTCTCAACCTTGAGCTTAATGTGCATGAAATAATATATGTATTTCTTGCGACTACTTTCACTCAACAGTATGTAATTTTTCCCAACAAAAATGCACATTAAAAGTAGAGTTTAAGATATGCAACTATTCCATAAAGGCTTCATTGTAAAAGAGAATACAGATACCTGGACTCCTCTGGGAGAGTCTGATTCAGCAGACTAAGAGTAAAATTAAACACCTACATTTTTAAATAAGCTCCTCCAGAGAATTCTCATGCACAGCAAAGCATCTCAAAAGAGAAAGTATCTCTAAAGAAAAAGGGGTGGCCTTCATCATCATTCTGTGCCCGAGCCATTACAATTCACCACCAATATGTCTCTCTGGTCCTAATCTTGCCTGTTACATATTAAGCCACGTCAATATTCTTTTTTTTTTTTTTTTAAAGATGACTGGTAAGGGGATCTTAACCCTTGACTTGGTGTTGTCAGCACCACGCTCACCCAGTGAGCAAACTGGCCATCCCTATATGGGATCCGAACCCATGGCCTTCGTGTTATCAGCACCGCACTCTCCCGAGTGAGCCATGGGCTGGCCCTGACAAATAACTTTCTTATATCTGCATGTCCCACATAATATTTGGGAGGTACTTATAGGCATTTTTGTGTTACTGCAGTTCCCTGCCCCTCCAATCATCCCTTCTAGGGCCGGTCCCGTGGCCACTCGTGAGAGTGCGATGCTGATAGCGCCGCTGCCACGGGTTCGGATCCCTATATAGGGATGGCCGGTGCGCTCGCTGGCTGAGTGTGGTGCAGACAACACGGAGCCAAGGGTTGCGATCCCCTTACCGGTCAAAAAAAAAAAAAAAAAATTTATATATATATATATATTATATATAATATATATATATAATATATATATTATATATATATTCCCTTCTATTTTGGCTGCGTCTACAACTCCCAGAACGCAACTAAAAATTATTGTTTATATGAAATTCAAATTTAATTGAGCGTCCTGTATTTTATCTGGCAATGCTAACCTCCCCTCCCCCCACAAAAAAAGAAGAAACATGTTAGGTGTCTGTCCCACCCAATTAGCTTTTTGCGTCTGTGTAGTATTCTGTTTTATATTCTGTGCTCACACTTAGAAGGAACTCTTGAAACACTGCAAAAGTTGATGTCCTCAGCTTCTAATCCTACACATAATACTCAGTCCTCGCCTGAGACCAATGAGGAGAGCTAGCTGATAAGATAAAAGGCTTTGTGTCGGATAGCCCTGGGTTTAAATCTTGGCTCCCCCACTTACCCAGCTTTGGGCAAGGCACTTAAAATCGCTGAGACTAGATAGTGTTATCTGTAAAATGCAGGGATATTTACCTTGAAGTATAGCTGTGAGGTTTAAGTGAGATAAAGTAAATAAAATGTCTGCCAAAGAGAAAACAATCTATAAATGGAATCTTTGAAGATGGGAAAGGTAGGAGTTAGAGACGAGTAAATGGGGTGGGGAAGGGGTTTATACTTCTCCTTAACATCCACTATTTTGAGGAGAGGAGTGGAGGGCAGAAGACTATCATCTTGAGTCCGAGAAGCAGGACTCTGGCTAAACACAAACCTGGCACTTGGTCTAGAGAAGACAAAGCTGGAATAGAGAAAGGCAGCAGGGATCCGCCGGTCAATGACCGTCAGCGGGTTGGGGATTAATGGGGGTACCCCTGGTCCGTCCTCCTCGCCCGGGCGCCGGGATGACTCAGGGAGTCGATCGGGCTCCTTCCCTCCGGGCCCAAGGCCGCAACTCTCCCATCAGCTCCCCGCCCCGACCCCAGGCCCGCCCGCCCTCTGCGCTACACGAGCCCCCAACCCAGTCCAGCCCCCACAGGCCCCGACGTAGCTCCTCACCAAACCATAGTGCTTTCCAACACCATCTTGCCACCTTCCTTCTTCGGGACCGGCTCTCCCGGACTGCATAACAACAACCCCTGCGATTGGTCCAGAGCTCATCGCCAATCACAGGCCTCGGCGCGGCCAGCTGGTTCCGCTCCCTCCTCCGCGTTGCGTTCTGGGAGTTGTAGGCGCAGCCAACACAGAAGGGATGGTTGGCAGTGGGTGCAGGGGGAAACCGCGGTGACACAGAAAGGGGGCCCCACGTCCACCTTTCCGGCCACTCTAGTTCACAGGTGGGGCTCCCCGCTGATTGGATCTCAGGGAAGAAGCTGCGGAGGAAACTTCGAAAGTGCTGTGGCTGTGTCTGTTCCAGCATCGTCATTTTAAAAAGCGGTGGGATCACTAATAACGATCTAGCTCACTCTGTTCCATATAGCACTTTGTTCATCTTACTACAAGTCCTTATACCCCTGAATTGAAGTTATTTGCAAATCTATCTCCCCCATTTAATTAATGGTAGGAAAAGTGTCAATCTTTGCAATCCTTGAGTCCAGTACAAAGTCTGACACACGGTAGAGGAGCCCAGAAAAGGTTCTGCGAATCTATAATTTTAACTAATTTTCCAAAGAACGTGCCAGTAAACCATTTTTGATTTGCTAATAAAGAGTAGCATTCAAAAATGCTTTGGGGGTTGGCCGGTTAGCTCACTTGGTTAGAGTGCAGTGTGGATGACACCAAGGTCAAGGGTTTGGATCACTGTACCAGACAGCAGTCACCCCCCACAAAAGCTTTGGATTACACACACACACACACACACACACACACACACACACACACACACACACACACACACGACGTAAAACTGGAAATCACACACACACACACAGACACACACATGACGTAAAACTGGAAATCACACACACACACACACACACACACACACACACACACACACACACACACACACACACACACACACACACACACAACCGTAAAACTGGAAATCCCAGATCTCTTATCTTGGGGAGGGACAGAAAGGGGGAAAGAGGGAGGGATTGGGCATGGCTGCAGAACAGCATACTTGGAGACAGGGAAGAGGAGTGTTGTAGATATTACCTAGATGTTAGTAAAGTTTTAATGAATATGTTAAAAAGTTATTGGTACTCATCACTCATCATAGGAATAAAATGTTCATATCCCTAGAGGAGAAAAAAAAATCTGTCAATATAGACAGCAATGGGGAAAAGATAAGAAAGGATAGGAAAAAAATTAGTGACAAGTTCAAACATAACCAAAATTTTTTACAAACAAGATACAAATTATGTTTTAAAAAACCCAAAACATTTACGCAATGTAAACAGAAATACACCAAGCTAAGTGATCATAATAGGTGAAAACAAAGGAGGAAAAAACAATATCTCAGGCAATAGTAATGAAAAAAATGCACATATAGCTATATTAGTACTGTACAAAGCAGAAATCTACACAAACAGCTGAAATCAGATGAAGAGTATTTATAAAAAAGAAAATTCATTAAAAAAAAAATAAATGCTCTGAGTTAATCAGGATAATGTAAGTCCAAAACCAAGCTGAACATCATCAATAACTATAAGTTAGATTTGTTCTAAATGCAAAAATAGACAAAAACAGACATTCAACCAAAATAAATGGACTAGGAATTGAATGAATAACATCACTGTTTTGGGAAAATATGAAGTGATTTCTGTACAGGGAGGTGTCACCTTCTCAGCTTTAGTCAGACACTTGGTAGATTGTGACCAGTTTTTAGTTACAACACTTTTTAAACAAAAACCATTCATTTACTTTTGGGTAAGGCACTGTTGTGGGAAATTAGAAGGGAACAAATCAAAGTCCTGCTTTCCTAGAGCTTACATTCTATGTGGGAAAGCAGACAACAAACCAGAAATATGTAATACATATATATGTGTGTGCGTATATATATATATACGCACACACATATATACTTTTATATATTTTGTGTATATATAGAGAGAGAAAGAGATTTTTCCAATAATGGTATAACCCCACACTGGCCAGCTGCCACACACACACACACACACACAAAAAGTGGTGGGGCCAGCCCATGCCCCACTTGGGAGAGTGTGGTGCTGATGGCACTAGGGCTGCGGGTTCAGATCCCTATATAGGGATGGCCGGATGGCTCGCTTGGGAGAGCATGGTGCTGACAACACCAAGTCAAGGGTTAGGATCCCCTTACCGATCATCTTTTTTTTTAAAAAATGAAATGATATATTATGGTGGAGAAAAATATAAATCAGGGGAAAGACAAAAAATCAAGGTGGGTGTGGTTACTATTTTACATAAATAGTATATTAGAGAAGACCAACATTTGTATAGAATACCTAGGGGGAAAGCAAGTGCAAATACCCTGAGACAAGGGCGTACTTAAGAACGCGGAGACCAGTAGAGGCCGGAGTAGAGATGAGGCTAGAAAGACAAAGGGAGTAGAGTCTGGATTATGTACAGCCTCACAGGCCATTTTAAAGACTGTTTTTAACTCTGAATGAGAAAATGAGCCACTGAAAAGTTTTTAACAGAAGGTTGACAGGATCTGACTTAACGTTGACAGGATCACTCTGGCTGCTGTGTTGAGAACAGCCTGTGGGGGGAAAAGAGCAGAAGAGAAACCAATTAGGGACTACTTTAGTGATCAAATAAGATGGTGGCTTATTCTAGGATGGTAACAAGGAGTGAAAATGGTGACACCTGGTTTTATTTTGAGTATATTGTAAAAATAAAAAGCGGACAGAATACGCCAATGGATTTGAAGAGAGGCATGTCAAGGAAACTCCCGGAGTTGATGGTCTAAGCAACGAGAAGAACAGTCACATTTCCCATGATGGGTGAGAAGGGGCAGGAACCAGAAATGCACCTTTGGACATATTAGGTTTTTAGATGCCTGTTAAACACCTAAATGGAGATGTCAACTAAGCGAGTAGATATATATACCTGAGTTCGCAGTTCAGAAAAGAGAACTAGAGATAGAAATTTGGGGAGTTTTTAAGCTGATATGCGGGTGGTACTTAGACCATGAGGTGACAGGAAAGTTGGACAAATTATACAAGCTGCTTAGGTCATTGTAAGGACTTTTAAATTACCTAGGGAGTGAAAGTAGACGAAGAAGAAAAGAGGTCCTGTAACTGAGCACCGGGATATTTCAACATTTAGAGGTTAGAGAGAAAAAGAGGAACCAGAAGAGAGGATGGAGATGAAGCAATCCCTTGGTAAGAACCACCAGGAGAAAGCAGTATCCCAGAAAATATTTCAAGAACAGATGCTGCCGACATATCAAGGTAAGGACTGATATATTTAGCAACATGGAAGTCATCAGTAACCTTAATACGGGATGCTTTGGTTGGTGCAGGGGATAAAAACTTGCAGAGTTCAGGTGAGATTGGGTGAGAAAACTATTTGTAAAAATTCATTTGTAAAACAATTGGGTAACTTTAAACACTGATTGGATATTTTCTATATATATATTTTTTTTAAGCTGACCGGTAAGGGGATCTTAACCCCTGACTTGGTGTTGTCAGCACCATGCTCACCCAGTGAGCAACCAGCCATCCCTGTATGGGATCTGAACCCGTGGCCTTGGTGTTATCAGCACCACACTCTCCCGAGTGTGCCACGGGCCGACCCGATATTTGCTATTAAGGAATTAATTTTTTTAGGCATGATAATGGTGTTATAAGCTGTATTTTTTAAAAAAGAGTCCTTATCTCTTAAGAGTTATATGTCAAAGTATCTGTGAATAAAAGGATGTGATATCTGGGATTTATTTTAACTTAATACTTTGGAGGCACAGAGAGAAAGTGGGGGTGGGACAGAAAGTATAGATGAAAAAGATTGGCATTATTTAATTGTTGAAGCTGAGTTATTTGTACATGAAGATTCACAAAACTACTGTACTTTTGGTTTGAAATTTTCCATAATAAAAAATAAAAAGAAAAAAAGGAGGGGGGGAGAAAAGAGAAAATGGAAACAGCAAGATCCTTTATAATGGCTTTTAAAATTTTGGGAGAGATGATATTGACCCAATGTTTGTGTCCTTGAAAAAGCAAAGTATAAATAGTTTATCTGGACTCTTTTAACTAGCAAATCTTTGTTAAAGAATGAAGGAGACTCTAACTCTGATGAATTTCTTTTAGACCAGATGAGGGTTTCCAACTTTAGATTTTGATTTACCTTTTAGTTAAGTTTCACATTAACAGACCCTACTTGTATCAATATAAATTACTGCATAAAGCTATAGAACAAGCACTAGCCGTTACTTTCCACTAGAGGGATCCTCTGACCATAAGAGGGTATCTATACTACACACTCAACAGAGTACACTGAAGTGAAAGTGACAGGGCCAAGGTAGCAGAAAGACCATTTATGCCTAAAATACGTTCAAATCCAATTCCTATTAGGGAAACAAGTTTTCTCCTTATCTAGCCTAAATGAGGCTGAGCCTCCTGGATCAAATTCAAAACTCTGAGAATCCCCAAATCCACTTCCAATTACTTGTCCTATCATAAAGTTGTTCTTCTCTTACCATCTCAGTGATCTCCTTTCGTTTCCAATAGCTGTCACCATCATCCTAGACCCGTATCACCTCAGACCTGAATTATTACAGTCTAATTAGTTTTCTTTTTCTATCTGTTCTGAAAGAACTTTGCTAACAAATTAATCTCTGAATTATGGTTAGCTCAGCTGGTTACAGCGTGGTGCTGATAACACCAAGCAATGTCCAGGGCTCAATCCCTCTACTGGATAGCTGACCAAAAAAAAAAAAAAAAAAAAGATAAGCTCTAAATTATTTTGTTTTGATCATATCCTACTTAGGGGCAGAAATATTCTATGGTTCCCCATGGTCTACAGTTTAAAGTAAAAATTCCTCAGCCTTGCAGTCAGGGTTTCCAATGTTGCCTCTACCTATACCTATTCCAGTATTCTCAGCATGGTCTCTTGTTCTGTAAAACAGACCATTCTCATGCCTCTAGGTCCTTGTGAAATGAAACTTTCCCCAGCACTTTTAGCCCACAGTGTCCACTAACCTCTAATTTTCTTCCACTTTTATGTTCTGTAACACTTGTTCGGAGAACTTAAATCCTTAGCTGTATGACTTCAACATACTTTTGTGCATATATATGTGTGTTCCTCTTAGACACTTAAAAACTTTTTCCCCCTTTCAACACCTAGAAACTCTTAAGGACAATTACTTCTTTTGAACCCCAGCTATCCCTTGCATTACTCATTAACTGCCACATAAACATGTGTAGAATGATCTAGACAATATAGGGAATAGTGGTATTGAAAGGAGCAATGTTTAGTTAACTGGCTCTCTACAGTTTCCCCACCTCCACACCTTAGAAATGAGCCCTTCCCCCACTGGCTTTTTTGTCTAGTAGTTTCTTTTTTTTTTTTTTTTTTTGTCCTTTTCGTGACCGGCACTCAGCCAGTGAGTGCACCGGCCAGTCCTATATAGGATCCGAACCCGCGGCGGGAGCGTCGCAGCGCTTCCAGCGCCGCACTCTACCAAGTGCGCCACGGGCTCGGCCCTAGTAGTTTCTTATTAAAGCAAAAGAGCCCTAAGCTCAACCTCATGGAAAAGAAAAACACAGAGCTGAGGGAAGCAGTCTCTCTGATTTTCTAAGAGTGACACCCTAGGGCCAGGACAGGGTAAGGAAAGGGAGGAAATCCTAGGGTCAACTGACCTCAACCTTGCTTTTCCCATGGTTATTCTTTTTCCTCCTAGTCTGAGTAACCTTTGGGCTGTCAATCCCCAAATCCCTCAGTTAAATTGGTTTGCAATCTAGGCAAAAGACCTATGGTAATTCCCCTTATATTCATTCACAACTTTTCCTTGTTGTAAAGTTGTTAAGATGGTTGGGTGGCTGGAAAGTAGAGAACAGCTTCATTCCCAGTCTGAGTTAAACTATACTGAAGGGAAACTGGAAAGGATGCAGCTTTTGTTCCGGGTAACATAAACAAAACCAGACCTGGAGCTGGCCAGTTAACTCAGTTGGTTAGAGCATGGTGTTATAACATCAAGATCCAGGGTTTGGATCCCCCTACCAGCCAGGTTCAAAAAAAACAAAAACAAAAATCTAAGCCTGGGTAGTGGAGTAGGGGGGTGGAGCAGACAATATATAAAAAAGAAGCAGGAAGAAATAAGAGGTCTAAATAACTGATTAAAGTTTAACACATTAAAACCAGATATTTATCACTTTTATATTGCATTTGCCATTTCTGAACAATACAAAGTAGAGGCAAATAGTGACACTTCATAAAAATGTTCATTCCCCATTCCTTTCCCTAAGACCCAGTCCTCCCTTAAATATTCCCTCCCACCCCTTACAGAACACTGTCCTGAATAATACACTTAAATACATCATAAATAGTAAATTATGAAAAAAAAATAGCAAGAATTGTTTCTTTCCTTCTCGTAAAAAAGAACATGGCAGCAAAGACAGGCAGCCAGAAACTGGCTGGGGGTGTCTAATATAGACAGTTACTTAGGGTATGGGATAACCTACTACCAAGGTAGGGTGGGATGGAAAAGGGATAGTATGGGAATTCAATAATCTGCCTGAGACACCAGGACCCTGCCCCCTTCTTCCCCCAACAAGAGCAGAAGGTTCAGATGGAGAACCACAAGTCTTGGAGATGAGGAGGAGAGGGCTGACGTAGCCCCCATTTCCAAATCCCCCACATGAAGACAGCAGGCAAGGCATGTGGCACAGCAATGACCTCACCAAGGCAAGAATCTGCTGGCTTCGCATGAGCTTAATATTGTCTTAAACTCATAGCTTCATAGATACGGACTGCCTGTTAGACACAGGTGTCCCTCTCTCCACCTTAGCTCTACAAACAGCAGAACACTGTTGGAAAAGATGGGAAGAGCAAAGAAGAAATCTCATTTGGAAATGATCTAAAATTCATTTGATAAGTCTTCACATTTAAAAAAACAACCAGAATACATTTCAAATTGCAAAATAGTAGTAACCATTATGGCCTGGTTGTGAGTAGAGTCCTGCCCAGGAAGAGCTCTGATCTCCTTGCCCCATGGCTGTCCCACTGTTATAACAGAAAGAGTAAAGATTACCCCATGTCCCACTCTCTCCATTCCTTCAGCCTTAGCAAATTCGTCAAGAAAGGAAGAGTTAAAGAGGAGCTGCTCCTGGCAGAGCAATCTCCACAGTTCTGCTTCACAAACACCAGGGTTCTTCTGAGGGAACTCTATGAATAGGCATCTCTTCGACACTTCTGAAGCTTTGATCTGAAATTGGCTTGAAATTGTGTGCTGTATGATGTTTGTTCTTTTCATTTTTTAAGGGGAAAAAAGAAGGCTGGGAGGTGGTTAACCACCCCTACTCCCCCAAAAACCTTTACAAAGATTACAGGAGTCTTCTTCCAGGGACCAGAGAGAAAGAGCTAAGGTGGGGATAATGTGCCAGCCAGTCTGTCCTGAGGAAATTAAGAGTCCAGCTCCAGGTGAAAGGTAGATAAGAATGAAGAAAACCACAAAGTCCAGCAACCTCACTTCCAGCACGAAGAATGGGGTTTGAAAAAAATTCAATAGTGGGAGCCAAGGATGGCTAATTAAAAATTCGTGCCACTGGGGCCGACCCCGTGGCTCACTACAGAGAGTGCGGCGCTGGGAGTGCAGCAGCGCTCCTGCCGCGGGTTCGGATCCTATATAGGGATGGCCGGTTCGCTCACTGGCTGAGCACGGTCACAAAAAAGGACTTAAAAAAAAAAAAAAAAAAAAAATTCGTGCCACCCAACTCTGCAGTGGAGGGGATGTCTGAGACACTGATGCCCATTCAAGAAGAAGGAGAAGGAGAAGAGGTTCTGCTTCGGGAAGGAGATGGAGAGCTCCCTTCACCTCTGTTACATTCCTTTTTTGACGACCCAGAAGAAGAAGACTCAGCATTGCTGGGGCAAGGGCTGACATCTTGGAATCACAGAGACAGCAGAATCTTGTTCCAGGTCTTCTGAGGCTTTTTGCTCACTGAAAAAGGACAAGGTGTAAAGTTAAGGATATGGAGTATGAGATAAGAGGGGAGGAATGGAATTCAAGTTAATTTCAACCTAGCTGACAAAGTTAAGAAATTTTCTTCTATTTCAGGCTCAGCTTCCACGTATGAGGTATCAAAACCATAATTTTGTAAAAATTAGTGTTTTTAAAAAATTTTTTAAATTATTTTATATTTACTTATTTTATTGGCAGCTGGCTGATATGGGGATCTTCACCATGCTCTAACCAACTGAGCTAACCAGCCTGCCCTCAAAATCACAAAATTTTTAAAAAACACAAGACTTAGGGGGTACCCAGACCTTCTAACCTTGCCAATTAACGTCTTACTCCATTCGACCAGAGATGCTCTTTATACCCTTCAAAGCATTCACCTCCCACATATCCCAAATACTCACATGGGTGAACTCTGACTCTGCAACTTCAAGCTTTTCCAAGGTTGAACTAGTAGGAGGAAAAAAAAAGAGACAGAGAGGAAAAGAATTAGAAGATAAAAGAGGGCTTTCCTCTCAAGTCAAATTCCACACTGCTTCTCCATATTTCACTTCATAATCGACTCAGGATTCAGAAAGAAGAGGCAAAGAAGTCACTAGATTTAGAAGCAAATTGTTTTAATTAACTATTTAGTTTCTCAAGTAGCCTCCTCCTAGTACCTTCCTCTTATTAAGACTGCCCCTAATAATTCTTGCCTCCTGATATTCATGTCCTTGTGTAATTCTTCTATTCTTGAGTATTGGCTGCATTTGGTGAATACCTTCTAGTGAACAGAATGCAGCACAGGTGATGGAATGTCAATTCTGGCTTGCTTGCTCTGAGGGAAGCTAGCTGCTATGCTATGAGCTACCCTATGGACGAGCAATGTGACAAGGAACTGAGGGAGTACCATTGGCCAACAGCCAGTGAGGAACTGAGCCCTGAGCCCAACTGCTTTCAAGGAACTAAATCCTGCCAACAACCATATAAGTAAGCTTGGAAGCTGATCCTCCCCTCCCATCTCCCAGGTGAGCTTTCAGGCTAATAGCTTGACTGTAACCTCCTAGAGACCCTGAGCCAAGGGCATCCAGCCAAGCCACAGATCTGAGATAATAAATGTTTGTTGTTTTCAACTGCTAACTTTTGGGGTAATTTTTTTGTGGTGGCTGGCCAGTATAGGAATCCGAACCCTTGACCTTGGTGTTATAACACTGTGCTCTAACTAACTGAGCTAACTGGCCAGCTCCTGGGGTAATTTATTACATGGTAATAAATAATACAGATTTTCCTATGGAAGGAAGGTGCTGCTGTAACAAAAATTTTAAAAGTGGGAGTGGCTTTAGAAGAGGGGAGTGGCTTTGAGGAGAATTTTAGTGAAAGTTTAAAGTGTCCTGTATATGCCGTTTGTACAATTTTGGACTTAAAGGGGACTGCCAGTGAGGGCTTAAAAGAAAGTAAGAAAAAATCTTATTGGAAATTGAAGGAAAGGGTATCCTTGTAATGTAATGGCACAAAGTTCTGCAACAATGTCATCTGCAGTTATGTGAAAAGTAGAATATGTGCCTAATGAATTGAGTGATCTAACTAAGGAGATTTCCAAGCAAAGTCCTGAAAGCACTACCTGTTTTCTTCTCGATGCTTACAGTAAAATAGGAGAGAAGAGAAACAAATTAAGGGAAGGAATACTAAACAAATTCTAAGCCTCTCCAGAGAGCAAACAATGCTAAAATAAAGAAACAGCTTCTGAGCAAGGATCAAATGCAGCACACTGCCAAGAAAATGTGGTCTAAAGATGAAGCCGTAGGTATGACTATAAAACATTTTAAGACCTAAAAAAAATAAAAGGTGGTGCTTCAGAGTACTATTCAGTCATACAAAAGACTATTCAAAAAGATTAAGGGTATGTCTCACAATCCTCAACTGAAAAACAGGGTCTCTAAGAAGCTTAGGGCTTATCAAGAAGATATTTGTGAGTGTGGCTTTTGTCTAACAGAGTGAATCACAATGAGGTTCACAGGAGCCCCACAAAATCTTTGAGGGAATTATATCTGTAGAAACACTGCCAGCTTGTATCAAAAGGGACAGAAACAATACAAAATGAAAAGACAAATAACTTAGCTTCAAACACATTCTAGCTTTAATAAAAAAGGAAGAAGACTCAGAAGACAAAACCAAGAGTCCAGAGGGTGGAGCCAAGAGCCATGGAGAATTATTCCCATCCTCTGAGACCTGATCAAAAGAACTTCAACATTTTGGATTTCGGAGTAGCTAATAGCTAATGAATCAGTGACTCCTTCATGCCTCCCATTGTTGTCTTTTTGTACAGAAACGTGTATGGTGGTTATCTAATGCCTATCCCACAACTGTATCCTGGGTTTGTAGAAAGAAGATAACTTGTCTCTTTAGTTTCACAGGTCCATAGATTGAGGAGCTGTTCTTGAGGAGCTGTGCTTAAAGAAGTATACCTGGGGAGCTCATCCAAACCTGTATCTGATTTGGATAAATTCTGGACTTTGAGTGAATGCTGTAATGGAATGAGACTTTTGCAGACCTTGGGAGGGAGTAAATATACTTTGTACACGGAAGGAAGTGAATCACTGGGGCAAGAGGGCAGACTGTGATGGACAGTTTCTAAGATGTCTCCCAATGATCCCTGCCTCTTGGTATTCATGTCCTTATGTAATTCCTTCCTCTTAAGTGTGGGCTGCATTTAGTGAATAGAATGCAGCACAGGTGATAGGATGTCAATTTGGAGATTAGTACACAAAAAAACTATGGCTTCTGCTTATGCACATGCTCTGTTGCTCACTAAGGGAAGCCAGCTGCCATGTTCTGAGCAGCTCTATGGAGAGGCCCATGTAGCAAATAACTAAGGGAGGCCCCTAGCCAACAGCCTGCAAGGAACTAAGGCCCTCAGTGCAGCAATCTGCAAGGAACTAAATCCTGCCAACAACCACATAAATGAGCTCAGAAGCAAATCCTCCCATTTGAGCCTTCAGATGAGACCCTAGCTCTGGCCAATAGCTTGACTGCCACCTCATGAGAAACACTGAGCCAGAGGTCCCCAGCTAAGCTGCGCCTGAATTCCTGACCCACAGAAACCATGATATATTTTTGTTATTTTAAGCCACTAAGTTTTGGGGTAATTTATTATGATGCAATTGATAAGTAATACACTAGGTAACAAAATTAAGTCATGATCTTTACACTGAATGCTTTTGAAAGATTGTTCATTGTTTTCAACACCCAGGAATCTTTCCAGCCTTACATCCTAAGCTGAGAATTCTCACTTAACTCACCAGAAAATGAAGGGTTAATTGGGTATTTGACTCAATACCAGAAAAGTCTGCAGACAAAGGCTTACCCTCACCCCTTAAAGATGAAGAGATGTTAATAGACTTTTCCAAATAGCTGAAGATGAGTTCTTAGGAAGGTGAACCTGCACAAATCTAGTGAATAACAAAAGACAAACAATGATCCCTTGAAAAAGAGAATTATGGTGGTTCCCAGAGACCTGGAGAGAGAGAGAAAATTATATGAAGAAAGGAGCCAAGAAACCAACCTTGTAGTTAGCATTTGCAAAGTCTCTCCAACTACATGTGAGAAACTGGGGTCAGGAATAGGCGAGCCCTCACTGATTTCCTCCAAAGGTGGAGTTTGAGGTAAAACATCAGGACGACCGAGGTGGACGCCTGGAAAAAAGAAAGGGGAAGAAAATCAATAAATAAAAATGAGGAAAAAATGGGATGGGGGAACAGGGAAAAATATGTAACAACTTGGCTTTTTCCTGAATGGAAATGAGGAGTAGAGATTCTGGCTAGAGAAGATAAGGGATCAGAAGGGAGGGAGGGCGTACCCAATCACATGGGGACCCCAGCCCTAGCGCTGACCTGGCTCCACTTCCGCCTTTGTTGTCACTTGTGCCTTGTGTTCCCCAGAGACCGATGACTGGTAAGTAATGCAGGAGTTACCGCTGGGGCCTGATCGCCGAGAGAAAGATGAGCCAGAGCGAAACTTTTTGGAAGGAGAAGGCTTCACTTCAAAACGGAAAGAGAAAGCCTACTTAGCACCCATCTCAGAAATCATAACCAAAACACAGACACAAATTGCTAGTGTCCCCAGCACACACCCAAAGTTGTTGTTCTACAAAGCAGGAAGAAGCATTAATGTCAACAAAGATGGGTTCTATGAACTACTATTCAGAGGAGGGAGTCTCAGTTCACTTCTCTTTGGAAAGAAATAGAAAACCCATAGGAAATGTGACACATACACATCTCCCCGCTCCTACAATGTCGATGCTTTTGCTTCCACCTGATGAAATATCCTCCATTCCATAATTCCCTTGTTCTTTAACTGTATCCTCCAATAAAACCTGACAGATGACCCTTTCACTCTATATCATTTTAGCACTTATGCACACAACACTATGATAATTTACACTTGTTTATCACTTGGAAAAGACTGAAAGGATTTTTCCATGTCCCTTAAGACTGCCTGGCATGCTTAGGTCCTCTTTGCCTCCCTAAGGGACTACTGATGCCCATGATGAGGAGATGAGAAGGAGAAGCTGGAATTTGATACTGGCAGCAGTATGGAAGATTTGAGAAAAACAGCACTCACACTTCCCAACCAAAAAAGTTGAGGAAAGAGACTAAGAACACCTGCTAAGCAGAAATCAGTAAATACTTCTCTAACCACTTGATCTAGTGTGAGAACTCCTTGGCACTTGGGATATGGATGGAAAATAAAACACTGGTAACATCCTTGCCTATCTCTGTATATAAAGTCTGGTTCTGCCTATCTCCAACCTGTGACCTGGATCCTACATCCACAACTACACATTTTTTTGCAATCCCACCAACTCCCCAAAAATGACCTCAGTGACACATGTAGGGAGAGCCAGGGGGAAACCAGCAACTCAGAAACGACTGGGACAGACAGAGTGACTGACATAAGGATGAGAAGCAGCTCTCACAGGATGTAGGTAGAGCAGGAGAGGCCTCTGGCCTTGGTAGCTCCCTGACAGAGGTGTCCTGTCCCCCATTTCTTGGGGTAAGGGAGCCACTGGGGGGTCATCTGGTAGAAGCCACTTACAGGGGATCTTCTTGAACACTGTGTTGCACATGAAGCGCTGGAACCGTTCAGCATAGAAGCCTGGGCGATGCACTGACACGGTATCCTGCAGAACAGAAGAGATGGCTACAGAGTTAGAGAAAGAAAGGCCCAGCAAGAGGACCTCCAGTCCAAGGACCATTTTCCCTTGGGCTGAGACATTAGCAGAAGGGTAAACCCACAAATGAAATAAGAAATAAATGGAGGAAATCAAGGGGGCAAATCAGTAGTGAGGAAGGCAGAAGCAGAGAGGAGAGCCTCTAACTATTGCTACTCACCCCATCATGTACCAGTGCTTTCCAAGAGTGTTCCAACTTCTTAACAAACCTGTCGAGAAAAATTTATATCACACACTCACATAATTTTTTTTTTTTAATTTTTTATTTTGTCGATATACAACGTGGTTGATTATTGTGGCCCATCACCGAAACCTCCCTCCCTCCTCCCTCTCCTCCCTCCCACCCAACAATGTCCTTTCTGTTTGCTTGTCGTATCAACTTCAAGGAATTGTAGTTGTTATATCTTCTCCCCCCCACCCGGTTTTTTTTGTGTGTGTGTGTATGTGTGAATTTATTTATTTATTTTTAGCTCCCACCAATAAGTGAGAACATGTGGTATTTCTCTTTCTGTGCCTGACTCGTTTCACTTAATATAATTCTCTTAAGGTCCATCCATGTTGTTGCAAATGGCAGTATTTCATTCGTTTTTATAGCTGAGTCTTTTTGAATGAATGACTTTAACAATTTTCTATTTTAGGGTGTTAAAGGCACAATAATAATAGAAAATCTTGAAAAGACAGAAACTGGAAAAGCACACCCACTGTGGTATGCTGGCTTTCCAAAGGACAGGTAGGGCAGTGCTTGTGCAGCATGGAGACCAATGCTGTTTGTAAGTAAATCAATTATTCCCCCACGGGAAAAGGGTAGTTTATACATCCCTGGCAAATCAGAGACAGGAATATTTATTATAAAAGGAAGAACAGAAGGGCAAGCCTAGAAAAGGTATTTAAAACTGCATAATACTCTGAATCAGTAAATCAAGTATTGTCCAGTCCTCATTAGTACCTAAAACCTTACAGGAACAAAACTGGGGTCTAACATTTCCAGCTCTTCCCTCATGACCATTTTACTGCCTATTAGTTTCATAGACTAATACTTTTTACAGAACACAGTGACCCTTTTGTTTTTCCTCCATGGAAAAGGGGGATGTGTTTCCAGCTGTATCCCAATGGGGAGCATGACTCATCTCACAAGTGTTTCACAAAGAGCAGACAGATGGCACATTCTACCCTGGTGCTTCCAAGGATTGACTCAGCTTTCCACAGAAAGTATATATTATGTTTGGGGAGGTGTAGGGTACAGAAGCCAGGGAGGGAGGCAAAATCAAGGAAATAAACCATATGAAAACAGATAAAATAAGCAGCAAGAGTGAAACTCTTCTTATTTCAGGAAGAACTTCAAGACAAATGCATTTAAAGAGAAATGTGAGTGGCTATCTGCATCCACCCTGTCTCCTATTTGGGATCCATATGCTTCTCACCTGTAGGACTGCAGAATATCAATGATGCCAATATAAAGCAGGAGCCTTTCCCCTTTACTATTCCGGGCAGGAATGCCACCCATACTGGGGAAGACAAAAGGGAAGAGTAAGAAAATCTGTTGGCAAGCAGATAGAGGCTTCTTCTAACCTTGAGTCAAATCAGGATATAAAACTGAGAGCTAAACACAACACTACCTCATTCTTCACAAAATGGGAGAGAGTGAGATCCTTCCTCCAAACCCAAGAACCACTCTGGAGTATGTATTATAACCACATTCTCTCCAAATCTCCTTGCCTACCTCTCCCACCCCAACTCCACCAAAAAGAACCTAAAGCCAGCACAACTCAGCAATTTTGGGAATGTTCCTCCAATTAACTCTGAACTTCCTCAGTACTTTTGTATCTTAATTTATGCCCACTAAGACATTCTTCTTGAAAGTTACGTTATAGGGTACCCTAAAAATGAAACCACCTAAAAGACATTTATGATACTTCAGAAATTATACTTCCTAGATAGATCCATAATAGTAAGAAAGATGCCATCCACAAAGAAGTCTATAATAAATAGTTTTGTTTTGTTTTTGGTGGCTGGCCTGTACAGGGATCAAGGGATCAAACCCTGGACCTTGGTGTTATTATCACCACGCTCTAACCAACTGAACTAACTGGCCAGCCCTAAATTGTTTTTGATAGAGTTCTAACATAATTTGCAGACTTGAGTGTAAGACTCAAGACCAGAGATTAGGACTCTGAGTGTAATTTTTAAAAAATTTTTAATTTTGGATAGCTCTCCTTCCCAGATGTACTATAAACTCCAAAGCTCATTCTATGGTTCTGTAAACAATAACGTTGCTGACTTAACTGCTGAATCAGGGCTAATCCTTCTTCCTAGAAACTGGGTCCCTTCCTCAAGAAAAAAAGTCTGTGAGCCTATGCTCTCTTTCCTGGTGCCTTGACCCCACTCACTGGTCATCAGTCTCCATGGTGCCACCCCTTCGAGCCTCGCCCTGGATGGATTCCATGGCTGTAGAATAGAGAGCCTTTTGGGGGGCTGGTCTGCGAGTGTCGACTGAGTATTGTGTTTCACTGCTTAAGGGCTCACGTTGTGCATGATCTATGTTGTGGATTGACATCAAGAGGCTATAGTCCATTATCTTGAAGCTCTGCAGCACCTAATGGAAGGAAAAAATATGATCTGAGCCTTAAGAGATATAAGAATTTTTTCAGGATCTCACAGCTTTCATGATTGAATCATTTGTGATAGTGAATCTCCAGAGCTAACCACAGGACTATTCTTTGCTCCTCCTATTCCTCGGAAAAAAGTATATTAACTTCCTCTGGTCAGTAGTCTTTATTTACACTTTATTTACATCCCATTAGCTTTCTCTCATTTGAGTAAATAAAAATTACTTTTTCAAGTCTCACTGCTTAGCCCACAAGACCCTCTTCTTTCCTCGTATCTCTTCACTAAAAGAACACTATATTTTGCTTATGGACTTCCCACAGCAGTTGAAGCAATCAGCCTATATTTGCTTATCAATTACTGTCAACTTTTTTTTTTTTTCCTGGAGGCTGGTTGGTATGGGGATATGAATCCATGACCTCAGTGTTATAACGCTGTACTCTAATCAACTGAGTTAACTGGTCAGTCCTTGGAACACTATATTTTGAGAATATATTTTGTGCAGCAAACAATCTATAATGAGGGTCTGGTAAAAGTACACTTTGTGACAGGAGAGATATGCTGTAGGACCTTATACAACCACCTTCAATTCAGTTTAACATTTACTGAATCCCCACCACATGTAGATATTGTGCCTGCTTACAGAGATATAAAGATATTTAAGGGAGTGTTTCTGTCCTTAAGGATATTATAAATTTAGGAAGAGAAACAAATGTAAAATAAATGCAATACAGTCTAATCTGTGTAACAGTAGAAGTCTTTACATGATAGAGTATAGAAGAGGCCAAGAAGTGATATTTAAGTAGGTTTATGATGGATAAATTGGAGAGAAAATAGTCCAAGTAAGTAAAGAAGGAAAGAATATTGCCAAGGGGGCTGGTCTATGGCTCACTCGGGAGGGTGTGGTGCTGATAATACCAAGGCCACGCGTTCGGATCCCATATAGGGATGGCCGGTTAGCTAACTGGCAGAGCGTGGTGCTGCAAACACCAAGTCAAGGGTTAAGATCCCCTTACCGATCATCTTTTTTTTTAAAAAAAAAAAGAATATTGCCAAGGCCTAGAGCATGAAACAGCATGTTATATGTAGGGAACTATAATTTGGTATTGCTGGAACATAAAATGGAAAGGGTAGGTGTGGCAGAAGAGAGGTTAGCAGGGGCAAGACAATGATAGTCAATGTGTCAATATTAAGAAGCCTGGACTGCATCCTATTGTTCTCAACCCCTTATGGGTGGAAAAAGGTATACTCTTATCAGCTCTAGTAGATCACTTTGTCAGTGTAGCTAAACCAAGGGTGTCTAGGTATGTTGGTGGAGTAAGGGATGAAGAGTCTAGGATTGATTCTTGTGAGTGGTTTGAAAAAACCCTCGGCCCTACTGATTGAATAAGTCTCTAGCCTTTGTAGCCAGAGACAAACTAAAATAGGTATTATTCTGGAAGTAGATGTAGGATGAGCAAACAAGGGCAAGGATGGATGATATTATGGACTGAGTAGAGGAAGATGATCCTGCAATAGCAGTTTGAGAAAAAAAGAGATGTAGAAAAATCAGTAGGGAAAGGTGTCACAAAAAACAAAAGATGATATATTAAGAATGTAGAAATAGTCAATTATCAAATGCTGCAGAAAATTCAAGGAAAGACTAAGAAGTACTGTCTATTTAGCATCTAGGTGGGCACTGAGGAAAGCAATTCTATTGAAGTGGTAAGAGCAAAAGCCAGAACATACTGGGTTGAGATAGGATAAGAGATGAGAAAGAAAAAGGAGAAATGGAAGCATTGTTAGTCAAAGGCATTGAAAGAAATCTTCCTAAACTTAAGATAGAAGCGATAAACTTGCTTGTATAGAAACAGAAAACAGCCAGTAGGGGCTGAACCTTGAGGATGGAAAATAAGCAAGTAAGAAAGCAAGAAAAGAAACAAGAGAAAATGGATCTAGAACACAAAAAGGACTGACTTGGACTAACTCACCAAGTTGGAAAGAAAGAGATTAAGGATTTTAAAGTGTGGATATGCTTATAAATTGATAAAGGAGGCAAGCACAAAGAAATGGAACAGGATAGAAAGTTGAGGTAATTTGTCGAGAAACAAAGTTGGGGAGATGAATTAGAAAATGGTTTGAAGAGAGTACCAAAGATTTGAAATCTCTGTTGGGAGCAATAGGAAATGGACTGATGAGCAATACTGAAGGCCCAGGTGGGGCTGGATATCATAAATCTGTAGAGATGCCAGTATACATACTTGAGTGAATTTCTTTTTCCAGAAGCATTTAGTGTCCCAAGATATAAATTTGGATTTGGCAGACAGAACCAAGATCTGAAGAATGATGGTGCTGGTGTGAAAATAGGTAAAAAGTTTGACTAGGAGGCCCAGGCTAGCTAGAGGAGGAAATAAAGCAAAGTGGGGGAGGATAAACAGGGAAAAGGTAAAAATATAAAGTCATGGCAAGGAGCTGATGTAAAAGTTATTTTAAATGAAGTCTGGCACACGGAGAAGGGGACCAGACCCCCCTCCCACAACCAGGCACCCCGTGCCAGCACCTCAGGGCCCGCACTGGGAACTGGGGCATGGAGAAGGGGACCGGACCTACTTCCCATAACCAGGCACACTGCACCAGCGCCTTGGGGTCCGCTTGGGGACCCAGGGTATGGAGAAGGGGACTGGACCCCCCCTTCCACAACCAGGCACCCCCTACCAGCACCCCAGGGCCCACCCGGAGACCTGGGGTATGGAGCTGGGGACTGGACACCCCTCCAACAACCAGGCACCCCATGCCAGCACCTCGGGGCACGCCTAGGGACCAGGTGTATGGAGCTGGGGACTGGATCCCCCCTTCCCACAACCAGGCACACTGCACCAGTGCCTCTCGGCCCGCCCTGGAACCCAGGGCATGCAGAAGGGGACCAGACCCCCCTCCCACAACCAAGCACCCCATGCCAGCGCCTCAGGGCCCACTCAGGGACTGGGTAATGGAACTGGTGATCAGACATTCTCCACAACCAGGCAAACTGCCAGCACCACGGAGTAGTCCAAAAACATCTCTTCCATGTGGGTGGCCCACCTCAACCACAACGATAACTATGGCTGCCGTGAAGGCGGCTAGATGCCACAACCACCACGCAGATGGTTCGCCAGCCACTAGAGTGAGTTGACACAAGGAGAATCACCAGCAGAGATAAAGAAAGGAGGAGGATGTCTCTCCTCACAAAGCCCATTTTATAGTGATGGAAGAGACATCTGCTCTATGATAGTATTGGGGGACCTGATCACGCCTCTCAGCATTGGACAGATCGTTTGGGCAGCAAATCAACAGAGTAACCATTATTCTTTCAGAGAGAGAGAAGAAATCTAGGGTGATTAGAGGGGGGAGGTAAAGGTGGATGGGGAGGGATTGGTCAAGGGGCATAAGGAATAATTACAATTTATAACAATATATACACTAGTAATATTGATTTGATCAACATATATCAATGTTGAACCCCAAAAATATGTATAATCAATTTTTATTCAATAAAAATTAAAAAAAAAACAAGAAGATAGTAAAAAAAAAATGAAGTCTGGGATATATAGAGCTAAAGAACACAGTCCCATCTCCCACAGACTTAATGCCTAAGAACAAGCAATCTGTTTTAGTGATTGAGATATTTGGTGTCTGAGAGAGAGGAAATATAACAAACTCACCAAACAGTCACGCTGCAGGGTCTTACACAGAGCACTGTACATGTCGGCATCCAAAAAAAGACCATCAGGGATGTCTTGTAAAAAGTCCAGGTCTTTAAAGGTTGGGAGAAGCTTCTCTCGCTCTTTTTGGGAAGCCCGCCGTTTGTAGGTTGAGCCCTTAAGGTCATATTTGATATGCATTTTGACTGACCGTGGTAAGAGATTGTTCATCACCACAATTCGAATGTTCTTGCCACCCGCCTGCACACAGTAAAGTCCATAGAATTTAGGCAGCAAAGTCCGAGGGTTCTGGTTGAGGTTCTGAGGGCACAAAAATAAAAAGAAATAAATCAAGTTAGCTGACTTTCAGTGAAACGCAAGGGCAAAAGTTGCCACCTATCCTTCCTTTGTCTCCTACATGGGATTCAGGCACAGTCTGTGTACCCATAAATGCATATTACGTTTGTTCAAAATTTCCCAATGTATCTGTCTTAGTGATGAGATCACTGTCAAGCTGAGCCACATACCCTCCAATACAGTAAATCAGTCAGGACACCAAACAAATGATGGATATATGAAAGTACTTCAGAAACTTCATGGAAAAATAAAATTAAAATATGAATCTTTCCATTAACTTTTTGAAGTACCCTCATATTCCTTCAGAGAGGTTTAAGAGCAGACTATATACCTTTAGCCCTGGGTATAGTATATTACTGGGGGTATAACGGAAAGCAAGGAGAGTTCCCTAACTTCTCCAGAACCTCCAAGAGCACTCAGTCAGAATGAGACTGAATAGAGTATTATCATAAAACCTTTTTTAACCAAAGAGAGGCAAAAGAGATGAAGCAATCCTCATTAGCATAGTGGTGAGAAGGAGGGGGAAAAAAAAGAGATGGTGCGAAAAGCACAGAAACATTCTTAAGACAGAAGTGCTGCTATTGCTTTGCCCCACTGAAGACAGCCTCCCCATCCTTGTCCAGGAGTGGGCATCACAGTGCTCCTCTTCCCCTTACCATGTAGTATCCTGGAAGAAGTTTCTGCAGAAATTCTGCCTCTTTATGCTGGACTGTCTTAATGATGAATTCGTCATCACTGGACACATAGAAGAGGGAACCACTAGCTCCAGAGCTGCAGAGTTCAATCAGTGGCTCACTGCAAAGGGAGCACTGTGACCAAGAGAGAAGAGTAAAAGATTCAGACACCCAGAGCCTGCCCAACACAGAAATCAACAACAGATGCAATTCTGTTTTAAAGAAAAACTAAAGCAAGACTGTGGAGAAAGAGGGCCTTCCTTTGGGAATACCCCTTTGATAATGTAGTCACAGAGTCCTGAGATCCAGAAGCTTACCAAATAATCATCAGGCCGGATGCCAAATAGTTCCCGAAAGTAACGGAAGGCAACAGGTGCATAGGTCTTGAAACGGAAGTCATTGTAGTGATGAGCAGGGGTCAGGTTGCTCCCTTCACTGTGGGGTTAAATAAATGAAGCTTTAACTTCCCAATCCCTGTCATTCAGGGAGTCCACCCTGTGAAGACACTCAGAGTTACCCAAAGGGAGGCTAATATATCCCTCCTGAGAGATATATTAGATGAGTATTAGAGGGATTAGATGAGTCAGTTACTTACTGGGACAAATGCACAACATGGGGAGCAAGACATGGGCACAGGGAATCACACTGCTTCCTACCCAACGCATTAAGTTTTGGGGTTTTTTTTTTGGCATCACTTCACAGGCCAGAGGTTCATGGAAGCATTTAGAGAACAGCATCTGCTCTCCAAACTCTCCAGTCCCACATCACTCTGATTACAACCAGGTTAAGGTTTAGACACATGCCTAAATTAGTCACACCTGAACCCCTGAAATTGCCCTAGGGTTGATTTGAAAAAGCCACATTTTCCAGTACATTCCCCTGAACATTAACCTCTGTACCTGGGGAAGAAGATACTCTCTACCACGTAGAAGTCTTGCATGAGGACATCCCGCTCTGGTTTGGTACTCAGGCTCCCCACAGTGTGAGTAATGCCTAACTGGATGGCACCTTTCAAGGCTGATGAGGTTGTCTAAGGAACAGAAGAGAAATGAGAGGAAAGTTTCTAGTATTAAGTCTGACCATAGCAATAAAAACTCAGGAGGGAGGAGCTACAAGGAACACTTGAAAGTAAATGTTCTTCAGTATTTCATACCAAATTGGGGCAATCCAGTTTCCCCATCTCCGTGCTTTATATTGTAATTAAGCCTGGCAAAGAATAGCAGAGCATAGGTCCGACTGTCTGAGCCAGCCTCAGCTAGACAAAGTGTTCCTTTCTATCAGCCTGCCTAAACAAGATTTCCATATCTGTATTTGGAAGACACACTGTATCGAGAGAACAATCTTGGGTCTCATTCCTAAGGTTCCTGCCTCTAACATATCTGTGGCTCTCCAAACATTTTACTCATCTGATATAAAATGTAACTAAAACTAACCAATATTCTGATTTGATTACCTGGCTACAGAAGCTTTAGTCCTCTAAGGGCCTGACTAGTATCTCAAGGACAACAGAGTGGCAAAAAAGAGCTCCTAATCAAAGAAGAAAGTATGAAAGACTCAAATTATTTCCAAGAGCAGTATTGAGATGTAGAATCATCATACTATGGTCAAAACACGAATACAAGAGTCCCACTTTTACAATCCAAGATTCCAATCCCCATGGGAAAATATTACAGCACCTACATCTGTGCTGTTCAATATAGTAGCTACCATAGCCACACATGGCTATTTAATTAATCTTAATTAACTTAAATTTAAATAAAAACTTCACTTCCTCAGTCTTACTACTCACAGTTTAAATGTGGCTAGAGCTTACCATATTAGATAGCACAGACACAGCAAATTTCAATCACTGTAGAAAATTCTACTGAACAACTTTGCTTTAAATTATTTCATCCCCAATCCCCCACCAGATATTACTTATACTTCTACTTAGTCCTCAGTGGACATTAAAATTATAACTAGTGCCTTAAGTGTTTACCTCCCCAACTAAACACTAGAAAAATCATCTAAACTAGAAAATCAACTAAAGTAGAAAATCATCTTTTTATTTCAATGTATAGGCCATAAAAAGAGCTCAATAAATGTCTGTTGAATTAACACGGGCCTCAGAGCCCAATCCAGAGACAGTCAGGTCCCTGACTGAGAATATAAATCAGTCTACCTGAGAAATATACAAAATATACATGGGCCAGAAACAGCACTCCAAGAAATCTTCATGCTCTATATCAGACAAGGTACAGATGCTAAACGGGAGGTTGAACACTATCCCTTGGGAAGTCTAAGTATCTCCAAATTAGTCCAGAACTGAAGAACTGGAATCACCTCAGGATCCAGGATGCTTCTCTCCTGTTTTCCCTTCACCAGTTCAATTTTCTCTACTTGGCTTTTACTACTACCTTTTTAGTCCATTTGCTATCCAGTGCTTAAAAAAGCAGGTGTTCCAAGCACTACTCACCAGCTGAAATTACGATTTAAAAAAAAGAAAGAAAGAATTAGGGAAAAAAAAAGAGAGAAGCATCCAACCTACTGCCTATCTCTGTATCACCAGATTGGGATCTAGCCTTCACTTCACATACATCTAGCAATGAAGGAAAAACAGAAAAACAGAGACATAGTTCCCTGTGGCAAGGTAAGAATGGCCTTCAGAGCCTAGTTACATGTCTATACCTAATAGGGAAACACAATTTCTTCAGCTCAGTAAAATAAAAACCAACAACAGATTTGTTCAATAAGAACATTCACATTTAAACACACATATGCAGATAAGAGGCAAATTTACCCTTCGTGAAATAAATTCCAAAGTCCAAGTTGTTTGATGGCTATTGTGCAAAGGCTCAGGATACTAAGAAATGGGACAATATGTGGAGAATACATATCAAGAGAACAGTGCTGTCCCTGCTGAGTTCCTTGAATAAGATGAGAGGGTTCCCAGACACACCTTTATATATGCTGTCTCACCCAGACACACCTTTTTATATGTTGTCTCTCCTGAGGAATCAACACTTCTGTGGCCTATTTTCTTGATGGTCATGCCAGAGGCATAATGCACCTAGAAGAAGACGACAAGTCAAGATTAGTGTTTCCCATGTAATACACCAAACAGCTACTGTGATTGTACGTCAAACCAAAACAGTCAACCGCCCTTTCTAGATTGAAAGTATTTTATAAAATCTTCTGAAGACTCGCCCCATGCAAACACACAGCTAAAGTGTTGCTTCCCAATGAATGATCTGGCTAAAAGATCATAGAAAAAAACTCGAAAGGCACATACATATTTCACTTCTGGTCCTTAGAAAGATGACATAGAAAATAAGAATGAGTTATCATTAAAGAAAAGTAGAAACAAGGGAAGTACAGAATAGCAGCCCCAGAAAATAGGATAAGCCTCAGTTCACAAAAGCAGGACAAATTAGAAGTAGAGTTCCACTTCTTTTCACCAGCTTCCTTTCAGAAATTACTACCCCTCAACCCTCAACCCAACTTCAATGATATTTGTGCAAACTGAATTCAACAGCTGAAATGATCTAGCCACTGGCAAATTCAAGTAATTTTATAGTGCAGGAATTAAAAGCCTGAGGCAATAAGATGGCTTCTCTGAGACAGTGGCCTCAGTGCCTTGAAAGAGATTCATGAGAACATGATGACTTTGCTTTCCACTCACATAACCACTGAAATAAGGGAGGAGTACGACCAGTAGAGCAGAGTCTAAGAGGTTATTCCCAACAGCCAAGATGCCAGCTCAACAGACATGAAGGTACTCTTTGTGACATTAATACTCATTAAGTTAATCATCCAGAGGCAAAAAGACTAGTGGAAAGAGGAGGTCAAAAACTTAAGACCTGATACTCAAGTTCTGCTCTTCTAGCCAAGGCCCTCAGTGCCAGAAAACCTTCAGTATATTACCTGACAGATCTTGGAAGATGTTCTGAGAGAAAAGCCTCAAATCCCAGGCCAAAAGGGCCAGCATTCTGAGACTCCTGTCACCAAATCCAGGAGAGAGGCAACAAGTGAAAAAGGGGTTGGAAAGTACTACATGGGAAGAAAGTTAAGCAAACTGAAGACATTCTGCACAGAAAAAAAGAAACTTGGGAAATTAAAAGCATCTATGTGGTTAAAAGCAGTTCTTCATATTCACTGAAGGTGTGTACCAGAAGGCAGTAACAGCAAAATAAGAGAGTGAGCTGTAGTATCAGGCTGTCTGTTTTGAATCCCAGCCTTATTAATCCCACTTATTAAATGTGTGACCTTGGGCAAGTTATAGAACCTCTAATCCTCACTTTCTTCATGTGTAAATCAAGGATAACAACAGTACTTGCCTCACTGGGGTTGTCTGCAGAATTAAATGAGAATATATACAAAGGACACTTAAGTATCTAGACTTTGGTACATTAAAACATGTTCAGTAAATATGAGATAGTGTTGATATTCATAATAAACTACAATAAAAGTAGAGCTGTATAATTTCTAGCCTACCAAAGAGATGTAAGAATTTTGTCTAGCTTCCAAAACATAAGTAGGGAGAAAATAAAGATGTCATAAATATGGCTGTCCAGTGACCTCAGTTTGTTAGAGTGTGGTGCTAATAACATCAAGGTCCAAAGTTCAATCCCTGTACCAGCCAGTCACAAAAAAAAAAAAAAAAAAAAAAAAAAAAAAAAGTCATAAACAGGTATCCTTCTATCCCAGAATTAAAGTTTTAGTAATCACTGCATCTATATGAAACTTACCTCAGATGCCAGGGGTCTCTTGATTCCAGATGGTGCTAAAAAAAATTAAATAAAATATAATCATAAGTGTGTACACACACATAAAATCTCTATCAAGAACACTGAAAGAATCAGGGTTTGAGTCAAACTAAACATGAGGATGAGCTCCTGCCTGTTGCTCAGTGATACCAGATCCTTTTGGACAGCAATTTTAAATGTCTCTTCCTCCTTCTCCTTCATACTCACAGAGGCCTTTACATATTCCATTCTTGTTCTAGCCCCTTTTCATTCTCAAGTGTTCATATTTTCTCTAGGAAATATAACTGTTCTTAACATATTTAACCATCAGAGTCAGAGTATCTCATTTCATGCCACAGTTGAAAGAGAAAAGGCACAAGATACCCAAGATTCACTGGACACACTGGGGTCTGAGTGACAATTTTTTTCTTTTAGAGTTAAAAGGGTAAAAACTTTTAGAACATATCTGTAGTGTTTTACTTCTGTATTAATTATTTCAGAAGAAAGGTAAAGAATTGGTCTATGGAAATGAGGTGGTTAAGAATGAGAAAATACAATGTCAAAATAATGAAAAAGTGCTCAGTGCAGGCAGAAACTGATTCTGCATTCCTACATCCTCATCTTGATTTCTGCTGTAAACTCAACAGGAATTTGTTGATGTTTAAAACTTATGTATTAAATATTTATTCAGTGCAGATGTATAAAATAAGTTTGTGGTTAAACCTCACAAGTATTATTCATGACTTGTACCCATTTAAATTTAGGAAAGACTTCACGAACAAGTGTGTTTAGAAAGTGACTAAAAGACCACATCCAGAAGGCTGGCTGGGTAGCTCAGTTGGTTATAGTGTGGTGTTGTGAACACCAAGGTCAAGGGTTCAGATCCCCATACTAGCAAGCTGCCAAAAAAAAAAGGGGGGGGGGCCATATCCATAAAAAACCAATTCTAAAAGGTTAATCAGCTATATTAAAGAAAATTAAAAAGAGGAGTCCAAATAGGATGGATCTTCAATAATACGAGTTAATATCTGAACAGAAAGACCCCAGTCCACATAAGTATTAATGGTGAGGCAGCAACAGAGATACATGGGATAAAAGACAATTAGGTAGAGTTCTAATTATGATTATTTAAGACAGAAATGATCAAGGGCCCCCGAATTTCAGAAAACTAAGTAACAATAAGCAAAGTAGTACAATTTCCTTCCTCATAGGCAGGGTGGCAAAAAACAGGGAACAGATGGTTTTCACTGCTCTTCTCAAAAAAGGAGGCCAGAGAAATGTCATCTAGCTATTAGGAAGATGTGCCAAACAAAATGACCCAGGAAACTGGAAAAAACAGACCAATTTTCACTGCTCCTTCTCTCCAGAAGAACCCAATAATCTACATTTTTTCTAGGGTGATTAGTCTTCAATCAGTCAACTTCAGCTAGGTGAATGACTAAGTAAATTAGGACCAAAACTGTAAGCTAAAGCTTTCAAGGAACAATATGCCAGGAAATTCAGACATCATTAAAACTGATGACTTACTGCAGAATTTAAGGTGTCCACCAACAAAAATCAAACCACTTAAATCTTACAAACTTTTAGCTGAGTCAAAATGCTGAGCTATTTGAAAATCAGAAGACCTGGGTCCAGACCTAGGTCCATGTTACATCAGGCAAATTGTTCTCCATATTTAACTAACAAGAGGAACCTATAGTAGGTTTAAGTAAAGATTAAATGAGATAAGCTAAATCAAAGTACTTTATGGACTATAAAGGGCTAGACAAGTAAGTTTTTATATGTGATTTCTAATCTAAAAGCAAAGTTGGACCCACAGGAAGGTTTAATGTTCAATTACCTAAACCTTCATGAAACTCTAATTCACATCTCAAAGTACTTGGCTCCTCCCAAACCCCTCACCCACTCTGCCTTCCAACATACTCACATGTATGGGCACACTAGAAACTATAGTATCGGTGTTTCTCAATGAGGAAATCAGTATGATTTCAGTTGAGAAGACAAACATTGATTCTGGACTCCTTGGCCTATTCTCTCCACTCACCCCAGAGGAAGAGGTTTGGAGAACCCCTGGCAGAACCAAGAAGGGGCAGCATCCAGTCCTAGTCTGGCAGTATCACCTAGAAAATAAGCTCCTCTGTATGCAAAAAGTCACTGCGCAAGGATAAACAATGGAGAAGAAAAGGAGCTAAGTGATTTGAAGGCAGAAGAGGGGGTTTGGGGCTTGATTACCTCCTCTTAAGTTCCACTTTGCTACCTTTCCTAGTTTCATCCCACAAACATATAGCTCTAGGGCTGCTACACTCTTGCAAAGTACCTAATGAAGATGATGGGAAGACTTCACTCAATGGAATTTTCGTGTTAAGTGCTTAGCTATGTGCAACTGCAAAGTTGGGATTAATCCCAAGAGCACTATAGCTGAAGCAGGAAGAAATAATACTCAGACCAAGTGACACAGGCAGGAGAATAAGGACACAAGATGTCCTCTCTTCTTTGCTTGAGGTTTTGCCCCCAGGGAACAAATTAGACATCAACTGTACCAAAAAAAGGAAGGGAAGAGAAAGATACCTAGAGAATTTTACCAATGTTGGTGTAACACCAGCTTAGTCCAGAAACCGGATGAAGAGCAATGTAACAGTACAAGGAACCAGATACTATCTGCTAAGGCTTGGCCACTTGGCCCAAGGCTCTGCCAATGAGAAACCGTCTATTGAGGAAGTCCATGAAACTGAAGAGTCACCGGCACTGCACCTGTCCACCTCATAATCTAGCCTTCTCTTCTATAACTACAGGAGGAGGAGAAGGAGCAGGGGGACAAAGAAGGGAGGAGAGAAGGAGAAGGACAAGTGAAAGAAAAAAAAGGAAAAGAAAACCAACTCAGCATGGCAACACTCAGCTTGGTAAGGCCGATAATTTTTAAGGACAGTAAGATTCATCCCTATGGATAAGACCAGAATATTGTTCAACAGAAAAATTGTTTTCTAGCATTTTTGTGAAAAATATTGTAAATATATATTATCATCTTATAATCCATATCCATGATTCATTATCGGGTGGGAAAACTGAGTATAGAGCAGAGTTCCAACATTAGAATGTACTCTTCTTTAGAGGAAAAACTTTGTTCCAAGGATTCAAGGACCTGCCTCTCCACATCTAAGCCAAAGCTCTGAAGGATCATTATTCAGACGTCTACATTATCATCAGTACACACTTGGAAATGTGGTATGTGCTACAAGAGAGGAGAGCACATTACCCAAGGGTGGGTATATAGGCTTGGCTATAAATGCTATAGATAAGGTCCTAAGTCCAGCTTCTCCTCACTTGCTCAATTTTAATACTTTTCAGCTCCAGTTCAATGCTGAATTATTTCTGCTTTTTTCTTGATCACTCAGGTATCTCCACACTCTCCTATTTCTCCTTAATGTTGACTATAACACTAAACTGCAATGCTGATACATTTTCAGAAAGTTTATTTCTCTCTTATGACCAAACAACTTATATTTGTATAACACCTTAAAAGCTTACTAATATATCTCATTTGGCCCTCAAAATAATACTACAGGGAACTATTTTAATTCAGGACTTAAGAGAGTCATATCCACCAAATATAACGTGTGATACTTTGTTTGGAGCTGATTGGGGGGGGGGGAGAACCTGTAAAAAGATATTTCTGAGAGAGGAGCCTTGAGAGGACAAATTAAATAATTATAGTTAATTTTGTAGATGTGACAATGCTACTGTGGTTATAACTCCCCACCGCCACACCCAAAAAAGACTCCTTATCTGTAAAAATACATTCTGAAGTATTTATGGATGAAATCGCATAATATTTTAAAGCAACCTTTAAAATATTCCAGAGGGTGGAGGTAAGGGAATGGGGATATATAGATGCAACAAGACTGGCAAAGTATTGCTGTTGAAGCCAGGTGGATGGATTCATGGAGGTTCGTTATACTATTCTCTCTACTTTGTGTATGTCTATGAGAATTCTGTAATAAAAAGTTAAGGAAAAAAATACTACTGAAGAAAATAAAGCAAGTCTGGATAATCAAGTTTCTTCATTTGAGCTGGCTTCTGACAGGTTTTCTTAGGTAAAAGCAAGCATCAAGGATAAAGGTCTAATACTGAAATTGGTTTTTTTTTTGGCAGCTGGTTGGTATGGGGAGAAATAGTTTTTAAATGACACTAACTTCCCAACTCATGTCCACAGAGTTTGTTTCCTTCGTGACTGTGGGACTCCTACTTCATTAACAGGTCCTGGACCAAGAAGCATTCTAAACAACTAGCTTGTGTTGCTTTATTGGAAGCAAAAAATAAAGCCATAACAGACAAGTCTGCATCAGAAAAAATAATGGTTCAAATAACTTATTTTTTTAACGGGTCAGGTACATCATATGGAGACAACCACGGTAATTTAGAGCCTCAGTGTCTCTGCAGAAAGAACTGAGAGAGCAAGGGTGTACTCACTTTGGGAAATATTTTAAATTATGACTAGGGCATGCTTAGTCTGGCTTAATTCTACAGCTGTTAATGAAAGTTGATTTTTAAATAGATCAAGTTGAAAACTTAGCTCCTTCAGCTACAAATGAAGCTTCTTGCCCATTTTGTAGCTAACAAATCAGTACCCATTTTTATTAGGAAAAATTCATTCAAAAAGGGCCTCTGAGATTTTTAATCTAATCTTTTTTGTATGAATAAGAGCACAGAGGAACAGCGTGGTTAAGAGATGTGTTCAAAATCACAGAGTGAAGGCAGTGATAGAGTCAGAAATGAAACCCACATTCCTAACCCCCAGTTCAACTTTCTTCTAAATCATCTTGTTCTTAATTTCCTGGATACCCTACTGTGTAGCTGCAACAAGAATACCCCAAGGGAACTATAATGTTCTAACAAACTAAATAAAGCTCATATTTGTTAATGGACAACATGAACACATACCTTCTTCCCTTGAAGTATCCCCTTCCCTTGGGATGAGGAAATCTATCTTTCATTTTCACTGATAGAGGACTAAGAGTACAGTCCTCCTCCTTCAGTTTCTCTTAATGAAATTAACAACAACACTCTGCTCCTCTGGCAAAAGTCATGAATGTCACCGGCAAAAAATAGTAGAAAAGCACCTTTCATTTATTTTAGTGAGATTAAATGCCAGTACCCTATAGGAGCAGAAACTGTCTTTTAAGTCTAACATGTGAAAGAGCAGTTTCACAATTCTATAGATGTTAAGGTCCTCACCAGGAGTAAAAAGTATCTTTTTGACTTTGTAATAAGACATCAACAAAAAAAAAAAATGACTTTTTGGCAGCTGTCCAGTACTGGGATCCGAACCCTTGACTTTATCAGCACCATGCTCTCCAAAGTGAGAAAAAAAGCTCCATTCATCTCAGCTTAGAGTTTTTTTTGTTGCATGTGGGACAATGACTTACTTGCTCTAAATAAAAGCATAGGACTGTGATGACTGAATTTGCAATGGACAAAAAGAGAATTTCTGATAGGCACTCAAAAGTTTTTGCTGTTTTAAGAGCTGGCCCGTGGCTCACTTGGGAGAGTATGGTGCTGATAACACCAAGGCCACGGGTTTGGATCCCTATATAGGGATGGCTGGTTAGCTCACTTGGGAGAGCGTGGTGCTGACAACACCAAGTCAAGGGTTAAGATCCCCTTACTGGTCATCTTAAAAAAAAAAAAAAAAAAAGTTTTTGTTGTTTTAGGGATCTTGGAATATACTACAGAATCATTTATAAATCCTTGGCAAAAGTCCACATTTTTAACTTCTAAAATAGTTTCTTAAAGGATGATCAATAATTCCACATACTATGCACAGAGGAGCTAAAAATTTTGTTGCTTTTTTAGGAACAGTAAGGTCAGAAAGGGAAGTTCCTTCCTGTATCATTCTCTCCTTCACCAAGGACTCCTGGTTCAGACAGTATCCATTTAACAACAAAAATTCAATCTAAAGTTGTTAGTTCACACACAGATTTTCAAATTAGTGAAGGGAGCAATAACAGCACAGTGGGTAGGAATGTGGGCTTGGAAATCAGAACACCTAAATTTGCTAGGTTTTCAATACTAAATCCAGCATTTAGGTAACCTTGGGTAGGTTTAAAACTTCTCTAGGCCTTGGTTATCTCGTCTATAAAATATGGAGACAAAACCACGAACCTCATAAAAGGTTGTTATGAGAATTAAATAAGTAGTTTCTATGGTTTAAATGTCTGTCCCCTCCAAAACTCATGTTGAAACTTAATCCCCAGTGTGGCAATACTAAAAGGTATGGCCTTTAAGAGGTGATTGGCTAATGGATTAATCAATTAATGGGTTAATAGATTAATGGGTTATCATGGGAGTGGGACTGGTGGCTTTATAAGAGGAAGAGACACATGAGCTATCACACTCAGCCTCCTTGCCATGTGATGCTCTGTGCAGCCTTGAAACTGCAGAGTCCCCACTAGCAAGAAGGCCCTCACCAGACACGCCCCCTGGACCTTGGACTTCCCAGCCTCCAGAACTGTATGAAAATGGACTTAGACAGTCATGTATAGACTGAGCATATAAATGCTCTATAAGTAGTAGCACTCATTGTGAATTGTGAAACCCCATCTATAGGATGGGAAGGGTTGGGGAAACAACGACAGAAAGGGAAAAGGAAGAGCTGAGACTACTTTACTGAAACAACAGGAACTGAAGTTATATTAAGATTTTAAGGAAACAAAAAGTAGTCAACTGATTTATATTATACTGTGGAATTATGAGAAAAGATACTCCTAAGTTACGATAACATCTTTTTGGAGAGGACAGAGGGATATGGGAGCTACAGCCAAATAATGCTTGCAAGACATCCACAGTCTTCTCAGAAGAAGACCACGCACTACCCACACAAAAAAGTCTGCAATTGTTACAGGGAAGAGGAGCTGGCTGCTAGTTACTGCGAGGAGCTCATGCTTCTTCAGCACATATACACATCAGATCTACCTCTCTTACGGTTGACCCCACAGCACAGAAAGTTGAAACCTAATGAGGAAAAACAAAAGGTTATCACTTACTTCTGGGGCTTATACCTGCTTACAGCAGAATAAGTGTATTAAAAAAAAAAATTCTAAAGTTTAATATTATGAACAGGACCTGGCCCAATCCTCAGCACCATACTGTGAAGTATGAGATGACTTTTTATAATTCTAGGTAAATGTCCAAAAAATGATAGAAGGAGAAGCTCTGGCACAAAAATTCCAAGAGTAGTCACAAATCTTATATCCCAAATCTTATATCCCAAATCATTTGTCTGGAGTGAATTCAGACTGGCAAAATTTTTTAGGTATAAGGTTCCTCTGCATGCAGCTTTTAAAAAAGAATGCATGTACATTTTGTTTAAGTGTATTCCACTCCCTGAGGTCAATGTGGCAATATCCAGCAAAAAGCCTTAAAAATAAATATATACAATTTAGGGCCGGCCGATGGCTCACTTGGGAGAGTGTGGTGCTGACAACACCAAATTAAGGGTTAATGGGGCCGACCCGTGGCTCACTCAGGAGAGTAAGGTGCTGATAACAACAGGGCCATGGGTTTGAATCCTACATAGGGATGGCCAGTTGGCTCAATGGCTGAGCGTGGTGCTGACAACACCAAGCCAAGGGTTGAGATGCCCTTACCAGTCATCCTTTTAAAAAAAAAAAAATTAAGGGTTAAGGGCCGGCCTGTGGCTCACTTGGGAGAGTGCGGTGCTAATAACACCAAGGCCACGGGTTTGGATCCCATATAGGGATGGCCGGTTAGCTCACTGGGTGAGCGTGGTGCTGACAACACCAAGTCAAGGGTTAAGATCCCTTTACCGGTCATCTTTTAAAAAAAAAAAAAAAAATAGGGTTAAGATCCCCTTACCGGTCATCTTTTAAAAAATAAATAAATAAATAAATATGTACAATTTGATCCAGAGGTGGTAATTTATCCTAAGGAAATAATTAGTCAAGTGCAAAGGATGTATGAATAAGGATGTTTTTGGCAGCATTATATATAATAACCGTAATTGCATAGATAGTAAAATTGGAAAAAACCTAAACAAACAAGAGGGGATTAGTGATATAAAGCATGGTGCACTCATAGAATAGAACACTGGGCTGGCCAGTTAGCTTAGTTGGTTAGAGCACAGCCTTATAATACCAAGGTCAAGGGTTCAGATTCCTGTACCAGCCAGCCACCAAAAAAAAAAAAATATAATAATAATAATAATAATAAAATGGAATACTATATAACCTTATTTTTATGTATATTTATGGATAAGACATCACAATAAATTGTTGGGTGGAAAAAGGTAAAAAACATTTATATACTATAATTTTTTGTAAAACATTTATCTATAAATTTACAAGTACTTATAGAAAAGATCCAAAAGATCATATACAAAAATGTTAAAATATGACCATCTCTAGATTGTGGAATTAGGTTGACTTTGTAACTGATTTTATTTTGCCTTAACTAGATAAACTTTCTATAACAAATATTTTTAATGTATATATTACATAATTTAATGGTTGAATAAAAGGGATACACAGGGATAGCTATATTGTTATTTTCTTTGCTTTATAACCCATTTTCCCCAGTAAACCACTACTAAACAGTCTCACACATACAAACCACCATCACTCCCCACACACACTAATTACAATCAAGCTCATTACAATCACATTAAGGAAAAATGTGAAAAGAAAATGCCTGGAATGCTACTGACAATCTCAAGCTAAAAATAAGCATGATTCCTATATATATACCTTCTTTCTCAACTGCATATTACTTTGAGCTGCCTCTACAACCTGAAACAAACCTATTAGCACATATGATAAGAGGTTCTCTCTGAAAAAGGGAACCATATTCCTCAAAGTATCAATGGTCTCCTATAAAACATGGATACCCAATTTCAGCATATCTCCTGTATGCCAACTTGAAAAGTATAAAAGATCTGATCTCTAAATTATGAAAATAAGCTGGGAAATCATTAATGTCTCAAAAATAATTTCAGAACAGATGAACCAGTCAAGTCAAATGCCAAAGTAGAAACCATCCCGTCAATTCTTGTTAAAATACAAAGTTGAATCATCACACCATGTCACAGAAAAGTTTTCTGACTAACTCTACCAGTCTTAAGGAAGCATTCCATTTTGGTCCTTGGCCCCACCCTAAATTATGCTTTGTGGTGAAAAAGGTACCAGAGGGGCTGGTTTCTAGTCACTTGGCAAAACACTACTGCGATTCTCTATAAATTTGCTTGTTATTACTGAGCAACTGGAGACTAAGATTGACTACTGAGAAGAAAGAGAAAATGTGAAGGAAGAAAGAAAAAAAATCAATATAATTCTGAGAAGTGTGAAAAAGGCAAATTTCAAGAGGGAAAAATAAGCTGGCCTTAAAAGAGGAGATAATTTAAACAAAGGTATTTTCAGATAGCAAATACCTCTGAAATTAGTTCTTCCCCCCTCCTCCCCCAGCATGTGGAACAAAACAAGAGTTGACCTTCATAGAAGAGCCTCTCCCTGCAATTTCAGGGCAGAAGCATTTCCGTAAGAGATTAAATGACATCATCTACCATGAGAAACTAACAGGCAGTGTGTGACTGACTTCAATGTTTGAAGTACACATATAATTTGGGGATGCTAGAGGTTGGTAGGATGTGCATTCCTCAGACAACTGGAGTTTTGCCTGAACAGGTCATAGTGAAGCAATCTCAGAGACTCAATTTAATGACCTACCAACACTACTACATAATGTATCAATAATTTCCACATAGAGCACAAAGAGATAAGCAGGCTTTTTGGAAGCAAAATGCTAACTCTTAGGGGTTCTTAAATGGTAAGACTGAGAACCAAATATTTAAAAAAAAAAAAAGGCAAAAGCAAAACCCCTACAACAAAACAAAACAAAAACAAAATCAACTCAGTTGTTTGTTTTCTGGACAATCTGTAGCAATCTCTCTGGTCCTAGTTAACTTGGAGTACTGAAAGCCATTCTAACTATATCCCTGCAGGTGGGAGGCACAATATGTTCTCCAAATGCAAATACTCAGAAATGTGTCTGAAATGTCAGGCTGCCTCCTGAGAAGTACTGCTGAGCTCTCAGCTCTAAGCAAAAGTATTTTATAAAATTGTACTATCACTACACCCTCAATAATAACTGAACCAAGCCAATTAAGAAAACCAAGTCACATCTCAAGGAAAAGCTATATTTTGTTTCTGAGCAGGTGTCAGTTTTTCCTAAGGATCTTCTAAGAAAAAGTCAGAAAAGCAAGGAAGATCCTAGAAACAAAAGCTTGAAAGCAGTTTGATCTACCAGTCACCTGAGCTAACAGCCAACTAAAAACAGTATAGCGAGGAATGAGGCACAAATTTATTAAGATTCATCTTGATAACATACGACCTTTATGCAACATCTTTACCACTAGTAACAATCTCCCTGAACCTCAGTTTCCCAATTTGGAAAGTGAGGGCCTTAAATAAAAATAATTGTACATTTCCCTCTAGGGAACTTTTGCTTCTAGTTCTATAGGAGTAAATTTCATGGTTCTCAGGCCTCAAATCAAATCTCTTAGCACCAAAACTTTGCTTGAAATTATGAAAAAACTCCAAGTCCTTCCTTAATCACCCCAGGTTTCTTGAATGGCAAAGAAGCATTTGAAATTTTTGGCAGATTGCCACCTCCTGATTCTATTACCAGATCTGGCTCTATCTATTTTGAAGAAGCAATGAATTTTGCTGGATTAAAATGTATGCATTTCAGCAGAGAAAGCCTAACTTTAATGATTTCATAATGGGCATTAATTGCCCCAACAATGCACTTCAAGGCAATTATCCTTTCCCACGTCCACCAGGAAATCAAAGATATGACCAAGTTACTTCTCTGCCATCACACGCCTTTTATATAGGTTCTTAACAATGAGAACTTAAAAGTTTACCAGATTTATGGGCTGGCCAGTTAGCTCAGTTGGTTAGAGTGCAGTGTTATAACATCAAGGTCAAAGATTCGGATCCCTGCACCAGACAGAGGGGAGGGGGAGAGAGGGAGAGAGGGAGAGAGGGAGAGAGGGAGAGAGGGAGAGAGGGAGGGAGGGAGAGAGAGAGAGAGAGAGAGAGAGAGAGAGACACACACACACACACACACACACACACACACACACGTTTATCAGATTTGTTTACTTACACTGTGCACAGAAAAACTAATATACTCTACTCTAGCTAATTACATACCCTAAAAAAAACCTTTTCTCATTCCCTCCCTTCAACTTTCCTGCTCACCTCCCCTTAGCCCTCTCCGCCCACACCCCCATCATTGATCCTTTGGGATAGTGCTTATTCCAGGTTAATTCTTTATTGCTCAGTTAGGTATAGAAGGTAGGGTCGGCCTGTGGCTCACTCAGGAGAGTGTGGTGCTGATAACACCAAGGCCATGGGTTTGGATCCCATATAGGGTTGGCCGGTTAGCTGACTGAGTGAGCGTGGTGCTGACAACACCAAGCCAAGTGTTAAGATCCCCTTACCGGTCATCTTTAAAAAAAAAAAAAAAAAGAAGGTAAATACTAAGATGCACTGAACTCCCTGCAAGGGATCTGCGCTCCTCTTTTTGCCAAAGTCTTCCTCAGATCACAACAATAGGGAGACTTTCCAAGAATCAGATGTTTATAAATTTTTTTTTAAATGGTTAATTATTAGGGCCGGCCCGTGGCTCACTTGGGAGAGTGTAGTGCTGATGTCACTAAGGCCACGGGTTCAGATCCCTATATAGGGATGGCTGGTTAACTCACTTGGGAGAGCGTGGCGCTGACAACACCAAGTCAAGGGTTAGGATCCCCTTACCGGTCATCTTTAAAAAAAAAAACCAAACAAAAAAAATGGTTATTATTATTATTTTTTTTTTTGGTGGCTGGCCAGTACAGGGATTGAACCCTGGACCTTGGTGTTACCAGCACCACACTCTAACTGACTAAGCTACCAGCCAGCCCCAGATGTTTATAAATTAATACATATTATATATCGCTATAACAGATAAGCAGACTGAAATTTCACAAGTGGAGAAAGAAAAATGACTGGAGATGGTTTTAAAAGATGGAGGCATTGAGGAAAAAAATTCACTTCAAAAGAAAATAGTAGGGCCAGCCCGTGGCTCACTCGGGAGAGTGCGGTGCTGAGAACACCAAGGCCCCGGGTTCGGATCCCATATACGGATGGCCGGTTCGCTCACTGGCTGAGCGTGGTGCTCACAACACCAAGTCAAGGGTTAAGATCCCCTTACCGGTCATCTTTTGAAAAGAAAAAAGAAAAAAAAGAAAACAGTAAGGGCTGGCCCGTGGCTCACTCGGGAGAGTGTGGTGCTGATAACACCAAGGCCATGAGTTCGGATCCTATATAGGGATGGCCGGTTCGCTCACTGGCTGAGCGTGGTGCTGACAACACCAAGCCAAGGGTTAAGATCCCCTTACCGGTCACCTTTTTAAAAAAAAAAAAAAAAAAAGAAAAGAAAACAGTAAGAGAATAAAAGCTAGGGCCGGCCAGTGGCTTACTTGGGAGAGTGTGGTGCTGGTAAAACCAAGGCCAAGGGTTTGGATCCCTAAATATGGATGGCCGGTTAGCTCACTTGGGAGAGCGTGGTGCTGACAACACCAAGTCAAGGGTTAAGATCCCCTTACAGGTTATCTTTCATTTTTTTAAATTTATTTTTTTACAGGTCATCTTTTAAAAAAAAAAAGAATAAAAGCTCATAGGAGGTATGAACAAACCAGGATGAACACATATGTGTAAATTAAACAATGCTCTCTTTTGATGGGAAAGAGTGAAGAAATGAGGTGCAATAGGGGAAATGTGAGCTAAGTAGGGGTTTCCTCTATGTAACACCATCAGTCCAAACACTCTTTGAGACTGAATGGTATGCTGAGTTTGGAACACAGGAAAACAGAGATTCCCCCTCTCTGGCTATCAGGAAACAGCATTCTTCCTAAATTACTTTTATCCTTGATCAAGAAAATACACTCAGTGAAAAGAAGAAAGAGACAAAGAAACTGACAACTTGGGTCTTCTTGTTTCCTCTTTTTTTTTTTTTGGTGGCTGGACAGTTCAGGGATCAAGTGCTAGACCTTGAAGTTATCAGCACCATGCTCTAACCAACTGAGCAACCAGCCAGCCACTTGTTGCCTTCTTTATGTCAAGTCAGAACACTCCAAAATTCAAACAAAAAAGTAAAAGAAAATAAAATGGAAAACAAACAAACAGAAAAAAAAATACTCCAAAATTCTAGGAGCAAAAAATGTCCCATTTAAAGGATAAATCGATCACCTTCCCTCTCCCCAGTTCTGCCTCTGGTCTATGTTATCTCTGTTGTTCACTTCACAGGCAATAGTTTCCATCATATTATCAAAGAAAAACAAGCTAATAAAATATTTAATAGGTATAAAGTAACTCATACTTGAGCAAAGGTATTAATCAGAAGAGGTTTATATCAACCCAGAAGAGCCCACAGACATTAACAAGCAAAACATACTATTTTAATATTCAAAGCTAACTTGTAAGTACACATTACCAATAAATAACAGATAGCAGACACCTATAAGAGTAGTTAATTATACTTCACACTGGGCTTGAGCAGCCATGGCAGAAATGGCTAATCAAAAACAATGACATTCTAATGTCAGTTTTTAGGCAGAATCTACCAAGGAGACAAAAGAAAAAGGGTGAGGGGTCAAAAACCCCTATAGAGAGAATGAACAGAAAAATCTCTTCCCTACTTATAAAATATGAAGGCACTTCAAAATGTTCAAGGAAAAAACAGAATTAAAAAATAATATGGATCTTTCCGTTAACTTTTGAAGACTCCTCATGTCAACCAAAGTGGTATCTGGTGATATTCTGACTATAAGACATTGTGTTCTATCTTTATATTTCCAAATTTCAGTTTCTTACTCCAGTAAAGCGATCTACCTTGCTTTACTTTTCACTAGAGTGGAAGAATTAAAGAGGAAAAGATCAGCCTACAAATGGCTTATACTGCATACAAAGAACAGATTACCAAAAAAAAAAAAAAAAAAAATTGACAAGAAACCCTACCATTGGAGTTATCAGACTATAGCAGAATTTACTGGTGGGGCTCTGTTGAGAAGAACAAAGTCGCCAGAATTACGGACTGATGAGGCTGACCCTATATAAAGATCTCAAGCAAACACACTTCAATCCGGTGTCCTCTGGGGTTTCCCTTCAGCAGTTAAGGTGAAAATAAAGCCAAGAAAGGAGCTATAAAGTTACTTCCAAATCATTTGTGTTCCTGATAAAATCATATAGGTGAGAGGTGACAATTTAAAAAATGTCCTGGTCTGAAGCGGGAGCCACAGTTCATGATGAACTAAGGTTTCAAGTGCTCTTCCTTGGGGGAGCCACAAATTATTTTATTGCACAGCTCTTATTTCAAGGGAGCAGTGTACACCTCGGCATCCTGTCTTTCCTTTCTAACCCCTTCACTCCCTCAAGTCTCCAAAACAAAAACTCTTTACTCTCTTCATGGTAGTAAAAAGGGGAATCTGTGGCTGAATTTCAAGCTCTTGATGGAAGTTAAACTAGAGGCAGGAAAACAGTCTCTCTGAACACTGGTGTGACAGATGGTTGCACTGTCAACAGCACCTCACCAGGGCAAATTTTATTATTAAGTGGTACCATTGTGCAAATAATAAGGATGGGAGATATAAGGATAAAAGTCCTGCAGATAATAAGGATGGGGAAGAAAGGAAGGGAAGGAATAAATTTCCTTTACACACCAAACAGCTGAGACTAGACAGCAAACTGTATAACCTTTTATTACCAAATGTAAGAACATGCACATGATGGTGCTGTAAACTGATACTAATTTATAATTGCACCCCCCTAAATCCAAACATGGTAATTACTCCCATCGGAAAAGACGTTAAACATCACTTAGAACGTATGGTTTACTTTACCTAAACTCTGTATTTCATTTGTCAGCAGTATAAAATACCAGTTCTGACTTAATAGTGAAACAATCTAGACAGGGGTTTAACACTGGCAGGGAACAACTCTTTTAAATAACCTCTCCTTTTTAATTTGAATGATAAAAATTTTTAATCCCCAAAGGTTATGAGTGGCTTATCCAAAACTATGTCAATCCATCCCTGAACCATGACAAGACATTCTTATTTTATATCTATTTTCAACACTGCCAAAGAAACTTGTCTCTAGATTTCAGAGTTTCACCAAAACTTCAGTTCAGCTAAACATTTAAGAACAATAAATTGGTTTCAAGATGGCTGAAACATACAAATACATACACACACCCCTTGAATTTGTACAAAGCTAGCCTTCTAGCCTTTAACAATTTAGGATATCATAAACCATCCCCTATTCCTTTCTAATTCCCCTGGTAATATCGAGACAGAGATGCACTCTCCTCCAATCACAAATAAAATCCTTTCTTAATAGTCTTTTTTGCATCAGAAACAAACATCCTCTTTAAAAGCATATCCTTGTAAGGAAAAAAATTCTATTAAATTCACTAAGCCCAAACGTAAGTGAACATGCAAATACACAAAAAAGTTAACATTGCATATCTACATACAATAATCCCATGATGTTTTCAGGTATATTTATGAGCAGAATTTTCCTTAATCCCACGGTTTTAGTATTTGCCAAAGAAGCAGAGGAGGGTGAAAGAAACAAAAGTTAAAATTTAAAAAAAAAAAAGAATTTAAAGTTATTTATTTTTAACTTAGACATTTCTACACCTTGACTTCATATATGAACAGTCATAGGAGATATTAAAAGCCCACTGAAAGGGCCGGCCCGTGGCTCACTCGGGACAGTGTGGTGCTGATAACACCAAGACCACGGGTTCGGATCCTATATAGGGATGGCCGGTTCGCTCACTGGCTGAGCGTGGTGCTGACAACACCAAGCCAAGGGTTAAGATCCCCTTACCGGTTATCTTTAAAAAAAAAAAAAAAAAAAAAAAATGTCCACTGAAGCCTAATATTTGACTTTCTGGTTAAAACACAAAAACATTTATACATTATTAACTGCTAGACCTAGAATCTGACAGAAAACATAAAAACCTACAAAAAAAATCAAATAGTAACATTTAAAATAGATGTAAGGATTATCTGAAATAGGAGTAGAGGAGGAAGATGTATCAACAAGTGACAAATATTTCCTTGTTACTCCTAAACCTGTCTACCAGGCAGGTACTTCCATGAGATAGAGGCTGAATCAAATTTGGGGATATAAACGCATGGCTTTTAAGATTAACCTGGTTTCTAACAAAGAGAATACCTGACTTGAGAGTTGAGAAGTTTGCTTAAGGACCACACACAACCACTCTTCTTTCTGGATTGGAGAGTAAGGGAAGAAGGTTCAAACTCAGGAGCTACTGTATTAAAAAACCTGTCAAAACCTGTCACTCTTATTTTACCCTTTTTCACACTTTAGAATGCAGCATGAGTTGTTCTGACCCCCTAATGCTTTTATAGGAAAGGCAAAAATCACCTTTCAAAAAACTAAAAATAGATATGCATAAGTAAATCCGCAGCTTATGAAAAAGATATTTGTGACTATATATTCCCTCATCTGAGCTGGAATGTGAAAGATGGAACCCTCTATTTAGCAAAATCAAAATGGCAAGGTGGTTAGAGTGCGTGTTATAACACGTAGATCAAGGATTCAGATCCCTGAACCGGCCAGCCATGGAAAACAAAACAAAAAACAAAATGGCAAGGATCTAAAAAACAAAACAAAACGGCAAGGATGCAAGCCCAGGCCTAAGGAAATGTCAAAATCTCAAGTAAAGCATCCAAGCAGTCTCTCCTACTCGCAGTGTGCAGGCAACAGTCACTGCGGGACACCAGACATTTCAGGTGGAAGCTCTAGAACAGTTTCTGACTCACCCCCAAGCCCCCCCAATACACACATTTTCCCTCCTACACACAATCTGTCGCTTTTCTTGTGGGCCTCCTCAGCTCTTCCTCAATCTTCATTAGTTTCTAACTACTTTGAGTTCTCTATATTCCCTGGCTCCATTCTCCGAGTTCCAATTCCCTGATAACAGCCTACACATTCTTCCAGTCCATTTCCATTATGCAATATTCCTTTACAGCACGAGCGCTACCCCCCACCCATCTTTCTCAGGCCTAATTCCCAACATCACTTCCTTCAGCCTCTCCTGCGATTAAAGACTCCATTCCATCGTCCTCATCTGTCTTTAGGGTCTTCTGACCCTAATTTCCCACATTCCACAGGCTGTCTTCAAAACCTCCCACTCCATCCCAAAGTTGGGCAGTCTAGAGATGGGAGTCACTAAAGGAGTTAGCTTCAGAAAGTATGCCTGCGTGCGTGTGTGCGAGCGCACGCGCGTGTTTGGGGGGCGGGGGGCGCGACGTGAGAAGGAATGACGCATTAGGGGAAGTCTCTGAGGAAAAAGACGGCTCCAAAAACTCCCACCCCCAACAGAATTCATGATTCCCTATCTAACCAGCAATCGAAATCGTCCCATAACTTCTACTCTTTTTAAGTCCCATGGCTTCTCTTCAACATTTTTATACAATTAACCCCACAATCGACTTGGATTCTACCAGCCTCTCACACTAAGGTAGCTTCCTCTGTACTTATCAGGCCTCCGTTTACTTTAGTTTCTCTACTGTGTTCCGTTTCTCTTCTGTCTCCTTCCTATCCACCCCTCCACCTTCAATTTCTATCCCTTCTCCTCAAAGTCCTTAACCCGGTCTCCTCGAAGAAATCCAATGTTTTCAACAGCTCCTCTTTTTCTCAATCAAACCCCTATACTCAGACTCCCCCTGCCCTCTCAGAAATGTTTGAAAGCCCCGCCCTCTGTGCTACTTACCAGCAACCCCTCCCACATTCCCAGCTACAGGTGCCCTCCCAGGTTTCGCTCTTCCTCCCATCGCCTAGTCCTCACCAGTCCCCCTGCCCACGCCCCGCCCTGCTCACCTGAGAACGAGGCACAGGGAGGGACCCCAGGATCAAAAGATGAAAACCCGACCGTCGACGGCCCAGAAGAGGCCGACGCCATCTTGGCAGCCCCCTACCCCTCAGCGGCCCGGCTCCCTTTCAAACGGGCTCTTCCTCTTCTCGGAATTGAATCTTCCCTACGTCTCTTCACAGAACCCGCGTTCTCCTTTACGTAGGAGCTGCTTTCCCCTTTCACAAGGGAGTAGGCAAAAGCCACCCACCGGGATCTCGTGTCTGGACCAAACCACACCTAAAGGAAGAACAAGACATAAGTCCGGGAGGAGCGGACGCCCCCTCCCCCTCTTCCCTAGCCACGGCCTGTTTATCGCCCAACCCCACCGCTCCTCTTCGGGTGGCCAAGGAAATCCGGGCACTGCGCATGCGCCCGACCTTCTCAGGGTTCCAACCCTCTCAATAGGGGAGAGGAGCAAAGCCAATCGGGAGGCTTCTGATGATCACGTGAGGTGGGTCCCTCACGACCTAACTAATCCACGGGTGGAAGACGTGAGAGCCCTAGTCAGCTGACCTCCCCTACGGTGCCTCGGTAGGTTAAGTTAGATTCAGCTATTTGGAAGGCCCAGGTTGCGTGTTCTCAACTCGGGATAAACGTTGGCCGGGCCGGTCCTCTGAAATTCAAAGCCTAGGGAAGAATTCCGGACTGAAGCGCAGGTGTCAAGCCAACGACGTTAAATAGTAGAATATCACAAACAACCAATAACTCTTCCCAGCCCTTTTCTGGTTTTACTACCATGTTTAGTTGTTTTTTTTTTTTTTTTTTTTTTTTTTTTTTGACCGGTAAGGGGATCGCAACCCTCGGCACGGTGTGGTCTGCACCACACTCAGCCAGTGAGCTCACCGGCCATCCCTATATAGGATCCGAACCCGCGGCCTCGGCGCTGCCAGCACCGCACTCTCCCGATTGAGCCACGGGGGCCGGCCCTGTTTACTATCTACTTTAACGTGCGTGCATGTATTACCTTCCTCCGAATGACATTTGAAATAGATCTATGTTTGCCTCAAGCAAAATGCAGGACGGGTTTAGTAAGTATTTGAAAAATGAATGGATGAAGACCTGTCAAAAGGCCACGGAAAGCGATTAGACTATATTAAAACCTTCCCGAGATCCAAGCCTTTAGCGTCTAAATTATCTATACTCCAAAGGCCATGGAGTGACACAGAGAAATCCCCCCCGTCCCCCGTCCCTCTTCTAGTCTTCGTACTACGCTCAGTTTTAACAGAGTACTCTGTAGGTTGTGAACCCCGGTGGGGATCTGAACAGACCTTAAGCGTCTGGAAAGCAAGGACTATGTTTGGTTTACTCTCATTATCTATCTCTATTTCCTCCCGTGAATTTGTACATAGTAGGCTCTCAATAATTATTCGTGGAATGAATAAATGAAGAGGAATGGAAAAAATCCTACGTTTCGAAGCCGCCAATATGGCCTGGATATCCTCTTTCCGGATGTCTTCTGAGTTCTGAAAGGGGACCTAGGAACCAAATGTCCATAGAATAATATCCCCACGCATTTACCTCAGACTCATCAAGATATAACATCGTTGTTTTCCTGCTGCCACCTGCTGGATTATTGGTTCTCCTTTGAGTACTGACAGTAAACAAAATTTCAAATGAATTGGTTTGCCATTAGTAATTCCACAGCAGTGGAACTGTGTAATGTTGGAGTATTTTATGATTGCCTATACCTATACCCCTCACCCAACTAAACAGTATAGGAACTAGGCAGTGTGGGGCACACTGTCTAGCACACGATTTGGCTCATAGGTATTCAATAAATAAATATCTGTTGAATTATATTTGTTTCCAGAAAAGGCATGGAGTTGTTACCACTTCTTGAGTTACTGCAGAAGTTAGCTGGTGTAGAGGTAAAGCTGTTTCTGATTTTAAAATTGGAAATAACAGGCTAACAGGTTAGCTGAGTTGGTTAGAGCATGGTGTTATAACACCAAGGTCAAGGATTTGGATTCTCAGGGCCGGCCCGTGGCTCACTCGGGAGAGTGCGGTGCTGATAACACCAAGGCTGCAGGTTCAGATCCCTATATAGGGATGGCTGGTTAGCTCACTGGGTGAGCGTGGTGCTGACAACACCAAGTCAAGGGTTAAGATCCCCTTACCGGTCATCTTTTAAAAAGGGGGGGGGAGGGGGTTGGGTTCTCATACTGGCCAGCCACCAAAAAAATTAATTAATTAAATAAAAATTGGAAATAGACCCTGAATGACCAAGACAGTCAAACAGGGGAAACTTGTCCCTGGGAGCTGATCTGTGAATCTGATTTTAGCCCTTCTGAAAGACAAATCCCTGTTTGTAGCTTCTTAGAGGCCTCTGTTTCTCCTTTGTGAACCAGAAAATGACTACTATTATACCTACCACCTTGTATTATGTCATCCTGTTTACCTGTCTGTCATCCTCATAAGACTGGGCTCTTCAGGGAAAAGGTTACATCTTATCCATTTTTTATATCGCAGGCATATAGAATAGTGCCTGGCACAAAGTAGGTGCCCAATATATGTCTCCTAAATACGTGGAGTCTTCAAAAAAT